>NW_025422439.1:0-1200000 GCF_011764305.1 Mustela putorius furo | reverse complement strand
CCTATTAATCTGTCATATGTCAATTTAATTATTCACCCAGCCAAAGAATCTAGGACTACTAGACTCAGGAACTACACTTAAATTTTTTAAATTAATTTTAATTTGTTTAAAGTTGAAAATGGATACTCAATTAGTGAAAATCTTTCAAGTACACTTGGAAGAATTTTAATATGTGAATCTCCTTTTCCAACTTTTGAATTGGATAAATAGAGATCAGCTATTTCTTATGGTAAGTTAATGTTAAAATTAAGATGTGCTGTGTGGGTGAACTGATCTATTGTCTCAGTTTGCCCAGGACTAAGGGGTTTTCTACTATGAGCGACTTCCGGAGCTAATACCTGAACAGCCCCAGGGACACCAGATGGGTTGGCTGATAAAAGGAAAAACACACACTAGATTTCAAAGAACTTTTAAAAGAATCCAAAATGCTTAATTTATAGTTTTATGTGAAAACTATATTGGGTAAATAATACATATTATTAAAACTATTTCTTTTTGCTTTCTTTCAATGTGTCTACTAGAAAAGTTAGAATGATACATGTAATGCACATATTTCTACTGAGCAGGCCTGATATAAAATAAAGGTCATTTAGAGCGATTTTTATCTATTTACCTACCTATTTAAAGCTTATTTACCTATTATACATTAATATGTATACATGTTTATATATGTACATATATGCATGTATATGTACATATGTATATTACATATATTTATATACAATAAACAGTTAATATGTTTCTGGTACGTAATGTATGCCGAAAACAAGGCTACCTCCTGAGCATACATTATTCCCTCTTATCTTGACCTAAACCTTGTAAGCATGGATATTATTATTAGCTCCCTGTTACAGATAAGAGGATTGAGGCCCAGAGAAGTTAAGCAATGTACTGAAGATTGTACCATTTTGGGTAGAGTCAGGATATTAACCTGGTTTCACTTGCTTCCAGAACAGATATTTCCTGCCCTCTGATATGCTGAAGGTATAGCAGACACGCTAAAGATCCTGGCTCCACTGAGTCTCAATTTTGCTGAGCAGAGTTTAGCCCACCATTGTCTTCATAAATTACATGTCCCATGAAGATGTTGCCCATGATTCGAGGTTCACACTGTATTGGCTTCTCATTGATGTTGTTACAAACTACCACAAACTCAGGGGCTTAAAACAACACACATGAACTCTTTTACAATTCTTGGGGTCGGAAGTTTGAAACAGTTTCACTGGACCAAAGCCGGGATGTCAGTATGGTTACAATCCCTTGGGAAGCTCTTGGGAGAGAATCCATTTATTTGGTCATTCTAACCGTTAGAGCGGCGTTCCTTTCTCCAGCTTCAAAACCAGTAGTTTAGCATCTCCAAATGTCTCTCGTCATCATCACTATCACCTTCTCCTCTTGCTTGTGTCTCTGGGGTCAAATCTCCACCCCCCTCTCTCTCAGGTTCATTGTGATTACATTTAGACAAGATCAGTTCTTCATCTTCAACTGAATACCATCACGTCTATAAAATCCCTCTTACTATATCACGTTCTTGGAGTCTTGGGATAAGGGCATGGAGATTTGGGGCTAACCACCATTCAATGCACCACACACACCTAAAGACAGTTCCTATTTGCACGTGTCCATAATTTCCTTCATAGTCCTAAAAGTGAGCTTGGATGAGTCTTTTAAAAAGGACTGGCTTCTAAGCAGCTGTGGAGAAGTACACTTATGAACACGTGTAAAAATACTGCTGAGCACCTATGTAAAGTTTCACAGGAGAATTAGAGATGTAGACAGCATTAATTCTAAATCCTAGTTTTTCGTTTTTGTCCATATTCCTAAAATACATATTCAAAGATGTCTGCATTTTGGCTTTTTCATCATAAAATATTTGTAAAATTATGCTACTTCAAACAGTGCACAGGACATAAACTAATAAAAATAAGAACTCTTTTCTTAGGAAATCTAATTTTGTTTGATATTTTCCCATCAAACTTACAGTAATTACACTTTGTGGTTTGTGTGGCTGTGCATATATATATATATATATATATATATGCAGAGATGTATATGCATACACATATATGCACATATATATACATACACATATATACATACAAATTATGTACATAAACATGCACAAGTACATGTATTTAACACATATATACATAGCACATATATATGTAAGTATATATATACACATACTTTATTTGTTGTCTGTGCCCCTCTGAAAGAATGGAGCTTCATGAAAGCATTTTTGTATCTTTACATTTTTGTATCTTTAGGTCAATAATTTATGCCAACTACCTAGTGTGGTTCTCAATACATAATGGGTACTCAGTAAAAATTCATTGGAAAAATGAATTAACAAATTCAAATTCTTATTTAAATAAATGAGTGTGCCTTTGATAGGAATAACAGTTATGCAAATAGTCTCTTAAATTTTGGAGCATTTTACCCTTAACTGGCACCTTTCATATACTTTATTCCCCTTGTGCAAATGAGAGAATGTAAGCTCATGGAAATGGCTGCTCCACGGTCACTCCATAGTCTGGAGAGTATACAGACATACCGATGTAGGATATTCACAGGATACCTATGATATATAGCGATATAATATATTTGTACACAAATACAAAGAGTCCCTCCTTCTCCAACCCTACTTGATCAATGAATACAAAATAAGCAGTTGCAGAGAGTCCTTGACCCCTCCTGCATATAGAACAGGAGTCCTGCTCTCATGGAAATCTAAGAGACAAATTTAATAGTAGTCCAGGGGACTAAGTTTGATGGGTAGCACAAGATGCGTACTTCTATTACCATAATGCATCCACAAACTTTCCCTGGACCTCCCTCACTTCTGTCACCTCAGCACTTTTGTTCGATCCTTGTCAGACTCTTTTTGAGATGGTGGTTTGAAACAGAACAGAGATAATTCAGCTGGCCCTCATCTCCATCCCGCTCGTACAGCTGAAATGAGTCCCAGTCTTAGACACAAATTCTTATTTCTCAGGAAGGACAGAATAAAATGTTCCATTTGCCAACAGTGTCCACATGGATTCGTCTGCACTCATGTTGTGGTTGGGTCTAGAGAAAAAGCATGTGGCCATGTTTGCATAATTGCTTGCAAGATCATTCTACTCCTTAATGGGAACAGATTTCCATCACGGGCTTCATTCAGCTTGAATTAAATTCTCCCTGGAGTCACTGCAGAATTGGGCAGTGGTGTTCTTCAAGGGCCAAAAGCAAGACCAGCAGCTCCCTTGCTGCGCTGCATTCCAAGGAAAGGCTATCAGTAGGATAACTTGTGATTATTGGGGAGAATGGACATTTACTGAAGGACCGAGGATTCAATACTCACTCAAATCCTTCAGTAACTGAACAAAAATACAAAACAAGTATGTCTCTTATTGTGCTGCCAAGAAAATTGTGGCTTAAAGAGGTGAAATAATTTGTCAGTGTCTAACAGCTCTTCTGTGTTGAATGAAAACCCAAGTTCAGGTCAAACTCCCAACCATTTATACTGTGCCTCAATGCCAAGCTGTCTTTTTTTCTAAAGTTTTGCTTGCTTTTAAGGAAGGGAAAACAGTCTGGGGGAATTATCACATGCAGTCTCTGTCTAAGAGTACACTCACACAGTAAATAGTCAATAAACATAGCACCAAAAAAGTGTATTTAAATGCTCAAATTTGGGGGATGCATACATGTATTAGGGACTCGGTGTTTCCATGTGTTTCCTTTATTGCACAGTAGAAAATTGTCACGTCTCAATGGTGGGAAAACTTGGGTTATTTGGGACTAGAATACAAATAAAGCCAGGAAAATTTTTTTAAAATACCCCCTAAAAGGTGTTTTTATTCCACCTAAGATATACCACGTGAGGGAGAAATTAATCAGCTGGAACTCAGCTGTTCATGTTATTATTCAAGAAACCTGCCAAGAATATTATTCCTTTTCAGAGAATTCTTTGCTCAGCTTATACTAAAGCCTTTAAAGGAGGAGGGAGAAATTTGTAAAATTCCCATTCTCAAATCAAACCTGAAAAATGGCTTGATCCAATGAGGAGAAGCCAGTGAACATGATCATGTCAGAATCAAAGAGGAGAAGAGGCAGATGTCTGAGGCTGCACAGCTTTTATTAGTAACATCAATTCTTCTGATGAATCGTGGAGTCACTGAATTAGCCCTAAGTAGGAGCCATGACAACCCAGACCACAGAAAGACCACTACTGAATAGCTACTCCCAGCATCACCAATGCCACTGGCATCACCCATAAACCACATGAACACCCTCACCCCAACATTCACACCAGTCAGCATGTAAACACAACAAAGGGAGTAAGGTAGGTAGAAGTTAGTGATATGGCAGTAATGTGGGGCAAGGTAAAGGTTACTTTAGGCTGGTCTTGCAAAAAACCTCTCTCAATAGGTCATACTTAGACCTGAGTGGTTATAAAGAGCCATCCAGGAAATCTTCTGGGAGAAAAATTCCTTTTTATTTTTTTAAAGATTTTATTTATTTATTTGACAGACAGAGATCACAAGTAGGCAGAGAAGAGGCAGAAAGAGGGGGAAGCAGGCTCCCTGCCGAGCAGAGAGCCCGATGCGAGACTCGATCCCAGGACCCTGGGATCATGACCTGAGCCAAAGGCAGAGGCTTTAACCCACTGAGCCACCCAGGCGCCCAGGAGAAAAATTCTTATAAAGGGGTTGACATATGCAAAATCTCTGAATTGGGGATAAATGTAATGTACATGAGAAACAGAAATAAGGCCACTGCAACAAAAGGGGAGAATGAGAGGTGGTCAGAGATGAGTTAGGATTTACCCTAAGTCCAAATCTGTTGGGCTCTTATTGGTGGGGTTTCAACAAAGACAGAGAACATAATTTACACTCTAAAAAAAGTACTGAATGGAAAATGTCAGACGATGCCCACAACTGGTAGGAGAAACAACATACCTTTATTTAGGAGATCTGGGCTACCATGGTGGGAGAGGGTGGTCGAGACAGCAGGCTGACTGAGGGGTGGATGGTTTACAGAACTTCATATGTCATATGAGCCTTTGGAGGGATGCTATTACCTTTCCTTACATGCCATGAAATATTTCTATCTTGAGCCCAGGAATCAGTCCACATGGGACTGCCCAGTGTACATGCTTGTGTGGCTTAGGGGTTCCAAGACTAGGCACGTGGAAAACAAGAGAGTGATAGATTGAGAAAGCAAGATATGAAATGTCAGCCACTTTCTTTAGTCTTAGAAAAACTTTGGAAGAAATTATATCTGTGGGGGGCCATAGAGAGCCTCAGAAAGATCAAAACCAACCAGGATGGAAACACTAAAATGAAGGAACAAAAAGGGAGCAAAACAAGTGGCCAGGAGAATGAGAAGAGTGACAGAAGGAAGATAAGACAAAGTGTGGATGGTAGGGGACATGACAGAGACCCATAGCAACAGATTTACAAATTCCTTTTTAATCCTAAAATAACATATTAATAGCAACATCTACTATTTTCCATGTTTTTTTTTTTAATATGAGAGGCCTTATGTTAAAGTTTTATGTGCCAGATGGGGATTCTAAGACTTGGAGAGGTAAGATAACTGGCCCCAAACCCCATAGCCATCAATTTGCAAATTCAAGATTCTAACCCAGAAATAACTCTGAACCATTTCTCGCACTGTATATTAATTTTGCCTATTTTTGAACTGTACATAAATGTCATCATACAGCACAAAACCTTCTGTGCCTGGAACATTTTCTCAGCATTACGAAATTCTCTAGTGGTTTTGCCTGTTCCTTTTCGTCACTATGTAATATTCTACTGAATGACTATAGCACATTTTAGAGTTGATGGACACTTGGGGTATCCCAAATTTTTATTATTGCAAGTCATGCTGCTATGAACTCTCCTGGGTGCATCTTCTGCTGCATACATTCAGTTGTTCCTGTCAGCATATATGTAGCAGGATTGCTGGATCACAGGGTATACATATAATCAACTGCAGGAGCAGGTTCCAAAGACTGTTCCACAGTGGTTGTACAAAATCCTTCAGTCTTACAGATGGAAAAAGTGAGATCCTTGGAGAGGAAGTAGTTACTAAAAGAGAATAAGCTGAACCTGGACTAGAACTCAGGTTGTTAACTTTCCAAAGCTGAGTGCTCTTTCCAGAACAACAGCCCACTCCCATCTCCTATTCTGAACCATTCAAATAAGAACTTGCTCATTCATTTCTATCACTGGCTTTCTACCTAAAATATTTTCCTTCCCCTTCTCTAAAAACCCAGGATGAAATTCTCTAAGCAGAATTACTTAAAAAAACAAAAAAACACAGAACCAAACAGGGTAACCATTTGTGGAGACACTGTCTGATGGGAAAACTGGACAGTTACTGCCATAGGTCTCCAGTGTACCTTTGAGTCAGCTGGGATTCCTTAGGGAGTTTTGTTATAAAGATGAGTCATTGGACAGGGTCCTGGAATCGAGCCCTGCATCGGGCTCCCTGCTCAGCAGGGAGTCTGCTTCTCCCTCTCCTTCTGCTCCTCCACTCCCCTCCCCCACTCCTGGTCTCTCTCTAATAAATAAAATCTTTAAAAAAAATAAAAAGATGAGTCATTGGCTTTTGACCACACTTGAGAATAAGTATCACTGCATTAAAGAAAGAGTAGCAGTATTTTCCACCAATGATTTCCCTCCATGATTTCTGTATTCACCCCAATATGAGAGAAGCAGCCAATTCCACTAACCACCATAACAAGTTGAACTTTTCTTTAAGCACAGTTTAATCTAGTAAGCATATATACCCAACAGAGTGGACAGTTTCTTTTCCCAGTGTTTTATTAATCATGGAGAAAACAGACGGGCAAGATTCAAAGTGTGTGTGTGGTGTGAGTGCATACACACACACTCATTTTAGAGACTGTTCTAGGGGTTATTCACGATTACAAGTCCACATAAAGCATGTCGATTTTATGAGCCAGCAGGTAGAGAGAAGTTTTATAGGATTCCCACCCCGCTCAATGTCTGATGTTTTAATTTTCCTTCTACTGAAAGTCTATGTATTATTCTGCTTTCATTATAATCACCAAATAAAAACTTTATCCAGTTGTTCCCTTCCTCTCTAAGTTGTTGATGTTCTATCCGGTCAGTAATGCCCCTTTTATATTTGAGAAATTCTATAAGAGCAATTGTCATTTGATGAAACTCATCTAACACTCACCATGTTCGTTCCCTTGTGTTTGTCTCTCGATTCAGCAGATAACTGACCACTTACTACATGCCAAAGCCCCAGATGCATTTACACTAGAATGACACTGTATGTGTGTCTGAGTTTGCTTCGAAAAGAACACTGTCTAAGGGAAGTGGATCTCTTTGTGATGGTGCGGTGAGTAGCTTTGGAAATGTTTCCCACGTGTGTTGGCTTCCGAGAGGATGTTCGTAAGACAGTATTTTAGGTAGCTTCCTAACTCAAAACAAGGACCACAACTGATCAGCATTATCTGCTAAGAAGAAGTGAGTGGATGGAAGTCTGTATTTGCACCACTGTCTTACTGACATCTTGCAAAGAAGAACTCAAAGGATCAGAGTGAACAGAGACAGAAAAGCCACAAGTGGTTGGTTTAGCAATCAAACACCAGTCTGTGTGTGTACAAGAATCCAGAACAATTCTCAGCATGTGAGGATATCGGGTGGGTCTTGGAGGGATCTGGGACATGCTTACCATCTCTTTCATTACATCCCTGTCCTATAAACCCCATAAGAAAGAACTTCAGCAAATGCCTTACTGAGCAGCAGCTGCAAAGTAGATCGTGTCAGATTAAAGAGAGAGAGGTCCGATGTCTGCCTGTGAGACTTTGGGAAAGTCACGCTTCTCCTTTCTGGAATCAGTTTTTACTTTTGCTAAAAGAGGAGTTAAGAACTTGATGAGCTCTAAAGATACACAGGGAACTTGCCTGCATCTTTCACAGCCCACTCAATAATCAGAACAAGGGCTTTGCTAACACACCTTACAAGTACGCAGAGTTCTCTCTTTCCAGGGGATGATCTGTAGAAGTCCTTGTGGGCCTCTTTTGGGTGGGGAGTCTGGTCCCGCTCAGCAGATGGACCCAGATTGCAGTCAGTGGCTGGTGAGTCATCTGCAGAACACGTTACTCATTCAGGTGCGTTTGCACTGGACTCCGCAGCTGGGAATGGGCCCCAGACTCAGAGTTTGTTTATTTCCATGGACGATGGATGTCTCAGAGCTTGTTGTGAAATAAGAAATGTATAAATTGTTATGTTCTACTGCTGACAGTCTTCTCTCTTCTCTTGATGGTCAGCAGCCTCTCAGACAGTCCCTTGATCCATTCTATAGGAAGGGAATTTGTTGGGTTGAACACCGACCAGATTGTCCTGCCCGGGGTTGGAGCTCTCAATATCGATGATCTCATTGCACCTTCAAAACAACCCCATGAGATACGTTTAATTGTCCTCATCTAAAAGATGTAATGATAGAAGCCAAGACAGTATAAGAGGATTGGCAAAGTTTCACACTTAGGAAGTGTAAAGCTAAGACAGGAACCCAGAACTGTCATCTCTGAAGCCATATTCTTATCATGCACCACACAGCTTTCATCCCGAAGAAGAGCGTGCATTCATACATCGTCTCGCTGTGCTTCTCATAACTACGTTCTGAAACTGAAGGCACCATGAAAATACAACTGGAGAAACTACCATGAAAATTAACATTCACATTTTCTTGACATTCTGTTTCCTCCTTGTGAAGAGAGACCATGGTTATGTATGTTTGTAACTTAGGGTGAAAACTAGAGAAGGGCTTTGAAAATATTTGTGGAACAGAAAAAAATTAATCTTGTGTCCAAGAAGATTATTTTAGAGTTTCTGTGGATATCCATTATTGGGATAGATTTTGAATTACGGTCATTTACAGAACCAAGGATGTGGTTACGTGATAATTTAGGGAGAGAAGAAATAATCAAAGAAATACAAATGAATCATTATAACAAAAATTTTAAAAATCAACAAATTCATTTCCCATTATTTACAGGAAAGAGTTGATGAAATTTTGAGTTACAATGTGAGAATTAAGTTTAATGGAAGATTTGCCAGGTTCTAGAAGCCAAGGCCCTCAGCCACCTTAACAGCTTTAAGAAATGACAATTTTTTTTAAACAATTGCAATTACCTGCAATTATTCCAAGACAGACCTATCAATCAATCAACCAATCATCTATTTACCCAACACTGAAGGTACCTGTCATTTTTTTTTTAAAGCATTTCTTCGAATGGGGATACAAAGAGAAAGGAAGGAAGAAAAGAGGGAAAGAAGGAAAGATGAGGAAAGAGATGGAGGGAGGGAGGCAGACACGAAGGAAGGCAGGGAGGAAGCCGAGGACAGTCTGAGGACAGGCAGTAGGAGAACAAGGTTAGCTGTATTTGGAAATGGGGAGCATAACTTCGTGGCAGAAAACTGCTACTGAACGAGGCCCCTGAAGAGAAACAGATGTCTCCACGTCTCTGGCTCCCATGAACAGAAAAGGAGCAAGCTCTGAGGCAAAGCATCAGCAACATCTGCATTCCGAAAACATGCCAGTTTAATACAAGTCTTAGATCAAGCAGTGTTTATCCTCCTCATTTATTTATTTATTTATTTATTCAATGTGACCCCCACCTCCACGGCCGGCTACTCTGGGTCATCTTTCCCTTAGCATTTTGGAAACAGTTCAGGAATTTCTATGAAAGTCCTCGCTAGGGTTTTCACTGGATTGCACCAAATCTGTAGGTCAACATTGGAAACCTTAACATCCTAACAATCCTGAGCCCAAAAAACAAAAAACAAAAATTGAGGGGCATCCTGGGCATATACGTGCAGAGTGTGCTTTCTGTGTCACTAACTCTTCCGGGTTACTCTGCTCTGGGAATTCTAGCCACCTTGGTCTTCTGGGAGTCTGGGCTCCAGCCCCTCAACAGAGGGAGCTGTTTTGGCTCTGACTATTTGCCATTATCCCATGGTCAGGCCTGGAAACTCTCTCAAGGTGCTGAGCTCTGATGATCGCGGGTTTCATCTTGCTTTGGTGTCCCTAAAGGACTGCTGTCCTTGACCGCATGAAGTCTTCAAAACCACTGGTTTGTATCTTTGGGTTGCTTTTGGGTTTCAGTGGGACAAAGTGAATATGATCCCTGTTACTCCTTCTCAATGGCAAACAAGTGCAGTTATTTATCTTGTAATGAACTTTAATAAAATAAGATAAAAATATTTTATATATATAGTCTTCTCTGTATATGCATATGCATAATCTCCAGTGATCTCTTTACTGTTTCTAATGTTGTCCCTTTCTTCTTTAGAAACAATTTTTCCCTGGTATTATTTTCTGTTTCAAGAATTTTTAAAAACCATTCCTTCTAGAGACAGTTATCTAGAAATGAGTTCTTCCAGCTTTCTGTCTATAAAATTCTTTATTTTGCCTTAATTTTCAAAATGGTTTTGTGCTGGTTATACAATTCTAGGTTGAAGGCTGGCCCTTTAGTTTCACCCAATATTTTAATAATGTTGCTTTGTTGTGAGTTCCAGTTTTCCGAATGACTCAACAGTGTTATTCTTATCTTTGATCTTATGCACATAAGGTGTTTTTTCTGTCAATCCTAAGATTTTTTTATTTACTTATTTTTTTTTTAAGTAGGCTTCACATCCTGCCTGGAGCCCACTGCTGGGCTTGAACTCAAGACCCTCAGATCAATACCTGAGCTGAGATCAAGAGTCGGATATCCAAATGACCTTGGCGCCCCAGCTCTTAAGGTTTTTTATTTTATTTTTTTTTTGTTGTTGTTCTTACATAATTATTTTATTCTCCATTTTTTCTTTCCCAACTCATATATATATATTTTTTAAATTAATTTATTTATTTTCAGAAAAACAGTATTCATTATTTTTTATTTTGTTTTTTAACAAGCGTTTAAGAAATGTGATTATGATATGCCTGGTATAGTTTTCTTCATGTTTCTTCTGTTAAGGGCTCACTGCTTTTCAGGCACAGGGGTTTGTAGCTGTCATCAAATACAGATAGTTTCTAGTCATCATTTCTTCAAATACTTTCTTCTATTTCGTCTCCTTTGGGGACTCCAATTATACACATAATTCAGTTATCCTAGGTCATAGGCCACTAATTATTTGATTATGATGGCATCTGTCATCTTAATGCATGAGAAGTCACTACATTTGTAATTAGTAATTAGTAAGGGCAGTTTGAAGGTAGATAGTCTAAAGGTATGCAAATATCCTGTTTCTCATCATCCCTAACTGTAGTATCAACTGATACATACAGCAGTTATTACAATGGTATATGCCAAATGGTAACATTCTTTTTCAGTATTTTATTTATTCATCTGTCAGAGGAAGAGAGAGAGAGAAAGAGAGAGAGAGAGATGGAGTGAGAGAGAGCACAAGCAGGGGGAGTGGCAGGCAGAGGGAGAGGGAGAAGCAGACTCCCTGTTGAGCAAGGAGCCTGATGCAGGTCTTAATCCCAGGACCCCAAGATCATGATCCAAGCCAAAGGCAGATGAGATGCCCAACTAACTGAGCCACCCAGGCACCCTAAATGGTAATATTCTATTTGCATCATTCCTTTTACATTTCTTAAGTGTAATTCTATGTGATGGGCAGAATAATGACCTCTTCCAAAGAGGTATCATACTAAACCCCAGAGTCTGTGAATATATAAGGTTTCATGGCAAGGGAGAAATAAGATTGCAGATGAAATTCTTGCTACTAATGCAGCTGGCCGTAAAAAAGGAAGACTGTACTGAATTATCTATGTGCTCCAATGTAATTATAAAGGTGCTTCAGATTGGAAAGAAGGATGGAAAAGAGTTATCGTCAGAGTGATATGGTATGAGAAAGATCCTACTGGCCATCCCTGGCTTTAATGATGGGGGTGAAGTGGGTCAGGAGACTAGGAATAAAGAAAGTCTGCAGAAGCTGGAAAAGTAAAAAATGGATCCTTCCATAGAGCCTCCAGAAAGGGATGCACTCCTGCCAACACCTTGACTTTAGGACATGCCAACCCATTTCAGGCTTCCGACCTCTAGTTCTGTAATTGTTTTTTTTTTTTTTTTTTTTTTTAGGTTTTAATTTTTTTATTTTTATAAACATATATTTTTATCCCCAGGGGTACAGGTCTGTGAATCACCAGGTTTACACACTTCACAGCACTCACCAAATCACATACCCTCCCCAATGTCCATAATCCCACCCCCTTCTCCCAAACCCCCTCCCCCCGGCAACCCTCAGTTTGTTTTGTGAGATTAAGAGTCACTTATGGTTTGTCTCCCTCCCAATCCCATCTTGTTTCATTTATTCTTCTACCCACTTAAGCCTCCATGTTGCATCACCACTTCCTCATATCAGGGAGATCATATGATAGTTGTCTTTCTCTGCTTGACTTATTTCGCTAAGCATGATACGCTCTAGTTCCATCCATGTTGTTGCAAATGGCAAGATTTCATTTCTTTTGATGGCTGCATAGTATTCCATTGTGTATATATACCACATCTTCTTGATCCATTCATCTGTTGATGGACATCTAGGTTCTTTCCATAGTTTGGCTATTGTGGACATTGCTGCTATAAACATTCGGGTGCATGTGTCCCTTTGGATCACTACATTTGTATCTTTAGGGTAAATACCCAATAGTGCAATTGCTGGGTCATAGGGCAGTTCTATTTTCAACATTTTGAGGAACCTCCATGCTGTTTTCCAGAGTGGCTGCACCAGCTTGCATGTTTTTATTTTAAAACAAATTTGTGCCCTTTCAATCCACTTGTTATGGTAACAATAGAACTAATATATTCTACCATAAGGAAGGGAGAAACTGCCTCTCCTTTTATTTATTTACTCATTCATTCACTTGTTTATTCACCCTATCGATATGGACTTTTGGATATTTATTTGATTTTTTGGTTTTTAACTCAATACTATCATTTTCTAATTTGTTGTTTGACTCATCTTAGATCCTAGATCATTCCTATATTGGGAATTTCTTCCAATGGACTCCTGCATTCTTCCAATAAGTCTCCATCATTGATGGAATGCTTTCCTGCCCTCCAGTTCTTTTGTTCTCAACCCAATGTTATACAGACACCCACGAATCAGATTTTATATTATTAGTTGGGTTTTAGGTATGCTGGTGAAACTGACAATGCCAAAAACTACCATAGTCCACACACACACACACACACATACACACACTCACAAAAGATATTAAAAGCTATATAAATTCTCACATCTTTAAAAGCCTGATTTAAAATGTCCGCAGTCCTTCATCATTCTTGGAACTGACATAGACTATATGAGTTCTTTTTGTTAAAGATATTATTTATTTATATGAGATATAGACCCTGGGGGCATGTGTGAGTGCATACATGAGCAGGGGCAGAGTGCATACATGAGCATGTGGGCTCATTCCCACCACTCTGACATCATGACATGAGCCAAAACCAAGAGTCAGATGCTTAACTGACTGAGCCACCTGGGTGCCCTGCAGATGCTCGAGTTCTTAAATTGTCTTTACTTCACCACTGGAGTTGATATTCTGCACCATAATTTTGTCTCATAATACCTCCATGCCAACATTTTCTTATGCCTTTACCCTCAATGGAAACCAGAACACCCATGTGCATCACTCATGAAAACCATCACAGCCAAAGCTCAAACCTTCAAAAGTTACAATAATTAGGACCAGTAAACCTAAAGTAGTTTTGCTTCATTAAAACAGACCTTTTGATGGATGCATAATATACCATTGTGTATATATACCACATCTTCTTTATCCATGAAATCTTGCCATTTGTGACAACGTGGATGGAACTAGAGGGTATCATGCTTAGCGAAATAAGTCAGTCAGAGAAAGACAACTAGCATATGATCTCCCTGATATGAGGAAGTGGAGATGCAACATGGGGGGTTAAGGGGGTAGGAGAAGAATAAATGAAACAAGATGGGATTGGGAGGGAGACAAACGATAAGAGAATCTTAATCTCACAAAACAGAGGGTTGCTGGGGGGAGGGGGTTTGGGAGAGGGGGTTGGGGTTATGGACATTGGGGAGGGTATGTGCTATGGTGAGTGATGTGAAGTGTGTAAACCTGGCGATTCATAGACCTGTACCCCTGGGGATAAAAATGTATTATATGTTTATAAAAAATAAAAAATTAAAAAAAAAAAAGCAGACCTTAAGAGATATGGTCAGACGTCTAGTTGCAGTTGGTCAATGACTCGACAAGGATCTGAGATAGTAGAGGCTACTGAAACGTGAAAGAAATTCATATGTACAAATTCATATTCATATGTACAAAAAGGAGTTATGACATTTGATTTACAAATGACTTCTCAAAAATAAAAGTATTCTGCAGAATGAGACTTCTGTGCAAATGAGAGAAAAATATGTACTGATACTTCGGGGCCAGGACTCTAGCAAAGTGTGACTTCTGCAGGCTGTCTTCTTTTGTTTTTATTCACTTGAGTAATATTTTCAGGTTACAGGATTATAATTCTTTGAGCATTCCTTTGACAAAATAAGTAGCCCTCCAGGTTTTCCAAAAACCCAGCTCAAAAATCTAACTCTGGGCACCTGGGTGCTGCCATCAATTAGGCAACCCATCTTGGTTTCAGCTCAGGTCATGATCTCAGGGTCCTGAGATCGAGCCCTGTGTTGGGCTCTGCACTCAGTAGGGCATCTACTTGAGATCCTCTCTCCCTCTGCCTCTCGCTCCTCCCTGACAAGTGCACAGGCATGCTGTCTCTAAAATGAACAAATTTTTAAAGAAAAATCTAATTCAGTACTCTTTTAAGTATTTAAATAAGAGATGACATCATTGACTTAGGGAGAAAAATTATAAGGCAAAGCATGTACTTTTTCATTGATTAAAAAAATGAAAGGCAGAGAAAGCAGGTCCTTGAATAAGCTGAAAAAGACAAAGCAAGCAGGGCAGTCTTAGCTATGCCCTGAGTAAGGCACAGCTCTAGAAGGCAACCCCAATCAGAGGATTGCAGCTTCCGTGTTTTTTACTCACCTACTGCTGAAGAAAGAGGTGGGAAAATCTCAGAGAAGTCACAAGGAGGTAGAATTTGAGGTCTTTGGGAACAGAGAGGGGTTTCTGTGACTGAGAAGGGTAGAATGGAAGAGAGAGCAGAGGCAGGAGCCTGGCACTCTGCACAGAAAATCAAGCCAGCACAACAGCACAGAAATGGGAACTTTGGGCAGTTAATTCAGTCTGGCAGGAATAATTAAATAGAGGAAGGATGGGAAATTGGAGTCATAGGTTGGAGCGCACGATCATGACAAGCCTTGGATGACATCCTCAAGTGCGGGACATGAC
Organism: Mustela putorius furo; assembly: GCF_011764305.1. Lineage (NCBI taxonomy): Eukaryota > Metazoa > Chordata > Mammalia > Carnivora > Mustelidae > Mustela > Mustela putorius. The sequence continues at coordinate 1,184,652 of NW_025422439.1, read as the reverse complement.
AGCCTCCTTCCACAAGGGTACATGTTGTTTGGCTAGAAATATACCTTTTACTTATACTGCAGGGGTTTTCCTGAACCAACAAACTGTACACCTTCCCATAGTGTTCAGCTCAGAGGTGACATCAAATCTAAGGCAATCAGCTCATCTCTAGAGATCCAGTGATTCCTTCAGAGGTGAGTCTGCAGGTCAGGATGGAGCCACTGGAGGGAATCCTTGACGCCTACGTATCCCTGTATCCAGATGATGGGATGTCAAAGGCATATTCAAAGAATTACAGTCAAAGAACCCAGAAATTATCACTTATGTGAGTAAAAACAAATGCACTAGGATATCTCTGCTTATTCAACAGTCTACCAGCATGAAAGAAGCCAGCTAGAGAGCAAGACACACATATGAAGGAAGTCAAGAGAGTAACAGAGAAACAAAGTTGAAGTCCTGATCAATGTGCAGCCAAAGCCCAAAACACCTCCAGATTTCTCAGGTAAGTAAAGCAATATATTCCCACTACCTTTAATGCTTTAGGGGTTTGTCCTTGTTCCTTGAAATGAAAGATGTCCTGACAGATTTATTTTCAGAAAATGTTGCATCTTTGAAGGTTTTCAAACATGGATATAATATGAACTGATAATATATGATAATTCCGTGGGAGCTGTATTTGGAAGCAGAGAGAGAGAACTGGAGATGGTATCACACTAGTTCAGATGGAAGATGAATCCTAACTTCAGGCATGGCGGTATCAACATGGGGCATGGAGGAACATTACCATGGTTGAAGAGTCCCTTCAATGCTGACAGCTAGGTGAGAAATATTATTTTACCCACAATTTATGCTCTATTCATCCCTGCCCCCATGCATGATGGAGCACGCTAACGTGAATTCCAAGCCAGCGACGCACAGACACTGTCTGTAACATGGTCCTTGCGTGAATAATCCCCAGGAATCCCTTCTTTTAGATTAGCCCTTGTCCAGTTCTGGGGGTCTGACAGTGGTGGAGTGTCAACCACAAGAGTGAAGGGATAAAGGAAAGAAGAAGAAGGAAGATGAAGAGGGAAGGAGAGGATGTGGATAAAGAGGGGCCCCAGGGTTGAATGGCTTCCAGAAAGATGTTGATCCCAAATCACCTGACTTAAGGGGGGCAGCAACAACAACACAGAGCAGAAAACATAATAAGGGCGGGGTGAGGAGGAGATAAAAATATGTAACAATGATGATGATAATCGTGGTACTAACAAAGTAAAGAACATGACCTCACGTTTATCACTAAGTTACCATGGGTCAGCCAGTGTGCAATCAATTGACGTGTTCTACCTTTTCAACCCTCGCGTCCACCCTGATGGCAGTCGGCCACAGAAAGGTTAAGTAACTTGCTCAAGACCAAACAGCGGTGAGGAAATCGAGCCGGTGTTGAACACAAGTATGTCAGACCACATTTTGCAGAAACCAGATTTTCAGAAAATAACCGGCTCAGTCCTTACCTCCCTAGTTAAATCTCTTAACCAAATGACACTCCATCTCCACCTGGGTCATCTTTCCTTCCTGCCGCTAGCCTCCTCCAGTGATCTGTCTCCTTCCCTGACTATCACTTCTCCTGGCATAATTTTCAAGACCTTGGAACCATACAGCACCCCCTCTTACAGTACTCTCTCTGCCACCCCCATGATGGTATTAACTGCTGAGCCCTCTGCTTTCTATATCTGACTGTGGTCCCAGAGGGCAGGCTTACCTGCTTTACTCACTGCTTGGCCCACCACGAGAATTCAATAATTGTGTCGAATGAATGAATGAATGAGGTCAGCAGACAGCCAGTTAAGAAAAGAAAGCCGATGTAATCAAGAGTATGTGAAGGGGTGGCTGTTCTCAGAAATAAGATCTCAACAATAACAAGTACGTGCTTGGGTCTTTCTTTCCAGGGTCCTGGAGCCTGGCTGGGAGAAAAGGAATTCTGTACTGGGCAACAGGTATGTTTATGGATCCTTAGGGTTCCCACACCTCCTTTCTAAAGGCTATATTTAGCCGGGAGATCCCAGTTTCAGATGGTCTCCAAGAACATCCTTGCTGATGAGTGCAAGAACTTTGTGGGTGAAAGGGAGAGAAGAAATGACTGAAGAAAGAACAGGCCAGACACCCCAATCTCCTTCCACAGGCATTCAAGTAATTAAAATAAAAACAATTACTCAGATACATAGAGCAGGTCAGCACATTTTTTTTCCCCCACAGAACAAAGGAAATGCATGACTCCTAAGAGGCAGTGATATAAATATTTCAGCTCACAGTACGTCCAGGACCAAAAGGTAAAATAAACTAGATTTAAACAAACAATTTGACAGAGAACTGCACAAGGCATTGTGAAATTCTGCAAAATTGCAGATCCGATTTCCCTGGAATATACTTGGGCCTAGCAAAACCCTGACAATTATTCATGTTGGAGGACTAGGCAGAATTGCAGACAATGGGAAAACAAACACTCAATCATCAGGTTCCAGAATGCCACAGTGTCCAGAAAATGCCTATGATCGCCTCTTTTCCCCTGAAGCCTGGAGCTGGCCTCCTGATCCCTATGCCTCCTGGGATGTATTTTGTCACAAACAATAAACGTGTGCTCACAGGAGGGGACTGTCTGGTTGCACCAAGCTCTTTGCCTTCTGAGTGGTAAGAAGAAGAGGGTCTCTGCATTTCAGACCTCTTATTGAATTTGCCTTGTGGTTTTCTTTGTTGAGAACTTACTAGATGCTAGGTCCACGGTAACTCAAAGGTTTTTTTGTTATTACTGTTGTTGCTGTTCATTAAAAATTTTAAAACATATTTAATGAGACCCTGAGTTATGAAGTTTTGTTCTTCCCCATGTACTGGCCAAACATTCAGATGCTCACTCTGAAATCATAGATCTGACCCACACCACTGCCTGCCATCCTTCTGCAACTTCCCATTGTCTTCTGGACAAAGGCCAAATTTTTCTTTTCTTTTCTTTTTTAAGATTTTATTTACTTATGTATTTGACAGACAGAGAGCACAAGCAGAGGGAGCGACAGGTGAGGGAGAGGGAGAAGCGGACTCTCCCACTGAGCAGGGAGTCCCATGCGGACTCGCTCCAGTCCCAGGACCCTGGGATCATGACCTCAGCCGAAGGCAGACACTTCACCGACTGAGCCACCCAGGTACCCCAAAGTCCAAATTTCTGCGCTTGACACATGAAGTTCTCATACTCCGTCTCTGCTTAGATCTTCCAGCTCATTTCCCAGAATGATGTGGCGAGCCTCTGCTGGCTGACTGCTGTTCACCTGCAGCACTGTGAGGACTGATTTCCCTCCCGTCGCACCAGCTGTAATACCTCTGACCGGCAGCCTTGTCCATCTGGATATTTCTAGCTAACCCTTTAGTGTGAGCTTAAGAGCTATCTTCTTTGTGGGGTGCCTGGATGGCCCAGTTAGTTAAGTGTCTGAATCTTGATTTCAGCTCAGGTCATGATCTCAGGGTTATGAGATCAAGCCCTGTATCAGGCTCTGCACTCAGCGGGGAGTCTGCTTTAGATTCTCTCTCTACCTCTCCACCTCCCTCTCGAAAAAGAAAAAAAAATTACCTTCTTTTTGAAGCCTTTTCTCATTGTCATAAGCAGACCTTGGAATTCTTCCCTATACGCCCAGCTTCGGGCTGTGCAGACCTCCACTCGATCACTGAGAATGTTTTATCATTGCTTTGTACCTTCAAATTGATTTCTCCACTAAGGCTACCCCTCTTAGGGCAAAGGCTGTATATTACTCTTCACTGTGGTCCCAGGACTCAGCATACTGCTTAATGCAAAATCAGCACTTAGCAAATAATTGCTGGGCTATAAATCGAATTTCACTTTCCTAATCATTGTGAATTTTTTTATTCAGTTTCCATTTATGCACTGAATAAGTGTTGAATTTCTATTATGGGACAGTCTTTATGCTAAGTACTGAGGACAAAGTGATGAGTGAAAATGAACAAGGTCTCTGTCCTCATGAAGTATTCTGGCTGGAGGAAGAGTAAGAGATGATCCCAAACATCCCAGTGCTGAACAAACAGCTACAAATGAAGCCCTAAAAGAAATGTTGCAGCAATATGATCAGTGGGTTACTGTAGGCTCCATGAAGAAAGGGATACAAGCAATGATTAGACATTGATGATTTGGAGGTGGGGAGACAGATTATTTCAGAGAAAGGAGGAGAATTCTGAAGTTTCCTTGATGAGACAAAGCCTGATTCATTTGAATAAACATGGCACCTGGAGAAGAAAGATCTAGGGCACGCTGGCAATCTGGAGAAATTTTTGGTTGACATAACTGAGTGAGAACTGTCCAGTAGAGACCGGGGATGCTTCTAAATATCCTAGGATGCTCAAAGCAGCCCCCAAAGAATTATTCAGCCCAAGATGTCAATAGTGCTCAGACACTGGGGGACAGATACAGGCAGACCATAAAAGCAGCTGTAGCCTGTGTAAAATAGTCTGTAAGAATAATAGGAAGCTATTAAAAGATTGAGGGTAGAGAGATAGCATCATCTGGTTGTCTCTTCATTAAATCATCCAGACCATACCATGGAGATACACTGAATATCTGTCTTATCTTTGATCAGAGAGGAACAAGAATGGATGAGCGAACAGTTAATAGGGTTTTGAATATCCAGGTAGCAAAGAAGGTTCTGGACTATGTTTGCCTCCCCTACTACTCTTACCACCCATTCCAGTATCTTCCACTCTTCCTATCACTATTTGTTTTCTTTATTGCTATTTCTTCTTTTTCACTCACATCTTACCCACAAAAATGATTCCCATTCTGGAGGGTCATGATGCCCAGAGTATCTTACAGCTAGAAAGAGATCTTTAATGCCATGTAGTCTAAATTCTAGTTCAGTGCTCAAATTCTCTGAAAGCTGACAACCGTGGGGCGCTAGCAAGGTAGCTCTACTCTCTCGGAACAACATAACACACACCGCCTTCTTGACAGCCAGTGGTTCACAGGAAGCAGAGGGAATGGCTTCGTGACATTCAAGCTGTCTCATGAGTCGTCACCCAGCTACTTCTCCATCTTCCAACAGCTGTTTGTGCTTCAACTTTGAGCACAAACACGGGCTGTTGCTCTCCTAACACGCCATCCTGTTCTGCCACTCCAGTGTCTGCGCACACTTTTCCTCTGCCAAGGAGGCCTCACCCCCTCCGCCATGTCTGTGTGGTGAACCACGGAGCATCCTCCACCGTGACCCCCAGGCATGGCCCACACGAAGAGTTCACCAGAAACCTCCTGTGATTTAACCCCTAACACGGTTCATCACACACACTTATCAAACTAGAATGTGATACCTGGAAAGTAGGTTTTTTCTTCTTACTTATCTCTGGTTCTCAGTGCTGTTCACCTAGGCTCAATTACCTGAGAGCAGCTGCCAGGGCTGGCACGGACTACAAAAGGCTCCTTTCTCCTTTGTTCCTTCAACGGAGGAAATTTCTCTTAATTCTGCCTCTTAAGCATACTTGCTTCTTTGTTCCTGACCACGACAATTGCCCTCCTGCTGCTAGAGTGCCCGGCTGCCTCTGCCTGCACCATGAACTTCAGGCCCTGTATGGTCACTGTCTTTGGGAGGCCACATCATCCCGCTCTCGGGCTCCAGCTCCCCTTTGCTTTACTACCTGCTCCCTGCCTGCCTCTGACCCCAAGACCCCTTTATAGCCCCAGTGTCCCCCTTAGCTTGCCAGGGAGGGAAAACGGGACAAGATGATAGCACAGTCCTTGGGATAAAGTTCACAGGTGCTGTAGCATATCCATATACACATGCTACAATCTCATTTACACTTTTGGGGAACACACCGGATCCTACTTTTTTCCTATATCCTGCCATTCTGTTGAGCCATCAGAACATCAAGGGTCATGCGGTAATTACAGTTCACAGGGAGTTCCTTGAGCAACAGACTAAGTGAACTGAATTTTGGAAATAGTCTTTCCCGGTTTCCCTTTCGTGATCTGCCTTTCATTTTGCTGCTTACAAAATGCAAAGTGTGTATTTTGCTGGGGTGGGGGGTGGGATGTTCCTGGACTGTCTCTTGGTCAGGTCTGTTCAAAAAGTTTCTTTGGTGAGAGTTTCTAAGGACATGCGTTCAAGCCCATGCAGATCTAGCGATTTTGAATCTTCATGGGTGGGACATAAGGATTTATATTTGGAGAAACTTCTCCAGGCCATGCTGGTGGTCAGCCCTGGCAGAAACCCACTAAGTAAGAAAATCTCCAAAGTGTCTGTGATGGACACCTAAGCAGAAAGTCCAAAAAGTTCTAGAGCCGAAGGGCAGATGAAGTTCTCTCTTGGAATAAAGCTTATCCAAGTCTGACTGTTAAAAATCCCTTCTTCGGGGCACCGGGGTGGCTCAGTGGGTTAAAGCCTCTGCCTTCGGCTCCGGTCAGGATCCCAAGGTCCTGGGATGGAGTCCCACATCGGGCTGTCTGCTCAGCAGGGAGCCTGCTTCCTTCTCTCTCCCACTGCCTGCCTCTCAGCCTACTTGTGATCTCTATCTGTCAAATAAATAAATAAAATCTTAAAAAAAAAATCCCTTCTTCTGTCAAGTGCCAGATTTATACCGACTGTATTGATGTGGAGGGCCGCTGCTGTGAAATTCTGCACTGACCATTGTCCTTCCTATGGAGATGCAGAAGTGTTAACTGCTTTAGCCAATTACTCTGACACATGTTCAGATCTTCTATACGGCTTGAATTACCTGCTAAAAATTCTATTTTTTTATTATTTCTCATTTGCTTCTTGGTAACCTAAATGTGATACTGTTTCCTGTGAGTTTTTCAGATTTAAAAAAAAATAGAATGCTAAAAAAAAATAGAATGTTATAGCTAAGAAAATGGGCAAAATGCAACTGAAAAATTATTGCACTCAAACACAGTTCACATTCTGAATCCTGTGGTTCTTTGCAATGTGTTTTATGGAAAATCAGTTTCTCTCTGCGGGCTTCAATTTCCAGTCAGTGGGTTAACATAGTTTAAAGGTTCTTAACTAAGGATAAGGTTCATATTCCATGACTGTAATGAATGTTTTTTTACATAATTTTATGAGTAGTGATGTGAGTGCATGCTTCATTTCTATCCTAGCTTAAGGAGATTGTCCATAGGTAAAATTTATTAAAATTAGAGTCCCAATTGAAGATAGTGACTAATAAAAAATCAAACAGCAATACCTGAGTTGTAAGAACCCATTATTCTATTATATTCTATATTTATATTAATGCCTGACTGCTAATTCAGAAAAACCTAGTGCTCTCGGTTTGATACATATTATATCTATGCTGTGCACAGTAAGAGGAAGATTTCAAAGTTGCCTGAGCATTGTCATTTTGGGGTATTACATCATACGATTCAACCCAAAAGTCATCTTCAGTGTCTATAATATTCTGTATTTTTACTTCTATTAATTTATGTCACACTAAACTTTTGTCAAATTTCTATTAGCTTTTGCTAATGAGATGATCACAGACCAGTGTCGACAACAGCACTTAATCACAGAATGAATAATAAGGAAAAAGAAAAAAGAAAAAACTTCCTTTTGAAGATCATCCCACATTAAGATAGGAATATTCTCAATTCCTGGAACAGCCTTAAAGATAGAGGTGTTTAAGTCAACAAAACCAAAAGACAACCAACAGGATGGGAGAAGATATTTCAAAATGACATTTAAGATAAAGGACTAGTATCCAAAATCTATAAAGAACTTATCAAACTCAACACCCAAAGAACAAAGAATCCAATCAAGAAATGGGCAGAAGACATGAATAGAAATTTCTCCAAAGAAGACATCCAAATGGCCAACAGACACATGAAAAAATGCTCAACTGGGGCGCCTAAGTGGCTCAGTGGGTTAAAGCCTCTGCCTTCAGTTCAGGTCATGATCTCAGGGTCCTGGGATCGAGCCCGGAGTTGGGTTCTCTGCTCAGCAGGGAGCCTGCTTCCCTCTCTCTGCCTGCCTCTCTGCCTACTTGTGATCTCTCTCTCTGTGTCAAATAAATAAATAAAATCTTAAAAAAAAAAAAAAAGGATGAGAATGGTGGCTACATGTGCCTTTAAAAAAATAAAAAAAAAAAAAAGAAAAAGAAAAAGTGCTCAACATCCCTTCACTTCAGGGAAATACAAATCAAAACCACAGTGAAATACCTCCTCACACCAGTCAGAATGGCTAAAATTAACCAGTCAGGAAATGACAGGTGTTGGCAAGGATGTGGAGAAAGGGGAACCCTCCTACACTGTTGGTGGGAATGCAAGCTGGTGCAGCCACTTTGGAAAACAGCATGGAGGTTCCTTAAGACATTGAAAATAGAGCTACCCTATAACCCAGCAATTGCATTACTGGGTATTTACCCTAAAGACACAAATATAGTGATCCAAAGGGGCACGCACCAGTGTTTATAGCAGCAATGTCCACGATAGCCAAACTATGGAAAGAGCTCAGATGTCCATCGGCAGATGGATAAAGATGATGTGGTAGATATACATACACACACATACATATACACGTAATGTAATATTATGTAGCCACAAAAAAGCCAAAACATTTTGCCATTTGCAACCATGTGGATAGAACTAGAGGGTATTACTCTAAGCAAAATAAGTCAATCAAATATAATTATCATATGATCTCCCTGATATGAGGAATTTGAGAAAAAAGACAGATCATAGGGGAAGGGAGGGAAGAATGAAACAAGATGAAGAAAGAGAAGGAGATAAACCATAAAGACTCTTAATCTCAGGAAACAAACTTAGGGTTGCTGGAGGGAAGTGGGGGAAGGAGCTGCTGAGGGGTGGACACTGGAGAGTGTATGTGCTATGGTGAGTGCTGTGAATTGTGTTTAAGACTAATGAACCACAGGGGCACCTGGGTGGCTCAGTGGGTTAAAGCCTCTGCCTTTGGCTCAGGTCATGATCTCAGGGTCCTGGGATTTAGCCTCACATCCGGCTCGCCGCTCAGCAGGGAGCCTCCTACCCTTCCTCTCTCTCTGCCTGCCTCTCTGCCTACTTGTGATCTCTGTCTGTCAAATAAATAAATAAATACATAAATAAATACATACTAATGAATCATAAACCTGTATCCCTAAAACAAATAATACATTATATGTTAATTTTAAAAAGATAAAGTGGTTTATAAATTATCTCTTTCTAGAATGAGGGAATCTGTGGTATAAAGACTTGCTCAAAGCCATGCAGAATAGCAACATTTAAACAGTTTTGCCCCAGCAACACTGTTATATCCAAGAGAACAATGCCCTTCTCAGCAACCTTCCCCATCACAGCTAGTAATGTCACTCAGAGAGGAAAAATGTAACATGTTTTAAGGAGTCATTGTGTCACAGGCAAGAGAAGGAGCTAATTATTGCAAACTTCTCACCTTTGGTCCACTCTTGTGGACAGATTCTTGGAGAGTCTACTTTCCTATACGAATGTCTTCATGCAAGATATTAAACCTCTGAAGTTCAGTAGTTTTTCCTACTTATAATTGGGGGATTTCAATGTAGCTACCTCATCTGGTGTCAGAAAATTCATTTAGGGCAAACTCAAGTCCTTCTACATATATATCTCCAGCAATGAGTAGGACACCTTATACATAGCACGTGCTGAGTAAATGTTCTTTTCTGACTACTTCCTTTCCTCATCCTCACCGACCAGTCACCTTTAGGAGTCAGTATCATCTCCAAAATGTCCTAAGGTATCAATGGGGAGAACATGCACTCACACAATTTAAAAATTCCAACCTCGAGTTGCTTTTCCCTCCTGATTCTCTCAATTGTGTCATTCTCCTAGATAACTGCCTATCCCCACAGCTGTTTCAACCCCCCTCTCTCATGCTCTTAGTATTTCCAGCTGTGTTTCCTCATTTCCTATCTGGCTTTCACGTTCTCCATTGGACCTGAAGGAGTTTCCAATTCACTGGTCATAGAATCTATCAGATCGTTAGTCTCAGTCTGTGAAGGATTTCCCACCTAATCTGGTTTTTGAGAACCTGCAGTTACCTGGGATGAGCCCAAGTAGCTCCCATTAGACTCTGTCTGAAAGCTAGTGGGAGATAGAGGGAAAACACTTGGATTTCTTGGCTCCTTTAGGCCTGACCCCAGTGACTATCCAAAGCACTTCCTAACCACACCATTGGAAACACTGTGAATCAATTTCTCCCTAGGTATCAATAGATGTACGCTTAGAGTTGATCAATATTAAAGCCATCATATCATATTTATATTTTTAATAGAGGGAATCATAGTGGATGAGTAATAGTGAGCAAAAGGTCTTCTGTACCTTTCCAAGAAGCTGAATAAAAATTCTTCTGCTCCAAAATACCAGAACACGTTTGTTTGTTTGTTTGCTTGTTTTTTCCTACCTTGGTTGAACCTGACCCATTTTAAAAATCTTGATTCATTCTTTGCAGTTTTAAAAGAATCATTGTTCACTTGTTTGTTCATTAAAAAAATGGGGGGTGGAGAGAGGAGCCATCTATTTAAACAAATAGTATACCAGGCTACAGGCTGTTACAAATAAATAAGATATAGTTTCTGCCTCCAAGGAAGACAGTTAGTGAATAAAGACAGATACACACTCAAATAAATATCAGCACAATGAAATAAGTGTCATGAGGAAGTGTGTGTATTACATGAAAACAGCATTACAAAGTGAGTGGTTATTTCTTACAGAAGATTGTAAGGAGGGGGATTCTTATTTTGGTGATTTGGTCTACAACAATCAAAGGCAACAATCAAATGATGGAGGAAATTGTATTGGAGAAAGCACCATGAGACTGGGTACATTATAGGAATTTAGACAATCTTATGGGCAATAGGCAGCTATTGGGAAAATCTAAACAGCAAAAAAGCCACTTAGAATGTTCACCTTCATAACCCATTGGGGACAGTTTGGGGAGAAAGATCTAGGAAGTGACAGAAATAGTGACGGAGCGGTAGCAATCAGTTTGGTCAGGGATGACAGGTGTCCAAACCAGGGGAATGGCAACAGAAATGCAAAGAAGGTGAAAAGCATTTAGGGGCTGAAACTTACTGGATATGCTGACTCAAATACACGAGATGAGGAAAGGAAGAATACAGTATGCTCTGTACTTACAACTGAAATGTGGTTCCTAGGTGTAAGTCTGGCTCGAAAGGTCAGATGAAGCAGTTTTCATTCTTTGACAGCATTCCCCAACAAACAAGGCTGTCTCTTTCCTGAGCTATCAGACCATAGCTTGTCCTGCTTTGGTCATAAGTTATCTTCCCAAAATAAAATTAAAGTGAAATCCCTGTGGCCAGTTTACTTCCACTGAAAACCATTGAAATGCCATGCCTTCGCTGAGAACGAAGCCCAAACTTCTTAACATGGATCGCATGTGGCATGATTTGTTCTCTGCCTGCCTTCCTGGATTCATTTATGGACTATTTCCCCATTCCAGTCCCCTGTACACTGTAAACTACAATCCTACCACAGGTAACTTCCCTGTCTTGGTACAGCCGTATCACTGGAAATGCTCAGCATCACTCGCCATCAGGGAACTACAAATCAAAACCACAATGAGGGGGTGCCTGGGTGGCTCAGTGGGTTAAAGCCTCTGCCGGCTCAGGTCATGATGCCAGGGTCCTGGGATCAAGCCCCACCATAGGCTCTCTGCTCAGTTGGGAGCCTGCTTCCTCCTCTCTCTCTCTCTCTCTGCCTGCCTCTCTGCCTACCTGTGATCTCTGTCAAATAAATAAATAAATCTTTAAAAACCACAGTGAGAAATGAGATACCAGCTTACACCAGTTAGAATGGCAAATATTAACAAAACAGGGAGCAATAAATGTTGGCAAGGATGTAGAAAAAGGGGAACCCTCTTACACTGTTGGTGGGAACGCATGCTGGTACAGCCACTCTGGAAAAGAGTATAGAGGTTCCTCAAGATGTAAAGGATAAAAACACCCTACGAGGGGCGCCTGGGTGGCTCAGTGGGTTAAGCCGCTGCCTTCGGCTCAGGTCATGATCTCAGGGTCCTGGGATCGAGTCCCACATCGGGCTCTCTGCTCAGCAGGGGGCCTGCTTCCCTTCCTCTCTCTCTGCCTGCCTCTCTGCCTACTTGTGATCTCTCTCTGTCAAATAAATAAATAAAATCTTTAAAAAAAAAAAAAAAACACCCTACGATACAGCAATTGCACTACTGGGTATTTACCCCAAAGATGCAAATGAAGTGAAAAGAAGGGACATCTGTAGCCCAGTTCATTCATAGCAGCAATGACCACAACAGCCAAAATATGAAGGAGCTGAGATGCCCTTCAACAGACGAATAGATAAAGAAGATGTGGTTCATACATACAGTGGAATATTACTCAGCCACCAGAAAGGTCGAATGCCCACCATTTGCATGGACATGGATGGAACTGGAGGGGATTATGCTAAGTGAAGTAAGTCAGATAGAGAAAGACAATTATCATACGGTTTCACTCATATGTGGCATGTAAGCCATGCCACGGAGGACCATAGGCAAAGGGAGGAAAAATGAAGGGGGAGAAATCAGAGAGGGAGACGAACCATGAGGGACTATGGACCCCGAGAAACAAACTGAGGGTTTCGGAGGGGAGGAGGTAACAGTGTGATGGGTATTAAGGAGGGCACCTGCTGTGATGAACACTGGGTGTTACACTTAACTAATGAATTATTGAACACTGCATCAAAAACTAATGTACCATACTGTGGCCAACTGAACATAATTAAAAAAAAAAAAAAAAGAAAGTAAGAAAGAAAGAAAAAGAAAAAGAAAAAGAAATAAAATGCAGTTTGCTTTGCCCGGAAACGCATGCACTCCCGCAGGCTGCCTAGCAAATCTTCCTCTTCCTCTTGACTCCCACTCTCCCCAGGCACTTTCTGCCCCTTCTTCTCCCCCAGACCTTTTGCAACTACATAATTAACAATATTTGCCGCTCTTATTTCTGTTAAAATAGATTCCTTAGGCCAAACACTATGTTTGCGACTAGGATTATTATATCCCTAAATAGCATCATCGAACTTGCTATCATCTTAGGAATCATCAGAAGTAAACACGAATATTAAATAATGAGCCGTTGGGTGGGTTCTTAGGAAAAATACTTTGTACTTGGGGAGTAGAGCCGTTGAGTTACACCGAACCAGGCGTCATTTGTACTGGATTAGAACATCATATCATTATAATCATGGAGATGGGAGCGTGGGTAAACTCTCCTTGTGTGACATGGAGCGATGGAAGGCTAAGGGACTGTTAGTACTCAGGGGCCACACAGCCACCACCAAAGGCAGGACTGAGACTCACTCACTGGAGACAGGGGCAGGAGCGCTGATGGCCTGTGATATCGCTATTTATCATAAGAAATATATACAGTAGTCTCCAATTATCCACGGGAAATACATGCCAACCCGCCCCCCACCCCCATAGATGCCTGAAACCGCAGAGAGGACTGAACCCGATGTATACTATGTTGCTGCCTAGACAAACCTGGGACAAAGTTTAGTTTATAAATTAGTCACAGTAAGCAATTAACAACAACAATTATAAAATAAAACAACTGCAACACTTTACTATAATAGAAGTTATGTGCTCAAAATATCTTATTGCACTGTACTCACGCTTGTGATGCTGCAAGATGAAAAAATGCCTGCGCCAGGCGTCCAGGGAGGTAGACGCACACGTGTTGTGACATAGCCTGACGCTACTGCGACCTGTTGACGCTATGTTACATCAGAAGGAGGAGCATCTCCTTCCAGACCAAGGTGGGTGCCGGAAACTGAAACCGCGGAAAATGAAAGCCCGAATAAGGTGTGGGGGGGTACTATTTAGTCTTTGACCCTATTCCTGAGACAGAGCGCTTAAAAACCCTTGTAACATCCTGTGATAAGAGCCTAAAATGTGCCCTTTTTATGTTAATGAATTGAATTTGGGAAAGCCCTTAGGTAACTGAAGTTTGGGAGCTGATTGCCTGGAGAGAACCCACCACATTGATTAGAGAGTTGGAACTTTCAGTCCCACCCCCTGACCTCCTGCAAGGGGAAGGGGGCTGGAGCTTGAATCAGTCACCAGTGGCCAATGATTTAATCAATCATGCCTATGTCATGAAGCCTCTTAAAAAAATAATAAAAAAGCAGAGTTCGGAGAGTTTCCAGGTTGGTGAAAACATCTACACGAGGAGGGTGACACACCCCAACTTCACGGGGACAGAAGTTTCAGAGCCCAGGATCCGCCCCCCAAACCTCACCCTATGTTTCTCTGGCTGGCTGCTCACCTGTATCCTTTATCACAGTCTTTATTAAACCTGGAAACATAAGTAAGAGATTCGCTGAGTTCTAGCAAATTATTCAAACCCAAGGAGGTGGTCACTGGAACCTCTGATCCGTAGCCTGTTGGTCAGAGGCACAGGTGAGAAATAACATAGGCTCACCACTGGCGTCTGGAGTGTATACACGTTGGAGTGGGGGAGACGGTGGAGAGATTTGTGAGGCTGAGTCTTTAACCTGTGGCATCTGATGCCATCTCCAGGTGGGAAAGGTCAGAATCGAATTAAGTTGTAAGACACCAGCTGATGTCTCAGAGAATTGCTTCATGCGGGGGGAAAAGCCTCCTCATATTTGGTGACTAGGAGTGTCAAATAAAGTGTTTTAGGTGCATGATAAAGGAGCCCCCCCCCACCATAGTAGGAAAGAAAGAGGTGGAGTTTTGCCTGCCTAGGAAGGAAAATTCTGAGGTTTCCCTTCACAGAGCCTGAAAGCTAGGTCCAACTTTTGAGGCTGATTGGTGTTTCACTCAAGGAAACAGAATTTTGCTCCAAGCCTGGCCTGATTGGCATCTAGAAGCTGCTGTAAATTTTGTTTCTAGGTATGCATTTAGGATCTGAGTCACACGTGTAGTGGATTCACAGGTGGGGGCCTTGGAAAGAGAAAGCCAAAGGAAGTAACCGGAAAACGTTGAAAAGGAGTCATGGATGTATTGCCAGTCTCTGCCAGTGGCTCTAATACAGAAGAGCTTGTGCGAAGATTGTGTGTATGTATGCAGGTATGTTTTAAATGCATACATAAATGATCCAGTGATCGAGAGTCAGAAATGAGTTAATGACTGATGTAATAAAAAATGAGGAAGTTGATACATGAACACTAGAATGCATATGGGTGATGAAGGGGAAGTAAATAGGAAAGTAAATGAATATGCAACTGACACAATGAACATATACAAGAAACTTATAAAAATCAATTTTTCCAGAAGAAAAAAAAAAAAGAAATCCTGTAATTTGTAGGAGTGCATGTAAGGGTTAGACTTCTCTGTCTCTATCAAAGTCATAAATTATGAAGTGTGCTCCCACCCAGAGAAGAGCATAGTTGTGTGAATGTCTGAAGTTTGACTGGCGTAGAGCTCCTGAGCTAGGGATCTGGAAGCTTTGATAAGATGGTCTCAACTTCCTGAAAAGACCTTTTGACCAGCATTGCCAAAATGAGAAAAATGACAGGAATGGGGAGCAGGGATGTCACCAGTACAGATCAGACAGGCTGCCTCCCATGAGGTATTAGGTTTAGAGACATTAACTTACAAACATACCACAGGGTATGTGTGTGTGGGGGGGTGTGTGTATGTGTTAAGTCTAGGAACCTGTTTTTTGCAACATGAAGAGGAATAACTTATTAAAACGAATACCTTTTTTTCCTCAAACTCTCCCAGAGATCGAGATATGTACCAAGTGCTGTGGTATTAATTTGCATTGAGAAATAGAATGCCCAAAGGCACTGTAATTTGCTCTTGCCTCTAAGAATGGGGTCTTCAGGCCAAACACTTGATTGTCTCTGGGAATATATGAAAACAGTGCCCCTACTGGGGTGCCTGGTGGCACAGCCAGTTAAGTGTCTGACAGTTGGTTTTGGCCCAGATGATGATCTCAGGATCGAGCACTCAGCATGGAGTTTGCTTAAGACTCTGTCTCCCTCCGTTCCTCCATCCCACCCCCCCACCCCCCGCAAATCAATCAATCAGTCATTCTTTAAAAAATGCCCCTACCTAATCAATATGTTTGGAAATACAATCTGTAGTCCTACATTTGAGAATGACCGACATAGGTCAACCTCTAAGGCTAGCTAAATTTTAACTGGAAGGTTAGCATTGATTATGTGCTCTCAAGAACTTGTCCTCAGCTCAGAGAGTTTGGGGGCCTCATTGTATGCAATCCTTTCAGCGGGAGATCTGCCTATTCTCTGCACCATCTCCCTGGAATGTCTCTCTCAAGTGGATAGATGGCTCTCTCTAGGTCTCCCTTGATAACGCAGCTCTCTTTTTGCCTTACCCATCTTTGCTCTGGCCTGAGAACTTGACTCTCCCGTTTTGGTAGACTTCATTGTTTGCTTTGTTTTGAGGATTTAAACATATGTGCTCTAATTTAATCTCCTCTTTTTAGTGTCTTAGTGGTTATGCTAAAAATTACAGACATAATTAACAAAGTCCTCAGTTAACAGATATTTTTATTCCCATGCTGAACAATACAAGGACTTTATTCTTCTCACTCCTCCCCAGCACATGTGTTGTTGCCCTCCAGTATGTAAGTTGCAGCTAGAATGGCTTTTCTTTTTTAACCTCAAATTAAACACTATTATTGTTTTTCAGACGGTGTTTGTTTGGATATGCCCAAATGTTTGCTGTTTCTTTGCATCATATATCTTATTACTGGGATTATTTTTTTTTCCACAAGTACATCCTCTATCAATTTATTTCGTGAGAATTTATTCATAATCTATTCATTGTTTATGGATATAAACATCTTTATTTCTTAAGTCTTATTCTTAAAAGACAGTTTTGTTGGCAATACCGTCCAACCCATTTTTTCCCAGAGCTTTGACAATGGTTTCCTGTCTTCTTCAATTATTCCGGCCCTACTTGCTTTCCAAGCCTTTGTAGTTCCTCAAAAAACCACATTTACCTCTAACAGGAAACATTGTGTACTTCACCGTGATCGTGTCACAGGGTCTCTGCAAGGGGAGGTTTGCACAAGGTGTTCAATACATGCTCAGTAACTCACTTTGAGAATAGTCCCAAGCAAGTACAAAAGTATAAGCGATTTTGACTCTGAAGGGCTGGACATTCCAGATGCTCTGACATAGAGCAACAGGACAGGCGAGCATGATCTATGTAGTGCTCGTAATTCCGCGGAACCTGGCCTTTAGGAGTAGGGACATCTGTCAGCTGCTGGCGAACGTTTGGCATGGAAAATCACCCAGGAGTCCTCTTAGAAACATGACACGAATCCGTTAGGTTGTGTTACAAATATTAGATAAAATAAACAAGCTGGTATTTTTTGGAGGCCTCTTATTTTTTTGTACTTTCATCAATCACAACATGACTTTATTGTTTTTAAATTTAACAAGTGTAACTCCCCCTTGGCTTTGGAGGACAGTGATGCAATGGTAGTGATTAATACTATAATTATAGCTTAAATTTCTACAATTCCTTATCCCCTAAAGGTTTCCAAAATCTTGGCTGGCTATCATCTACAGATATTCTGACTATAACATACTTGAAGGACCATAATGGCAGAAAACAGCTGGAAGAACTGTGCTTTACTGGGAGCCAGAAACAGAAGAGTCAACTTGACCCAAAGGAAACTAGAGGCCAGAATTTTGGAGACAAGGTATAATAACCTATAGACTTCTAGTCCAGTGCTCATGTTTCAGGAAAGATAATTCTCTGTGCTTCTAAAACATAGAGCTGGAAAGGGACCATAGAGATAACACCATTCTAATTCCTCCTCCAACAAATGAGGGAACTAAGACTTAGCAAAGAAAATGGGCCTTTCAGAGCTTTACGGTAACTTAGTGGGACAGCTAGGAGGTGGAGTCTGAGATGTCCTACGGTCTTCCTCTTGAGGGTTCTTGATTCCTCTGGACTCCACAGAAAGCACCTTTCTTACTGACCCAGGTTCTCTGAAGGTTGGTGCAGACGGTTAAAAAAATTATTTATTCAGCTCGTGGTCACTGGTGTTTGTAATATGCATCAGAAACAAGAAATACACTGGGGATCAGCGATGACCTGAAGAGAGGTCTGCCCTGCATGATTGGAATGATATCAGCTAAAATGTGCTGAGTGTGTATTCTATGCCGAACAGCATTTCAAGTGCTTTATACACACACGAGCATGTGTGTGTGTGCCCCTTTCATGTTTACAAGTACCCTGAAAAGATGATGGACATCCTGAGATCTCAATGCCCATTTTTAGAATGAAATAATACATCATTTCAATTCAACTTTTCATCTTGAGACAACTAGGGACTCATGCACTTGCAAGAAATTATGCAGAGAGATCTCATGCACCGTCTACCCCAACTCCCTTGGTGACAGCATCTCGCATTATCACAGTCAGGAGCCTGCCATTGATGCAATCCACCTAAATTGTTCAGAATGCCAAAATTATATATGTACTCATTTGTCTGTGTGTGTGTGTGTGTGTGTGTGTGTGTGTGTGTGTGTGTGTGTGTGGTTCTCTGTAATTTTATCACATATGTAGGTTTGTGTATCCACTACCAAAATCAAGAAATTGCAGGGTCTTCATCAGGGTCCCTTATATTGTCCTGCAATGAACACACCCACCTCCCTCCCTCCACCACCATCTCCAACACTAATCCCTGGAAGCCAGTAATTAGTTCTCCATCTCTTTCTTTGGGCATTCTAGAATATTATATAAATGCAACCATATACTGTACAGTCCTTTGGGATGAGGTTTTTGGTGATCTTTTTTTTTTTCTTTCCTTCCCATTTTCATCTTCCTCCAAGTTGTAGCACGGTTAATTTTTTCTATTGTTGAGTAATATTCCATGGTATGGATGTACCATAGTTTGTATTCCCCATTAAAGGACATCTGGATTGTTTCTAGTTTGGGGTGGTTACAAATAAAGCTGTTACGAATATTTGTGCATGGTTTTCTGAGAGAACATAAGTTTTCATTCTCAGGGATAAATGCCTGAAGCTACAATTGTTGGGTCATATGGTAATTGCATGTTTAGTTTAATAAGAAACTGCCAAACTCTTTTCCAGAGTGGCTGTGTCATTTCAGATTTTCACCAGCCATGTAGGAGAGATCATTTTCTTCAGATACTCACCAGCATTTGATTTTTATTATACCCCTCTTGGCAATGGTATTGAGACAAAGGACAGTCAAGGAACTCTGACTATTCATTCAATAAATATTTGTTGAGATGAATACCATTCTATGTGCTAAGGATACAGCAGCAAATAAAACAAAAATCTCCAGTCTTGTGGAATAAATATCCCAGTGAGAAGAACAGTTTTTACAAGAAATGCAAATAGGTATGTTACACGGCGATGAAGTCTGAGGGCAATAATAGAGTATGGATAGGGGAGTGGGATGTTTGGGTGTAGAATTTAAATTTCAGGAAGGTTGGCTGTGAAGGTGACTTTTTAGTAGAAACCAGAGGAAGTATGATGTCTGGGTGACTGAAGAGAACACGTTTGAGGTCGGGGAACCACAAAGGCACAGCCCTGATGCTAGAGCTCCTCTCGGGGAGCGTGAGGGGCCTCAAGGAGTCTCTGGAAGCTGGAGTGAGACGATGTGGTGTGGGAGATGACAGGTGGACAGATCCCGTAGGGCCATCTGGATCTGGGGGGTGACTTTGGGTGTTATTCTGATTGAGACTGAGAACCACCAGCAGGTTTTAAGCACAGACATGACTTCATATAATTGTGTTTTTCTAGGATCATGGTGCTATCTTGACCCCAGATTCCACAAATAAGCAGAAGAACCTGGAAGACCCAAGGCTTTAGTAGAGAAGAGACGAATAGCAATAAACAACAATACCACTTGCTAAGTGAGTGACACAGGAAAATTTATAAACAAGCTGAAGAAGAGAGGAGGATGGGGCCATCTCTACCAGGAAGGAGAGGAGGCTTTCTTTTGCCATCCGTCTGCCCGATCGGCTTTCAGGTGGGCACCCAAAACAGCCAGAGATCATCACTGCTTTCCTCTCTCCTCCTTCCTTTGCCGCATCGCACTTCTCTCTGCCTCTCCTCTTCTTCTGTTCTCTCCTTCCTCCAGGTTTTCTCTGTAAGGAAACATGGTTAAGAGCAAGGTGGAAATCTAGGAAGGAACTTCTCTCCTTCTGGTAATGTCATGTTAATGTTTACGTAATGATAATGTGTGAACCGCTGGCTTCTCTCACTGCCGGGGTGAGAGGCTCGGAGCACGCCTCTTTAAGCTCCATTTTTCTCCATCAGTGGTTTAACGTCAAAGACCCTTTTGCAACCTACTCAGACGGAGACTGCTGGACAGTGAAAGGAAGCAGTTAATGCACACCTCACCTACCTCCCTGGGGTGTGGTGAAGATCAGAGACAACGGTGAAAATGTTATAAGATGACCACGTGTAAAATGCTAATTGATTGCTACTTTAAAAATAATTTATTTCGAAGAGCACTTGCGTGGCTCAGCCAGTTAAGCATCTGACTCCTGATTTCAGCTCCAGTGTTCTGAGATCCAGGTCTGCATCAGATTCCACACTGGGCATAGAGCCTGCCTAAGACTCTCTCTCGTCCTCTCCCTTTTCCCCCTCTCTGGCTCACACACACATGAGCTCTCTCTAAAATAGTAATAATAATAATTTATTTTACAATGATCTCAAGCTTACAGAACACCTGCAGGACCAACATGAAGAACTTCAGTGTCCTTTCCAGCAGTGTGTGGGTTTGCTAGGGCTGCTATAACAAATACCAGAGACTGGATTATTTAAACAACAGAAATTTATTGTTCCACAGTTCTGGAAAGACTGAAATCAAATTTAAAGTGGAGGTCAAGGCATAGGCACGGTTGGTTCCTTAGGAGGGCCCTGAGTGGCGGATCTGCCCCGGACTTCTCTCTGACTTGTAGATGGCGGTCTCCTCCCTCTGTCTCCGCACACAGCCTTCCCTCTCTGTGTGTCTGTGTCAGCATCTCCTCTTCTTAAAAGGAGGCCAGTTTTATTGAATTGGGGCCACACTAATGACCTCACTGTAATTTGATACTTCTGCAAAGACCACTATCTCCCAATATGGTGTCACCTTGAATTACTGGGAGTTCTGATTTCAACATGTGGATTTGGAGGGGAGAACATAATCCAACCCATAACACATGAATTCCCCACATTGACTCTCTCCACGCCTCTCTTATTCTCCACATGCCTTTTTGTCTTTTTCTGGCCATTTGGGAGCCATCGCACACAGGATGCCTGCACGATGCCTTAATTCTCCAGGGCGTATTTCCCACAGGTGTCTCTTTCATATCAGCACCAAGCAAACCTCCTAGTCAGAAAATCAGCCTTGATACTGACCCGCTCAATCTACAGGCCTCAAGCACATTTCTCCAGCGGGCTCAACAATGTCCAGTTTGCTCCTCCGGATGAGGAACCTAGTCAGGAATATGTTGTTTTTAGTTCCTAGGTCTCCTCACTCTTCTTCAGTCTGAAACAATTGTCTGGGCTTTCTCTGTACTTTGTGTTCCTAACAGTTTTGGGGAGCACAGTCCTTTCTTTTCGTAGAATGGCCTTCAACTAGAGTCTGCATGATGTCTCCTGAGGACCTGATGTGGCCCATGCCCTCTTGACAGGAATACCACAGACATTACGCTCTCTTATTCTCAGTGACTTACATCAGGAGACACAATGCTGACTGGTCTAACCACTGGTCATGTCAACCTCGAGTGCCTGGTCACAGTGTCACTGCCAGACTTTCCCACACTGGAGTCACCATTTTTCCTTTGTAGTTGATGAATATTTGGGGGACAAAAATTCAGAGTCTGCCCTGACATCTTGTTTTTCCCAGAACTCTACCCACCGTCTTAGCATCCATTGATAACATCTGCCTAAATCAACCCCAACTATGATCATTGCCATGTGGTGACTTCTACTTCCTTCATTCCTTCCACATTTATTAGTTGGCATGTTGCTACAAGGAAGAACTATCCCTTTACCGTACTTATGTATGCTTGTTTTCTTTTTAGTTTGTATCAGCGTGGACTCACGAAGCCCAATTAATTCAATGGTTTGTTACATGGGACTTCCACTATCTTGTTTTGATGCTTAAAATTGTTCATCTTTGGTCATTGGGGAGCACCTCCTCGCTGATCCTGTATCTTTTTGACACATTTCATTTTCTTTTGAGGTTTTCCTTATTTCATGACAAAACAAAATAGTCCACGCTCATCTCAAACTTTTTATTTCTTGGACTTGGAATCAGCTATTTCTTCAAGGACTCTATTCCTTTTGGTGGAAGAAGATATTTAGAAGCCAAGATTGTCTGGGCGTTCAGTGTTCTTATGGTTGTTGTTCTAAAGCAATTATTCATTGTTCTAGAAACTCTCAGGGACAGAGTTAGGGAAAACATACATGTATGCATGTATATGTATATGTATGTATATATTTATACCCATATACATATATGCTTATGTGTGTGGGTATATATACACATATGAACGTTCATGACAATCTGTTTTTAAATGTCCACCAATTTGTTGTCACTCCTCCCATCAATGGGTAATTTTATGTCTCTTTGCCTTACATGTGGGTAAACTTGTGTCTCACCTATCACCGGGGAAATATGGTAGAAATGATGTTACTTGATTTCTGAGGCCAGGTTGGAAAAGGCTATGCAGTTTTCACCTTTATTCACCGGAATACTTCCCCAGGAGTCCTGAGCTAGCATGTAAGAAGTTCATCTACCCTGGGGATTCCAGATGATTCTAGTCCCCGTGGTCAGGTCACACCCAACCATCAAGTCTTTCTAGCTGAGTCCCCGACATCATGGAGCAGAGTCCGTGTGTGCCATCTGGTGCTTGTCTGGACTCCTGACCCACAGGATATGCAAACAGAAAAAGTGATTGTTTTATGCAACAATTTGGGGATGGTTTGTCATAGAGCAGTAAATAACTGGAACAACTTCCAATTCCAAAAGTCACGGTTCTTTCTAGATTTGTCCCTTTTTATTTTTTTATAAATCACGTTTCCAACACTGAGAAAACTGGCTTTCATTATTCGCAAGATATTTACTCATTTGCTCAATCATTTGACTTACTTGCTCAGGATAAGCCATCTCTTAACTACACAGACTTCATTTTCTGCCCACCGTCTGTCCCCTTAGTCCCTGGGCACACAACTGCCTTCCTGCACTCCCCCTCTGCACAGTTGTCAGCACCTCTGGGCAGCCGGGTGCACTGGTTCCTTTTGGTCTCCACCCCCAGCCCCATTCTATTTCCTTGGCTATAGGACATATGACACCTCTGAAGGAAAGGGAATGGAAGGAGGAAATGGAGAAGGGAAATTCTGTTATTTTCATTTTGTAATAACTGCAAGGAATCTCAAGGTCCAGATCCAGACCACAGTGGGCAAATGTCTGCTATACCAAAGGGGTACAGTGTCTGCTCTGACCACGTGTAAAAGGACATTGCACTGTAAACCTTATCACAAAGTGAGTTTCACTAGCTGGGTCCTCTGACCTTTAGCTCCTTGCTCATCCGTGGGTCTGCTTTTCATCTTACTTACACGCAGCCCTTTTTGTCTCCCTGGGTTTTCAGTTTGCTCAGTTAGCTTCAAACTGAGGAAGAGAAGGCTGATCAGGAGAGCACAGTCCTTGGATCACCCCCGGAGTACCTGTACTGGGCTCTTGAGGGACTGGGATTGCACAACAGTGGATGGGTGAGAGCCAGAGGAATTCTCTTTATTACGCACAAAATGACCCTGTTTTTACAACCTTAAGAGCAGCTCATGTAATGCATACGCACTTTGAAAAGGAGAGTGTTGTTGATCAGATGTGTGGTCTCTCTGTTTCGTGTAATGGAACTGGGTTTGAATCCTGGTTTGCATTTTCCTAGCTCAGCAGTCTCAGCTGAATCATTTCCCTCTCTTGATCTCAGATTACTTCTGACAAAATAAGGATTCTAATTCTTACCTTAGAGAATTGGTGCCTGGGAAATTACAGAAGCATTCTTAGGCTTTCTCATGAGTTTCTTTACCAAGAAACGATCTTCATTAAACTGTATTTTCTCGGGCACCTGGGTGGCTCAGTTGGTTAAGCAACCGCCTTTGGCTCGGGTCATGGTCCCGGAGTCCCGGGATCGAGTCCCATATCAGGCTCCCAGCTCCACGGGGAATCTGCTTCTCCCTCTGACCTTCTCGCCTCTCATGCTCTCTCTCACTGTCTCTCAAATAAATAAATAAATAAAATAAAATTTTAAAAAACTGTATTTTCTCATTCAGTCCCTGTAAGCTCCATGTTGTGTAGACACTCATTTGTGTTCATGAGTATTTCCCACAGGTTGTTGAGTCTAGAGTTAAAGGTTCTATTCCTGGTTCTAGCATAAAGTCAACAACTCAGTGTTTGTGTATATAAGACTCTTCCCAACTGAGGCCCTCAGTTTCCCACATTTATATGAAGAGACTGGATTGTCTAAGGTTCCTAAATCTAAATCCCTACTAGAAACATCTGAGGAAACTTTCAAAAGTACAGATTTCCTTGGTGTCATCTCAACTTAATTAATCAGAGTATACACTGTTGGGGCCCGCTTTTCTGTTTTGTCCAAAAGCTCTGATGTGAGTATTGATTTAGCCAGCCCAGCTGACCCCACTGGATGTTCTGGAGAATGGTCTGAGGAGAAAACAAGGCGTGGTGACCAGGGACTCCATTTATGGGGACATCTGCACAGAGATGCAAGTATTAGCCTCCGCTCGACCTCATACTTAGCTGGGTGACCTTGGACATCATTTAAACAACTGCCAGCCTTGTCTTGAATACAGAAATAATAATTCACTGATTCATGTATAACCTTTGGGTAGTTCAGAGTCCCCACCACACATGTGTGCATGTGCGTGTGCACACGCGCGCGCACAGACACACACACGAAATTCATCAAATTGCTTCACCTTCTCACATTGGCCTGCAGAAGCCTAAATTCCCCCCAAGGTCTGTGGGAATCCCTGGAAGATATTTAGTTTCTCTTATAATCTGATGCTCTGTCTACCACCCCTTCCCTTCCCTCCATTGAGGGAAGTTCTCCATATTCTCCAGTTTACACAGCAACAGCAACAAGATCACTTGCACCAGCATGCAAGGGTGGGAGATTTGGGAGGCTTCCCTGAAAAACTATACACAAACCTCTGTCATCAGGAGGCTCCCCGCTTCTATTTCTCTTTTTTCTTCTATTCACCCTCTCCCATCCTGGAAAGTCCCAGGTACCCTAAAAGCAGGGCATGGCCACTTTGCTCAGGTTTTAATATCACACATGCACATCCAAAGCCATTCAAGGTTTCAAAAGAACAAAGCTCTCTCCATCTGACAGGCATCCCTCGTGTGACGGGAGCTGTGGCTTAGGGATAGCCAGCAGATTCTCCTGGTTTGCTGTCTGTCTTTTGTTCTCATTCTGCATGGGAAGTACTTTGCACCGCTCTGGCATCTGGGGCTTTCTGATCATGTGGGACGCAGCTACACAGATGCAGCCCAGCCATGCTCAACTTCCGAAGATGTTACCCCTTCCATATCCATGCAAGCAACTCACATTTCTTCTTAGGCAAGCCAGCTGGTATGAACCACTTTCCTGAAACCCAAATTAGTATGTAAACACAGTGCAAGCAGAAGAGGTATGTGAGTATGTGAGTACCAGAGCTTCAAAGGTCCCAAGCCTAACTCTAAAACCACAATGACTGCTAGCATTGCTTGCCCGCCAGCAGGGTACTTCCTGTACAGTTTCTTTCAACCTCACTAGCATCTTCACGTTTGTTTGTTTCCACAGAAGGAAACTGAGGTTCACGGAGATTATGGGGCTCATTTAGGATTTAAATCCTAAATGTCTCTACAAAACCCCAGCTTGTTCTGCTGCATCACATTTTTTTAAAATAAATCATTGAGAGGTCTAGTCTTTGTTATGTTGCAAAGGTGTTAACTCATCTGTAAGAGGTGTCGATACACAGAGCTCTAATAATGAAATAACTGCAATTTAAAAATAGTCTCTTTACTTAATCTCACAAAACAAGCTGAGGGAGGGGGTTAGGGGGAGGGAGGTTGGGTTATGGACATTGGGGAGGGTATGTGCTATGGTGAGTACTGTGAAGTGTGTAAGCCTGATGATTCATAGACTGTACCCCTGGGGCTAATAATACATTACAGGTTAATAAAGAATAACAAATAAATAAAAATAGTCTCTGTTCTTCAATGAAACTTGATTGATCTTTACAACTTCATATAGCATTCCCATGTCAAAAACACTTAAAACAGAAAACAGAAACTTAAAACAGAAAAAGAAAGATGATTTGATGTTTCCCTATATCTTAATGAGTATATAATGGAACTGATGAACTCTGGGTAGATTTATCAGAAAAATGATAGGGAAAATAGTATCTTGGGTAAAATGTAATTGATTCACATAATTGATGCTTTGTGACTTAAGGAGATAGATATAAATATTTGTGGCAATTTCTATTTTAATAATTAACATAAACACATGAAGATTAGCATTTTACTTAGATTTCTCACTTATTAATTCAATTTGGAAAAAGAACAGGTAGAGGAGAATAGAGTGGATGTGATACATGGAAATATCTATCAGAAAAACTTTGGTCATAGATACAAACGACATTTATAGATTACTTCATAGTCTATAAAATGCACATATAGTGGCTCATTCCCTCCTCATAACGTGAGGAAAGTCTTATTATCATTTAATTGATGATAGAACTTAGAAAGCTGTGCAGGATTGCTCAACTTTCTTGCCATTCTATCATCCTAGAGAAAAGCAGGTAAATAAGAATTAGGGCTGCCTATAATATGTAATTTTTAGTAACCCAAACCTCAGGTTAATCAATAGCAAAAAGAAAAAAAAAAGGAAAGAAAAAAATCAGTAGGAATTATAGTTTATCATGAATTCAATTACTATTGATTTAGTTCCCAAAATGTGCCAGGCAAATGGTAGTGGGTATCCAAAATTTGTGGACAAACAGAGAAGGTAGCAATGAAGTAAGTATAATTCTGCCCTATTTAAGATCCATGAGGGAGAGTAGACCACAATGTTAGATATATGTTGATGTAAGTTTCCCACTGTTTTTATCAACAAATTCCAGGATGAGAGGCACATGCAAGCCCAGGCTGCCCGTGCAAGAGCCAGTAGAATAGCCTAGATGTTGGTGACGAGTGGCATTCTCTCAACCTGGGGCTTCTGTGGTCCTGAGGTCTGACAGTGGCACCTTCTGTTTGCACACACCCAACATTGATTTGCCGGGAAGGTCTACTAGAGACTTGTGAAATCCAGACACTTGTCACTTGGTTATTTTAGTTATTTTTCAATCAAAGAAAAAGAAGCTTATTACTGAGTCTGCAGCCAACAGTCTCTAGAAACTTAGGGAAATCCATTTTCCCATTTCCCAAAACTTCAGTGTTTAACACAGATGACATCTCCTGTCTTCAAGTTTTCTCTTCATCTGTCTTTTGTTTCTTTAATATATGTTTATACGTGCATGTAGCATACGTAAGCTTTATGTGTGCGTAAGGTACAAGAATATAATCAGCACTTTTGAATTCAGCACCCAATTCAAGGACAAGAACATGAACTTGGAGTTCCATCCACCAGTGTTTTCCCCCTCATTCCATCCCACTGCTTCATTGTTTATATGGAGATATTTGAAAAAGTCAAACAATAGTATGAGACTTTTATCAAAATAGTGAAATAGCAACCCTTCACTGCTTCTCACCACCAAGTCCTACTTCCCTGAGGCTCACAGTTTCAACACTTTCAAAATATTTATCTGGGTACTTGGTCCCATTTTTTTCTAAATTATGCAATATATACTTTTAGTCTTGATTCTGGACATGATCCAGTGGCCGTTAACTGTGTATGATGAAGATCTGGCTGCTGTCTTCTAGAGTGACCCCACGGCCCATTTCTTGTACCAATATATAAGCACCCGCCTTTTCTTTTCCTTAACTTCTCAAGATTGTTCTATCACATTGTAAATTAAATCAAGGTTTAGTGTTTATATTATTAGACTGTGTAAATATTTTCAGAGCTGAGCCATGAAATATAGCATAATTATTTCCGTTCTTTGTATACATTTTCTTTCCCTTGGGTTTAAAATTGCCTCCACAATCCATTTGTTCAGAGATGTTTTTAAGTCTCTAAACATCCACTAGAACAAAAAAAACTTCTGTTGTTTTGGTTAAAAACAAAAGAAATACATCTATATGTATGTACGCATGCATGTATGTATGTGTGTATCATCAATTTTTTAGATGTCCTTAGAGACCCCTGGCTTGGAACCTGCCAGCCTTGGGCTCTAGCCCCAGGTAAATACTCAGTGCTTCCCAGAATTTGCAAATAGCTCTTCCCTTGGATTTCCCTTCATCCTCATCCTGGGAACTCCTTTTGTCTTCTCTGCAGTAGACAAACTTCTATTTTCTGAATGCCATCCTCTTCTTATTTACAGTTTGGTTCCTTATTTTACTGGAACAAATGAGCTTCCTGTGTCAACTAGTTTTTTGAGTTCGTGCTTATCTCAACCTGTCTTTTGCTTTTGCATTTTGCTTTTACATTTGAATAACTATGTGCTATTGTGAGTGCTGTGAAGTGTGTAAACCTGGCGATTCACAGGCCTATGCCCCTGGGGGTGAAAATACATTATATGTTTATAAAAAATAAAATTAAAAAAACATTTGAATAAGAACCTAGATATTCAATGTTAGAGATTCTTTACAATTTTAAGACCTTGCTCCATTTTCTTCTAGTGTCTGGTATTGTGTTGAGAACTGTGATGGGATTCTAATGCCCCATATTTTGAAGATTTTATTTATTTATTTGACAGACAGAGATCACAAGCAGGCAGAGAAGCAGGCAGAGAGAGAGGGGGAAGCAGGCTCCCTGCTGAGCAGAGAGCCCAATGCGGGGCTTGATCCCACGACCCTGGGATCATGACCTGAGCCGAAGGCAGAGGCTTTAACCACTGAGCAACCCAGGTGCCCCTAGTCCCCCATATTTTGTACATGAACTGTTTTCAATTGCTCCCTGAAAATTTTTATCACCTTTCCAACAACATCAGTGCTCAGAATTCTCACTATGGTGAGCCTTGATTTGTACTTGTATAATTATTTCATATATGCACACATACACACGTTCACATCTACATGTGTGTGTGCGCACACACACATGCACACAATGTCTTCCCTTCCATTATCTTTTATCTTTCTTTCTGGAACCTCTACTAGCTATTTCCTGTAACTTCTGGTTGATCTTCTAATATTATAACAATTTATTCTCCTATTTTCTCTACTTTCTGGGATATTTTCTCAACATGGTTTTTCAACTCAATTTGAAAATTTTTTTTTTTTTAAAGATTTTATTTATTTATTTGACAGACAGAGATCACAAGCAGGCAGAGAGGCAGGCAGAGAGAGAGGAGGAAGCAGGCTCCCTGCTGAGCAGAGAGCCCGATGCGGGACTCGATCCCAGGACCCTGAGATCATGACCTGAGCCGAAGGCAGCGGCTTAACCCACTGAGCCACCCAGGCGCCCCATAAACAATTTGAAAATATTTTTGAGGGGAAATCATGGTTTTAATTTCTAATAACTTTTTTCTTCATTCTCAGGCCATTCCTTTTCATAGCCTCTCATTCTTGTTTGGGGGATGTAAAAATTTAGTTTATAATTATTATAAACCTGTGAGTGTAGTTTTACATTTTCAGTTTTGTCTTTCATGTTAGAGCCTGTCCTCAAATGCCTGGTAACATTCAACTACTTTTATTTAGGAATAAAGAACAAGAATCTGCCACATGAGTGGGGTTTATGGATTATTGGATTGTTCTTTCTGTATGTTGATGTACTAGTACTCGTTTATTTCACCTGGAAAAATCTTTTCTGTTTCTTCCTCTGGGCCAATCAGGATCCCCAGAGAAGAAGCCCCCAACTCTTCTCTGCATCGTAGTTGACTAGAAAGGGTACAGAGTCTGTGGTCACCCTTCAGAGTATTTACTCAATTTCCTTATTTTCAAAATGGCATCTCACCCTCTGCTTGACTGGTCTTTCTACTTTAAAGCATCCCTCATTTTACAACCTTATAAAACAAAATGCTTGCCTTTTGCTACGATCCTGAAGGAACAGATGAGTGGCAGCACAGGGGCACAGAAGAGCCCCTGAGGGTCTAACTCCTTCTTCAATTCCTAATCAGTCTGTGCTTTCGGCCTTATGCCTTTCACGATATCTAGCAGCTCTAATTTGGAGCTTTTCTGGGGTTTGATGATGCAAATAAACTTTTTTTTTTTTTAAATTAGGATTTTGAAAGGCACTTGGGTTTCAGGATTTTTCAGTCTCTTAGGTCAGTTACAACTTACTCATCTGCTTTCCATCTTTCAAAAAATGTGTTAATGCCCCTTTTCCAGGTCATTTTCCTCTGGTTTTCTTTATTCTCATGAATTTATACATTTTAGTTTCATTATCATCATTTTCATGGTGATTCTAAAGGAAAAATAAAAACACGTATGGTAGATCACCATTTTAACTGAAATTCTTCTGTCTTATGTTCACATAATATGAATTTGTATAATGCAAATGATATGAATACAAGCTATTTAAATAACATGATTATAGACTAAGATAATATAAATGTATTATCTCCATATCTCCAGGATTGCAGAAATGAAATAGAAATCCTGCAAACCATCCTTTTGCTATTATTGCTCATGGGAATTACTCTACATAGGAATTTTTAGGTTTCGTGCACTTTTTCAAAAACATGTAACTCAAGCATCTTGAAGAAGCACGTGATTTTACAAAAATCCTTGTGAATACTATGCCAGTGGAATTTCAGGAATATATGAGAATACATGGAAAGGGAACCTTGGGAACTGGAGGAGGGGAGGCTTCCTGAGGAAATGACTTTTAGATGACACATGGAGGATGAGTAAGAATTGGTCAGGATAACTGGAACACGTGTGTGTGTGTGTGTGTGATGCACAAACATAAGTTTACTGGAGGTATACTACAGGGAGGAGTGGGGAATAAAAGTGCTTCAGCCAAAGGCCTACATACTTTGAAATAACTTTACAATGTTAAGGATGGATGGAGAACAAAGAGAAACCACGGGAGGATCTTCAAAAAAGAAGACTGAAAAAGTCAGATACAAACTTTGGAAATATATGTCTTGTTTAAAATAAAGAATGGCTTATACAGAGACAAGTGTAGACATTGGGAGTTCAGATTGGAGGATGCTGTTGATACCCAATTAGGAAAAGATTGGATCATAGCATGCTTACAGTGTTTTAGAGAAAAATCAGTGGGTCATAAAAACATTAGGTAGATGAAATCAAGTGACTTGATGACAGATTAGGTTTGAGATAAGACAGAGTGAAGAAAGTTGAGGATGACTATTCATTTATCCATCCACCCACTCATTTGGCTTAGGAACCTGAGTGAAATTTACTCATGAAATGGAACATGTCTGGTAAAGAATATTAAGAGTAGGAGATTATTAGCAATTCTGCTTTTGAGAAATTGCAGGTCATTCAAGGTGAAATTTCATATAGGAAATTGGATGTGCATTGAAGTCATAGGTTCTTCTGGACTGCATATTGATGCAGAATAATGAGCATAAAGGCTCTAAGTGAGTGCATGAGAGTAGATGAGATCACTCAAGAAGAGCATGCCCAATGAGAAGAAATATGAGCCTGGAATTCATCTCTGAGGAGAACGAGCAGTTAGAGGACAGGCAGAGGAAGAGAAGCCTCCATACGAACTTGAGACAAAGCCACTAGAGAAGTAGAGCAAAGGGAACAACACGTCTCGGGAAAAAAGGAATGGTTAATTAAATAAAGAACTGAAAGGTGCTCCAACATGCAGCCCCAAGGAGGTTGCTGATGATCTTGTTGAAAGACCTTCAGTGGCCCCATAGGAGAAGCCTAACGGGAGAGGTCTGAAAAGTGGCTGAGAAGTGAAGATATGGAGACAGCTAGTGTAGACAAGATTTTCAAAACGTTTGGCTAAAAAGGAGAGGGAAGAGAGAATTGGAAGAGAAACGGGGAGGAGGGAGGAGGAAGGATGATTATAGACTGCTAGTTTAAAGGATGAGAAGTAAACATGTTAAAAAATGGAATAATCCAGTGGAAGAGAAGAAGGAAGGAATGAGGCAGAGGTATGGATAAAGGGAGGAATGTGACAAGTCAAGAAAAGATTGGCGTATGTAGCACAGATGAAAAGACTTGTTTTCCTTTAATTAATCAATTAATTAACTTCCCTCCTTCCTTCCTTTTTATTTATTTCCACATTTACTTCTTTATTTGAGAAAGAGAGGCAGGGGCAAAGGAAGAGGGAGAGAGAAACTCAAGCAGACTACATGTTCACCACAGAGCCCACGGAGGGGCTCAGTCTCACAACCCTGAGATCATGACTTGAGCCAAAACCAAGAGTCAGATGCTTAACTTTCCGCACCCCCCCCCAGGAGCCCCCCACCCTTCTTTTATTTGGATATAAACAGGCAAGGTGTGAGGGTGCATCCCATGAAACTAAATGTATAGGTCAGATTGTAGACACTTGAGGTTTATTCTAATATTTTTATATAGTTGTTTAAAAGGAAGTGAAGTGATTTTATGGGAGTTGGTGGCAGAGAAAATGCAGAAATTTGGAACAGTTGGTGAAATAGTGGAAAAAGGTAAAGTGAATTAAATAATATAACTGGGATGCCTGGCTGGCCCAGTCAGTGGAGCATGTAACTTTGGATCTCAGGGTCATGAGTTGGTGTTCCACATCAGGTGTAGAGATTACCCAAAAATAAAATGTTAAAAATACATATATATGAGAAATTGCTTTGAAGAATGAAGGGTTAAGACTGATGATCATTTTATAATAATAATAGTAATAATTTATATACAATAATAATAATAATAATAATAATGATATTACTTGTTTGATGTTGTAGAGGAATACTAGCCTGGGGTCAGAATGGTCTAGATTTGCACTCTGCTCAACAGTGCGACAGTAAGGAAATGAATTCACATTTTCTGAATTTCCCGCTTGTCATCTGTACAACGGGTAATCTTATCTACTTTTGCAGAATTGGGCATTGCCAGCACTTGACAGACGATAGCTATTATTTCATTAGTACATTTTTTGTTTTGATGAATATCTAAGATGTATGTAAACATGTTCCCATTTTTTTTTAAAGATTTTATTTATTTATTCGACAGATAGAGATCACAAGTAGGCAGAGAGAGGCAGGCAGAGAGAGAGAGAGGAGGAAGCAGGCTCTCTGCTGAGCAGAGAGCCCGATGCGGGACTTGATCCCAGGACCCTGAGATCATGACCTGAGCCGAAGGCAGCTGCTTAACCCACTGAGCCACCCAGGCGCCCCACATGTTCCCATTTTAAAAAAAAAAAATTCTCCAAAAATCACCAAAGATATTACTCCTTTTTTAAAAAGATTTTATTTATTTATTTATTTATTTGAGAAAGAGAGAGAGAGAGAGAGTAGTAAGAGAGGTGGGGAGAGGGAGAAGGAAAGAGAGAAGCCAGATTTCCGCTGAGCAGAGAGCCCAGGACCCTGAGATCATGACCTGAGCTGAAGGCAGATACAACCGACTAAGACACCCACGATCCCCAACTCCTTTCTATATCATTAAAAAATTATTTCTGTCAGGTTATTTCAGTGTGTGTTCTTCAGGGACATTAATTCCTTATGATGTTGCTAGTTACCTAAACAATTTTAGTAGTCAGATATGTTTAAGAATTATTTCTTTACATTACAGTAAAGAATTGGGTTTCTTGACTACCAGACTTATCAGGGTCTTTAAAATACTCATGCGCATTGTGAATTTTCATTAAAAAAAAAATGTAACATGTGACAGTACCCAAGGTTTTCAGATCAAGATTTTCTTTTTCTTGGGATAACCAAGGGACTAATATTCTCTAGAAAGTGTCCGTAAATAGTCCTTTTGATCCAGAGACCTCTTTCAGGAGGATAGCAAAGATTATTGCAAAATACAATAAAAAATCCCCATGTTCACTGCAGCCTTATTTCCAGTGGCCAAGACATGGAAGCAGCTGAAGGAAGTATCTGCTGATGAATGAATGGATAAAGAAAATGTAGTGTATGTACAATGAAACATGATGCAGCCCTAAAAACAAGGTACGGATATTTGTGACAATATGGGTGAAGCTGGTAGACTTCACGCTAAGTTTAATGAAGCCAGGCCCAGAAAGACAAATACTGGACAATAATTTATTATCTCACTTGTATGTGGACTCTAAAAAAAAAAAAATTGAACTAAAAACAGAGAATGGAATGGTAGCTGCCAGGGGTTCAGGGTTGGGAGCATGGAGGGATACTGGTCAAAAGACTTTCACTTATACAACTGATAAATTCTGGGAATCTAATGTTCATTATGGTGGCTTTTGTTAATAACACTGAATTGTGTACTTGAAATTTTCCAAGAAAGTAGATTTTAAGTGTTCTCACCATACCAGTAAGCAAACAGATAAATGAAAATAACTATGAGAGGTGATGGGCATGGTCATTATCTTGGTTGTGATACTCATTTCAGAATATATAGCTTTATCAAAACATGATGTCGTTCACC
Organism: Mustela putorius furo; assembly: GCF_011764305.1. Taxonomy (NCBI): domain Eukaryota; kingdom Metazoa; phylum Chordata; class Mammalia; order Carnivora; family Mustelidae; genus Mustela; species Mustela putorius. Next base: position 1,150,069 of record NW_025422439.1, on the reverse strand, counting down.
TTAGAGACCTATACTTTCTTATTTGTCAGTTATTCCTCAGTACAGCTGGGAAAAATAAATGGTGGCATGCACTGGCTTTCCTGCATTGAGAAACCCTGGTGCGAATCATTCATTCTTCACGTGTCTAGGCACATGCTGAGTCTTTCGCATTTCTTTGGTGCCTGCGTTCAGCGGTGTACCAAAGCTGGCTTGTATTGCCCCACAGGAGACCACTGTTAAGTTTTCAGGAATTTTGCGAGTCAGTTGACGTCATGTTAATAGCTTGAAAACGACCATGGTGGGAGCATTCACGCCATGGAAATTGGCAAACACGTCGAATCTGAGCTTCCTTTCCTGGAGAGGCAGTTGCTGAACATATACCAGCACACCACTGAAATCCTGAGACAGTACAAGATGAAGGTGAATCTCACAGGTTCTCTGCCCTCGAGGGGTTTCCTTTCTGTTGAGGAAGAAATAAGAAATGGACCCAAACAAAAATCAAACACAGTGGAAAGGGTTTCTTAATAATTGCACCAAATACTAGGTTTCGAGGACTTGCTGCGTGTCGGGCACTGTTCTTAGTACTTCTTATGTATGAGACCACCTACCAAATGCTGAAAAATAACACTGTGAAGTAGGTGATACTATCATTATGTATATAACAAAGAAGGAGATACAGGGCACGTAATTTTTCTTTTAAAAAGCTACATAATTAGGGGCGCCTGGGTGGCTCAGTGGGTTAAAGCCTCTGCCTTCCACTCGGGACATGATCCCAGGGTCCTGGGATGGAGCCCCGCATCAGGCTCTCTGCTCAGCGGGGAGCCTGCTTTCTCCTCTCTCTCTCTCTTTCTCTGCCTGCCTCTCTGCCTACTTGTGATCTCTGTCTGTCAAGTGAATAAATAAAATCTTAAAAAAAAAAAAAAAAAGAAGTTGCATAATTAGCAGGTAGCAGTGTCAGAATTGTAACCCAGCATGTCAGAGTCTGGTACCCCAGCAGTGGGCACCCGCTTTATCACATTTTCCTTGCTTAAGAGATGGTCCGCTACAGCTGTACAGGTATTCTGATACAGGACAAAAGACAGGACGGTGCTGAGGAAAATGGCAGACTTTTGCAAATACTTCACTTAAGCTTCCAGTGAGTAGACACGGCCCTTTACCCCCACCTGCACACTCCACGCAAGCACAGAGGAGGGAGCTGAGGTGAACCATGTCATTAGAGGCCTCAGCTCCAATTGTCCTTCTCTCTGGCATGGCGCCAGATCCCCTGCTTTAGTCCGTGTCGTTTTTCTCTGAGGTATGCACAAAGTAGAGGTTACTCATGTCACATCTGTTCCTGCTTTGTGGGTCCACTGGAAAGAAAAAAAAAGCACTGACTTTATTTTCCAAGAGAGACCCTTTAAGAAAGGCCGGATGCAGAATGGCCAGGAGGGAAACCTGTGTACGTCCTTAAAAGTGATTTTTTCAGCTTTAGCATTCATAAAGCATACCTCGGCCTATGTGTTCAGACTCTAATGATTCCCCCCGACCCCTGCTCAGGTTTAGGGTTGCAGAAACGTCACAATGCTACATTCCTTCTCTGCAAAGGAAATTGGACCTCTATGTCTGTATTACACACCCATATGCAAAATCTTCACAGATAGGATTGGCTTTTCTCTGGTTTTTCACCAGAACAGCTTCCAGCTTTAAAGCAGCTTTCTATGTTGAGTCCTGGTTTTTCTAACCCAAAGGCTTTCTTCTGCTAGGAGTCTTTGTTTAAAATGGATAGTGTTTTTAGGGAGCCTTATGTCTAGGATTCTTCCATATCTTATGTATTCTCCGTTATACTCATAGTACACAGCTGGATATGGTTACAGGCAAATTCTAGATCGATGTGGCAATTCATATTTGAAAGTAAACTGAAAAAATGTGGACAATTTTCAGGGCAACAAGCACATGACTTCTTGAAATGGGACACGCTGTCTGGCTATGGGGCTCATTTCAGAAAACCCTGAAAATTCTTTTCCGTTTCTCTTAGGGCAATTTAGTAGTAATTCAGTTAGTAGTCGATATGCAGGACATGTTTATGTCCTGAAGCAATTCATTTGAAAACAAATGGATCTTCACTGAGTGGGAACTGATTTACCAAAAGAAGAGGACAATTGAAAAAAAAAGGGCTATGGAGTGTCATTCATTATGTATTCCTCACTTAGAGTTACCGGAGAGTGTCTGTATGGCTTTATTTATTGAACACTCATTTATCGAATACCTTCAAGCCTCCAGACCTGGCAGGAGGTGCTATAGGTGACTTTAAGGTGAAGCACAGTGTTTTTGATCCAAAGGCATCCATCAAGTCAGAAGGCAGACAAGCACTTGGGAGGGTTTTCTGCTGTATGCAGGATGCTTTGGGAACACAGGGAAGGAAACAAGATGGAGGCTTCCCAGCGGGCCGGACGAGCACATGAATGCAAGCAAAGGAAACTTGTGCAGAGTCAGCACTGCAGGAACCCTTAGAGGCTGTCTGACCCAATACCTCCCACTAGAAAACAGGACACTAAAGGCTACAGAAACACCTGAGTTCACGTAGTTCACACCAGGAGGGTGAAATGAGATTCTTTTCAATCTGCATATGGGTGTGCAGGAATATGGGCAGATGTGGCAGAATGGGTTCTCTGGGAGCAAACACTGGGATGCAGTTTAGAAGACAAGATGTCTATTGAGGCTCAATCTATGTGGGAGGTGGAGAGCAGGTATAGGACTGATAGAGGGAGAAGTACAGCCAGCAGGCCTGTCCCAGGCTCAGCCTGTCCAGAGAAGAACTTGTCAGAGTGTCCCGTGTTAGGCACAAATGGCTGAGACTTTATGCCCCTCTCTCTGTCTCTGTAGGCAGACTTTCCCAGCAGGGTATGAGCTCCCGGAGGCAGTTCTCTGCAGCTAGGCTGGCCCCTGAGCTCCTGGAAGTCTTGGAAGCTCTCTGGTGACGGCATTCCTGGTACCTGGGTAGTACCCTCAAAAGGGATCCGGTATATGTCTGTACCTATCAGGACAGAACTGGATTCAACTAGTATTTATTGAAAACTTACTATGTGCCAGGACAATTTTATATACATGACCTAATTTGATTCCCCCGGCCAGCCTTGGAGGAAAGTGTTCTTAATGCTATCTGGAAGTTAACACATTTATGGGCCAGTTGCTTCAGAGCCATGAAAATGTCAGTGGCAAAACCACCTTTCAGGTGAGCATCCCAAGGGGTCTGAGAGCTTTTACTAGCATCATTTGTATCTGAGATCAGCAGCAGAACACTGCAACAACCATTTATTTCAAAAGGGAGCACAGACAGAAACAGGCTATGGTTTTGTTTAAGACAGACTGTGAAATCTCAGTCACAAGGGCCAATATGTGAATGCACTTCCTCCCCTGAGGATTTTACAGAGCTTGCAAACACAGGCTCCAGCTTTGGGAAGAGACCCCTCAAACTGGCTACCCCAATCCCTCCATCCAAATCAGGAATCTCCTCTGTAGTGCTCTAGATAGGTTGCTTGAGTATTTCTAATGACTGGAGACTCGCAACCTCACAATGAAGCACACCCTGGTTGGAGGTTTACTCCCCTCTGGAGTCACTTGGGGAAAAAAGCAAACTTCCTTCCCTGTGGCTGTCTTTTCTGGTAAGTGAGAGCAGCTTTTCATGCAATGTGCTCTTCTTTCCCCCAAACTGCTAACCCTGGCTATGGCCCTGTGGGCTTGGTCGGCTCACCCCACCTCTCAGGTGTCCTTCCTTGTTCATGCAGTGGGGGTAAGTATGTCCACCTAGTGGAATTGTGAAGCTTAAGTGAAACACTGCATTTACATGGTAAGCACTCAATGAACAGTAGTCCTTATGGTCCATGCTTTTGATCTTACATTTATTCTCATGGTAATTCTCATGGTGAATGAACTGGAAGGCATTTTAATTTATATGGACACAATACTCCAGTTGCAAAGATCATGAATGTACATAAATTTATTTTGTTTATGTTTCTCCCCCAAATGGGATGTGTGGTGGATCCAGTGATGGTGCCCCAGCCTTTGTGCATATCAGATTGCTTATGCGGTACAGGAATCCCTGCACCCTATGGCTTTCTACTGGGCATATTTAAATATGCCAGATACTTTGAATTCATATCCCCATATTGTGTGGAAGTAAAATAAAACTTGGAGTGATAGCCTCATCCCAAGTCACACACACAGACAGAGGCAATACTTGAACTTAAGCATGCCCTTTCTTAGGTCTCAGAGGCACTGCCTAATGTATGGGTTATGGCCTTCTTGGGAAATCTCATGGATTGTCTCCCTAGAGGGAGGGGGATTTCTAATACACACACACACACACAAATTTTTGTTTAATTTCAGGTGGCACAAAATGCCCTAAAATGGGAACTCCTCACTTAAAGACACTATGGTTAATAGTCTTGATAATTCAGAAATCAAGCTCGTAGGGAATCGTTTTGTAATCTCCTGAGTAGAGAGAATAGAATTGGCAGAGAAAATACTAAATGGGTAAGTGGATCCATTGTAAGAGAATCAGTGAAACTTGTATGAAAATTTCACATCCCTTCTATATTAGGAGAGGCTAATATTCTTGGAATAAAGAATGAAATCATAGGCACTCAGAACAGAGCTCCTAATTTTAAAGTTAATGCATGTTCTATTAGCTGCATATGTCAGAACGCTCTGATTCATAATTCCATGAGGCCCAGAGCTATCTGTCTCAGGGGACAACAGAAATAGAAAGGAGAGAAAAAAAAATCAAATGTTTGTTATGTCTTTGGACAGGCCCAGACACATGGCAATGTTTGTTTGTTTTGTATGACTTTGTGCTTTTAGTCATCTCCTCTCTGTGCAAACCTGCTGTTATTACCTAGATTTGAGGCATCTCTTAAACTATTACGAGAACTTCTCAATTCTAGCTGTCTCTCTGCCTTCCTGCCTCTAGGTCTTCCCCACTTTCTATATCCTCCATATAAATCTTGCCCCAACTCAAGGCTTCTGCCGTAGGTTACACCTGCAGAACTGGTTACAAGTACAGAGTATTGAGGCTACACGATCAAAAACTGAGGTTAGTATAATAAGGTTTGACTTGGAGCCCAGGCATCTGCATTTATTATTAGTGACTTCATTGATTCTGTGGCTCAGTCATGTTGGAAAATTTTTCTAAGACATACCAGTCACCTTTCTACTGTTCTCCAACCTAAAGCATGCTATGCTAATTGTTCATGGTAGCCTTTTAGCATCATAGCACTCAACAGAACTATCTAGTCTTCCATGACCTTCCACAAGAAGTCTTCCCTCATCCAGCAGGTTTTGTTTCTTAGGTATTTTCCTGAAGATTTATGACTTCCGGAGGGAGAGCAATGTAGTATAGCAACAACACTGCCCTTGAAAGAGGCCTGTTTCACAGTTCTCTCCCAAGGATCTCCTCCTCACCTTCAGTCCATCCAGGTCACTCCCATCTCTCAACACTGACCCTTCCTCCACAGTGCCAGTCTTTGCTCTGGCTTTCCTCTCACCTTAAGTATGCAGAGGAGACCCTTTCTTCCTCATGATACCTGGCCAGGAACCAGGGGAGACTTCCACTATAAAGGATATCTTAAAAAAAAAAAAAATCTTGGGATGCCTGGGTGGCTCAGTTGGTTAAGTCGCTGCTTTCGGCTCAGGTCATGATCATAGGACACTGGGATCAGTCCCGCATGGGGCTCCTTGCTCGTCAGGGAGCCTGCTTCTCTCACCACCTCTGTCTGCCACTCTGCCTGCTTGTGCATGCTCTCACTCTCTCTCTCTCTCTGACAAATAAATAAATAAATAAAATCTTAAAAAAAAAATCTTTTTCTCTAACGTGATTCATCTATCAATTCCAAAAGGGTCTATCTCTTTCCAACTCATTACATTCTACCTTGTCTAGAACTATTACAAGTTCTATCTTTTTCAGCATCCTGCCCTCCATGGACCCACCATAACCCAAAGGTTGAATTCTCATTCATAGCTGCATGTGGCATTTATCTGTAGCGTCAAAAAAAATATGGAGGGGGCACCTGGGTGGCTCACCCAGTTGACTCTTGATTTCAGCTCAGGTCATGATCTCAGGGTCCTGGGATTGAGCCCCACATCTGGCTCCACGCTCAGCACAAGAGTCTGGTTGGGGACTCTCTCTCTCTCCCTCTGTCCCTCCCCCCACCTCTCTCCTCGAGTGTACGTGCACTCTCTCTCACTGTCAAATAAATAAGTAAATATGTACACACACACACACACACACACACACACCTGGGCTCTGATGCAGACCATGGAATACGTTTCTGAGGAAGAACCCGTAACACGGATAATTTTTTAAATGTTTCCCAGGTGATTTCCAGCACACAGCCAGGGTTCATAGCTACTAATTTTAAAACACTCCAGACTCCTACACCTGGCCCTGGTTCCCTTTCATAATTCAGACTTAACCTCCATTTCCAGTTTTATCCCCCTCTCACAGTCATCACACTCTACGTATCAGTCATAACTCTGGGAGGTCTCCAACATGAAATACAACATGTATCCTTCAAGTATGGATAAAAACACCACCTCTTCCATCAATCAAGCAGCTCCCCTTCTGAACTCCCCAGCCCTTCCCTTTTCTCTATGCCACACTCGTCACAACACGGCCGTTCTCTCTCACATTAGACTTTCCATATTCCTGTACCTTCCTCTCCATTAGGCCATCAACATTCTTTATTATAAGGCATTAAAATTAGCATTTGTTCTATTTTAGTTGCTATATTAATACAACCTGAATTTGATGAATAGTCTTATTAATGGAAAATTTTAAACATCCATCACACTACATTTATAACACTTAAGCTTCCCATGCCTTATAGGAGACAGCAAAATTAGGTATAAAAATGGTAAAACCAAAAATAGGTGATTTCAAAATTGACAGAGATCTTTCTTTAGATGTTAGAGCTGAAAGGACCTGAGAGATCACTTGTACCACCTTATCATACAGATCAATACAACAAAGACCAATGACAGGAAGAAACTGACTCAGCCCATATAGGCAGTTTGGAAAGAGCTGTGATGAGGCTCCAGGTGACCCTGAGAAGCACACCAGTTGCTCTCTCTACTCTCCCTGGCCAGATAATTCACACGGAAAGCATCCTCAGGCATAGTTATTTTATAGCCCAAGAAAGTTTTACTCTGAAAGCAATTAGATGGCATTTTGCTATGCCATACATGGCTGGGGTAAAAAAGTTGGTTTTGAGGAAAAAGTTATTTATAGGTTTTTGTCCCTGTTAGAATAATCACCAAGGAACCCAATGCACTTTGGATGAAACCCTGCCACAGAAAAAGCTTGATTCATCACAAACTCATCTGAATGCATCAACTAAACCTAAGTCAAATCTTCAACTTAACCTGAGGCTTTGAAACCTTTCCTTGGAACCTGGATGGGTTTTCGTATATAGTCCTCCAAGAACACGATTTAACATAAAGAAAGTAAGACTAATGAGGGCCTTTCTACATTCCCAGCATGATGCTAGGTGCTTTAAGAAAAACTGAGGTGTCTATGTCATGGTGAGTGCCATCTTGAAACTTCTAATCTAGTTTAGCAAAGATCAACACAAATATCCAATTGCTTTAAACTAAAGCTGACAGGTAAGTATAAGAATAAATAAATCATGTATGGATGTATGGCGAAGAAACACATTTAGCAAATTTAAATTTAAATTTAACAAATTTAAAACCAAACTGCCTTCTTAGGAAAATAGGGCCAGCCAAGTGAGAAACATTTCAGTTGTTCAGAGCCTCTTACTGGGTTTGTTAACCTAAAAAAGTCTAGAACTGAGTTCAGGGATAGGGATGGAAACCATAAAAAGACCCAATTCACTTGATCTTCCTTAAGAGCAACATGCTTATCCAAAGCTCTTTACTTCACAATTCCCCCTTTTTAGAAGTCTTACCAGGAGTCAGGGAAACTGCTTTCTTCCCCTTTAAGTATTTAATTGTCATATGAACAAGGAAGAGCAACATGGAAGCATTAATTCAGTCCTTAAACAAACAATAACATTTGAGATGAAGTTGGCTGCACATTATAGATTCCAGGCACCAAGTTATTACTTGATTTGCCCTTTACCTTGAGGATTTTCCAGGTATACTAACAAAGTCTCTTGCCAAGGAAGGGCTTTCTTCCTCACAGGCTATTTGTCCCTTTTGATGCTTGTTGGGCTTATGATGCATTATCTGTTATGATCTCTCAATAAAAGCTTCTGCCTCATATACTGGGCTTTAGTCAAGGCTGAATGCACGATGAAAATTGTTTTTTTTTTCTCCCATTATCATTTATCTTTTCCTTTACTGCCCTAAAGAGGTGCTAACGTGACTCTTAGCAATGAAGGGCAGTTTTTCTTATTATGGCCTGGGTTTCAGCATGCTAATGTAAGGAATCAGGGTGACGCTAAATTATTCCATTTGTTTAAAAACTGACACATAAAAGGTATTTCACATGGCAGCACCAACCAAATCATATCTGACCTGCCCCACTGGTGACATTTATGGAGAAACAGGGCTATTGTTGGCTGGTTGCAGAGAGGAAAGTGTCTTTGTCATATAATTGATATTCTCAAATCCTATAAACATCATGCTCTCTAGAGGGCTATATTTTAGAGTCTGGTGAGCTCATGTTTTGTTCACAAATTTTAGGGACTTTGCAGGGGGATTTGGAATTCTAGATGTGAGGCAGGCTTCTGAATACTGAATACTCAGGATTGGATGCTTGATCTTCTGTGTCTTTGTGAATATAACCTCAAACGCCGAGATCTGAATCAGATATATCAGAATGGTAGTTTTGAGAGGTGCCTGGGGGGCTCAGTCAGCTAAGTATCCGACTCTTGATTTCAGCTCAGATCATGATCTCAGGGTCCTGGGATTGAGCCCCGTATCAGGCTCCGTGCTCAGCGGGGAGTCTGCTTGGATTCTCTCTCTCCCTCTCCCCCACTCAAATAAGTCAGTTAATAAAATCTTAAAAAAAAAAAAAAAGAAAAAGAAAAAAAGAAGGATAGTTGTGACTCCTGAAAAGATGCAGAACAGTGACTCACAATATCTAGTGTGCCTGAAAATCACCTGAAGAGCTTACTAAAGCAGATTCCTGGACCTCGAACCAATAAGATTCTGAGAGCTTGTTTTTCTCAGAAGCCTCTAGCCAATGCATGTATGCTGGTCCACATATTCAAATAAGGGCACAGGTTAAGTCAGGTGACAAAATATAAGATGACCATCCTTCCAGATGCACGCTGCTTATTTTTTAGAATTTCAACCAGAGCAAGGCAACCCTTTGCCTTTTCTCTGTTTCTCAAAATAATCAGGTATCCTGAAGCTTCTAGTATTTTGCACCCATTTTATGTGTCTGGAACCCCTTTCATAATCGGTCGGTGTGGCTCATTTTTCAAGCCTCATTTTAAAGGGCATTTCCCATGAGAAGCCTTTCCTCACTCCTTCATGTTGCTAAGCCCTGTCCACGTCCATGTTTCCATAGCATTCTGGACTTCCTCTGTTACTCAGCACCCTTTCATATTGCTTATTTAATTGTCTGTCTAATACACAGACTGTCATCTTCATGACGTTCTAGACTTTTTCCAATAAGCTCACATCAATGTCTTCTAGGTTTAGCACAGGGTGGTTGTAATATAACTCTTTGTTGATTGCTCAAACTCTCATTTATGGACAGGAGAAGACTTGATGAAGTTCTGGAAAAGAAGAGAACACTTCAGGATAGAGCCACACAATACTTCAGAAATGATCTAATTCAATCGATCCATTGAATTGGTAGGGAGCTGAATCCTGGAGAGGAAAATAGGATGGGTCTAATATGTTCCAACTAGGGCTCACCCTGTTCTTATCTCTTCTCCTTAGCCTCAACTTTATGAAATTTGAACATACCTAAAGAGAGGACAAGAATTCTATGTCCAGATAGAAACGGAGTTAAATCCAGGTGACACGAAGGCTACTTAACACCTGTTCTCTCTAGGATTCTCCACCCCCAAGAGAGTATGAAGTGAGGGCAAGTTGCTATTATTACCTGAACTAAAGAATAGAGAAGTTTGACTTCTCTATATCCAATCCTTCTCCTCTCACTCCTTTACAGGTGTACTGGAGAGCACTCTCCAGTAAACCACCTGCATGCCAATCTTGGATGAGATTGTGTTTTTCAGATCACTCAAGCTAGGACACTCAGAAGTCATGCAGGGACTTGTGGAAGGGAGGTCAACTGGAGTCTGGCAGCTCCATCAGAAGAAGCAATGAGCTAGCCAAACTAACTTGGTAGCATATAAGAAGAAGTAGAACTCAATTCTCTACAAGTTGTCAGAAGTAGAAGGGCAAATCATCTCCCTGGATATGATCCTCTATTTTTTCTTATCTAAGCCAAATGTTCACAGGACAGAATGAAGATGCCAGGGCTAAAATATATTGGATATTATGTTATAGATCATACATGCATTCTTATTTACTTATCACCATAGTTTTATGGGGTTCGTTTTGCCAACTAGATAAGTGATAAATACCTCTTACCAGTTAAGTAAAAAAAATTTGAGATTAAAAACGACCATGAATTTTTCAAGAATCTCACCATGAATTTTTCAAGACTCTCACACATCTACCAAGTGGAGTAGCTAAAAACTGAACCTAGATTTGTATAATTGTGTAAAAGCTCATGACTGTAACTGGACTCCGTGGTTAGGATTGTGAGGAGACTTGAAACCAATGCTATATGAGGAGCAGTAAAAGAACTGATGAATGTTTTACAAGGAGAGGTTCTAGCTTGTGAGAGAAGGGGGAAATGATTAGCATTTTCAAGTTTTTGCAAGGATATCATCTTTTTTTTTTTAAGATTTATTTATTTATTTACCTGACAGACAGAGATCACAAGTAGGCAGAGAGGCAGGCAGAGAGAGAGAGGGGGAAGCAGGCTCCCCGCCGAGCAGAGAGCCCGATGCGAGGCTCGATCCCAGGACCCTGAGATCACGACCCAAGCTGAAGGCAGAGGCTTTAACCCACTGAGCCACCCAGGCACCACTAGGCTATCATCTTTATAGAGAGACGATCCATACTGAGAAGGTCCATATTGAGGGGGATACTGCATCAAGGCAATGGGGGCCGGATACTTTGGAGATGTTGCAAGTTCAGTTACAGTCCATGGCACTGAAGCAAATACAACACAGAAACACACAGAAACACACACAGACACAGACACAGACACACACACACACACGTACATGTCTTAATTAAAAAAATACTTTATTGCTTAAAATACTATCATCAGAGGTTTCAGAAAGTCATAATCACTGAGAACAGATCACCAGAACAAATATAATAGTAATGTAAAAGCTTGAAATATTGAGGGAATTACCGAGATGTGACAGAGACACAATGTGTACAAATGCTGGGAAGATGGTACCAATGGACCTTCTTGATGCAGGGTTGCCACAAACCTTCAATTTGTAAAAAACATGTATCTGTGAAATGTCATAAAGCAAAGTGCAATAAAACTAGGTATGCCTGAATTAGGACAGCATCCTCATTGCCGGAATTATTGAAAACTGTGGAAGAGATGCCTATGGGAACAATAATCACATAATTGTTATATATGATGATAGTAACCTAAAGAACTTACAGTTTGATAAGGTAAGGGGTAAGAGGCAATCAGGTAAGTGCCTCCGTCTACTGAAGCTGGACACTTACATGGTGGTCCTGTTAAGGGAGAAACCAAGTACCCAGTGAAAACAGTCAAACCCAGCACATAAACAATGAATCCTGGAACACTGAAAAATTAAAAATAAAAAAAACTAACCCCCACCCCAAAAAACAGCACTTCCAAACTATATTCTGCAAAGTCGGTGTTTCCCAGCATGCCAATGGGTGGCCATAAGGAAAATAGTTCTTCAGTCAAATGGGTTTGGGAACCAATTAAAATAAAAAACAAGGCTTTAAACAAGATTTCAAGGCGGGGCGCCTGGGTGGCTCAGTGGGTTAAGCCGCTGCCTTCGGCTCCGGTCATGATCTCAGGGTCCTGGGATCGAGTCCCGCATCGGGCTCTCTGCTCAGCAGGGAGCCTGCTTCCTTCTCTCTCTCTCTCTCTCTGCCTGCCTCTCAGTGTACTTGTAATTTCTCTCTGTCAAATAAATAAATAAAATCTTTAAAAAAAAAACACAAGATTTCAAGGCTTTAAACATGGATATTGTGGGTCTCTAAAGAATTAATATTGTAAGCATTTAAACTGACTTGATTAGGAAATCCTTTTTCCAAGAAAACTTCCTAATACTCAGTTATGCTGGTGAGGTGGTAATCTCTAAGGTTCTATCTTATCCTGAAATTCTGTAATTCCTGAAGCATCAAATGAGTCGAGAAACTTAGAATTTTGTACTAATCTTGGAATGGAGTCACTATGTTTTCTTCAATAATTTCCTTCCCTCTCTTGAGTCTTGATTTAGCATCCCTGACCAAAAATAAGGATTTCTGAGATTTTTCACCCCCTATATTTTGTGGGCTTATGGAGACTTCAGGACATCAAAGGGGAATTTCACCTACTTGAGAGATCTCTAAGGCAAGTAAGTTTCCAACCTGGTGGCTTTGAGTGAGTGCATGTTGTTTTCTTTTTCTTATTCTGTTGGATAGCAGCTTGAGAAGGGGAAGCCAAAAAGACCTCCCATTCTGAAAGTTTCCAAATTAGTTTTGCAGACATCAGCAATTCAGTGTTTGAAGACACTGTAGAGATGTGCAGCTCTGTGGTTGACCCCTCTCAAACAGTACATAATTCTGAAAAACTTGGAGCTCCTCCATAAAGCCATATTTCAGTTGCACATTTTAGGCATGAGATTTCAGCCAAAAGCCATAATATAACACTGCCGAGGATTTTTTTTTTTTTACTTGTAAAAATATGCATTTGGATACAACCTAGGAACTTAAAATTGCAAGAATTGAATGTACCTTCTATGTTAACCAAAGTGCTACAGGTCAAATGATAAATCAAAGAAATGTAGAGTTTGATGCCTTTCTAGAGATTTCCCTGTCCACAGTCTCATATAAGTCTTCAATCTTCCGTATATCTCTGTGAAGTCATTGCTTAACTCCTTGATCACATTCATTGTAAAAAGCATGCCATTTCTGAGGCAGACCAATGAACATCACACATTTCTTATCATTAAGATAGGCTTTCTTCTCTTAAGTATGTCTTCTGTTACACACATCTGTATTTCCTGCTCAGCATCCTGAGGATACAATGGGGGAAAAAAATCTGTTTTCTCCTCTATGAAGTAATTTGAGTTTTGAAAGACAAAAAAAAAAAAAAAAATCCCCATCTCTAAACAGAGTTTCAGTCTTTCAAGATAATCATTCCATGTCCCTTCATTGGAAGTACTGTGAACAACTAGAATAAAGCATAATCTTTGAATTCTAAAAATCCCGAGAGTCCTAAAACCTAGTGATGGTAATGACTCAGACACTAATGACCTTGAGCTCCCTATTTCATAACAGGGAGCCCAGCTTCCTCATTTTAAAGTAATAGAGAATCATGATTATATCACAGGACTGTCATTAGGAATAAAGAAGGCAAAATACATGAAGCCTTCTCCATGGTAGGTTCTACCATGGATAAAGTAGATAAAATTCTACTTTTATCATTCAATGCTCCTGCTTGTCTCCCAGAAATCCCGGGATCTGGAGGTAAATGTAATTCCGGGTAAGTGGTGGGGCTGGAGTCTCACCACCATGATTTTGGCCTTTACACCTCAATTAAATGAAATTACTCTGCAGTATTAAAATGTTCACTTCTCTTCAGACATTGTAATGCAGACCAAAGAAAGAAGACCTTGAGTACTTTTCAATATAGTATTAATATTGGTGAGAGTGCATTTGGAAAAGTCAAAGCAGCCAGTGTGCTTGGACACTAACTAATTTCCTTAAGGATTATGCTGTTATGCACTTAGTGTTCTGAAATGCCAGTATCTGCAGAGGCAGTTTGATTACTCTGCCTTTTTGTCTCAATGATTCTTTAAGAAGAGTGATCATTTTTCATTATGGAAGAAAAACCCATACACTCTGGACTAACATAATAGGACAAACAACAAAACATCATCTCTCTGTGAAATCTGACGTCAGATTTAATCATGCAGGAGGCAATGCAGGTCACTGCACTGGGATGCCAGGGCCTGGGTCCAGCCCCCTCTCTGCACTGAATTAACATGTGGCTTTGGGAAGCCAAAGCTTGGTCTTTTGTGATCCTCTGTCTCTTATCTGTTCATTAAGGGGTAGGTGATGTTTAAGGACAATTTTACCTCTTTATTTCTAGTGTTTACAATAGGAAAGAACTGAAGTGGGGAGCTACAACCAATGGTCAGCCCCCAAAGCTTCCTACATGAGGTAGCTAAAAACATGCAATTCTAGAGAAGCAACTTGCCCAAGATCTTTCCAAAACAAATCACCTGCCAATCAAGGACCAAAATGTATGCTTCTAGCCTCCCAGGAAAACTGTCTTTGTGTTCCATCTCTCTGCCCCTCAGATATGGGCTTCCCAATTTCTCTTGTTCACCTATCTATAAAGATGTAGAAAATGCTGGTATGACATTCACAATATGTCGTTTTAAGATGTTATGCTGAAATGATGCATACAGAATGATGCCTTGAGTTTAGCTCTTGTTTTAGACAACTTTTATATCTGAAAGCTTTTTCCTGCTCTTAAAATTATTCTGTAACACAAAGAAAATTCTCTCCCCAAACAAAGTTTTCTGATTTGTGTGATATAAATTACAAATCTCAACTTTGAATTTCTCTTGCAAAGCCTGTTTGATTAAAACCATGGAATGGTGTTTTGTAATGGAGAAAAAAAAAGACAGGGATAAGGTGGGTTCAGAGTCTGTTGACTCTGAAGTTTAGGAGTTCTGTGGCTTTGAAGAAAAATCTTACCAGCATAAACCTGTTTCCTTACATAGAACCATATAAAAAGCCTCAGTTTTCTTATATAAAAAGATAAAGTTTTCATCCCACAGAGTTGTTGTAAGTCTTAAATTAGATAGGATATTAAAATCCCTTGCACAGTGCCCAACATACAAAGGATCTCAGTAAATATACAACAGGTGTTATAAGTGAGATTTGAACCAAAGCAAAATTTCATAAACACTACTTCCCATGCCCCACACCATGAGGTTTACCTGAATGACCTCTAGGCAGAGCTCCTAAATCTAGAGATATATCTTAAAAAAAAATCTTTCAAGACTTGAGTTTATATTTGGGGATGTGAACTATCATCAGCCTACAAATCAGGTTCACTTACTCTTCCTGCGATATAGTTCAACTATGCATTTATTTTATACTATCTTTCCTACCCGCAAAAAGAAAATTGTAAAAACTGTATATTTATATGACAGTGTATATACTCTATAAATTTGCAAAAGAGACTTCCCTAGCAAGATTTGTTAAGGGGACTGCAAGATCTGATTCATATCACTTCAGCCCTTGGGCAAACAAAGAAGAGGGAAGAAAAAAGTTTCCTGTACAGTCTCAAGTGTAAGGGAGTCAAAGCTATGTCAGTACTTAGGCAAGAATTTGATTAGACACCTGCAACAATGCAATTAAACAGGTTGACAGTGGCTTGCAGCTTTCAGAAATATTTGCACAATGTAGGGTTATTCAAAGGAAAACAATCAGTTTCTCTCCCCTTTGGTGTCAGAAAGTTGCAAAAGGGTGGAAAAACAAAACACTTCAACTCTGTTGTCAGGCTATATGTTAGGTACTTTATAATCATCATCTCATGAAATCATCATAAGAACTCAGTGAGTTAGATATTTTGATGTCCATTTTACAGATGAGAAAACTGGAGCCCAGAGATAGAAAGTTGCTATTTTTTTTTTTTTTCAAATTCTCATAGCTTGAAAATTTAAATCTACCTTGAATTTGAAATGGTTCTAGCTTGAAATCAGGTAACACGATGCCCCCAGTTTTATTTTTGTTTTTCAACATTTCCTTAGCGATTCGGGGTCTCTTCTGATTCCATACAAATTTTTTGATTATTTGCTCCAGCTCTTTGAAGAATACCAGTGAAATTTTGATCGAAATGGCATTAAAAGTATAGATTGCTCTAGGCAGTATAGACATTTTAACAATGTCTATTCTTCCGATCCAAGAGCATGGAATGGTCTTCCATCTTTTTGTGTCTTCTTCAACTTCTTTCATGAGTGTTCTGTAGTTCCTCGAGTACAGTTCCTTTACCTCTTTGGTTAGGTTTATTCCCAGGTATCTTATGGTTCTTGGTGCTATAGTAAATGGAATCGATTCTCTAATTTCCCTTTCTGTATTTTCATTGTTAGTGTATAAGAAAGCCACTGATTTCTGCACATTGACTTTGTATCCTGCCACGTTGCTGAATTGCTGTATGAGTTCTAGTAGTTTGGGGGTGGAGTCTTTTGGGTTTTCCGTATAAAGAATCATGTCATCTGCGAAGAGGGAGAGTTTGACTTCTTCATTGCCAATTTGGATACCTTTTATTTCTCTTTGTTGTCTGATTGCTGCTGCTAGGATTTCGAATACTATGTTGAACAAGAGTGGTGAAAGTGGGCATCCTTATCTTGTTCCTCAACATGAAGGCTGCAAGCTTTTTCCCATTGAGGATGATATTTGCTGTGGGTCTTTCATAGATAGATTTGATGAAGTTCAGGAATGTTCCCTCTATCCCTATACTTTGAAGTGTTTTAATCTGGAATAGATGCTGGATTTTGTCAAATGCTTTTTCTGCATCAATTGAGAGGACCATGTGGTTCTTCTCTCTTTTCATGAAATGGTTCTAGCAAGATGTAAATCACACTTCTTGATTTTCTTGGCTGGGATTCTATTATTTGAATGTTAACGTTCCAGAAATCTAGAATTTAGAGACTGATCTTATTGTCCACGTGCTATTTTGTTGACTCATGTGCCCCCATTTTCATGTCCATGCTATTGCTAAACTTGAACTTTCTTCAGGTCTTTGTTTAAATTCCACTTTCTCAACAAGGCCCACACTGTCCACCATATTGAACTTTGCGATACCTCTACCAGCTTGCACAACCCATTTACCCTGTCGATGTTGTCTTGTTTTACCACAGATCTTTTTAATGTCTAACAAGCTATACACCTTTATACCTTATATTTATTGGTCCTTGTATCTTCCTCTAGAATATAAACAACAGAAGGGCAGGGATTATGTCGACTTTTGCTCACCAATGTATCCCACTCATTTATAATAGCACCTGGAACCTTTAAAGAGCATCATATTTGTTGTATGAATTTCTAATTATGCATGCCATTCTATTTATTTTTATCAAATATGGGTTTTAGAATCCTTCTAAACATGCCGTTATGGTTAGCCACTATCATTGGATCTGAATTGTAATTTTAACTGGATTTCAAATACTGTGCTTCTGGTTCCTTTTTATAAAATGAGTATGTAGGCAGTCCCATCTACCATAAGCTGAGGAGGACGAAGTGAGTTAATGTCTATAAAGTGTTAGCACAATGTACGATCTATAGTAGGCACTCACTTATTTTTTTCTCTTATTTACTCGTTCTCATTTATCTGGCCCACAGTCTATGTATCTCAATAGCTCTAGTTAAAGCACATGTAAGAATCTGTATAATCCAGAGAGTCATCTTGATTTCCCACATCATTTTGATATAGGAAACTTTATTACAATCCTACAGAAGCCCTGCCCAATCCTTTCATGCGAAACCATTTGTTTACTCACTTCTATTCCCATAATACCTGGTATCTATCAGCCTTTATAGCCTGTTTCATGTTTATTAGCTACCTTATCTGTAGGATGTTAATTCTTAATTCCTCCATGGCAGTGCCTATGTAACAAAGTCTTGTTACTTTCTTTACTCCATTTTCTCAAATGGTATCTGCCTTATAGTATACATTTAGTACATATTTATTATATGATTAACATCACTACAGCATGTTGGTGCAAGATGTGAACATGGAGATTTCTAAATTTCATTTCTATGACACACATGGGAATACTGAGGCTCACAGAATAAAAATGAATCAAAGAAATTATGCAGCTAGTTATTGTCCAAATTAAGCCTAGAACCCAATTTTTCAAACTCTAAATCTTTTCCAGTATAAAATTTCCACTTTCAATTAGATATGCCTTGACATAACTCATTAACTTGATTTCCTTTCTTTTAATTTCATGGTTAACCTTGAGGATGCACCTCCATTAAAAGCCAAACTTTTAGAAACAAATTCCTACTGGATGATTTTACATAAAGGGATCTGCACAGGGTTGGCAATTTATAATATTTAGCCTGTGACTGAACTGACTAATCCTTTGGGAAGGCTGAGTCACTAAGTCTGTCCTAGAATCAGAGAATGCAGATATGCCTGTGTGCTTAAGGGAAGACGCTATTTCCCTTGAATTTGTTTGTCTCCCAGATAACAGTCAGAGACTTATATGTAACAGGCCCTCTTACACATTTCCTACCTTAAATTACATCTAGCAGGACCTCCCACCAACTGTGGGAATCTATCTACTCATTGCTTAATTGTCCAGTTTCACCCAACCTCAGCTTCTATACGTCAGTAACAGAGTACTTATTGCTTCTGAAGAGTCATTGTGGGGCTATTAGCTGCAGTAAATTTAACTGAGAAATGCCTCATGATAACTTTGACCTATTAGCTAGAGTTCTTCTGTCTGGACCACAAAGCACATCATCCCCCACCCTAATCCCAGAAGACCATCTGATATCTGGAAATGGTGACCACTGCCTTTCCCCCTACCCTCAACATGCCAATTCAAGCCATCTCTCCTCCAGGCAAAAATGTCCTTCTGGCTCAAGCTATTTTCATTGGGTAGTAAACCAAAAATGTTTGGTACTATTCTTTTCTTTGATGGCAAAATCCCTTTGATTTACCATAAAAGATTGTTTTTGGACTCCCAAAATGAAAGGGTGAGTTGACCAATAACAAGCATATCATTCAATGATGTCTTTCAGAGACAGTCTCATTCCACATCATTTAAGTGGTATGTGGGAAAGGAAAGGGAAAAAGGAAATAGCATTTATCAAATGCCTACTATGTTTTGGTCACATCACATTGATTAAGTCCTGGGATCCTCCCAACATCCTTTGAAGTACATAGTATTATACCACATTTTATAGGTGAGAAAGCTGAAATTCAGCAGTTCTAAGGCACTTGCTCCAAACCAAACATCTAGAAAGCAGTAGAGCTGGAATTTGAACTCAAGTCTGTATAATTCCTTAGGTTGTTCTCCTGGCATCTTGCCCAGATGTCTCCTGTCTCAGGGTACAAAACTGTGGTCAAAATTCTGCTTCTTTTATTTGCTGTGAATACCTCCCATGAAACATAAACAATATGGTCTTCAGTAAATCTGAAGTAAATTTACTACAAGGGCCACAACTGGCTATTTGAATGATGTCCCTTCCCCAAAGGTCTGTGTCTGCACATTGTACCAAAGGTCAGAGCCATGTGATCATTGATTTTCTGTGTAGAAGTACAAGACAAAATTTAAAACTAAATGCCTGACTTAATGCCTTAAATTGATTTCCCTTGTGCATTTTTCCTCTCTATGAATAACATAACCATTATATCTTTGGCTATACTTCCTCCATACATCTAAACACTCACTACCAATTCTGCCTACCAAAGACTTCTCATATTTATACTCTTCTCTTTATCTCTTAATTAAGACTACCCTCCTCATTCATTTGACCTCATTAATTCTAATCCCTCCTACTTGGTCAACCTAACTGCAGTCATATTTACTCCATTCCTTCCTTGAAAGTGCATCAAAGGAGATATTTTAGAAATAGATCCAAGCATACCAACTCCCTCTTCAAAAATCTTCAGTGCCATCAGGGGGAAACAGTCACCATATTTCCTTTTTCAGAGGACTCCACTAAATTAACACACTTTGCCATTTAAACTAATTTCACTCTTTCCTTTCCAGAGAAGTGGTGTAAACCAATTTCTGGATGATAGAGTCTGGACTACATTTCTTGACTGGGTGGAGCTAATCTATTGAAAGACTATGAACAGTAAGAATTTGCTCTTTCTTCCTTTTGTGCCGGGCACCAGTGTCCTACAGCACACCATGACTCAGTATGTTCTAAAGTCAGAATGTGCACTTTGCAGACCAGAGTTTTCCCTTATCCTGTATCAGTCAGAATGGGTAGGTTTTGCTGTGGTAACAGAAGACCCCTAAATCTAGTGACTTAAAACCACTAGTATTTATTTTCATGTATTCTCTATGTCCATGACAGGTAATCAATAATATAGCTTCATGTCATCTTCACCCCAAGACCCAGGCTAATGGGTTAGCAACAGTGGACCACGGATGGTCATCAGAGCACAGGGAAGGAAAACACAGATACCGTGAACCTTTCACTGGCTCTCAAAGCTTCTGCTCAGACACATGTCACTTCTGCTTATATCCCACTAGACAAACAAGATTTTTTGGTCACACCCAAGTTAAAAAGAGTTGGGTGGTATATCCTGTCACAGGTCAGGTAACACAAAGAAGGGCACCAAGTATGAGTGAATAGTAACACACAATGCCACACTTGCAGCTCTCTGAAAGAGTAAGGTAGAACAGAGAGTATTTGCAAGGCCATTTAGTTCCACAGCATAGCTAAATTGTCTAGCTTAGTATTTAGTCCTTAAAAAGAAAAGGCTGACATTTTGGCTGAGGCTCAGAAAGAGGAAGTTATTTGTCTCACTTTGCAAAGATTGTGAACCTCACAGTAAGAACTAGAAGCTAAAGCTCTTTCCACTAAATCAGATTGTTTCTCAAGCTTCATTGCCCATGTTTGGCACAAAGTAGGTGTCTAGCACATGCCTGTAGAGCTGAATCAAATTGATATGACCCACTGGTCAATCCTCCCTGAAATGTGTTTCTTCTATTCAATAAACACAGCTTCCACCTGTGTTCTATGGGGTAGGAAACTCCACCATGCTCTTAACACAGAACTTCCACAGTAAATAAATCCCCTATCCTTCATCCAGCCTGTCCAGACACACATTTTGATTCCTATATTGGTGTCATATCACCAGACCCCCAAAACAATAAATGAAAAACAGACAGATGTCTTAGGAACAGGGAAAGTCTCCACGTGCCACCCCTCATTCTTGGTTTAATGTTAATCCCATTCCCCTTCTTCTAGGCCAACAATCTTCTCCCTCAAGCCCCAATCCCTTTCCTCTCTGGAAGAAAGACTAGGTATTTCTTGAATTCATTTATTGTGTTTTTCCTTCTCTTCAGTCATCTTCCCTAGTAACGTCTTCCATATGTCTGTGAGCCATTGTGTTAAAGAGCTCTGCCCAAAGTCCTTATTTATTCTGAGCGGATTGGAATGGCAGCCTTAAGTCTGGTATTTCCTCACGTTTGACAGCTTGAATTACAGACTTTGGGTACATTTAACGTAATCCATTCATGTGGAATGGCTGTTGTTCCTCTCATAGTAGTTTGAAAATATAAATATTTACAAACCCCTAAGACAAAAGCTCTTACTGACAAGGTCTCTAAAGCAACAGCTCCATGGACAAGAACCTTTCCACTTAAGAGTTTTCCACTGACAGAGTCTCAATTCTCCTGGGTCATGTGCACTCCATTTAATGTTAATGGAACCTTAGTGAAATCACTGGAACTTATCTCTCTACATTGTCCAAAGAGGGAGGGAGTAGAACGAGAGTACAGGGGACAGATTTTCTCATCAGGATACAGTCAGCTAAAAATGAAGTTCTGGGAATTGAAGAGAGTGTCTTACCCTCTAAGAATTTCTACTACTTTGTGCTTTTTCTGTTCTAGGAACTATGATAAACACTTTGCATATTGTAATTTATTGGTAACTCATTATCTATTTTGTTGATGTAGAAATAATGCTTTGAGAGATAATGAATTCATACAATGTCAAACACCTAGCAAGTAAAGATTCCAGGAATTTTATTACAGACTTTGTTTTTTCAGATAGAATTGGAAAGACTAGGATTCGTAATTATATGTAAATTAGTCTGAATGAGGTTAGAAACGAAACACTGGAAGGACCTACATTTCTGAACAAATTTGTTAGCTACACATGACCTACAATAGCCACATTAGATCTCCTCTATTCATTTCAATTTCCTTTACCCCATCAATATCTGTAACTCTCTCTATTCATCCTTTTTAAAATATCTATCCATCTATATTAGTTGGGATTGGTTTCAGCTGTATATGAGGGAAATAAACACTTTCAAATAAGAAAGATTAGCCCTCCTTCATTTTAAGCACATTGTGGGGAAGAGATCTGAATTTGGTACAGTGACTTTATTTATGTCTGTGACGCAGGATCCTTTTAGCTCTATCCCACTATCCTGTCAGTGTCTACCTCATCCTCATTGGACCAAACTGGCTGCTACAGTGACACACATCAGTGTATCAGGAAGGAGAAAAAGGAGAAGGAAACACAGATTCTCTTTCAAGAAGACTTCTCAGAACTACCTTCTATATACTACTTTAGCTTAGATCTCTTTAACCAGAACTTTGTTGCATGATGGCACCTAACTGCACAAGGGAAAAGAGGATGGGCAATTTCATCTTACAGGTGAGTGGTAATGTGCTCAGCTGAAAATTGTGGCTCAGTGTTGCAAGGAATGTGGCAATGAAAATTAGCCCAGTTGACAGACACTGGGACCACAAGTAGAAATCCTAACCCTTGCTCTAGAATTTTTGTCTTGGCTAAAGAGAACGTCAGCAGAATGAATATTGGGAAGCAGCTAGAAGTCTTTGACTTACCAAATTTCAAATCTCAGCTTAAGTACCACCACAGGGAGTAAGAAACACTGCTGGCTTCAGCATCAAACAGACATGGGTTTTACCCTATTTCCCTCTAGATAGATGGTTATGGTTTAGACAGGGATACAGACATAACTGAACTACTTGAAGAGTGGAGCCAGATATGAAATCCCTCTCTCAAACAAGCCCTATCACAATGCACAGTGGACAGTAACAGAGCAGTTTTTGGTTTTGTGTTTGTTTTCTGTAATCTAAGTGAGTCAAAGAATATAACTGGTACAATATGCTAGACAGAGCTCAGGGCCTTAGAGAACAAAATTTCAGGGCACAAGACACCACACAAGTGTTAAATGATAGAGCAAAGCTGAGTCAGTGTCCTGCTCTAGACCTAAGATTTCATTGAGGTAGAGAAAGAGGAAAAGCCTGCAGATAAGCCTTGCATCCAGGGAAGGTAGGAGAGAACATGGAGTCTTTGGAGAAGGTAAAAGGACTTGGTATTTTCAAGTGTTCATGTAAACACGGGGTGCAAAACTGACCTTATCTGGGGACGTGGACTAGATGTCCAAGGCCAATCAAGGAGACCAGTCCTGAGCCCTGGCAATAGAAGGTCCTGAGGGGCACTGGACAGGATGAGGGTAGATGGCAAACAATTGAGGAACAAAGTTTGGCCACATCCTGGAGAATCTGTGGTCAGTGATACATTAACCAGCCTTGGCCTCACAAAGTTTTAATTGGAGTCATTTCCCATGAATGTAGCCAAGAAAACTGTAAAAGGAAATAAAAGGGACAAAAACAAAGAAAAACCAAAACCATTCAGTGGGGCCCCACTAGCTTCTAGGACCAATATTAAAGGACAGAATTAAAGCCCATGGGATTTTAACCCCTTCTCTACTTGGATTCTGGAGTCAGAATTATATTTCTATCTCACCCCACTACTTATTAACCATAGACCCTTGTGGAATTCTATCATGTTTCTGATCCTCATTTTGGGGATATTTAAAGAATACTTGCTTCACAGGCTGATTGTGTGCTTTACATGAGATGAGAGATCTGAAAGATCTTTGCAAGTTGCAAAACACAATGTTCATGTGAGTAATTAATGCAGAGGAGATTCATAATGGCATTCTTTGTAGTTCTGATGATTCTGCATCCAATCATATTCTATAGCTTGTCCTTATTCTAATATGGTTTATATTTTGCATTTTTGGTGGTTTCATGACACTAATAAATTCTTTTGAGATAGTAATGTCTTCTTGCCTTAACACTGTGCCTGTTGAGGGGCATCTGGGTGGCTCAGTTGGTTAAGTAACTGCCTTCAGCCCAGGTCATGATCCCAGGGTCCTGGAATTAAGCTCCCCATCAGGCTCCTCGCTCAGCAGGAAGCCTGCTTCTCCCTCTCCCACTCCCCTGCTTGTGTTCCCTCTCTCACTGTGTGTGTCTTGCTCTCGTAAATAAATAAATAAATAAAATCTTTAAAAAAACAACAACAACAGCAACACTTTGTTGAGTAGCTCATGGGAATTGGGTTGTGAAAGTTGGTTCAGGTAACAGTCATTGAGCCAAAACCCAGAAATCCTAACATTCTATACATTCTGTATTAGAGAAAAAGAGCTTCAGGAGACTCTAACAAACTTGACTATATAGTGTCAGTTGTTCTACATATGACAGTTATTCTACATATACCTTATCAATCATAAAGAGTGTAGACTTAATGTAGACTCAGAATTCTTATCCTGATTAAAATATCAGTTTGGAATCAATAAGCATTAGGGGACATAATAATGCGTTAATGATGTAAAGACATGAATTTGGTCATGGATGTGGTAAAAAAAAATAAATTCAAAGGCATCATAAACTTCAAAATGAGTCAAAATAACATGTGTTTGCATGAAGTTCTTCTAAGAATTTCCTTATAAGTAACATGGGTTTATGGTGTATCTAGTGACTGTGATTTATCTAATATTTGACTTCTCTTGCATGTCACTCCATCCTTGCTCAGAGGAGAATGGTGAAAATCTAATGTGAGGGACACATGGGTGGCTCAGTCAGTTAGGTGTCTGCCTTTGGCTCAGCTCATCATCCCCTGGGATCCAGTCCCACATCAGGCTCTTTGCTCAGCAGGGAGTTGGCTTCTACCTCTCCCTCCGCCTGCGCTCCCCACCCCCCATGCTCTTTCTCTCCCCCTTTCTCTGTCAAGTAAATAAATAAATAAAATTTTTAAAAAAGAAAATATAATGTGAAGAAAGTATGGGATGGGAAGCCTTGAAATGGAGAGTGGGTACATGAGGTAAATACTATGGGAACTAAAAGATAAAAATGTCGGAGTAAAGTTTTAAGACTAAGCTGAGTAACTTCAAGAAGTTATATACACTCCACAAGCTGTAATTTTCTTATCTGAAAAAGGGCATTCACAATCCCCGTTCTCAGTGCTTGTTACAAGAAGTAAAAATAATAGGTCACAGGAAGAGAACATTGCTCCCTTTGATTCTCTACTTTGCCATACATTACATATGTGACCTTGTAAAGATCTTCTGCATCTTGGGACCCCAATGTTTTCACCTAGAAAAGGGTGAAAATAGAAGCCCCTGCATTATTTGGATGGTGTGAGTATGAAGTATGTTGGTATGTTTAAACACATAATTTCTTAGTGCCTGGTACATAGTTAGAGCTAAATGAATGAATGGCCACTGATGTCTATAACACAGACCATGACATATACTAAGAGCATAGACAATTGTAAATATTATTCTATTTATTCAACAATATTTTCCCTTTTATACTTACAACAAAATGGAAAAAAATTAAACCCATTTCATAGATAAAAAGACCAAGATGCAGCATCTGGGATCTATTGGAACCCCACAAATACCTGGGACCATACCCTAAGCTTTTTAAATTCCAAAATTAAGTATCGTTTGATATAAAGTATTTCAGAAGTCAGGCAGACCTTCTGGCTTCTCTAGGAACATGCTATTTCCATTAGAGCTTTCTCACCCCAAATTTCAATCCCAAATTGAAAAGGAAAGTTACTGCTCTAAACTGACAGTTCAGAATTCGTTCCACTTGTCTAAGTTCTTAAGTTTCATATATATGTAGATGGAAGTTAAATACATTTTCTTGAATGTGATTTATGAGGACTTTCTGACAAGGTTCAAGAGGATCATGCATAACATACCCCTGGACTGCATACCATAATCTAAACACTGGAAGGAAAGTTTAGGAAAGCCATTCCCCAGTTTCACCATTGGTGAAATCACAGTATCTTATACTTGTAGCACTGGCCTCAATGATTCAACTTGCCTCAGAATCAAAATTGACTAAAGTTATTATAATTTTGTGGCTTATCTGGTTTACATTAAATACCCAAAGAGAAATGAATATATCTATTGCGTCAGTGGAAGAGAGAAAAATGGTGTCAGGCTCCATGCCCAGGGGAGGTGGCTCTTCTCAAGGAAAGGCTTAAACAGACTGACTTCTTTTCCTCTCCTGGAAGACAGACACACCAGTCAAGTGACCAGGCAAAGAATGAGAGCAAAATAAGACTAACTCAACTTAAAGGGCTGGGTGACTCTCACAGTCTCTGTTTTGACTGCCTTGATCTAATGGTGTTTTTCATTGTCCGTAACATCAGGGTTATTTTCCAGAATACGGCACACATAGGGCCACAGAGATCAGTAGATCCCTAATGCCAACCAAAGCCTTAATGTGGTTCTAAGGATTCTGCATCAAGATCCTTTGGGTGGTGAGTAATAGCAAACTCAAGTCAAACTGCTCTCAACCATAAAGGGGATTTATTGCTTCAAGTAATAGAAAAGCCCAGAAATAGCATTGCTCTCATAGGAGGTTTAATCCATTGGCTCAAAAGAAAATGTTAGAACACGGTTTTTGTCTCTCTTCATTTTTCAGCCTTGCTTTCTCAGTGTCAGCTTTATTATTATTATTTCTTTTTTTTTAAATTTTATTTATTTATTTGACAGAGAGAGATGACAAGCAGGCAGAGAGGCAGGCAGAGAGAGAGGAGGAAGCAGGCTCCCTGCTGAGCAGAGAGCCCGATGTGGGGCTCGATCCCAGGACCCTGAGATCATGACCTGAGCCGAAGGCAGCGGCTTAACCCACTGAGCCACCCAGGCGCCCCAATTATTATTATTTCTTAAACTCACTTTCCCTTTGGTCCCAACATAACTGTCGGAAGCTCCCAGATCTTCAGGTTTCCTTACCTGCAACCCGTGGGAAAAAAAGCATGATCCTACAGTATACCTTGGAAATGAAGAGGTCTTCTTGAATAAAACCAATAGAAGAGTATATTTACTCCTGCCATCTATCATCTCTGAACCAATCAGAATACACGGATAGGTTTAATCTAATCAAGATTCCCCCCCCCCAAATAAACTGGGAGTGGAGCTAATTCCACCAGATCTTTAAAGGAGATTGGTGGATTGGATACGGGGGAAACAATCAACAAGTTTCTTCAACTTCTGGAATCCAACTATTTTTCCATCCTAACCCTCTACTTTGGATTTTACTTCCCACACACACATAGCCACTTTTAGTTTGGCAAGCACACCTTACTCTTCTGTTCCGTTTTACTGTCCTCCACCTTTTTCCATGTCTTCTAAAGTCCCAATTCAAACAGACCCTCCTCCATGAAACTCTTCCATTTTATTCTCTGCTGGAGATCCACTCTCTGTCATCTTATCTCCAACAACAATTGATATGTCCTGACTTTTTGAGTCTGATAATTCCCAATCTTATATCCTACTGCACTACATGTGTCTCTTTGGGATGCTGTAATTCTCTGAGAGAGAAGACTGTGCTTCCTTTGTCATTGACTCCTCTTAGACGACCAAGTACTTGCTCTGAATAGTGCAGTGGGAAATCAGCCAACGGGTTTTGGAGATCATTTTTCTGATGACACACAGTCTGTGTATTTCCATTACTATCAATAGCCCTGCTCCTGCTTCTGTGAAAAGGTATAAGGGTTTAGCATTGGCAATTTGCTTATCTAGTAGCCAATCCCCCTCACCCCCAGCTAGGTAGTCGGCTGAAAAGCAAAAATCCAGAGACTTAGAAAGTATTTATTTATTTTTTTACTTTAAAAAATTATCTCTAATACAATAGCAGCCTTGGGCCATAAGTCAATAAGTCAATGATTCATGGAGCTGAATAAAGCAACATTTCCATTTTTTTTTTCATTCTCTTCTTTCTCATATCACTGTTCAGATGACCTGTACCTGAGAGGGAAAGAAGACTCTTGTGTTTTTTCAGGAATGAATACTTTATAAGCAATGGGGCTGTCTACAATATTGGAGCATAGGATTAATAAAGGTAGCAGCTGGGGACACACCACAGAGACCCTTAAATACCAGGCTAAGAACCAAGATTCTTATCCAGGCGGTGAAGTGCGGCCATAAGCAGGCTTAACCTAACAAGCGACCTGATCACGTTTTTGTTCACCTTGTTGAGAGTCCTAGCAATTTTCTTACCACAGGGAAAATGGTTTCTTTTCACTCTCAAATTTGGTTGTTCTTATCTCTGACCATATCATTTACAGATATCTCAAACTTACATGCTTAAAATGAAACCGTGAATTTTCCTCCAGAAACATGGTCTCCCTCATGTCCTTTCGTCTCAGCAAATGGCTCCACCATTCACCTCGTTTCTCAAACAAAAAAACCCTGGTGACACATCCCTGTTTCTGCCCTGTCTTTGGCTTTACAAACTGACCTACAAAAAAACCCCTGCAAATTTTATATCCACATATAACACTGAGTCTGTCCTCTTCACGGATGGCCAACACCTTAGTCCAGAAGCTCCTGGATGGCTGTGATTGTCATCACACCAAGATTTCCAGGTCCATTCTTGTTCACCTTTAATCCATGCTCCACACCGGGTAAAAATGTGGCTTCTGACCCATTCTCACTTCAGTTTCACCCACTCTTTCTCTCATTCAGCCAGATCCTTAAGCTTGTCCAGCCTTCCGTCCCTCAGAGCCTTTGGATATGCCATTTACTCCGCTTGAAATGTTCTTTCTCCATCTTCTTCATACGGCTGCACTTTTTCAGCCTTAGCTAAAATAGTGTATTCTCAGAATGGCCTCCCCTTACTACCCTATCTAAATAGTGAGACCTATTCTCTATTTTAATTCCTTGTTTGCTGTATTTATCATGTATTTGATATGTGTGCTTGTGTATTGTCTTTGTTTTTATTTTTTACCTTTCTCCCATAAAATGTAAATTCACAAGGTAAGGGTTGTGTCAGCCTTGTTCCCCATTCTACCCCAGCCCTGAATCCTGTCACATGGCCAGCGGTGGATTAAATACCTACCGAATGGAAGGAATTTCTGTTAATTTCTGCCTGTCTATTATATTTCATAGGACATTTATTGAGTCTAAGTTCCCTCTGAATATGAAAACAGTGGGTACTTTAAACTCCTTCACTATCTAAATAATCAATGTTTTTTCTTTAAAAAAAAAAATTCTTAAGACTGTGTGAGGTTCACATTTCCTTCATCACCAGGAAACATCCTTGATGAAACTGATGAATGCACTTGAGGCCTATCTTGAGCAACCGAAGGGTGGAATCAGTGAAAATGGCAATCTGTGCCCTTATATGGCAAACCAGACTTTGCCCAACAAAGATTCTCAAATCCACAGGGTCCTTGTGGTCTGTGATATGCCACTGGGATTCATTCAGTGATGCTGAACGGTGTTCAACACGGGAGGAGTCATGATTGTAGCTCCTTTTCGAGGTCCTTCTTTTCCCTGAGTAGGGGTCTGCCAAGGTCTAAGCCTATATGCCCTTTACTTCAATTCTAATTCTATGCTCTATTCCATGAGAGGAATTGCCCCATCTCAGGCTTCCCAGATATCAACTTTCTCTTGAAAAAAAAATATTTTTTAAAGATTTTATTTATTTATTTGACAGAGAGAGACCACAAGTAGGCAGAGAGGCAGGCAGAGAGAGAGGGAGAAGCAGGCTCCCCGCTGATCAGAGAGCTCAATGTGGGGCTCGATCCCAGGACCCTAAGATCATGACCCAAGCCAAAGGCAGAGGCTTAACCCACTGAGCCGCCCAGGCGCCCCTTCTCTTGATAAATTTAAACCCAGATTTCTAAACTCAATCTCAATCTCACTTTCCAATCAGGTCTATTTTTCCATCAGTCAGCATCGTGGATTCCTAGTGCTGTTCTGCAGATTGACCTCAAATCCGAGTCGGACAAATAGAAACTGATCATCCCACCTCTCAGCCTCAGTTACACAATTTGATACTTTCTCTCATCAATGTTCTCTTTGTATATAGCTTTGTGATTTCACCTTATTATTTTCTGCTTTTAATACATAACCACATGGAAGTGGGGAATGCCTCCCGATCTTGTTTTACCCAGTTGACTATGTGAATGGGGCCTTTGGGGGTTGTGTCTGGAAGCATCTCTGACCCTTTTCTATTTTTTCCATCTTCTGTGCCAAACACAAGCTTCTCTACATTGTGGCCACCAAGAAAATACTGTTGACAATTTTGGCCAATGACAGGGAGGAGCGAAAAGTGTCAGAGAATATCAGATCCACACCCTAAATCTTCTCTACTAGATTCTGTGAAACACTTGCCATGTCTTTCTCCTCATGTAGGTGGCTTCATTCTGAAAAGAATGTGTTTTTGTTAAGTGTTGTCAACTTATCTCTTACTTCTTTGTATAATCCTCCCATTGTGATGGCATTAAGCTCAATAAAGAAATGTGAAGCTGAATAGCAGCTATTTCCTGATGGCTCTGCACAGAGATTGGTCATGGTGGTTACTCAATCAGAAAACTGGAACATGGGTTGCCTATGTTGAGCACTTCAATAATATATTTATAGTAGGAACTGGTAGAGGGTGCTCATCCAGAGTCATTCAAGGAGGAAACAGAAACAACCTCTGTATCCTGTTACCTAGCCTAAGACCTGGCACGTGGTAGGGACCCTCTAAACATATGCTGAATGAATGAGTTGGAGTTACCTTTGCAATGGTGGGATGCCCTTGTGTAATTATATTGTATCTAATGTAATTCAATAGAAGAGATCTGATGGGAGACTAGATACATGGCAATGGATGACTCGTAATTTTTAAGGATTTCAGGACTCTTTAGTTACAATTTATACTCACTTAGATTTTATACACTTAAATTTATACTTTTTCATGATTGGTTTTGTGAATCCATAGTTACCACAGCATTTAAAGTTATCTGTGGTAAAAACAATATATCTGTTGGAGTGCTCATAATAACTAATTTTTGAAATAATTTTCATTTGCACATAATTTATTGTCAATAGATAAATGTTTAATAAATTATCAAAAGAATGAATACAGAAGGTCTTTTTTAAAATTTTTATGTCTTTATCTTCTCTAGTACTCATGGTAAAGATTCTGGCACATGATAGTCAGTCAATAACTTCATGAATTAATGAATGAATCAGTGAATAAGCATCTCCCACTACTAGTCAGAATTCCTTGAGGAGTTTACATATAGCCCTCAGGGAGCCTAAGATAATCTTTGAGACACTGTAGCTGTTCTGGATATCTTGCCAAAGAGGGGGAGATATGGATACAACTGGTATCTGATAGGTAAGAGCTACTGCAACAGCATGTTAAATTAACCTCTAAGCTTCCTAAAGTTCAAAGCAGAAGGGGCTATGCAATGGGTTAAGTAGATCTCATTATGTAAAAAAACATTAAAAAGTGAGTGTATGAGGTACATGGATAGATCAAAGAAAGGCGTTTGTACTGGAATATCTCTAAGACCTCTTCTAGCTTTGTACTCTATCTGACTCTATAGTTTAGAGTGTGCCCATATCTATAATGAGACTAACTTGAAGCTGCTCTGTGATTCGGGATGTTTCACTTTAACTGGTACTCACAGTTTTCCCAGATGGAATCACCCTAGTTCCCTTAGAAGCTCTCAGGAATTTTTTAGTATTGGTCAACCACCTGTCTGCATTCCAGTTATGCTCTGACTAGACTCTTACTATCCCATTTTCTCTCCCAACCCAATTTTTTCCCTCCCTACCTCTCTTGGTTCCTACAATCATTTTACCAACATTTCTGAACACCAACCATCAGATTCCCCATCAGGTAACCTGTAGGGCATTAGTGTGTAAAAGTGAAGAAGACCTTCTCCTTCTTCCAAGGTACGTTCCTGTCTTTCACACCTGCTGCTAACATTCCCCTGCCTGTACACCATGGCCCCCAGCTGTGAGCTGTATGAGAATAGGACAGTGGGTATGTATTAACCACCATACCTCCATTTCTCAGCACAGATGCTTGACATATCAAAAGTATTCAGTTCCAGTTTGCTGAACAAATAAATATAAGCTAATATCTTAACCCAGTGCTTCCCCAATTACTCTACAGAACAGGACTAGTATGGGAATACAGTCTTAAAAGAATCCATTGGTCTACTGTATTCAGGCAATACAACATCCTGTCTCCTGCTGAGAGTCACAGATCATTAGGAATTCACTAAAGGCTCTGAGAAGTCCTGTAAAAATGAAATATGCTTAACCTGACTTCTAACAATTTTTCCAAGTTTATTTGACCACAGAAATTTGTTTTTAATATAACATCACATAGAACTAGCAATCTGTGGAAAATGTCCTCAGAATTACTTCCTTTTCTGAAGGGAAGAAAATGATGGGAAGCTGATGGTACACAGATTTGAGGACAGATAGCACTAAACCAGAACAAAGTTGTTCAAAGAACATCATGTCCAGCTTTTTATGTTTTGTTTCCCTTCCAACACACTGTGTTCTAGTCACTTCCTAAGGACTAGAGCCACATCCCCATTCAATCCTTTGCCACTGCTGTTTTCTCCTGAACTGGCCATCTTCTCTCTCTCTCATTTTGCTCCCAACTTCTCTTGCTGCCTCCTTCCATTACAATAAAAAATCCTGTTCCTGAAGCCTGGTTCAGATGCCTCTACTTTTTGAACTCTGTTGCCAGTAGTTTGCTTTTCACAAACACCTCACCCTTACACTGTGTCCCCAAGAGGAAATCATTTCAGTTTTAGCAGATGATTTGGCAGTTTTTATATCAATATATTTTTAATATTCCAACAGCACCTATCAGTTTACCTTTTTGTATAGGGACTTGCAAATAGAAGCCTGTCACTGAACATGGATTTTTTTTTTTTTACTTATTTAAAATTTATTTTACTTCATATTTTATGTGCTGACAATACTTAACATGAGATTTACCCTCTTAACAAAATTTTAAATATAAAATACATCATTATTGTCTGGGGGAACTATAGCATTGTTTTCCAGTTTCACTTTTCTTTTTAAATTAAATTTATTTATTTTCAGCATAACAGTATTCATTATTTTTTCATGGTGAAAAAATAATGAACATGGATTTTTGAATGGAAATCAAGATTTCATTTTTCCTAGATCCTACCACCTTGTGTTCTTCACAGTTCTAGGATGTTCTCTTCTTATAGTATTACTAAAAATTGAGGGGTTGTACCAAAGTATGACCATAAACCAATTTGGAAACTGACCTAAACCACTTCCCAAGTTGTTACTAAACATTGCATATTCAATCAGTGTAATGTTTTTAAGTATCCTATTAATTTGCTTTTATTTAGTACTTTGCAAATGGCAGGAATCGTATGGGTCACCCATCCATTTCACTTAGCACCAGTGCGCTTCCAAAATTAAAGGGAACTTGCCTTTAATTTGACCTCTGAGTTTAGGGCTTAAAGTTATCATTTGAATACATAATTTATAGGGAGAAGCCAACTGTGGAGAGTATATGGTATATCTATTTCAAGTTAAAAATCTTTGCAGATTAAAAATAGCTTTTATAACTTCTAACTTCTTGGTGTCTGTTTATTCTAATTGTTTGCCTAATTTTGGAAGGAGGGAATATTTAAAACAAAGTCTTCAACAAACTGAGGGTTTTGGAGGGAAGGGGGTGGGAAGTTGGGAGGGTCTGGTGGTAGGTATTAAGGAGGCCACGTATTGCACGGAGAACTGGGTGTGGTGCATAAATAATGACTCTTGGAACACTGAAAAAATAATAGAATAGAATAGAATAGAATAGAATAGAATAGAATAAAAATAAAAGTATTCAAAAGCCCAGGTCTGCAAATCCATTCCAACAAAAGACATTTTGGAGAAAGTTTACTATAAATTTAACTTTGAAAATGTCTTAGAAGAAAATTATGTCCCATAAATGGTATGAAGGTTCTTTGGGTTTTTTAGCTTATGATCCCAGAAGGATTTTGGAACAAGAGGGCACATTTTCCCCCCCAGTTTTAGAGAGAAAAGCATACTAGTTCTACTAAGTCTATTTTCCATCAGTACTTCAAAGTTGACAAACTGTTCTCATTTATCCTCCCAGGAGCCTGAGTAGTTGGCACAGGAGTAAAAATAGCATCACGAGAGTCACTATTCTCAGAGATCCACCTCACAGATCCTCAAGTGGTCCTATGAAATAAATACCTTGCTTACCATTTTGCAGATGGGAAGAGTAGGGCATGGGGAAGGTAAGCAACTTTCCTAAGGCCACAGAGCTAGTGTGGGGGTGGAGCTGAGGCACAAACCCAGGCAGCCTGGCCCCAAACATTGTGTTCTTAACCAATGCTCTAGACTGTCTCCTGAGACCGCAGCAATGCTCATTCTTCATGACTTGCATGTTGACCACAAACACAACTGAGTAGTCTCTTGACAGGCAAAGAGCAATGCAGAGGATCAAATCTCTAACAGTTCAGACACTTCTGGGACCTCTTAGGCTAGCTGAATGGGGCTTCCACTGTGGACACAGCATACCAAATCATGTGTCTTAAGGAGTTGTTTTTTGCATGCAGGCGGCCCTAGAAATTCCATCTGTAGATCTATAAACAGGAAAGCCTGGAAAACCAGCTTACCCAAGACCACTGAGCTCCTAGATGAGAGGGCTGGGATTGGAAAGTTGTATATAGATCCTCAAGTGTGTTGTACCCCCATTACTCCTTCTCTATG
Organism: Mustela putorius furo; assembly: GCF_011764305.1. NCBI lineage: Eukaryota > Metazoa > Chordata > Mammalia > Carnivora > Mustelidae > Mustela > Mustela putorius. Next base: position 1,115,301 of record NW_025422439.1, on the reverse strand, counting down.
GCTGTCTCTTCTAGCTTCCAGCTATTGCCTGACTTTCAGCAAGTCCTCACTGTCCCTGGCTAGGACTGATCCCTGCCCAACTCCTAGTGTTTTCACCAGAAAAATGGGGTGAGCCAAACCCCCTCTGCTGAGTGGGTTTAGAGAATTAAGGATGCAGAAAAGATGTTGTAAGAGAACACTATGAAAATATATACAGAGCGGCATATTTTTCCAGAATCACGGTCGCATGCTATATTCCACAGAAGTAGATTTTCTGTATTACTGAACCATTCATAAGATATCTATATCTATATCCATATCTATATGTATATATGGAACCCCAAATTTCCTATTATCTTCCATTTACATTCTTCTTCCACTTTACCTCTACATTCCTAAGAAGAATAGTAAAATACACACACCCTACTTTGGAGAGTTCTCCAGGCAAGGAATAGAGACAATTGGCCACAAAAATAATCGGAGACAAGTTACTAGGAGAATAACTGAAAAAGTACAGTGTGAAGAGAAAAAGAATCATGAATGTTCACTCACAAATTTGGGGATGGTTTCAAGAAAGACATAGCACCATGGGCAGGAGATGGATGAGGACAAAGGACATTCATTCCAGGTAGGAGAGGGTCTATGGACAAAGGGCAGTGAGCACTGTTAGGCATATTCAGTGAATGAACATTAATTTAATGAAAAGACACTCAGGCTTCCTGTAGTGTCCAGTGAAAATTAAGTCAGAAGACCAACTTTGGAAAGCCTTGTACTACAGATTTAGAAACATGAGCCTGGTGGTGGGTATTGTGGAGGGCACGTATTGCATGGAACATTGGGTGTGGTGCATAAACAATGGATTCTGGAACACTGAAAAGAAATTAAAAAAAAAAAAAGAAACATGAAGACTGTTGTTCATAGGCAAGTGTTGAGGGAAGAGCAGATTTGTTCTTTTTGAACAGCAAGCAAAGCAGGAAAAACTCTATACAAGGGGCAGTAGTTCCTGCAGACTTGGGCAGGGAGACCAGGTGCATAAGATTACATGCAAGTAAATGTGGCCAAGACTAAGGCCAAGGCAGTGGGGGTGGGGAAGAGTGATAGGGTGAACAGGTCTGACTTTCAGGACACTCTGAATGGATGAGTAACAATAGGGTGAGTCTCTTACCTGTAAGAAGCTCTCGATAAACAGACTCCCGAGTGCGCGCGCGCGCGCGTGCGTGTGTGTGTGTGTGTGTGTGTGTGTGTGTAAGAGACAAAAAGAGGGTGAGAGCTTCCAATTCATTTTGTCATTAATAACTATTTCACAGGAAAGATATGTTTGGTTCAGAGCATCATAAATTATTCACCTGGTTTCTGGCAACCTTTCAAAACATCTTATAGGTTTGTATGTTATTTACTCCTTTGCCCTAATGCATTTCTCCTCTGCTATCCCTACCTCAACCCTGGAATGAAACAAAACTAATTAATTTTATAGCATGTAGAAAAATAAAGTCCAGAGGAACGTTCTTCATTTCCTGGAGGGCAGTGACTCTCAACTGCCTGAAGAAATGGAAAATGATTTTTACCATCTTAGGGAGAAGAAAAACAGCAATTTCCAATTAAGCTGTTTGCTCTCAGTGTTCAGAAGCAGGCATGAACTGGTTTGGGCCTCTTTCTATAAAACAGAATTAAAATGACGGTATAAGGTAGAGTACATGAAAAGAATGATGCAAAATTATGAGTAACACAGGACATAAATAAGGTAGGCGGCATAGCCCTTGGCACTGTGTGTTGGGGTTTTATTGTTTTTGTCACCCCAGAATTCTAAATGTGAATTTTCTGGTTCTGTGATTCTGAGGAAATCAGACAGATAATCGCACTGAATTATAGGGAGAGCAAAATATTCCCTTAGGATTCTGGCAAAAGATCTTATGACCACTTTTTTTTCTAACTTCAGGGACCTAGTGGCATGAATGAAGCATCTATTCTTTTTTCTTTCTTTTTTTTTTTTTTAATGAGGCTTACAAAAAAGTTGAAAAAAGAGTACAAAATGTTCCTGTATACCTTTCAGCAGACTTTTCCAGAAGCTAACATCTTACATAACCTTGGAGCAATTATTAAAACTATGACATTAACACAGCTGCAATTCTATTAACTGACCTACAGACTATATATGACAGATGTCCTTTCTCAAGGACACGATCCAATCCTGGATTACATGTTACTTTTGGCTGTCATGTGTCCTTAGTGTCCTCCAATCCAGGACAAGTCCTCAGTATTTTTTGTTTTGTTTTGTTTTTTCCACTGATGACATTGGAAGAATACAGGTCAGTTATTCAGTAGCATGTCTGTCATCTGCCGTTCCTTCGTAATTAAATTCAGATGATGCATTTTTGTCAAAACCATCATAAAAATGATGCTGCGTCCATTTCATTCTATCATATTAGGAAGTAAATGGTGTCTACACATTTCACTGCTAGCCCCTTGATTTTGGTTCTTGATTAGGCATTTTTGCAGGTTTACCGATGTAAAGTCAGTATTTTCTCCCTGGTGTTTGCTGAGTATCTTGAGGAAAGATACTCTGAGACTATACGAACATCCTGGTTCTCATCATACCTTTTCCCATAGACTTTAGTTCCTAGATTAATCCTGCTTCAGTAATTATTGTTGTGGTGTTCACCAAGAGATGATGTTCATCTCTGCGTCTTCATTTACCAATTGGAATTCTACTAAAGAAAGAGCTTTCTGTCCCCTCCACTCGGTAATTCATCGAATTACTTGTTTAAATCAGTGTAGAACAATAAACATTTTCCTTAATTTGTGGGTTATAATCCATTCGCATCATTTTAAAATTTTATTGTTTGTCATGAAATTAGCCATTGGAAGCTCCTTCCAGTTGGCTTTTATATCCTTTTTCCACGCCCTTATCATTCCTGAAGGATTCTCTTAGTTTCTGGAACCATAAGTTGTCTGAGGCTCATCTTGTGTACTCCCTGTCCTAATCTTGTAATCATTCATTTTCGCAAGGAGTCTGTGTCCGTCTTACTAAGGTATGGCGTTGGGAAACTGGGGCTGCAGGTGTGCTTACTGGGAGTTTGATATCATTGCTTCCAGGGCTTCCCAGCAGACAGAGCTTGAAAATACAAGTAAGCACATATATACATACCTTTATCTATTTCCACATTGATTTATCTATATAGATACACATGAGATTACGTATGTGTGTGTGCATTACCGAGTCTGTGGAAACAACTTCACCAACTACAGTACGGTCTGCAGTTCCTTTTGTCATCTGCTTTGCAGTTTATAATGAAAATACTGCTTTTGCAAAATTGCTTAGGTTGGAGTCCTCATCTTCCTCAACTCTGTTGGTGTGATTTTATTTATTTAATTGTTTATTTATCTATTTATTTATTATTTTTTAAGTAAGCTCCATGCCCAGTGTGGGGCATGCTCTACTGACTGAGCCAGCCAGGGCACCCCTGATTTTATTTATTTGTTTGTTTGTTTGTTTGTTTATTTATTTATTAAGATTTTTATTTACTTGAGAGAGTGGGGAGGAGTGGGGAGGGGCAGAGAGGAGGAAGAAGGAATCTGGAGCAGACCCCACACTGAGCAGGGAGCCTGATGTGGGGCTTGATTCTGTGACCATGAGATCCTGACCTGAGCTGAAACCAAGAGTCAGATACTTAAGTGATTGAACCACCCAGGCTTCCCTGATATTATGTATTTTTAATGCAGTTAATTTGTCACTGCTTATATTCCACTAGAGATTTCTCTCCCTCCCAAATCCTGGTTGTTCTGTATGCATGTACTTGGTATGTGATTCACTATCATTGCTCTGAAAGTCAGAACTTTACAAACAGGTAGAGTCCAAAAAGGTCACTGGGCCTTCATTCCCTCCAGTCCATTCCTATTCTCACATTCTTCCCTACCCATTCTCTCGGCAGTTAATTTTGTTAGTGTCTTGTTTACTTTACTGTATTTCTTTTTTTTTTTTTTTAAAGATTGTATTTATTTACTTGACAGAGAGATCACAAGGAGGCAGAGAGGCAGGCAGAGAGAGAGAGAGAGGGGAAAGCAGGCTCCCCACCGAGCAGAGAGCCCAATGCGGGGCTCGATCCCAGGACCTGGGATTATGACCTGAGCCAAAGGCAGAGGCTTAACCCACTGAGCCACCCAGGCGCCCCTACTGTATTTCTTTTTTGAACAAATGTGCGGATACATGTGTGTTAATTTCAACTATATGCTCTATTACATGAAAGATTGTGCACTAGAGATGTTAAGGGAATTAAAAACACCTATTTTTAATGTTTCCAAGTACTGAATAACCTGGAAATATAAAACTGGAGAACAGGAGTAGACAGTCACTGAAGCTATGCAAACATTGGATTGTGATACTAAAGGGCAATAGCTCACAAATACAATCACTCCAATTTCAGCCTAGCAGCTGCAAGGGGTTTCCTCACCCCCATTTTACAGATGGAGATACTGAGCCTCAATTACTTTACTGATTTCCACACCACCCACACCTGATGGTGAGGCTCCTGGAAAGCAGTGTATTGGGACTTATTCACCCCTCTGACACTCAGCATAGCTCCCTGGTGCATATGGGGTGACAAGGAAGCATTGACTGGACGAGATTAAATGGTAAATCCAAGACAAATACCCAGTTAGTGGTCAGGAATCCTAAATGTATTTAGTGAACCCACAAGCAATGGGCACTCAATAAGCATTCGACATTTACTCTATGCTAGGTACAAGGCATACAGAAATAGATAAGGAAAGAGCCATGCTCTCAAGGAATTCGCCATCGGTAAAGACAGATGAATAAGCAGGTAATTAGAATTTGATGAGCGTGCTATGGCACAGATAACTGTTATGGTACTTAGAAAGTACTTTTGAATAAATATGGTCCTTGGGGATCTTGGAGTAACAAAGAGTATCAGACACTTTTAGGATAAGCCCTTTACTTGTGGCCTGGGATTTCTCCCCATCCCTCTTCTCCCACTGCATTTCCCCCATTCTCCCCTTTGTTTCCTCCTTGAAATGCGTCTAATTCTGTCAGGTTGAGCATCCCTATTTGGTGTTTGTTATCATTCTGTATTTTCTACATGGGAGTACTTTTTACACTGCACAAATGCTGGAGGTAAAAGGTTGCACTAATCTCTGTGTTCTTGGAATACTGTCTGTTGGAGAACACATAGACTATGTTACCAAAGTCTCGGTTTTCCTGCTAAGGCAAAGTGGAGCAGTCATTAGGTGATCCAAGGTCAATGGCCCTGTTTGGAATTGGACCTCTGTTCCTCCCAGCCATGTGACTGTGGACAACTTGTTTTAACCTAAGTATTATTTTCTTCTTCTGGAATCTAAGAACACAGATGATACTCCAAAGTTTATTGCTAAAATTAAGTTGATTGTTATAATAAATGTGAAGTGCTCATAAGTGTCTCATAATACAGTATACTGAGGGATCATCTGTTGCTGCCACTCTGAAGATGAACCAGTTGGTTAAGAAAGGTTCTATTAATATTCTCTCCTTTACTGAAGTAGATTATAGCTCCTCTGTTCCTCCTCTGTACCAAGCACCCTGATATGAACCAGTAGACAGGACAAGCATTCCAAGAACTGCCACTTTTGACCCATGAATCTTTTCACCTGGTGGCCCTCAATTTTACTTCTAGATTTTGGTTCAGTGTCTGTGTGCTACTTCTCGGAAATTCTGATTCCAATATTCTGCTTAAGTCCGCTCTATTCCATTATCTTCATCATGAGGCCAGTGAAAATGTAGACTCAATGAGCTTGGAGCATCCTTTGGATTTTGTTAGCAAATGTCTATGCCAAAAGGAACACAAATACTGATCCATACATTTTGGATCCCTAGAATATCTGGGTGGGAAGGAATGTAGGGAGAAGACCTCATTTTACAGATGGAAAAAGCTGAGGTCATAAAGTAATTCAGTAGTATTACCAAGATTAGAACCCAATCTGCTCTCTCCAAAGATTGAATTCTTTCCGACCCATAAATAGGCACATGAAAAGAACAAATCGGGTCACTAAATTTACCCTTTTCAGACAAATTAGTCCAAATTCTCTCCTAGTATATAGATATGGAAATCCTTGGGAAATCTAAACCAAATTTGATTACTCTTTAGGGACCTATCTCTGAGGATTGGGAAATTAAATAAAGAAAATGTTGGAAATTTCAGTGCTGTGGACTGAATTTTGTCTTCCTCCAAGCTTCCCAAATTTATGTGTTGAAGCCCTATCCTTCAATGTGATTGTATCTGGAGATACGGTCTTTTTGAAGTAATTAAGGTTAAATAAGGTCATAAGGTGGATCTCTAATCTAATAGGGCTGTGGCCTTTTAAAAAGAGAAGGAGAACCTTCTCTCTCTCCCTATCATGTGAGGACATGTGTGAGGAGGTGGCTATCAGCAAGCCAGGAAGAGAGCTCTTACCATGAGAACCCGACCATGCTGGTATCCTGATCTTGGGCTTCCAGCATCCAGAGATGTGATAAAATTAATCTGTGTTATTTAAGTCACCTAATTTATGGTATTTTGTTATGGCGGCCCAAGCTGATTAACAAACCCTGAATGACATGCTATTTGCAATGTCTTTTTAATTCTTTAGCACATATAACTTAGAGTTGACTTCTGGGGAATAGGACATGAATTTACAGTGACTTTTTCCACCCAGTACATGCTCTCCAATTCTGCTAGAATTAACACCAATGAATCTACAAGGCTAACCCTTAGGTGAGAGGTGGAAGAGGGAAGGAGAGACTCAAAATAATATCGTGCTCACACTGAAAGGGTCAGTGCTTGAAATTACAATCATCAGATTTGGGGAGATATGAGGCAATGACGGAGAGCCCTTCTTATATTTAAGCAGCAAATGGGCACATCTCCCCTCCTATATTCCCACTGGGACAGAACTGCTCCCAGCGGGACACTGGGATTCCTCACTCTGGTCTAATTTTAAGTGAATCAAATGAGGTGGCACACTGCCACATCCCACTGGAAACTATTCGAAAATCGAGCAGATCTCATCTTTTGAAAATGTTCCCTGAGTAATGGAAACATGAGGAAGGGGAATATACTACAGACCCCGGATGCATTTTTCAACCACAGTGGAATGCAACATGCCAGACACACTTTTATAGTGGTCAGGATGGACGTGGGAAAGATTTTGGGGAACAGAACAATAAACTTGCCTGTCATCTTAAATCTCTTTCACCACTAGATACTCTCAAGGATTAAATGACACAGTGCTGGGCACATTGGGAGGGGTTCAATCCCATTTCAATCCAAGACACATGGATATCGTCACGTGGCAACTACCACCTGGGGACAGACTAGGGTTTTCTGCTTTTCATAGAGATATTACAGGGTGAGAAGAGATGAGTTCAGTTAGCAGTCATTCTACCCAGCACCTCCAATTGTGGCTTACATGTTGGTCAGGGCCTCTCTGAATCTCAAAATTTTGATGATATTTATTTCAGCCTCTGGATTTATAATCCAATCCAAAGCCAATTCCAAGATTTTGGTTAGTTCCTAATAAGATTTTGTTCTCAATATCACCTCTTGTCTCCTGACTTCAGTGTATATCTGTGTTTCTTTGTTCTACATCTTGTTAACACAATTGTTTTTATTTAGCCCCAAACCCCATTACATAAGTCCCTCCCAAGTCTGGGACTTGACAATCTGGGGAAAGACAAAGATATATTTGAAAGGTAGCAAAGTCTCTCACTCTCTCTCACTCAAAGAAATAAATAAATCTTAAAAGAAAATGGGCCACCTGGGTGGCACAGTGAGTTAAGGAGCCAATTCTTGGTTTGGCTCAGGTCATGATCTCAGGGTCATGAGATTGAGCCCTGCCTGTGCCGGGCTCTAAGCTCAGTGCAGAATGTGCTTAAGACTCTCTCCCTTCTCCCTGTGGCCCTCCCCACCTCAAATAAATAAATAAATAAATACATAAATATTTTTAAAAAAGGTAACAAAGCAAATGACATCCAAAGGTAGTAACAGTTTGCAGTTAACTAAAAATATTTTTAGTTCTTCCACCACTAGATGTTTACCTAACCCTTTACTGCATAATATCAACCAATTTTGATCTTTTTGCCTCCTGTCTCTAACTCTAGCACCATAAGACCGCCCCTAGCTCTTACTTTCAGAGTGAAATAAAACTTATCCTGGGACGCCTGGGTGGCTCAGTTGGTTGGACAACTGCCTTCGGCTCAGGTCATGAACCCGGAGTCCGGGGATCGAGTCCCGCATTGGGCTCCCAGCTCCATGGGGAGTCTACTTCTCCCTCTGACCTCCTTGCTCATTCTCTCTCTCACTGTCTCTCTCTCAAATAAATAAACAAAATCTATAAATAAATAAATAAATAAGTAAATAGAACTTATCCTGATTTAATACAGTATACTGAGGGATCATCTGTTGCTGCCACTCTGAAGATGGAGCAAGATTCCTGAACTGGGACGCAAGCAGTGCATATTCCTTATACCCTAAGCAAATGACTCACAGCATCATGGAAGCTCTAGGCTGGAAGACATCAGAAATGTTGTCTTATGCACCTCACCTCCTCCATACACAGAGAGTAGCAATGTCCTCTAAAATATCTACCAATACCTTTCATTTGAATATCTCCAGAAAGAGGAATTGCCAGCCATTTCATGAGGACCCAACATATATTAAGACCAGAATTCCAGTGTTATCAATTTGATTCCAGAAACCACCCATTAGGCAGTTTTTATTATCTTACATGTGAGAAAATTGAGGAGGAGATATTTTGCCCAAAGTTCAGGACAAATCAGTTGTAGAACTGCTATTCAACCCAGATATGTTTGTCTCTAGTCTGTCTATAGTGCATTAGGTGGGGGCACTGATTTTGGTATCCAGCCGAAATGGAGTATGGATCCTGAGACTTTACTTTTTAATTGTATAGCCCTGGTCTCACAGCTTGTTTACACACACACACACACACACACACACACACAAACAAATAAAATAAAGAAATAAAAATAAAAAAAATAAACTCTGAAACTTAGGATAATTGAGTTCGACTTTGTGGAGTGCTTTCCATGGTACCTGAAATAGTAAGTACTCAGTAAATGATGTGTATTGTTAATAATATTATACCAGTTTATTCCTCCAAGATATGGTCATTAATGTATGACCGTATCTAGACTAGAAGTTCCCACTCTTTCCAGCTTTAGTAATCTATGGTTCCATGCTCAACATTCAATAACTGACATGTAGGCTTTTTTTTTCTTTTTCATCTACACCCTTTAATCACTTGGGGAATTCATGATAGGAACAGCTCTTTTCTTCTCTTTCTTTCTTTCTTTTTAATACCCCCCATGGCAATATAGACAAAATCCATTATTACACTGCTCCAAAGACAGCTCAAATTTGTGAAAACAAAGAGAGGCTTTAGAGTGTTCAACGAATCAATATTTCTGCCACTCCTCTCCTGCATGGGATAGGTGTTCCTAATCAGAGTGACTGACAGCAAGATCCATTCAGTGGGCGAGAAAAAAAAAGCACCATCCACTGCCTTTCCTTAATTCACTACCAAGAAGAAAATCCCAGTCAAAGGAAGAACAATTCTACCTCTGGTTGTAGCTCATTATCCAGCAGAAGAAAGGCACATGATGGAGGTGCCTGCCTAGTGTCCAAAAGCAGAGCAGATGTTTTCAATTGTTTCCTCCTTTGTAACTCTACCCTGGAAATAAGAATTTAAAACCTGGAAAATAATAAGAATACATGAACCTCACAAAGGGACATCCATAGCAGAAGACAAACAGCATGCAAAGAGAATGAATGTATGTAGAGTCATCACATGGGAGTACTTAGGAATTATTTTTCCAATCAGATCACAACCCAGGGAAACAACTGCACCTCTAAATACCTTTTAATTGAGGGGAAAATGGGCAGGTTCTGCTAAACGTATTTTTTGAAAATAACAGAACATAGAAGGATTCTTTATGATGCCATGATTGAGCTCCAGGCTAATACCTATCTGAGAAGCTCTAGGACTCTAACACATTTGGTATGCTAGAAGAAAATATTGATAAATCCCAGATAATAGAGGAGTTTATCAACAGTGCCATATATAAAGCTTTAGTAGAATTCTAAAAGATTTCTGAAGATAACTAGGGATCAGTATCACCGAAGGTAAAAGCTAGAAAGAACCTGAAAATCTGAGTGCTCAAATAAACCCAACACACCCATTTTACAGATTGGGAGACTGAGAGATGGAGAAGCTAACTTGTTTAAGATCAGAGAATGAGTCAAGACAAAATAGAAATGATACACCATGAAACTTAGGGAAACCTGAAATACATGGGTAGATAATCATATTTATTTGTCTCCCAGACACTTGAATGTGTTACTTTGAAGAGTGATTACAACAATTCCAGTTAGCAAGTTTTAAGCTTGTATGGTGAGTGTATCAGTACACTAAAGAAAGAGAATGCTAATTCAAGACTATAATGTCATCCTTTACTTTCTCCAACCTCGCTGTGACATAATATTGAGAAAACAATCAGCCTAAAATGAGTCTTATGTCAGATAAGAATCAGTACCTATGAAAAAAATGCCTACAGGGAAAAGTAAAACACTAACTAAATGAGATGTTTACATTTACTTCTTGAAAGAAAGTAGTCTGTAGCCTCATAAGAGGAAGTGCCCCACATAATAATAAACTGCAATTTGAAAACTGTTCCAAATGATTCAGAATATCTATCTGATATCATGGAATTCCACCCTTTAGAAAGGCCTTGGAGGCTACCTGGATCTGCCCATCTGATACAAAACTCCATCCGATTGTAGAGTTCATAAGTGCAACAGCTCAGCTTTATTTTGAAGGCTTCCATTGAAATGGAACAACTAGAATCCAACACATAGTACTGACAGAACATTCTTCCTTATTTTCAAACAGTCTCTCTGGAGTAGTACTTCTTGGTCATTGTTGGGCCTTCAGTGATCTCAGAAAAGCAAGTCTAGCTCAACAATTGCCCTTTGGACGTTGGAGACCAGAGGTCATGTGCTCCCTAAGTCTTCATGTTTCCAAACCACAACCTAGTCCTTTCTTTCAAACCATGACCTAGTCCTTTCCATTTGGAAATTCTACAGTCTTTGGTGCTATCCTGGTAAATTTTATGTGTCAGTTTGGCTGGGCTACAGTACCTGTTTATTTGGTCAACACCAGTCTGGATATGAATACCTATGAGGGTATTTTTTAGATGTAGTTAAACTTTAAATTACTAGACTTTCAATAAACTAAATTATTCTCTATAACATAGGTGGGCCTCAATCAATCAAATGAAGGCCTTAAGAAGAAAGACTTGAGATTTTCCAAAAGAGGCATTATCCTCAAGACTGCAACATAAAAATCCTGCCTCAGTTTCCAGCTTGCTGTTCTGTAAAATTTGAACTCAAGACTGCAACATCAATATCAATTCTTACCTGAACTTCTAGTCTGCCAGCTTGCTTTATGGATTGTAGGGGCTCCACATTCACATAAGCCAATTCCTTAGAATAAACCTATCCCTTTCCTTCCCCACTTTCTCTCTCTCTCCCTCTCTGCAATAAAGGACATTTTTATAGTCCTTTTTCCCTAGTCTGTTGCCCATATTGTGGATAAGACAATGTCAGAAATGACAGTAGCTTGAAAGAAGGGAGCATGTTTCATTTCCCTCTAGTGATAGAGATGTGGCAAAACCCAAAAGCCTCCCAACTGTACAGGCATTTCACATTTACAAATACAAATGTTTCTCAGGGGATTCTAACTTCAATCCTATAAGCCAGACATTAACTCCATTTTATAGATTGGAAATGAAGGCTTAGGGATATAAAAATGATGCCCCTAAGACCTCTAGGCTTATAGGTGGTAGAACTCCAAGTCTGATAGTCTCCTACTACTCCTTTCCAAGCTTCTTCTCAATAAGAGGACATGAGAGCTATGGATGAGATTCCTCTATGTTTGTGCTGCCAACTCATGGGAATCTGACCCTCTGTTTCGACCAGAGAAAGCAGAAGGAAAGACCTCTGCAAAGATCAGACCGTGTATTGCCTGAGGCTATTGTTCTCCATTCCAGCCTCAAGAGCTGTAAGAGATCAATGAAAGCATACATTGGGAAATAAGAGAGGCATGAGAAAATTTTATAAATTGGCTAGTTTTCACTTCCTGTTGGCTTTCCTAACACATTCTTGGCACCAGATGAGAGTAATGTGGTAATGTGGTAAAAAGTCTCTCTGAGATGCTACCCATTTAGACACAGGAGACAGTGAGATACCCCAGCCCTTGAAGCCCTGGGGCTTGTCTGGACATCCTGAGGTTTTCATAGTAACCAATGTGGTCGACTTTTTGCCGTATCAAGTAGGTTTGCATTTTAAGGAACCTCAAGGCATCAACATTATGGCACTATCTATATTTCCACTGCTGACTCTGTTTTTGAAATGCCAATAAAGGAGGTTTACTTCATGCTTACTTGATGTCTAAAGAAAATATGCAAGCTCGATCTTGTCTTGTCCTAACTGGCATAATTACCTGTTGCAGTATGCATTTCACAGGATTAGAACCAGTAACAAGTCACATTGTGCCCTACCTTAAAGAAAACAAATATCTAGGCCTTGAACTTGAAAAACAGATTCAGTAAGGGAGTTAACTCTCACATTTGAAAAGGATTCCCATGGCATGATATAACAGCACAGCTATGATTTATTGAGGACCTACTATGGGCCAGGTATTTTATAGACATTATTTATAATGCTCAATTCTCCTAACAACTATGGAAGGCATGTAGAAGAAAAGTGATACTTAGTAAAAGGAAATAACTTGCTGAAGTTTACATAGCTAGAAAATATCTACCTTGGGCAGGCTTGTCTAGCAGACATTTCTGCTACTACACTGAAGCATTTGCCTCCAGATCATATATAAAACATGTTAACCATTTACATGGGAGAAATCTTCTCCCTCCTTCCCTGCCTCTCTTTCTTCCACCCCCCAACAGACACACACACACACACACACACACACACACACACACAGAACGAGAGACAGAATGAGAGAGAGAGAAAAAAAAAATTCTTCCTACTAAAATGGAATTTAAAAGACACCCTGACAGGGGTGCCTGTGTGGCTCAGTGGGTTAAAGCCTCTGTCTTCAGCTCAGGTCATGATCTCAGGGTCCTGGGATTGAGTCCTGCATTGGGCTCTCTGCTCAGTAGGGAGCCTGCTTCCCTTCCTCTCTCTCTCCCTGCTTCTCTGCCTACTTGTGATCTCTGTCAAATAAATAAATAAAATATTTTTTAAAAACAAAAAGACATCCTGACAAAAACAGCTATTCCATCAAAGAAATCATACTTACCTTTCAGGACATAGAAAGTGGCTATTTCTATATTAGGTGTTCAATTAACACTCATGAAATAAAAAATGCATCTTTTATTCGAATTGATCCAAAGTATTTCACCTAAGACCTTCTCTTCTCTTCTCTTCTCTTCTCTTCTCTTCTCTTCTCTTCTCTTCTCTTATCTCCCTTCTCTTAGATATATTTCTAAGAAGAAAGTCACTAATGATTTCTATAAGCATGCACAGAGCACATACTGTATGGGAGATGTAGTTCTAGGAACTGGGATATAGTTTTAAAGAAGAGAGCTTGCAGGCTACAAGAAAGACAATAGTCATCTAGGAGAGATGGACTTGCAAACTGACAGTATCTGTCAGATAGTGTGATTAGTCCTAGGTATGCGCACATGGAACCCAAGACAGCACAGTAGAGGACTATTTAGAGAGCCACAGAAAGAGATGAAAATCTGCAGTGTCCCAGTGCTTGGCCAAATGTAGACAGCAGCGAGAGAGAGCATGAGTGGGGAGGAGAGGGAGAAGCAGGTTCTCCACTGAGCAAGGAGCCCTATGTGGGACTTGATCCCAGTCCTGGGGGACCAACGGGATAAGACAGACACTTAACCGACTGAACCACCCAGGCACCCATCTCATGCTTACTGTCAAAGAGGCCTTTACATTTGACTCCAGGTTTGTTTCCTAGAACCATAGGGTCATGAGACTTGGCATATGTGTAGATCATTTTCAAAGCAAATTTTTTGGTTTGGGCCATAGCATAGGCTAGAGAATTGAGAAGATCCACAGCAACACAACACACAGAAATCCTAGATATAATTAATATAAGAGTTTCTTTTAAATGCATAGTTGAATTCACAAGAAAGTAAGAGAAATGCATAATAAATACAAAACCAAAGAAAGAACTGAGATCCAGATGATGATCAAATAAGTTTACAGTGCGGCTGCCAGAGGAGGGTGGGTGAGGCTGTTCTTGGGGTCTTGGTAATGTACAGTTGGGATTAAATCACCCCAGGCGATCTGGACAGAAGGATTTGGGCCTGCTCAAGGATGGAAGTTTAGACTTCAAGTCAGAGCTCTCAAAATTCTGTGCTTCTGTTAAAGGTGGACTACACTTATGTTTCTCCTCTTGAGAAACACATCACTCAACTTAGTCTGTCCTTGTGGAGTCTGGGAAGTGACACCCCAGTCCAAAGTATGCTATTACTTCCTTTTTATATAAATACCTTCACATGTTCTGTGTTATTTTTCCTTTAAAGAAAGCTTATCTCTCTTGTCTTTGGCTCTTGGTTGAAAAAAATCTAATAGGAGATTTCATAATGATATGAAATGCTTTTTGGTAAACTTGTTCAAATATTCATTAGAAGGGTTTGCTCCATTTTACAGACTCTCCAGCTGTGTATGGGGGATAAAGGCCAATCCCTTTCCTCCTTATCAACCTCTGGGCACTACACAAAAAATATTTTAATTTTTGCCAATCTCATAAAATAAAATAACATATATTTTTAAATTGAAGGTGCATGGAATTATTTTTCCGTGAAGTCATACATCCTTCCACATGTGTTCCAACTATGTTTATGTCACTTGTGAATTATGATTACATGTCTATGTGGCAATTTCCATTTTTCAGTCCAGTCCTTTTTGTTAGTTTGTTTTTGTTGTTGATAGTTAATTACACTTAATATTATCTATTTATTACCTATTATTGACAATATTTACTAATATTTAACACCTATATATCATGCTTATACAGCATATTTCTGTGTCAGGCACTATTTTCAATGATTGACATGTTAATATTCACTTAATCCTTATGATAAATAGTAAAGAATAGGGACTGTTATCCCCCCCCCCGCCATTAATATACAGGTCAAAACAGACTCAGAGAGGTTGACTAACTAATAAAGATCTTGGAGACTTTACCCTTTGGTTTGGTATGTCTGCTGACTCTTGCACACTGAATTACTGTATTGTGTGCTTTGTAATTAAAATTATGAGCTCATCTTCAATGAGTTTTTTTCTGGGACAATCCAGTGGGATCTGCGATGAAGGCATACTCTCTCAGAGATTTTCATTTCTCTATATTATACATTCTGGATACTTCGTTGGTGATTTTAAATAGCATTCCTGAGATATATTTTATATGCCATAAAGTTAACCTGTTTAAAGTATATAAATCAATGATTTTTAGTATATTTACAGAGTTGTGCAACCATCATTATAAGCTAGTTTTAGAACATGTTTAACATGCCCCCAAAATCTTATATCCATTAGTAATCATCCCTCCATTTCTCCCCAACCCACTGATCCACTTTTTGTCTCTGCAGATTTGCCTACTTGAAACATTGCATATAAATACATCATACAGTATGCATTTTTTATAACTGTCTTCTTTTGTTTAGGAAAATACTTTTATATTACTCTCTCAGCCTAAGGGTTAAATGCTAGTGATACAAATAAATTCTATAAACCAACATGATGCTTACATCCATATCTATGAAGTCCAGGACATTACCAATTCCAGTTTCTTATACCCAACAAAGGGGCCATTGCTTAGCCAAGTCTCCAAGATGACAAGGAGGCACTTAGGACATAAAACCCCATAAAAATGGAAAAGGGGACTTAGATACCTGTGTGTGTAATCATCATTCTAAGCAGTGATATCATTTCTAGCATTCTGTTCCTGTGGGGAGCTTGGGGACTGGGAAGTTACACCCTGGTCTAGGTTATCTTCTTCTTTAAAGAAATATCTCCATATGTTTCAGTGTCATTTTTCATTAAAGTTACTTTTCAGTATCTGGATCCATTGGTGTCTTTCCAGTGATTATAGATTATGGTATGTGTGGCGAGCATATTGTAAGGATACAGATTATTTCAATGACATAATTATCAGATTAATGTGATAGTCATGAATACAATCCTTATCCAACGCTTAGTGAATAGTCATTTCTTCACCTTTCATTCTTTTGGTAGCTCTTCATTGAGATCCAGCTACAGCTAGCCAGTCTTGTGGGAGAATGAGCTACATTACTGAATAAAATAAAGATCTCTGGTCCAAGAATCGTTAAGTTCTAATGAAAAAAAATGTACTTTTTTTTTTTACACATGTTACAATTATACAAATTGAAATCATAGAATCTAGCCAACGAACTTAAAGACAGGGAAATAAAATAGAAAAGGAAAATGTCATACCCAGAATCTCAGAGTGCTCCGCCCAGATCTTCTGACATCTACCTTATCTCTGGCCACTGCCCAGTACAAGCAGAGAGCTCAGAGTACTGGGAGTTCACATCCTTCTCAAGTGGCTCTTACCAATGAGAGGTGGGTGCAGCAGTGTGAAAACCCAGTTCCTTTGCCTTGAATCAGGACAAACTCTGAGAAGTAACATGCTCCAGATCTCCCTATGGGATCAGGCTGAGAAGGGGACTTCATGTGAAATCACACACTTGCTTGATTTCATTCCATCCTTCTCCTGCTTCTCCCTTATCAGTCTCTCCTGGGAGCATTTCCTTAATAAGTAGCATGTGCAGGAATTCTCATTCCAGACATTGCTTTTGGGAAAGCTAACCTAAGACATAGCATTAGTAAATGGTGGAGCCAGAATTTCTGTCTGTGATCTCTGTGTCCAAATTTCATACATTCTCTTTTATACCACAGAGGGGAGGAAAATAAAACTCAGAAAGGTTCCTATTTTTTCTTAAGGCCTCACATTTTGTAAGGAACTCAAATCTAGTATCCTAAAATTCTGTGATGTGAGCTGGACCACACTGCCTTCTAAAACTTATCCCAGGGAAATAAATCTATAGCCATTAACAAAGACTTCTTACACTCTCCCAATCAGAATCGTATTTATACTCTGAGCTCCAGTTTCCCCATCTGTGGAATTAGAACACTACTGATTTCTTCAACACTTTTTCTTTTTTTTTTTTTAATTAAATGGAATAACACAGGGAAAATGCTTGGCATAACACTTGACACACAGTTACATGGTTAGTGGAGGTTAGTGTCCTTCAGCGAAGAGGCAGGGTAAAGAAAATTTAACCAAATAAGGACTCCAGTGATCAAAACTGGTTTTGGCCAACCACAGGGTTTTCTTAAAGCAAAACCTCCATTTCCGGAAAAATACTGAAAAATAACAAATAATCCTGTCAGCCCCCCATACAAAATGGACTGCATCAATGTCTCCATGGACCTGGTGGATAAATAACGGAGCTCACATGTTCAGAAGGTTTCTTAATAAAGTCCAGCCCCTTCCCAAAGAAGAAAAGCCACGGAATACAGGCATGCCACATTAAAACTGCAGTGACCCAGTCAGCCCTTCCTAACTGCTAACTAGGCAATTCTCAGGAGCCCCGGGAGGAAATCGAGAAGGATATAAACATGAAATGAACCAAGCGTGCAATTGATTTTCTGTTCTCTCTCTTTTTTTCCCTTCTGTTTTGTTTTGATGTGTGTGTGTATGTGTGTGTGTGATATTTATTTATTTTTATCATCATCAGGACATTAGTACTCAGAGGGAGGAAAATGCCTCTTGAATGAGATGTTTGTAGGGAAAATTACAAGGCAGAGGATGCTGACTTTGACCGAGCAATGCCCTCTGAGGATTGGGGTGGATCAGAATGGCTTCTCGTGTTTTTTCTGCTCCCCTAATGGAAGTAAAATAACAACATGAAATAGAGGGGATGGAACAGCCAGCATGAGGATAAATACCGAGGAAGCGATGTAAACACAGCCCCCAATTTCCCCAGCGAGTAAGAGAATGAGGAATGTGTTATTTATCTCTTTGTAATCTGCAAGGCAGAGTATGGAGCTGCCCTGCTTTGGGAATAGCTCCTATAAATAATCAAAGAATTGCAGGATGGGGGTTGAATGAAGTAAAGGAACCCAGGGGACAGAAGTTCTCCAAATTCCAGGTCTTTCAGACATCTCTTCCAGGAAGCCTCTCTTGATCCCTCAAGGCAGGAAAAGAACAGGAAGAAGAGGTCCTTTGAAACTTTAGAAGTTGTTGACTGTACCCATTCCTCTTGTTATTTTAGATCAGAAAAATTGGGCCACCTGGTTGGCTCAGTCGATTGGACATAGGAATCTTGATTTCGGCTCAAGTCATGATCTCATGGATGTGAGATGGAGTCCAGTATTGGGCTCTGCACTCAGCAGGGAGTCTGCTTGAGAGATTCCCTGAACCCCACTCACTCTCTCTCTCTCTTTCTCACACATAAATAAATAAATAAATATTTTTTTTTTTTAAAAAAAGAAGGAAAAATTGGTGGAAACTATAGCTAAATGACTTCTTAAGATTGCTCTGCACTTGAGATGAATAGGTAGTGTCCGTTCTGGAATTAAACCACCCAGCTTGAACTCTGCATTCATTAGTCCTTACGTGTTTCACCTTGGGAAAGTAACTTACCTTCCCCAAGTCTCAGTTCTCTTGTCTGTAAAACTTCCCACTTAGTAGGATTGCTAGAAGAAAAAACACAGTAATGCACACATAACTCTTAGCAGAATGCCTAAAGCATACTCACAGCTCCATGAAGCCTATGCATTATACTCTTCTTGTTGCTGTTCTTAGTCATTAAGAAATAGAAGTAGAATCTAAATTTACGTCTTCCACCTTCAAACCCACTGTTCTTTTCTCTTCATTCTTTCATTTTTAATCTCTTCAACATTTTCAGCAAGGTTTATTGTTCCGGTATATAATATCTGGGGACATATATATCTGATGCAATCAGGTAATACGTTGCTTGGGAACTTCTCAGACCAGACCTCAGCTCATACAAATCCAATATACTTCAACAAATGTTAGCCAGATGAACACGGTCCTATTTCGTCAGATATAAAGGATCTGCCTTGGCAAATGGAGTCAACCATCTCTGATAAAGATGATTCAGTGTTTGCTGAATATGAATTGAAATGATCAAAATCTCTTCTTGCAGGGAAGCCTGGATCTTTTTTTAGAAAGGAAAGGGTTAGGTGTCCTTGTTCTAAGACTTAGAGAACAGGAGAGCCTTACATGAAGGAAGGAGAATAGAGAGGTCACTCCAGTATAGAAGCCACAGTGCTAAGGACTAGCAGAATTTACTTGTAAGAACATTCTTCAATCTTTGGGTTTCTTCTTTAAAGTCATTCCATGAGAGATGCTTTCCTCAGTAACCCCATTTAATAGTTTCCACTTTTTTCCCTTCTCTCATAGCATCCTACAGTTTCCCTTTGAAGCATGTTATGGTTTTTTAAAACAAAATATCCATTCATGAATGTTGTCGGGTGTAGAGTAGGGTATACATATTTTTAGTAAACAGCAGTCTCTTCCAGGAGCTATATGTTTGCTCAATAACGGTAAAAACCTGGCCTGTTTTTACCCATAATTGGCCTGTGTCTAGTGCCATTCTACCTGAAACATTATAAGTTCTGTTAAACATTTCTTCATGGAATGAATGGCTATAGGCATGGTGCAATCAGGAGACTCACCTGCATAGAAGGAGATATTGTGGCATAGAAAGAGATGGATGAGGGGTTCCCGTAAGGACCATGGATAAATCCCTACTCCTCTTTGAGCCTTCTCTGTCTTTCTCTAAAGCCAGAGGTAGACTTGAGGCCACTGTGTGGATCGTTCTAGGTTTATATGATTCCCTGACTATTTACTTGGAATTTTGCATTTTACTAGCTAGTAGCCATTGATAAGAACACAGATAAGACAGTGCTTTCTAATAGGCAGAGAAAGGATAAGGGAGGGGTTTCATTCTTTCTTCGTTATTTAAATACCCATTTAGCATCTTCTATTTTTAAGAGCCTAGGGGAGCTGGAGTTGACTAAAATATGACCCCGGACGTTGAAGAGCAGAGACAAGGAATGAAAGGAGAAGGATGGGGATTTAAAAGGACGAGGAGAAAGAGACGGTGGAGGAAAAGGAGAAGACGAAGGAGAACGAGGCGGAGGAGAAAAAGCTTTTTTTTGGAGGATGGTGCCATGTATCTTCACATCTTATCCCATTTTACAAATGTTAAAACTGAAGTTCAAAGCGATTGGTGGGCCTACATTTGTGCCAAGTCTGATTGCTCATGGTCTTGACTGGGGCCCAGATTCCCACCCTACTACCTGGTGAAAACACAAACAGGTAAAGAGGCGGTTACCGAGAGTCAGTGAGAACCCTGCCCAGGAGCAGTTTTGTGGGTACTGTCAGTCCAGCCCTACGTCTTCTCTCCTTCTCAGTGCCTCAGCATGCTCTTCCCTCTTCCCCTGGACTTGCCAGAAGAAGAAAGAAGATAAAGAAAAGCTTCCCAGAGCCAGCAGAGACAAAGACTATTTCCCCTGATAGGTACCAAAAGAAAGGAAGCTTGCAGAGGCACGGGCCAAAGACAGGGTGGGGAGATGGCAAGACAGGATCCACGAAAGCCTGAAGCACTTTGGCTCCCCTCCTCAGCTTTCCCTTCTCTTCTCCTGCAGCTTTTAAGTTCCATTCCTTATTTCAGTGGGATTTGCGAGTGCACTGAAGTTGCAGTAATTAGAGGTGCTGGAGGCAAACTGATTTTTCAGCTTCCAAGGAAAACAATTATTCTAATCTGGTCTGCCTTCTCTGCTTCTACCCCAAGAGTGGAAATTCACTGGGTTCAGAAACCATTGTCATAGAGGAGACGGATCACTTTGTGGGACTATACTTTGCCCAAATTTCTTTTTCTTTTTTTCCTTCTCATTTTATTTCCCATTGGTTTATCAAGCATCTACCCATGCTTCACATAACTAGTATTCATGGAACCCTTACTGGGAGCCCAGTGCTTAGTCCAGAGCATTAGATACATTATTTTATTTAATCTGCACAATGACCCATAAGATATGTATGATCATAATCATACTCCTTGTTTATCCTGGAGATTTAAGTAACTCACTCAAAGTCACAGCTATTAAGAAGGGGAGCCAATTTTTAAACTCCATTGTCCAACTTCAGAGCATGTGCTCTTAACATGTTATTATATAGTCTCTCATCCAGAATCCTGTATGTTCATTTACCATTGTTCTTTTTATAAATCTGAAAACCAAGGCACAAAGAGCTAAATGATTTGTCCCAGTTTATACAGTTTGAAGGTGGTAGAGGCATTATTTGAATTCTAGCCCATCTGATCTCAGTGACCATGTTGTTCTCACATGCTTAGTTAGCTCCACAAGGAATCTGCTATGCCAGGGTTGAAGGTGACCATAAAACATTTGCATTTCTTTTTTTTCTTCCTTTCTTTTCTTTCTTTCATTCTTTCTTTCTTTCTTTCTTTCTGTTTCTTTCTTTCTTTCTTTTAGATTTGTTTATTTGAGAGAGAGAGAGAGAGAATGCACATACGGGTGTGGCATGGAGGAGAAGAGGGAGAGAAGATTCTAAGCAGACTCTATGCTGAGTGAGTGTGGATCCCAACACAGGGCTCCACCTCACCACCCAAGATCACGACCTGAGCCAAAACCAAGAGTTGGAGGCTTAACTGACTGTACCACCCAGGAGCCCCCAAATTTTTGCATTTCAAAGAGACCATATTGGTTGGCATGTGGAACACTGCACAAGCAAGCAGTGTGGACAGTGCAAGTCAGTCCTTCTCATCTGCACCAGTGAAGGGCTGCAAGTTCCTGTTTTGTATTTCTTCTTCCAGGATGTTCCCCACATGTTCATTTCATCTGATTTCCACTGTCAGAATGAGGCAGGTAGCACAGGGAAATTTTGGGTAACTGCAAAAGGAAGAAGGACAAGGAACAGAAATAAACCTGACACCTGATAGGGTGGTTGTGACAACTGAGTAAACCCTGTAATAGCTCTGCGGTTTCTCAAGGACACAGGGGTCCTGTTGTAGCTCAAACACAGAGCACAGAAGAACATCAAGCTCCAGGTAGCCTGCAAATGACCGAGAAGAAATGATGCCTCCACTGGGGGCACTAGACAACTGAGTAGATTCTGACTATATAGGGAGTATCCGCGAAATAAATCAGACTGCGCCTGCGCAGAGTAGTGCCTAGCTAGTGGAGAGCATGCACCATAGTATGCAGCGTTCCTTGAAGACCCACTTATTCAAAGAACCCTACATGGATATTCCACCCCTTGACTCTAATTGCCCGCAAAGATCAAAACCCCACATCTACCCCGCGCATCTCCTATCCTCTTTGAGTGCCCTGCACTCGCTCCTTGAGTGTGTACTTTCGCTTTGCAGTGAAGCTCCTGCACTTTGCTCTGACTCCTTGAATTCTTTCTAGGGGCAAAGTAAAAAAACCTGGTGCTGGCTGGCGATTGAGGTCAGATGCTGAGAACTCTCCCAATTTCCAGCATCAAGATAAAAAGGGGAAAAGGTATCATTGGCCTCAAACACTGCATTTCCCTAGGGAACACCCAAGTACTTTTGAAGACTCTTGTATTTCAATGATTTCAAGAACTTAATTTTTAAGGGCTCTAAAGTACAAATCAGATGATTCGGCACAGACTTTTCCTCTTCAGAATTGCTATTAAATCAACATTTGACATTTGGGGAGGTCACTTTCTCTTTCTGGATTTCAGTTCCTTAGAACCATTAGGTAAAGGAATGAGATCAGATTTGAGCAACATAAGTTTCCTTATGATTATTGTCTTGGTTTTGTTTATGTGGCTTGAATAGTGTGGGCACTTCTCCTTCTCCAGTGACTGATGATGTAGTGATTTATAATAAATATATATATTTGTTCTCTGTCCCTGTTGCTGGCACTTAACTCCTAAAACCCTTGGAATTTCTTGGGTGATCAGAGCAATAAAGGTTTCTTGGATTGTGTTAACTAGGTGACTCTGGAACAACACTAAGGATATGGGCTGTTCGTCAGAACCAAGGAGAACCACACTGCTTGGCATGGTATTGAAAGCACAGGTGAGGCAGAATAAACCCTGTTGATCTGGCTGTTGCGTTATCATTTCTCCTTGACTATGTACATGGAACCTTGGTTCCCAATTGCCTTCCACCCTCAAACCCCTTTCCAGTATTGGCTACTAAATTTTTTCATAAAATGAGAATGCAGGACACCTCATTCAGAAATGATTGACAATCTCAAGACCATAGTGGCAGATCACTAAACTAAGCACAGGGTCTTACTAAATTCAGGCACATCTCTGATACTGGCCCCAGTCCTAATAGGGACATACTGTTCTCCCTCATTTGCCCATAGCACTTGATTATACCAATAACAAAAATTCCATTCAGACCCTTGTCTGATGTAGTGATTTACAATAAATATATATTTGTTCTCTGTCTCTGTTTCTGGCACTTAACTCCTAAAACCCTTGGAATTTCTCGGGTGATCAAAGCAATAAAGGTGTCTTTGGTTATGTTAATTAGGTGACTCTGGAACCGCACCTAAGGATATGGGCTGGTAGCCTGGAGAACAAGCAAGTGATTAAAAGGTTTAAACTTTTAGTACCAACCCCTCTGACCTCGGGGGAAGGAAGAGAGATTGGAGATTGAGTTTATTTGCCATGGGGCAATTATTTAATCAATCATGCATCTACAATGAGCCTCCATAAAAACTCCTAAGGACTAGGAGAGCTTCCAGGTTGGACTTGGGGAGAGTAGTATTTTCTGAGAGGGTATGGAAGCTCTGTGCCCTTTTCCCACACTTGCTCTGTGTTTCTCTTCCTTCTGGCTGCTCCTGAGTTATATCTTTTAATAATAAACCAGTGATCTAGTAAGTATAATGGTTCTCTGAGTTCTGTGAACCGCTCTAGCAAATTGATCAAATCAGAGGAGGGGGCCATGGGAACCTCTAATCTATGTAGCCAGTCAATTAGAAGCACAGGTAATAACCTGGGTTTGTGGCTGGGGTCTGAGGGGATTGGGGTGGGGGGCAGTTCTGTGGGACTGAGCCTTCAACCCGTGGAATCCCATGCTATCTCCAGACAGTGTCAGAACCGAACAGAGCTGTGGGTCACCCAGCTGGTGTTGGAGCATTGCTCGGATGTGCCAGAGAGCCCTCTCCTCCACGCCTTAGAAATTAAGTCCAGGAACCCCAAAAGACTCTAATCCCTTTATAATATATATTTTATATATATCGCATGCACTATTTTTCCTCTGATTAGAACTGGTATATAGGTTAATTGAAGAAAATATAGGACATAGATCAAGTATGAAGAAAACTATAAAAATTACCCATAATTGTACATGAGAACTGTTAAATGTTAGAATATTTTCTTAAAAAAATACCAAACATATATACTATTATATCAGACCCACTCCAGAGATTGAGTAACATCCGTCAAGTTAATAAGCCCCTGATGCTATTAATCCTAGACTATGCAACACAGTGTCAGCCAAATAAGAAGCAGCTGGACCCCAAGTCTGCTTTGCAACGTAGTGTCTTCCCCAGTGACTTCTTAAAAATACTCCCGTTGCACTTACCATGAGCCAGCATTATTCTCAGTATTTTGAAAATATGAACTCATCTAGCACTAATAAAGACTGTATGAAGCTGATACTATTATTATCTCTAGTTTATAAATGAAGAAACTGAGGGCCAAGAGAAAGCAAGCGATTTACCCAAGCTCACACTTGAAAGTGCTCATATTTGGTTACTATTGTCCATATTCTCTATCTGTGGCATGCTAGGTGGAATAATAAGCTGTGGAGGACGGTGTGGTGGATGGAATTATAGCCTACCATCAACGAGGGCCTAATTCCTAGTACCTGTGAATACATTACCTAACATATCAAAAGGGACTTCTCAGATGTGATTAATAAGGATTTCAAGGTGTCAAGTTTACCCTGGATTATCTGTGTAAGTCCCAGGAAATTGCATGAGTCTTTATAGAAGGCAGGGGTGTCAAGGTAAGAGGAAAGATGTAATGACAGAAGCAGAGACTGGAGTGATATGGAGCCATGAGTCATGGAATATAGGCAGCCTTTAGAAACTATAAAAGGGAAGGAGACAGAGTCTCTCCTAGAGCCTCCAGAAGCAATCATGGCTCTACTGACAACTTGATTGTAGTCCTGTAAGCCCTTTTATCAAATTTCTGACCTCCAGAATATTAAGATAATAACCCTGTGCTGTTTAAGCCACCATGATGGTGGCAATTTGTTATAGCAGCAATAGGAAACTAATACAAAGGCATCTAGAAATCCTATCCTATGTCTCAGAGCCTGTAAGTGAACCTCACAGGTGCTATGCAAATCATATTTTAAATGAGAGGATCTCAAGTGTCCCCTACTCCATGTTATTTGGTACTAAAAGAACAGATGAGCACACAAACTATATATACATGTATGCATATTTTCAACTTTATGTTGAATTTACCTATATCATTTTATGAGAATTTACCTATGTCATTAAACATCATGTACAGGGCCTTTTTTGATGACTTTGAGTTTCAGCAGATTATCAGTTAGGGCAGGGTATGGGGGTGGAATCAGTTTTGCCATGTGGTTTATTCCCCATGTAGATACAGAGGAAATGCTAGAGCAGATTCACATGAAGGAGGATTTGAAGAACCATATATATATACCCTGGACTTTAGGGAATATGGACACTAGAACCTGACTAATGCCTAAAAAGGCGTAACATTTGCTGAAGGAATCTTTGGCAGCTGGAAGTGGGCATGGCTGTTGGAGCCCCACTTTCTGCCATGATGGGGGAAAGGCACATGTGTCCTCAGGGGCAGACAAGGCAGTAAGCCCTCAGGTGTCTTCTCTACTCAAGGACTGCCTGCAGGGTAAGGAAATCCAACAGAGACAATCTGTGTAAGTTTGAGGAATAGATGGCAGAGCTAAGGTATGGTCAGAAATATTTAGCCAGAGGGGCACTGAAATCATAAATTATCAAATGAGAGGTTCCTGGTGATGGTGGGGCTAGATTGGGAGAATGCCTAGTAATTCCCAAACCACTTCACAGAGGAAAAAGCCAGGCTTGGAACATGAGTTATATTCAGTCCAATGTCAGCTTTAAATTGAACTGGTCAACATGGTTACCTCTAACCCTATATCACCTTACGAACATTTTATAAAAGACACACTCTTGTTTTGGGGGCAGCACAAAACTAGCTGATAAAGCAATTAGGCAATAATTTACAAAAATGCTCCCTTCCCTCAAGTGGAAGCAGCCCTATACCAGACTACATAGTTTCCCCAGTGAGCTAGGTTTCTTGCTCCATTGGCTGGGTACACTTAACCAGTATGTAACCTACACAACTGGGTATGGCAGTCCTGGCAGGCAAGTAAGACGTCCTTTGTGTCTTTCCTCTATCACCTCACCCTAATCCCCTCTCAATTCCATAAGGAGTCAGGGAAGAGGGATTGAAGAATATGGCAGGGAAATCGTGAAGGGGTTGCTAACAAGTCTTTTACCTGTTCCTAGGTTTTCCAGTTATGTGGACCAAAGCTTGGGAGAGGGAACATTTTTTAGTTGGCCGAGGTTGGCTTTGGGTTCTCCATTGAGCTAGGAAACAAGATTAGGTATTAATAATGTCTAAGAAGGATCAGAGAAAGTATGAGATTCCCTTGAGATACAAACCAGGAGTATGAGGGGAAAAATCAGTCTAGAGAGTAAGTGAAAGAAGTAATGATGAAAAGAAAAGTTACTTTCTACTCGTACCTACAGATCAGTACTTTCGAGAAGTCAGTGATGAATATTGCAAAGACGTTGCCTTTAAATGTATTCTGAAGAGCTCTGTGAGAAACGATAATGTGTTGGTGGGGGTGGGAGGTACTCAGTGGCCTCATCTCTAGGTCTCTTGTTCCCACTTCAGCCAGAGCAAGTCCCCTATGATCAGTTTTATTTACTGGACTTTGTGAAATTTCACTCAAATGGAGACTTTTCACAGTTGGAAATATCTGAATATCAATAGTTTAAGACATATATATATATTTTTAACAGCTGCATATAGTTAAATATGTCTTTTATTGTAGTTGACTGCATACACATTTAACTGTCCCTACTGGACTATAGGATTCTTTTAAGAGAGGAGACTTTATCTTATTTATCTTTGCATTTGCAAAAGTGCCTAAAACATAGGAGGTCTATATGTGCTCAGCGGATGAATGAAGATTCTGTTCTGACCTAACCCCATGGAAGTCACAAACTCAATGACAATTTTTTTTTTTTTTTGTCTTCTGGTGATAAGATTCTAGCTCAATAGGAAGATGGGGTATAGTTTAAACTTTGTATTTAATTACATGAACATAGAGCTTTGATCCATATTCTCTCTAGGTAGAGAATTTGGTCGTGCAAAGACAAGCAGCCTACGCCAAGAGAACTTGTAATGATTCCAAGTGCCTCCCTGTACTAAGCGTCACTTGTAGCAGGAAATTGGTGATTTTCAGTTGACATGAAGTGGAAAATTATTTTGTGTGAATTGATGCTGGATGGCTCTATTTTTACTAAGCGAATACAGAATGGCTCAGCGTGCAGGAAGCATTTAGTGCAAAGTGAGCTGACATCGATTGGGCTGTAGGGCAGAGGTTCATAACTGAAAATGCCAGAGGAAGACCAAAGGTGTCATGTCAGATGAAGCAAGCATGCCTGCCTTTTAGCCTCCAATTCCTGTGGGATGCCCTGGTGGAAAGGAATCAAGTGTCTTTGCAGGACAACCCCCCGCCCTCCTTGGGGCTGGCTGTGGAATGCTGTAGAAAGCAGGTGTGGAGTTTTGTTCTTGTAATTTCTCTCCCTCCAAATCCTCATGCCATTGTGTGATCTGGCCTGGGGTTTGCCTCTAACCCACTGTATGAGCTATGCCAAATGTTCTTCTTCTCTGAGCCTCTTTTCTTGTCCATTCAACAGGGGAACTCAGACTGGCCCTTTTAGGATTTTTTTTAAAAAATATAATCCCTATGCTAAATTCTCAAGACATATCTTATTAAATACTCCCCAAACCTCTGTAACATGGGTCCTATCCTTTTCACTTTACAGATGAGAAAAATGTGACTCAGAGAGACAAACTGATTTGCTAGGTGTCAAGTGGCTAGTGCATGAAGAAACAGGGATCCAAATCTATGTGTCCCTAGTCACAGAAACCGCATTAGTCTCAACACATCATTCTACTCTTAGGAGACCTGAATTCAGACTTGAGCTGCATTTTTTTTTTCCTGTAGTGGGAAAATCTGAAGTTAGAAATCTTACATCTAGATTATCCTAGATTATCTGAGTGAGCCCAATACAGTCATGAGACTCTTTCAGAGCAAAAGAGGAAGGCAGAAGATTAGAAAAGAAAGAGAGGCAACGAGAGCAAGGTTTGATACCCTGTTGCTGGTTATGGTAGGTAGGCGTTCTAAGGGAGGTCCCCAGCAAATAACCAGAGATCTAAATGCTACCACCACATAGGACTGAATTGGACTCTTCCTGTGGCTGCCCAGAAAGAGAGAAGGACAATCGTGAGAACACCCTGAGATGCTAAAATAAGGTAACACTGGCCCAAAGGATCCCTTGAAGCTTGTGTTATAAGAATACTTTCTGCTGGGCAAGATCTAAAAGAAGGATATACTGCCTTATTTTGGAACTGATTTAAAAGGAAAAGGTTCAGAAATAAACTCAAAATCCTTGGCCAAAGACAAATTAAGTACAACAAGGGATCTCTAAATTGCTTATAATCTATCCTAGTCTCTTGGGTAGTGACACTGAAGTCTGAACTGAATTGTGCTCGACGAGGTTGCCAGATTTTGGAAAAGACAAACACTAATGAATTCAATATTAGTCAGGGGAAAAAAAAAAGGGAATAAAAAAAAAAAGGGAAATTTTCTCTAGTTTGAGGAAAAAAAAAGAAATAGAGCCTACATATTATCCTTAAACAAACTACTCTTAGCTGGAATACTTTATCGATTTTGAAACCAAGTGTTCAGGGATCTAAGATGGCAAGTGGATGATTCTAGAGAGAAGGTAGTGTTGCTGTTTTCAGAAAGTGCTATGCAGTGATCTGAGCTCAGGCATGGAAAGCTCAGGGACCTTGATCTGACCCCTTCAGCCCTGTTTTTCACCCAATCCTCTTTGCTCCCCTAGCCCACATTCTCAATCACCAGGAAACCCCAAATCATTCTTTAAGTGTCAGTTCATATGGTTGATATGGTACCTCCCTCTCTCTGAAGCTTATCAAGTATCATCTAATGCTTATCACTCCCAAATTTCATTTCTTAAGCAAGCCTCTCTGGGAGCCAAATCCATATAGTCAACATTCTGTTTGATATCTGCACTGGAAAGTTGCAAAATTTACATGTCTAAAGTCCTAACTCTCATTCTACTCCCTGCATATTCTATTATCAGCATATTCTGTTCCCAACCTCTACCATCTCAGTAAATGTAAACAAAACCAACTCAATTATTAGAGCCAGAATCCATACCTCATTCTTTGTTTCATCTTTTTTTTTTTTTTTTTCACTAGCCACAAGCAGTGCAGGTCATAAAAATTCTCCATTCAATATCTACTCTAAATCGCTTGCATATCTAATGCTATCACCATAGTCCAAACTACTGTAATTTCTTACCTGCACTATTTGATTAGCCTTATAACAGGCCTCTGTCCCTGTCCCTTCTAATGTCCTCTATAATAAATTATCTATACAGATACCAGAGAGATCTCTTAAAATGTAAATCAGCTCCTTTCACTCTCCTGCACAAATCTTTTCTTGAATGAACGGACCCACCAAACAAAATTAAGTGATTCTGTTTCTTTTTTTGTTTGTTTCTTTGTTTCTCGCACAGAACTTTCCTTTTACAGATCATCTAGTATTTGTGTAGAAAGCCGACTCTTTGCAATTCTTACAATTTCCATTCTAGTTGTATATCCTTTAACATCTACATGAAGACATTCTAAGTTGATAGTTCTAGCACAGAGAAAACAAACTCAGATGGGAAGGATTTATCGTGTGGATGAGGCACCCAACAAAGTTGGGGGCCAGTGATATACTCAGGGTCAAACAGAGGTAGCAACTACATCAGGACTGGAATCTGGGCCTCCTGACTCCCAGTCCAGTGCTCTCTCCACCACACCTCACTAATCCCTAGTCATAAAGGCATCAGGCAACAGAATCTTCACCTTAGTGAGTGACATCACCTCTTAGATTTAAGGGGGCCACATGTCATTTCCTTCACCAAACACCCAGTTCTCTGCTAGTTTCCATTCCAATTAGACACTGTCTGGAAAACATGAAAGAGGGGAATGTTTTCATACAAGACCAGAACTCCAAGTTGGTCAAAGAGAATGCATCCAAAGAACTTAGGTTGTCTGGAAAACACACGTAGGTGCTCAAAAGTGTGTGTTTTCATGGAGAAGGATGGACGTTTTGGAGGTTGGTTTAGTACAATGGAGGTTTTTCCAAAAAGTATGAGGAAGGCAATGATCTATGAAGCACTAGAATGAGCTCCAGAAAGAAATCTATCTTATAAGACCTGCAATAATAAAAGAGTGCCAATTTCACATATTTCTTAATGACCCTATGATGACGTTTCCAACCATAGGGAAAACCTGTTACTAAGGTCTGACCCACCAGTGCCTGATATGTCAGCTCCCAGGATTTACCTTTCTGCTAGACCACAGATGTGGACTTCTACAGAATGAACTGGGTGTGGAAAAGGTGACTAAAGACAGGAACTTAAAGTAGCTGGAAAAATTAATCTTCTGGGCGCCTGGGTGGCTCAGTGGGTTGGGCCGCTGCCTTCGGCTCGGGTCATGATCTCAGGGTCCTGGGATCAAGTCCCGCATCGGGCTCTCTGCTCGGCGGAGAGCCTGCTTCCTCCTCTCTCTCTCTCTGCCTGTCTCTCTGCCTACTTGTGATCTCTCTCTGTCAAATAAATAAATAAAATCTTTAAAAAAAAATTAATCTTCTGTGGTGTGTGTTGTTAAAAGATAAACTGAGGCATAGCACAAATTTTAAGGGTGAGCAAAAATCAATTCAAAGGAGACAGTGCTGAACTGGAAGTGATTGGGAGCACTAAGGAGAAATTTTTATAAAGAAAAGATGGAAGCAAAGTCAGGCAATTAGTATTGGCTCTAGCATAGAGCATGGTTGACTGTGACAGGTCTTTAACATTTTGATTTTTTACCCTTGAGGCAATTGCAGGCTTAGATTTTGGTTTGCTTACTTGGTCACCATATCTTTAGAGTCACATCAGTCTAATGGCCTCCTTATTTAATTAATGTAACAATTCCCTCCTTTTAGTCATCCTCTCCTGTGTGAGGGATTGACGAAAATGTCCTATGGGCAGCACTCAGTTACCATCAAAGCTAAGTTGCTCTTGTCTCACTCACTGTGATACTCACAGGTTATGATGTCAGATCCCCGGAAGAGCTATCTTTGTTGTGCACAACATTGTTCATTGTTGATTCTGTTCCTCCAAGGGCAGTGAGACCATCTAATGGCTGTGATCATGAATTTAGGACCTGGGAGAGAACACTGCACATAAAGGATACTCTTATAATAACTATTAGTGGGATAAAACCAAAATACTGAGGTACCCCTGGGGTAGCCAGGGCCACCATTGACCAAACCAGTTGGTATCAAATCAATCAAAGAAGGTACCTGAAAGGGCATCAGCCTGTTTCAGCCAAGGAGCTTCGTCATTTCCTATCTTGGCTACAGTACCAGACATGTGGATCCAGGTACAGCAGGAGGTATCTGCTTCAGCCCAGATTCATCCTTGTTCAGGCAGTAAGGAATATACAGCCATTCTATTATGTAAAACCAGCTTAGCAAGAAAATCTAGGGACTTCTGTTGTGCAGCAATGGCCTTAGCAGCAGATACAGAAATAGTTGTCAGAGTTAAGGAGCACTGTCTGTGAATTAACAGAGAAAAGGAAGTAGCAAAATGGCAAAAGGAATAAAGTCTTCCTATGAGAGATGAGATCTTGATCCATGATCCTAAGAGAGCTGTCTACTACAAGACCCTTTCTGCTTCTGGGTAGGAACCGCCCTAGTCGAGTTTAATTTTAGATTTCCAGCTGGTGTGCAGCTCCAAGAGTCTGGAGAAGTCCTTTTAAATTGGGGAATGTGGACCCAAGGCTCAAGTCCCTGAAGTTTGGCTGTGAAACCATTCCAAGGAAGTTCAAAGGCAGCCTTTGTTCTTAGTGATTCCAAATCAGAAGGGTGGGGAAAAATTGGAAACTTCAGTCTGGAGACATGTAATGAGATATTTGAGAAGACTAGAAAAATTCAGGATCTAGTTTGGTTTACAGATATATAAAAAAAATACCTCAAGACAATGAATAGGACTAGAATCTTATATCTACGAGGTTGTGTTATAATTTTCTACTAAAACATAATTTTTTTCCTTAATAATCATCCTCATTTCTATCAAAGATAATCACAGTTAAAATTATTTTGTTTGCAAAATAAGTCTAGTCTTATTAAACTTGGCTTTATTATTTATATAAGTGCAGCTAGAGGAGTGACAGACCATACAGCCTCTTTTTTAAAATCTGCTTTGCTGGAACTTTTCATAAGGAATCTTAGACTGGACTTCTTTTTTATTTTTATTTTTTAAATTTTAGAAGATTTTACTCATTTATTTAATTGACACAGAGAGAGAGAGAGAGAGAGAGAGAACACAAGCAGGGAAAGTGGGAGAGGGAGAAGCAGGCTTCCCGCCAAGCAAGGAGCCTGATGTGGGGCTCAATCCCAGGACATGGGGATCATGACCCAAGTCAAAGGCAGACATTTAACTACTGAGCCACCCAGGTGCCCCTAGACTAGACTTTTAAAAGCCTCTCCAGGCTAAGAAATCGAAGCCAGAACTCACCATCAGACTCTGCATGGAATGCCCATAGGTTTGGGTGAATTCCTCTCTTCTTGAGGTCCCCAGATAGTCTGATGTTCCTGGGCCTTCCAGGAAGGGACCTCACTTACTCACCTGAAGGTCCCTGGGAAACTTGTAAGCAATATACCAGTCCAGTTTTCCCAAGGGGTTTTTATCAGATCCATAAAGTCAAACTTAGTTCCTTAAGACTGTCTGCTTATATTTTGTTTTATGCATATTCTCAAATACGACATTCCAGCCAAGGTCTTGGTCATACAACCAATGTTTCCAATTGTGTCCTGTTATAGGGGGAACAGATTCTTACCAAACTGAAGCAAATAATTATATTACCATGAAAATAAGAATACTCAATAAGTGTCTGAATTCTAGAGGGATTAGGTAGGGAGAAAAAGTAAATGTTTCAGTTCTGTTTTCAGAGATATCTTTTATGAAATTACTATAAGTCATAGATAAACTGGAAAAATGAAGCACGAAGGAACCAGCCAGATTTCAAAGAGAAATGAAAACAAAATTATAATCATCCTTATCAGTTCATTCAATTCCATATTTCAAATTCCTATTCTGCTTGAATCCAGGTTTTCCATTAGTTCTGGAAATTTGTACCCAGTTCAGTTTTATGATCTTAAGAAAGTTTTCAGAAATCTATACTCTAGAGTACTTAGCAGAGTTCTTCCCATGAAACTCTCTGAAGATGAGGCACTTGCAAGTGCATCAGTATAAAATAACAAGGGTTGGTACATGACAAAAAGACTTTCCCCAAAATAGTCCTGGTTAAAGATCTGATGAGAGTTCATTTGATAAGGAACTGTAATTATTTCCATGGCATACAACAATCGAAGATAATAACTGAATGGGGAGAGTATTGGCAAATTTCTACAAATTTTAAACAATGGTTGGAATACTTAGTAGTCACACATACCCACACACATATGACCCAAAGAGGTTTACCATCATCTCTTATTTTGTAGTGCTCCCCGTGTAATTTAAAATGCCCAAAGACTTGAACAGTAGTACTGAGAGCTGCAATAATTGTTAGGATCCTCACGGCAGACCGAGTGCACCCACATTTCTGTACAGCTGTATCTAGCTACAGGTGCAGCACAAGCCACACTTTTTAAATTTTATTATGTTGTGCTAGTCACCATACAGTGCATCATTAGTTTTTGATGTAGTGTTCCATGGCTCATTGTTTGCATATAATACCCAGTGCTCCCTGCAATCCGTGTCCTCCTGAATACCCATCACCAGGCTCACCCCCACCCCCCGAAACCCTCAGATTGTTTCCCAGAGCCCAGAGCCTCTCAGGGTTCATCTCCCACTCCGATTTCTCCCCCTTCATTTTCCCCTTCCTTCTCCTCATGTCCTCCGTGCTATTTCTTAGGTTCCGCACATAAGTGAAACCACACTCCTGTCCCGCCGTATTTTGGGGGACACCATCCTGATGGTTGCCAAGCCAACACAACACTGTTGTCACCAACAATGCGACAACCGAGAAGGCTATAGCTGTCCCTGGGAGAGAAAGGATCAATAATAGCCAGTGTTTCTTCCTGTCCATCTGAGGGTCCGGCTGAGACCCCTTCGTCTCTAGGGCACCTGCCGGGGCACCCGCTCATCCCGGACCGTCGGAAGTTCTCCGCGGTGGTCGCTGCGCGGAGGTTAACCTTGTGCGGCCACGAAACAACATCCCCCGCACCCAAGGCCTCACGCGGGACCCAGCCCAGCTTCCCTCTGACCCAGTCTGGGGGCCGAGGCCGAACCGCTCCAGTCTGGGCTCCGTCCGGTTTCAGAGTCGGACCTAGTCCAGCTCTGGTCGGTTTTAGGCCCAGTCCAACCCGACACCCGGTTTGGTGTCCCAGGCGGTACCACTCGGTCCCGGGACCGGGTCTGGCGTCTGAGTCGGAACCGCTCCATCCCGGGACCCGGTCTGGCTTCCGAGTCAGAACCACTCCGTCCTCGGACCGGGTCTGGCGTCCAAGTCGGAACCACTCCGTCCCCGGACCGGGTCTGGTTTCTGAGTCGGAACCACTCCGTCCCCTGACCGGGTCCGGCTTCCGAGTCGGCGGGTCTGACGGCTGCAGCTCCCGGACCCGGACCCGGACCCGTCTGCAGGAGGGGCCGCTCCAGTCTGGAAGCTGCGCGCGCAGAGCCGCGGAGCTGGGATCGGCCGCGCGCGGGACTTGCCCGCCTGCTCCGGGGACCGCGAGGACCCTGCGGCGGCCGGAGATGAGCAGGTTACCTGCGCCTCGTCGCTCCTCGCTCCGGGGAGCCTTGGGCTCGGGGGTCCTTCGGTCTTCTCCTCCGTCACCGGAGCTGTTCCCAGATAAGCTGAAGCACATTAAACATTTTTACGAGTTTGAGCAAAACCTATTTGAATCGGGCGGTACCAAACCACAACTAGTTAGACGCCCCACCTGTAGGAGCTGGAGAGACTCCCAGGGACAAGGCAGAAGCGAAGTAAGGCAGTTACTGACTGGCTGTAGCTGGGAGCCTCGTCGACCGCCGGGGTCTGGGTGTCCTTAGCCTGTTCTTTCTTTCTTTCTTTCTTTTTTTTTTTTTTTTTTTAAGATTTTATATATTTATTTGACACACAGAGAGAGAGAGAGAGAGAGAGAGAGAGAGATCATAAGTAGGCAGAGAGGCAGGCAGAGAGGGAGAGGGAAGTAGGCGCCCCACTGAGCAGAGAGCCCAATGCGGGGCTCGATTCCAGGACCCTGGGATCATGACCTGAGCTGAAGGCAGAGGATTAACCCGCTGAGCCACGCAGGCGCCCCTAGCCTGTTATTTCTTAATCCGGAGGCATGTGCAGGCTCAGATTTTGGTTTGCGGGTGTAAGCAGGGCACCGGAACCTCCTCGGTGGAATGGTCTCTTGGTTTAGTGAATTTAACCTTGTCTACACCTAAGCCATGTAAAGAGTCATAGAACTTGGGACTAGAGACTTCGAGACAGTCCCCAAGCTCTGCTCCTCCTTCGCCCAAGCAAGTGACTCACACTGGCTGAGCCTTTGATTCCCCCCTACTTGTAAAGTGAGAAGCTCGGCTACACTAAAATGCCACCGAGCCTCTCCCACGGAACAGCGCTTTTCAAGATGCTGAAGCTCAGAATCTGTGGTAAAATGAGTCTGGTGGAAGTTATGACACGTGTCACTCTCTGCAATTCACGGTGCATCGAGGCTGTCAAGAGCCCTGATCTAAGCAGCGGGACTCATTTGTCCGTGGAATCACTTAAAAGCATTCTGTAGAAACAAGGTCCTGCAGAATTCTTTGGAAAAGACTGAATGAAGTACTTTCAAACATTTCTTGGGGATTTAATCCACGATCCCATGGAAAGCATACCATTCCTTGTACCTGGAAATTCCAGATAATTAACTCACATTCAGCACTTGTACCTTTCCAGGATTTTCTTTTTTTTTCCTTTTTAAACCTTACTTTCTACTCTTAGCCAAATTTTCACATATTCACTTCGTTTATGCCTATTAATCAGGACTCCTTTAGTCTCTCCAGACAGAAACCTAATTAAAAGAAAACAAAACAAACAAAGGGAATGGCTTGAGAGTGGATCTTTGGGCCTATCATATCTGCAAAGTTCAAGGACCCTATAGCATACTAGGCTGGCTGTAAAGATGGGTGCTTCCATTTCTGCACCCTCATTAAGCTCTACAAAATCAGGGAGTGGAAACTGTTTCTCTCCTGTTCTTCATTATAAGCTGAACTTGTGGGTTGCTTTGGCCAACAAAATGTGGCAGGAGTGACGCAGTTCCAGTAAGAGTTTTGATTGCTTCCCTTTTTTGCTCTTCTGGAATGCAGCCACCAATTACATAAGGTGAGTTGGACGACTGAATTGTGAGAGAGCACTGAGAGAGGGAGTGGGAGGAAGGAAGAGGGACAAGGGAGAGACCCACCACAGGGATGAGAACTGAGAGTAAGAGTGAGTGAGGCCCCTGAGTTCTTCTAGCCCCAGCCAAGCTGCAGACTGAATGAAGCTCCCTTATTGATTCCAGTCAACCCAGTGTGGATCAAACCACCAACTAATCTAAAAAATTAAGAAATAAAAAAAAAAAGAAAGAAAATCATTGTTTCAAGCCACTGTGTGTTGGGAGGTATGTTAGGTAGCACTAGATAATTGACAAAGATAAAATATTGCTACCATAACAAAAATAGATGATACATGGCATTAGCTTTGGGACCAGGCTGTAGGTAGAGTCTAGAAGCATGCTGAAGATGATCTTAATGGAAGATGTTCAGGAATTGTGGAAATTGTTGTTGGAGATTGGGAGAAGGGTCCCATGTGTTATGAGTGGAAATATTATCCCGTATAGGAAAATATAAAATTTAAGGCAAAAAGGACCTAATGAACTTATGACTCTTGCCAAGGAGGTTTTCAAGAAGAATATTGACAGTATTCATTGGCTTCTTTTATTTTCTATATTAAGGGAAGGTATAAATAAATTTAGAAAGACCTGTTCAGTTTCTAGGCAGAATTTAGAGAAAATATTTCCACCCAGGTGTTACGGCTTTAAACACGAAATCCTCTTACTCCCATTACTCTAGCTGGCCTGGATTGAAAAAGTAAGAAACAGCTGGAGGAAAAAAATCAAATTCTGGGTTCTACCTGTGAAATGTGAGAGGAGTATAAAGATAAAATTGAAGGTGTTATTATAAGACCCATTATCAGGACATCAGAAATTTTTAAATTGTTACAGTGAATTTTCTTTTTCAGAATTTCCTTTTTCTTTCTCAGTCCCTGCTTCTAAGAATTTAGAGCATTGTCCCACAGCACTCAGAGTCAGAACCCCAAGTAGGGAGCTCCAATTTGCAGAGATGAATAGATGTGGGATGGTCTAATGGAGCAGATTATAATTTGATACATAGAGTGCCCACATGTTTGTTTTAGTCTAAGTCTCCTAATTGATTAAAAAATAATTTTGTTGAGGTAAAATCTATATATAGTAAACTTCATCCACTTCAAGTGTACAGTTTATTGAATTTTGACAAATATATGCAATCAGGCTATTATGTTTAGCTCTGTGATGCATTTCAGGTTAATTTTTGTGTATGGTAATTTAAGGTTAGTATTAAGGTTAAGGTAAGTTAAGGGTTAGCATTCTTTTTTTTTTTCTTTTTATTATGGATCTTCAATTTCTCTAATACTGTTGAAAAGACACTCATTTGCCTATTGAATTATCTTGAGACTTTTCCAAAAATACATTGACCACATATGTTTGTGTTTATTTCTGGACTTTCAGTTTTGTTCCACTGACTTAGGTATTTCTTTACTTATGCCAATACCACACTGTCTTATGTCTCCACAGTAAGTCTTGAAAACAAGTAGGGTAAGTCTTCTGAATATGTTTTCTTTTACTAATAACATTTTGGCTCTTCCAGGTCATTTGCGTTTCCATATACATTTTATGATTAGCCTATCTGTCTACAACAAATCCTGCTGGGATTCTAACTGGGATTGTTTCAAATATATTTGATAAAAACTGTTATAATGAGTTGTGTCTTCTCCTCATGAACATGGTATATCTAATTACTTAGGTCTTCATTTAATTCCTCTGAGCATTGTCTTGTAGATTTCAGTCCTTGTATATATTGTGTTAAATGTATCCCTAAGTATTTAATAATTTTGATGTTGTAAATCGTGCCCTAAGGTATTAAGTTTTTTTAGTTGTTTACTGTTACTATACACAAATAAGTTATTTTTCAAAAGATAATTCAAAGAGGCTGCACCAACTTGCATTCCCACCAACAGTGTAAGAGGGTTCCCCTTTCTCCACATCCCCTCCAACACATGTTGTTTCCTGTCTTGCTAATTTTGGCCATTCTAACTGGTGTAAGGTAATATCTCAATGTGGTTTTAATTTGCATCTCCCTGATGGCTAGTGATGATGAACATTTTTTCATGTGTCTGATAGCCATTTGTATGTCTTGATTGGAGAAGTGTCTATTCATATCTTCTTCCCATTTTTTGATATGATTGTCTGTTTTGTGTGTGTTGAGTTTGAGGAGTTCATTATAGATCCTGGATATCAACCTTTTGACTGTACTGTCATTTGCAAATATCTTCTCCCATTCCGTGGGTTGCCTCTTTGTTTTTTTGACTGTTTCCTTTGCTGTGCAGAAGTTCTTGGTTTTGATGAAGTCCCAAAAGTTTATTTTTGCTTTTGTTTCCTTTGCCTTTGGAGACATATCTTGAAAGAAGTTGCTGTGGCTGATATCGAAGAGATTACTGCCTATGTTTTCCTCTAGGATCTGATGGATTCCTGTCTCACGTTGAGGTCTTTTACCCATTTTGAGTTTATCTTTGTGTATGGTGTAAGAGAATGTTCGAGTTTCATTCTTCTACATATAGCTATCCAGTTTTCCCAGCACCATTTATTGAAGAGACTTTCTTTTTCCACTGTATATTTTTTCCTGTTTTGTCGAAGATTACTTGCCCATAGAGTTGAGGGTCCATATCTGGGCTCTCTCTACAGTGTGGAGATTCCTCAAGAAATTAAAAATAGAACTTCCCTATGACCCTGCCATTGCACTCCTGGGTATTTACCCCAAAGATACAGATGTAGTGAAAAGAAGGGCCATCTGTACCCCAATTTTTATAGCAGCAATGGCCATAGTTGCCAAACTGTGGGAAGAACCAAGATGCCCTTCAACAGGCAAATGGATAAGGAAAATGTGGTCCATATA
Organism: Mustela putorius furo; assembly: GCF_011764305.1. NCBI lineage: Eukaryota > Metazoa > Chordata > Mammalia > Carnivora > Mustelidae > Mustela > Mustela putorius. The sequence goes on along the minus strand of NW_025422439.1, from coordinate 1,075,573 downwards.
CACTATGGAGTATTATGCCTCCATCAGAAAGGACGAATACCCAACTTTTGTAGCAAAATGGACGGGACTGGAAGAGATTATGCTGAGTGAAATAAGTCAAGCAGAGAGAGTCAATTATCATATGGTTTCACTTATTCGTGGAGCATAACAAATAGCATGGAGGACATGGGGAGTTAGAGAGGAGAAGGGAGTTGGGGGAAATTGGAAGGGGAGGTGAACCATGAGAGACTATGGACTCTGAAAAACAATCTGAGGGGTTTGAAGTGGCGGGGGTGGGGTGGGAGGTTGAGGTATCAGGTGGTGGGTATTATAGAGGGCACGGATTGCATGGAGCACTGGGTGTGGTGCAAAAATAATGAATACTGTTACGCTGAAAATAAATTAAAAAAAATAATAAATAAATAAAATACTCAGGGAATGAAAAAAAAGATAATTCAACTGAAAATCACATAATATTAATCATCTTTTTAAAAAAAAAATTTAAGTTTTCATTTTAGTCATCTGGTGCCGTTCTCAAGTGCCCTCCTTAATCCCCATCACCTGTTTCACCCATTCCCCCATCCACCTCCCCTCTGGTAACCAACAGTTTGTTCTCTGTAGTTAAATGTTTGTTTTTTGGTTTGTCTCTCTTTTTTTTCCCCTGTTGAATCATCTTGAAGTGACCAATTTGATAGCATGTAGTATAATCACAATGTTGTATAATCATTTCCATCATTCCAAAGTAAACTCTTACCCAGTAACTAAATTTCTTCCTATTCCCTCCATAAATCTTTTGGATTTATCTCATCTGAATATTTCATATAAATGGAATCATACAGTATATGACATTTTTGTCCAATTTTTGAAATTAAGAATAACATTTTCAAATACTTACACTGAAGCATGTATCAGTACTTCATTTTTTTTTATAAATAAATAATGTTCCATTTCATATATATACCACAACCTGTTTATTCATTCATCTACTGATGATCATTTGGACAAATATTTGGCAATTAGGATTAGTGCTGCTATAAACATGTGTATACATATACTTATTTGAGTACTTCTTTTTTGGTTCTTTTGGGTATATACCTAGGAGTGAAGTTGCAAGATTATATGATAATGTGTTTTAATTTTCTGAGGAGCTGCCAAAGTACAGGGGCTGAAACTTTTACATTTCCATACGTACTAGGGTTCCAATTTCTCCATTTCTTTCTCTTTTTTTAATTTAAATTCAGTTAGCTAACACATAGTACATCATTAGTTTCAGATGTGGTGTTCAGCAGTTCAGCAGTGTATTAAACCCAGTTTCCTCACATCATGTGCCCTCCTTAATGCCCATCACCCAGTTACCCCATCCCCACCACCTCCTGTTCAGTAACTCTCAGTTTGTTTTCCATGGTTAAGCGTCTCCCCTGGATTGTCTCCTTCTCTGATTTCTTCCCATCCAGGTTTCCCTTTCTTCCCTTACAGTCCTCTCTGCTGTTTGTTATATTCCACATGTATGTGAGACCATATGATTGATAATTGTCTTCTGCAGTTGACTGATCTCACTCAGCATAATCTCCTCCATGTCCGTCCACGTCGATATAAATGATAGGCATTCATCCTTTCTGATGGCTGAATAATATTTCATTATATATATAAACCACATCTTCTTTATCCATTCATCTGTCAATAGGCATCTCAGCCCCTTCCACAGTTTGGCTATTGTGGACATTGCTGCTATGAATACTGGGGTGCAGGTGACCCTTTGTTTCACTGCATCTGTATCCTTGGGGTAAATACCCAGTAGTGCAGTTGCTGGGTCATAGGGTACCTTTATTTTTAATGTCTTGAGGAACTCCATACTATTTTCTAGAGTGGCCGTTCCCACTAGCAGTGTAAGAGGGTTTCCCGTTCTCTGCATCCTCACCAACATTTTTTGTTTCCTGTCTCATTGATTTTAGCCTTTCTGACTGGTGTGAGGTGGGATCTCACTGTGGTTTTGATTTGTATTTCCCTGATGCCAAATGAAGTTTAGCACTTTTTCATGTGTCTGTTGACCATTTAGAGAAATGTCTGTTCATGTCTTCTCTGCCCATTTCTTTTCTTTTCTTTTTTATTTTAAGATTTTATTTATTTAGTTGAGAGAAAGACAGAGAGCACTAGAGAGAGGGAGCAAGCATAAGTGGAGGTCAGACAGAGAGGGAGAAGCAGCCTCCCTGCTGAGCAGGGAGTGCAATGTGGGGCCCGATTCCAGAGCCCTGGGATCATGACCTGGGATGAAGGCAGATGCTTAACTAACTGAACCACCTAGGTGTCCCAGTCTTTTGCCCATTTCTTCAGTGGATTTTTTGTTTTGTTGGGTATTGAGTTTGAAAGTTCTCTCTGTATCTTGGATACTTGGATACCTTTTATCTGTTATGTCATTTGCAAATATCTTCTCCCATTCTGTAGGTTGCCTTTAATTTTCTTGACTGTTTCCTTTGCTGTGTACAAGCTTTTTATCTTGATGAAGTCCCAATAGTTCATTTTTGCTTTTATTTCTTTTGCCTTTGGAGATGTGTCTAGCAAGAAGTTCCTGTGGCTGATGTTGAAGAGGTTTCTGTGTGTGCTTTCTTCTAGGATTTTGATGGATTACTATCTCACATTTAGGTCTTTTATCCGTTTTTGCATTTATCTTTGTGTATGGTGTAAGACAGTATAGTCCAGTTTCATTCTTCTGCATGTGGCTGTCCAATTTTCCCAGCATCATTTATTGAAGAGACTGTTGTTTTTCCATTGGGTGGTCTTTCTTGCTTTGCCAAAGTTAATTGACTGTAGAGTTGAAGGTCTGTTTCTGGGTTCTCTTCTGTTCCATTGATCTATGTGCCTATATTTGTGCCAGTACCATGCTGTATTGATGATCACAGTCTTGTAATCAGGCATTGTAATACTACCAGCACTGGCTTTTTAAATTTTTTTATTTTTATTTTCAGCATGACAGTATTAATTATTTTTGCATCACACTCAGTGCTCCATGCAATCCGGGCCCTCTATAATACCCACCACCTGGTTCCCCAATATCCCACCACCCCCCGCCGCCACTTCAAACCCCACAGATAGTTTTTCAGAGTTCATAGTCTCTCATGGTTCACCTCCCCTGGCTTTCTTTTTCCAACATACCTCTGGCTATTTGGGGTCTATTCTGGTTCCATACAAATTTAGGATTTTTGTTCCAGCTCTGTAAAAAAATGTCAATGGTATTTTGATAGGGATCACATTGAATGTGTATAGATTGCTCTAGGTAGCATAGACATTTTAACAATATATATTCTTTCAATTCATGAGCATAGAATAGCTTTCCATCTCTTTATGTCTCCCTCTATTTCTTTCATAAGTGTTCTTTAGTTTTTAGAGTACAGATCCTTTACCGCTTTGGTTAGGTTTATTCCTAGGTATCTTATAATTTTTGGTGCAATTGTAAATAGGATAGATTCCTTGATTTCTTTTTCTTCTGTCTCATTGTTAGCGTAATAAAATGCAGGTGATTTCTCTGCATTGATTTTGTATCCTGCCATGTTGCTAAATTGCTATATGAGTTCTAGCAATTTTGGGGTAGAGTCTTTTGGGTTTTCCGTATAAAGTATCATATCATCTGCAAAGAGTAAGAGTTTGACTTCCTTGCTGGTTTGAATGCCTTTTATTTCTCTTTGTTATCTGTCTGGTGAGGCTAGGACTTCTAGTATGTTGAACCCAGTGATGAGACTAGGCATTCCTGTTGTGTTCCTGACCTAAGGGGAAAAGCTCTTAGTTTTTCTCCATTGAGAATGATATTCCTTGTGGGCTTTTCATAGATGGCTTTTATAATAAGAATTATGTTCATTCTGTCCCTACCCTGTGTAGAGTTTTAATCAAGAAAATATGTTGTATTTTGTCAAATGCTTTTTCTGCATCATTTGAGAAGATTGTATGATTCTTGTCTTTTCATTTATTAATGAGCTGTATCATGTTAATTGATTTGCCAATGTTGAACCACCCTTGCAGTCCAGGAATAGATACCACTTCATTGTGGAGAATAATCCTTTTAATGTATTATTGGATCCTATTAGTTAGTATCTCCATTTCTTTCTAGAACTTGTTACATTTCCTCTGTCTCTCATTCTCTCTTGCTCTCATTACAGTGATCCTAATGAGTAGAAAATGACATCACATTTTGCTTATGGTTTGCATTTCCCTAATGACTAATGATGTTTTGCATTTTGTCATAATCTGAATGTCTTTTGATATATCTTTTATTTCTTTTTGTTTGTTTTTTGATATGCTTTGTGTATCTGATATGATAGTTTTCAAATAAAGAGAGACTTAGGGAAGATGCAAATAAAATTCCAAGTGAGATTATACTCTGCCATTTGTCTGACATGAGCTCAATGGTAGAATAATATATAAATTTTGGGGCAGTTTAATACACAAATTGTGCCAGAGGTGAAAAATATTTCAAATAGTTCTTATAGCTTGGGCATCCATTCATTCATCCATTTGGTCATTTGTAAAATATTTATGGAGCAGAATGTAAACAATTACATTTTGTATTTAGAATGACTTGCATTTAGACTCCAGCTCAGGGATATGTAAACATCATTATCCTAGAGTCAAGAATAACCATACTTACTTTATAGAATTTCAGTAAAGATAAAATGAGATTATGTTTGTAAAGTGTTAGTTCAAAAACAGAAACATGTGACATACTTTGAGCTTATCTCATATAAGGAAATTTGGATGCGAAGATGGGAAAGATGTTTTGTTTTGATTCTTGAGCACCATGTACACCTAGGGTAGGAGAAAAATCACTGGCATACTCAGCAGAGAGAGCTGGATTAGTGGATGGCTAGATTGTAGCCATGATCCAGTTGTAGCTGACTTCACTTTCTTTAGAGGGAGAGAAATGTGTGCTATTGTAGTTAGAGGTAGGGACTGCCTTGTATATTGCAACCTGCTTTACCTATGAAGAGATAATCAATAGTGAGCCATCGCTATGGGCTGATTAGAGTGTGTCAGACATGTGAAAGTTAGCACTCAAATGTGGAATGGTGATTAAAAGATTGGGAACCATTGAATTGAGATCGAGTCAGCAAATGGACCTAATGTATGTCACTACTATCCCCTGCTATGCTTTGGAAGACATATCTACCAAATTGTAGTATGCTTTGAGCCAGGATTTAGCTTAAAGATTATCAATGACTTCAGCATGAAATGGTTATGATACTTTAGAAGAAATATACTTTACTCTTTGTTTTATATATAGATGGGGATGGTAAGTAAAGTTTCTACTTATTTAGCAACTTCAGTTAATTGGTAGTGGCTGTATCATGGTGTAGAAGAAGATCCTAGAATTTAGTTGTTCCAGCTTTCAAGAAAGAGAACCATTAGAGACACCTGTTCTGGAATATTTTCAGAGGTCCTAGGAGAACATTTTTATCCCTAACCTTCTTTTTCACAAAGCCTAATATCAATATAATTTAATTAGTCAAATCACTTGCATAGTGCTAGGTCTATAAAATCACAATTCTATTTAATTTAGTAAGAGTAACCATAGGAATAAGCATGGGATGTTGTAAGAAAAAGAGTGAAATCACAACTGGTTTACAGAAAGAGGACTTATAACAGAATCCTTCAAAGGGAGTAATAGATAAACTCAGCCTTAGAGAAGGAGAAGAAGGAGTTTAAGAGATAAAGGAGAGAGAAAGGCACAGTATTTGCAATGGAAGGGTTGTCTGAGCAAAGACTGGAAGCCAGAATTACCACAGTGTGTGAGAGATGCCAGGGAAAGCTGTTGTGTATTGGCCCATAAAAGGGAAAAGCAAGGAGCGGGAGGGATGAATCTCAGCTAGAACCTGCATTTAAAAAGGGTCTTGATTTTCATTCTGAAGTATTTGTACCATTTCATAAAAATGGTGGATCCAGGGACACCTGGGTGGCTCAGTGGGTTAAGCCTCTGCCTTCAGCTCAGGTCATGATCCCAGGGTTCTGGGATCAAGCCCCATGTCCAGCTCCCTGCTCAGTGGAGAGTCTGCTTCTCCCTCTCCCTCTGCCTGCTGCTCTGCCTACTTGTGATCTCTCTCTCTGTGTCAGGTAAATAAATAAAATCTTTTTAAAAAAGTAAAAAGAAAATGGCAGATCCTGAAAATAATTAAAGTCACTAGTGACATGATCAGGATTGTGCTAGGAAAAAGTGTCACTAGATGCAACACACACTGAAGCACTGCTTAAAGGAATAATGGATTTGGAAGCAGCCATGTGGGCTTCTAGTTCCTTTTGTAGGACTAAGTCACTGAATGGCATTGGGAAGAAGACAGTTTCCTCTTTCTGGATCTCAGTCTTCTCAGATGTAAGAGTTGAGTTGGATGAGGTGATTCCACTGGGCTCTTATAGATCCCTCCCGCCCCCCCCCCAACACACACACACCATTCTTTAGTAACTGGCTTATTTAATTATCTGTGCCTTGGGGCACCTCACTTGGTTAAACATCCAACTCTTGGTTTTGCCTCAGGTCATTCTCTCAGGGTCATGGGATGAGCCCCACATCAGGCTCCACACTCAGTGGAAGTCTGCTTGAGACTCTCTCTTCTCTCCATTTTCCCCTCACCCACTCTTCCCCACTACATCTCTAAAATAAATAAATAAAATATTTAAAAAACATTACCTATTTCTTTTTTTTTTTTTTGCAATAGAAGTGTTTTTAAATTTTATTTTCAGCATAACAGTATTCATTATTTTTGCACCACACCCAGTGCTCCATGCAATCTGTGCCCTCTCTAATACCCACCACCTGGTTCCCCCAACCTCCCACCCCCACCCCTTCAAACCCCTCAGATTGTTTTTCAGAGTCCATAGTCTCTCATGGTTCACCTCCCCTTCCAGTTTCTGTCAGCTCCCTTCTCTCCATCTCCCCTTGTCCTCCATGCTATTTGTTATGCTCCACGAATAAGTGAAACCATATGATAATTGACTCTCTCTGCTTGACTTATTTCACTCAGCATAATCTTTTCCGATCCCGTCCATGTTGCTACAAAAGTTGGGTATTCATCCTTTCTGATGGAGGCATAATACTCCATAGTGTATTTGGACTACCTTACCCATTTGTCCGTTGAAGGGCATCTTGGTTCTTTCCACAGTTTGGCGACCATGGCCATTGCTGCTATAAACATTGGGGTACAGATGGCCCTTCTTTTTACTACATCTGTATCTTTGGGGTAAATACCCAGTAGTACAATGGCAGGGTCATAGGGAGGCTCTGTTTTTAATTTCTCGAGGAATCTCCACGCTGTTCTCCAAAGAGGCTGCACCAACTTGCATTCCCACCAACAGTGTAAGAGGGTTCCCCTTTCTCCACATACCCTCCAACACATGTTGTTTCCTGTCTTGCTAATTTTGGCCATTCTAACTGGTGTAAGGTGATATCTCAATGTGGTTTTAATTTGCATCTCCCTGATGGCTAGTGATGATGAACATTTTTTCATGTGTCTGATAGCCATTTGTATGTCTTCATTGGAGAAGTGTCTGTTCATATATTCTGCCCATTTTTTGATATGATTGTCTGTTTTGTGTGTGTTGAGTTTGAGGAGTTCATTATAGATCCTGGATATCAACCTTTTGTCTGTATGTCATTTGCAAATATCTTCTCCCATTTCATGGGTTGCCTCTTTGTTTTCTTGACTGTTTCCTTTGCTGTACAGAAGCTTTTGATTTTGATGAAGTCCCAAAAGTTTATTTTTGCTTTTGTTTCCTTTGCCTTTGGAGACATATCTTGAAAGAAGTTGCTGTGGCTGATATCGAAGAGATTACTGCCTATGTTTTCCTCTAGGATCTGATGGATTCCTGTCTCACGTTGAGGTCTTTTACCCATTTTGAGTTTATCTTTGTGTACGGTGTAAGAGAATGGTTGAGTTTCATTCTTCTACATATAGCTGTCCAGTTTTCCCAGCACCATTTATTGAAGAGACTCCACCCCCAAACTACTAGAACTCATACAGCAATTCAGTAACATGGCAGGATACAAAGTCAATGTACAGAAATCAGTGGCTTTCTTATACACTAACAATGAAAATACAGAAAGGGAAAATTAGAGAATCGATTCCATTTACTATAGCACCAAGAACCATAAGATACCTGGGAATAAACCTAACCAAAGAGGTAAAGGAACTGTACTCGAGGAACTACAGAACACTCATGAAAGAAATTGAAGAAGACACAAAAAGATGGAAGACCATTCCATGCTCTTGTATTGGAAGAATAAACATTGTTAAAATGTCTATACTGCCTAGAGCAATCTATACTTTTAATGCCATTCCGATCAAAATTCCACCAGTATTCTTCAAAGAGCTGGAGCAAATAATCCAAAATTATGTGGAATCAGAAGAGACCCCGAATCACTAAGGAAATGTTGAAAAACAAAAATAAAACTGGGGGCATCATGTTACCTGATTTCAAGCTTTACTCCAAAGCTGTGATCACCAAGAAAGCATGGTACTGGCATAAAAACAAAGACACATAGACCAGTGGAACAGAGTAGAGAGCCCAGATATGGACCCTCAACTGTATGGGCAAATAATCTTCAACAAAACAGGAAAAAATATACAGTGGAAAAAAAATTACCTATTTCTTAATTGCATCGTTTTAAGAATAAAATGACCTCTGGGTTTTCTACCATGAACAACAAAGCTGCATGGTATAAATTAGGTTATAAATCATTTTGGAGAATGAGAAAGTCCTAAAGCAAAGATGACAAATCATCTGTTTATTTTCTGAGTAAATAGTTAGCTCATAGAAAATGGGGAAACCGTAGGTATAATATGACATAGAGTGAGGAAAGAACCACATCACCTTTTTTTCCAGTATAGGGGTCTAGCCCCTCAAAATTTTAGGAAATTTTAGAGATCCCTAATCCCATGGTTTTTAGTTTCTATTCCTCATACCTTATGTGTTCTGTGGAGGTCCCTAAGGAACTGTCTGTAAGAAGGATGGGTTTTTCTTCTGCTGCAATTAGAGTGATTCTAGTTTTATTTATTCTTTAGTAGTGAATGCCTTCCCTTCCATCCTTCTTATCTTCCATGTGGGCTAATCCCTTTCTTACTCCATGCTATTCTGATAAACTGGAAAATGGAGCCATGATTCTTTAACAATGGAGGTTTGCCATCTCAGTGGACTTTTTCAGAGTATAAGAGAGTGAGTTGGTGGGGGGTGGGGGTGAGGGGGGCTGTCCTCCCTTCCCCTTACTCATAGATCCGTCTTGCAGTCATGCTTTGAGGGTCTGGCTGAGAATGAAGTCAAGTACATTGGATGTGGAGAGATGATCTCCAACAGATTTTGATCCCTAAACTAGCCATGTCTGACATATTTTTTCTTTTTTTCCCCCTCCTGCTTTACTTTTAAGTTTGTTTGAATTCTGTTTCTGCCACTTGTCATGTGGAGTTTTGAGAAGTATTTATATATGAGGATTTCATGTATGACTTTATTTAAGGAAAGATTTTTTTTCCACTGTTTTTCTCTAACAAAATATAAATTTGGGAACCACTGATCTCATCCAATGTAATTGTTTACAGAGGAGGTAACTGAAGGAAAATACACGCTCACTCCCAATGTTACATAGCAAACACATGGCAGAGGTGGTACCAGAATGCGAGGTCTATATTTGTTTTAGTCCCACATGGCATTTGGAGCTGCTTGTCTCATTCCGATATATCTGCCATATGCATAATGCTACCAGCCACCTCAACCCAACATTGCTGTGACTTACCAAATATGGAGAAAGAATATTTGTACTGTCCAGTAGGGAAGTATTTGGAAAGAAGTTTACCCATCTCAACAGAGAACCAGCAAAGACTTCCCACAATAGCCACACACAGAGTTGTGTTTAGCAATAGAAAAGGAAAATGTGTCCAATCAACAAGACAGTGTGGAAATGACCCTGCAGGATTCTTGGAAACCCATATCCTCAATAGGGGTAGTACTGCTTGGATGTGATTAGTGGTTGTGTCATCATGGTGCTGGAGCACCACCTCCTGGTTATCTTGGAAGTTTAGTTTGCCTTTCTAGTCAAAGAAGGTCCAATATTTATTAGCACTTAGGACCTTAGAGCTAGGCAAAGAGCCTGCAGAAACCAGTCCATCACTTCTATTTTATGGATGAGGAGACAGGCTCAGAGAGGAAAAATATCCTTTCCATGACTATAATAGCCAATTAGGAGAATTCAAAGAATGAGAACTGAAGTGTGTTGACTCCCTTCCTATTACCCAATTCTGTGGTTGTAAAAGTTGAGGATGTTTGAGTATAAGAAACTAAAACTAGTTCTGAGGAAGGGAGGAATGAGAGTGTGAGGGGGCAGCTTACAGAGCTGAGAGGTCAGTTGAACAACTGGATTAGAAACAAGAAACAATTGGGCACCTAGGTAGAAGGAGTTACAGGCATTCTCTTTAGGGCACCATCCCAGTTCAGTACCAATCAGCTTGAAATATTTCCCATTCTTATATTGCTTTATTCAAGATTTAAATCCCAAAGAGATGAAGACTGATTGTCCTACCTTGAGACACTTGCCAGCACATGGCAAGAAAGTAGAAAAACTCCTGACTTTATAGGACATACCCCTATAGGGAGAAGTGTTTTCCCAAGGGAAGATTGAATGCAATTCCCAAAAGAAGAGGAAAGGGATGCTAGGAGTCAAAAATAGCAGATGTCTACTGTAAGAACAAAGCCAAGGATATGACTCAGGCATTTCCAAAGTAGGGTCATGAAACATTTACTCATGAAACATCTACTCATAGACCAGAGCATGTATTCACATTTCTAATGCATTGTAGATGCGTTAGCTCCAAAGCATAGAAAAATCATTAATTAGGCACCTCTAAGTGTCTGCTGTACCTTTTCTCAGCATTGTTTGCTCCACTGTTTGTTGATTTCCAAATAAGGGCTATTCCATTTTCAACTATTTCAGGGCCTATCACCAAGTATTATATATAAGACTATGTAATTAATACCTGGGACTTGGTACTAATGGGAAATATGAAGGGCTCAGTGGAAGCACCCCAAAACCACAGTACTTTTTTAGTCTCCTCCTCCATACATAGTCCTTAACTATAAAACCTCTTTTAGGTCAGTGCTTTTCTACTTTGGCACTGTTGACATTTTAAGCTGGATGATATTTTATTGCAAGGCACTGTTCAGTCCATTACAGGGTATTTAGCAGCATCTTTCGCTTCTATCCACTGGATGCCAGTAGTAGCCCCTCAGCTGTAACGGTCAGAAATGTCTCTGGACTTTGCCAGTTGTCACCTAGGGGCAGAGGTCCTAGTTGATAACTAGTCTGAATGTTTGGAGATGACTCTGGGGATTTAGGAAATCAATTTAATTTCTTCCTTAGAGGGAGCATTTCATTAGTCAATAGCATTCTACTTTGGGAAAATTTGTCCTAGAAAGCAGGGAGTTCATTCTACATCCAGGGATTCACCCTGGACTTATAGTCTCTGGGTAAATACTGATTAGTGATGCTGTAGGGAGAAGAGAGATCAGATTGGTGGGGTTTTGTTGGTTTGGTTGGTTTAATTCCTTATAAATGAAACAACTCAGATTCAGTCACTAGGTATTTTATTTCTGTTCAATAAATATGTCCTTCTATTTAGTTGTTGTTGTTGTTATAAAGAGCCCAACGAGACTCATTTTAACTTAAGGAAAGGAGTATGTGTGTACATGAAATGGAGAAAAGAAGTCTTAAAAAATCAAGGTATTTTATAGGACCCAATACTCCCTCCCTTTCTCTCCTTCCTTCTGGAAGCTCATAGTCAGTCTTTGGATGTCTCTCTGACCTTTTGATCTATTGTCCTCTCTCCACCAGCTGACCAGCTTTGCTTATTTACAGTCATTACTTCCTCATGACTTGAGTTTTTCAGTGACTCATTAAGGCAACTCCAAACTCATTCTCGAATTATTAACCTTAAGGATTTAGCTCCTAACCTAAAATTTTCTTCTTTCAGTAGTTCCAAGTTCTAATTTCTAGAAAAAAAAAAAAAGAATCTAAAAGGCTAGTTCATCCTTTTGCATTAGGCAGCAACATGGGTAATTAGTCTATAAATGGATTGGCTCTGTATTTGTTACTGTGGTTACAAATAACAGAAAACCCTGGTTCAGTTGGCTTAAACAATAAGGAAAGTCTATCATCTAGTAATATGAAGTCATGAATTGTGCTGTCTCCTGGGTATCTCTTTGATAACTGGGGGACCTGGAATCTGGGTTCTTCACATCAGTCTGCTTTTCTGTCCTCAGCATATTGAGCATGTTCCAAGATTGTTGTCACCTATCTAAACATCTCAACCAAACATAGCAACACCTTGTGTAAGAAGAAACGTACTAAGTTTTCTTTTTAAGAATCAAAACCTGAAGAGTCAAAACCTTTTCCTGAAGTTCATCAGGAGACTCTTCCACATCAACCTCACATTTTATTAACCATTATGATTGATACATGCCATGCTTTAACCAAATGCTGGCAAAGGGAGTGAGGTTACTATGACTGGGTTAGATTATTTATTTATTTATTTATATTAATATATAATGTATTATTTGTTTCAGGGGTACAGGTCTGTGATTCATCAGTCTTACACAGTTCACAACACTCACCATAGCACATACCCTCTCCAATGTCCATCACCCAGCCTCTCCATCTCTCCCACCTCCCTCCAACCCAGCAACCCTGTTTGTTTCCTGAGATTAAGAGTCTTTTATGGTTTGTCTCCCTCTTTGGTTTCATCTTGTTTCATTTCTCCCTACCTTCCCCTATAATCCTCTGTCTTGTTTCTCAAGTTTAGGTTTTACTTTTGAGAAGGAGAGTCAACTTTTCTTTTCTTTTTTTTTTTTAAGATTTTATTTATTTATTTGACAGAGATCACAAGTAGGCAGAGGGGCAGGCAGAGAAGTGGGGGGGAAGCAAGCTCCCTGCAGAGCAGAGAGCCCGATGAAGGGCTCCATCCCAGGACCCTGAGATCATGACCTGAGCCTAAGGCAGAGGCTTAAACCCACTGAGCCACCCAGGCACCCTGAGAGTCAACTTTTCTAAATGCTTGATAACCTGTACAAACGTCAGATTGTGCTATCAAGGAAAAGGTAGAATTAGATGTTGGTAATTATGTCTGATTCAGTCAACTCTGGATTAAGTGGCCACTTTTTGTCCTTTCTTCTGTAGCCAGGGACAGCGAGATCCCATGGCCAAACTTGCGATCTAGCTAACCTGTGGGTCTAGTACGCACCCTAAATCCAATAGATTGTGCTCAGGAGCTCACATAGTAGAAGTGGCAGCTATCTATGTGGCAAGGATCTGTGAGTGGGGTGTTTTTCTTCAGATGGGCCTTGAGGAACTGTTAGTATTATGATCATGTGCCCAATACATAACTTTGTCTCCTATTCATCTTTTTTTTAAAATGATTTTATTTATTTGAAAGAGAGAGAAAGAATATGAATGGGGAGAGGGGGCAGAGGCAGAACAGACTCCCCGATGAGCAGGGAGCCCAAACATGAGGCTTGATCCTGGGATGCCAGGATCATGACCTGAGCCAAAGGCAGACACCTAAGGGATCTATATGTTATCTTGATAATTTATTCAAACATCTATTTATCAAGCTTGTGTTGAATGCCTACTATGTGTCAAGCTCTTTGGATGCAGAGATAAATAATACATAGAGCAGAAATCAGGGAGTCCATTCCATGGTCTTGGTGTGGACACAGAAGTATAGTGGGAGGCTTATAAGGCATCTTAGGGTGCTTGTGTAGAAGTATGTCAAAGAACATATACAGTAATTAGAGAGGGTCAGTTTTATGTAGAAGAAGAAATTAGATAGTGGGGTATGCTTGGGTGGCTCAGTCATTAAGTGTCTAAATTCGGCTCAGGTCATGATCCCAGGGTCCTGGAATCGTGTTGTGCATCAGGCTCCCTGCTCGGTGGGAAGCCTGCTTCTCCCTTTCCCACTCCCTCTGCTTGTGTTCGCTCTCTCACTGTCTCTCACTCTGTCAAATAAATAAATAAAATCTTAAAAAAAAAAGTTTAAAAATTAGAAAAAAAGAAATTAGGTAGTGTAGCAGGAGGGAGGACGAGGCACTTAGACTCCTAACAAGGAATTTCCAGTGGAGGTTGCGATGATTAGTAGTAGTAGCTTAATGCAGCTAAGTACTCCAAGAAATGTATAATTCTAGCTAGGAGTCCATGTTAGCATGAAAGTACCAAACAGTGGCATTTCTAGAAAAAATAATGAATTGGCTTACAAAAGATGGTCTTTTTTGTTTGCCTGTTTCAGTTTTGAGTCTGTAATAATGCTAAAAATAATGATAGATTTGCATTCTGATACTACCTGATAACATATAATGCACATTCATATGTTTTAGCAAAGTTCCTCTTTGTATCAGTATTATGAGTCCTACAGCAGAGCTATCTTTATCCCCATTTGAGATGTTTCTAGAGAGATTAATTCCCATCTAACCTAAAACATGTGTAAGGTAACATAACTAATAAACACAAGAACATGGACTTGAGCCCCAGATCTCTGGTTCCATGTCTGCTCTTCATTCTATACCTTATGCTGCTAAATCCTGCATTTCTTTCTTGTTAGAAGTAAAGTTATAGGTTATTAATAGAATTAATTATGACACTCAAGGCCTGTCCAAGTTAGTATCATTATTTGAAAAGTTTGATTATCATAAAATAAATGCAAGTAGACTTCTTTAAGAAACAGACATTGGGTCAAACTAAGCTAAGTGTTCCAGGTAGAAATCATCAGGACTTGCTATAATAGATAAGAATAATCTATAACTAGCATGTCATCTCTCTAAGTATAAATTGTGTTTTAAAGATATTGGGAGAAAGTTTGCTCTTTTAAAGAGCTTAAATATTGCTGCCTGCCATCCTGTTTACACTGTTAATTTGCTTTCCAAATCCTTTTAGCCAGATAAAGCAAAGGTAAACTTCAGAATAGGTCCTGTACAAATTATCACCAATTCCAAATTAATGAGCTTTTTGCTTTATCTGAGTTGCAGAAAGACTAAACAAATGTGCTAGAATCATATGTTTTCTTTCCATCTAAGGGCTATATTCCCCTTTTAGCACTATTTCCTCCCTCAGGAAATTTAAGAGGTCCACTGGTTTAAGAAGTCCAGTGTTTCACTGTGAAATGGATGGCCAGGACCACCCCCTGATTTTCTTTCTTCCACCTCTGACTTTCTTTGTTCCCTGCTCAGTAGGTGACTAAGCCTCACATGCTGGTTTCATCTAATTTTTCCATTTCCAAATTCACATTCAACATCATCAAACCCTAATGTAATTGTCTGCGAGGTCGTCTTTTCTCTGCTAATCTTATGATGAGAAGAAGATCTGCCAGTGGCACTGGCGTCCTATCTGGTTTAGCTAGAATAACAATGATTTATTGTGCTCCCTATTTTAGCATCTAGCCCAGTTGAGGCCAGCTACATCACATTTGAATACTGTTCTTTACCTACATTTATGCTAGGGCTTTGGACCCACTCTTCCCAATTCAGGAACTTTGTAATGGGTAACACTGGATCCAGAAGAATCCTTCCTTGATCCCAGCTCTGCACCGTCAGGCATATTAGTTCCCTTCATTAAACTCAATTTCCCCATATGTAAATGAGAGTATCTGATGTGATTATGGTCTCTTCAAAATGCTTAAAATATTTTACTTTAATTTTGCTAAATTTTTGTCAAAGCAGTATTCTTTTTCTTTTTTTTTTTTTTTATTTGACAGAGGAGAGAGATCACAGTAGGAGAGAGGAAGGGAAGAGATCACAGAGAGAGAGGAAGGGAAGCAGGCCCCCTGCCGAGCAGAGAGCCCGATGTGGGACTCGATCCCAGGACCCTGAGATCATGACCTGAGCTGAAGGCAGCGGCTTAACCCACTGAGCCACCCAGGCGCCCCTCAAAGCAGTATTCTTAAATTGCCCACATCATCACAACTACTCAGATACTAATCTAGCATTCCCAGAGAACTTTGGAAAATCTTAGTAGAAGTGGTTATCTGCTAAACCCAGTGCCACAGGCATAGGAGCCAGGTTATGGTATTCTTTTGCAAAATGTCTAATGATATCCATAGTGTAGAAAGCAAGCATTGGTTTTATGGCCAAAAAACAGAACAAGCCCTTCTTCTTGGAAACATTTGCCAAGAGAACAAATGTTGATTTTTGAAATTTGTCCTTACCTACACTATGAGTGGCTTGAATGTATATGTTTACCACTCACACTTTTCCTGACACCTCTAAAAAATTCATTTTTTGCCACTTATCATACCATTTGTGTCATATGTACAATTATTTCAAAACCTAATTAAACCTATGTGTAAGTTTGAATTGTGTTCCTCTTCCCGAAGAGAACAAAGGGAACCAAAAATTAAACAATAATGAAGAAAACTAAACCAATCAAACAAAAGCAAATTCTTAAAAACCAGTCAACCTGCCGAGCAGTACCACTGCTAGCAGAAAACACAGGGCTTCAATCACCACCTATTGCAAAGGACTTAACTCCATAGACGGAGCCAGATTTCTCTCCTCCTGGGCTTCAGTCTTGTGAAATGCTTAAAACCAAACCAATTTCTACCCAAACCTGCTCTGTTATTCATAATACTTTATCTCAGTGAATGGCAAAACCAAGACAAATATGTGGGGCATTATTCTTAATTTGTTTTTCTGCTGCACCTTTCATAATAAAACATTAAATCTTTATGACCCTAACATCTAGTATGCCTCAAATTTTTCTACTTTCATATATATATATATATATATATATATATATATCTCACCATCTTTGCGACTGGCATTTTTTTTTAAGATTTTATTTATTTATTTGACACACAGAGAGAGGGAACACAAGCAAGGGGAGTGGGAGAGGGAGAAGCAGGCTTCCCGCTGAGCAGGGAGCCTAATGCGGGACTCAATTTCAGGACCCTGGGATCATGATCTGAGCCAAAGGCAGATGCTTAACAACTGAGCCACCCAGGTGCCCTGCAACTGGCTTCTTACTGGTGCCAATACTTGATCAGAGTTCTCCATTTGGCACCTTCCGATGGGAATGGGATTCTGTTATTTCTCTGCTTAAAACGCCTCAGTGGTTCCAGCTGCCCTTCCAATAAAGTGCAGTTCATCTACATGGTTTTCAGGTCTTGATGAAATCCCACCTCACTTTCACTCTGCTCACTGCCCTCCCCCGAAGCTCAGTATTCAGTGTTCTCAAACCTGGCTGCACCTTAGAGTCATCTGGAGATATTTGAGGAAAAAAGAATTAGATGCATATCTCTCCTGTGCACAGAAACAATTTAGTTTGTGTGGGATAAAGATATCTATCATATCAGAAAATCTTCCCAGGTGATGTAACCATGCAACCAGGATCGAATCTACTTCCTGAGATCAGTCTTCTCAAAGTCATTCCAGCTTCCAGACATGCTGAGTGTTCTCCTGTCTCTGCATATTCTTTCTCCCAAGAACCTTCTTTATATCAGACTTACTCCTCTTTGTGTCTGGGTCATAGGTGGAGACATGATTCAGTGCACATTTACTGCATAAATGTAGACAGGCAGGCAGGTGGGCAGTTGGGAGGTATGGAGAATAGGGAAATGTGTTGAAAGAGAAAAAAAAATCTGGATTTGAAGACTCATGCTGTCAGATAGTAGGTGTGTTAACAACAGAGTTTCAGTAATGATTAAATTTGATAGAATATGTATTTTTCACAGAACAAGGACTAGAAAGCAGTGTGGATGAAGCACATTGGCTTTGGAATCATCCAACATACACAATTGAGTCTTAAATCCTATGTTTAATAGCAGTAGCACCTGCTAAGTAAATTGTTTTAAACTCTCTAAGCCTCAGTATCTGTAACTTCAAATTAGGGATAATTATTCAACATTATTCAAACTTAATGTTCATAACAAGGGTTCAGATTTTCATGGAAAACATTTATAATGCATAAAATGCTCTCTATGGTCTTTGGTATGTGCATTATACTTCATTAAAAAGTTGAAAAGAATGTATATTTTACACATTATAATGATTATAGTAGAATCCACTCTTGTCATTTTTATATAGTTTGTTTGTATAATTTGCCCCCACTTTTTTAATAGCCTCTGTCATTTTGCCACAAGTACCTGTAAAATATCAGATACTTATTTTATGTGAAGCCTCTCACTTTAAAAGAGAGTATTTATCCAGCGTCTAGTGTTTTAATTTGGTATTAACAGGAGCTCGAAGCCACCCTTCTGATGGTCAGTGCTGGGCCCTCCTAAATTTTCCTTTTTTTTTTTTTCCCCCTTCATCTGACTTCTGGAGATTGGCTTCTGGAGACCCTTGTAGCATCAGTCTGATCTCATTAATACCATCTAGAGATTTTGTGGGTTTATAAAATACAAGCCATTCTTTAAACTGGCCAACGTTCAAAGATGTTGCCCTGTTGGTTCTGATAACATATGTTGTGAAATTAGCTGGCTACGTTCTCCGGATGTGAAGTAATGCACTGACCATGCCCTTGACAAATAAAAAGTGGTCTTATTTCTCAGGATTTAAGTTTTTTACAAATTATAACTACACTCAGTGTTTGTGACTTTTAATCAGAATATGTGAAGAAAGTTGAGATGTTTCTGTATTTATTACAAGGTAGTCTTCAGGATGGAGAGTTATGCTTCAGGTGGAAGGCATACTTCACCAATTTACAGGTGTTGGCTTTGTTTGGAAGTCAGAGGGGAAATGGTTAGTCATCAAAATCGAGAGAAGTCACAGTAGAGTGGGGCAAGGATAAATTGTTTCCAGCCAGATAATATTTTGCCGAAATAAATTTGAATCCCTTCTGTCATGCTCAAATAACTGATTCCACAAGCCCTGTTGAGGAGCTGTTTCTGAAGTGGACACTGGTGGAGAGGGCTGTGGTTAGTTGATATAAGTTTAGTAGATCAGTTGTACACTGTGCTGACAGAAGGATGGGGCACCGACCCTTTCTGCACACTGACTCTTCCTGCACACTCAGTTGGATTATTACTACCACTTCATTTAGTCCTCACAACAACTATCTGAGACAAGTTTTACTTTGTCTCACAGTATGACCACTCGCATGTGGAAAGGAGAAAGCACTTATGTATGCTTAGAGAGTAAATGGAAAAATAATCAATAAAATCCAGGAAAATCTGATCTCTAAATCCTTTCATTCTGTTTGGTTTCCTTCTCCTGAAAGTCTCTATGACCATCACTTCCAGCCAAGATGGCAGAACAGAGACAACTTACCTTTCCCCTGAAACCAACAATAGCAAACAATGTGCATGAAGTAATGGTTTTCAAGACACTGGATATTTGGCAGAAAAGGAGGTGATCCCTGAGAGATGACACAAAAATTAGATGAGCCTTACAATTGGCTCAGCTTACTGCCTTGGGAAATTTTCTGGGTCAGAGAACAAAGAGGGGATACACAGAGTCACTAGGCTCACTGAACTGAGGTAATAGATCGGTAAATCCAGGGAGAACTAAGTAACTAGTGTTCATGGGGAAGAATATTGGTGAGGAGAGAGCAGTATATAGACAGAAATTCACAGATATGCAGAGGATTCTTCTCTAGCATTCAGTTGACTACTAAACAGTGTTTGCATGTAAGGAAACTCCTGGAAGCTGGGGGAAAACACCGAGAGAGAGAGAGAGAGAGAGAGAGAGAGAGAGACCTGATTTTCATTTAGGACCAGAAATAGTGCATTTTTCATCAACCAGACTAGAAAACCCTGTGATTCATGGGGCAGAAAACACAGAAGGGTCTTGCCATAGTCATGGAGAATCACCAGGCTTATAAAGAAAATTGTTTTTGTCCCAGCTAACAAATCATAGAAGCAAGACATAGAAAGATCAAAATACTTCCAACTAACTTAACCATGTCTCAGAAAAAAAAAAAAAGCTAATTAATATTTATAGGTATATACATATATTTGGCCCCCCAATAATGTAATATTTACAGTGTTCAGTATCCAATTGTAAAATTACCAGGCATGCAACAGAAGAGGACAATATGGTCCCCAAGGAAGAGAAAAATTAATCACCTGAAACCAGTCAAAATTGGCTGAGATAATAGAAGTAACAGGCAAAGACACTTAAGACCACCAAACAGGGAAACAATATCTCAGTTCAAAGTCCAGCAAGCAGTCAGAATTCTTTCTTACTGGGGGAAGGTCAACCTTTTTGTTCTATTCAGACCTTCAACTGTTTGGATGAGGACCGCCCACATTAGGGAGAGCAATCTGCTTTACTCAGTTTATTGGTTTAAATGTCAGTCTCATCCAAAAATGCCTTCAGAATACTATTTTAGAAAATATATGAGCACTCCGTGCACAGGCAAGCAGACCCATAAAATTAATCATCACAGCACTATTAAATCTCAGCAAAGAGACCGGCAGTGCTGTGGTAGTACCAGGGTGCTCTTAAGTTGTCATATGTACTAAAGGAATGGCCCATGAGACTCTTGTGGAAAGAGCCTTCTATTCAGTTAGAAATGGAACAGCAGTTCCAATGATCATGAGTTAGAGTTCCTGACATGTTCTAGGAATAGCAAGAAAACTAGAGTAGCTGATATGGGGATGAGTATTAGAAGCAGTGATAAAAGAAGTCAGAGATAGAGTTGGGTCAAATCATGAATGGCCTCATGGGACATCAAAAGGCACTGGAATATATTTGTGACAAGTGAGCACTAGAAGAATATGAGTAGGAGAATAGTACACAGAGCTTTGAGAAAAGCATTAGAGTGAGAGATAAGAATGAAATCACTGAGAGCTGATTTCTATAATTCAGTTTCATTTCCTTGAAAGGATAGTAAAGAATGTGTCCTTGGTGGGTTGCAGTTAGTGTCCCAATTTGAGTGGTCGCACCATTTGGACAGCCTAATGCCCTATGTTTTCCTTCCTTTAGGATTATGGACTAAAATGTGGAAGTTGGCATATGTCAGGATCATTGGCTATTCTGGTCTCAGAGGGCAGATGCTAATTACCCTCAGGATTTCTTTGTAACATCAGAAGCTGTAGGCTCATTAGACTCAAAATATGTGAACCACCACCACAAGTCAACTTTGATTTAGAGCAACGGAGCCAGCATTGCTTGAAGGTGAGGTCACTGGAATCAGAGCCTTGATGAAGTTTCTCAGAAAGAAGACATTGTGCTGTATTTGTGTCTTCCTCACATTCCTCCTTTGCTCTTGCCTTGCTTCCCACCACATGTGGGTTGGCTGTTTCCAGGGCCCCAGGGATTGAAGGAAAGTTGTTGAGTTTCAAGCATATCAAAGAGTCTACACAAAGCCAGGGAGAAGTCCCTCAACCTGGGCATGGTTTTCCAAGGAAAAATATTCTATGGTTAATGGGAGAAGGAAAATGAAAGAAGAGGGTTACTTTAGCTTTTTCCAGAAAACAACTTGTGGTGTATATGCATGAAAGTCACTGCATAATACAGAGACTGATTTTCCAGCTGTGAGTCAGAGTCTGGCTGATGTAAAATGATGGAAGGAAAAGCTCCTGGAGGTTTATACACAGAGAGAGCCCTCAGGACTCTTTGTCTCAACAGCAAAGGCTCAACAGGAAGGTCAAGATCCAAGCATTTCAGGATCAGCTCATCCAGAGGAATCATGCATAAGCTGGTCACTCTTTCCCTTTGGCTTTAGTTTTTCCTTGTGTAAAATAGGGGTAGTAATATTATTTCTTCTTCAGGGTTAATGTGAGGATCAAGGATTATATGGATGGGAAAGTGCCTTATAAACTGCAAAGTTATTACCTGTGTATATCTGTTTTATTCTCCTACTGTTCAACTAATATTTATTATTATAAATATTTATTATTTAATATTATAATAAAATATCATAATTATTATTAAAGATAGTATTAAAGGCCTATTCTGTTTATGGTCCTGTTCTAAGTCTTGAACTGAACCACAGTGAGGTACCCAGTAGAGACAGGCTTAATTTTTTGTGTGTACACATAAAGGTGAAAATGTTGGTGTTGGTCAAGCTATAAACAGTTTCTCTGGTTCCTGCAAGGTGAGGTTCATTATCTGTTCCAAATTACCTCCTGTCCAATCTGTCAATCTCAGAAAATATTTTCACATGACACCTGCTCCTGTGCCACAAGTCAGTGGCACAGGAGTCCTCTTTGATCCCTCTTTCCTTTATCCCTTCTGTATCGAATCTATCAGTGAGTCCTACATCTTCCGCCTGCAGAAAATATCCAGAAATCTCTCCTTCCCTATCTTTCTCTGCTGGTACCATCCAGACACAAGTCATATTCATCTCTCACTGTGCCTCTCAATGGCTTACTGACTGCTTTCTGTGTTTCCGCTATGATCATTTACCCTGCCTTTTCTCCAAAACTGTCAAAGCATCTTTGAAAAATACCATGCCACAGTCTCTCATGGTTCACCTCCCCTTCCAATTTCCCCCAACTCCCTTCTCTTTTCTAACTCCCCATGTTTTGAAGGGGCGGTGGGTGGGAGGTCGGGGTACCAGATGGTTGGTATTATGGAGGGCACGAATGGCATGGAGCCCTGGGTGTGGTGCAAAAATAATGAATACTGTTATGCTGAAAATAAATAAAAAATAAATTTTAAAAAATAAAAATAAAATAAATAAAATCATAACAATTATTAAAAAAAAGGAAAGAAAGAAAAATACCATGCCATTGCCTCGCTTAAAAGCATCTAATTGTCTGAATTTCAAATTACTTGGCATGCCTGATATGATTTGGCCTCTATCCCCATCAGAGCATGGCTCATACATCTCTCTGCTTCACTCTGCTCATCACATGGACAGTCATCCTGTTCTTCAAGAGCAGGTCTTCCCCATGTCAGGGCATTCCCCTAACTCTTTACTTGGCCTAAAAGCTTTGATCTCAGATCTTTGCATGGCTGTCTCCTTATGAGTCAGATGTCTTGACCTCAGAGACACTTCTTTGACTATCCAGGCTAAGGACCACCAGCCTGGTTACTTGCTTACTATGCTGCCTTTGGTTTTCCTAATATTGATCATTATCTGAAACATTCTTGTTCCACATGTTTACATCTCTGTTGTCTATTTTCACCTATGTTAGAAACTCATGAAAATCAGAATCGTGATTACCTGCCTAGTTCAGTACAGTGCCTGGCTGACAATCACACCACAGCACACATATGGAATAGTATCTAGTACATGAGAAATCCACAATCAGCATCTTTCGAGTGAATGAAAGGGACTCTTTTACTTTGAGAAAATCAGTTTATTATGCTTTTTAGGTATAAATGTAAATAAAACCCCAAAACTCATCCCTAGTTAGATAGATCTGAATTGACCAACACCAAAAATAAATTCCTTAATTTAGATAAGTTGATGAGTGCTGTGTTCAGTGACATACACACACATATTTTTTAATAAAATAAGACTTCAGAAAATTGCTCCCCTGGAAAAAATATTTTTCCTAAATTATGGAGTGCTTTTATAGAATTATGAGCAGCTGCATACAGGAGAAGGAGAATAGATGCAAAGGAATTCTAGGTAGGGGATGTGTAGATCTGATGTGCTCATCATCTCAATCTAGTGGAAAACTTGTTTAAAAAGTGAATGAGAGGACTGGACAGAAACTCAGCAGTAGAAAGAACTCACTTAGTATTATTTACCAGTACACAGAAAAGTACCAAACAGTGGAGATTGTCTCCTCTACATCAAGGAGCCACAATACCCCCTTGTGGGTGAGTGTGAGGTTTTCTCTAAAGAGAATGTGTACTCCCTATTGCCAGTCATCTGGGGAATTTCCCAATCCTGTTGCAGAAGATGAGGCCTGGGATAAGAAAGCTTTAGAAATGGGAGGGGGAAACTCCCACTTTTCTAGGGGACAGGCTTCCTTAGACTTGACTGTGATAGGAGGTGCTGGGAAAACCATAGACAGTGGGTTGCCAGGATGGAAGCAGCACCAGGGACTGGTTCCTGCATATGGAGAAAGGCTGGGAGCTCAGAGATGTGGCTGAGGAATGGATCATCAGATTGTACTTGACCAGTGGATTCTGAACCAAGCCCCTTTGTGGAGCGACTATAAATTACCCTCTGTGTCCTTTGTCCATTTTATTTTCCATCTGTGAGTGTCCCCTCACCCTGGGTCAGAGCAGGAGCCCTTTGTGTCCTTCATCCAGAATGACAATGAGGTAGTGTTGGCCAGGGTGAGGGCCATGTTCTACTGTTGCCTCCACCTCCTGTGGGAACATGAGTATAGGACAGAGTGTTTGGGAATAGGAGACATATGATCTATGGTATCTCTGAGAGGGGCAAAAGCATTCCCTTCCCTCCAGGGTAGTAGCATCCTAGTACATTCTTCAGGTGAGTCAGTGGTTAAGGCAAGCCTTTCCCCCACCCCTGAGCCAGGTACCAAGTACATCATAGTATGATGGTTGCAGTCCTTTGATAGCCACCTGCCCTAGTGGGTTAGAGCAGGCAACCCTGAGAAGGAAAGACTGAATCTCAGCCCCAGGCCAGAGCATGCCATATCAGTCAGCGTGCTCCCATCAGTAGACAGGTGAATACAAAAATGCATGGGGTAGGGCCTTGGTCCACCAGGAAGGTCTGCACACTGAGAGTAGCCTCCTAACAGAGGTAGTGCAGTATGAAATAGTAAGCATAAAATGTCATGACAGCTTGGGAGAAAGAGTGGAGAAGAAAGAAAGCTTATTATGTTTTAGTACCTTTACTGGCACCTTTGTCCCACTTTTTGCATGAGGAGCCCCATGAATGATATAGATAGTCCTGGTTGTATGCATGGTTTTGTGGCTGTCCAGATGATCTCAACATTCCTGCCCCCAGCCTTTATCTCCCTAAGAAGGCAGTGGGAACATTTTTCAAAGGCAGTGCTAGGTCTTAGAAGAGCAGTGAATGAACATTGGATCTCAGTTGAAATTATGAGAGGATAAGCTTTGTCCCCAAAGTTATATTTCTTTTGTATTTTGTTTTTTAAAGATTTTATTTATTAATTATTTGAGAGTGAGAGAGAGAGCTAGAATGAGGAGGGGCATAGGGAGAAGCAGACTCCCTGTGGAGCAGGGAGCCCAATATGGGACTCAATCCCAGAACCTTGGAATCATGAACTGAGCTGAAAGCAGCTACCTAACCAACTGAGCCATCCAGGTACCTTATATTTCTTTAAAAAAAAAAAAAAAGGATTTTTTTTTGTTGTTGTTGTTGTTGTTGTTTATTTAGAGTACAAGCTGGAGGAGGGGCAGAGGGAGAGGGAGAGAGAGAATCTGAAGCAGACTTCCTCCTTAGCACAGAACCCAATGCTGGCCTTGCTCCCATGGTCCTGAGATCATAACCTGAGCCAAAACCTAGAGTCAGGTGCTTAACCAACTGAGCCACCCAGCCACCCCCACAAAGTTATATTTCAGCCAGCACAAATCTTCACAACTATGCTAAGTCAAATTAATGCCTAGACATTGTCTTTCTTGTTGGGCTTTTAAGAGTTTGGGGGTGTTTTTCACCCAATTACTCATAAGACAGTCTTAACTGTTATACTTTCAAAAATCCAGAATGTGTTCTAAAGGCAAGGGAAACAAAAGCAATAATGAACTTTTGGGACTTTAATAAGATAAAAAGCTTCTGCGCAACAAAGGAAACAGCAAAACTAAGAGGCAGCCCACCGAATGGGAGAAGATATTTGCAAATGAAAAAATGGGCAGAAGACATGAACAGATACTTCTCCAATGAAGACATACAAATGGCTAAGAGACACATGAAAAAATGTTCATCATCACTAGCCGTCAGGGAGATTCAAGTCAAAACCACATTGGGATGCCACCTTACACCAGTTAGAATGGCCAAAATTAACAAGACAGTAAACAACCTGTGTTGGAGGGGATGTGGAGAATGGGGAACCCTCTTACACTGTTGGTGGGAATGCAAGTTGGTGCAGACACTTTGGAAAGCAGTGTGGACAATCCTTAAGAAACTAAAAATAGAGCTTCCCTATGACCCTGCAATTGCACTACTGGGTATTTACCCCAAAGATACAGATGTAGTGAAAAGAAGGGCCATCTGTACCCCAGCGTTTATAGCAGCAATGGCCACGATCGCCAAACTGTGGAAAGAACCAAGATGCCCTTCAACAAATGAATGGATAAGGAAGATGTGGTCCATATACACTATGGAGTATTATGCCTCCATCAGAAAGGATGAATACCCAACTTTTGTAGCAACATGGATGGGACTGGAGGAGATTATGCTAAATGAAATAAGTCAATGAGAAAATGACATTTATCATATGGTTTCACTCTAAATGGGAACACAAGAAATAGCATATAGAACATTAGGGGAAGGAAGGGAAAACTGAAGGGGGTGAAATGAGAGAGGGAGATGAACTATGAGAGACTCTGGACTATGGAATCAATATGAGGGTTTCAGAGGGGAGGGAGTGAGGGTATGGGTTTGCCTGGTGATTGGTATTAAAGAGAGCATGTGTTACAATGAGTGTTACAATGAGAGCATGTGTTACAATGGGTGTTACATGAAATAATGAATCATGGAACACTATATAAAAAACTAATGATGTACTGTATGGTGACATAAAGAACTTAGCAAACTCAACACCCAAAGAACAAATAATCCAATCAAGAAATGGGCAGAGGACATGAACAGACATTGCTGCAAAGAAGACATCCAGATGGCCAACAGATACATGAAAAAGTGCTCCACATCACTCGGCATCAGGGAAATACAAATCCAAACCACAATGAGATATCACCTCACACCAGTCAGAATGGCTAAAATCAACAAGTCAGGAAATGACAGATGCTGGCGAGGATGCAGAGAAAGGGGAACCCTCCTACACTGTTGGTGGGAATGCATGCTGGTGCAGCCACTCTGGAAAACAGCATGGAGGTTCCTCAAAATGTTGAAAATAGAACTGCCCTATGACCCAGCAATTGCACTATTGGGTATTTACCCTAAAGATACAAACGTAGTGATCCAAAGGGGCACATGCACCCGAATGTTTATAGCAGCAATGTCCACAATAGCCAAACTATGGAAAGAACCTAGATGTCCATCAACAGATGAACGGATCAAGAAGATGTGGTATATATACACAATGGAATACTATGCAGCCATCAAAAGAAATGAAATCTTGCCATTTGCGACAACATGGATAGAACTAGAGCGTGTCATGCTTAGCGAAATAAGCCAAGCAGAGAAAGACAACTATCATATGATCTCCCTGATATGAGGAAGTGGTGATGCAACATGGGGGCTTAAGTAGGTAGGAGAAGAATAAATGAAACAAGATGGGATTGGGAGGGAGACAAACCATAAGTGACTCTTAATCTCACAAAACAAACTGAGGGTTGCTGGGGGGAGGGGGTTTGGGAGAAGGGGGTGGGATTATGGACATTGGGGAGGGTATGTGCTTTGGTGAGTGCTGTGAAGTGTGTAAACCTGGTGATTCACAGACCTGTACCCCTGGGGATAAAAATATATGTTTATAAAAAATAAAAAATTAAAAAAAAATCCAGAACTTCAGAAAGGGGTCTAGTCAAAGGTTATCTAGTTTAACCCATGCAATTTACACATGGGGAGGGTAAGATGTGTACCACTGAGTGGGTTAGGAGAACTGTTCAAAGGTATTAAAATAAATTAGTAGCAAAATTTGGAAAAGAACTTTTGAGACCCAGGCCAGAATTGTTTCCACGACATCTGAGTATTTGTTCCTTTGGGATGGCCTTCATTTTCATGAATATTAAATGTGCCAAAGCCATAATTTACTTTAAAAAAGTAAATATATTGAGTGCCTACTACATGATAGGCACTCAGTGTTTGTGATCTGTTTAAGGTCTAGCAGTCTTTTAAAGATATTATCATGGCCCCATTTTACAAGTGAGGTTATGAAGGCACAAAGAGTACAAATTGAGTTGTTAGGATATGAATTGGGATTCCATTCCACATTAGTGTAATTCTTAGCCTATTTTAGTGGGTTGAATGGGACCCAAAAGATAAGTCTGTGTGGAACCTATGAATGTGGCCTTATTTGGAAAGAGTTTTTGCAGTTATAATTAATGAAGATCGAGATCTTGAGATGAGATCATCCTGGACTACTAGTAGGTCCTAAATTCAATGACAGATATTCTTATGAGACACAGAAAGAAAACAGACACACAGAAGAGAAGGTTATGTGAAGATGAAGATAGACATTGGAGTGATATCTATAAGCCAAGAAATGCCAAGGATTGCTGGCAGCCACTAGAAGCTAGGAGAAAAGTGTGGAATAGATTCCTCTTCAGAACCTTCAGAAGGATCCGATACTGCGAACATGTTGATTTCAGACTTCTGGCCTCCAGATCTGTAGAAATTAATTTCTGCTGGTTTAAGCCAGTATGTTTGCAATAATTTCTTTCAGCACCTCTAGGAAATAAATACTTGGTGTTTTTTGTCATATGTCACAGCTTTTCTATATATTTTCCTACCTTTAGTTTACCTGCTGGTCTCAAGGTATGCCTCAGCAAGGAAATTGATAGATACTGGAAAGAAAAGGAATTAAAAGAAAGTGGCTCATATCCGACTGCTGTCTTGCAGGCCATTTCTGGATCAGTTGATTCCATTACACAAGCAAGAGTTCTTAAAATAAATTTCCTCGGAAAAATAAGGGGAAGCACCCACAGTGAATTGCAAACTCTTGTTCCAGTTGCTTTTTGTAATAACAACAACAAAAAAAGACACAGGCCACTGAAATGATTCATAAGTCATGTGATTTTAATATGGATGATACCGTGTAGAACTTCATTGTTTGCTAGGACCTTTCTTTCACATGCGTGATCTCATTTTGTTCCCATGGAAAACCTATATTTTTTGTGTTATTTTATTCATGAGAAGACAGTAGTTCATCCAGTTATCTGCCCAGGGTACCATAGCTTATATGTGTCATAATGGGGAACTAAGCCTAGCTTACTTGCTGAAATGCTTTTGCTGCTATGAAATAAAGGAATCACTAGCTTTTTTCATACAAACCCCTTGTTTTAGTGGTGAAGAAGTGACTTGTGCATTGAACTCTTAGTAGAAACAAAGAGAGATCAAAAGACAGTTGAAAGGATTACAGTCCAGGCTCTTGCTTTTCTTATCTGGTCTGATTCAAAGCATTTTCTGAATAAAGTAAAATTATTGTTTGAGGTATTGTGGAATTTTACTTTGGGGTCAAAGTCATAAAACAGCCAGATGTTTTGGAGCAAATCCTCCAAACAAGCTAGAAAACGTATAGTGATGACCACAGTTCAGCCAATTTAAGACAGATTTGGAAGAGGACCCTCACATTTCTAGTTTGTTCTGATGGCCAAATTCCAGATAATAACTAAAATAGGAGTAGGGGGTATACTTTAAAAGTTTATCACCTTTGTAAGGTCTTTTTCTTCCTTTATATATTTGAACCACTGTAACCCTGAGCCATAGAAGGTATTGCCTCCCTTTTACAGATGGCAAAAGCAAGGCATAGAGGGGCCCAGAAACTTACCCAAGGTGACACAGCAAGAACACCTCAGTGAGACTGGGATTCAAACCCAGACTTACATACGCCTCCCAACATCATACAGTGGAGGTGAAGTTTTACAAAGTGTCATATACACTTTGTAATATACACTTTGTCATATACACTTTCTGGGACCAGAAGTTTTACAAAGTGTCATATACAGTGTTGGACACTGGGTGACAGAAATTATTAATGTCCCCAAGGAGTTCACATCAGGAAAAAAGGCAGGAAAAAAGTCTTAACACAGCACCTAAGTTACAACTACCATTCCAAACCCATAATTTTAAAAGCCCATACTTGAGTCTGTCCCATGAGCTCTTCACAATTAGGCACTAGTCTGTACCATCAGGGATGCCAATCAGAAATAAGCAAATCCTGACTAATAGTAGTTAGAACCATTCAGGTATTTATCAACTGATTACCAAGAAGGCCAGTAATTGACAATTCCAGGTCTGATTCTGTGGCTCAGTGATATCATCAAGGATTTCATCCATGTGATTGTTTTCTCATGGTTTTAAAATGGATTCTGTATACCAGATCCCACATGCTCAAACTAGTGTTCTAAGGCAGGGGCAAAGTGTCTGTAAAAGACTCTGTCTTTCTATCACACTTACTCTGTGTTGGGCATTGTGTTTATCTCATTTAATTTTTACACACACAAATAACGTTAGGAAACTTATGTCCACCCCTCACAGGTAAGGCAATTGAAGGATTATTTATATCAGTTCAGAATTAAAATTCAGGTCAAGAAATGGGCAGAAGACATAAACAGACATTTCTCCAAAGAAGATATACAAATGGTCAATAGACACATGAAAAAATGCTCAGCATCTCTCGGCATCAGGGAAATGCAAATCAAAACCACAATGAGAAACCCCCTCACACCAGTCAGAATTGCTAAAATTAACAGGACAGGAAACAAGTGTTGGTGAGGATGTGGAGAAAGGGGAACCCTCTTATACTGCTGGTGGGAATGCAAGCTGGTATGGCTGGCCACTCTGGAAAACAGTATGGAGATTCCTCAATAAGTTAAAAATAAAGCTACCCTACAACCTAGCAATTGCACTACTGGGTATTCACCCCGGCGATAAAAATGTAGTCATCCAAAGGGAAACTTGCACCCCAGTGTTCATAGCAATAATGTCCATGATAGCCAAACTATGGTAAGGGCCCAGATATCCATCTACAGATAAATAGATAGAGAAGATGTGGTATATATACACAGTGGAATAGTATTCAGCCATCAAAAAAAGAAAACTTGCCTTTTGCAATGACATGGATGGAACTAGAAGGTATTATGCTAAATGAAATAAGTCAGTCAGAGAAAGACAATTGTCATATGACTTCATTTGTATGTGGAACTTAAGAAACAAAACAGAGGAGCATGGGGGAAGGAAGGGATAAATAAAACAAGATAAAATCAGAGAGGGAGACAAATCTTGAGTCTCTTAATTATAGGAAACAAATTGAGGGTTGCCAGAGGAGAGGTGGGTGTGGGGTTGGGGTCACCAGGTGATGGACATTAGGAGGGCACATGATGTAATGAGCAATGGGTGTTATATGCAACTGATGAACCACTGTACTCTATCTCTGAAACTAATGATACACTATATGTTATTTAATTGAATTTAAAAACAAAACAAAACAAAAAAACAAAACCTCGGGTCTTAAAATACTCCAAAGGATAGGCTTTTCACTATGAGAGTGGTATAAAACCTGCTTTTCTGAAGCTGGAGTCCTCCCCCCAGTGAAATTTAGACGGTAGTCAGCTATTTTTAACCTAGTGCTATTACAAGGCAGTTCAAACTTTTACCCCCCCTTTTGTTTTTTATGTAGCAGATAAGGATCCTGCAGCACAGAAGCACTAAACAGTCCATACCACTGTGAGCAGACCCCAGACTCCAACTCAGGGCTTCTGCTCTGCTGTATAGAAATCTTTCTGCTTTTCTCCTTGCAACTTTATTCTATTTCAGTTTAGAAGAGCATAGGTTTAAGATGAGCATATACTTTAAATATTTCAATGAGCAGGTGGGGCGATGGGGGTGGATTGGGTTATACATTGCTGTCATATCTCAGGGAAGGCTAAAATACCAAGAATTTTTCTCCCTTTCCTATAAGAAAATGCCAAGAAAAAAACCACTTCAAGATGCTATTGTCTTGCTATGCGGGATTGGGGGTAGGGTGGGGTGAGGGCAGGGAGTTTAAAAAAAAAAAAAACAAAAAAGAAAGAAAGAAAGAAAAAGAAAAGAAAAGAGAAGCCTAGAAGATCTTTTAATCTGCATTAGCAAGAAAACTCCACCATTCTCTCCCTTTTTTAATTTTTATTTATTTATTTATTTATTTATTTATTTTTAAGATTTTATTTATTTATCTGACAGAGAGAAACCACAAGTACACTGAGAGGCAGGCAGAGAGAGAGAGAGAGAAGGAAGCAGGCTCCCTGCTCAGCAGGGAGCCCGATGCGGGACTCGATCCCAGGACCCTGAGATCATGACCTGAGCCGAAGGCAGCGGCTTAACCCACTGAGCCACCCAGGCGCCCCTCTCTCCCTTTTTTTAAATTAAAATTTGTAGTTATGCTATTTTTTTGTTTGTTTCATTTTATCTTTCTTAGTATTCCAAGAGTCATGTTTATGCACCACACCCAGTGCTCCATGCAATACGTGCCCTCCATAATACCCACCATCAGGCTCACCCATCCCCGCCACCCCCCTCTTCCAAAACCCTCAGTTTGTTTCTCAGAGTCCACAGATTCTCATGGTTCATCTCCCCGTCTGATCTCTCCCAATTCAGTTTTTCTTTCCTTCTCCAAATGACCTCCATGTTATTCCTTATGGTCCACTAGTAAGTGAAACCGTATGATAATTGACTTTCTCTGCTTGACTTATTTCACTTAGCATAAGTCCTCCAGTCCCATCCATATTGAAACAAAAGTTGGGTATTCATCTTTTCTGATGGAGGTTTAATATTCCATTGTATATATGAGCCATATCCTCTTTATCCATTCATCTGTTGAAGGGTATCTTGGCTCTTTCTACAGTTTTGTGATTGTGGCCATTGCTGCTATGAAAACTGGGGTACAGCTGGCCCTTCTTTTCACTACATCTGTATCTTTGGGGTCAATACCCAGTAGTGCAATTACAAGGTCATAGGGTAGCTCTATTTTTAATTTCTTAATGAATCTCCACACTGTTTCCCAAAGTGTCTGCACCAACTTGCATTCGCACCAACAGTGTAAGAGGGTTCCCCTTTCCCCTTTCTCCACATCCTCTCCTACATTACCCTGATCCCCAAACCGGGCAAAAAGTAGAATTTCAGACAAATATCCCTGATGAATAATGATGCCAAGCTTCTCAACAAGATCCTAGCTAATAGGAACCAGCAGTACATTAAAAAGAGTATCCATGGGTGCCTGGGTGGCTCAGAGGGTTAAGCTGCTGCCTTTGGCTCAGGTCATGATCTCGG
Source organism: Mustela putorius furo (assembly GCF_011764305.1). Taxonomy (NCBI): domain Eukaryota; kingdom Metazoa; phylum Chordata; class Mammalia; order Carnivora; family Mustelidae; genus Mustela; species Mustela putorius. Next base: position 1,042,611 of record NW_025422439.1, on the reverse strand, counting down.
GGTCCTGGGATTGAGTCCCACATTGGATTCTCTGCTCAGCAGGGAGCCTGCTCCCTCTCTCTCTATTCCTACCTCTCTGCCTCCTTGTGATCTCTGCCTGTCAAATAAAAAAATAAATAAAATCTTAAAAAAAAAAAAAAAGAGTATCCACCATGACCAGGTGGGATTTATCCCTGGGATGCAAGGGTAATTCAACATTCGCAAACCAATCAATGTTTAGAACAAATCAATAAGAGAAGAGAGAAGAACCACATGGTCCTCTCAATTGATGCAGAAAAAACATTTGACAAAATACAGGATCCATTCCTGATTAAAACTCTTCATGTACGGATAGTGGGAACATTCCTCAACTTCATAAAACCTATTTATGAAAAACCCACAGGGAGTATCATTCTCAATGGGAAAGAGCTGACAGCCTTGAGATTAGGAACATGATAAGCATGCCCACTCTTACCACTGTAGTCAACATAGTACTAGAAGTCCTAGCAATAGCAATCAGACAACAAAAAGAAATAGAAGGAAAGGAGAAGGGAGTTGAGGGAAATTGGACGGGAGGTAAACCATGAGAGACTATGGACTCTGAAAAACAACCTGAGGGTCTTGAAGGGGCAGAGGGTGGGAGGTTGGGGGAAAAAGGTGGTGAGTATTAGGGAGGGCACGTATTGCATGGAGCACTGGGTGTGGTGCAAAAACTATGAATACTGTTACGCTGAAGAAAAAAAATTGAAAAAAAAAGATATTTGCATAAAAGCAAGGAAAATTACATTTATAAGGTTATTACTTGTAACATTTCAACAGTAACAAAATAAAGAACACCTAAATACTAATAATACTAGATAAAAATTATATATAACATGATGTATCTACAATATAGTGATCAGTAATTAAAATGAAAGGAGATCTATATATACACATATGGCAAATGTCTAGTATTTTTAAGTATCTTTAAGAATGTAAAGCCACTGTGAAGTGTGTAAATCTGGTGATTCACAGACCTGTACCCCTGGGGATAAAAATAAATGTTTATAAAAAATAAAAAATTAAAAAAAAAGAATGTAAAGCCATACTGTGTATAGTATGCATTGATTTGTTCAAGCAAAAGAATGTACATTTATATATATTAATATGCATTTAAAATTATTGGATGGTATATAAAACTTGTTATAAGCCATTGAAGAGTAGAACTGGTTCATGAGAAGTATGGTAATAAATTTTGCTTTCATTAAAAAAAAAGAAATAGAAAGTATTCAAATTGGGAAAGAAGTCAAACTCTCTTCACAGATGGCATAATACTTTATATGGAAAACCCAAAAGACTCCATCCCCAAACTACTAGAACTCATACAGCAATTCAGTAATGTGGCAGGTTACAAAATCAATGTACAGAAATCAATTGCTTTCTTATACACTAATGATGAAATATAGAAAGGGAAATTAGGAAATCAATTCCATTTACTATAGCACCAAGAGCCATAAGATACTTGGAATAAACCTAACCAAAGAGGTAAAGGATCTGTACTTGAGGAACTTCAGAACACTCATGAAAGAATTGAAGAAGACACAAAAAGATTCATTCCATGTTCATAGATGGGAAGAATAAACATTGTTAAAATGTCTATACTACCCAGAGAAATCTACACTTTCAATGCTATCCCTATCAAAATTCCATGGGCATTTTTCAAAGTGCTGGAACAAGCTATCCTAAAATTTGTATGGAACCAGAAAAGACCTCAAATTGCTAAGGAATGTTGAAAAAAGAAAAACAAAGCTGGGGACACCACATTGCCTGATTTCAAGCTTTACTGCAAAGCTGTGATCACCAGGATAGCATGGTATTGGCCCCAAAACAGACACATAAACCAGTGGAACAGAGTAGAGAGTCCAGACCCAGACTTGCAACTCTATGGTCAAATAATCTTCAACAAAGCAGGACAAAATACCCAGTGGAAAAAAGACAGTCTCTTCAATAAATGGTGCTGGAAAAGTTGGATAGCTATGTATAGAAGAATGAAACTCAACTATTCTCTCCCTTTTAACCAGTACTTTTATCAGATGAGAGCCTGTTTATCATTCATCTTTATCTCCTTTCATAAAGACCTTCACTCCTTGAGGTGTAAGACAGTGCTGGCTGGGCAAGGGAAAATGACCTGGAGGAGTATGTTTAAGTTTGTCCTTCTCTAATGCCTTCCATTCCTTTTCATTTTTCCTCATTCTTAGCAATGCTGTTGTCACTATCTCTGCACCAGATTTTAATATGTTCTAGATTCAGGATTCTTTTGTTTTGATAGCAATATTCAATTAGCATAACCTCAAGTTCCCTCTCCAAAGTCCTGTCTTCCTTCGTGCTTCATCAAATGTAATTTAGAAATGGGGGTGGAGGTGGGGTAGAATCTAATAAAGAATTATAACCTCCATAATGGAAAACTTAAGCCCCAAATATTTTCAAGTAAGTTCTGAAAATTTTAAACTATAGGGAGAATGCAGCAGGCATATTGGGGTCTTAAATCAACCTAATTTACCAGACAAATTAGATAATTAACAAAGATCTTCTTAAAGGATCATTAGCAAACTTAGATCTGTACATGTGACAATTACAATACATGTTTTTCTCATAAAACAGCCAACATGATGACTAGTAATTAACCTAGGAACTGACAGAGCATTATTCCTTCTGTTCCTTTTCCAAGCAGAATTGTGCCACAATGACAAGGAAGGCCCATGGGATTTTTTATTTTTTCAGTATATATTAATTTCATGTATTTATTATTTAAAGCATACATTTGCCCAAACAAAATCTATCTGATACTTCAGTGGTAATAATGTGAGTATCAGGAACTCTTATTTCTCTTAGGTCTGTGATGAGATGATTCTAAGAAATGTATGCTAGTTTATAGAATTAATATGCTTTATTTTTTCTTCATAGAGCAGGAGGAATAGCTAATGCATTGTTTCTGTTGAACAGAAGGTTATTAGTGTTGTTGAGCAACACTTAGCAAATCTCTAGTATTCAGTACAGTGTTAACTATTGTCATCATGCAGTATATCAAATCTTTTGACTTATTCATCTTACATAACCACAACTTTGTACTCTTTGACCAACATCTCCCTATTTTCCCAACCTCTCTGTCCCCAGTGATCACTCTTCTATTCTCTGCTTCTATATATTCAGCTTCTTAAGATCCTGCATGTAAATGAGATTGTGCAACTTTTTCTTTGTCTGGCTTATTTCAATTAGCACAATACCTTCCACATTCATCCATATTGTCACAAATGCAAGATTACCTTCTTTTTTTTTTTTCAAATATTTTATTTATTTGACAGACAGAGATCACAAGTAGGCAGAGAGGCAGGCAGAGAGCTAAGCAGAGAGCCTGATGTGGGGCTCGATCCCAGGACCTTGAGATCATTACCTGAGCTGAAGGCAGAAGCTTTAACCCACAGAACCACCCAGGTGCCCCAAGATTTCCTTCTTTTTAAAGACTGCATAATATTCTATTCTTGCTAGCTAGCTAACCTTAAATTTTCTGTATCCATTTATCTATCAGGGAACACGTAGGTTGTTTCTTGATCTTACCTGTTGTGTATAATGCTGCAATGAACATGAGAGTGCAAATGTCTCTTGGATATAGTGCCTATAGTGATTTATTTGCTTTGGTTATATACCCAGAAGTGGAATTGCTAGATCATATGATAGCTCTAATTTTAATTTTTTGGGGAAGTTACATACTTTTTTTCCATTATAGTTTACCAATTTACATTTCCACCAGCAGTGTTCAAGGACTCCCTTTTCTTGACATCATTACCAACACTTGTTATTCTTTGTCTTTTTGACAATACCATAATTGGTGTGCAGTGGTATCTCACTATGGTTTTGATTTGTATTTCCCTGGCGATTACTGATGTGACATCTTCTCATATACCTGTTGGCCATTTGTATGTATTCTTTGGGGAAATGCCCATTCAGATCCTTTGCCTATTTTTTTTAATATTGGGTTTTTATTTTGTTATTTTGTTTTTGTTTTTGCTATTAAGTTGTGTGTGTTCCTTACATATGTTCGATATTAACCCTTTATCAGATACATGATTTGAAAATATTTTCTTCAAGTCATAGCTGCTTTTTCATTTTATTGATTGCTTTCTTTTCTGTGAAGAAGTTTTTCAGTTTGATATAGTTCCACTTACTTATTTTTGCTTTTATTTACTTAGGTTTTGGTGCATATCCAAAACCATATTGCCATGGCCAATGGCCAATATCAAGAAGCTGTTACCCCATGTTTTCTTCTAAGAATTTTCTGGTGTCAGGTCTTACCTTTAAGTCTTTATATGTTTTGAGTTAAGTTTTTGGTGGTATGATGTAAGATAATGGTCCACTTTCATTCTTTTACATGTGGACATTCACTTCTCCCAATACTCTTTATTGAAAAGATTGTCATTTTCCCATTGTATATTCTTGGCATCCTTGTTGAAAATTAGTAACCTGTGTAGGAATAGGATTATTTCTGAACTCTCAACTCCAATGGAACTCTGTTCCATTGGTCTATGTTTCGATTTCTATGCCCCTACTGTACTGTTTTGATTATTATAACTTTGTAATATAATTTCAAATTAGGAAATGTGATGTCTCCAACTCTGTTCTGCTTCACCAAGATTAATTTGGCTATTTGGTGTCTTTTGTGGTTCCTTATAAATTTTAGAATTGTTTTTATCTATTTCTTTGAAAAAAAGTCATTGAATTTTGGTGGAGATTACATTGAATCTATATATATCTTTGAGTAGTATGGACATTTTAACAATATTGATTATTTCAGTCCATGAACATGGGATGTCTTTCCATTTATTTGTGTCCTCTTTAATTTCTTTCTTCAGTACTTATAGTATATACATCTTTTACCCCCTTTGTTAAATTTATTCCAAAATATATTGTTAATTTTAATGCTATTATGAATGGATTTTTTTTTGATAGATTATTGTTGGTGTAAAGAAACACAACTGAAGCTTTGTTGATTTTATAGTCAGGAACTTTACTATATTTATTTATTAGTTTTTAAAGGTTTTTTTGTGTCTGTGCATGGGGTATTTAAGGGTTTCGAGAAATAGGATTATGTCATCTGAAAACAGTTTTACTTATTCCTTTCTGATTTGGAGGCCTTTTATTTCTTTTTCTTGTCTGATTGCTCTAGCTAGTACATTCTATACTATGTTGAATAGAAGCAGTGAGTGTTGGCATTCTTGCCTTGTATTGGATCTTAGAGAAAAAAGTTTCAGTTTTTCTTCATTGATTATGACATTAATTTCAAGCTTTGTATAAATGGCATTTATTGTGTTGAGGAAACTTTCTTTTGTGTCTATTTTATTGAGAGTTTTTATCATGAATGGATATTGAACTTTATCGAATGCTTTTCCTGCATCTATTAAGATTATCATGCAGTTTTTGTCTTTCCTTCTGTTAATGTTATTCATCATATTAATTGAATTGTTTATGTTAAATCAAACTTGCATCTCAGGGATAAATACCACAATGCCATGGCAAATAATTTTTTTGATGTATTGCTAAATATGATTTTCTGATACTTTATTGAGGATTTTTGTATCTATGTTTGTCAGAGATAATATTTTCTTGCAGTTTTCTTTTCTTGTGGTGTCTTTGTCTGGTTTTGATGTCAGGGCAATAAAATAATTTTGGAAGTATTTCCTTTCCTTCTATTTTTCAGAAGAATTTCAGAAGAATTTGTATTATTTTTTTCTTTGAATGTTTGGTATAATTCAGCTGTGAAACCATATGCTCCTGGGCTTTTCTTGAGATGTTTTTGATTACTACTTCCATTTTCATATTTGTTATTGGTCTATTAAGGACTTCTGTTTCTTCTTGATTCAGTCTTAGTAGGTTATGCATTTCTAGGAAGTCATCCATTTGTTCTAGGTTATCCCATTTGTTCTTGTATAATTTTCCATAATGGTCCCTTACAATCCTTTTTTATTCCTGAGGCATCCATTGTAATGGTTCCTCTTTTCATTTGTCGTTTTAACTTCTAGCCTGGTGGCCTTTATTATATGGGGTAGCTGGGAACCTCTCTGAACAATGTTAAGGAAAAAAAAAAGGCAAAAACAAAAACTGTAAACAAAGCTTTCTTGACCTGCATTCTATCCATCTTTTTAGGTTGTCTTCATGATTCTTCCAAGAATCCTTCTATCTGCAGCTGGATGTGATTTCTCTTCCTCTAAATTTCCCTTTTTTAGAACAATGTTGTTCCAATGTCCAGGTGCATATGAATCACCTGGGAAGTGTGTTAGAATGCAGTAGGTCTGGAGTAGAACCTGTGTTCCTGTGTTGTTCAAGCTCCCAGGTGATCCTGATGCTGCCAGTCTACAGACCACCCATTGAGTATAGCTATGATTTTTAGAGCACTGAACATTTCTTGCCTTGTATTAAAATTACTTGTCTGAGGGCTCCTGGGTTTCTCAGTTGGTTAAGTGGCTGCCTTTTGTTCAGGTCATGATTTCAGGGTTCTGAGATTAAGCCCCACATGGAGTTCTGCTCCTTGCTCAGTGGGGAGTCTGCTTCTCCTTCTCCCTCTGCTGCTCCCCCTGCTCATGCTCTCTCACTTGTGTGTGCTCTCTCTCTTAAATTACTGAATAAAATCTTTTTTTAAAAAAATTACCTGTTTGTGTGGTTGACTTCCTCAGTTGGATTGTAGTAATTTTCTTGATAATCTGATTGTAGCTTATAAAATTCTTTCTCAAAAACTTCTCTGATGAATCTGAACAGTGATTCTCCATAACATAAACTTGTTTTAATTGTCTATGTAGGATTTATCTTCTTAGTTTGCATATCCCCTCTATTTAAGGTAAGAGCATAAACCTTTCAGCTGAGGAACAAGCATCAAAATATTACCTGGTGTTAGGTAGATACTTGAAAATGTTTATGGAAGCAACAAACAAACAGTTTCTCCCCTTTATTTCCAAGTTTATTGTCTTTATAGTTAATGGCAGATATAACCATAATCATGATGATGTAATTATGACGGTGAGTGTTCTGTGTTGTTTAAAGTTCATAATTTTCTGGGTGCCTGGGTGGCTCAGTGGGTTAAAATCTCTGCCTTCGGCTCAGGTCATGATCCCAGGGTCCCCGGATTGAGTCCTTGCTGAGCCCCTGCTCAGCAGGGAGCCCGTTTCCTTCTCTCTCTCTTTCTGCCTACTTGTAGTCTCTCTCTCTCTCTGTCAAATAAATAAAATCTTTAAAGTTCATGATTTTCTGTAGTTCATAGGTACTGTAGGAAGGCAGTTAGATGGAATTAGGGCTTACTAACAAAGCAGAACTATATTTTTTAATATTGTTTTAATTAACACATAATGTATTATTTATTTCAGGAGTATTGGTCTGTGATTCATCAGTCTTACACAATTCACAGCACTCACCATAGCACATACCCTCCCCAATGTCCATCAAACAGCCATCCCATCCTTCCTACCCCCATCCACCCTAGCAACCCTCAGTTTGTTTCCTGAGATTCAGAGTCTTTTATGGCTTGTCTCCCTTTCTGGTTTCATCATATTTCATTTTTCCCCCCTCTCCTCCCCTATGATCCTCTGCCTTGTTTCTTAAATTCCACATATCAGGGAGATGGTATGATAATTGTCTTTCTCTGATTGACTTATTTTGCTTAGCATAATACCCCCTAGCTGCATCCATGTCATTGCAAATGGCAAGATTTCACTTTTTGGATGGCCGTATAATATCCCATTATATATATACACACCACATCTTCTTTATTCATTCCTCTGTCGATGGATGTTCTTTCCATCATTTGACTATTGTGGACATTGCTGCTATAAACATGGGGTGTGGGTGCCCCTTTGGATCACTATATTTTTATCTTTAGGGTAAATAACCAGTAGTACAATTGCTGGGTCATAGGGTAGCTCTATTTTCAACTTTTTGAGGAACCTCCATACTGTTTTCCAAAGTGGCTGTACTAGCCTGCATTCACCCCAACAGTGAGGTTCCCTTTCTCCGCAGAGGGTTCCCCTTTCTCCACATCCTCAACAACACCTGTTGTTTCCTGACTGGTTAATTTTCATCATTCTGACTGGTGTGAGGTGGTCTCGCACTGTGGTTTTGAGTTGTATTTCCCTGATGCCAAGGAATGTTGAGCACTTTTTCATGTGTCTGTTGGCCATTTGGATGTCTTCTTTGCAGAAATGTCTGTTCATGTCTTCTCAAAGCAGCACTTTAAAAATCGTTTTATCTGTATGAGTGTGTGCAAATGTAAACTATAAAAATATAAGATAAATAACATGGTTTCTTTTTTCTACTTGGGTCCTTATCATACCTGTGCTGGGTTTGTTGTTGTTGTCGTTTTCTGTTTTGTTTTTTGATCCTTATTAGAATTAGGTAAAGCACAATCTCTTCTCTGGGCAGCAGAAACCCAGTATTGATTTTTCTTTATTGACCAATAATACATTGCAATATAAATATTTATGATGGCTGCACATAATAAAAAATAAGTTAAATACCACAGAGGAAAATGAAATGTAAATGGGAAGGGATTTCTCATGGGTAACACATCACTTTATAATCTTATGTTACTCTGAGAAGTACCCAACAGCTTTCTAGGATCAATGCTCAGATTACAAGACCTCCATCATCACAAACAGACATTTGCAATTTGGTATCCTGTCCTCTTGGGGATCATTCATGTCAGGTTTATTTGGCGATTTAGCAGGTGAAATACAATATATATGCAAAGCCCTTCTAAAGTGGCCAGGTGTTTAAATGGAATTCTTCTAATATCTTGGAACATTTTTTGTAGATCCCCCAAATGTCAGAGTTGAAAGAAACCATGGAGATCATTATTCCAAGGCTCTCTTGTTTAATGGTGAGAGGCACTGAGGTGCAGAGAGGAGAAGTGCTGGTCTGAGGTTACAGCGTGTTGTTAGTTGAGCAAGAATCTTCCCAAGCTCCTGGTTCAGTGGTCTTTCCTGAACATGTCTTTGTTAATTCTGGAGAAGTAAGGGGGTTTGGAGTAGGGCATACAGGGATGTGGTAGAAATAGAGTATGGATAATGAGACTATAAAAGGTGTTTTTCCAAAGGACACAGTAAATAGTAGCTTTTTTTTTTTTTTTCCTGGAGTTACTACTGACTTGGTTAGAATATATAGAGACAGCCATTTGGCTTAACATCAGTTCCTATTTTTTTCTACCTCACAAGGATGGTGACTGAAACTAAAATGTTTTGAGGTCAAAAATTTTCTTAGGTGTTAGTGACAAAGATCTTAAAAGTGTATCCTCCGCATCACCCCCTTTCCCATCTTTCAGTCTCCCCGAGGCAAGTAACTTCTATTTTTCTACAAAAAACAGATTGTTTTTTGACAATTCAAGATGGTGAAAGAAGGTGAACTTCAATAAGTCACATCAACAGACTTAGATACTAAGCATGCAGTGTGTTTGTGTTTGAGTATGAGCAGTATTAGTAAAATAACATTTATACCACCAAAAATAAACTCTGCATTTATGTTCTATACACTGTTTGTAGGGAAAAGAAAGGGAACATAGGATTTTCAATTTGTATTGTTGCCCTTCTTATGACCCTTCAGTTTCTTCACAGTCATTGTACAGGAGGTGTAAATGCCTCTCTTCTCTGTCATCAGCCTCCCCAAAACACACTTAGTAAACACAATTTCCAAACTGCAAATGCTTATGAAAAGACTCAGGGGAGAACATCAGAGATCATCCATACATCTAGACTGGGGTAGATTACAACCCCTTATGCAAGACAGCAGTATTAACCCTCAGCCAGAAATGCCTTTTCAGTGAAATAAGTATATGTGTGTGCGCGTACACTCGTGTGTGTGTGTGTGTGTGTGTGTGTGTGTGTGTGTGTGTGTGTGTGTGTGTATGGTTTTTTCTTAAGGAAAGGGCAGAAGAAAGTAACAGCTGTTTTCACGCATTGAAAATGCATCTATTCAGAGTAACTTGAGTATTCATACCAGATCAGCAACCCAATGCAGTTTGAGATTTGACAGAATTCCCTCAATAGCTCTAAAACCAGAGTCCAGATGATGAGAGGGATACCTGATGTTTGAATTGCCTTTGCAACTACGTTTTTTTAGGTCTTTCAAATTGCTGCTTGCTAACATTTACAGTTCTCTGCAGCCATAATATACCACCACGGGATTTGGGAGGAGATCAAAGCAGCAGGAAAGAAATTGCTATTCCCAAATTCTTACCAGTAAAAGATCGGTGCATGTCAAACAGCTTTTAATGTCCACAGACCCAGGTCGGTATACACACAAGGCCATTTCCATTTGTAAAACCTACACTTTCTTCCTTCAAATCTGTTCAGCTCCAAAGAGGAAAGAAACTCTGCTATGAATCCTAATAATTATAGATGTTAGCCTTCAAAGACTTTAACTTTTCAAGCCCTTTTCTTATTGGTTATAGAATATAAATGTGCCTTTTGTTAAGAAAACTGGCTCTCTTAAACCTCTACTTTTAATTTAGTAATTGGGCAGGTAAAGGAAAGTAGGATATTTCAAAGGAAGGATTGTTTATTTTTTAAATAAAGCTGGATAAGGTGGAGAATAGCATTTATAGTGTATGTTATCTCTTATCTAAGATCCACATATGCAAACATAGAAAAAGAGAGGAATAAGCAAATCATAAACATATTAAAGCAGTTATCTATAAGGAAGAGGGAGGGGAGAGGGAGAGAGAGTCTTGCTTTGTCTAAATAGATCTCATTTTGTAGATACCACGTTGGAGCCATTTGAATATTTTACATAATTAAAAAATAACTCAGAAAGAAAAATGACCATTCAAAATCAAAATCAAAATGTAACAAACAGATTGAACTGTGTATTAAGTTGGTGACTTAGCTACACATGGAAGACTTATTTTAGTAGACTATCAAATACGGTAATGTGGGGGTGCCTGCCTGGTGCAGTTGCTGGAATGAGCGACTCTTGATCTCAGGGCTGTGGATTTGAGCCCCATATTGGGTGTGGAGTTTACTTAAAAATAAAAATCTTAAAAATATTTGTTAATGTGGTAATACATACAAAGGACAAAATGAACTGCAAAAAATTGTAATTTGCTTTTAGCAGTTATATTGATAGTATTAAATCGATTTTCTTATTCTACCACTATTATTTATTATAGTTGGATAAAACAAATACATGCTTAGGAATCAGATTTTTTTTTTTCAGGTGAGATAAAAATGGACGATCAGGATGTTAAGCAAATTGCCTGAACTTGATGGCAAATAGAAAACTGTTTTCTTTTAAAGATATATATATATATATATATATATATATATATATATATTTTTTTTTTTTTTTAGCTCTGTCTACTGAAAAGTCTGAGAAACCGTGTCTGACCAGTACTGACTACTAGCAATGAGCACCTTAGTTTCCAAATAATTATGATCTCAACATGCCATTTCCCACTAAAATTTACGCTGAAACTATTAAACATGGGGAAGGATTCAAACACTAAATTGTCTTTTCTGTAAGAACTATACCTCATGGTTCCAAATAATGTGGAAGGGAAATCATTCTTTATAGAGAACTGCAGCTGTTAAAGGTGGGAATAAAAAGATAACAACATTTTGGCACCTCTAATGAAATAGCGAATGATCATCAATGGATTCTCAAAACTTAAATAAAAAGCTAGTAAGGCACTTGAAAATAGATAGATCAGACTGAAAACACTGGAATGGACTGATCACTTATTTTTTTTTTCTTCTCCAAATTTTTATTCCAATTCTGGTCAGTTAACATTTAGTATATTAGTTTCAGGTGTACAGTATTTTGATTTAGCATTGCTGTACAACACCCAGTGCTCATCACAAGTGCCCTCCTTAATCCCCATCACCTATTTAATCCATCCCCCTCCCCGCCTTCCCTCTAGTAACTATCAATTTGTTCTCTATAATTAAGAGTCTGTCTCTTGGTTTACCTCTTTCTTTCCCTATGTTCATTTGTTTTGTTTCTTAAATTCCACATATGAATAAAATAATCTGGTATTTCTCTTTCTCTGACTCATATATATTGCTTAGCATAATACTCTCTAGCTCCATCTATGTTGTTGCAAATGGCAAGATTTCATTCTTTTTTATGGCTGAATAATATTCCTGTGTGTGTGTGTGTGTGTGTGTTTACCACATTTTGTTTAACTACTCATCAGAGAGTGGACATTTGGGCTCTTTCCATAACTTGGCTATTGTTGATAATGCTGCTGTAAATATCTGGGAGCATTTATTCTTTAGAATCAGTATTTTTTTTTAAGATTTTATTTATTTGACAGACAGGGATCACAAGTAGGCCCAGAGGCAGGCAGAGAGAGAGAGAGAGAGAGAGAGAGGGGAAATCAGGCTCCCTGCTGAGTAGAGAGCCAGATGAGGGCCTCCATCCCAGGACCCTGAGATCATGACCCGAGCCAAAGGCAGAGGCTCAACCCACTGAGCCATTGAGGCACCCCTGGAATCAGTATTTATTAATCATTTGGGTAAATACCTGGTAGTAAAGTTGCTGGATTATAGAGTATTTCTGTTTTTAACTTTTGAGAAACCTCTATATTATTTAAGAGCTAATAAGACATTAATTTTCTTCTGATGTGATACAACAGGAACTACAGAATACCTACTATAAAGTATTCTTACCAGAGAATTGAGATAAATAAACCAGTTCATAGTACATAAAGGACCAGAGTAAAATAGAGAGAAAAACTGCTGTAAAAATCCAGAATAAGGAAAATTCGACAGGAACAAACTGCTTAGTTTCTTCAACAAACAAATTATACACAAGCTCATGTAGGTGCTCTCGTATGAACATGCACACAGACACGAGCAGGGAACCTGAAAATTAAAATCAATTTAAGAGACATATTCTCCAGATTAATTGTTTTACATATTATTTGGAGCCTAATTTAAAAAAATATATAGTCAAATTACATTCATTAAATGATCAGTGAAATCTAATATTGCCTATTTTGGTAATTTTAGGGGAATTTTCTTTTTGGTATGATCTTGCTATTATAGTCCTATTCTGAAAAAGACTTCTTTAGAGATACAGATTGAAATATTTATATTTAAAATGGTAAAATTTCTGTCATTGGTTTCAAACTGATCCAAAAGTGTGTGTACATATGAGAGAGAAGGCTGGTGAGGTGCAGAAAACTAGATTCACTATATACTGAAACTTGCTAAAACTTCTAACATGAATCTTTTCTAGTTCTATATTTATCTGAATATTTCCATGACAAAAAGTTTTCAAAATGCTAAAACCAGACTGAAGTCAGATTTTCTTAAATGTTAAATGACATTAGGGTATTACCACATTTTGGAGAGCAAATGACAGAGAAAACCCATTCAAATTAGTTTAGGGCTATAAAAAGGGAGGGAAATGTATTTGTTTATATTACTAAAAATTTCAGAGATGGAGCTGGCTCAGACACTCCGAGGATTCAAATGTCTGCATGTGCCATGTCTTTCTCTTTCTCTTCCTCCATCTTCCCCTCCTGCTGTATCTCTGTATTGCCTATTTTACCCATCCCCTACCTCTCTTTTAGGCTCCACCTCCTCTTTGTTCCTATCTCATTTCTCCTTTCTACAGCCAAGATTACTTCATGAAAAGGGTGTAGAGACAATACCAATAGGACACAATCCCAGTTTAGCCACCCTTGGAAAAAAGAGATTTCTCCCAGTGAAGGTATTATCAGTTTCAGGTGCAGAAAGTAAATTGAAGTGACCATACTCCTCAGGGTTTAATCACCTTAAGTGATTAAACCATTTATGGAGCCTTTCTAGTTGACTTTATCCTAATTTCTATCTCTTTTGTCCCTAATCCCTACTAGCATTTGCTTCCTGTGGTTTTCACCAAAAATATTGATTCAATTTTTTTGTTTATGTCCTTTTATATGTTAGTATCTTTGTAAAATACGTATTGTGCTTTTGGATGCATATATAGAGGGCTGTATATCTCATCTGAAACTAATCTTTTTCCCTTTAAAATTGTGTATGTTTAAATAACATTCTATTGGGGTGTATTTACATGCAGTAAAATATACAGATCTGAAGCATACAGTTAAACGAGTTTGACAAATGTATATTCCATGTAATGGACACCCTAATCAAAACAGAACATTTCCATCACCCTAGAAACTTTTCCTCTGTCTTTTTACAGTAAATCCCCCAATTAGATGCAACCAGGGTTCTGATTTCTATTACCATAGGTTAGTTTGCATGTTCAATGAGTTTTATAAACATGGAATTGTACATTATGTACTCTTTTATGTCTGGCTTTTCTTTTCTTTTCTTTTTTTTTTAATTTTTTACTCAATATCTGTGAGATTCATCCAAGTTTTACATGTATTAATATTTTAAAAAAATCATTACTATTGAATAACATTCCACAGTAGGAATATAATACTATGTTTTTAGGACAGTAGGAATATAATACTATGTTTTTAGGATAGGTATGTGAGCATCTAGTCATTTGTTTGTGACTGCTTCACAGTATTCTATAATTTGCATCTTCCGTATTTTATTCATCCAATCCCCTGGTCATGAACACTTAACTTTCTCCTGTAGCCTGTTAGCAAAAACAATACTGTGACAAACATCTTTAGCTGCATTCCCTCTGAGAGCTGTGTGAGAATTCTCTGGAGCATATAAACATTCTTAATTTCATTGAGGACGATTGCACTGTAGAATGCCCACATCACTTAAATTCCGTTCAGCAGTACTTGCGGGTACCATTTTCCCATGTGATGGCCATGAATAGCATTACAACGATGGAAATAATGTTAACCAGTATTTGATATTTGTAGCATGGCTTTCCAATAGAAATTTTTATGATGAAGGAAATATTCTGCCTCTTTATTCTCCAAAATGGTAGCTACTAGCTACACATGGCTATTGAACACTTGAAATGTGGCTAGTGTGACTGAAGAACTTCATTTTATATTATGTAAATTTAATTAATTTAAATGTTAATTAAGTAGCCACATGTAGTTCATGGGTACCATATTGGACAGGGAAGATTTAGGGTCAATCAGGATGATGAGATTTGACTTAGTTTCTGAGACCAGTGGGGAGTCACTGGAAAGGAATTTAAGAGAATGACATGATACACTGTTGTCTTAGAAAGATCATTCCAACTGGAGTGAGGCATGGGTGAAGTGGAATTCAACAGTACTCAGGAAATATCAGTTAAGAAATATTAGTTGAAATGATGGTGCAGAAACCCTAACTAACAAAAGGAAAAAAAAAAATGATGGTGGCTTGTGTAGGAGCAGTAGAGATTGAGAGAATGAGAGAATAGAGTCAAGAGTTTAAGTGGAAACACTGATAGAACCTGGACAATGACTTGAAATGGTGGATCAGAAAAGAAACAACAATGAATTCCAAGTCTCTAGCATGGATGACAAGATGCATGGAGGTACAAAGTTTCTAATGAAGGTTCAAGCAACTCATATGGAAAATTCCCACCAACCAGGAGTAGTAAGGGAGACCTAGTCAAGGTCTTTTGAATCATGGAAAGATTGTATTTGGAGCCAGATTGTCTTAGGGTCTGGAACCCCATCTGCTACTGCTCTGGTTTCACTAAGGCTCATGCCAAAGGTCACTTTCATCTGTCTTACACCATCTTCTGCTCATAGACTGACAGAATTTAGCATGAGAAGAACGAAGCGACCTGGAGAAACTTATAAATATCTGGAAGTTCTGAGGTTGACATAGAAGGAAAGTCCAGGAACTGATATGCATCCATTGTTTAATGTTGTAGGCAATTAGTGATCGGGAGCAGCTGGTATGGTTAAACTGTTAAAAATGCCAAAGTAAGTGAAACAGAACATATGGGATAGGTTTTATCTCCAAAATACTGCTTTGAGGATAATATTGACATAATTTGCCTATCATATTTTCCCCCTTTGAAATGATTTGCATAACATTTCCTAGAAATAGGCTCCATATGTGTGTTAGTAATTTGGTGGAAGAAGTGTAAACTCAGGCTCATTGAAGGAGAGCCAACTACAAGAGGAATCATGAATTTACAACGAGAGCCAGGCAACATCTCTCTTCATGGGAAAAGTAGATTGTCAATGGAAAGTCAACAAAAGGAGCTATGAAACAGTGAGTCCTTTCTTATGACAACCACTGAACGAGGTTATGTTGTCATTAGTCAACTTTCTAAGTATGTTAGCAACTCCATTTTGTAGATTTGAAAACTAAGATTTAAATAGAGGTGGTAATTTGCTCAAGTCACACAGGTAGAAAGTGCCACAGCTGGGTTACAAACCAGTTTTACTTGACTGAAAAATGGCTATTCTTAGACAAAAAGAAAAAAAAATCCATCTCTGGAATTGCACAAGTGTAGTGATTCTCAAAGTGTGGTCTTTGGACTACTAGCACAGACCTCACCTGGGAATATTTTATGACTATGAATCACCTCAGACCTCCTGAATAAGGAATTCTGGTGGTTAGGTCCAGAAATCTGTGTTTTAACAAGCCCTCCAAGTAATTCTGATGCATGCTACTGTTTTGGAACCACTAGATAAGTGAGATTTAATTAATCATGTAAGTTACCCAGGAAAGCTGCAGTGGGAGGATATTGCTGGAAGGATGCAACAAAATGGAACTCATGTTTTCTATGCAAAGAGTAATTGCAGAACATATCGGGGAAATATGGATAACTGAAATATCAACAACCCTGTTTAATGGAAAGAATACTAGGTAAGTGATTTTGAATACTTGTTTCTAATTCCAGTCTGATGGTCATGTGCAGGTTGATTTTGGACAAATCATTTAACTTCTATACTTTTTCTTTTAATCCCAATTAAAATGATAATGGTGGTGGAGGTAATAATGCATTTTCATGGCTCATTAGAGTTTCCAGTGCCTTTACATTATTTTAGAGGTAGGTGGACAGTGATTAGCCAAAAATTAAAAAGCTGTTTACTTAGAAAATCTCCAATATGTCTTCCAAATTGACATTTTAGTAGAATTTTTTTCAGTGTATACTTTGTTTTTACTGATAATACTGAGTTTTTTAAGCCAGTATTATTATTTTAATATGATAATTATTTTTTAAATTCTAGTAGAGTTTTTAAAAGTAAGATGTAAATATACAAAATTACAGATGGCCCCATTAATGGTTCTCAAGCTTGATTGCACTCAGAATCACCTAAGAGCTTAATGGAAAGTAAAAAAAAACATCCAGACCTTTCTCCAGAGCAATATACCATGCTCACATCCCTTATATACATACCAAATATATATATATACACACACACACACACACACACACAGAGAGAGAGAGAGAGAGAGAGAGAGGGAGAGAGAGAGAGATGTGTTAGAATCACACCTAACATTGAGAATTGTGGCTCTAAATATTAAGTGAATCTGAAAGAAGGAGAAATTAACAGTGGCCAGCAGTAATTTGGGGAAGAAGTATAGTGATATTCTAGCCATTTATCTCTGTGACTCTCCATCATCTATGGGGGAATCTATTTTACTTAGCTTGGAATTTAAAGTCTTCCATGCTCTTACTTCCTGAGTACATTTCCTGCTTCCTGTTCCATTAATCATTTCCATAAGCCCAGGCTTTAGCCATTAGACTCCTTGCTTTTCTTCAGTTCTTCTACCCAGAGCTATATGTTCTCTGTAATTTAAATAGTGCTATTTCCTTCTAGTGGTTTTGCCTATTGAAAGCATATCCTTCCTCCACAGCACAGTGCAAGTGTTAGATTCTTCATGAAGACTTCCCTGGCGCCATTGTATGGGAAGCATCTCTCCTTCCTCTGATGGCATATCACTTTGGATATTGAATCCACTAGGATATTATTGGCTGCATAATAGAACACCTGTGTCAAATACCTTCAATAATAAAGACAATTTATTGTCTCGGAAATCATGAAGTAAGATGGCTTTATAGGGTCAATTTAATAACTCAACAGTGCCATGAAAGATCAGGTCCTTTTTCCTTTCCCATCCTCCAGCCTAGCTTTAGTTCCTGGGGTCGAATCTAAAACAGCCACCATGGTTCTAAGTGTAACTTACAGACATAACTATGCCCAGTGGGTGAAAAGAGCTTTTGTTGATGTTGTTTTCTTTTGAAGAACAAGGAAACCTTGCCAAGAATCTGACCATCAGACTTCTTATGTTCCATTGGTCAAAATTATGTCACATGCTTGTTTTTAAAGCACTGACTGGTAAGGGGAATACAGTTTCTGTGACTGGCTCACTGAAGCGCATGTATAATAGAAGGATTTCCTAAAAAAATCGGAGCGTATTTAGAAAGGAGGAGTGATGGTGATTGTGAATGGTGCTTGACTAAGGTGTTCACTCCCTCTCCCAAGCAAGTGGGCCCTTTCAACTTCTATGATAGCTGTCTCTTCCATTGTCTTAATACTGCTATTAAACTCAAGACTCTGTGAGCATAGAGTTTTATGTTTGAAGTCATGAGCTTTGGAGTCAGGCACACCTGGGTTGAAATTAAAGTAATAGACTCCTTCAAGCTTGCCTAAGGCTTTTCTGACTTTAGTAACAGAAGTCACATATTCACAGAAGCCCCTTAGCCTTAGGCAAACGAGGACAGTTAGTCACCCTCCTTGAAATCTCAACTCTCCCATATATTGGATGCATGATTTGGAGGTCAAGTCGTTTACTCCCTCAGCGTTTCATTCAAGAACTACTTTTTGAATGTCCACTATCTGCCAAGCACTGTTTCAGAAAGTTCTCCTTGTTTTCCTGACCACTCTGGCACTAGCTCTCTAATTTCCCGCAATCGTGCTAAAGCTGTCCTGGGACTGCCTTGTGTGTGACCCCTTCTCTGCACCCCATCACCCAGAGATGATGTCAGAGGAAGCCTCGCCGCCTGACGAATGGGGTTTGGGAAATCCCCAGGAGTTTTCAGACACTGTTTCTGGCCTGAAAAACAAAAACACCCGGGAAACAGCCAAGGGTCCCAATATGCTCAGAGAACATGCCGTCCTCTCCTGTTTGCAGGGCCATTTCTTGGACAAGCAGCGGCTCTGTTTGCTGGACTTTTGGCCCTGTGCAGTGACTGTGAGGCAAGGCACATATTGCACAAACGGGCCAGTGAAATGAGGTAATTGCGGCTTTCGATGAATGCTATTTCTGTCTCCTGGGCAATGTTGGCTGGGATATGAAGAACGAGAGCTAGTGTATCTGACACATGATGCCTCACTCCACAAAGTGGAGATAGATAACACAGGAGGGGGCAAGCCCCATCCTGTTTTCTCCTCCTAATACTCTATGCATGTACCATTTTCAGACGAACCCACTCCACGTCGGAAAACTCTTCCAAATGCCACAGCTTTTCCATTTGGGCATAAGAGCGGTCTTTCGATGTAATTTAGTATAGTTGTGTTGAGCATAATCTATGGGCCAAGCATGTTAGATGTGTCATCAGCTTCCTGTTCCCAACGACCCTCAGAAATAGACACAAGTAGTATAATATGTAGAGAGGAGCAAAATGACATGGGATGGTGAAGTCCCAGGTCAGAATACTAATATATGCAAAGCAAGGTGAACACTTCAGTCTCTCTCTGTTGTAGAGCTTTATCATCACACACTGTCACACTGTTATTTTAGCCATTTGTGTTGGATTACTGACCCCAGAGATACATTTTATTCTTTCATGTTACTTCAAAATGGGAACTATAGTAACATGATTTCTTTTTAACACTCTTCGCAGTAATGTGGTGTACCAGAGTATAGTGAGGACTCCAGCTGCCTGCCTGAGAGTTCAGTTTTCTTACACCAATTGTTTTTTTTGTTTTTTTTTGTTTTTTTTACTATGGACAAATTTCATTTTAATTCATTTTTTTAAAGCAGTATAACAAACCCTGGGCACGTTAATTTGGTTTTTAAATTTTTAATCAAAGTTGTCTCTAAATAGTGAAATAATGGCCAATTCAGATTATTTCTTTTCTTTTTTTTTTTTTTTTTATGTCTAAGGAAATACTGTTTATTTACTTTTTTTTTTTTTGAGTTTTTAAATTTTTTATTTTTTATAAACATGTATTTTTATCCCCAGGGGTACAGGTCTGTGAATCACCAGGTTTACACACTTCACAGCACTCACCAAATCACATACCCTCCCCAATGTCCATAATACCACCCCCTTCTCCCAAACCCCCTCCCCCCGGCAACCCTCAGTTTGTTTTGTGAGATTAAGAGTCACTTATGGTTTGTCTCCCTCCCAATCCCATCTTGCCTCAGCAATCAGACAACAAAAGGAAATTAAAGGCATCCAAATCGGCAAAGAAGAAGTCAAATTATCACTCTTCGCAGATGATATGATACTATATGTGGAAAACCCAAAAGACTCCACTCCAAAACTGCTAGAACTTATACAGGAATTCAGTAAAGTGTCAGGATATAAAATCAATGCACAGAAATCAGTTGCATTTCTCTACACCAACAGCAAGACAGAAGAAAGAGATATTAAGGAGTCAATCCCATTTACAATTGCACCCAAAACCATAAGATACCTAGGAATAAACCTAACCAAAGAGACCAATTGTTTTTTTGTTTGGGTTGTGTATTTTGTTCGTTTGTTTTGTTTCTGTTCTTTTTGTCCTCACACTTTGGTGCCCAGTTCCCCAACACGAGTTGAAGTTGTCACTGAATCTGCCTTTCAGATTCCCTCACCACTATTCCCCATTAACATTTTAGTTAGGAATGTTTTAATAAATCAACGAGATAGCCACACATCACTAAATTATTATATAATGTAAGAGTAAATAAGCTCTACTCTGGAACCCAAGGGGCTATTTTATGGGTCAAAGACAAAGACTTGGTTTAGTAGTCATTTTTATTTGTCCATAGGAAGGTGTGTTCTGTTAAGAATACTTGGTGAAGAATAGGCTTTTCAGAATGAGAGTTCTAGTCCGAGCCCTATCATATTCTTACCCAGAGAGCTCGGTATCCATTTAGCCTTCCAAGAATGCATGCAAATTTTGTAAATATTATAAGGCATAATGTATGCGGAGAAACTCTTTGCAAAGTTCCTGATGCCTTGTGCAAGCTCTATGGGTAATAGGGATGCATTATTATCAAGGGTTAATATATATATATATATATATATGTATAATTTATTTGGGGGGAGAGAGAGTTAATTAGTTAATTAGTTTATGGGGTGTGGGGTAAAGGGAGAGAATCTTCAGATTCTATCTCACAACCCATGAGATCATGTCCAAAGATGAAACTGGGAGTCAGATGCTCCGACTGAGCCACCCAGGCACCACTATATAATTTTCATGTCGGTTTCTCGGAGGCCTTTCACTGTCTATCCCTAGGTCATATGGGCTGTGTTAGAAATAGTTATCCTTGGGTAAGTGAGCTATTGCACTTATACATGTGTGTGTATGGTTCATGGTGCCATTTCCATAAAGACTTCTCATGGCCTTTCTTGTCCAGGGAGAGGTAGATGACTATAATTGTGTCATCAGTTACTGGTCTTCAGGTGACCTGAGTTCAAGCTTCATACGTGCCCAGGATTCAGTCTCCAGTCTCTTACCACATTGCCCATTTTCTCTCCCCCTCTCTTTTGTCCTTCAACTTCACTGACTTCAGTACTGAACAATTTTGTATCACTTGTATTTCCTGACTCTCTCTAACCATGTCCCTGGGGTCTCACTTTCCACCCCAAGATTTAATCAGGTACTTTGATAAACAAAACATTTCCCCTTCCACGAGTAATTACTGTGCCAGCCATTAGGTTAATGTATATATTTTTCCCTCTACAATTAGAATGGAAGTGTATACAGAATCCAGGGGGTTCCGAACGGCCTGAGTCACATTTAGAGATAGGTAGGGAGCTTAGGGTTTTGCTAAGCATGTATTATTTGAGCTATTTGAGCTGACTCTTGAAGGATGAGATAACCAGGTGTCAGCCCTAGGTTTCTGCTCCCCAGTGCTATTTCAGGTCACAATAAAGTAGACCCAATTAGTTGAGCTCCCAGCATGCTCAGAGGGAACATTCACCACCAGTAAGAACCATTAGAGTTAATAGAAGTTGCAGAATTGGTGAAGGGCTTATGAAGAGTAAGGATGGGACATGTTACTGGACATTTGCTCTGAGTTGGAAAATAGTGGTATGTGTTCATTAGAACAGCATCAAAACAAAAGACCCTCCAGGAAGTCCTAGTAACCAAGATCATCAGTAATAAGAAAGCAGAACTGTTGTCCCTGGGCAGACATTCTGTTGTGTAAAAGCCTCATTTAGAAATATTGATGAATTGATCTATACCTTTAAAAAAAAATGCTTAAAACACTGGTGGTTGTGCTTATGTAATTGGAAGGAGGAGGCAGGAAATTGAAAGGAAGCCATATTATTCATTCAGAAAGCACTGTTTGGATGAGCAAAACAAGGCCAAATCCATGGCAGAGAGGGTCCCAAGAGTTTTGCTCATAAAAGCACCAGACTGGGAGAAACATGTTTTATACTTGGAGGAGATATCAAAGTAAAGCTCAGAGGGCATAGCAGCTAAGGACTGCCATATTTCTGTGAGTCTGACATTGTATTCATATCTGCAAAAGCAGAAGGTTTGTATACTTCAGGTCCAGATTCTCTTTACATCCCTAGTCACTCACACTATAAACTTCTGGACCATCTTTGATTCCCCTTATTCTTCATCACTCCTACTCAATTAATTTAGTTTTATAACTTATCTGTCCTAAATATGTCTCAGTTCTCTTGAATTCACTCTTCCCTTAATGCTACTACCCTGGTACAAGCCCCATTTGTATTTTTGCATGATTGCTCTGGCTGAGTCCTTAAACTTTGACTTGATATTCATATGCCTGAGGATCTTGTTCAATTCTGATTTGGTAGGTCTGGGATGAGGTCTGAGAGTCTGCATTTATTTATTTATTTATTTATTTATTTATTTATTGTGAGAGAGAGAGGTGGGAGTATGGGTAGGAGGACTCAGTCTCCTGACCCTGAGATCATGACCTGAGCCAAAAGCAAGAGTCAGTTGGTTAATGGACTGAGCCACCCAGCTACCCCTAGGTTCTGCATTTTTCATAAGTTCCCAGGTGATGTCTACACTGCTGGTAGAAGAACCACACTTACAATAGTAAGGTTCAAGGTGCAGAAGCAGCTCCTGCACACTCCACAGCCCACATTCCTACTCCACTTCAGATAGCCTCTGAAGGGTTTGGGGATTAAACTTTCTCTCTATGGGCCCAGAAGATAAAACAAAGACCACTGGCTGGAAGTAGAGCAATATCTGGATATCTGGAAAGCAATTCTGATCTCAAAAACTGATAAACAGTAATATAGACTATCTTATGAGATGAGTACACCATCATTATAGATATTCAAATAGAGACCAAGCAGTATTTTCTAACATTTTACTTAGAACATTTCAAACATAAGGAAATGTAAAAACTTTATAGTAAATACTGTATGCCTGTGTTCTAGATTCTACAATTAGCATTTTAGTACACTTGTTTTATAACATATCCATTCACCCCTCTATTTAATTAACAACATAGTGGGGCTTTTTCTATGCATTTCAAATTAAGTTGCAAACATCAGTATGTTCTCCTATAAATCATTAGCCTATATACCATTTACTGGAGTTCAGTATTTGTTTGTTTGTTTATGGGGTGAAACTCACATGCAATGGATGCATAAATCTTAAGTGTGCCATTTGATGAGGTTTGACAAAAGCAAACTCCTATCAAGATATAAGACATTACCGGGGTGCCTGGGTGGCTCAGTGGGTTAAGCCTCTGCCTTCGGCTCAGGTTGTAATCTCAGGGTCCTGAGATCAAGCCCCACATCTGGCTCTCTGCTCAGTGGGGAGTCTGCTTCCTTCTCTCTCTCTTTGCCTGCCTCTGCCTCTTTGTGATCTCTGTCAAATAAATAAAATCTAAAAAAAAAAAAAAAGATACAAAACATTACCATCTCATCAGAAAGTTTTCTCATGGTACTCCATAGTGAATCTCCATCCTATCATCCTAGAAACCACTACTCTTCTGAATTGTTTCCACCATAGTTTATCTTTTCTAGACTTTCATATTAGCAGATTTATAAAGTGTCTATTCTTTTGTGTATAGCTGCTTTCATGCTGTGTAAATATTTGAGATTTACCTATGTTGCATGTTTCTGTAATCTGTTCTTTTTTGCTGTTTTTTAAATGGAGATATAATTGATAAACTATAAATTCACTTCTTTAAATTGTATAAATCAGTGTGTTTTACTATACTCACAAGGTTATGTACCCATCACTACCATCTAGTTCCAGAACATTTTAACACTACCAAGAGAAATCCTGTATGTTTTAGCAGTCACTCCTCATTTCCTTTCCCTTCTGCCCCTAGCCTCTGGCAACCATTATTCTAGTATGCTTTATTTCTATGGATTTACCTCTCCTGAACATTCCATATAGTATTAAGTAGTATGAACTGTCATAGTTTTTTCTTCCATTCTTCTGTTAATGTAAACCTGGGATGTTCCCAGTTTTTAGCTATTTTGAAAAAAACTTCTGTGAATATTCATGTAAAAGTTGTTGTGTGGTCATGTGTTTTAATTTCTCTTGGGTCAGTGCTAAAGAGTACAATTACTGGTTCATAATATCCACTTACATTTAATTCTATAAGAAACTATCACAAATATTTCCAAAGTGGTTGTACTATTCATAATTTTTTTAAAGACTAATTTATTTACTTGGACTGGGGAGAGTGAGAGAGAGAATCTTCAGCAGACTCCCCACTGAGTGCAGAGCCCGGCTCAGGGCTCAATCCCAGCACCCTGAGATCATGACCTGAGCCAAAAACAAGAGTCAGATGCTCAACTAACTGACATACCCAGGTGCCCCAGTTGTACATTTTATATTCCCCATGAGCAATATATGAGAGTTCCAGTTGCTCCACATGCTCACCAACATGTAGTGTTGTCAATTTTTTCCTTAAATTTGGGCTACTCTAGTGGGTCCAAGCAATATTTAAAAGGAATATGGTATCATAGAATCCTGTACAATGAAAAGCTTGAAAAAGAATGGGTCTACAGAACTCAGAGCTCCTAAGGATCCAGTGCAAGTTATACACTTGCAAGTTATACAGTGTACCCCTGTATTAGTTTTTATATTGCTTCCCTAACAAACTACCAGAAACTGGATTAAAACAACACACATTTATTATCCCATGGTTCTCTAGGTCAGACATCTGTGTAGACTCAGCCGTTTCTCTGTTCCAGGTTTCAGGAAGCTGAAATCAAGGTTTGGGCCATTATCAGGAGACTGTAAGGAAGAATTTCAGGTGTCAACCACCTTTAGTTCCTAGAGGCCTCTTTCTAGCCCTTGCACATGGCTGGACCATAGATCGAGCAACTGTTTTTGAACAGTTTTTGTGCTTGAAATCTGCTTGACTTACCCTTCTGCCACATGTTTTCTGCTTCTAGCTGGAGAATGTTCTCAGCTTTTAAGGGCCCATGTCATTAAAAAGCCAGTTGGATAAACCAGGATAATCTCCCTATAACTGTAGCCACATCTGCAATGTCTCTTTTGCCACATAATGTAACACAGTCACGTGATCCAGAGATTAGAACACAGACCTCTTTGGGGAACCCTTGTTCTGTCTACTATAGCTCCATTAGGTGACTAATGCCCAGGCCTCTAGCAGATGAAGAGGTTTGAAATTTTGGATTTCATTCTCTACTCTACTCCAGTTTTTCCTCCTCTATCAACATTTCATGAGCTCTGATTAGATACTTATTAGATACTTCTGGCATTTTATGTAACTGGATCAAGAACAACTTAATGTGGAATATTTCAGTTTCACTTGGGGGTTACGAGTGCTACTTCATAGATTGATATAAGAATTCAGTCAGTTAATTAATACAAGGGAAAACATGTGGATAGTGCCTGCCACAAAGTAACTGCTCTGGAGAAGCATAGTTGTCATCTCAGCTCTGCTAATGAGCCTCCATGTGGACAAGTCACCATTCTTCCTCAAGTTTCAATTTGCTCTCAGTTATGATGTGGCTGTTGACCATTCTTTGAGTGTACCACCATCATTTTGCCCTTTCCCTTCTGCTCTCTGAACCTAACAGACTGACCTGTGTGTGCTGTATCAGTCAGGTCCCTTGACCACTTATGAAAGAGACTGAAGAAAGGAAGATGGTGGAGATTGGGATTTTCATTCTTATGCTCCCTGTCAGGCCACATGTGAACAGTTGCTAGTCCTTCATCTGAAGACCACAGCCCCTGTCAGAGGTTGTCTCCTACAACAGTAGTCTGCTTTCTCAAGACTAGTAACGCTGTTCCCTCTTCTCAGCTCCTCAGGCCTAAGAGTGCTATTGCCAAGCTTGTGGTGGTTCTTTTCAGTGACTCTGACTCTGATCATGCTTTTGTAAATCATCTTTTCATTGTAAATCATCTCTTCATTAACCTCTCCTAAGTTATCCTTTCTAAGTATGTCATGTTGATCCTTCCTGAAAAAATGGGGATGTACTGGGCCATTCTGTACTGGGCCATATCTATCTAAAATATTGTAATTCCTTGGTTCTCAAGATATATGAATTCTCTACTTCAACATTTATTCAGTGTTTTTTGTAGAAGTGCTGAAGAAAACAAAGAAGTGAAGACACAGTAAGAGCCTTGGAGATTTTCACTCTTTCAGTCATTCATTCAAAAATAACTGAGCACATGCCAAATGAGAGATTAATATCTTAGCCAGCTCTTTAGACTTTTTATCACCTCCTTAATACAACCACCTCTCTTTTCCTATGAAAAGTTATGTCAAGGAAAAAGAGACATGTGATGAATATTTATTATCTGCTGGGTGCATTAAACACATTTCTCTCTAGTGCTTCCAGGAACTCTTAAGAGATCACCTCTTTTTGCCAGATGAGGAAATTGAGGCCCAAAGAGATAATTATGAGAATTCAGATTCAGATCTTTTTCACTCAGTCTCAACCTTTCCTTTAACCAGGTTGTCTTTAGGGCCTTAGCTGTTAGGATGAGGATTCAGTGACCCTTGTCTTAAATTCATCATTGATCTACAAAATCAGCATGGAACCAGGCATGTGGAAGCAGTCAAGATGGTTTGGATAAGTGAATGATTAACATGACAAACAAATGAATTAAATTTTGTAGGTGGGTTTCACTTTCATAAAGAAGTCAGGAGCAGACACAGGTCGATACAAAAGATAGCCAGAATAGGGATAGAATGTTGGCTGGAACTCCTGGGTGAGAGTGTCTCCAGAAAGATGAGGCACTTGGTGCAAGCAGGGTTTGACAAACCTCTACTGCCACTCTGTAAGCCTTTCTTGCTGCCAGGCACAGAATATTCCCATGAGGGGTTACCCACATTTCAGCATTGTTCAGGACTATATCTCTTGTCAGGTGGATTGTCAGGGACTATGCTTGTCCTTATAAGGCTACGGAGAGAATGTCAGGACAAGGCGCAGTTCTCAACTAGAACAATAGTATGGCAGAGCAGAATCTGTCTTCACCCCAGAAATGGAAGGACGTTTTCAGAGATAATGTTTCTCCCTTCTGTAGTGGTGGCCATATTATTAAAATGCATTATGTCTTCCATAGATTATTATATTTCAGTTTCAGAACTGCTGTATGAGGCAGGTATTATTAATTCCACTTACACACTGAAAACTGAGACTCAAAGTTCACATGATTCAGGGTCACAGAATGGATAAGTAGCTGAGCTGGTACTGAAGAGCGGGCATGTCTGACCTCAGATAGCTTCCTGTCTACCCTCTATCAGAAGACTACAAGCAGTACTAGTTAGCGTCTGTCTAGTGTTTTAGGAGATATATTATGTTCTGCAACTTTCTTTGGAAATTTTTATATGAATTTAATTCCCTTTCTAGACCATCAACACTTTGGTAACTGATTCATCTAAGATATAATTCCTCACTGTTTTCTTTCTCGTTATTTTCATTTAAATTTATGGGTTGTGGCCACCCCCCCCTCCCTGAATTTCCACAGTGCATTTGAGTTGCATAGTGTATTAGCTAGAGCTCTGCATTTCAGGTTGGGAAGTAGGTGCCATAGCGTCAATTCATAATTTACCCATATGACCTTGGGTGAATAATTTCAATGATCTGAGTATGAGTTTAACCCCACATTGATTGGGGGTAATTATCCCTGTCCAAACTAGTTCAAGGGACTTTGCAGCATCAAATTAGATAATAGATGTGAAAGTGATATTTAAACTAAGTACAATAAAAATCTTGGTAGGTCATTGATGTGATTTTATCATTCAATATAGTATGTGTGTGTGTTTGTTTAGTTATCTCTCTCCATCTGTAAACTATCCTATGGATTAGGAAAAGTTTGCTTATCCCAGATTTGTAGATTGTTTTCTTCATTCTTTCTTTCCTCCCTTTTTTTCCTTTGCATTTTCTTCTCTCGCTTCTTCCTTCTCTCAGCTTCTTCAACAACCCCCCTTTTAGGTCTTACCATAGACTTTGCACTGTGACACAGCATACGTGGCCAAATAAGGCACAGTCCTAGCCATAAAGAAGCCTATCCCTGAGCACAAGGTAACAGATAACAGATAACATAATAGCAGATAACATGATGGGATCAAGGGAGGAAAAGTGGGTTCACTGAGATCCACGGCAAGGTGACCACAGAGACAAGCTGGAAACCTCAGTTTCACATGCCAACACAGTATTCTTTCTACCCTTTAAAAGCTTCCTCTGGGAGAAAAATACCACTTTTAAGCCAGTATTTTCAAGGATGGAATCTGGCTTAAAGGAGAAGGAAGCCAATGAGTGTTCATTGACTATGTGTACATCATGCTATCTCTTCATGTTCCCACCAGTACCCTTATTCCATAGGTAAGGACAGAAAATCCAGAAAGATGAAGTACTCAGGTCATAGAACTAGAAAATGGTGGAGTTCTGTTTTCACTCTAGGTCAGTTGAACTTCAAATATATTAAGGCAGAGGCATCTTGATGCAATATAGAATTAAATGAAAGCAACAGGCTAGATTGTATAGACTAGTAGGGTTTGTCCTTCATAGCCTTAGGGGCTTAAGCACTCTATACCTGCTCCTTTAATACCACCATGGATGACTGTGAATGTGGCCATGTTGGCCACTGTTTCCCTACTCCAGAGCTATTCCATTTGGTGCCTGTCTGGGGATGCAATTATATAGACCTGTTGATGGCCTTTGCAATTGTCTAAAGTCTTCCTTCAAGTTGAACAGAAACCCATTCCAACTCAAGGGAGCAGCCTATGGAAAATTCCTGACACTGTATGTTCTCATAATTTTTGGAACACTGTAAATATTTGAGTCAGTAGATCTTAATCCATAAACACAGCTGTACTTAAAAAACCCTGATGGGGAGTTATTATAATTTAAACAATTGGGTAACAAAACAAATCAATGTTAATCATTTTCGTTTTCTAAGGACAATGGACTCAGACTTCTCATAAAACTGACATGATGAGCTTCACAATTGCATCCACAAATAAACTTACAAATGCTAAGATAAACCATTCTCAACTTTTTAAGAACATTGTAAAAAGAAAGTGAGGTGGGGGAGGGCCAGGAAAAAGAAGAAAAAATAGTTTTGAGCAAGACCGAGACTCTTATAGCCATAATGCACACGAGGCCTCCAAAGATAAACATTAAGGAAGAAAACCCTCTCTGGGTTTCTCCTTTCTCTGTCTAAATTATGTTATGAATTACCATTATTTGGGGATTATTCTTGTATCTTTCAGAACTAGCTTCAGCTCTCTTCTCTTTACTGCAATTTACAGAAAGGACTCAGAATAACCAGTTCATTCCCACAAGAGTTATTGAGCTCTTGTGTGTCAAGGCACGTGGCTAGGCACTGGGGATAATATAAAGAATGAGATGTAGCTCCTGTCCTCTATGGGACTGTAGTATAGAATCAGAAACAAGAAATTGCCGCAGGTGAATTTTTTAAATAAGTGAATAATCCAACACTGTATAAGAAAGAAAAAGACTTTGGAGAACATTTCCAGCTGAAAAGTTGGGGGTAGTGTTTGCGGGGGTAAGGTTGGATAATACTTGGGAGTCTTCATGGAAGAAGAGACATTTCAGCTGAGGATGTAAAGGAGCTGAGTTAGAGGCAGGGAGCAGGGAGAAATACAGGCAGAGGGAGCTGTTTGATTAAAAAAAAAAAAAAGCAGGTGTAAGAAACAAAGGCAATAATTTGGTAAGTTTAGGTTCATTTCTGCGTTTTCTATTTTGTTCTATCGATCCATGTTCCTATTATTTTGGCTCAAGTTTAGGGAAAGGAAAGAAGAGTTGGCAGGGCAAAATATAAATAGTTGTGAAGAGTCTGGGATTTCAGGCCTGGGGAGCTTTACAACCTCCTCCAAAGCACAGACTAATTTTGGTAAAGACCAGAGTGGGGTGTGGAAAGATTCACCAGGCGAAGTGGAGCAATAGATTGAGAGCAAAAACACAAAGTGCAGAGACTAGGGAAAGGTCATGAGACACTGGATTGTGACAACAGCAAATAGAGAGGAAAACAAATGGGGTGAGAGGTATTCAGAGGGTAAAATCAGAATGATTTGCTAAGGGGTTGGATACAAGGAAACCCAGGTTTTATAGACTTAATGGAGACAAAATATTTCAACTGGAAGAGGCCATTAGAATTAGGGCATTTAGTGTTGGAATTCAGTCTGAAGCATTATTGGGTTCCAAGTTGCTCTTTTTCTGCATATAAATGACAACACCTGATGTTTCTCTGGGCTTTTAATGAAGGCCCTTTTGCTTCCTTCTACTCTCCCCCATTGTGTATATAAATAAAATATATATAAAATACATATAATTCTATATGATAATAAGTTTATAATTATTAGTGATATTGTCATTAATTTGACAGTCTGCTTGGAGAATCTTTGTTGTGATTCTCTTATCTTACAATTTATGATACTCTTATATTTCATGTCACAGTCAGTGACCATCTAAATCTAAAAGCACGGGAGGAAGACAAAGATTACAACTTTTACTCAGTACCTACTAGGAATCAGGTGCTTTTCATGCAATACCTTTTGGGATTGTCATAATGCCCCATTTAACAGATGAGAGAACTGAGGTGTAGTTACATTCCTGTTCCTTGTAAGACCTCTGTTACAGCAGAGAAATCTTTGTGTGAGGAATGAATGAAAAGCAGCGCTTAGTGGATTTTTCTCCGTCAACTGATGCCTCTCACAGGTCATTTAACTTTGCATTTATTAAGAAGCTATTATCTGAGGGATGTACTAAACACAGAATGCCAAAAAAAACAACTACTGCTCCAGATTGGAGTCTAACATCCTTTACCTAGCCTGTATGTCTTCTGTGTCCTACACCTTGCCTAACTGTCCTCCTGCAATGCTTACCACTCTCTCTTACCACTCTTGTAGAACTATCTACAACCACAGCTGATGTTCCCCCAATTTTCTCTTTATTTGTTGGGCATGCCCATTGCTTTTTGACTCTTCCTAGAATGCATTTTTATCTTTTTTGTATGGGTAAAATCTACTTATTCTTCATCTCTCGTCTAAATGTGACTACAGAAAAAGCCATTGTGGGGGGCGCCTGGGTGGCTCAGTGGGTTAAAGCCTCTGCCTTCAGCTCAGGTCATGGTCCCAGGGTCCTGGGATCGAGCCCCGCGTCGGGCTCTCCGCTCAGCGGGAGGCCTGCTTCCTCCTCTCTCTGCCTGCCTCTCTGCCTCCTTGGGATCTCTGTCTGTCAAAATATTAAAAAAAAAAAAAAAAAAGTCATTGTGGTCTCCCAACCAGGTTAGATTTCCAAATAAAAATTTATCTGTGCTTCTATTTCACAATGCTTGGAATACTTCTAATTTTTGTAGTTGTTCATTACTATATGATATCCTCTTCCTAAGATAAACTCACGGAAAATACCAAACTGTGGCCGGCTGACTTGCTTTCCTCCGTTTTTACCTCCCTCCCTCCCTGCCTTCCTTCCTATCCTGATGGTATAATAGAGTCACAGAAATATTCACTGAGTATCTTAATGACAGATTCAGTACAAAGTTTGACTATGGGCAGAATACTGAGGCAGGGTTTTGGTGGGTGGTAGCAAGATGAGGAACCAGTAAAGTTTTCTAGCGTCAACATTAGATGGAGAAACATGGACAGGAAAGCTATAAGCACACTGACTGAGCTATTAATAACTTTAAGATTGAATAAGACTCAAAATCAGTATGAGACATTGTGTGTAGATTTGTGTTTCCTTCATTCCGTATATGTTTTAGAATCAAATCTGAGCCATCTGTCTCTACTTTTGCTGTATTTTCTACTATCTTCTGTAGTTTTTAATATTCTAATAGGGATATAGAAATGAAGGAACACTACATGGTAGACCAGGTGTTCATGATTAATCTAGAGTAGGCAATTAAGTCTTAACTTAAGCCTCAGTTGGGACTTCAGGGTCCGGAAGAATGGGCACATCAGAAAGAGTAAGTGAAAAGGGAGGAGGGTATGCATGACTCAGAATTTACAAAAGGAGGAGGGGTGGGGTGTTGTCAGAATTTCATGACCTGCCCAGCAGAATGTCTCAGAAACCTAACTAGAGGATCTGTGGCCAACCCACACTCCCTGTTTAATTCCCAGAAGTCCCAGTTCTGAACTCCTTTCAATTTGTGGCAGCTTTGTCCCTTTTCCCATAGACCAGGGTGTGTGCTTCACCTGAGGAAGAAAACCATTCAGAAGCTACAAACCATTTCATCCCTCAAATATACAACTAATCCATGTCATTCAAGCCCAAACCTTTTCTTACCTCTGAGACTAAAGGGACTCTCCAAATCTACCTCTGCCCTCTGGTGTAACCATCTTTCATTTCTCTGCTTCATTGCTTCTCCATCTGTGTCAATCATATTAGAAGACTTTTTCCTTTCTCTCTAGTTATGGACTCAGAATTCTTTTTTGGCTACTGAGCTACAGTCTGGGGGACTAAGTGATGCCTCCATGTTCATTCTGAGACAGCACATTAAATTCACACAGTGTTAATGGGATGGATTCAAGTGAATAAAAATTAAAAAATCATATGTTATCAAGTTTAGTTTTGGGGTTTGGGGAAAAACAATCACTCTTACTACCTCTTAAGTATTTTTCTGGGGTTCTTTGCTCATTTTCTTTTGGTCTTTTTGGTGAATACAGGTCTGTATCAGATGCTAAAAAACAAAATGAAACAAAACAAAACCAAAAACTGTGCAATAGGAAAAATCTAAACATAATACTGCCATCCAGAAGGGAAAATGGGTCTCTGTAGCACAATGACTGTAGTTCAAGAGTAAAGGCAAGGTTTGGGCCATACTCAACCTTTTGTCTTCAGTCTCCTTTTATTTTTTTCCCCACTTGTATAATATGAGAGTTGAATTTAAATTCACTCAGTACTTATATCCAGCATTTCTATCCTTTCTAGCACTTACCAATCAATCTTTTTTCTTTCTTTTTTTTTTCCAATCAGGTAATCTTGAACAAATTACTTAATTTCTTCATGTTGAGGTTTCTTCATACATAAAACAAATTATGTGTGTGTGTATGATCAATGTATGTATTGTACATATATATGTATAAAATGTGTAGGTATGATAAATGATGTAGCACATAGGAGATGTTTAGTGCTCTTGACAATTAGGAAAGGCTAGTTCTTGCTGGTTTAGTGATGTGGTGGTTAATGGTGATGGTAGTGGCGAGATACTCATTGCTTAGTTTTGTTGTTGGATTTGATGAGGGCAGCAGTCATCATGTTAGTGCAGATTTTATTGCTGATGGTGATCACAGGAGCACAATGAGCTTTGGTATTGGTAGTGATAGGGAGGCAATGATGGTGACAATGAGGTGATGGCGTCATCCACAAAAGGAGAAGGAATCAACTCATAGAGTTAACCTCCCATCACAGTCCACAATGCTGCTTGCTCTGCCACAAGATTGAAACTCACCTAGAATATTTAAAAATATTCCACAAAACCCCCTTCTCACTCCTCCAGAAGAAATAAATTAGATGTCCAGGAAGTTGTGAAAATAGTTGAGGGTCCTTTGAATAAATGGATATCTATTGAATGAGGAATTCCAGCATTGGTTCCATAAATTGCAAACCAGCTCTGAGTTGGGGTATTTTTTATTATGTTATGTTAATCACAATACAGTACATCATTTGTTTTTGATGTAGTGTTCCATGATCCATTGTTTGCATATAACACCTAGTGTTCCAGGCAATGCATGCCCTCCTTAATACCGTCACTGGGTTCACCCGTCCCCTCACCTCCATTCCTCTCTGAAATCCTCAGTTTGTTTCCCCAGTCCATAGTCTCTCATGGTTCATCTCCCTCTCTAATTCCGCCCCCCCTTCAATTTTTCTCTTCCTTCTCCTAATGTCCTCCATGCTATTCCTTATATTCCACAAATAAGTGAAACTATGATAATTGTCTTTCTCTGCTTGACTTATTTCACTTAGCTTAATCTCTTCCAGTTCCATTCATGTTGATGCAAATGTTGGGAATTCATCCTTCCTAATGGCTGAGCAATATTCCATTGTATATATGGACCACATCTTCTTTACTTATTCATCTGTTGAAGGACATCTTTGTTCCTTCCACAGTTTGGCTATTGTGGACATTGCTGCTATGAACATTGGGGTGCATGTGCCCCTTCTTTTCACTACATCTGTATCTTTGGTGTAAATACTCTGTAGTGCAATTGCTGGGTCATAGGGTACCTCTATTTTTAACCTTCCGAGGAACTGCCACACTGTTTTCCAAAGTGGCTCTACCAACTTGCATTCCCACCATCAGTGTAAGAGGGTTCCCATTTCTCCACATCCTCTCCAACATTTGTTGAGTTGGGGTATTAAGACATCTGCAAAATTAATAGAGAAAGCACTAATGAGAATAAACCCCTTTATTAATCTGCTTTTCATGATTAAGGGCATTCTAAGCAAAATCAATAGCAGGTGCAACAGCACAGAAAGATGAAATGGTATGTGCTATTGTCAGAAAGGTGAGGAACTCAGAGGTGGAATCACAAAACAGATGGAGGACTAGTAGATAGGAATGAAGAAGTTGACTGTGGCCAAATCATGGCTGCTCTTGCAAGTCAAGCTAAGAATTGGTGCTCTTTGGCTTGAGCACCAGGAGCCTTTGTAGGGGAGTAATCTGATCTTCACATTATCAGAACATTATTTCATCTGCCAAGTGGAAAAGGATTTATTTGGGGGGAGGGCAGGGGGATGGGACTGGCAAGAACAAGACCAAAATATAGTGGTTTCAAGGAGAAGTAAAGGATCCCAAACTGAGGATTTTGAGACTGTTAGACTTTGGAAACAGGATGAAGGTGGAAGAGAGTGTGAGACATGAGATAAAAAGAGGAACCAAGAAATAATTCCTATTTTTGTTTTGGGCAGCTGCTTCAATTAATGAAGAGAACATTGAGCAGTGTGATGCAAGATATCTAGCAGCAAACCCACAAGGGCTCCTTATGGAAAAAGCTGAACCCTTTGAGCAACAAAATAGAAAATGATAGTATTGGATTAGAATCCACAGAATAAAATAAATATCCATGAGCTCATGAGGATATAAAAGATATTTGATTGTATAGATAGATGGGAATGAATGGACAGTCCTTCCGTACAATGGAATTCACATTAATACAAATGGAATGGAAGAAATTGAAATTGAACAGTAAGCGCACAGCACAGGGACGCTTGCTGCATGCAAGTTTTACTAATGAATGTTAAAATCAGTCAGTGAACGTCTGGAGAGAGACAGGATAGATAGAGTCTCAGAGATATAGTTCCCAAGATACTTGCCAACTATGGGCCAGAGGGGAGAGCAGCTTTGTAGTGGGGCACCCAGCAGAAACACCTTCTCCATGTGGGACACCCGGCAGAAACCACCTTCTCCATGTGGGGCACCCAATAGAAAACACCTTCTCCATGTGGGGAACCCAGCAGAAACCACCTTCTCTATATGGGGCACCCAGCAGAAACCACCTTCTCCATGTGGGGCACCCAGGAGAAACCACCTTCTCCATGTGGGGCACCCAGCAGAAATCACTTTCTCACATCACTAGCTGTAAGCCACACAGATAGCATAAACCTGATGATAAGATGCACTGAGGAGGATATAGCATCATTTCAGTGACATTCAAGCCCCAAATGTACTACCCTCAGTCTGATCATGTGAAAACTAGACAAACAGGAACTGAGGGACTTTCCACAAAATAACTGACCAGTACTCTTCAGAGGTGTCAAAGTCGTGAAAGACAAAGACTAAAGATCTGTTACACTCTTTAGGAGCTAAAATGAAATAATGACTAACTGTAACGTGGGATCTTGATGGAAGTCTGGAACAGGAAAAAAACATGAGTGGAAAACTGATGACATTTCAGTTCAGTAAAGCCTTCAGTGTTGTACCAGTGTTGATTTTCTGGTTCTGATGGCTGTGCTGTAGGTATATCAGATATTAACTTTGGAGAAGGTTGCCTAGAGGATATATGGAAACTGTGTTCTAGTTTTGAAACTTTTTAGTAGGTTTAAAAGTAGTTCAAAGTAAAAAGGGTTTTTTTTTTTAAAGATTTTATTTATTTATTTGTCAGAGAGAGAGCAAGCGAGAGCAAGCACAGGCAGACAGAGTGGAAGGGAGAGTCAGAGGAAGAAGCAGGCTCCCTGCGGAGCAAGGAGCCCAATGTGGGACTCGATACCAGGACACTGGGATCATGACCTGAGCCGAAGGCAGCTGCTTAACCAACTGAGCCACCCAGGCGTCCCAGTAGAAAGGGTTTTTTTGTTGTTTTTTGTTTTTGTTTTTGTTTTGTTTTGTTTTTAAATATCTGACAGCAAAATAGCTGTTCACTCAGGATCGTTTTCTTGGAGATAGGCATCCTGGTTCCAGTACTTGCACTTAAGCTCATTTCTTGTGAGATTTGGGGCACACCACTCGTCTGTGTTCCTCCTTTTCTCTCTCTCTGTAATGGGATGATGATATTTTATTTTATTTTATTTTATTTTATTTTATTTATTGTATTTTGAGAGAGAGAGAGAGAGAGAGAGAGATCATGCAAGCAAGGAGAGAAGCAGAGGGAAAGAATCTCAAGCAGACTCCATACTGAACATGGAGCCTGATGTAGGGCTCAATTTCAGAACCCTGAGATCATGACCTGAGCCAAAATCAAGAGTTGGACATTCAACTGACTGAGCCACTCAGGTGCCCTCACCTTTGTATGATACTTTATTTTACCTGTCTACAAGTAGCTGGCTGGCTCATTTGGTCTGTGCAGCTTATCTCTCCCTGCTTCCCTGAGGAAACTGCGCAGTACCATTTGGTTTGAGGTAATATTGAATTCAAGTCTAGGACTCTATTTATTGGTTAGCTGGGAGGCCTTGGGCATGTTATCTAATCACTCTAAGGTTTTTCACCCAATATGTATAAAGAAGCTAATAATAGTATTTAATTCACAGGGTTGCTGTGAGGATTAAGTGAGATAACAAATAGAGAATGCTTAGCCCTGTGCCTTCTACGTGGAGAATGCTTAAAATAGCAATTATTAATATTTTCCAAATTTTATGCCCCTAAAAGTAGTTAAGGAAAGCAGCACTGAATCACGCTGATGCACAGGGACTCTGAAATGGTAGTTTTGTCAAAATCTGTTTGAAGAAGGCAGCTTGCCTGTAGTCAGTCACTGGTGACGGAGTGAGGTTTCGGGGTGGAGGGTGCACTTGGGAATGTAGGTGCTAATCAGATTGGCTGTAGGGGCTGCTTGTATTTTCTTCTCCTAGGCCGAGTGCCGTCACTGCCCGCATCCCTCCCTGGCACACCCTGACATTATACATTTGGGGTAGAAAACAACCTCAGACAAGGTACTGTGCCCAAACGTGGTTAAGGAGTTAAATTTAGAACAGACGGACAGCCTGACTTCATTTGGCTGCTGTGCTCTACGTCTCACATCCAAACCACAGTGGTTCTCTATGCATTACCGAAATCAAGGGGTGGAGGAGGAAGAGCGTTTGAGAAACTCCTACCTGGCATGCCTGTTCTCCTTCTGCAAGCAGTGGTCCCCAGGAGCCCAGGAGCTGAGCTCATTGTCCTTTGTGCTACGCTGGGCCTTGGGTCCATAGAGCAGCCCCTGGGGTGGGTAAAGTCTCAGTAATCAGGTTTCTGAACCAAAGGATGATGTCTAGACTGGCAGCCAAGATAGAGAGAGACTGAGAGAGGCTAGCCTTCCAACCTCACCATGGGTGGGGACTTGTCCTTCCGCATGCTCGTGGCCACTGCCCAAGTCCAACTCACCGCATCCCTCCACAGATAGCTGCAGAAGTCTCTTTGCAGGTGCCCCCAGGGTCCAACTTCTCTCTCTTTCCTCTGAACCCCACCAGTGGCAGTGCCAAGAAGTGGTTTGGGAAAGCCCCCAGGACACCTCATCACTTATTCAAGCCTAACCTCCCAAATCATTCCCAAAATCAACACATGATCTAAATAAAACCAGCATATTAGCTGAGCAAATGCTCTGTAGATGTATGTATGTCATTGCCTTTCTTCACTATACCATGCTAACTTCATCTTGACACTCCTCTGGTCCCCACTGCTTTCAGGATATAGCCCTTGCCCTGTCACCTGCTACCTAGGGCACTTCATGATTCTCCCCTGCCTATTTTCCCAGTCTCTCTTCCCACTGAGCCTCCATCCCACAGCACAGGCATATGCCCCGTGCTCCAACTGTATAGAACTACTTGCATTCCCCAGCATGAACTTTTCTCTTACTTCCATCCTGTGTATCTGCTGAGCCCTGCTCCAAGAATGCCCTTCCTCGAGGTATGACTAGACTCAGAGATCACAGTTCATGATCTATACACAGAATAGGGAGAGTTTCTAGAAATCAGCAGTTCTACCCATGCTATTCACATTTTCATCAAGAGGATGGTAATAGTAGTTAATTTGTACTTCACCAGGCACCATGCTATTTTTTCACATGTGTGAGATCACTCAATACTCACAAGAAACCTACAGGAAAAAATTCATGTTATTCCCAGTTTATAGTTAAAATGACTGAGTTCGAGTGAGGCTAAATAACTTGCAAAAGGGCATACATCTAGATTTTAACCTAAGCACCAAAGCTTTGGTGTGTTCTTATCCAATGCACTATCCAGATCAATGCCATAATCCCTTCTCTCCCTCATTTTTAGCTGGAATGACTGAATCCAAGAGAAAGAAATGCTTCTCTTCAAGGATAAACAGAGATTTTATGGAGAGAAAAATAAAATCTATATCTCCTACTTCCCAGCCTAGGGACTT
The DNA here is from genome assembly GCF_011764305.1 of Mustela putorius furo. Taxonomy (NCBI): domain Eukaryota; kingdom Metazoa; phylum Chordata; class Mammalia; order Carnivora; family Mustelidae; genus Mustela; species Mustela putorius. The sequence continues at coordinate 1,003,331 of NW_025422439.1, read as the reverse complement.
TACTCTTGACAGTTTCTCCAAGGAAAGGAAATCAACAAATGGCCCATTGCTGTTATTTCTTTGGGTATTCCCAAAGTACCTACCATATAGAAGGGAACTTGAAAGAAGAAAGGAAGTCATATAGAGTCTATGCTTGTGAAGATCCTATCAAGGCACTACTTTAAGTAGGACCATTTCAAAAGTTACAATAAATGAATATGATCAAAACTTCATTTCTCGGGGCACCTGAGTGGCTCAGTCTTTAAGCATCTGCCTTTGGCTCAGGTCATGATCCCTGGGTCCTGGGATCGAGACCCTCATCAGGCTCTCTGCTTTCCCTCTCCTACTTCCCCTGCCTGTGTTCCCTTGGGGAGCCTCTCCTACTCCTCCTGCTTGTGCTCCTTCTCACTGTCTCTCTGTCAAATAAGTAAAAATCTTAAAAGATAATCCTCAGAGGGTTTTGGTGAAGTTCCTCAGAGGGTTTTAGAGGTGCAGAGGTTGTGGGAGGTTGAGTGAGCCTTGTGGTGGGTATTATGGAGGCACGTATTGCATGGAGCACTGGGTGTGGTACATAAACAATGGATTTGGGAACACCAAAAAGAAATTTTTAAAAAATGAAAAAGATTTAAAAATCTTTAAAAATTCATTTATCTGAGATTCTGGCCCTCGTCTATAAAATGGAAGAGTAATACCCTCTTGCAGGGTTGATGTGAGGATTAAATGAGATACTGCATTTAAAGCCCTTTGCGTGAACCCTAATAGCACACCAGCCCATGGGGTGCCTCATTTTCAAGGCCGAATTAGTCATGGAAAGAAGACAATAGAAAATGTCAAAACTGATGACACCTTAAAGATTTTTTTATTTGAAATTCTTCCCACAAGAGCAAACCAAATTTGTAAGAGAAAAAGAATAAGTCCAGGTCAAGTAATGGGTGCCACAACTTAAAGGACTGGAAGTCTGGTCTGCTGACCCCAGTCTGCAGACTGTTCTTCTAAGCACTCACAGAATGCACAGTCCTTACCCAATGCTCAATACTCAACTCAGGTTTCATTTCTGGTTTTTTCACCAAACTATGAGCTTTGAGTGTGAAGCATAAGAAAAGTTTCCAGCAGACACTTCCACCTCTAAAATACATACTTGCGAAGATAAAAAGTGTGCATGTGCATGTGTGTATATGAAGAGGGAAAATAGCAAGAAGCTGATGTGCATCTTTTATAAACTCAGCATGAATTCATAGTGAGGCCTGAAAATAAGTCTTGTCACATAGTCTCCTAAGTGTGCTACAAACACCGCTCTTGTTAATTCAGAAAATTCTGACCCTTTGTCTTATTTCTTAGAAGCCAAGCCTCATTTCTGTTATCACCCGCTTGTACGCATTATTCATAAGACAGGATTTAGGAGCATAAATCTTATTTCTTTCTTCCTGTCCTCTTTCTTCTTCATCTCTTTCCCAGATCATCCTCCTTCTGTGTCTCCCTATTCCTTCCTCCTCCTTCATTTTCTTTTCTTATGGTCTAAAGGATTCAAAGTCTGGTTGTCTCTCTCTCTCTCTCGGTGATTACCCAAGGACAAGCCTTGCAGTCAGCAAATGAAGTGGTGATTCCTTGAAGCTGCTTTCCTCTTTTTCTTCTCCTCCTCCCCTTCCTCCTCTTCCCCCTTCTTCTTCAGATTTCAAGTAATAGTAATAACTAGAATTCACTTATTGAGTTGTATTCAGTAAGCATTTATTGAGTCCTACTCTACCCCAGGCACAGCACATGTTGCTTGGGATATAAGAATGAAGAAGACTGTGTCTCGCCATTGACTTTTTATTATTATTATTATTATTATTATTATTATTATTATTATTATGTCATGTTAGTCACCAAGCAGTATGCTATTAGTTTTAGAGGTAGTGTTCCAAGATTCACTGTTTACATATAACACCCAGTGCTCCCTACAATACATGCCCTCCTTAATATCTATCACCAGGCTCAACCACCTCCCCAAACCCCCTGCCCTCTAAAACCCTCAGTGTACACAGTCTCTCCTGGTTCATCTCCCCCTACAATTTCCCCCCTTCACTTTTCCCTTCCTGCTCCGAATGTCCTCCATGCTATTCCTTATGTTCCACAAGTGAGTAAAACCGTATGATAATTGTTTTTCTCTGCTTGACTTCTTTCACTCAGCGTGATCTCCACCAGTCCCATCCATGTTGATGCAAAAGTTAGGTACTCATCCTTTCTGATGGCTGAGTAATATTCCATTGTATATATAGACCACATCTTCTTTATCCATTCGTCTGTTGAAGGGCTCTTTCCACAGTTTGACTATTGTGGCCATTGGTGCTATGACCATTGGGTGCATTTGACCTTTCTTTTCTCTACATCTGTATCTTTGGGGTAAACATCTAATTGGGAAGATCATCTGCCCTATATTTGTGGATATTCATTTCTATTTTTTCACAGTTTAAGCTTTTATCATTGCCCATTCAAAGGTTATGACAAGTGTCAGACATTATATACAGAGAATAATGTATGCTCTCAAGGAGCTCATGAAGCAGGAAATAGAAATCAAGCCATTTCCACCAGTTGATTCAGTTTGTTAAAATCCCACAGTGAGAAAAACGATAAGAACACCATAATCGAAGATGGGGAAGTTTTGGTACCCTAAAAATACCACTTTTTTTTCTGTTGAAAAACTAGTAGGATTTCTGGGTAAACAGAACTGTTAGATTGTGAAGAGAGTTCTGGATGATTTGAGCCAGCTTTAGCATTTTTCTTTTGTTTCTTCTTTTATAAAATGGAGGCAGTTAAGAAAACTTGCTCCCTTAGACCTCTGAATAAAGATTAATAGAGGGACCCACCTGGGGTCCTGAGAGGGAAGCAAGCTTGAAGTCAGAGGGCACAGAATGAAGACTCTCCCATTGGGTGATCGTGACTTAACTTTCCTGGAACAGAGCTCCCTGAACTACAAGTGATAGCACCAGCATTCACTCCATTGACAAAGCCATCTTCTGGTGTTAAGCGTAGTACTGGACACTGCATATGCATTGCTTTTATTGAAAAATTTTTAATCCATATGGAAAACCACTAAGATATTTTCAAAATATCTCTATTTAGCAGATGAAGCTCTTGGATCTTTGGTGGAATTGAATAAAGTATCCAAAACTATCCAGCCAGTAAGTGGCGGAGCTGAGCTTCAATGTACAAATATATAGGCTGACCTATATGAGCTCTTACACAAGAGTTGTTTTTCATTATTGAAATCTCATACTTACTAATCCATGTGACACAAGATGCATCGAATAGAAAAAGCCAAGATAAAGAAAAACCAACTCATACATTCTTCTTACAAAAAATATATAAACACCTTTTTAAAAGTTCTTTTTTCACATTTTCAAAAGTAAAACTTAATATGTTACCATAAGAAGTATATACTCAAAGCTGTATGAAGAAAAAGTAATCTTCTCCTACCCCCTCACTCCTTCATCCTTTGTTGCTATCCTTAAACTAAGCAGCATTAACAGCCTAGTGTTTGTCTTTATTTTTAACATGTAGCATTCCTTGCTCACATAACTCACCACTTAAGAACTCCTAAAAGTCACAACCTGTCAGGGAAGATTCAAGTTACAGTCTGTGAATGACCTGGGCATCAGCCAGGAAAGTAGGAGGTAAATCATTCATGGAAAAACAAGAGATGACCTACAAAACCAAGACCTAATTTGTCTGCGCTGGAGCCTGCTAAGATTCCTTACTCTTTCCAGCAGGAAATGTAATGTGGCCATTACCAGATGGAGTGGCCTGGCTTGGGGGCAGTCCACAAGGATTGTGTCCAGGGAGGTCTTGTGTCCAGCATTATTGAGGAGCCTTCACACTTGCTTCCCTGAATTAACTGTAGGAAGCTCCATAGAGCTGGCGGCCATAGTGACAGAGAACGGAATCATTATTGCCTCCCTATCCCCAATTCCTGCCACCAGTGTATCATGATTTATTAAAATAACTATTTTCTACTTCAACTCCCTTCCCTGGCATCTGCCTGTCTTTTCCTAGGGTGTTTGTTAATGTCAAGCCAAATGTTGCTGTTTTTATACGATGTTAATTGATTCCCAGGTAGATCTCAGGAGCTACCATACTTGCTGGAAATGCATTATAAACATATTAGCATCACGAAGCCTGAGAAAGTGCTTTCAGTTGCAGTTAGGTTTCCCACCAGGGAGGTAGACAGCTCTCAAAGAGTTAATGGGCCCCATTGCTAATGGGGCAATCAGGGGCTTGTTTGATCCCCATTCTAATCACTTCCTAAATCTCTATCCCATCACCTAGACAGATGAGTGTGCTGGGGCCTGAAGTGTGCTGTGGAGGGCAAGTGAGTCATAGACAAACTTCCTCTCTGAAAGGTTCATTGAGAGAGCCAATTAGCCAGGAAGGAGGTGCTGTTCTGCATGCTCTAATTACCCCGGGAGGCGAGGGGTCAGATCAGAAGCCTGACCCCCACAAGTAACCACACAAAACGCCTCAATAGAGTTTTCGAGGCGGGAAAACTTGAAAGCCAGCCTTGTGTCTGCCTTAGCAGTCCTTTCTCAAGAATCCAACAAAGGTTGGAGCCTGGGACAATGGCCTGGGTCCTCCCCTGGACCACCTCAGGGACAAAGGAGGAACGCAACTGCCAAGATCCAAAAAGACCAAGCTGCTGCCTGTTTGGAGGGAGGGTGGAGAAAGTGTGGCAATTTCTAAAACCTGATTTGTCCCTTGGTCCAAAAGAGGAGCTTTTGATCTCCAAAGAGGGGGGTGGGTGAAGAATGCCACCAACAAAAACAAAGATTTCCAAATGGAATACATGAATTCATTAGCTTTTTTTTTTTTTTTTTTTTTAACATGTAACTTCTCCAAGGCACTTGATTCTGGAACTTCAAAACTGTAAAATAAATAAATAAAAAAGAATGATCACAATTATGCCAAACTTGTGTGGGAGATCCCTAAAATGTACCCCAACTTGATTTATATATTTGATAAGCCACGGTGCTATCTTGGAAAAAAAGATCAGTCAGAAATACAGCAGCCAGCTCAGAGACAGCCTGGACTTCTAAGGTAAAATGAAAACTTAGAGTAATCTGACAAAGCCCTCTCATACTAATGGGCGTAAAGTAGGAGAGAAAAATGCAGACGGGCTTGTACAGTATTCAAAAGCAAGTCAGCTTTTGAATTGCCGATAGAAAATATGTTGTGGAATAACACACACACACACACACACACACACACACACACACACACCTTTGCACCAAAAAGCATATGTACATATATAAGTTTTATAAGTTTGTAAGTCTGGAGAATATTTGTTTTCAGTTGGCTTCCCTCATTTGAATTCTTATTGGAGAATGTTCCAGGATTGAAATTCAGGATTGGAAAAAGTAACTTGTTTGGGGAAAATTTTGATGGTTTTTAAGTAGATAAAGATAGTAAGATTGATGAATATCTTTTGGAACTCCCAGGTCAGGAATCTGGGGGTAGAGAGGACAGAGGCAAAAGTGACAATAGAAATTGCTGCAGCGGCTATGCTGTATCTCCTAACAGAAAATGACATGGAGACTGAGGCACCAACCTGTGCGACGAGGAGACTGACATCCAGAACAGCTTGACCTTCATTCCCTGGTGCTCTGAGTCCCTTGCCTTGTGCCTTGGTCTTCTCGACTGTTTAATGGACCAAGGATACTAAATGATCTTTATGAGTCCTAGAGTTCTGTGCATGTTCAACACTGGCAGCCCTGGCAGATCAGGAGTCTAAATTTGGGTCATTCTGGATACTGTATACAGCCGGTCTACTCCTTTGCATTATTATTGAGTGGCACCTCTCCTGGACCACATGCATCTGGCCAATTCCATCCATTCCCCTGACCACTCCTTTCCTGCCTCCCTAGCCCACATCTCTCAAGATGAATGCTTCACAGGTAAGAGAGAACAAGGAGACTGTATACAATTAGACAGGAGGCCAGAGTAAGAAGTGGGGAGGAGAGAATATAAAATTGGAGAGAAGACAAAGAGAAAAAGGAGACATTTTATTTATGAAGGTTGCTCCCCTTCATCCTGACTGTGATCTGAGAAGCACATGATAGAGTCCTTGAAGTGTCACCTTCGTGACCACAAAATCAAAATGCACCTCAGCATATAATTCAGGGAGAAAGTGGCATTATGTTTCTTCTTCCTTCTCTTCCCTCCTTTGCCTTAGCACTAGTCTACTTTCGTGTATCTAGGTGTGTCTGTATCTACTTAAAAGAACAGCATGCTACAATAATGATATGTTGATGACCTTAATGATTACAATTTTTAATGGGCTTACCTATTGCTAGCCACTGTTCACTCTGGGTAAATTCATCAAAAGCATCTCTCTCTCCCTAAGAGATGAGGAAGTGGAGTTTCTGCAGTGTTAAGTAACTCACCGAAGCTAACTTAATAAGTAAGCAGCAGACCCAGGAATGTTGAAAAGAGTTTAGATTCTAGGTCACAGTAGACCTTTTGGAGCCACTGGTTCTCTGTCCCTTGCTAGCTGTGTGAACTTGGGCACGTTTAAACTCTCTCAGTCCCACTTAATTTCTGCACTTGGAAAGCAGAGCTCATAAATGGCTCCCTCTCAGGACCTAAACCGGTAAATACAGGTAAGGTACTTGCACGTGCCTGTCACAGGGCTGATGTCGATAAACCTGAGATCCTCCTTTCTCTTTGCCGGTCACTATCTAAAGTCTGATTTTAAAGTGATTGGCTCTAGGGGCGCCTGGGTGGCTCAGTGGGTTAAGCCGCTGCCTTCGGCTCAGGTCATGATCTCAGGGTCCTGGGATCGAGTCCCGCATCGGGCTCTCTGCTCAGCAGGGAGCCTGCTTCCCTTCCTCTCTCTCTGCCTGCCTCTCTGCCTACTTGTGATCTCTCTCGGTCAAATAAATAAATAAAATCTTTAAAAAAAAAAGTGATTGGCTCTATTACATTTTTATGCTGCCATTCTATAATCAGAGCACTTTCCTGGTGCTGAATCCACACCCAAGAAACCTCATTTTCCCCAAGCCTCTGCCTCTACAGACACTTAACTCAGACAATACACACTCTTTCCAGTCGTTGAAAGGGATATGGCTTTGGAGTAATAGGGGGAAAATATATCATGAGTAATATTAACAAGAAACCTCCATAAAAGTTGGCCCATAGCTTCTAAAATTCTTGTGGTTTATCATTGAAATGGAAACTTGGTCTCCCAATGGTAGATGGCAGCGTTTTAGGAGCCATCTTCTTACAAGTCACTAAGGATTATTGATGGAACAAAATTATAAGATATCATTTCAGCTGAGGATAGAGACACTTAAAGAAATTTACCCAAGGAACATCAAGAAACAATATAATATCAGCAGGACGTCAAAGACCTCGTAATTCCTATTTGTGAGCCGGGACTATGGAACTGAGAAAGGTTTCCAAGTATCTATTAATTCAGTACGTTCTGAACTGAGTGGCAAGGCGGCATGATTTGCCACCATCTGTCTGTGAATCTTTTACCTCGGCTGGCTTTTGAGAGAAATACATCCTGTCCTGAAAAAGTGAGTAATAGATTAGAACCCTCTGTAGACATCACTGTTTGATTTTCTAACAACCCTGATCTTTTTTTTTTTTTTTTTTAATTTCCTGCTACTCTTAGAAAATGAAAAAAGTAATTGACAGTTTGGTACTAGGCTATTAGATGTTTGATGCCTGTCAGCTTTGGAACCCAAGGTTTTGCTTGCACTCTGTGAAACTAACACTTAGAATTTCTGACCTGGAAGAGAAATGGGTGACCACTTGGTCTGATTCCAGCTAACTGCTCTTTTAGTAGATCGATGAAAGAAATTAGCTGTACAGGCTGTATTAGAACTCAGGTTTTCTGACTCCTAGCTCAATGACTTTTGTATATACTACTGTGCTCTCCTTGAAAATAAATAATTTAGCTTAGATTTTGAGTGCATACAGTTTATAGGAATGTTACTCTCACCATTCATTTCTTCTAGATCCAGTCCACAGAGCCATAATACATTTTCTGTGGGCAACTTCTTATGCCTTATTCTATATGAATGGAAGAAAGAATAGATTCATTTGACCAGTACTGGCAACTGGAGGAATCTAATTAATATGACTCATGATATATTTTATTTTTCAGTATATTCAAGGCCATATCCATACTGGTGACTGGAAATCACATGAAAAGGAAAATTAGTTCTGGTTACAATTGGCTTTCTCTTCTACATTACTGTTACTTTAGATATGAATCAGGTTAGTCAAAGTTTGGACTTGTTCTAGAATAGTATGCTGCTGGCCTCAACTTTTTTTTTTTTTTTTTTTTTTTTAGAAGATGTGTGAGTGTGGGTTGAGAGGGGAGAGGTTGGGCAAAGGGAGAGGGAGATAGAGAGTCTCAAGCAGACTCCACACTGAATTCAGAGCCCACCCCCTGGGGTGTAGGGTTCAGTCTCACAACCCTGAGATCATGATGTGAGTCAAAATCAAGAGTCTTAACTGACTGAACCACCCAGGTGCCTCTGGCCCCATCATTTATCCAGTTATCCATTAATGAATATTATAGGTTCAAGAAGTATGTTGGTATTCAAATTCTCCCCTCCTTTTCTTCATGGCTACCTGACAAAGAGAGAACTGAGAAGGAATAATAATCCAATCATAAAGTAAGTGCATCTTGGTAATGGTTCAGCAGGTTGTCCATTGAAGTTCCATGGGTACAGAATTTGTTTCAGCACAAGAAAGAATCTTAACTTTATAGCAATTTAGAATTGGAAAGGGTAGCCACCTTGTGAAGTAGAGGACTCCAAGCAAATGGAAACACTTGAGTAGGAACCAGATAACCACCATTCCAGGTGAATGTTGATGCAGGTGTTAGTGTTAAGAACTTACTCTTTGAAGTTAGGTGGAAGAAGCTTTAAATCTACAACATCCTTCCCTTGAAACTCTTTGGTATCTACCTGGCTGTGCTACCATCACTACAGTACCTATTAGAAATGCAGAAGCTTGGGTTTCACTCCATAACTACTGAGTCAGGATCTAGATTTTAACAAGGTCCCCAGGCCATTTATATGCATGTTGGAGTTTGAGAAGAACTGACCTAGGCTTTCTAAACCTTGGCTTGGTTATTTATTTATTTATTTACTTATTTAAAAATTTGGTAATAATAGCTACCTCTTAGTGTGCTTCAGTGATCAATCAAATGACGCTAGTAAAGGTTTTAGCAGAATGCCTAACAATTAATACTCAATAAATTATACATGCTATGGTTAGTCTTTCTATAGATAAATCCGACACTGGGTTGGAAGTTGGACTAACTTACTTCTACAGTCTTTTTATGACTTTAAGACTATATGATTGTATAGTTTTATTTCAAATATTTTGACATTTTGGGGTCAAATCCTTACTCTAACTCCCACACCAAGAATATAAATATACTTGGAAAAAATCATTTTGTATTAGGTCTGTTAGGTAGATGTTCTTCCTGTACCCCCCACACCTATATTGTAGAGACTGCATTGACAGTAGGCATGCTTGACAGTAGGCATTTCACTTCACCCATCCATAAATATGGGTATGATGGGAAGTGGGGGCATATTAGAGCTGTATTCCATCAAATTTACTTAGTCTGGGAACCAGAGATTATCCTTGCTTGCTGCTACTGGGAGATCTTATGCTGTCTACAATCTATCATTCTTCAGTTGAAATTTGTATTTGTTGTGTTTATTTCAAAGCACTGTGTCCAGCATCTTGTAAGAAAGAGAAGTTTAAGAACACAGTTGATCTCAAAGAGTCTACAGGAATATAAACCTGATGACATCATTCCCCTGCTTAAAGCCCATTAATGATTCCCTATTTTTCTAAAAGTCAAAACATCTAAACAGGACCTATAAATCCCTGTATGATTTGACCCAGGTCTCCTTCTGCAGTCCGTATCTCTTGTATCAGTTGTCTATTGCTGTGTAACAAATTGCCCCAAAATTTCATGTCTTAACAAATATTTGTTGTCTCACACATTGTCCATGGGTCAGGAGCAGCTTGGCTATGGAGTTCTGGTCCAGGATCTCATGAGGTCACAGACGAGATGTCATCTGAGGTTGCAGTTGTCTAAAAGCTTGACTGGGAGTAGAGGATCTACTTCCAATGGGACTGACTCATATGCCTGGCAAGTGAATCCTCACTGCTGGCAGGAAACCTCAGTTTTTCTCTGTGTGGCTGTCTCCATAGGACTACTTGAGTGCCCCCATGGCATGGCAGCTGGCATGCCCTCAAACTGAGGGATCCAAGAAAGAGCAAGGTATAAGCTATAAGGTTTTTCTTCCCTGGCCTTGCAAGTCACACATTATCATTTCCAAAATATTTTAGTGATTACACAGATTCACCCTATTTAATGCAGGAGGAAACTGCACAGGATTGTAAATAAATACCAGGAGACTAAAATCATCGGGGATCGTCTTGGACGCTGATTATTACCACACCTCTCATGCTCTAAGCATTTCACTTGGTCAGTTCACATTGAGGTCTTAGAAATGGAGCTCTCTCTCACCTCCCAGACACTACACATAGTTTTCTCTGCAGGGATCTAAGTTTAACCCCTTCTCATCCTTCATCCTTCATTCTGTACACTGGATATCATTTTCCTGAGGAGCCTCTTCTAAATATTTTTTTCCATACAGTGCAGGGACCCCTTCTGTAGGCACCCAGTATCCCATACATCTAGCACTTTTCACAGGAAATTGTAATTCTCTGGTCTTGACGGTTTTCCCTGCTAGACTTAAATAGCATCAGGATGCCATTCTATTCCCTACTCGCCCTGTACCTAGAACTTAGCAGAAGTTCAGTAATTACTGAGCATCCCATAAATGGGAGCATGAATGAAAAACAGAAGTGGTCAAATTAGGTCTAACTTGAAAAATAGGTAGGACTTGGATTAGAGGGGTGACTAGGAAGGATGCACAGTAAGGACAGTGGGATCAGAATTGCTTTGAGCAGAAAGGCACCCTCTTGACTAGACACTGACCTTGTCTAAGCTCCTAAACTTAGTTTTTAAGACCCTCTAAAAGGGAAAAAGAGAGAGAGAGGCATATTTTCAGCATAACAGTATTCATTATTTTTGCACCACACCCAGTGCTCCATGCAATCCATGCCCTCCATAATACCCACCACCTGGTACCCCGACCTCCCACCCCCCCTCTTACCATAGAGAACAAACTGATGGTTGCCAGAGGGGAGGGAGGTGGGAGGAGAAGGGGGGCACTTATGATGAGCACCGGGTGATAGATGGAAGTGCTGAATCACTACATTGTACACAAGAAACAAGTATTCTACCGTATGCTCACTAATTGGAATTTAAATAAGAACTTTAAAAAAAGAGAGACCCTCGAAAACCTACCCTCAATCTTCCCCTTCAGTTTTTCTTAGTTTTGACCGTGGTGGTGAGTGATGGATCTATGCATCTTTAATCACTGAGATGAAGAGGGTTTTTTTTTGTTGGTTTGTTTTGTTTTTGTTTTTGTTTTTTTCTGTGGGAATAGGAATATAGAGGAGGGAGAAGTGAGAGGTGGTGAATGAGAGAAGAACAGGGGAATAGTTGAACTGAAGGACAGAAGGGTCAATGCAGAGTTGACGTATTTTGGAAAAGTATAGGATTCAAACAGAAAAATGATTTCTCAAGGCCTTTCTTTACATTACGGGCTTAGCATTCTCCATTTGGGGTATGTAGAAGCTTCTAATTATAGTTGGCATCAGCACATGCATCTGCTTGTGACCGTGATCTGAGCTAGCCTTTTCTGGATCCTTCTGTTACCTCCTCTCCTGTCACCTGATTGCCTGGACCTTCCCCATGGGAGAACACCAGGGTGCTGCATAGCTCCTAACAGGTCTGTAGATGTTCAGATTGCTGCAGTGACTCTGCAGGGCTGCAGATGCTAACTGGAAATGTTGGAGAATTAACTTCTTTGGAGAATATTATGACCAGTGAGACCTAGCAGAAGGCAAAAACTATATAGATAAATTGCTTTCCCATCCTCTGGGCTCAACCCTGGGTAACTGTTGTAATACATAGCCATTTTCTTCTGCCTCTCCCAAGACAGCCTCCATGAGCTAGCCATCAGCTGGATGTTTTTATGAAGCAGATAGCTCAGTAATTTGTCATATGGTATTTGTTTTTCCTTTGTACCCACCTCACTTCCCTTCCCCTCATCCCTCCTTTGGGGCGGAAGTTCCAAAAAAGTATTAAAATATAAGCACAGCCTCAGTTTTGATTGGAGGAAAGAGGCTTTTGGTGGCCCGACTAAAGTGCAGCTCTGTGAAGAAAGTCCAAGGAAAATGGCAGGGTTTGCCCTCATTGTGAGGAGAGAGCAAAGGGCCAGACCCTCAAAGAGTGGCAGAGTAGGCCCTGGGAGATGTACCACAGAAGGCCTTATAGATTATACATTGGCCTGGAAAACAATGACAGAGAAAGGACCAAGCCCTGTTCTGTCCACAGACCCAATACAACCAGCCACAGTAGCTTTCAGTGTCATTAGTAAAACTTAGCTAGGAAACAGGTACATCCATCCTTGACTTGTTGGTCACTCACCATGTGGCCTTGGGTCATATAACCTCTCTACTCTGCCTTTTAATTTTCTCCACACACCCCCTCTTTAGAAAATAAAAAAGGAGATTGGTCTAAGCCAGTGGTAAGGCTCGTTATAGCCTCAGTTTTCTTTCCTGATTTGCTTTAAAACTTCCAAATACCCAGGATTGACATGTGCATGGCCAGGCTTTAGGTGTGTTTCAACTAATAACACAGAGGCAGTGAGTAATTTCTTCTCCAGAGCATAATGGGCTTCTCAGTAGGGTCAAACACACAGTGTTGCTTTCCATCCTCGTGTGCCATGCAGGAACACCCAAGGAAATAAAAGTATGAGAGGTCCTATGTGGAGACCTAATTTTACTCCATTTAAAATTCAACGGGAACACTCTTCAGAGGCAGGGCACAGGGAACCTGAGCCAGGAACTGACAAATTTAAACCAGCCCATCCACTCTGCTACAGCAAAACACACACATGGAGTCACCCTGCTGCCTTTTCTCCCCCTTGCTTGTTTTATTTTTCTCTTCCCTGAGAGGGAGAGATTACAAATGTAATGGAAAATAGTGGACATTCAGGGTTGGCTCTGAAAAATTTGGTCAAAGGAAGGCATATTATTGGTTTCCATGATTAATGGAACATCCTATCCCTCAAAACGCAGTCAAATTTCCAAACCCCTCAAAAGCATACTGGGATGCTAACTACCTCTGGATCCAGAGTAAACGGGAATCATTTTTTTCTGGCTTTTCAGCACAGGGTATCCTCAGAGTTGTTAGAAAAGCTGAAAAGAGCATGAATAAGGAATCCACAGACCTGCATTCCAGTTCTGTGGCTCTCTTACTGAGTGGCCTCAGGCACATTCTTTCTCCCCCTGGCCTCAGTTTTCTTCTTAAGGAAATGGACAACTTCACAACAGGCTTCGAATTTAATACTAGGTTTGTTGGCAGTGATCTTCCTTTTGGGACTCTGTAGTCCTCCCTGGGGTGATGAGAACTGTTTTAGTTACATTATAATTTCTAGCTAAGTAAACATTGGTGGAAGCATATGATGAGGGAGAAAAGTACTGCTCCAAGTCTTTGGTTTTACGGACACCAAATTTATTTGGTTTTGTAGGCACCAAACCCCTAATTTGCTTGCATTTCCTTTTGTGAAGTAGGGGGCTTGATGACAGCTAGGTGAGAGTGAGCCTGGTTAGTGGGACCTGTACTTTCTTTGCCTCTAAAGGGAAAACAAAAAGCAGGAACCATAGCACTTCTGGGGAACTTCTTTCTCTTCTCCCAAGAGAGTCAAAGACAAGGGGTGGGGGTACAGACAGAATGGGTTCTTAAGAGAACAGTGAGAGATGACAATGAGGAGGTAGTAGAGACAAGATGAGAGCCAGGAAATCTTTCTTCATAGAAGGCATTTATGTAGTCCCTTCTAAGTCACTGTATTACAAATAATGTGCTACGCCCTATCTATCAACTTCTCAACAGAGAAGAACAAATTCTCATCATTCCTACAGTGTGATCACTCTGGTTTTTTATTTGTTTGTTTTGTTTTGTTTTTGTTTGTTTGTTTTTTCCTCTGTGTGGTATTTGACTTGGAGAAACAGGATTTAATTTTGAGTAGCAGCTTATTGACTTTAAGTGGAGCATCTCAGACAAGTTACTGTACCTCTCAAGTATTCATCAAAGATCCACAGTGTGCAAGACTGTTGCTAGAGCCTTTGGAGCTAAAGTTGAATAAGGCACAGACTCTTCCCTCAACGGATACAGAGAAAATAAAAAGTAACACAAACACCAGAAACACTGTAATGGAATGAGTGACATAGTATAGGGCAGTACAAAATACTATGAAAACCTAGGGAGACAACTTGGAAGGTACCCAAGGAAGAATTTTTGGAAGAGGCAGTGTGAAACCTGAGAGCACACAGGTGATCAGCCAGATGAGAAATGGGTAACACAGATGAGTGAGGCATGGGTTCAAGTAGGAGAGATTTCAATCCGGTTAAAACATGAGAGTCTCATGGTATGGGCTGGAGTGTAAAATGGGATAGTGTGGAAATCTAGTAACAATGAGACTAGAATAGAATAAAAAAATCCCAATATTCAAATCACAAATAATCAATGTAGTCAGATCACAAAGAATCAAATATATGTATTTACCCCTATAGACCCGTGAAACCACTGAAAGTTCTAACTTATAGGATGGTGAAAGTGATATAATCAGACTTCCATGTTACAAAGAACACTCAGTCTGTTGGATAAAGAATGGACCGGGCAGGACCAAACTCTACTGAGGTTAGTCAGGAGGCTGATGATGATGATGGCTTCGACTGGTATGGAAGCAATGGAGGTAGATTTACAAGATTATAAAAAAGGCAGAGAATCCATAAGTGATGGTAACTGATTGGATATGGGTTTGTTGTGGGAAGAAAAGCTTTTCCTCTTGGATGATTAGAGGAATAGGAGAGGCTTTCTGTTGAACCAGAAGACCCAAGAAAAACTAGAGGGGGAAAGAGGGAGGGAGGGAGGGAACAGAGATGATGAGGCCAGTTACACATATGTTAAATTTGTAGGCTCTGTGGACTATCACAGTATTTATGGCAAGTCAGGTAGATAGACACAGCTTAGCCGAAATTCAGAGCAGCACAAAATAAGACACAACCAGACTTATAGCTGCTCTTGGATTTCACCATTAGTAAAATGGGGGAAGATTCCATTTATCTATTTACTTCACAAAACTGCAGTGCAGAGTGAATGAGATAGGGAACCTGAGGGTACTTGGTAAAGTATATGGTACTATACAGCTGCAAAGGGTTCCTTTTTAACTGGAGAGCCCAGGGGCATGAGTAATTATATTCATTGTATCATCTCTACCACCAGCACTGTTCTCATAGACCTTAGTCTGGACTTGCAAATACAATCAGAGGAGAATTGCTGGATAAGAAGGAAAGGAGGGAACACAAATGAAGGCAAGAGGTGCCTGAGTGGCTCAGTTGTTTGAGCGTTGGACTCTTGGTTTTGGCTCAGGTCATGATCTTACGATCCTGACAGGGAGCCTTAAAGCATCAGGCACCATGCTCAGGGAAGACTCCCTGAAATTCTCTCTCCCTCTCCCTCTGCCCCTTCCTGCCTCCACTGACTTTTACCTGTGTGCTCTCTCTTTCTAAAAAAAAAAAAAAAAAAAAAAAAAAAAAAGAAAAAAGAAAAAGAAGAAAGACAAAACTAGAAGACACATACATGAAGATAAGGAGTACTTGGTACTCCAACTACTGGCTGGGTACCTTTATAGGTATTTGCTTAACCTTCACAGAGATCCTGATTGATGGAAGGGACATTATTGTCTTATTTTCTGTGAAAATAGATTTCACTTTCCCCCACTCACCAAAAGAAAGCCTAAGTCATCTACATCTGTTATGTACAGACTGATGTTTTTCTTACCCAGTTACTAAGTACAGGACTCTTCTAGAATTCTTTTGGGAAGAACAACCATAACCCCCCACATGACTACCACCCTAAAATGGACTGAAACTGTTCAATAAACACCTTTCCTCTGCATACTCATAACATTTTGATGAGAAGGAGGGGGTGACTCAGCCATAGACTAAGAGATGAATAAGTATCGCCAGCCCCATTCAGTTATGGGGCCAGAGGGAAAGGCAGTGTCTGCAAAAGTCAAAACAGATTTTTGAAACCATTTCTCGTCCAGCCTCTGAAAAACCTGCTCGTTCAATTCCTTTTCTGTTGATGACTTTGGCTTCTGAGATAGGGCCTTTCTCTGGCAGTGCAAAGCTCTGACAATCCCCCAAATGTCAGGGGCTTGGAGAGCTCCTTAGGGTAAGGTGTCCAAAAGGACAAAGCTCCCAAGCCTCAGAGTCTTTGCTGAGTTCTGGAGTTTCCAAAGCTTCAGTCTCCTGTGGAGATAGTTGCAAATGTCAGTTGTTGGAACCCTGCAACCACAGCCTCCTGGGTGTTCTAACAGCTTGGGCTCCTTTTCTGCTGCCTTGCAGTGATTAATTACAGCCAGCCCGCCAGGTTTCATGGGTCCCTACTTCCATAGCAGCCGCAATTGACTTATCTTGGCCATTTACAACAAAAAATCCAGCTCAGACCCTGAGCATCCTTCACTAGTGCCCCGCAAAAAAGAGTTTTTTTTACAGTAAAGGTGTTCCCGTTCCTCCTTCTCTTCCATCCGGGGTAGATGAGAACAGATGCGTTAGGTAAGAACTGCGGTGGGTGGGCCGTTTAGTCTCGGCCAGAGTTGTCATCCTGGCTCGGACCCCTCTTGCCTGGGTGAATCTGGTCAGGTAACTTCTCTTTTCTGAACTCTAGCAACCCTCAAGACATTATGGGGAGGGATCTGTGCTCTAACACATGCTAGACAGTAGGGAGCATGCTTGACAAGGTATCCTTGGCTTCCCCTTTTCTGAAGCTGGAAGTTGGCAGTAGTTAATCACAAGACCTTTTGTCTGGCATCCCTGTTAGAACAGCGGTTGTTTCCTACTAATGTATGTAATACCCAGTGTGTGTTTTTTTGCACAAGCTCCTCCCTCTCCCTGGTGTGGTCCTCTCTCCAAATAGACCTGCAGCTTTACCTCTTTCACCTGCAGCCTTATGTCCACAGGAAGCATCCCTTCTCTGTGTCCCCAAAGCATCCTCTGCTCACCCCGGTTGTGACCCTCACCACTTACCACACAGTTTACCATGATATCTTTATCTGTTTCTCTCTTTGGCATAGAAGAAACACTCAGTTAGTACTTGTTTATTTGAGAAAACTTGGCTCATTTCAAAAAACAGCCCACCTTCTTTATAATCATAAAATAACTAACTTGAGTAAACTCTCCAGCATTTACAAAACATATTTACATACATCTCCTCATGTGAGCCTAATAGCCCCTCTGTAAAACAGGTAGTATTGGCCCCATTTAGTAGACACAGATACCAAGCTTCTTAATGTACTCAATAGCAAGTACATGACAGAATAGGAGTATAAACACAAGCCTGCCTGGGTCTAGCTGCAGAGACCTTCCTTCAGGGTCTGCTCTAGAAACACCCCCTGAGAGAAAATGATTGCAGCAAGCAGAGGTTTACTGAGTGGCTGCTGCACATAGGTACCCTGTTAGGTGTAGAGGAGCACAGGTGAGTAAAATTGGGCTCTCTGTCCACAAGGAATTTCTGGCAGAGGGAATAAAATTAATAAAGACAGAACTGATTCACTTATTCAACTCACATTTCCTGAACACCTACAGTGTTTCAGTCATCAGGCTATGTGCCCATTAGAAGAGAGTTTACATTGGGGTACAGATGGCCCTTCTTTTCACTACATCTGTATCTTTGGGGTAAATACCCAGGAGTGCAATTGCAGGGTCATAGGGAAGTTCTATTTTTAATTTCTTGAGGAATCTCCACACTGTTCTCCAAAGAGGCTGCACCAACTTGCATTCCCACCAACAGTGTAAGAGGGTTCCCCTTTCTCCACATCCTCTCCAACACATGTTGTTTCCTGTTTGAAATTAGTCAAGCAGAGAGAGTCAATTATCATATGGTTTCACTTATTTGTGGAGCATAACAAATATCATGGAGGACAAGGGGTGTTAGAGAGGAGAAGGGAGTTGGGGGAAATTGGAAGGGGAGGTGAATCATGAGAGACTACGGACTCTGAAAAACAATCTGAGGGGTTTGAAGTGGCGGGGGTGGGGTGGGAGGTTGGGGTACCAGATGGTAGTATTATAGAGGGCACAGATTGCATGGAGCACTGGGTGTGGTGAAAAAATAATGAATACTGTTTTTCTGAAAATAAATAAATTAATAATAAAAAATTAATTAATTAATTTAAAAAAAAGAAGAGAGTTTACACTATTGTAAGGGAATGAGGACTCAATTCTAGTGCAACCTGTGGTTGCACTAGAGTATATGGATTCTGCATTGGTTGAAGCTTGAATTTTGTATGATGAACACATACTCATTTGTAATCAGGGAAAACAAGTTCAGAAGAAAAATAACCAGGTAAGACACATTGCTTACCTCCATCTCATCTTTGCACATCTGTCTCTTGCTATTAGTTTATTGTCTTTAAACTATAAGCCATAAGAGCAATAAAGGCAAAACAATGTAACATTTCAGAAGAGAGAAGGTATACATCCTTCTGGACAATCAGTGAGATCCTCATTTTATTTTGGATTTATGATTGTAACTCTTTGGATATTCCTTGACGTAGAGATCCATAAGGTGTTGTCTAGAAAACCATAGTTCCAAAGGATGTGAACTGACGTAGAGATCCATAAGGTGTTGTCTAGAAAACCATAGTTCCAAAGGATGTGAACAGATGTTCCCAGGGTTGGGGGAGTGGGGAACACTTAAAAATTTAAATAGGAGAAATGACAGGCTATTGAAACAAAAGTAAATGTTTCTTTGTGTTTTTGTTTTCTTTCTGCTTTATTTGCTTTTTTTTTCCTTTTCTATAGGATGTCTCAGAATACTTAACAAATACATGTTTCTTAAAATAATGAGTATAAATAGGGAGGGGGAGGATATTTGGTCTTGTTCAGAAAGTATTATTCTGAAAGGAAATATTGAGACTAGGGTTCCCAAGAAAACTTACTTATAAGTGTTGCCCTCCTGGGGACACTTGGGTGGCTCAGTTGGTTGAGTGTCTGGCTCTTAATTTTTGGCTCAGGTCATGATCTCAGGATCCTGGGATTGAGCCCCAGGTCAGGCACCACACTCAGTGGGGAGTCTGCCTGAGGATTTCTCTCCCTCTCCCTCTGCCCCTATCCCTGATTGTGCTTTCTCTCTTGAAGATTAATAAGTAAATCTTAAAAATATAAGTGTTGCTCTTCTGGGCTCAGGGCCTCTTCACCCTCAGCTATGGAATGTTGATGATTGTTCAGGTCAGGTGAGACAAGGAAGAGACAAGAAAAGGGGTATCCAGAAGGTAGTTTGGCAACACAACAGTTAAGGAAAGACACATCAACTCAGATCTGAACATTACCTCCTTAGTGGACAGCCATAACAGCCCTGCTTGTTAAAAACAAAACAAAACAAAACAAATCAAAACAAAAACAGTTCCATCTTGTCTGAAACCAGGAAACCTTCTTCAGAAGGTTGATGTATTAGCTCGCATTCGAGAGCCTATCAAACTTCAACAGTGAAGATACAGTATAGTGTCTTCCTGGATGCAGATCACCTTGAAGAACTATAGACCTCCCTCCATTTTGAACCATGGAGAGCCACCTATTTTACTGAAAATAGCATGGAGTTTAGAATCAGTTTCTCCATCCAGCAGATGGTGATGATGGTTCTTGCAGGTGTGAGGATTATGTGAGCTAATTCTTTTTTTTTTTTTTTTTGTGAGCTAATTCTTGAAAAGCCTTTAATAATACTAGGCACCATGTAGGCACTCAGTAATGGAAGCCAATATTAGCTGCTACTTCCACAAGAAGTTGAGCTCCTTTACCATTTTGCAAGATGAAGCACCATCTTCTAACCTGACAGAGCAATACGATTTAAAAGCCCCTGCTGAGAATGAAGGTCCAGCATTCATCTTCAGTAATTAATACATGCCCTGGGGGATACTTGGGGTTGGAGATGAGAGGGTGGGGGACTGTTTTTCCTTTTTGATTGAGTGTCTTTTTTATCCCAAGCTATTCTGAATGTCATGGAGAGTTAATGAAGACATGTTGTACACCCAGTGAAAATGCAATAAAATAGAAAGTGCAACCAATTCTACCACTGTCTGAGGAGATTAAATCCTTAGCTACACTGGGAGTGCAGGGGAAGAAATGAGAGCTATGCTGTGAGATAGATGGGGACGGTGCTGGTGACAAAGGCAGAAAGGACAGGAGGGATACTCTTCCATCTTTTCACATTTCTCCTGCTACTTTTCCTTTCTTCTTCAAGTCGCCTCTCCCTGAATGGCTAGGAACAGAGAGTGAGCACAAGATGTTGGCACCCTCTCAAGCACCAGATCATAAAGTCAACATAATTCAGTCTAAATAGTGTGTACAGAGTGATAATCTCTGTGCTTTTCTTATCCCTACCTAGAAGGCTTGCCTGAATAATCCAAGAAACAAAAACAAAAATAAAACCCCAGAGCCCCCAAACCCCAAACACAAAGCAATACCTGTTCCATCAGTGGATCTTGCTGCTCAAGGGCTGGCCTCAAGTAACAGATGTAAAGTTCTTCAGGTTAGCAGCCATTCACAACACTTGAGATATCCAACTGGAAACAACCTCCCAGTGTTGGAATAAGCTAGATGATCTAATGCCTCAAGATCCCTGCCTCCCGCCCATCACTATGTATACGATACATCTGAGAAATAGTTGAATGTGTTCTCCCCCCAAACCCTGGGCTGGGCACTCCTTCTTTAATGAGACAGCAATTTGGAGAGACCCCAAGGGGGTGGCTAAGGAGGTTAAAAAACACTGCAAAATTGTTTAGAATCCTCTAGAGAAAAGTTTCCTGAATAAATCTTAGCAATTATGACTCTTTTTTTTTTCTCTTACAGAAAGAAACAAAGAAGAAAAAAAAATTAAACTCTAAAGTGATTTCTACAGTGTGGCTGTAAAGTAAGCTTTTCTTCAGAGGAACAAAGTGATCTCCATTTTAAGGGAACTTTTGGTTCCTCTCTGCTCTTTCTAGAAAGGAGCTCATGTATTTTAGATCATAGTATATTGAATTGTTTAAGTTGATGGCTCTGCTTCATTCCCAAAGCAGTCACCAAACAGAGCACTACAGTTTCTTCAGCAAGGAAATTCCCTCCAAAAGAAGAAAGGGTACCAAATTATAATCTAGTGTTTTCTGCACAGGTTCAGAAATTGGAGAGAACAAAGCTCAAATCCTGCCTCCCTTGTGCACCTTAGTTAACCTCTCTGAGCCTCAGTTTCCTCCTTGATCAATTGTGATGATAATAGTAATAGCCCCTCTCTTTGAGATTTAACTGTATGATATAATTTTAAAGGGCACTGTAATCATTATTTGCTATCCTCATTCATACATTGGGGGTCAGTGCTCCAGTCCTACATGGTAACAAAAGTATTGGGTATTATCTCAATGTCAGTTATTCTGCACGAGTTGTTGTAATGAAATCTGTCCCTCGTTTTGAGATGCATTTGACCATCCTATAAATATGATGGCCGGTGAAAATCATCTGTCATACTTAAGATCTAAGAGTCTGTAAATTCTGTAAGCTCAGTAAGAGTCAAACCCAGTTCTATGTAAATCTAAACGCTACCATTTCCACTTTGCAGTGCTACCTTGAGCTGGGAATGTACACATACATTCATTCACTTATTCACTCACCCAAAAAGTATTAGACAAATTTGGGTGCAGATGAAATATGTAAAATTTCTTTAAAAGGTAAATTCCTCTGTGAATATAAGGAAATATAACAAGGGGCAAAAATCCTGTCTGTTTTCCCTGGTAGCATGTGTGGGAAACACAAACAGCATCCACAGTCCCTTATTCTGTGCCCCCCTACCCCCCCAAAATGCATTACAACCTATTACTAATCTAATCCATCTCAAAACTGTTGGCTATTCAACAGGTTCAAAGTGTAGCCTCTTGGATTAAGTTTATTACAGCAAAGGAGACAATGGAGAAAACTGTCAGGAAGTAAAAAATCCTCCTCTTTACATGCCCAAGAAATTACCTCTAGTTACCAGACTGCCATAGAAACCTCTTGACTAAGATGGCTCTCTCCTAGCCCTGTAGGATAGTTTGAAAGAGAAGCAGTGTTCAGAGAGAGTCCAGGTAGACTAGGGAAGAACTCAGAGAAGGTAGACAATATAGACTTTAAAAGGTACGGTTGTAGCTGAGCCAGGTGATCAAGGTCAACACCAACAGCAGTAAGGAATGTTGATCATATTTTTCCTTAATGTGATGTGACAAGAATGGCACTTTACCTCCTCAAAACCCATAACTCCAGTACAGTCATGAGAAAAATGTCAGACAAATCCCAGTTGGGGACATCCTACAAAATACTTGACCAATACTCATCAAAATTGTCAAGTCTGAGAAATGGTCACAGTCAAGAAGAACCTAAGGAGACATGATGATTAAATGTATGTGATATCCTGGATGAGATCCTATAACAGATAAAAAGACATTAGGTAAAACCTAAGGCAATGCAAATAAAGTATGGACTTGATTTATAATTATGTATCAATATAGAATCATTATTTGCAGCAAAATACCACACTAAGTGTAAGTAGTTAATAACAGGGGAAACTGATTATGGGTATACAGAAACTCTCTGTACTATCTTTGTATCTTTTCCTAAATCTGAAATTGTTTTTGAAAATAAAAATTTTTTTGAAAGGTGTCTTTATCATGCACAGGAAAAAGTGGAAGCCAAGAAAGATCGTTTTAAGGATAACCAACACTTTCATTATCCCATTAGACAGTGTGGTGCTTTGTGGTTTCAGGGAAAAAATAATAATTTACGTCATTTTGACTTGTACCATGTCTTGATACATAACATGCTTCAGATGACTTACAAGAAGATATAAAAATTAAAATTGAAGAAGCTTATATGAGATGGGAGTCAGGTGGCAAGCTGTTTGACTTGGAGTGGATAGATAAACTTAGGTGTCAGGTGGACCTGTGTTTATGCCCTGCTCCTTAGCGAAGTTATTTACTTTTTTGTAGCTCTATTTCCTCATTGATAAAGTATATTTAATACACAGTCAAGATGCCATATTTAATGTTGTAAGCATCTTAACAGATAAGTACTTAACAAGTATTTTATAATTTGGGCACAGTGATTTTCAGTGTCTGAACATCTCAGATATTCCAGGACCCCACATGGGATCCAAACTTAAATAAATGTTTTAGCCAAAAAAGTTTCTGGAATATTTGGAGTATCAACAATGTATCTTCATAGTGGAAGACATTTTCTATACACAAAAGCTTTTTCATCCATTTTAACATAAGCTTCTTGATTTTATAGATCAGAAAACAGGCCAGTGCAGAGAGGTGATTTGCCCAAGATCACACAGGGAATTCAGGACAGAGTAGGGATCTGAATACAAGTGTCCTACTGCTAACTTGACGTTTTATTCCTACAGAGCAAGTTGCGTTTTTCTCCTTCCAAAAATACTTCCTATATAATCTTTAAAATAAAGAAAGGATAAGAGATGTGCAACTTAATATTATCCAGTGTTAGGGATTAAAGATTTCTTCAAGCATGGAAGTGCTGATTGGCTGAGGAATACAAAACCAGTCTTTGTAGATCTGCATTAATCAAAAAAGACTCCTTTATGACATATCCTTGCAATAAATTTGAAGTAATAAAGAAACATCCCCTAGGTTTGTTTTGTTTCTCTTTAATCCTAGCAACAATGAACACAATAGTTAAGAGAATAGACTTTGGAGCCAGACAGATAAGGATTAAATTCTGGCTCCTCCACTTATTAGCTATGTGACCTTCCTTGCTCACGTTGGTAAATATTTCTGAGCTTCACTTTTGTCATCTTTAAAATAGAGATGATTAAGATACAAAATTCATAAAGTTTATGGGAATATAAAATTAAATACCATATATACTCCATAACAAAGAGCGTGGCCTATAGTAAACACTTACTGAACTATTTTTGTTGCCATTTTGTTGCATTTGTTTCCCAGGAAATCAATAATTTGTGGTTCCCAGGGAGGTACTCAGCATAGCAATAAGGGAATGGTGAGTCCTTTTGACTGGGTACCAGGAGATCTGGTTCCTTTTATGTCATATTTGTAACTTGTTAACAGTGTGATTGGGTCAACATATTCCTTCTCTGGCCCCAAGCTGTCCCACATTTCAGATAGAGCATTTTGTATTGCATGGGACAAAAACCTGGTCTCAAATTGTCTTAGAGTAAATGTGGAATTTGCAGGTTCAGGTCATTGAAACTTCCACGTGTAATCTATCCTTTAGACTCAACTTGATCCAGGACTCAAAATTCATTAAAAAAAAATCTGTTTTTTGGGCACCTGAGTGGCTCAGTGGGTTAAGCCTCTGCATTCAGCTCAGGTCATGATCTCAGGGTTCTGGGATCGAGCCCCGCATCGGGCTCTCTGCTCGGCAGGGAGCCTGCTCCTCCTCTCTCTCTCTCTCTCTGCCTGCCTCTCTGCCTACTTGAGATCTTTCTCTGTCAAATAAATAAATAAAATCTTTTTTTAAAAATCTGTTTTTCTCTATTGCTGAAATCTGTTCTTCTCAGTGCTGGCTTCGTTCCCAATCTCCACATGGTGGCAATATGGTTGACATCAGCTCCAGAGCTAAATGCCCTCAGCTTCAATTTCAGTGAAAAGAGAGCACTTTTGTTTCCTAACAAATCCAACAAAAGCCCTAGGCCTGATTCTCATAGGTGCAATTTGGCTCACATGCCTATCTTGAACCAATCACTGTGGACAGGAGAATGGAACACAGTGCTTAGCTTAAGTTTGGAACACATGCCATTCCTGAAGATGCAGGTGAGATAGTCCCGTTCATACAACCAGTAAGAAATGGAGCGTCCAAAATCCAGGCACGGTGTAATGACATTCTCTGCTCAAGGCCTCAGCAGGCTGCAGTCAAGGTGTCAGCCAGGCTTGTGGTCTCACCTGAGGACCCGAGCTCCCTTCCAACCTCTTGTGGCTGCTGGCAGAACTCAGTTCCCTCTGGTTGTCTGACCAAAGTCCCTATTGTCTTGCTGGATCTTGGCCAGGGATTTCTCATAGCTCTTAGAGGCCATTTTCAGGCCCTTTCCTCATGGTTCTATTCTCTCACATTATGGCAGTTGTCTTTATCCTTAAGGTCAGCAGGAATGTCTCTCTTAAATGGCTCATCTGTTTAGATAGGCATACCAAGGATAATCTGCCTTTTGATTAACTCCAAATTGACTGATGCTAATCTAATTATGAGAGTTATATACCATTATATTCTGCTGGTCCTTTACATAAGGAACATAATTAGGAGCTTATGTTAGGAATCTTAGGGGTCATCTTCGAATTCTGTCTACCACAGACCCGCCAAAGGAAAATGGAAGTCTGGTTAACAAGAAGACATTAAATGTTGGGCAGCCAGGAAAACAAAATACCCCACTTTCCTTTGGAAAAACAAAAGCTCTGGGATTGGCTCAGACTATCTCTAATATCCCTTCCAATTCAAATTATGCTTAATTTTTTGAAATCAAAATGTAGAATCTAAGTATTTCTGATGAAGTTAGGAGAATCAGCAGTAAATTTATATGAAAGTCACTAGAAGTAGAGGGCAAAATCTTTAGAAATATCATCTTCCTGAGTGTTTTCTCAGCAATTTCTGCAATCCTCCCCCTTTGGGGGGCAACTCTTGCCCACCTCATTAATATTTTCTGACTTGCTGTTGACAGCCCATTTTTTATAAGACTGGAAGGACACAGACTAATCTAAGACCCAAGGGAGTTGAAGGAGCCTTCCTAAAATATGGCCCTGACCCAGCAAGCGAGTCACCTTCCCTGAAGTCTTGGAGCTTGAGCTATGGTTTATCTCTAGCCCCTTTTTTTTGGCAGTGGAAGAAGAGGATGTGGTCAGGATCGCAAAGGCATTACTCAGAGCCAGTTTGGTTCAGAGGAAAGAAATAATGCTGAGATCTATTCCTGTATGGCTCCATTCCTGTCTGCAAAAGATTCCCAGAGGACCACCTTAAGGATGTTGGCCTTAGTTAGAAACTGTCTGACCAGTGGAATTTGAACACAGATCTCCCAGTAACAGCCTTTCCCCATGGGTAAGCATAAGAGGAGCCATGAAAGAGCACAGAACCTCTTCCCTGGGGACAGAACTTGCTATAGCGTCTCACGTTCACTGGGCTGAAATTGTATAAATGACTGTTCATCTACCATGGGTCAAAGGAGCATCTGTATCTTCTATATCCTGACTATATATGATAGAGGACTAGAGAAGGCCTCTGTCATAGAAGAACTAAGAGTTTGCTAGATGAGATATAGAAATTGTTATAAAATTCCAGCAAAATCTGAGGTGTTATGATAGAGGAAGATGCAAGGTACTGCACCTAATGTAAACCAAGGCAAGGGGATTCAGGGAAGGCTTCTTAAGGAAGGGAGTGCCTGACTTGAGTTTAGGAAATAAATGGATGTTAGCTCGATGAAGGATGAAGGTCAAAAGGTGTTCTGAGATAAGCAAATAGTGTAAGAAAAAAGGTGTTCTGGCGCCTGGGTGGCTCAGTGGGATAAAGCCTCTGCCTTGGGCTCAGGTCATGATCCCAGGGTCCTGGGATGGAGCCCTGCATCAGGCTCTCTGCTCAGCAGGGAGCCTGCTCCCCCCCTCCCCTGCCTGCCTCTCTGCCTACTTGTGATCTCTCTCTCTCTGTCAAATAAATAAAATCTTTAAAATAAAAGAAAAGAAAAAGGTTTGATGTGTAAAACATCTAAGTGCTTGTAGAGGAAAATAGAGGGAGACTGATAGCATTGGGATATGAACTTGGTTATGGTGGGAGAGAGGAGGAAAGGTGGAGAGGAGAGCTCTATAAACACATGAGTATGGGAAGATTAACAGGAATAGGCCATGGAGCTTTTTACATGTTACATTGAAGAGCTTGGTCTTTGTCCTGTGGTCAATACGGAAGTTTCAGCAGGAATGATATTTGTTGTGAATTTCTCTATCTGTAGTGTAAAGAACACATCCAGCTCTAGAAGGTTGGGCATATAGAGCTTTTAGATCTCATCTGTTGCAGTGGTTCCAGTGAAAGAGGATGAGAGTAGGAACTCTAGCAGAGAGACTGGAGAGAAAAAAACAGGCTTAAAAATTTGGGTGGGCATAATATCTGCAAGATATTGATGATTAATTGGCTGTTATGTCTGATGGAAAGAATAAATAGTATCAAGAATAATACCCAGGAGTGCCTGGGTGGCTCATTTGGTTAAAAGGCTGCCTTCAGCTCAGGTCATGATCTCAGGGTCCTGGGATGGAGCCCCACATTGGACTCTCTGCTCAGTGGGGAGCTTCTCTCCCTCCCTCCCCACTCCCTCTGCTTGTGCTCTCTTTCTCTCCGTCAGATAAATAAATAAAATCTTAATATTTTTTTTTTAAAAAAAATAGTGCCCAAACTCACTTGCACAAAATTTTCTGTGTGTGTGTGTGTGTGCACATGTGCGTGTGCATGTGCATGTGTGTGTGTGCCTACCTTGGGTTGTAGTTCAACCAACATTTATTGAGTAACAATGTAATACTACTCAACATAATAATGTTCCAGGCTTGTTTAAGACACTTGAGTATACATAATCACATTTTACTTCCCAACTCCAAAACAGATAAGGTAATGGAATCTTGGAAAAAGATTGGAGAAAGAACCAACTTATCTGAGATCATCTAGTAGCAGAGGTAAAAGTGGTTTTTTACTTGTTTCACAGAGTAAATGAATTTTGCTGGAGTCCTAGAAATGAGGATCTTATAAACTCAGAACACATATTCCAAAGAGAAGCATTGTGGAATAAAGCTGATCACTTTACATAGAACACTGTCTGTGTGTCACCAACCTTAGTGGTTAGGCTTGGAGACTACCAGTCCATCATTATTTCAGTCTTAGCTGTGCATTGGGATAACCTTAGGGAAGAACACTGTTGCTTATGACTCATTGCAAGAGAATCTGATTGAATGTTTTGGGGCACAGCCTGGGCATCAGGTTTTTAAAAATCTGAAGGTGATTATAATGTACATCCAGTACTGAGAAACATGAAACCATGATGCAAAATAAGAAGTAAATGATCTCGGGGCACCTGGGTGGCTCAGTGGGTTAGGCCTCTGCCTTCAGCTCAGGTCATGGTCCCAGGGTCCTGGGATCGAGCCCCACGTCGGGCTCTCTGCTCAGTGGGGAGCCTGCTTCCCCCTTTCTCTCTCTGTGCCTGCCTCTCTGCCTACTTATGATCTCTGTCTGTCAAATAAATAAATTTTAAAAAAAAAGGAGTAAATGATCTCTGCTGAATTCTAATCCTGGTCCTGTCTTTCTTCTTCTGCCTCCAGTAGTCTCTCATATGAACATAAGAGTATCTTTCCCAGCCTGGCCCTCTCTTCCTGCTGCAGTCTCCCGCTGCTGGTGGTCCCATGTTCTTGGCACAGATGGGGTCTGCTACCTAATTGCCTGCTTATTTGTCAAGTGGTTGTCCCCAACAGATGTTCCCATGTGGGAATTTGGAGGCTAGCATCTGTACACAAACAGCTGATTGCAAAACTGTTCTGCTTTTGATCTAGTCCTGATGGGGTTCTACCCAGGCCATGGATGACCTTCCAAAACTGACCTGAGGATAAATTTTCTGATCCCCCCCCTTTTCACCCCCAAATCCTTTCTTTCAGTCATCTTTTGTAGTCTTAGAAGATCTACAAGATGTGTATTCTTGGATTCCTTTCTCCCTTTCCTTCTTGTTGTTGCTCTTGCTGTTGGTTTTAGAAGAGTAGAGCATGCAAGGAGCCTCAGTATGTTCATGGTACAAATGAGCTAACTGGGGCCCAGACAGGGAAGGGAACTTGGTCGAGATCAGGGTACAGGATTCAAGACTCAGCTGGATTTTTGTTCTTCTGTCTCTTATCTTCATTCTCAAACTCCCAGAAATATCCATGGGGGTCTGTGGCTGGTTCTGAAACCTCCTAGATGTGTGGCTTTCAACAAATGACTTCACCTCATCTTTCAGGACCGTGGTCACCTCTGACTCTCAGCATCACTGTGAAGTTTTGAAATGCTGTCTGCAAAGCCAACAGCACATGTTAAAGACTCTGTTGGAAAAGGTATACAAACAGGATAGAAACTTGATGATATTCGGCATGATGATCAAGTGCACGAGCATGTGAGTTAGATATTTTCAAATGTGAATCCCTGTGACGGCTACGCATTAGCAGGGTTTCCTTGATGAAGTTTCCTTCCTTCTTTTAGTCTCTATTTCTTCGTTTTTAAAATGAGAATGGAAATAATATTAACCTCACATGGTTGTAATAATATTGAGTGCTTATGACACAGCCTGGCACAGAGTGAGCACCAGGGCTAATGATGAATATTAGGGAAGATGATGAGAAAGAAGGAAAAAAGGAAAAAAAAAACACAATTGTGTTTTCTTTCATTTAGAAAGAGCACTGTATGAGGAGTCAAAGCATCAAATGTTTAATCTTTGCTCTGAAACTAACTTGCTTTGTGATCTCTGATTAATTGCTTTTTTGTCAGGAGGACCAGATGGCCTGTAAGCATTCTTCCATACTATGATCTTCTGTATCTCAGCAGAGTTCTCTGATACCCCTCAATTCCTTCATCAGTCAAGGGATATGCCATGCCAGGATCCTTCTGGCTTCATGAAGTCATCTGCCTTTTATATCTCCTTCCCTGTCGTCCTGGCCTTTGTGGTGTGGCCTCTATCCCAACTGCCTCTGAGTTTGTACCTAAGAAGGCAGTCTCGCCCTTTCCTAAGACCCCTTCCTTAGAGGTGGAAAGAAGGACCTGGGAATCCAGCCTCAGAAATGGACCACAGAGTACTTTCAGAGATAAGCCACGAGCTCCTTCTGGGAAGGCAGGGGCTGTCAAGTGGAAATCCTGACAGCAGCCTTAGTTCAGTCGTGTAAATAGTATTACTGCAAAGACATATATTTAGCATCTATGACATCAGCTTGATTTACCTTGATTAACGGAGCAATTTGCTGTACATTTTTCCAAATGCTGTAATCAATTAGAACTCAAAATAGATTAGAAAGCCCTCTATGGTGTGGCCACAGTCCAAAAAGGCTAATCCATCATTAAATAAATAAATATATATATACACACACACACATATGAAAACATATTCTTTTCCAGCCATGAAGTGAATAAAGATTTGTGTCTTAGAGAATCTCATACTGGTTCAGGTTTGTTCATTCGGGCACCAGGCACTTTTTCCATCAGCCATTAACTAAAGGCAAAGCAGGGAAAAGAATCTTTGTAAATGCTACTCCAGTTTTGTGTAGCTTCCCAACATCTTTACTTAGGCTCTTCCCTGCCTACCCTCACAATGTGTTTATAAAAGACCCAACTGTGATAAATTCCTGGTAGAAAGAGGATAGATCCTAAACCCTTAGAATGTCTTTCACAGCTCTTTAAGGTCTGGTCCCATATTACTCTTTCAACTTCATCATTTCCTATAGTACTTTAGCCTCCTCAAAGGTCTCCCCCAACATACGCTACACTTTGTATTTGCCCCTACAGTTTTCTCACGAGAATGATGAAATAGCCCTTACTGAGTATTTATTGCAGACAAGGCACTGTGCTAAATGCTCACTGTATTTATTAAATGCTCACACTCTTAACCACCCACAGGACCCAAGAGTTAAGTGGCAATACTAGGATCAAACCCAGGTGCGTCTGACCCCAAAGCCTTTGGTCTTTCTGTAACATTCCTTCATTTTTTGCCGTTTCCTTTCTTTTCACTCTTTCTCCATATCTCAGCCTCTCACGGAACTCTTCTGTCTACAAGGGAAACTTGCTGACAGATGTTAGAGGGTGAACGTGTTGCCCCTTCATAGATGAAACTAATCCATGTCTTATCTCTTCATTCTATGATGAGTCGCTGCTCTCAGTAAGCACTTTCCTAGGCCCTGTGTGTGGCACAGTGGGGTGGAGTATTGTTTAGGGAATGGACATAACAAATCTTTGTTGACAGATGATTTAGGATTAAATTCTAGATCTTCTACTACCCTGTTTATAACTTTGGGTCTTTCAGAAGCCACACTTCATTGCCAATGAGTAGTCATAATGTCATATACATCAGTGTCAATATCAATTAAATTGATGTAAAGATATAAAAATCCTTTATCAGGTGTTGCTTATCCTATATACTTTGGGAAAAAAAATTACTTAAATTCAATTTCATTAACAGGGATTGTATTAATAGTTTCAGGGGTAGAATTTAGTAATTCCTCAGTTACATATAACACCCCATGCTCATCACATCACATGTCCTCCTATCTTATCACCCCGTTTCCCCATCTTTCTACCCCTACCCCTCCAGCAACCCTCAGTTTGTTTCCTAGAGTTCAGCTTCTCTTACAGCCTGCTCCCTCTCTGTTTTAATCTTAGTAGCCCACACTTCAAATGGCATGTAAAACGACACGATAAGCTACAGAGCAGTATGAGTTCTTGTTACTTGTGAGCAAGAGTTAGAGGAAAACCGATTGTAAAATTGTTGAGATTATTGGCTGGTTCTTCATGACTTCCCCAGGCTTCGCCAAATGCCTGGGCCATAGCGGGCCTTGAAACACACATACCAAATGAATAAATACTGTTGTTCTTTGAGAAGCACCAGACGAGGAGGTCAGAGGGCTAGGCGCTGGACCCTGCTCTGCTCACAGAACTTAGTAAGTAAATCCAACCACTTGTGGCCTCAGTTTCGTTATCTTTAAAAAAAGATGTTAAACCCTTGACTTCATTAGATTGTTATGTGGAGCAAATAAAACTGTCCACATGGAAGTGCCTTGTAAAATATAAAGAAATGTATACGTTCAAGGGGATGAACAGGATTGACTTGCATTCTTAAAGGAACACATAGGCATGTTAGTGCTGTGCTTTGAAGCCCACAGAGGATTCCCATCCAAAAGTCTGCAGTTCAAAGTCCAGTGGTTTATTCTGTTTTTACAAGTGACCATTCATCTTCTTGACTTGACACTTAGCAAATGAACCACAAAATCTTCCAGTCCACGGCTTAGCATATTCTTGGCATTAGGACATCAGAGACCGAAGAATCTACCACGCTTCCTCACCCAAACACAAACCATGGGGACCCTGACCCCAGAGGGCAGGGACTGTATCTTCCCCCCTTCCCCAGCACCTAGGACAATGCCTCATCTATTATATAACCATTAACTGTTTGTTGAGTAAGTAAATGAATAAATGAATTAAAGGATTTGTTCAAGTTATCCTCAGTTCCTGATCCATATATGTGCTCGTTTGTTTGTTTATCAAATGAATTAATGAACAAACAGTCACCCAGCATGTTGGCAGCAGCTCTGGAACTCAGACCTCTCCCCTTGCACTGTCTCTTTCCCAGTGTATCACAAATTGTATTCATCGTGGCTTGCATTGGTCACTAATTGATTTACGTTTGTACATTTTGCCTCTATACCTACAATTCTGAGTTAGTAGAAGCAGCAAGGGACCACGTCTTCTGCCACTGTGTTTCTTGAAACATGTGTCTTGGGATTTGCCACCCGCTAGGTGATTAATAAATACCTTGCTGGAACCTGGATGAATTAAAGGGACTATTTGGAGGGTGACTTCTGAGGAAGAGACTGGGTAGGAAGTGCTTTGTGTGGTCTGATAATGTATTTATTTATGAGACTAAATGTTTATCTAAGCCTCCACAAGATCTCTGGCTTCATTTTGGTGTCTGTGCATTTGTGTTATTTTCCATGGTCACAACAGCCCCATCCTTCTGGGGTCCAGCTGGGCTACAGAGT
Source organism: Mustela putorius furo (assembly GCF_011764305.1). NCBI lineage: Eukaryota > Metazoa > Chordata > Mammalia > Carnivora > Mustelidae > Mustela > Mustela putorius. The sequence goes on along the minus strand of NW_025422439.1, from coordinate 970,383 downwards.
AATAAACAGACATAAAAATTGGCTCATTCCATGACAAGAAGTGGGAGCAACCCAAAGCCTTTAAGAAATTCTCTGAGCAGTGAATGCACCCGCATCCAGCTAGTTCAAGTAGGGTTCAAGTAAGCACTCTAACTTTGTGAAAGCTATTTATGACCAACACAATGAAGCCTCTCTACTCATTCAATCACTGGGCATTGGAGATATAGCTGTTTTTCTTTCAGTCTGTTCTTTGACAGCATTCAAACACATTGGGTTACTTTGACAACTTCAATAACTAATTCAGGATATAAGCAGGCCTCTCCTTTTGTTTCCTTAGTATATCCCTTTGCCATTTAAGGATCTACAGGAGCTAACACAAATCAGTGATCATACTTTACTCCGAGTGACTGAACTGAGTAAGCTCAAAACCACTGTCTAAAATATCCTACTGGATGTTTCAAAGAGGCCAAATCACTTTTCTGTGGTTCATCACATCTCATTGCCCATTTGCAAAGAATCCCACCTAGTCTCAAAAATCACTATACCGAGACATTTTGAGTTGCAACATAACCATTCATTCACCAGTCTTCCATGAGCATTGAATAAATGAACCCGGGCCACGAGATAAGGTGAGAGATCATAGCTACTGCCTGTGCCTTCTAGGAGCTGATGTCCTGCCAGGAAAAATGGACCCTGGGTGTACCTTTTTGTGGCACCAGTTAGAGAGTAGTCGCTGACACAGAAAAGGATGCAGTGCTCTGGCAGCTCAGAGTAAGGGGTGGCCACTTCGAGAGGTAGACAGGAAGAAGAAGAAGGAATTGGAAAGCTTCATAGAGAAGGCAACGATTGAGCTGGACCTAAGTGCATATGCAGTACTGATTAGTTATAAGTGAGGGAGGGAGGGGGAGCACAGCCTAGTCAGGAAGACGGTGTGGCCCCCAGCAGGCCAGTGTTCCTGCTTACTCCACTGAAGGGCCATGGCACTTCTACCCTCTCAGGGCCAGTCTTGAAAAAATAGTAGGATCCAAGGTTACCATGTGCCAGATACCATTTGAAGTGTTTCATGCTCGCTGGCTACTTACCATAAAGATATACGAGGTGGGTATTATCCCCGTTTTTGTGGTTGTGGAAACCAGAGCTCAGGTAGAATCTGCCCAACATTACAGAAAGGAGGTAAAGAGAGAATGGGGTTTGTGGAATCATGTAAGGGATATCCCCTTGCAACTCCTCTGGGGCCATGCATATCCTCCATCAATAGGCTTTTGTAGGATAGAGGTCTCAGTCCTCAAAACTCTGAACCAAAGGTTGCAATGTGGTGTTTTAACTCACCATCTAGGGTGATCCTTACAAGAAGCCTTTGGACAACTGATCATTTCCTTCAGTTTGTAAATGAGTATGTCTTGTGCAGTTTCAGGATTTGCTCACTTTCCCACAGCTAACCCCCTATCAAGGCCAGGGTTTAAAGTAAGATATTTCCCGCCAAAGGCCATTTCCCTTTTACTCCCTTCTTCTGTAGACTATAAAGTGCCCTAGAGCATATGGCAGAATGATCATGACAGAAAAGGAAAATAAATAATGGCAGAGGGAAGAAGAAGACACAGAAGGAGGAAGAAGAGGGGGAGGAGGAAGCAGAGGAGAAAGAGATGTACGTACACAGAAGTTATATACTTTAAAGGAGCTCTGGGTATTAAGGGATACTCACTGAGGTAGGACATAGATACAAGCAGTCAGTGGACATGTTCTGACCTGGATTGTGAATGAGAGAAAGCGTAGCATGAGAGGGAATGGGATTTTCAGTATTTTGAGGATTCCACATTGGACACAGGAGAGAAGGCAGCATGACTCCCCTAGAGTAGCATTGGAGTTGGTTATAACATAGCAATTCGCTGAAAAATCCTCAGCCTGACCACACAGTCCTCTTACCCTGAATGTCCACCTCCTTCCTTTATTAAATGATAAATTCATAGCAGTTTATGTCCTTTTTTTTTTTTTTCCTATTAGTCTAGGGGACTTATTAGTCAAATAATGATTGCCCTCACCTCAAGGTATGTTTTCCCTGTATTTGTTACCTGTCTTCTGGGCTCTGGCTTATTGGAATGGGGTTTTGCATCTCTGTGAGATGGCGTTAAATCCCTTTACTTTGCGAGCTAGTGAGCAACTCAGACACAAACAACAACAACAAACCCCTTGAATGTAAAACACTTTTCCCTGCCTTTTTGCTTCCTTTTCCTCTTCTCCCTAATCCCTCCCCTAGAGAACGCAAGAGAAATACAAATAAAGTCATAATTAAGAAAAGGACTAAGGATAAATTCCATGCATTTAACCAAAAGTTCCATCTCTGAGCCCAGGAGGATTGGCGCATAGCTGTGGTTGTGTGAGAGGAAGCGCTCAGGGGACTCGTGCTGTGCTTTCAACACAAATACCAGCTCATAAGGAATAGTTTATCACTTAAACCATCGCTTTAATTCTGCAGAGCAAAGGCAGGACCTCAAAACGGGCTCAGAGACTAGTACCACCACCACTGGGGTCTCCCATTTTTGGAGTCCCTCGGGCCCAAATAGCTCAGAGCAATTCACAAACATTTATTGACGGAACCCCATGACCCGTCCCCCAAGTGAATACTTTAATATCCCATTCTGCAGAGGGCAAAATGGCAACATGGAGAAGTTCAAGGCTCTTGGCTGCCTGCCATGCAGAGAAATCAAAATAGTGGCTGGATTCTGAAAGAAAAGCATCGCCAGGTGCACAGTGGATTTTTCAAGACATGAGAAAAGAGGGCTAGGCTGAAAGTCAGGAGACTGGGCTCTGATTCTGACTCTGTCACTCATTCACTGGGAAGACTGTGCCCAAGCCATCTCACCTCTCTGGGCTTTAGTCTCTGTCGCTGTAACATGGAAGACTGAAACAGAAGACCTTAAAGCCCTTTCTCCCTCAGAAAATGTTGGAGCTCTGTGTTCACTGAGCACTAGGCTAGCTTTCCTATCACTGTGGCTCCTCCAGCACACAGTACTTGTTCCTGCAGGAAGGGATTACTCCATGACTCCAAATCCAGCCCTCCATTCAAAGCCTGGCTCTACCCATCCGCTTACCGGTGGTGTTCCCTAATCCATCGCTGCGATAGAAATTCTACTTTTTTTTTTTTAAGATTTTATTTATATTTTTAAATAAAATTTTTTTAAAAAATATTTCATTTGTTTTTTGACAGAGAGAGACACAGTGAGAGAGGGAACAAGCAGGGGGCTCCCCACAAAGCAGGGATCCCCATGAGGGGCTTGATCCCAGGGATTGATCCCGGGATCATGTCCCAAGCTAAAGGCAGACACTTACTGACTGAGCCACCCAGGTGCCCCAGGAATCTTACATTCTTTACAACTCTTGGTTACTTACTTTTCCACATGGAAGGAGCTTGGTAAATATTTACTAGGCTACCAGATTTGTGTAGCTTGATCTTCAATGCATCTGCCTTCACCTGACCAGTGAGACAGTAAGGATTTGGGGGGAAAAATAAAGAGAGTGCTTGTTAAGCCCTTAAATGTCCCAATGAATCTTAAACCTTAAATATCTATTAATAGATTTCTTTTCTACGCCCACCTAGATTTTAAAATCCTGATGGTGTATGTCCAGGGAGGTGGTTTGTAATGTGTAGGTCTAGTTTAATGCACTGTAGTTCAATTCCTCAATTAATTATTGATCATCCTTTCTTTGGCAAAAACTATAACTATACTAGCATCTGGAGTTAACCAACATTTCTAAGATTTAATCCTTGTCCTCAAGGATATTCTGCTCCGAGGGAGAATCTGGCAAAGAGAAAGGCAACTGTGATATATTGAGATTTGTTCAATAACAGAACTGTGTGCAAGAAGAAAGGGTATGAGACAAATAGGAAATAAAAAGGCCGACTACAGCTCAGATTTCTGGGGGAACTTGCTTTAATTTAGACCCTAATGTAAGAAAGTGATGACATAAAGATTTCAACTCTGGTGAGATTTCACAGTACAAATTTATTTGGTTATTGTTCATATGTGCGTAGGGAGGCAGCCGCTTTAGTGGAAATTTAAAATTAGACCCTATTTTAAAGAATAATGCAGTTGGCATGAACATAGTTTCCAAGCTAATGGCTACCAAGGTGTAGACCAGCTTTAATGAAAAGTAGGTCACTTGAGATAATCCGATGGCACCATATATAGGAATATTTCTCCTCCTTCCTGGCTTGTTTTTCTTACATATAAAGGGGGTGGTTAGATGAGATAATGCCAATGATCCCTTCCAGCTCTGGTGTTCTGTGCATGGAACACAGACAGTGCCTTCTCTGTTGCCTACCACAACATTTACTGTTGGTCTGGGCACTAGAATGGAAGATGGGAGGGGGCCAGAGAGGGAGGGAGGAAAGGAAAAAAAGGAAGAGACGGAGGGTTGTTTTCTCCCCCTGGGGGCACTGGATTTAAGGGAGAGGTGAAACTCAGAGACAATCAGAAAAGAAAAGGAAGAATAGTAGAGGAATTCTCATAAATTTGTTGTTTAGAAGGCACTACAGGTTTTTTTAATCTCATGTAGTGACGTGAGTGTGACACTTATGATCAGAAATCTCTGGTTCAAGTTCCAGCGTTTTACTAAAATATCTTGGAGGTTCTAGGCACTCACTCTCTTGAGCTCAGTTGCTCCTCTATAAGATGGAGTAAATAACCCTGAGCCCGTTAATTTAGGTGTGATAAATAAAGTAATTGCGAGAGGCATGCTTTGAAAACACTGGGACTGCACAGAGGTTATCATTGTTATTGCTGTCGTTAGGATAATAAAGGGGTACGGTGCCTTAATGAAGTGATGGCATCATAGACATTTGTGGCAGACTCTGTGGGGACGAAATTGGGATAAGAACATTATCAAATCCTCTAGGATATCCTGTTCTGTCCTCTACCAGTTGTGACCTAAGCCTGCACTCCGTCTCCTTTCACAGAGTAGTAAGCAGAAGCCATGGAATACTGGTGGGCTCCCGCGGGCCCATCAATCTATGCATGCAGAGAAGAAGCTGCTAACAATTTCCAAGTCACCCTTGAGCAGAGACACAGGGCGCTGCTTTGCTCAAGACCATAGCGGGGCCTCAGCTAGAGAATTTATAGAGGGCTGGTCTGCATTTTTAAGCAAGATAGCTAAGCCTCCAGAGTTCACCCTGGATATACTTAAAAAAAAAATCTTTATGACTATATGCATCTCACAAGCTGGGATTTATGTAGAGATTTAGGTCTGATGATGTTGAAGGTAAATTTTTAATTCTCACAGATGACGGAACCCAAAGTAAAGCAAAGCCAGGGTGTCGGCGCCATCTAGTGGGCCCATGTAGCTAGTGCACACACTGGAGGGGGAAGCCATGGGCAAAGGAAATGATCTGTGTGGTCTCTAAGCTTGGGGGAGGGACTGCAGAGGCAATAGCAGCCATATAAGAGAATGTTAGTTGCTCTGATAGTCAGCAGGGGTCAACACGACTAGAGCACAGCCAATGGGATCATGAGATATTAGATCAAGGAATCCTGTCAGAAACCAGACTCTGTCTCCTTTCAAGCTCTGTGCCCTTCAACAAGTCCCTCGAACCCTCCGTTTCTTGGCCTATAAAATGGGAATGATAATGCCTGCTTTAGAAGGCTGGTATTAGAGTCTGAATCTGTAGGCATTTGGAAAGGAGTCTCATATGGAAAGTAATAATCAAGTCCGTATCTGCTGATCTGATGCCAGCTTCTTCTCCTCCGCTGTCATCTCCTTTAGATCACCAAGACAGCAGCCATCAGTACCTTCAGTTTCCAAATAAGAAACTGAGGTTCCATATGGCTTAGTGACCCAAGGTCACACAGGCAGTAGGTGGTACAGATCTGGGGTCTGAACACATTCGATATGCTCCAAAGCTCTCATTTACTCCACTCTGCTGGAGCGCAAACACACAAACTTGGCTTTTTCTTCTTCCTTTTTCTTAAGACGAACCTTTAGGTATTATATAAGTAACTGGCTCAGTATATACCTCATTTTATTCCACTGTGAAAATTAGGTATCATCACTTTCTTTGCACAGATGAAGAAGCCATAGCTCATAGCGACTAAATAAGGTACCAAACATCAACAATTAGCGAGAGATCTGGGATTCGGACTTCCTGATGGCAGACCTCCTGCTTTAACCCGCCCTCTCCTCACTCATTCACTCATCATTCATCTCTAATTGTGGGGTATTCCTCTGTTTATATTTACGGGCCCAAGAATTACTTGTTTATTGAAATAAAGACATCTGCATCTCTTAAGGTCCCTGGCTCATCTAATTGTGATCTATTTGTCGGCATATATTGGGAGGTGGGGTGGAGCTTTCGTGTATAAAATTGTCTCTAAGGTCCCCTACAGCATTTATTGCATGAGGACTGGAAGATGAGCTGGCTGGATGGAGAGGTCAGCTCTGAGCCCATGAAGGAGCTGTTGCTCCACAGTTTAGGTTTACAAATGGAGACTGAAGGACTTTACAGAGACAGCTGCTGTCAAGGTTAGGAGAAGAAACACAAAGACCACTCCTGTTTTCTTTAGGCACCTACTATGTGCCTAGGGGGAGCCTAGAGACACAGAGAGACCCAAAGCAGTTTGCTCAAAGTCGATGAAAAAAGCCTGAAAATATCAGCTTCCTTGACTCCAGAATCCGTGCTAAAACTAGATATTTTGCTCAAATCGTTAGACTCTGACCCAGAGAGATGAACTTCCCCCATGTGGAAAAGAAATCGCTTTGTCTGGCAGCTGCTTCCCCCTAGTGGTCATATGGCCTTCAAGCAAGAAGATGCTTATGATCTCATCATGGAATTGAAAATCCAAATATAAAAATAGGATGCTGTTGAGCGGGCTGTACACTCATAACTCTGAGATCATGACCTGAGCCGAAATCAAGGGTCGCATGCTTAACTGACTGAGCCACCCAGGTGCATCCGAGGAAAAAAGTTTTTTTAATTAAAATTTTAAATTTGATATATGAACGCACACACACGCATGCACACGAACTCCTTGGAAAACAACTTGAGAAATGATGAATGATATTAATTCCCTGCGTAACATTAATTCGCAGTAGAGTGATGGGACACCTGTGGCCCATGGAAGGATGCTCATCTATCATTCAGGGGTCCACTGTAGTGCTTATATCATGATAATGTCTTCTGGAAGTGTCTACCAAGACAGAGCCTCCATGAGCCTGTGTGCCAGCACCCTGCGATGAGCAGAGACACATGCCGATCTGTAATGAATTGTCAAGACAATAAGAAACTCTAAGTCGTTGGGATCTTAACCTCAGCATAACCTCACCCACACTGAATATCCCACATCTTTTATTAGCTAGCTTCAGTTTTGTTCCCTACTGGGTTAAACGGTAGTGGGGACAAGGAGATTGGCCATTTCTCATTATCTATTTTTTCATTCTCTTATTGGTGCCACAGATGGTTTCCAGTTTGGTGCTATTAAAAGCAGGGCTCCTGTGGGTATTCTTGTACCTGCCTTTGAGTTTAAATATCTACCCAGATCTGGGTCATGGACTGTGCGTGTGTTCAGGTTTGTTAGATAATACTTAAATGGATGTACCAATTTACATTTCTACCAACCGTGCATATGGTTCTCCAGGGGTGGGGGGTGATCTTGCTCTCTTCCCAAGGGAATTTAGCAATATCTGGAAGCATTTTTGGAGGTCATAAATGGGAGTATGGGGAGGGAGGTCTGAATGCTACCAGCATCTTGTGGGTAGAGATCAGGGATGCTGCTAAACATCCTATAGGACAGCCCCCTACCATAAATAACTGTGTGGCCCAAAGCTTTAAGAGTGCTGTGGTTGAGAAACACTGTTTCATGAGAGCTTTGTTTGTGTGTCTTCTTTTATTTTGACAACATGGAATAAATTTCATACCTTTCTACTGTATTCATATTTGTAATAGTAAAAAAATAAAAACAACCCAAATATTAAGCAAAGGGTGAATGTATAAACAAATTGTAGTGTCTCTATGCAACAGGATATTACTTAAACTCTTGGCATACACTGAAACATGGATAAATCTTAAAATAATTATGCTGAATGAAATAAGCATACAAAATCGCAACATATTGGTTATATAGAGCTGTTTCATGATTTTGATTTGTATTTCTCTAAGGATTAGTGAAATTCCATCCTTTTTCGCATGTACATTTTGTTCTTTTGTGAAGTGCATATTCAAGTCTTTTGCTTATTGCTTTATCAGCCTTGTCCTTATGGATTTTTAGAAGTCTCTTATAAAGTCTGTTCATAAGTCTATCCAGCTATAAGACTGTTCAACGAGTCTGTAGATGAACTTGGAGAAAATTTGCCTCTGAACACTATTATGCCTTCCAATTCATGAATGTAGTGTGCTTTCCATTTATTTAGATTCAATTTACTGTCTCTCAGATGTGTTTTATTTACATTTTGATGTACTGGACATCTGTTACATTTATTTCTTGTTTTTATTTAAGCAAGTTTTATTTTAAAAGCTTTGTTGAGTTAGAATTGAACTATACATTTCATATACTTAAGGTGTATTATTGCAAAAGTGATGACATTTATATACACCTGTAAAACCATCACCACAGTCAAGATAATGACGATATATGTCATCTCCCCAAAGTATCATAGTGTTCTGTTGTAAACCCTCCCCCTTGTCCATTCCCTCCCTATTCCTTCCCTCCATAACACCGATCTCTTTCTACCACTGTACATTAGCTTGTGTTGTCTTCAGAATTACATAAATGGACTCCTTCAGTATGTGATAATTTTTGTCATACTTATTTCACTCAGCATAATAATTCTAAGATTTATGCATGTTTCAGTGTATGCCAAGAGTTCATTTCTTTGTATTGCTGAGTGGTATTCTGTCGCACAGATATACTACAATTTCTTTATCCGTTCACCCTCTAATGAGTATTTGAGGTTTTTTTTTTTTTTTTTGACTGTTACAAATACAGTTACAAAGAAAATTATGAATAAGCCTTTGTATATGCATATGCTTTTGTTTCTTTTGGGTAACACCTGGAAGTGAAATGGGTAGGCCATATGGTAGGTGTGTATGTGTAAATCTTTAAATTACCAAACTATTTCCCAAAGTGTTTGTACCATTTTATTCTTACAAGAAGGGTATGAAAGTTACTCCATGTCACTGTCAACACTTGATATGGCCATTTGTTTTTATCTTGGCCATTTTAATAGGTATAGTGATATCTCAAGGTCGTTTTATTTTTCATTTCTTTAAGACTAATAGTGCCAAGCATCTTTTTCTGTACTTATTACCAGATATATCTATTCTTTGATGAATTATTTTTAAAACTGTTATATTTTTAATTGGGTAGTTTGTTTTCTTATTGAGTTTTGATAGGGTGTTATACATTATGGATAAGATCCTTTATCATATACATGACTTGAAATTATTTTCTGGATGTCAATATCATGTCTTTTCATTCTTTTGACAATACTTTTTAAAGAGGAGAACTTAATAACTTTGATGAAATCCAGTTTATCCGTTTTTTCTTTTATTCTATTGTACCTAAGAAATACTTGCATAACATAAGACCACAAAGATTTTCTTCCATATTTTCTCCTAGAAATGTTATACTTTTACGTTTTACATATAATGATGTGATGTAAAAGGTTTGTGATGTATTTTAAATTAATTGTGGGATATGGTGTGAGGTGTGGATGAAAGGTGTTTTTTTTTTTTTTTTGGCATGTGTGCATCTAGTTTTTCTCTACCTTTGTTGAAAAAATTAGCCTTCTTCCATTCAGTTATTTTTGCAACTTTGTTGAAAATCTATTCACCATATGTGTGGGTCTATTTCTAGTCTTTATGTTCTGTTCCATTTATCTACTTGTTTATTTTGATGGCCATATCACATTGTCTTGATTAATGTAGCTTTATAGTGAATCATGAAATCAGATGGCATAAGTCATCCAACTGTGTTCTCTTTCAGTGTTGTTTTGACTGTTCTAGGTCCTCTGCATTTTGTTGTAAATTTCAGAATTAGATTGTCAATTTCAGTAAAGAAAACACATGTTGAGATTTTGACTGGCAATGCTTTGATTCTATAAATGAATTTGAGGATCATTGATATTTTAAACCATGGATACCACCCAATCAATAAACATGGACTCTTATCTACACATTTATTTAGATCTTCTTTAACTTCTTTCAACAGTGCTTCGTAGTTTTCAGTGTACTTTGTCTTGTACATCATTTGTCAGATATAGACACCCAAAGTGTCTGTTTTTGAAACTATTGTAAATGCTAATTTTAATTTCAGTTTTTAATTGTTTGTTGCTACTATATAGAAATACAATTAATTTTTGTACATTGATTTTGTATGCTTCAATCTTGCTAAACTAAATTATTATTCATAATAGATTTTTTGTAGATTACATTTCATTTTCCTAGGATGATTAGTTATTTATGACTAAAGTCAATTTTCGGTCTTCCTTTCAAGTCTGGGTGCCATTTCTTTATTTCTTTTTCTTTCCTCATTACATGGGCTACCACCACCACCAGTACAATGTTGAAAAGAAGAGCTGAGAGCAGACAGCCTTTTCTTGCTCTTGGTCTTAGTAAGAAAGCATTAAGTCTTCTGTGACTAAGTATGATGTTAACTATAGATTTTTGGAAGATATACTTTATTAGATTGAGAAAATTCCCCTCTATTTTTAGTTTGTTAAGAGGTATTTATCAGGATGAATTTTGGAGTTTTTCGTGTGCTTGTTCTCCATTTATAGAGATATCAGCTTTTTTCTTTTGTAATCCATTGATACAGTGACTTGTTTAAATATATATATATTTTTTAATGCAGAATTGGCCTTGAATTCCTGGTAAACTGCAGTGGATTGTGATGTATTATCATTTTCATTTTTCATAGATTTGATTAGCTACAATCTTGTTAAGAATTTTGCATGTATTTAATGAGATATTTTTCTGCAGTTTTCCTTCATTATAATGTCTTTATCTGATTTTGGAATCTGTGTAATTCTGGCCTCATAGAGTGAATTGGGAAGTAAGTGCTCCTTTTCAATTTTCTGGAATATTATGATAAGATTTACCCATTAAAGCAATCTAGGCCTAGAATTTTCTCTGTGGAAAGGTTTTTAAGTACCTGTTCAATCACTTTAATCTATATAGGACTATCAGATAACCTATTTCTTACTGAGGAAATTTGACATTTTCCATCTTGTGAAAAATTATCTAATGTGTCCGAGTCATTAAATTTATTGACATAGACTTATTCATAATTTATCTTATTAAACTTTTGATATTTTTAAACTCTGTAAAGATAATCTCTTCTCTCTTTTCTGATACTGGTAATACATCTTTACTTCTTCCATATCATTCTGGCTACAGGTTCATGTATTTCATTATCTGAATGAACAGCTTTGGGTTTTATTTTTATTATTTTTATTTCATTATGTTTTCCTAAGATAATTATTATTTTCAAGAGGTGTTTATTGTTGAGATGCCTGGGTGGCTCAGGTCATGATCTCAGGGTCCTGGGATTGAATCCCACATTGAGCCCCACATTGAACCCTGCGTCAGGCTCCCTGCCTGCTTCTCCCACTCCCCCTGCTTATGTTCCTTCTCCCACTGTGTCTCTGTTAAATAAATAAAATCTTAAAAAAAAGAAAGAAAGAGGTGTTTATTGCTAAAGAATTTTCCCTACATAATGTTTTAGCTGCATCCCACAAATTTTGATATTATATTTTTATTAATCCCAAAATAATTTCTACCCACACTTTTGATTTATTTTTTGATTTCTTTGTTATCTACTTGAATGTTATTAGTTTCCTAATATTTGGAGATATTTTCCTGTTAATGAAAGCAAATATAATTCCATTGTGGTCAGAGAACATACCTGGTTTAACTTAAATCCATTTAAATTTAACTTAAATATTTAATTTAAATTGAATTTGATTTACAATACAGAATATAGTCTGACTTTGTGAGAGTTCTTTGTGCATTTGGAATGAAAATGTATTTGGAAAGAAAATGCAGGATGGAATGTTTCATGATAATTAGTTCAAATTGGGTGATAGAGTTAAGTTTTATCTCTCCTTATTTAGTTATCTTAAAGTATTTATTCTGACTGATTTTATATCTACTTATTCTATCAGTTATTAAGGGAGGAGTAATAAAATTTACAATTACAACCATGTATTGAATTTTTCATCATGTATGTTATTTGGTGCTGATTCAGAATTTGATGTCTTCTTGATGACTTTGAATTTTTATTATGATGAAGTGAGCTTCTTTACCTCTAGAAATGTTCCTTGCTCTGAAATATGTTTAGGTTAGCATTAATTTTAGCACTCCATATGTATTTTAATTAATGTTAGCATGGTATATAAATTTTTATCTTCTGAACTTTAATCCATTTGTCTGTTTGTATTTGAAGCGGTTTTTGTGTAAGTAACATGTAGCTAGGTCCTGCTTTTTTTAACCAATCTGATCATCCCTGACTTTTAATTAGGGGATTTAGACCACTTATATTTCACATGGTTATTGACATTATTGGGTTTAAATCTATCCGTTCTTGACATTTGTCTTTTTTTTTTTAATAAATATATTTAATCTAATTTTTTTTGTTTGTTTGTTTCCTGGTCCTCTCTTTTGGATAGGACTCCATTTTTGTCACCTTTCTGCTTTTTGGTTATAACTCTTTGTTGTATTACTGTAGTGCTTACTTTAGGGTTTATAGTGTACAACTGTAATTTATCACAGTCTACCTTTTACTGTTATTATAGTACCTCATGCTGAGCATAAGAATCCTAAAACAGCATACTTCAGCTTCTCCCTGCTGGCCTTTGTGCTACTGGTGTCATACATTTTTAATATTCATATGTTATATATATTAAGTTATCATATTCTCTTTGCTTTACAGAGTTGAATATCTTATAAAATAATTTAAATCATAATAAAAATTCTTTATGTTTACCCATGAAGTTACTATTTTGAGGGATCACCCCCATTCCTTGTATAAATTCAGTTTTAATTTAGTATCATTTTCCTTTTGCCTGAGGACTTTCTGTAACATTTGCAGCATGAATCTAACGGTGACACGGTATTTCAGCTATTTTTTTTTAATGTCTGAAAAATATTTTATCTTCACATTTGAAAAATTTTCCTTGATTGAAAAATCTTTCCTAGATTGAAAGATTTCTCTTCAATACTTGCATCATTGATTTACTGTTTTCTGTCAGTGAAAAATCGGTAGATATCCTTATCATTGTTTCTTTCTATGTATTGCACTTTTTTTTTTTTTTTTAGCCCTCTGGCTTTTAAGATTTTCTCCTCATCACATGTCTTAAGCAACTTAATTAGCATGTGCTCTATTTACTTCGTATTTTTTGTACTGGACGTTATGAGATTTTTGGATCTCTTCCCTGATAATTTTTATTACATTTAGAAAAATTTTGGCCTTTATTTTTTTCAAATATGTCTTCCCCATTCTCCCACCTTCAGGGACTCTAATTACATGCAAATTAAGCCACTTGAAGACTTCTTAAATCTCATTGATGTTCTGCTTATCTTTTTATATTTTTACTGGGCTTTATTTTGAATATTTTCCTTTTCCATATCTTCAAATTTACTTACTTTTCTTCTGTATCCTTTAATTTGCTGTTAATTCCATTCAGTGTGTTTTTTCAATTTCAGACATTATAGTTTTTATCTCTAGGTATTGATGTGGAGTCTTTTATTTATTTATTTTTATTTTTTTAACCATTAAAGGATTTTATTTTTCAAACATGATCCATTCTTAAGTATAATCTAGAGCTTAAAAACAAGAATGTGTTGAGTTAACATAACTATAAATGTTGAATATATCTGAAGTAATAGGAGACATACTGAATGTACTATAAATTCCTGATACGGAGTCTTTTAAAAAACATCTTCCAAGACTGAAAAAAATGAGCCACAGACTAGGAGAAAATATCTGCAAAACACATATCTGATTAAGTACTGGTATCCAAAATATGCAAAGAACTATTAAAATTCAAAAATGAGAAAACAAACAACCCAATTAAAAAATAGACAAACCTGAAAATTTCTCAAACTTGATAGTAGGCATTAATATAGGATTCAAGAAGCTGAATGAACCACAAATAGAAAAAATTCAAAGAAATCCATACCAAGATGGATCATGAATAAACTTCTGAGAACTAACAACAGCGGAAAAAAAATCCTCAAAGCAGCCAAAGAAAACTGGCGTACTCCTATAGAGGAACACTAATTCTAATGACATTGGATTTCTCATCTGAATCTGTGAAGGCCAAAGGAAGTAGCACATTTTTCAAGGATTAAAAGCACAAACAAAAAAAGCTCCTGCTTTTAGTTCTATACCTGTTATAAAGGAAATGATAATAGAAGGAATCTTGACACATCTGCCAGGAAGAAAAATGGAAAGAGCAGAAATATGGATAGACACAACAGAAATTCTTTTTTCTCCTAAGTTAGTCCAGGGCATTGTGAGATATGCCCTGATTTGAGAACCTGGTTCCCTTAATACTAATTGTGCTGTGAAAGAGTGAGACATAGGATTGTCCCCAAAGAGATCACTGAGGTCAAAATCAGAAACTTCACATTCTACATTCTCTCAGAATGTCCTACAGAGAGGTCCCTCAATTTTTATTGTTCAGAGAACTTGTCGGTAAATATTGCTCAGATACCAATGTTCATTTCCCATTTTCAGTTATGAATCAACAGGAGGTGGATGCATATCCCATAATGGTAAAGTAAGAAGTATCACAAGAGTAAGTGTACACATAGGAAGACAACCAGTTTTAGTTTGCCTGAGATTGTACCACTTTGCCCTCTAAGGCAATTACCAATTGTACTCCTTTGTACTCTCAAAAGCATCCCATCATTAACATCCAGTCTGAATATTAAACCTATGTTATTGTCGCATACAGACATTGCAAAAATCAAACATTACCAGAAGGCTGGGCAGTTAATGAGTGATATGAATCCAGTGAATAATGGTAACTGGAAACTGAGAAGACCCTATTGTCAGCTAGCCAGTTGCCTGCAGCAGATGGTCATGAAAGTTCAGACCCAGTAATATATTATGATTTTTCAAAAGAAATGAGTCACCTGCCCTTATATGAGAATTTTTTTTTTTTTATAAAAAGACAAGTCTAAACAAAACTCATACCCGTGGTAAAACAGAAGTCTGGAACCTTAAAGTGTGCTAAGAAGTTGAGCAATGTGGGTGCCTGAGTGGCTCAGTGGGTTAAAGCCTCTGCCTTTGGCTCAGGTCATAATCTCAAGGTCCTGGGATCCAGCCCCGTATCCAGCTCTGTTCAGGAGGGAGCCTGTTTCCCTTCCCCTCTCTCTGCCTGCCTCTCCGCCTACTTGTAATCTCTGTCTGTCAAATAAATAAATAAAACCTTTAAAAAACAGGGGAGGAGTCAAGATGGCAGAGAAGTAGCAGGCTGAGACTGCTTCAGCTAGCCGGAGATCAGCTAGATAGCTTATCTAAAGATTGCAAACACCTGAAAATCCATTGGCAGATCGAAGAGAAGAAGAACAGCAATTCTGGAAACAGAAAAACAACCACTTTCTGAAAGGTAGGACCGGCAGAGAAGTGAATCCAAAGCGACGGGAAGATAGACCCCGGGGGGAAGGGCCGGCTCCCGGCAAGCGGCGGAGCAACGGCGCACAAAATCAGGACTTTTAAAAGTCTGTTCCGCTGAGGGACATCGCGCCAGAGGCTAAACCGGGGTGAAGCCCACGCGGGGTCAGCGTGGCCTCAGGTCCCGCTGACCTGAGGGGGTGCCTGAGTGTCGCAGAGCTTGCGGGTATTGGAACGGGAAAGCCGGCTACAGAGACAGAGCCGACAGTAAGCTCGCAGCTCGGGGTTACCTTGAACCGGTCGCAGGCTCGGTGAGCTCGGAGCGCGGCCGGAGGTCAGGCAGACGGGAGTAACTGGGCGCGGTTCTCTGAGCGCGCACTGAGGAGTGCGGCCCTGGGCTCTCGGCTCCTCCGGGCCAGAGACCAGGAGGCCGCCATTTGTATTCCAGTCCTCCGGAACTCTACGGAAAGCGCTCAGGGAACAAAAGCTCCTGAAAGCAAATCCGAGCAGATTACTCACCCCGGCCCCTGGGTAAGGGCGGTGCAATTCCGCCTGGGGCAAAGACACTTGAGAATCACTACAACAGGCCCCTCCCCCAGAAGATCAACAAGAAATCCAGCCGAGACCAAGTTCACCTACCAAGGAGTGCGGTTTCAATACCAAGGAGAGCAGCAGAATTCCAGAGGAGGAGAAAGCAAAGCACGGAACTCATGGCTTTCTCCCTATGATTTTTTTTAGTCTTGCAGTTAATTTAATTTTTTTCTTTTTCATTTTTTGTTTTTTTTCTCGCCTTCTGGTAATTTATTTTCTACCTTTTACCTTTTTCTTTTTTAACGTTTTTTAATTAGTTTATCCAATATATATATATTTTCTTTTTTATATTTTTCTTATTTGTTTTCTTTTTTTAAATTCGTTTCTTTTCTTTTTTTTTTCTTTTTTCTTTCTTCCTTTTTGAACCTCTTTTTATCCCCTTTCTCCCCCCTCACGATTTGGGATCTCTTCTAATTTGGTTAAAGCATATTTTCCTGGGGTTGTTGCCACCCTTTTAGTATTTTACTTGCTCCTTCATATACTCTTATCTGGACAAAATGACAAGACGGAAAAATTCAACACAAAAAAAAGAACAAGAGGCAGTACCGAAGGCTAGGGACCTAATCAATACAGACATCGGTAATATGTCAGATCTAGAGTTCAGAATGACAATTCTCAAGGTTCTAGCCGGGCTCGAAAAAGGCATGGAAGATATTAGAGAAACCCTCTCGAGAGATATAAAAGCCTTTTCTGGAGAAATAAAAGAACTAAAATCTAACCAAGTTGAAATTAAAAAAGCTATTAATGAGGTGCAATCAAAAATGGAGGCTCTCACTGCTAGGATAAATGAGGCAGAAGAAAGAATTAGTGATATAGAAGACCAAATGACAGAGAATAAAGAAGCTGAGCAAAAGAGGGACAAACAGATACTGGACCATAAGGGGAGAATTCGAGAGATAAGTGACACCATAAGACGAAACAACATTAGAATAATTGGGATTCCAGAAGAAGAAGAAAGAGAGAGGGGAGCAGAAGGTATACTGGAGAGAATTATTGGGGAGAATTTCCCCAATATGGCAGGGGAACGAGCATCAAAATTCAGGATGTTCAGAGAACACCCCTCAAAATCAATAAGAATAGGCCCACACCCCGTCACCTAATAGTAAAATTTACAAGTCTCAGTGACAAAGAGAAAATCCTGAAAGCAGCCCGGGAAAAGAAGTCTGTAACATACAATGGTAAAAATATTAGATTGGCAGCTGAATTATCCACAGAGACCTGGCAGGCCAGAAAGAGCTGGCATGATATTTTCAGAGCACTAAACGAGAAAAACATGCAGCCAAGAACACTATATCCAGCTAGGCTATCATTGAAAATAGAAGGAGAGATTAAAAGCTTCCAGGACAAACAAAAACTGAAAGAATTTGCAAACACCAAACCAGCTCTACAGGAAATCTTGAAAGGGGTCCTCTAAGCAAAGAGAGAGCCTACAAGTGGTAGATCAGAAAGGAACAGAGACCATATAAAGTAACAGTCACCTTACAGGCAATACAATGGCACTAAATTCATATCTCTCAATAGTTACCCTGAATGTTAATGGGCTAAATGCCCCTGTCAAAAGACACAGGGTATCAGAATGGATAAAAAAACAAAACCCATCTATATGTTGCCTCCAAGAAACTCATTTTAAGCCCGAAGACACCTCCAGATTTAAAGTGAGGGGGTGGAAAAGAATTTACCATGCTAATGGACATCAGAAGAAAGCAGGAGTGGCAATCCTTATATCAGATCAATTAGATTTTAGGCCAAAGACTATAATAAGAGATGAGGAAGGACACTATATCATACTCAAAGGGTCTGTCCAACATGAAGATTTAACAATTTTATATATCTATGCCCCCAACGTGGGAGCAGCCAACTATATAAAACCAATTAATAACAAAATCAAAGAAACACATCAACAATAATACAATAATAGTAGGGGACTTTAACACTCCCCTCACTGAAATGGACAGATCATCCAAGCAAAAGATCAGCAAGGAAATAAAGGCCTTAAACGACACACTGGACCAGATGGACATCACAGATATATTCAGAACATTTCATCCCAAAGCAACAGAATACACATTCTTCTCTAGTGCACATGGAACATTCTCCAGAATAGATCACATCCTCGGTCCTAAATCAGGACTCAACTGGTATCAAAAGATTGGGATCATTCCCTGCATATTTTCAGACCACAATGCTCTAAAGCTAGAACTCAACCACAAAAGGAAGTTTGAAAAGAACCCAAATACATGGAGACTAAACAGCATCCTTCTAAAGAATGAATGGGTCAACCAGGAAATTAAAGAAGAATTGAAAAAAATCATGGAAACAAATGACAATGAAAATACAATGGTTCAAAATCTGTGGGACACAACAAAGGCAGTCCTGAGAGGAAAATATATAGCGGTACAAGCCTTTCTCAAGAAACAAGAAAGGTCTCAGGTAGACAACCTAACCCTACACCTAAAGGAGCTGGAGAAAGAACAAGAAAGAAACCCTAAGCCCAGCAGGAGAAGAGAAATCGTAAAGATCAGAGCAGAAATCAGTGAAATAGAAACCAAAAAAACAATAGAGCAAATCAACGAAACTAGGTGCTGGTTCTTTGAAAGAATTAATAAAATTGATAAACCCCTGGCCCGACTTATCAAAAAGAAAAGAGAAAGGACCCAAATAAATAAAATCATGAATGAAAGAGGAGAGATCACAACTAACATTATACAAACTATTATAAGAACATACTATGAGCAACTCTACGCCAACAAATTTGACAATCTGGAAGAAATTGATGCATTCCTAGAAACATATAAACTACTACAACTGAACCAGGAAAAAATAGAAAGCCTGAACAGACCCATAACCAGTAAGGAGATTGAAAGAGTCATTAAAAATCTCCAAACAAACAGGGCCAGACGGCTTCCCAGGGGAATTCTACCAAACATTTAAAGAAGAACTAATTCCTATTCTTCTGAAACTGTTCCAAAAAATAGAAATGGAAGGAAAACTTCCAAACTCATTTTATGAGGCCAGCATCACCTTGATCCCAAAACCAGACAAGGATCCCATCAAAAAAGAGAGCTATAGACCAATATCCTTGATGAACACAGATGCGAAAATACTCAACGAAATACTAGCCAATAGGATTCAACAGTACATTAAAAGGATTATTCACCACGACCAAGTGGGATTTATTCCAGGGCTGCAAGGTTGGTTCAACATCCGCAAATCAGTCAATGTGATACAACACATCAATAAAAGAAAGAACAAGAACCATATGATACTCTCAATAGATGCTGAAAAAGCATTTGACAAAGTACAGGATCCCTTCCTGATCAAAACTCTTCAAAGTGTAGGGATAGAGGGCACATACCTCAATATCATCAAAGCCGTCTATGAAAAACCCACCGCAAATATCATTCTCAATGGAGAAAAACTGAAAGCTTTTTCACTAAGGTCAGGAACACGGCAGGGATGTCCATTATCACCACTGCTATTCAACATAGTACTAGAGGTCCTAGCCTCAGCAATCAGACAACAAAAGGATATTAAAGGCATCCAAATTGGCAAAGAAAAAGTCAAATTATCACTCTTCACAGATGATATGATACTATATGTGGAAAACCCAAAAGACTCCACTCCAAAACTGCTAGAACTTGTACAGGAATTCAGTAAAGTGTCAGGATATAAAATCAATGCACAGAAATCAGTTGCATTTCTCTACACCAACAGCAAGACAGAAGAAAGAGAAATTAAGGAGTCAATCCCATTTACAATTGCACCCAAAACCATAAGATACCTAGGAATAAACCTAGCCAAAGAGGCACAGAATCTATACTCAGAAAACTATAAAGTACTCATGAAAGAAATTGAGGAAGACACAAAGAAATGGAAAAATGTCCCATGCTCCTGGATCAGAAGAATAAATATTGTGAAAATGTCTATACTACCTAAAGCAATCTACACATTTAATGCAATTCCTATCAAAGTACCATCCATCTTTTTCAAAGAAATGGAACAAATAATTCTAAAATTTATATGGAACCAGAAAAGACCTCGAATAGCCAAAAGGATATTGAAAAAGAAAGCCAACGTTGGTGGCATCACAATTCCGGACTTCAAGCTCTATTACAAAGCTGTCATCATCAAGACAGCATGGTACTGGCACAAAAACAGACACATAGATCAATGGAACAGAACAGAGAGCCCAGAAATAGACCCTCAACTCTACAGTCAACGAATCTTCGACAAAGCAGGAAAGAATGTCCAATGGAAAAAAGACAGCCTCTTCAATAAATGGTGCTGGAAAAATTGGAGAGCCACATGCAGAAAAATGAAATTGGACCATTTCCTTACACCACACACAAAAATAGACTCAAAATGGATGGAGGACCTCAATGTGTGAAAGGAATCCATCAAAATCCTTGAGGAGAACACAGGCAGCAACCTCTTCGACCTCAGCCGCAGCAACATCTTCCTAGGAACAACGCCAAAGGCAAAGGAAGCAAGGGCAAAAATGAACTATTGGGATTTCATCAAGATCAAAAGCTTTTGCACAGCAAAGGAAACAGTTAACAAAATCAAAAGACAACTGACAGAATGGGAGAAGATATTTGCAAACGACATATCAGATAAAGGACTAGTGTCCAGAATCTATAAAGAACTTAGCAAACTCAACACCCAAAGAACAAATAATCCAATCAAGAAATGGGCAGAGGACATGAACAGACATTTCTGCAAAGAAGACATCCAGATGGCCAACAGACACATGAAAAAGTGCTCCATATCACTGGGCATCAGGGAAATACAAATCAAAACCACAATGAGATATCACCTCACACCAGTCAGAATGGCTAAAATAAACAAGTCAGGAAATGACAGATGCTGGCGAGGATGCAGAGAAAGGGGAACCCTCCTACACTGTTGGTGGGAATGCATGCTGGTGCAGCCACTCTGGAAAACAGCATGGAGGTTCCTCAAAATGTTGAAAATAGAACTGCCCTATGACCCAGCAATTGCACTATTGGGTATTTACCCTAAAGATACAAATGTAGTGATCCAAAGGGGCACATGCACCCGAATGTTTATAGCAGCAATGTCCACAATAGCCAAACTATGGAAAGAACCTAGATGTCCATCAACAGATGAATGGATCAAGAAGATGTGGTATATATACACAATGGAATACTATGCAGCCATCAAAAGAAATGAAGTCTTGCCATTTGCGACAACATGGATGGAACTAGAGCGTATCATGCTTAGTGAAATAAGTCAGACAGAGAAAGACAATTATCATATGATCTCCCTGATATGAGGAAGTGGTGATGCAACATTGGGGCTTAAGTGGGTAGGAGAAAAATAAATGAAACAAGATGGGATTGGGAGGGAGACAAACCATAAGTGACTCTTAATCTCACAAAACAAACTGAGGGCTGCTGGGGGGAGGGGGTTTGGGAGAAAGGGGTGGGATTATGGACATTGGGGAGGGTATGTGCTTTGGTGAGTGCTGTGAAGTGTGTAACCCTGTGATTCACAGACCTGTACCCCTGGGGATAAAAATATATGTTTACAAAAAATAAAAAATTAAAGATGAAAAAAAAACCTTTAAAAAACAAACAAAGAAACAAAAAACAAAAGTTGAGCAATGCTCATAAAATTATGGGATTCTATCAAAAGGAAAAGAAGCCATGTTGAAAGTGTAATTTGTATGATAATAGTGCAGAATATTTTGATAAGTGTACTGTGGTTATATGCATGATCTTCCTTGTTCTGAGGGAATACACTAAAACAATTATATTAAAGGAATGTTATTTCTTCAACCTAAATGGTTCAGAGATGGCATGCATTGGTGAGTGTTGTGTTTAGGAGCCCCTTGTAGTTGCCTTGCAGCTTTTCTATAATTATGATTAAGATTTTATTAAAAAAAAAAACTATTAAAAAACTCAAAAAAAAAAAATCAAAACCAACCAAAAATCCTCTATCATGACAAAAGTTTGTAGGCCACATCGTTTCTGTGTAACCAGAATGCAACCTCTTATGTAGTTCCACATTCTTACTTCTCAAAGAGAAACCTTGAGATCTCAAATCTGTAGGAGGCCCAGAATACATAAAGGACTTGTCCAAGATGGCGCAGCCAGTCAGTGGAAGAGCCAGCTCTGACAAATGGGCCCCCTCATGCACTTCTCTCTCCACCCAGTTGTTTTCCATCCCCACGTGCTGTTGTTACAGAGCCAACCCCCTTTCTTATTCTCTTTTGGTATTCTCCATTCTGCCTCATTTCAAGTATTCAACTCTGGAACAAAAACTGGCATTTCTAAAAATACATGAAGAAATGATCTGCGAATACAAATTAACTTTCTAGGGGTGCCTGGATGGCTCAGTAGGTTAAGTGTCCCACTCATGGTTTTGGCTCAAGTTGTAATTTCATGGTTAGAGGATTGAGCCTGGATCCAGCTTTGTGCCAAGCATAGAGTCTGCTTCAGATTCTTTCTCCCTCTGTCTCTCCTCCACTTGCATTCTTTCCTACCCTCTCTCTCCCTCAATAACATGGAGGACATGGGGAGATGGAGAGGAGAAGGGATTTGGGGGGAATTGGAGGGGGAGATGAACTATGAAAGATGATGGACCCTGAAAAACAATCTGAGGGTTTTGGAGCGGTGGGAGGTGGGAGGTTGGGTGAGCCTGGTGGTGGGTATTATGGAGGCACCTATTGCATGGAACACTGGGTGTGGTGCATAAACAATTAATTCTGGAACATTGAAAAGAATTTTTAAAAATAAATCAAATTAAAAATAAATAAATAAATAAATCTTTATAAAATTTAATTTTCTAAATGTATTCATCCTGGTGCTCATCCAGCAAGACCCACTAACTTTAACTAGAAACAGTATTTGACACCTGCATAAGATGTTAAATGGTGTTCGTTTCTGATGAAGATAACATCCTTTCCCAGAGATTCAGAGCCGAAGGAACTAAGTGTTGAGGAGATGTGAAAGTTAAGGACAGGGGCCACCAAAAGCTGTCAGTAATAGCCACTGCTTGGGAAGAATGTGTTTAAGATAACTGATATATGACTTAGCATATTGTGTCCTTTCTTCATAAGTTATTTGGTATATGGGTAAGAAATCATTTGCTGCAAGCACACATTTTACATACATTGGAACCAATGTAGAGGCTTAAGAAGGGAGACCTGGCCAGTCAGAATGGTTTTATTTGTTTTTAGCTATTGTAGAAATATGAAGAAGCAAAACAGAAGGTAAAGTTTAGAAATATCAGGCTTCTCAATTTGAAACCTGCTGTTCACGGGTGTTGGAAATGAATGACTTCTATCCTATTTTGAAAAAGAAAGGAGGTATTTCTCTATAATTTCCACTCTGACCAAAACTTCCAATTTATCAAAATCTAATCTCATAATTTCTGTAAGGTATTAAACAAGATAACATTTTAAAAAATGAGTCAGGACCTGGACAGAGTAAGCACTCACCCCAAACTGACAGCAGTGGTACTGATTAGCATGTTTTAGACCAGCTATAAAACTACAGAGCGTTTAACTGCTGCCACACATTGTTCCTTTCCATGCCTATTTAAAATTAATAAATGTTTTGAGTCTTTACTCGGTCAAAGTGTTGCGCTAGGTCTTCTCTACTATCCCAATCTTCTTTATTTTATCACCCTGTTCATTTCCTTCAGGGCACTAATTTCAAGGTGTGATGACTTATTTTTTATCAGAGTATTGTATTGTATTGTATTGTATTCTACTCTACACAAAGAGTGTATCTGGGAGATCAAGCCTCCATTGTATAATTGCTGGTCTTTGCCCTATATCTAGTACCAAGTATATTGTAGGGGCGTGGTGAGCCTTTGTTCTGCAGATAACTTCATCAAGCATCTGAGCACTGCCTGTCTGTGAAGCTGCTTAAAGCAGTGGTTAGAAATACTGTGTGGAGCCTCACCTGCCTGGGGCCAGATTCTGGCTGCATCACTTATTAGCTTTGTCAGCTTGGGTGAAATTTTGTTGAGCACTTTTCGGTGCCCAGTTTTCTCTCTGTATATTGGTAATAATGATAGTACCTTTCTCTTTTTTCCCCAGAATCTTGAGATATAACTGACATATAACATTATGTAAGTTTAAGTTGTGCAACGTGTTGATTTGACACACGTCTACATTGCAAAATAATTCCTGCCATAGATTTAGCTAATGCCTCCATCATATCACATCATTACCATTTCCTTTTTTTGTGGTGAGAACACTTAAAATCTATTCACCTAGCAACTTTCAAGTGTATCATGCATATATATGGAGAAAAGGGAACCCTTGTGCACTGTTGGTGGGAATGTAAATTGATTCACCCACTGTGGAAAACGGTACAGAAGTTCCTCAAAACATTGAAGACAGAACCTCCTATGATCCAGCAATTCTCCTTTTGGATTTTTACCCAAAGGAAATGAAAATAGGATTTCAAAAAGCTACCTGCTCTACTATGTTCATTGCAGTATTATTCACAATAGCCAAGATAGGGAAACAACTTAAGTGTCCATCAACAGATGAATGGATAAAGTCGTGATCTATAGATGCAATGGAGTATGATTCAGCCTTAAGAAAGAAGCAGTTCTTGCCATTTGCAACAACCTAAATGAAATGTGTGGGTGTTACACTAAGTGAAGTAACACAGAGAAAGACAAATACTGAAATGATGTCACTTATATGTGGAATCCAAAAAAGCCAAACACTGAAAACATAGAACGGTGATTATCAGGTCCAGGGGGATGAAAAAAATGTGAGGAGGTTGGCAAAAGAGTATAAATTTCCAGTTATAATATTGTATTATGTACTTGATAGCACCTTTCTCATTGAGAGCCATAATATTGACCTCCATCAGTTCACAGGCTAGGGGCATGTCATACACACACACGAAGGACCTGTCCAAGGATAGAGTGGCCTACTGTGGCAAAGAAGCAGTCCACAGGGCTCCTGGTGTGTAAAGTAGTGGGAGATAACCCCATTGCAGGTGTTCCGGGAGCCTCCTGGGGAGGGAGGAGATTGGAACGGAGCTAGGGAAGAACCCTGTCAGATGCCTTTTTAAAATCAAGACTCTCTGCTTCCAAAGCCATCACCAGCCCATCAGTTCAGTACCCTATCAAAAAAGAAAGTAAGACTGTATAACAATTTCCACATGTTCTCTTTTTATGTGGTTGTGGATTTCAAGCTGCATGCATAGGTAAAGAAAGAATGAAACCATTACCATTTTGTCTGCTCCTTTTGTCTCTGTAGCTGGGCTCTGGGTCCATTCTGTCCACAGTGGCCCAGGATGAGTGCATAATAATGACTACCGGTATTTATTAAGCCCCTACTATGTGCCAAGCATGATTATAAGATCTCTTTATATGTAGTAACTTATTAATCCTGATAACTACTAAATCAGAGAGGTGCTTGTAGTATCCGCATTTCGAAAATGAGGGGACTGACGCATGCAGATTACATAGTTTGCTAAGATCATACAGCTATACAGAGAAGAATCAGGACATGACAGATCCCGAATGCTCAATCCCCAAGCTATCTCCACTGCCTCTGTGAACTCCAGAATCTTTAGGAGACTGACAGTTATTCCTGGGGCTAGAGATGGGACAAATTTAATGAATGTTAAGTTCCCCCTGATAGTTTTTCATGGGTAATACAACACCTATCCATTCTCTGGGCTCTCCTTCCCCTGATCCAAGTGTCCTAAACGATAGCAAGTTGATAATTCATTGAGCGTGCCTGTGAAAGAGATTGCCTTTGTGTATTACACAAACTATTGTGCTTTATATGTCACTAGAATTTGCCTTAAATATCACTAGAATATGTCCCTATTCTTCCCTGTGTGTCACACAGGAATCCTCTGGGGTCCAACCCACCTGTCTTAACCAATTTTACCCTCTTTCATCCACCTTCTCCTCTTCAGTTGTGTTCCAGCAGGGAACAGTCAGCACACTCAAAAAGTGAGTTTAAGAGAATTTAGTGAAACCAGTATTTAGGGAGAGAAGACATTACACCCCAAAGCCTTGAGAGGAAGTGGAACAGAGCATAGTTACCAGAACCTGGCTGGATGTGGGGTTGTGGGAGAGAGATGGTTGCAATGTGGTCACAGCAGGGAAACAACCCTTATCAAGGCCAAAATTTGCCCTTGCTATTTTCTGTCTTTTCTATCATCTTCTGATGCCTATCAGACACCAGAGGGCCAGGAGCCCCTGTGACATAGTTAGTAGAGGCTGAGAACAGATCTGGAAAGGTAAAGGGAGACTAATCAACACAGGTTATTCCTCTCTAAGTTTCTGTTCTGTTTGGCTTTTTATAAGGAATGCTATAATGAACAGCATATGTACCTCTTTCATGCGGGGCTTTTAATTCTTTTGAATAGATGGCCAGTTGTGGGACTGCCAACTCAAAGCATTTGGGAAGTTTTAAATGTTTACAGATGCTACCAAATAACTTGCCTGAAAAATTGTAACAATTTCACCAACATTATAAATACACCTTCATTAGGAGTAGATGTTATTTGTGCCTAAAAATGTGCTGATCAGATGGGCAGAAATTATTATGTGCTGTTTTATTTTGCATTTCCTCACTGGTAAGTGAGATTGAGCATGATTCCTAAGTATATGAGATCACTTCTGTGAATTTCCTGTTTCCATTAGGAATATTTAGTACCTTTCTTGCCAATCTGTATTCTACTTGCCATTTTTTGTTCACGTAGTCTTTGCCGTATACAAGTTTTAGATATTTTTTTGTTTTGTTTTGCTCAGAGTCAGATTTCCAAAACATAAATCCAACCTTCATTGTAAAACCCTTCAGTGACTGCCTTCAGAATAAAATCTATATTCCCTTCAGAATAAAATCTATATTCCCTTGCTGACTTAAAGGGTTTTTTCATAACGCAGGTCTGCAGAGCTCCTCAGCACTGTCTCCCGGTCCTCCTCAGCAGCTCCCCACCCAGTCTCAGGTACAGGTACAAACCGCCATGCTCTTGTTGCCATCCCTGGTGCATTTTTCAGGCACTGTTTTATTTTTCTGAGATGACTGTCTTCACCTCCTTTTTTGCTCCCTTAACTCTTGTCCTTTCTCAAAGATTAATTTTAACATTGTCTTCTCTGCAAGTGTTGCTGTCTCCCTTGTCTGAAACTGAATCTCAGATGGCTGCCAGGCATGGTTCTCTGGATTAAAGGCAAATGGCATACAGTATGTGGGGAGCGGGACATACCAAGATGAATAAGCTCCAGTAGGTGTCCCAAGGGCACACAGTGTAGTGGTTGAGTTGCATTGCCCCTATTGAACAAAACAAGCATCAGCAGAACATTAACAATCCTCACTCTGATTTTTCCTACCAGCAGTTTTCCCAGAAAAGAATCAAGGAGGTGATTGTTCCTAGAAAAGCCATATACCATTTGTCAAAGTCCCTTCACTGTGACCTCAATAGGCCAGCTGTAACATTCTAAGGTTACTCCAGAAAATCATAGAACTGCAGTAAAAGGTCCTCCAACCACCATTACCAAATATTGAGTTTTGATGACTTGTGGCCCTGGGGATCCCCCCTGACAGAACAAATGAGGCTTTGCTGCATAAAAATGTACTGTTCTAATGCATCACTTTCTCAGCAGGTCTGTTCCTCATAGCGTGATGTGTAAGTATGCATCAGATATTTAGCCTGCTTTTTTTTTTTAATCCCTCTTGAGACAATCTCCACTAATCCATCCTGAGCACTTCTTTCCACTTCCACTTTAAATAAGCCTAAGCATGAATGTTCAGACTTACAGAGCAGTGTGATACTCTTTGCAAATTAATTCAAATAAAAGTTAACTTGCAAAAAATTCCTCCACATAGTGAGTTTTCTGTTGCTCTTTAATAAGGACTGGAGAGGTATTTTTTCAGAACATACAGTAGGAAGATGCCTGTTCCTAGGAAGACATAAGCAACGGACTCCACCACCCTGACGCTCAGTTTCCTCATTCATAAAATGAGATAATGTCTATATTGCAGGACACTGGTGATCAATAGAGAAGTGCATCATATCTAGGAAATATGAATAAATGGTAGAACACCTTCCTTTAATTGTTTATCTAGGTTCCATTTCCTCCATTACTCTATATATGGAAGAAGATACAAGAGCAACAGGCTGACTGGTTTTTAATCTCATTTCTGGGGATAACTCAATTCATTATTTGTCTAAACTCTGTATCTCCAAGAATTTGAGATGATTCAATAACCAGAGAGTAAGATATCCCAATAATTAAAGATTCATATAATCAAATGTGGACAATCCCATTCACCAAACTCTTGGAGAGAGTATTTTATTTCTTTAGGTAAAAAAACCATAAAGCACCATGGGCAGGGTGAAGTCATTGTGTCCCCATTTAAGATGGGGACAACCACTACGTTTTGGGTGATCACCCTGATAAGTTTAAGCCTACAGTATAAAAAGAGGATTATCTGAATTTATTTTAAGTAATAGAAAGGTAAGAAAATTAAAGTTCAATTGGTGACTATCTTTGGGGGAGAATCATGTGAGGAGAGAGTTTGGAAAGGTTATCTGCTGCTTGGAATAGGACAAAAAGAAAAAATACCCTAGTATTGGCCTGAAGGAAACAGGACTTTGGAGAGAAAAGAACTATCTAATAAGAATTTTTAGTTGTTTGTGACGTTCGTATCCAAGTCTCTACAATAGGATCTTCAGCAAAGTCTACATTGTTCACTAAAGCTTTGCAGCCGGAGAAATCTTTGGGGAACTCTGTACCATGTACTAAAATCTGGCTTAGTATGGAGCTAAAATAGACACTGCTGATATAAATGCAGTAGCTCAATGAGTAGTGGATATGTAAGTTGATATATAAGTTGTGTGCATTCAGCAAAACTTCAGTGAATACAAACTGGGTCTCTGGTAGGGAAGTCTCTTCAGTAGGAAAGAAAACGACACAGTAAGCAATGATAAATTATATTAGGTGCTATAAGACAGGAGGGGTATGCATCCCAAGGATAAACAGATGAAGGAGTAATTTATTGTATGGGATGATGGCGTAGAGAAAGCTACAGAGTGTAGGAACATTTTAGTAAGGCTTTAAAAAATGAGTAAGCACTTGCTTAGGCTGATAAAGTGGAAAAAGACAAGCCTGGCAGAGGTAACAGCTAGAGCAAAAACAGAGAGGCTCACTAGTGGGGAGAGAGAGAAAGTAGACTCTCTGATGTTTCTAAAAACATGAGGAAGGAGGGAAGCTGGAGGAGCAGTGCAGGGCTGGATTTTAAAGGGTTCTTCTCTGTTTCTTATTCTGATTCAGTAGGTCTTGAAACACCATTATTCTTTTGAAGTTTGTTCTTTACTCCATTCTACAGATAGGGCCACCATCTTATAAATAACACTTGCAGAATGTCCCATGAGATTGAGTTGAACAAACCCTGATGAGCCCAGGGATCAATTTCTATGTTTCCTTCAGGCATTTAAAATAGAGTCAGTTGCCCATGGTCTTGGTTTTTATGCTAAGATATTCTGTACTCTGAGATTTTTTACATTACCCATCATTAATTTCACGAGTGCCTTAATTCCCACCATCTTCAAGACACCAGTCCTTCCTGTGAGGAAGAACAATGAGGAGTGAAGAGAGAAGGGACTTCCTCCTGTCTTATTACACCAACCATTTGTTTAATAGAACTCCATGTCAACAGTTGTTCATCAAGAATGTAATGGAATGAGTGTCCATACACCACAGAGCAAAAGGGATTATAGATGTGTCTCAGTGCTTGGGAAGCAAAGAGAAAGATGACAGTGTCCTTGGGCTCATTCTTGGCTTGCATAAGCTAAGTGACCAAAACTTAACTGCAGCCACTCCCTCTTCCCGTATTAAAAGAAAGAACTGGAGGTGATGGGTGAAGGAACTTGGGCAAGGTCATTGAATAGAAAGCATATAGGTCTATGACTCCAAAAGGGTATGTTAAAATCTCCACTTAGGCACATACTGTCTAGAAGGGTTTGGACAACTTTTTAAAGTATTCTGATCCTCATTTCATTTATCTACAACATGGAGACAGTAGTATATGCCCTGGAAAGATGTGAAAATTAAAAATAATATGAATAAATAATCTAGTTCATGGTGGACATTTAGTAAAAGACAATTGCTATTATATGTCATCCTTTTTATCCTGTCCTAGGACTCATCTTCTGAATATAAATATTGAATCACTAAGAATATGTGCTCAGAATACAGAGGTCCTTTAATTTTGTTTGAACCATGTTTGAAGCCCCTACACATGTCCTGCAGCACTTGGACTGAAAAGGTCATATCCTCCACCACTGACGTGTTCCTCAGTTTGGTATCCATTATAGGAAAAGCACTTGGACTGTTCATCTTTTATAGCCTAAACATCTTTTTAACCTTCTATAAGACCCCAAATCAAAGATAGGCACTGTGATGTATTTCTATGATGTCAATATTCTTCTTGATTTGTGAATATTGCATTTAGGTATATTCGGTTAGAAATAAGAAAATAAGTCAATATTCTCCTTTTTTGTGTGCTTCAGTGATAAGAGAACTAGAAGATCTTAAGAACACTGTTCTAAGCAAAGTTTGTCTAATTAGCACTATTATTAGCTTCTATTCTTCTAAAACTTTACATTTTACAAATCGTCTTCATAATACATCTTAAGAAAAAAATAAATAGATTCCACAGACTGTTATGGTTCATCTAAGAAACAAACTGAGGGTTTTGGAGGGGAAGAGGTTGGGGGGATGGGTGAGCCTGATGGTGGGTATTAATGAGGGCACATATTACATGAAGCACTGGATTCAGTGCATAAACAATGAATTCTGGAACATTGAAAAGAAATTGAAAATAAATAAAAATGTAAAAAATTACACCTCAATAAAAATATTCATAAATGATGTTTAAAAAAAAGAAAAAGAAATAGATTAAGGAAATTCATTTGGACTTGCTCAAAAACCATCAAGCTGGGTTGTTTTTCCTATACATTTGAAAAATCTTGGAGTGAAATTTATCGTTAGGGTCTTAAATGGAAAACTACAGATTGACATCAAAGAAGATGTTGGATTTAAATGGTGTCTTTCCCATTTACGGGCGCTTTAACTTGGGCAAGTTATTTAACTTCTGAGTCTCAGTTTTCTCATATAAAATGAAAATAAATGTTCTTTATCTCCTAGGATAATTGTAATTATAAAGCACTTCACATAGCACTGTATTCTTATACAGGCTTCCTGAAGCATAGTTCTTTCTGACCCTCATTTTTCTTTTACTGATTTCAGTAGCTCTTTTTTGTTGTAAATGAAATCTCAACTCTCACATAGGTTTTGAGATGCTTTCTGTATTCTGATGTTAGCCTGCCTTTTCGCAAAGCTCTCATTTTATGTGCCCTACATGCACCCGGACTAAACTACTGACTATTTGCTTCACAGATCCCAGAAAGTTCTGACTCATGTTTTCCTTTGCTATTTTCTCTGACAATCATGCTCTGTCTTCACCATATCAAAATTTTGCCAAGGCTTCAAGATTTAAGTTCAAATGTTTCCACCTCTTTGACATTTTGAAATTTCCCTTGACATCCTCAGAGTGGAAATGCCTCCCCTTCTCCTCTCAGTCCTCACAGAATTCAAGTCAACATTCATTTATCATATGCCATCTCTATATCCAGCTCTGTGCTAACCTCCAGATATATAAAGACAAGTAAGACACAATTCTTCTCTAATAATGAATAAGATATGATTTAATAAAGAAAAACGTAATAGAAAATTTTTACAGTAACAATATGTCACATTCTCTCTTTTCATATTTTATTATAAATAACTACTATTTACTGCCTGGCCTGAGTTAGACTCATAATGAGCATTAACCCCTCCATGATCAGTATTATTCCCATCTTAACAATGATGATGGCAAAGGTCTAAATTTCAGAGAGGTTGGAAAACTTGTTAACCTCTACTTTTTCTAACTGAGAACTATCTGACTTTATGACTTGTAAGTACACTAATGTTTAAGAGCTCATATTAAACATGAAGAAGGCATTTCTTCTTAATTTAGTTCGTTAGAAAGAAGGAACTGTGAAATTGTGAGGTGTAGCAGTCCAAGGGCCACATTTAATTAATTTATATGTACCTCCATAGCACTCAGAATATAGCTGGTACTGGATTAATCAACAGAAGTGAATTTGGGATACTACCACTCTGTCAGTTAGGATGAGTTAGGTTATGATGCTATAACAGATAATTCCCAAATCTTTTTTTATTTTTTTTTTATTTTTTTTTTTTAAGATTTTATTTATTTATTTGACAGACAGAGATCACAAGTAGGCAGAGAGGCAGGCAGAGAGAGAGGAGGAAGCAGGATCCCCGCTGAGCAGAGAGCCCGATGTGGGACTCGATCCCAGGACCCTGAGATCATGACCTGAGCCGAAGGCAGAGGCTTAACCCACTGAGCCACCCAGGCGCCCCATAATTCCCAAATCTTAACCACTTACAGCAACACAGGGTTAATTTTGCTCAACAGCCTGCATGCTCATTGCAGGCTCCTTCTAATCAGTATCATGGCGGACAGAACAGCCACCCACAGAATAGCTGCATGCTGTAGTTTAGGTAAAAGAAGAAAAGATCTCTGGAAGGCCCAGCACTGAAAATCATTGCTCCCTCAAGACTTACTTCATTCCTTGTTGCTCTTGGTGTTACATAAAAGTTTTCTGATCATCTAAGATGTACCAAGGGACATGGTAACCACTGGTGATAAAACAAAAACTAAAACAAACAAGATACCTATACTTTAACAGATGAGTTCAATGTTAGACAAGTAAATAGTCCCCAATTCTTTCATTACAATTGTGATAAATGTTATGTAGAGATTATGTGGTTCTATGAAAGTATATAGCAAGATACCTATAGTCTGAGAGTTTACAAAAGATGTCTCCAAACATGATATTGACAGGAGACTTGAAAGAGATGGAAGTAAGCTAGGCGAAGATAGAGATGATGGGAGGGAAAGGTAAAGAGAATGGAGAAGAATTCTGGATTTTTGCAGAATATACTTCCCCAGAATTGGGTTAGCTGCCATTTATAATCATTCCTAAAACCTGTGTTTCAGTGTTCTAGTTTTTGTGTATTGGGATTTGTCACATCCTATTAAGATTACTGTTATTAGTATAGATGTCTGTCCCCCTTCTCTACTCTGCATTTCTTGAGTAGAATTTTGTTTTCATCTCTGTATTTTCAAGGATTTGGACTCAATACATTTTCAGATCTCTGTTGAAATAATAGAACATTATAGCCTGCTAAGCGTGTAAAGTTAGCAGGTGTTGGATGGAATTCCAATTTTTAGAATATTATTACATAATATTATGTAAAATACATAAAATTATATGATATTTAATATAAGCCAACACTGGAAATTACACCAGAATTTTATTTACCACTTCTTATCTTGTCCCATTTTCCAGTGTTTTCAGTATTTCATAAAGGCAAGATAATATTGTTCCCATTTTCATATCTATCCACTTGCGGGCACCAACATATGACTCCAGGTGCATTTTCCTGTTAAGCAATGCTAAGGTAAAAAGGAAGTTATTAAGTTTTGGAAATTGATTAGAGGGAAAATATAAACTAAACCAAATATCTCTTTAGTGTCCACCAAAAGGGAGATTTATATACAGAAATGAGCTCCACCAATGAAAGATTAAACACACGAAAATAGTTAACACTGTTGAAAAACTGGGTGTTGAGCTATTGGGAAATTAATGTTACCCTCATTCATTTCCAAAAAAATGTTTGGTAGGGCTTATCCCATTTATAACAAGAGGAAGAGAGAACTTACATATTTCTGGCAAAGAAAGGGCTTCCCAAGTTGCAGATAAATATTGATATTGGCTTTAAGACAGCAAAAATCAAATACAAAATCAAACAGAATAGACATATGGAAGACTTTGGGAGAACTTTACAATATAGCATTTCGTATCTTTCCATTTAGGATAGACTTTAATCAACATTTTTGCTTTTGAAGGTCAACCAAGCCAGCAGTTTGGCTGTCAGTTTAAAGAAATACATTGATCTTTTAAAGATAAAATTTAATTCTAAGAGATGCACAATTTTAAGTTACAATTCCATTAGCTTTGACAAAGTATCCACACATGCAACCCAGGTACCTATCTATAGAATAAAACTGTCAACTGAGAATTTTCCCTCCGTTCCCAGCTGAAGTATTCCCCAGAGGCATGACTGCTCTGATTTTTTTTTCCTTTTATTTTTTTTTTTTTAAATCATGGATCAGTTTCACCTATACCAGGAATTCCTATAAATGGAATCATACAGTTTATTTTCTTGTGTCTGTCTTCTTGGGCTCAGCATGTCTACTCATGAGTTGCTGACTATATAAAAAATGTGATATTTTTATTACTTAATATTATTCCATGATGTCAATATATCACAATTTGCTTATCCATTCTAGTTTTGGGCTATTATAAATAAGGTTTCTGTGAATATATTTTCCCAGTCATTTTGTAAGCATAGATTTTCATTTCCTTTGGCTAAACACCTAGAATTTCAAGGTCACACAAAAGAGGTATGTTTAAATTTTATGAGAAAATACCAAAACTTTATCCCAAAGTAGTTGTGCCATTTTATACTTCTACCAGAAATGCAATAGAGTCTGGTTACTCTCCAACTTCATCAATATTCAGTGTTACCATTCTTTTAGTTACACTTTGTTATGATTCAAGTGTACATTTCCCTGATGATTAATGGTGCTTAGAATTTTAGATGTGCTTATAAGCTATTCATGGTTCATCCATTGTTAGTATTACTATAGCAGATGCTTTTATCATACTGGTAAAAGTTTCTTTTTTCATTTTTAGTTGAAAGTTTAAGTCATGGATACATATTGAAGTTTTTCATGATTTTTTTAAGAATTTATTAAGATATAATTATGTTTTTTCTCTTTTATTCTGTTAGTATAAGTATTTCATTGCTTGACTTTCTTTTTTGTTATGTTAGTCACCATATAGTACTTCACTAGTTTTTGATGTAGTGTTCCATGATTCATTGTTCGCATATAACACCCAGTGCTCCTTGCAATATGTGCCCTCCTTAATATCCATCACCTGGCTCACCCATCTCCCCTCCCCCTACCCCTCTGAATGGATAAAGAAGATGTGGTTCATATATACAATGGAATATTACTCAGGTGTCAGAAAGGATAAATACCCAGCATTTGAATCAACATGGATGAAACTAGAGGAGATTATGCTAAGTGAAGCAACTCAAGCAAAGAAAGTTATCATATGGTTTCACTTATAGGCGAGACATAAGGAATAGCATGGATGTCATTGCTTGACTTTTTTAAAAAATGAAAATAACCTGTTTCTTACTGGGTCAGAGGTCACTTAATCCCTTTTATGTATTGTTAGATTGATATTGATTGACTGATCCGTTGAAAGAGAGTATGCATGGGGCAGGAGTAGCAGAGGGGGAGGGAGAATCTTTTTTTTTTAAGATTTTTTAAAAATTTATTTATATGACAGAAAGAGATCACAAGTAGGCAGAGAGGCAGGCAGAGAGAGAGAGAAAGGAGGAAGCAGACTCCCTGCCGAGCAGAGAGCCCAATGCAGGACTCAATCCTAGGACTCTGAAATCATGACCTGAGCCCAGGGCAGAGGCTTAACCCACTGAACCACCCAGGTACCCATGGGGGAAGGGAGAATCTTAAGGAAGCTCCACACCCAGCACAGAGCCCAACCTGGTGATCAATCCCATGACCCTGAGATCATGACCAAAGCAGAAATCAGAAGTTGGACATTTTACCAGCTGAGCCACCCAGGTGCTCCACATTGTTATTTGTTAATATTTTGTTCAGGATTTTTTCTCTTAAGTTATGAGAGGTATCAATCTGTCATTTTATTTACTTACAATATCTTTTTTCAGATTTTTTCCTTAGGGTACTGGCCTCATGAAAGTAGTGATGAAGTGCTCTCTGGTCTCCTATTTTCTGTGATTACTATTAATGATTCCTTAACTCTTGGATAGCATTTACCAGTAATAACAGCTGCATCTTGGGATTTGTTTGTGTGAATATTTTTGACAGTAAATTCAATTTCTTTAATGGAGTAGTTGTCAAAGATGGATGTGCATTGGAATTGCCTCATGGACTTTCAAAGAAATAATCGAAAATCACTTTCAGAATTTCTGGCTCAGTGGTTTTTTTGAAGTGACGCTTAAAAATTTCATTTTAGTAATGCATTTCATGATGTTGATAGTCCTGGTTTGAGGACCAGACTTTGAAAATCATAGGTTTAAAACATACAGAGCTATTTACAGTTTATATTACTTCTTGTATTAGTTTTTAAGTTGTGTATTTTTCAAAGATTGTTTTTGCATTTTATCTAAGTAGTTGAATTTGACATTATCTATGTTTGTAGTATGTGTAGGAAATTTAGTGATGTCTTCTCTGCTGTGATAAAGAGAATTTATGTTTTAATTAGGCTGTTTTTTTTTTTCTCTAAGTACTGCTTTAGATGTATTCCAACAATTTTGACATGTGTGATCTCTGCATATCATTCAGCTAATAATAGTTTTTAGTTTTCCTCATTTTTCAACTGACTGTAAGTTATGTGTAACTGTAATCCACTGTAAGTTAATTTCCATACATCAGATACATTGCTAGATATCTTACTTTTATGATACTTAAATTTGATTTGGTTGCAATCAGTGAATAAAGTCTGTAAGGAAGAAATGTTTCTAGGTCATTGAGGCTTTCTGTGACCTGACATACTTGCTATCTTGATGAACATTACTAATGAACTTGAAGAGAATAAGTATTATGCAGTTGTTGGATGTGATTTTCTGTAAATGCAAGCTAGACCAATGGTGATTGACAATATTTATATTTTTTATAGCTTTACTGATTTTTTGGTCTAGTCTTTGTTTCCTTGGCTTTTTTATTTTAATGCTGTGAGAAGAGAATTAAAATTTCCAATTCTGGTTGTGGATTTATTTATTGCTTCCTTTAATTAGTTGCATACACATATATTAGTTCATTTTTTTAATGAATTGATCTTTAGATCATTATAAAATGCCTCTATATTCCTGTGGCAATATTCTCTGTGTTGAATGTTACTTTAACTAATATTTATGTGACCACTCTAGCCTTCTTATAATTAGTTTAGTAAGTTGTATATTTTTCCATTGCTTTTCTTTTTATTATATTATTAGGCAATAGTTTAACCTTAGTTTCTATCTTTAGGTGTATGTGTGTGAGAAAAAACTTTTGCACACTATTTTACCTCTATAGGCTTGGACAGTGTCTCCTATAGAGCAGAAAATGCATCCAACTTAATTTTAAAAGAATCACAATGATTTCATTAGAATATATTACCATCTGTCATAAGTCCTACTATATAAGCTTTTACAGATCATTAGGGAGTGCTTAGTACCAATCCTATCAGTTAAAATCTACTGAGTATTACTTATGATATTAGGTGCTATTTGAAGAATTTTATGGATAGTAAATTAAGATAATCTCTACATCAACCCTCTGAGTTAAGAACTATAATTTTCTCTAATTTTCATTTAAGGAAACTGAGGCACAGAAATGCTTAAGGCACTTGACCAAGGTCACACAATTTGGAAGTGGCATGGCAGGATTTGAACCCATACATTCTGGTCCCCAAAATTTCAGTCTGTGTAGTTTTGTGTTTTTTTTTTTTTTTTATGAATAAGAATGGATAGATGCACATATATCCAAAAAAGAAGGGGAAAAGGAGAAGATGAAGAAGGGAGGAAACCAGTACAACAGAGTTTGCAGAAGGAGGAAACTGTCTAGAGCAGCAAATGCAGCAGAGAAAGTAATCAGAGAGTAACAGAACATCATCCTTGAGTTTGGCCATTGAAAAGGTAACCCTCATTAGAAGGTCTCAGCCAAGTGCCGGAGCAGATGTATAGAACAGAAGAATAATAAATACTGGATAGGGGCTGGCACGCAGAGTGCACACTTTCCATGAGTTGGTGTGGAAGTATTGGAGGGTGAATGGAGGTGGGGAAGGGCATTGTTGTTTGCTCTCTTTCTGTTTGGGGGCGATGTGTGTGTTTTGTGTTTTAGAATGAGAGAAATGCGAGTATGTTCGTGGATAAACGAAAAGTAGCTATCAGAGGGAGATTTGGGTACAAGCCTGGTTACACAATAATTGTGAAGACCATCAGAGCTGCCTGAAACAGAGGGGAAACCGAATAGACAGGTGTGCATCTTGGGGTAAAAGCACTTCACCTGCTTTTCCACATGCTTCTCACAAGCTACCTTGCCTTGGCATTCCTCGGGACAGACCCCGGGTCCACGGCAAATCGCTACAGGGACGTCAAAATCTGTTTCTGTGACAGAGCCGTCTGCTGGTGAATGAAGTGTGAATGAATCAAATACAGATGGACTGAATTTCACTGAAAGTAAACATGAATTACAAAA
Organism: Mustela putorius furo; assembly: GCF_011764305.1. Classification (NCBI taxonomy): domain Eukaryota; kingdom Metazoa; phylum Chordata; class Mammalia; order Carnivora; family Mustelidae; genus Mustela; species Mustela putorius. The sequence goes on along the minus strand of NW_025422439.1, from coordinate 931,761 downwards.
CTGGAAGAGGAAAAATGCCCAAGGGAAAAATTCATTGTGCCAACCAAAAATTATTTGGAACGTTAATTATCTAGCCTGGCTCCATCGTCTCATCCATCTCTTTGCCCTCCTTTTAACCCACCCCTGACTTGTCTGCGTCAATGACATTTGTCAGTCCTTTGGGACCATTGGAACAGGTCTGGGGAAACCATGGAGGCAGGGACTGCTGGGAAGTAGTGATACAAGATTTGTGTAGGCATTTCTTAGTCAGCACAGGGCATGTGGGGATGCTGGTGAGAAATGATTCTGGCATGCCTCAAGGATGTTCTTCCTCCTTGGCTAGACAGACACAGACATGGCAGCATATCAGAATGGAAAAATCCATGGGCTTCACAGTCAGACTGACCTGACTGGGAACCCTGAAAACACCATCCACTAGGCATGGGCCCTTAATGAAGTGGTTTTTACCTGATAAGCCTCTGCTACATTATCTGAAAAATGAGAGAGTTGCAAGTGCTCTCTATCTCACATAGATAGTAGGCTTCTGTGAGGCAGTGCATTCACAAAGCAGAGAGAGAATTCCTGACAAAGCCTATGTATCCAGAAAATATAAGCCAGTTTCCACGCAGAGGGGGTCACAGAGATCTCCACATTCGTATAAAGGGCAGAGTAAACTTCCTTTAGGCTCCTGAAGTAGAGACTCTGAACAGGGTTCAGAAATACAGTTTTTCAAAAGCTTCTCACTGATTTCTGTTGGCTGGATACATTTAGAAACTACTGGTTGGAGAAAAAGAACATCCTCATCCCCAGTGTGAGATAGACTCTGAGCGTTTCCTGCTTCTCTTTCTTCTCAGCTTTGTGAGACCATGTGATTCCACATTAAAAAAAAAAAAAAAAAAAAAGAGAGAGAGAGAGAGAGAATTATAGTGTAATTAAAATGTTGATCCCAAATGGGGATGCAGTCTTTTGTTAAAGGCCTACCCAGTGGGAGGAAGTAGAGCTTAGTTGAAGGAGCACAGGGATGGGCAGTAGTTTATATCTGTTCAAGACCCTATTCATCATCCGTATCTCTGGAAGGCAGCAGGAAGCTTACCTTACACCTACAATTCATCATGTGTTCTTAAAGGCCTGTTCTGAGAATAAATGAAATAATATAGAAGGAGCACTTTGATACTTAGTAAGTTGTCACTTACCCACGTGACAATAAGAAGAGCCCAGTTTAAACCGTTAACCGGGGAAAACAAACAAAACAAAATGTGAAGTGGGAATGGCCATGTGACTAGATTCTAGCCAATCGGACACAAGCAGAGGTATTGGTAGTTCGGAAAACGGTCCTTAAAAGAAGTCCGCCCAGCCAGTATATTCCTTTTATTTTATATTCCTCTCCTTCCTCTTGTCTAGGGCATGACAGTGATATTGGAAGTAGCTCAACCATTTTGGTGGCCAACACATGTTGAAGAAGGACTGAACAAAAAGACAGGAAAAACCTGGGTTCCTGGTGGCATCTTGAAACAGCTTTAGAAGCCCTGGATTGCTTACCTCCAGATTTCTTGTTACACAGGAATAACAAAACTCCTGATTTATTTGTGACATTTGTTTTTGATTTCCTCCTCCTAAGAGCCAAAGCAATTCTTGATAGGAACTATAAAACATAGAACACTTTGAATTTAAAACACCAGAAGATAAATACTGCATGATCTCACTTGTATGCGGAATCTAAAAAAAGTTGAACTCCTAGACACAGAGAGTACAATGGTGGTTTTCAGGGTCTGGGGATGGGGAGAAATGGGGAGATGTTGCTGAAAGGGTACAAACTTTCAGTTATAAGAAGAAGAAATTCTGGGAAGCTAATGTACAACATGATGATTATAGTTAATAATACCATATTACAGGGGCGCCTGGGTGGCTCAGTGGGTTAAAGCCTCTGCCTTCGGCTCAGGTCCTGATCCCAAGGTCCTGGGATCGAGCCCCGCATCAGGCTCTCTGCTCGGCAGGGAGCCTGCTTCCCTTCCTCTCTCTCTGCCTGCCTCTCTGTCTACTTATCATCTCTGTCAAATAAATAAATAAAATCTTTAAAAAATAATAATAATACCGTATTACATACTTGAAAGTTGCTGGTAGATCTTTAAATGTTCTCACCAGAAAAAGAGAAGTGGTAGTTATGTGATACAATGGAGGTATTAGCTAACAAAATCCTTTTGCAACATACAAAATCCTTTTGCAACATATCAAATCAACAAGCTGTGCATGTTAAACTTACACAATGTCATGTGTCAATTCTATCTCAATAAAGCTGGAAAGAGAAAAACAGAAAAAAAATCATGTAGGGTAGGTTGTGCTTTATAAGTTAAGAGTCACCTTCTAGGACCCTGGAGTAGATGGTTTCTGATGGCTAGAGAAGGAAAAATGAAGGGCCACTGCTGTTTGACCCAAGCGGGCTTAGAAGTGAGATGCCTAGGAGCCAGGGACATACTAATGGTCAGGTACTGGGGACTGGTGTTGCAATTGATGCTGAGAAGACTTTCCACTGGGACTTGATGGAGTTCCCAAAGTAAGATGAGTAGGTGCCTGAGCACATGGAATGGTTATGATGTCAAAGGAGGTATCCGCTGAGAGGTGTCAGGGTCGCACAATGGGTTAAACATCCAGCTCTCAGTTTAAGTTCAGGTGATGATCTCAGGGTCGTGATCTCAGAGTCATGAGATCGAGCCCCATGTCTCCGCACTCAGCATGGGGTCTGCTTGAGATTCTCCCTCCCTCTGCCCCTCTAGCTCGTGCTCTCTCCATCTCTTTCTCTTTCTCTCTCTCTCGAATCAGTCAATCAATCAATCTTCTTTAAAAAGAAGAAGTATCAGATGAGGATGACCTCCAAGACCTGGAGAATTGAGAATAGGAGACTAAGCAAAAACTTAGAGTCTAGACTGTTAAGTAACTTCTGTGAGGCCACAGGGGATAGCATGAGTCACGGAATATTGCTGTAGGAAGAATACAGAACCAGAACAAAGAACATTCTAGGCCAGGTTTGAATCTTGGCTTCGCCACCTACCAAGTGGTACCATCTCTCTGTATGCTAGTCTTCTAAGCTCCCAATTGGCCCAGTAGTGGCTACTTTGGTGGATCACTGTAGGGTTATAGAATATGTACAGATGTGCCCAATATAATGCCCAATAAATCTTCATTGTTACTTTTTTTCATTCATTATTTCAGCAAACAATCCCTAAGTGCCTACTGTAGGCAGCTACCTTGCCAGATGCTATAAGAATACTGAACGTGGCCTTTGCTTTCAACTAGTGTTGAAAATAGTCAGATTCTCTTAAAACAAAACAAAACAAAACAAAAAACAACCAAAAACATGAAAACCAACAAAAACATGAAAGCCAACAAAAACATGAAAACCCAGAAAACCAGAGACTCTGCTCTTTTAAAATTAAATCTGATCAAATCACTATTCTTCTTAAATCCATCTTTGGGGATTCCTATTGTTCCTAGACAATGTATGATGTGCCTTTGCTTAAAAAAGAAACAATGTCAATGTAATCTCAGGCTGCCTTTACTATCTCAATTCCAGCCACTTAGATTTTTATACAAAGTATGTTTATGGTTACTTGATTAATATCTATCTCTTTCACTAGATCTGAGCTCTGTTTGGGCAGAAAGTCTTATCCACATTGCCTATGACTATGTACCTAAAGCTGATAAGAATTCCCTCCAATTAGAAGGCAGTCACTAAATAGGTTTTAAACAAGTATAGGAATGAATGACAACCGTGACTGCCATGGTAGGTACAGCTGTCCCATGCGGTGGGAGCACAGAGAGGGAAAAGCCCCTTTGGGGAGGAGGAGGCAGGGAAGGCTTCATGATAATAGGACAAACTTGGCTGTAATGCACCACAGAAAAGTTCCCAAGCAGAGAAGCTTTGGTGGGAAAAAAAAAAATTCCAGAAGCTGCTAATTGCTTAGGCCCTCTTTCATCTGTGAAACAGCATTTTTGATACCTGTTTTAATATAGAGAAGTTATGAGATCCAGTGAGATAAATGATGTAACATTCTTCACCAAATGTGTATAAGGTACTGGTGATCAGTACCTACCTCTCTCAGGGATCCTGTGTTACATTATGGGGATCTTGGAAATGGAAAGGCTAAATTATTATTAATGATGATGATGATGATGAAAACAAGAATTGTTCTTTGTTTATTGTATACCTAGAACTTGATGCACATCATTTCGATTCTACCACACACCCACAACTAGCCTTTCCTTCATTTTGAAGATGAAAAAACATAGGTCCAGAGAATTTAAGTGACCTATCAAGTATCAGAGAGTAGTAAGAAATTTACTGTATGGTGAAATTTTAGTACAATGGCCAGAGATAGTTATTCATCAAGTATTTATTGGGTATCCACAGTGGAACAGTCCATTGTTCTATATGTCAGGGATACAATGTGTATAAAAAAGACAAACATTCTGCTTACATGGGGGACACAGTCCACTGGGATAAGACATATTACAGAGGATGGGCTGGTGGCAACGGGAACCACACCAGGAGGGACACCTCTTCTCTGGACTTAGCGGTATTACTACAGATGGATGGCCACACATTTCAAACTCCACGAATGTCTTGCCACTTCACTTTGAGATTTAATCTCCTCATGTCATGAAGCCAGAGTCTGTAGGAAAAGGGAGGAATCTGAAACTAATACGGTCGGTCAGTGAGATGATTAGCAGGGCGGTGTTAGCCTCTCTCCAGTTGTACCATCCAGGCGAGCAAGTAGAAGAGAGCTGGAGTCAGACCCAGGAACTTCAGCTCTTGTTCATGTCTGTGCAGGACATGGTGGTATTGAGTGCGTACTTTTGGGATATTGCTGTAAGGCACAAGATCTGTGATGTGCCCAGTTGTGCACCTTGCTTCTCAACTCCACTTTCAATAAAATAGACATGGAAATTAGCAAATACTCTACGTCTGCCACTGCCACCACCACTCTGAGCTGCTTGTAAACACTTAGCCAGAGCACCACTGGACACATAGTATCTCTCTGAGTTAGTTTTTTCATCTGTAAAATGGGTAGAAAGAGAAATTTATTTTAAAACCCCTAGAAGCCTAGGTAATGGGTTAGGAGAAGACAGGATTTGGAGCAGCACTGGCTTGGGTTAAATTCTAGAGGCTGGCCATGTGTTATTAACCATGGGACATTGAGCTAATTATGTTCTCACTAAGCCTCACTTTCCCTCTATATAGAATGAGGCTAGCAACTCCTACACCGTTAGATTTTTCACCGTGCACTAAATGTAATAAAACATAAAACACTGGACATGTAGAAGTTGATAAGTGATAAACTTGCTCATTTTTTCACCTTCAAGAAGGAATGGATAGATGAACATTCTTTCTTCAGAGTTGCTTTACCCCTTCTCTGCTTGGATCACTTCTAATTTCTTGATATTACTTAGTGAATGTTACTTAGTAAATTTACTGTTGGTTTTGTTATTATTAAATGCTCTAAATTATTCTACAAACATACTATGCTTGAAGGGTCTTCTAAACCCATAGAGTGAGGCCGGTTTCCTTTAGAAGAGACAGGTGCACATGCATTTGTTCCGCTGCTCTTTGGTAACAGGCACTATGTTGACATGTTACATGTTTTGATCATTAATCCTTCCAGTAAGATAGGAGTGGGGTCCACATCTCCGAGACATTTTCTTTGGACAGCTGCAGAAGCTTCTTTGTACCACTAGGGAGCAGTAAATAGCCACCGTTCAAGATTCTGAAAACCAAGTACCTGCTCTCGGATAACTGCATTGCTCTTGGGATGCAAGGTGCTGGGGTATATTGATAGGTGTCCCTGGCCAACTTGCCACCTGAGGGCAAATGGTAAAGGGAAGGAGCTGTGAGTCAGAACAACATGTCACCTTTAATTATAGGCACGCAGCCTATATGAGCTTCAAGAAATTGCATGAACAGGGGTATAATTTTTCAAATGAGCATGGAGATAATCTAATATCTGCTATCCTTTTAGAAAAGGGAGACTGAGGCGGAGAGAGAGACAGAGACCTCTCCAGGGTCACCCAGTAAGCTGGCAGCAGAGCTAGAACCAGAACCTGTGGACACCATGTGCACACAACCTCACTTGTCAAACAAGTAGGTCTATATGTGTTGAAGATTTTGATAGCCCTCTTATCTGCATTTCAGAGAGGAGACTAAAACAATTTCATGGTGGGTCTTTCTCCCCTGGGACTCCCTAGAGGGCTTTGCTCATAGTACTTCCATTTGTATTGTTACTAGACCATCCTAGGTTTATTGCTTCTCAGTAGACGATAACCAGAAAGCCAGATAACGTGTAAGTGGATTTATCAAAGGAAAAGTCAGATGTCTTTTTTCAGGAATATAATTCTGGTGGCCACAGATGAAGGGACTTTTTCATTTTGAACACGGTACCAAGAGGAGACTCTAGCAGGAAGTCATTACGTTGACTGATCTTTCTTTCATTAAATAATAAATAAATCCTTAGATTCCAGCTCTGCAGCAGTTTCTAAGAAATGGTGGACGTAGATAGAAATAAGATGTACATATATGAGACATATGGACGTAAATGAGATATAAATCCTGCTCTGAACAAACCCACAGGCTAATTGCATGTCCTGACATGGAGCTGGATGATTGCCATACAGAATCGTACATTTTATTCTGGGGGTGCACATGCCAGAGATGAAATGTTCTTTCCCTCTTCTTCTTCAGCAAGGTGCATGCCAGGAATCCACTTTCAACTCACCAAGAGCAGTCTTTTTAACAAAGGGGCAGGGCAGAGTAGGATACCTCGAAAATATGGATGCATACATAGATACATTGGATTATTTGATAGGGGAAAAGTAGATCGCTCTGGAGTCACTGAGGTGGGAGTGAGTTGTGGCAGCTGGGAAACTAAGTGTGTCTCTTGGGAGGGTGAGCATGTAACCTCATCGGACAGGGGAAGGACAACCCGACCGGATGTGCCTGAAAAACCTGCCTTTTCTCTTAAATTGTTTCTGAGGAAGAGAAGGGCAGTGGGGTTCTAAGTTGGTGATATATCACATTTCATGATCAACTTGGCCACAGTTCCCAGATCTGGCTGATGACCTGTGAGAAGACTGGGTATGGACTTGAAAGCACTGAGCATGAGGACTTTCCGACGGAGAGCCCAGTGATGGGACCCTGTTGGTCTAGCTTATCTCAGTGGATGTGAACAGGCTCTCTCGTGAAGAACCATAGCAGGTGGCTCAGTCGGACAAGTAAAACTCTGGGGAAGTTTAAACCAGCATTGGCCCATCAGGGTGGCCATAGGAATTTCCATGGTAGACGTAGCATTTAAAAGCAATGGCAGACAGGGGGAAGGTGGATGGTGGGGGGGGGGTGAAATTGATGGTGGGGATTAAGGACAGGACTTGGGATGAGCACCAGCTGAGGTATGGAAGTGTTGAATTGCTCTATCGTACACCTGAAACTAATATTACATTATTACACTCATATTGTGTTAGCTAGCTGGAATTTAAATGGAAACTAAAAAAAAAAAAAAAAAAAAAAAGCAGCTATGGCAGAAATTTTTGTATCTGATGTCATTCCTCTAGTTTAGAGGTTAGACTGACTCCGACTCCGACAAAGTCAGTCCAACCTTATGGATCTCATAAACCCGGGTTTTATTGTTGTGTTGTCATTATTCTGCTTATTTATTTTTAACAGCTTTTAGAGGAAAGGGTACTCTAAAAAACTGGTACTTCGCAGTAATGTAGTAATACAATGGGATAGTACGAAGTAAGAAGCGAATGAGGAAATGAGAGATTAATTCATTAATATAACATGTGGGGCACCTGGGTGGCTCAGTGGGTTAAAGCCTCTGCCTTCAGCTCAGGTCATGATCCCAGAGTCCTGGGATCCAGTCCCACATCGGGCTCTCTACTCCGCGGCAAGCCTGCCTCCCTCCTCTCTCTGCCTACTTTGATCTCTGTCTGTCAAATAAATAATAAATTTAAAAAAAATTAATATAACATGTGACCACTTTTTTTTTTTTTCTTCTCCAAGTTCAAGAAGAGATTCTAGAGGTTAAAATGCTGTTGGAGATGTAGTTTGCTGGGGACACTTAGAGGAGGAAACGCAACTATGGCCGCCCCAGGTGTTAGGAAAGGCCTCCCAGGGGAGGAAGGCTTGCAAATGGGTGCAGGTGAAATTAGGAAAATGCTCGGAAAGGTGACGTGTGGAGACAGCAAGAACAAAGGTGCAGATGCCCGAAATCATGTTCATGTCTCAGACGTTTTTCATTAGCTTTGTGCCAGTGAGGGTGGTGCTGCGGTGGTGACCAAACTTATAGACAACCCCAGAGAATCGTGTTTTTTTGTTTGTTTGTTTGTTTTGTCTTTTGGCTTCGTTTTGTTTTTCACACACCGGATTTGGAATTCCACGTGGCCTGAGTATCAGGTTCATGAACAGAATGAATAAAAGAGGCCAGTGGCCTTGCCCAGTGGGTTAAAGAGTCGGAATATTCCACCAGAAATACTGTCAGGAAAAGGATTTCTTCGTTTCTGGAGAACAAAGCCTCCCGGTGCTTGGGATGCTGAAGGGTCTCTCCATTCTATGTTGGAGACCTCCAGGGAGACAGAGGAGTAGGAAGGGCATGGCCATTTCCCAGTCACTGTTGATCTGATCTTCGTAATTATCTCTGAGGTACACAGGCAGGGCTCTTCAACTTTGACAGCTGAGGAATGTGAGGTCCCAAACAGGTGATGCCTGTCAGTGAGGAATGGAAGCAAATTCACAGCAGCACCCACAGGGGAGAAAAGCAAATTGTGCCTCATCATTTCCCCTCTTTTCTCCTGTAGCTTCTTGAGCCCAGCTTTGTTACAGAATCTGGCTTCAAGCAATTGCTGAATTGCCTTCAAGCAGTTTCCCTCATGCTTCAGCTCCTAATATTTATCCTATGCCGCTGCGCCCTGGATATCTCACCTAAGTCGCGCTTCAATTCTTGGCAGCCATCCTGAACACTCTGAGACCCAGCCCTCCAATCCTGAACACTCTGAGACTCAACCCATTCTCTCTCTCTCTCTCACTCTCTCTCTCTTTTTTATTATGTTCAGTTAGCCACTGTGTAGTACATCATTAGTTTTTGAAGTAGTGTTCGATCATTGTTTAGTTACATGTAACACCCCGGACTCACGTTTTCTCTTCATCCAAAAAACCATTCTTTCCATCCTCATCCCAGTTCCTATAGAATTCATTTCCTCAGGTCTTAGCTTAGATGTCACTTCCTCCAGAAAGCCTTCCTGGACTCACATGGATTGGCATTTGTTTCTGTGTCCTCCCTGTGCCTCCATAGCACATTTCCTTCTTCCAAAGCACCTATCACAACGTGTTGGCATTGCCTGATTATTCACCTGTGTTCCTCACCAGAGAAAGAGACTCTAGCGACTAGTTCGCAGGTTTTTCTTATTCTCCATCATCTCTCTAGCACCATGCATGGTATCTGACAAATGATGCATGCTCAGAAAATACACTGATTTGATGAGTAAATAAACCCGTCATTAAACAGTTTAGTGTGGATACTTTGAAAAAATATAAAAGTAGAGGCCAGGAAAGATCTAACAGTTGTCCAGTGGAACACCTGCCCATTTTCCATGGTAGTACAGGGCATCTCAGCTCTGTCTCTCTCAGCCATATTCCCACATTCTGCCCTTGCTCAAGAGGTCGTGCAAGGTCTGCTAAGCAAAAAGCCCATTTTCCTTTGGAAAATATTCACTGCTTCTATTTTGCATTCTTTTGATTCTGATGTTGTCAATGAAGCCAGGAGCTTCTGGAATCTCTATTAGCACCAGGCTGTGGTTGGTGCTGGGAAGAATGCCCCTGATGCTAACAGAGTTGTTCTGAGTGTGTGGGAGAGAGCAGGCAGCATTTGCCCTTGCTGTGAGTGGGCAGAATGGTCAGGTGTAAAGCAGAATGAGTAAGAGTCAAATATGTGTTGAGTCTCCCTCAAAGGCATTGGGGCACTGTAGAAAAAGAACTTAAACTTTGGAAGCACACATCCCATAATTAGAATGTAGATCTGCCCCAACTATATATAAGACTTCAGACAAGGAATTTAATTTTTCTAGCTCTAGCTTCTTATTGTTGAATTAGACAGTTAGCAGTACTTAAGTCAGGCCTGTTCTGAGGATGAGATGAAGCAATCCTCTTGGGCTTCTTGGATGAGTTCTGAGTATTTCGTAGGCCAGCTCACTTGCACTGTCTCTCTCTCTAAGTCAGGGTTCTCCAGAAAAATAAAACAAATAGGAAGGAGAGAGAGATTTTAAGGAACTGACTCGTGATTATAGAGACTGGCAAGATCAAAATTTAAGGAGTAGACTGGCAGGCTGGAGACCCAGAGAAGACTTGATGTTGCAGCTTGAGTCCAAATACAGTCTGCTGACAGAAATCCCTCTTCCTCAGAAAAAGTTAGCATTTTCTCTTAAGGCCTTCAACTGATTGGATGAGCCCACCCACATTATGGACAGTACTCTGCTTTACTCAGATCCTATTGATTTTAATGTTAATCTCACTTAAAAAATACTTTAACAGAAACATCTGGGATAATGATGTTTGACCCAGTGTCTGGGTACTGTGACCCAGCCAAGTTGACATGTAAAATTAACTGTCACCCTATCAGATATGTGAATGAAGGGGGATTCCTCATCTTTTTAGTATAATCACACAATTCTTTTTAAAAAATTATTTATTTATTTATTTATTTGTTTGTTTGTTTAGAGTGAGTGGGGGAAGGGGCAGAGGGAGAGAGAATCTCAAGCAGACTCTATGCTGAGTGTGAAGCCCAACATGGTGCTCAATCCCATGACCCTATGATCATGACCTGAGCGGAAATCAAGAGATGGATGCTTGAATGACTGAGCCACCCAGGCACCCATGGTCCCACAGTTCTTAAAATTGACAACAGCAACAGGGGCTTCCATTTTGTTTTAATCTTCTACTGTCAATGCCCAGGAATTAGTGACTTAAATCTTCACACCAGTACCAAGAGCCCTCTGTATTAAAGGGGTCTATATATTACCAGTTCTCTACATCCAGAAGATCTACAACATCCATTAAAAGAAAAGCCTAATCTGGTTATCTGAAAATGTAGGCAAATAGCAACCTGACCAATAATTGCACCCATGAAGGACTATCTGCTACCAGAAATGGTAATACCAGGGAAACTTTGATTACTCTTCCTTCTCTCCCCACCTCCATTCATCTAATTAAGTCTGTCATCTCTCAGGGATAGAGCTTAAATGAGATACCGTGTCAGACATGTGTACAGTTAACAGTGCTGCCAGCTGGAAAGCCTGGATGCATGTCTCCAGTAGACAAGCCCAGGCTCCCACTCTTGCTGACACATAGGGTATCCAGGGAAGCTGTCCATGCATTGAGCCTCCTCCAAGGCCAGTGCTGACAGTACTGCCCTGGGTTGGCTAATCTACTTGGGCTTCATCCTACAATACACAGCTCATCCCCTTCCTTTCTATGGTTGCAATGGTGCCATGCTTGACTTCCTGGCCAACTGAATTGGAGTCATGTCAAGCTTTCCATAAATCCTGCTAAAAATATGTTTATATCAAAAAAGAGACATCCCTCAGATCTAGACATTAGGTGTGCGACTGACTAAAAGCTTCTGTCTCTAACTCATTGGGTTATTATTGTAAGATGTCATCTGTAGACTAGCCATAACATGCCCCAAGCATGGCATACTATGGTGACCATATTTTTTTCCTATCCATTCTGATTATACAACCCCTTTGTCTGATAACAGCACCCCATTTCCTATGGTAAAACTGTTCCTCAGTCTAAATGGTCCTGATGGAAGAAGGAAACTTGTTCTTTTAGCTTCCAATTACCCAACTACGAAGAAACCTAGGTTGGACCATTTGTAAACCTGGATCTCACTGAACAGAGAATGGCCCAAGGAGTATGGTGAGGAGAGAAGGAGAGAGGAGAAGGAGGTCCTTTACGGCTTAGAACCTGTAGAACAGAACACAGCTGAAGTTAGTTCCACTGCCTGGACAGTAGGTTGTGTGTGTGTGTTGGAATTACAGATTTATGTTTTCTGTGGTTTTGAATTTTTTTAAATAAAAGGAGAAAAATGCAAACAGTAGAAAAAAAGATAAATATCCAACAGAAGGAATTTAATGTTGCAATTCAATAAATGCTATTTATACTATGAAGCTATTAATATTAAATAATAATTGTGGTAATAGTAAACAAAAATAGGAGGGAAGAATCTCACAAACATAATGTTGAGCTCAGGTAGTCAGACCCCAAAGAGGGCATGTTGCATGAGTCCATCAATATAAAAGTCAACCAGAGGCAAAATCAATTTATCAGAAGCTGTGTAGACTCCTAGGGGGATGGCAGTGTTCTGTCCCTCATCTAGCTGCTGGTAACCAGGTGTACACACAAGTTGTGAAAATGGCTTGAGCTATGTACTGGTGATTTGGGCACTTTCCTGTTTGTATGCTATGCTTCAGTGGAATGTTAACTTTTTTTTTTTTTTTTGACAAGCCTTGTCCTGAATCACCTACATCAATTGTTCAGGAAAGATGGCAAAATTGATCTGGTGTGCTTAGAGGAAGTATCCCATACATTTGCTGTCTTGCGCATCTTCTTTTTAAATTCCAAACTAGCCCTTATTGGTTTGAAAATTAATGACTCTTAGAGTTGCATTCTTCAGTGATTCTTTGTTCTTGCAATTCTCAGCACAATGCTTCTGCATCCACCCTTCTCCCAAGTTGCTTTGGCATTCAGGGCATGGTTTTCTGGACCTTGTCCATGATTCACATTCTGAAAGGGTAAAGAGAAGCCAGCCAGCTCTGCTTTCTCCAAATGATAGTGTAGGCATGCCCAGTGGTTTATGGAAGGAGAGAGTAGTAATTACTGAGTTGCACATATGTAAATGTTGCCAGATTTTAGATGTAATATATGTAAATGTAACTAGTCTGACAAAGTGTTACTGTTTTAATAACTAGAACCAGTTTCCTTTTTGGGAGTAAGTTATCTTTTACTGGGCAAAAGTTTCTTAATACATCTCTGTGATAGAAATAAGTTCCCAAGGTTCTGGATGTTTGCTGATTTCAGATTTTGGAGAGAAAAAAAGACAAAATGGCTCCTCATAAAAATGGGGGAGAAATGGATTGTGGTTCTTGGGAGTAAAAAAAGCTAAGAGAATAAAGGTAGCTCAGGAAAGACGTGTGATGTCTTTGATAGTGTGGAATGATATTTTAAAAATGGAGATACTAGCGTGTTTTATTTCATTTCTTGAATTAATCTGATATGAATCTTAACTCTGAACTCCACTGATCAATGGTTGCCCTGTGTGAAAGGGGTTTTGTGGCTCCTGAAAACAGGGATGAGTTTCTCCTGAAGACTGACATCATGCATATTAACAGAGAACAGAGACCAGAGAAGGAAGGAGTTCAGGAGGCAGATGAAGCCCCAAGGAATGAGTCACTGGATGTCTGTTGAATAGTGGGTTAAGCCTTTGACTTCCACAGCCATGGAAATGCACAGTCCATGGAACTGGGGGGAAAGGGGAGGACGTTCAGGCAGGGAATCCAAATGACAACTGAGTTACATAAATGTAAAAGTGAATTATCTTGAAATCATGCTTCTTACCACATTGTAAGTGGAATTTTACAGTACTTTTAAATATATACAACAGTTCAGTAGTACTCAACACTTTTGTGCAAGGGAAAGTTGTGCTGCTTTTTACAAAGCAATAACTCATCACAGATTTGAGAGTTTATGACATGTGCCACCCCTTGTGCTAAGTGCTGGGGATATAGTGTTCTACAAATCAGATATGGTCATGGCTTTTGTTTAGACTAATGGTCTAGTACAGGCAGTGGAAATAAACAAATTATTATACAAGTGTTATGTCCAGTGCAGGAAGTCAAGATCCTATGGGAGTCTGTTATAGGTAGTGCAAACTTGATTTGGGGAAAAAAAATAACAGTATCTCAGGGAAGAGAATTAAGAAGTCAGGCTATGTCAAGTTGCCTTAAAGATCAATAAGGAAATGGGGAATCTGGGTGACTCAGTTGGTTGAGTATCTGCCTTAAGTCTGGATTGTGATCTTAGGGTCCTGGGGTCAAGTCCCATGTGGAACCCAGTGCTGGACTCCAATAAAAAATAGCATAAAAAAATAGACGCACTCAGGTTATATGCAGACCCAACCTGGCTCATCTCAGTCCATTTTAGCTAATTATTTAATAATCCATCAGAATTCCTGGTAAACCTGTCTTTGTGTAAAATATAAAGGTGAGTGTAGTGAGTTCAGGTATTAACATTTAATTAGTTAAAAAGTGCTCTCATGTTTTATATGTAATCCGTTAATTAGCTTTTTCTTCCTGGAAAAAATGTCATTTAAAGAGTGGTTGGAGAGCCTCTGCTCGATCTAACATAAAGGCCAAAGAAATAAAATTATGTTGTTCTATGCCTTAACCATCAAATCTTCATATCAGCAGATAACATTAATGTGATTTAAAAAAAATGGTTTTTAGATTTTATTTATTTATTTGACAGAGAGAGACAGCAATAGAGGGAATACAAGCAGGGGGAGTGGGAGAAGGAGAAGTAGGCTTTCCACTGAGCAGGGAGCCTGATGCGGGGCTTGATCCCAGGACCCTGAGATTGGGACCTGAACCAAACGCAGAGGCTTAACCCACTGAGCGACCCAGGTGCCACAGATAATATTAATGTGATCTTTAACATTAGGAAGTCTCTGTGTTTAAAGAACTAAAAACAAAACAGTAGAATGAAAGATTTTCCCCATTAGAATGCAGATATTTAAAATATAAAAATAACCAATCAGGGCAAGGTAATTTCAAAAGAGGAACACTTGTTGAGAATTTAAATTAATATTCTTTTGAGGGGGGGCGGGATTTGTAACAAAGTTAAAATTGTTGAAGACAAGGAGAGATGCAATTTATTTTTAGGAGAATCCTCAGACTTATTTTAAAGTTCTTATATTGTAGCAGTTTAAGTAGTTATTAAAAATGAGAAAGTCAAATGTTCAGTAGTGGAGAAAAGGTTATATTAATCTGGAAGAATTCTTCCATTGAGAAGAATGGAGACTTTACAAAAAATAGAAGATTCCTCAGATATAGTCTTAACTAAAATTTTTTAAGTGTCCAAACTATTTGTAATCAATGCCTCTATCTTTTTATCTATTTTCTGGTCCCACTCGTAGCTGAAGAATCTCCAAATTGTATGAATATATATTTACATACTGTTTATTGTGGAAGTATATTTATGTGTGTGTATGTGTGTATGTGTACTTTTTACATGCACACACACATACACACAAACCTAGAAGGATGGAAATTCAGGACAGTGAGCATGACATGACATATTTATACTTACTACCTAAGTATTCTGATAGAGCTTAAAATTTTTAAATGAGCATGTAGTCACAATTTATCATTTAATTAAAACAAAACAAAACAAAACAAAACAAAAAAAGTGACCTAATGCCTCCTGCCTTCCTCTGCCTCTGGCTCCAACAGCACAGTCGTGTGTGTGTGTGTGTGTGTGTGTGTGTGTGTGTGGCCATCTCTGGATGGAAGGCAGAGGATGCCTGTTTTTTTAATCCTGTGCTAAGCAACTAGTAAGTGCTCAGTAAATACTTGTGCTGCATCAGTGCCTTCTCAGCATAGACCAGGTTTCGAAATTATAAAGAAACCCAGAGACAATCTAAATGCCTGTCAGTTGGGAACTAGTATGATATGAAGCCCGGTTTATCCAAACATACAGCAATGGAAAAGCTTGCATCTCTCCGAAACTACTATGTTATAAGAAGAGTGAGTAACCTGATACATGTTCAGAATATATGATCTGAGGTGTATGTTCCCAGGTGCGACATACAGCAAGCACTTGAGTTGTACCCATAAATGTTCTCAATGTGGAGAATGCCAACAGGACCACTTTCCGCCTTTTCAGGAAGAAAAGTGGTTGTTTTGTTTTCCGAGTGTCTTAAACCATTTGATTTCATATTTTGATGTTTGCCGATGGCTTTTAAGTCTCAGCCTTCCCTCTTCTCTGTCTCTCTGCATCTGAGCAAGTCACTAATAAAGCCAATGCCCCCTCCTGTGGGTACATGGGCAGATTCAAACCAATTGAAGCCCTGTCCACACAGTGGAGGGCTTACCCTAGCCTGCTCCTGGGTCACGATAACAAACCCATGCCTGCTGCCTTTCCCTGTACTCTGGAGCTCATCTTCAGACCAGCTGGGGAGTCTGCCCTGACCCCAGAAAGTTGATTATATGAATAATAAACCTTTTCAAAATTCCTTGATGTGTGTGCGTAATGTCAGTCTCTGCATCTCAGCCACATGCTGTGTAGGGGTCCATCCTGTTTCTGCAGAGTGGCTGCAATGCTGACCTTCACGCCCATTGGCTGTGTCCCAATCTCTAAGTGAGTCTTTGCTCCAAAAACCATGATCTGTGCTCCATACTGTGATTCTGGGGTCTAGGCTTTACAAAACCATATCCCTCCTTTGCCACTTCTTCTCCCACTAGGCTCTTGAAACAGCGGTGGTGTGGAAGAGAGTGAAGGGGCTTGTTCCTTCTGGACCGCTGATTCTTTCACTGGTCCAACTTTAGCAGTGACTCCTCCCCATGTAGCAGCAGTTAGCTCTAGCTTCCAGACTTTCCCCCATACCAAGAATCATTTCGGTCAGATACCCCTAGAAAGACCAGTTCCAGCCAGGTTGTTCTTGGAATTCAAAGCCATAGCTCCATGAAGTTCCTTCTCCAGCCTATGGATATCCCAGTACCTGCTGGCCAGCATCCACAAGATCACTCCTCTGTGCTTCAAGGTATGAATAATCCCAACCTCTTCTTTGTTCCTTAAAACTTGGTACCTGCTGCCTTCATTACTCCTATACCATCTCGTTTTTTCCCTTTTCCCTTCTCAATTCCCTCTATTAGATTCTCTCTGTTAAAATGATCAGTATGGTTTCTGTTTCGATTTGTTCCTTCCTCCTACAAAATGGATAAACTATGCTTTATGCTATACTAGCTCCCAGTACTAATGAATGACACTACTTTTTACCAAACTTTGGAAATAGTCCCCTATCTCTACCTCATAAATTTGAAAGAAGAGCTTGGGTTTCCCTTTGGTTTTCCTGCTTCCAACTACTAAGAACACTTGCCCCTGTGCTTAGGGTCAGCTCCTAGATATGAGCCCAAGGTTCCACTATTAACCCTTTTTCCTCTGCTTTCCATTCTTTGTTTGTGAGGTAGGCATATTTTCTCTGCAACTGACTAGGTCAGTACAGTTAGGTGTAATTCTCCCCACAGTGGATCTGAAGGCATAGGTGAGCAGGTTTTTAACATCAGATGTCAGCCACATTCTCTTATCTTGCCTTAGGATGGACACCCATGAGTTAGAAATTATTAAGCTCTGTTATTATTGGCTCCACATTTGACTCTTTGTTTTTCTTTCCAATGCTTGTTATAACCTAGAAAAGGAGAATATTAAATGAGTGACATCCTTAATTTCTAACAGGCAAAAAAACAGCAAAAATCAAACAGAGGGAAATTAGAAGAGTATCTCCCAAACATATGGAACCACTGTTATCTCTGGATGACTTTACTTAAAAAAAGATTTACTTATTTTAGAGAGGGAGAAAGAGAGTGCATGAGTGGGGGGAAGGTTAGAGAAAGAGAATGAAATAAGGATAGAATCCTCCAGCAGACTCCCCACTGAGCTTGGAGCCCAGCTCATAACTCTGTCTCATAACCCTGAAATCATGACCTGAGCCGAAATCAAGTGTCAGTTGCTTAACTGACTGAGCCACCCATGTGCCCCTCTCTGGATGATTTTAATACTTTTATCATTTATATGTCTCTTAATTTCCACTGTAAGGAATGCATTGCATTTTTGTTAAAGAATAACTATATATACATATACATACATACATATATATATATATATATATATATATTTAAAAGGAACTAAATTGAGAGAGAAATTACACTATGGGAAGAAAAATTAAACTCTCAAAAGCATGAGATTTATATCAAGTCATGTTGCCTCAGCCATGCCCCCAGTTTCTTGTGTCTCCTTCTGGCCAAGAGGAGAAATAATGGACCAAAGAGTCCAAGAGGAAATTAACCCAAGCCGAAGCACAAAAAGGGCTTGTTTAAGACACATAAGCAAGAGAGAGCAATTAGGTAGGAGATGGAAGGAGATGTGAGCCAGAAAAATAAGGGTAAAGTGGAGGAAGGAAAGAGCCCAGGGATTGTGTGCAGTGGCATCTGATCCCCCACCATCTATGGATATTTCCCCAGAAAAGGAGGTTGGCACCTAGCCCCAGCTGGCAGCTCCTCCAATCTTGCTCTCATGTCAGACATCTGTCAGCACTCTGTGAGGACCATTGGAAATCAAGGCTATTCGCAGTTTGTCTTGGACCTCCTCGAATCTTCCCACCCCTACTGGCTACTGAAAAGGAAAGGGGAAAAAAGTTATAAAGTTTCTCTAGCCACAGTGAGAATAGCCAAAAAAAGAAAAAAAGAACAAGGACAGCCTTAACAAAGGAGACGTGTTCCCAGGATGCCTCATTGTCAAAGGCTCCATTGATTTATTCATTCCCCCAAATATTTATTGAGCATAACTGTGTGCCAAGCATGGCAGTCAGCACTGGTGATACATTATTGATGTTGACCTGAGCAAGGGGTTCTTTATCTTGCCCCACATTCTTCCCTCAAACAAAGTACTGTTCCTGGGGCCTCAACCCACTTCCACCCTCTTAAGGTGTTCTCTTTCCCCTGAGATCAGACTATATAGATTGTACCTAACACACCCCTAGATGTCTTGGAATGGGTAGATAAGACAAGGGGACTCATCTTCAGTTGACTGTCCCAAAGGGGAACATATCTAATGAGCAAAGCCTTCATCTGCCTTCAGTTGACTGAAACCTTAAGCTCAAGGACATATACTTGAACTAGGTGTCATTCATCAAAAATACATACATGCATAAATGCTTTTTACACATTGATGTCTTTGTTCATGCCACTTTTGCTCTGTATTTTCCTTTATCGTTTTTCTATTTGCTGGCAAGCTCCTACTCAATTTTTTTTTCTATTAAATATTCTGTATCCTGTATACAAGAATCTATCTAGGGATACCTGGGTGTCTCAGACAGCTAAGCATCTGACTCTTGATTTCAGCTCAGGTCATGATCTCAGGGTCATGAGATCAAGCCCATATCAGGCTCCACACTAGGCCTGGAGTCTGCTTGGGATTCTCTCTCCCTCTCCCTCTCCCTTCCCCACCTCCTTCTCTCTCCCTGTCTCTCTTTCTCAAAAAAATAGATATCTAAGGTGTGTAGATAGATGATAGATAGATAGATAGAATGAATAAAGGAGTACTGAGGAAACAACCATGTTTACTCCACTCAGCTTCAAAAATAGAACGTTACAGAACCTTTCAAGCTGACTGTGTGCCCTTCTCTATATGCATTCCCTTCCCCCTCTCCCAACCTCCAGAGTTAGCCACTATTCTGAATTTTGTTTTTATCAACTATCCCTTGTTTTCCTATACTCGATTTTCTACAAATATATGCCTTGGTTTACTGTATCTGTTTTATACACAAATGGAATCATACTGTTATGCATTTCCTCATGATTTACTACTTTCTGTCTTATGTTTTTAAGTTAATCTATGTGGAATTTTGCATGGTTTTCTTTTTTCGTTTCTTCCATATCATATTCCGGTGTAATAATTATACTAAAATCTACCCATTCTACCGACTATGGAAATTTGAAATTTTCATGGTTTATTACTAGTAAAGTCCATGTTGCTGGAAATATTCTTACAGAATGTCTCATACTATGCATGTGCAAATTTCTCCTAGGCTATATTCCTATAAATACAGTTGCTGAATTTAGAGTTTTTAAAATTTGGTGGCTAACACCAATTTATTTTCAGTGTATTTGGAGCACTTTAAATTCTACTGGTATGATATAAGAGTTGCTGTTGCTCCACGCTCTTTACAACAATCAATATTGTTAGGCTATTTTTTTTCACCACCAATCTCAAGGGTATGAAATTGTTATGATATTTTATTTGCCATTTCCTTTATAAATGATGAGAAGGGACATTTTTGAAAATGCTTGTTGTTGATTGTGTTTCTGCTTTCATGAAATATCTGTCCACATATATAGGGTACATGCCCTATAATCTTTATATTTTAGATACTGACATTTTTTATTACTGTGAAATGTCACAGAAAACTTTTTCCAAGTGTGTGGCTTGTATTTTCACTCTCTTTGTGATGACTGTTGAACAAAAATTCTTAATTTAAGAAATTTAATTAGCTTTATCAATCTTTCCCTTGCTGATTTGTACTTATGTATCTTTTTTCATATTTTTATACTTCAAAGTTATGTATATATTCTCCTTTCTAAGATTTTAAATTTTTCATTGATTTTTACTATCAATGTGACCTGTTCTTTTTCCAGTGGCCAGTCCCATTTATTAATTATCCATCCTCTCCTCCATTGTTCTGCCGTGCTGTTTTTGTCATATAATCTGTGTAAATGCCTGTCCCATCACTTAGCTTTCTACATAATTCCATTGGTTGTCTACACCTGCAGCAATCTAAGTGCAGAGAAGTCATACTCTGTGCTGAGGCAGGCACCCCTGTCTTGTTTGTCTTTTTCAGAAATTCCTTAGTTTCTTCTTGTCTTTTAATATAAATTTCAGAATTACCTCATCAGTTACACACACAACACACACACACACACACGAAAATCCTCCAGAGATGCATCAAATCTGTCTTTTAGGGGCGCCTGGGTGGCTCAGTGGGTTAAGCCTCTGCCTTCAGCTCAGGTCATGATCTCAGAGTCCTGGGATCGAGCCCCACATAAGGTTCTCGGCTCAGTAGGGAGCCGCTTCTTCCTCTCTCTCTGCCTACTTGTGATCTCTGTCTGTCAAATAAATAAATAAAATCTTTGAAAAAAAATCTGTCTATTAATTTGGGAGAATCAATATCTGTAATAGATTGACTATTTCTGTCTATGTATACTTCATGTTTCCTCACTTATGTAGTACATAAATTGATACAGTCATTATGGAGAAGAGTATGGGCATTCCTCAAAAAATTCATCATAGAACTACATGGTCCAGCAATCTCACCTCTGTATATATATCTGAAGGAAACAAAGTCAATATCCCTAAGAGATATCTGCTCTCATGTTTAGTGCAGCATTATTTATAATAGCCAAGATATAAAATCAATCTAAGTGTCCATGGATGGAAGAATGGATGAGGAAACTGTGATACATTATACATATGTAATATTTAGTATATATAAAATTATTTGTACAACATATTAATGTAGTATCATAAAATATGTCATATGTATTATATATAGTGGAATATTATTCAGCCCTGAGGAAGGAGGAAATCCTGCCATTTGCGATCACATGGATGAAACTGGAAGACACTATGCTAAGTGAAATAAACCAGAGAAGACAGAAGCTATGTAATCTCTCTTATATTTAGAATCTAAAAGACAAAACCCGAAAAGATGTTGAATTCAAAGAAATGGAGAGTAGATTGGTGGTTGCTCGGGGAGATGTTGGTTGTAGAATACACACTTCCAGTTATAAGATGGTTCAGTTCTGAGGACTTAATGTACAGCATGGTGACTATAGTTAGTAATAACATATTCTATATTTGAAATTGGTTTAGTATTCTAAGGGTTCTCACCACACACAGAGACCCCCCCCAACACACACACAAGGTCAACTATACTTAGTGATATGCGTATTAGTTAACTTGATTGTTTTAATCATTTAATAATGTATATGTATATCAAATAATCACACTTTACAGTTTAAATATACACAATTTTATTTGCCAGTCATACCTCCATCAAGCTAAAGTTGGTATCAGAAGGAAAAAAAAGGAAGTTACCGTCCTCCTAAGAGTTTGAATATTTTTCCTGCCTGTACTGAGTTTTATTTTTATCCTTAAGTATGCCAATATGATAAAATATCTTAGTATATTTTATAGTGTTGAATCAATTTTGCCATCTAGAGTATGATAATAATGGATTAATGCTGTGTTTAGATTATGTCTCCCTCACACTGCTTGGTTGAATGTTTACTTACTAATTTTTACAAGTTGATTGTTTTACTCCCCCTTGTTTACCACTTTATGAAATATTTGACTAGATGGTATTCCAAACCAGTCTACAATTCAGGGGTCCAGTCAATGGCACAGTTGAATGCTGAGTTCAAAAAACAGTGGGCTTCCTGGAAGCATTGGGAGCTTTTAGGGAAGTCGTGTGCCAGGAGTAGTAAAGATGTGGGCTTCAGATTCTCTGCGACTGTCTAGCTAAATTCCAACACATGGGTTGCCATAGTGTTACTATGAAGGTAGTTAAATTTGCCAGGAGGCTTGACCTGAGTTAGTTAGACCTGAGCTTCACTGTATAAATTATAGAACACTAGATACAACCATGTAAACAGTTCCTACCTTCATAGCATTAGTTGGTAGCTGACAAGAAGCTTAGTATGAACTTACTGTGTGCCTGAGGTTACTGTCTCACTAGCATCAACGTTGCTTATGGGAGTGCAGTTTGGATTTTATGGTAGAGTCATTAGGAACAAGGGCATTTCTCCAAATAGCAGATACCTAAGAAGGACACTAAAATATATCTTAAACATCCCCAGTGCTTGCTTTCCTAATAGACAAAATATTCAGAAATCCGTGGGCCATTTTTTACCTGGCTCTATACAGTCTCTTGTGGGTAGGAAGCTCTTTGCATGGCTAGCTTTGCTCAAGAACAAGGGATAGCTTGCTCTTTTTTCAGTTCCTGTTTGTTTTGCAGCAACTGAAATCTTTCCAAAGAGCAGTTGATGAGGATTTCGGAGACATTAGGCTGTCTTGATGTTGTACAGTTCCACAGGCTACCTGAGACAAGATTGCAAGCAAGCAGGTGTATGTTGCAGTTTTTGAAGACTGCCGCTCCACACATGCTGACCCAACCAGCATCTTTCCACATTGCAGAGTAAGAGACATACAGTGGGAGGCCTCGTCTTCTTAGTCTTGGCTATTAGGTACAGTGGAGGGTTATTTTTTTTTAAGTGGTTATTTACTAACCCAAAAATATCTGATTCTTGAAAAATCTGTTTTACTAGTCAAAAGAGAGTTGATCTAGAGATCAACTCTTCACTTTCTACAGGTAATCTCGTGTTTCTTTTCTTTTTTTTAAATTTTTATTTTATTTATTTATTTGAGAGAGAGGAGGGAACACAAGCAGGGGGAGAGGGAGAGGGAGAAGCAGGTTTCCTACTGAGCAGGGAGCGCGATGCGGGGCTCGATCCCAGGACCATGGCATCATGACCTGAGCCTAAGGCAGAGGCTCAACCCACTGAGCCATCCAGCCGCCCCTAATCTCATGTTTCTTGTGTAAAATATTTTAATTCTACTCCTAATTCGTCATTAATTTACTGTATGGTTTTGGACTATTTATTGATTCACCTTGGTCTCAGCATCCTATGATGAAACATAATTAAAATGGTGCAAAACAAAAACTACAAAACAAAATTTGGATTGAGTGGGCACTAAAATCACTTCTATTTTAAAAATGTGTAGCTCTAGAGTGTGACTGGCATCCAACAAGGATTTTTCTTGGCTATAACTGTCTGAGAGGCTACTTCCAGGAGCAAGTCTTTTGTGGGTTTTGATTCTCAGAGATAATCTGATTCATGCCCAAGACACAAGGGGGCCTGGCTGACATGAATATATACCTGGGGAAATCAGTGAGCTGGGTGAAAATGGGGATATTGGTATATTACCCAACACAGCCATCAATGCCCCTCCAAAGCCTTTACATTAAAAAAAGAAGAAGAAAAGATCAAATTTTGAAAATTCAAAAGGCCTTTTGTCAAATAGAACAAGGACGATCTAAACAGGTAAGCAGACAATAAATGGGGTGATGGGTGCCATTTCAGAGTTGGGAGTTTTAGAGGAGCAGAAACCGTGGCTTTTATTTTAGGAGGCTGAGTACGAACATTTGATTCCCCCCTTTACTAGGTTTGTGACACTAGGTGAGTTGCTTAACCAGAGCCCGTTTCTTGGTCACATGACCTGTGCAGTTACCTAAGACCCAGCACCTAGAAGGACCCCGCACTTGGTTTAATATTCCATCTTTGCCATCTTGAGATTCCCAAAAGTTTTTAAGAAGGTGCCATGCATTTTTACTTTTCACTGGGTCCTGTAATTATTTAGCAAGTCTTAACCTTTCTGAAACTTGGCTTTTCTATCTGTGAAATGAAGAATAGTAATACTTATTGTTCAGAATCACAGGAGATACATATTAAGTGAGATACATATGAAAGTTCCCAATGAACTCAGGCATGATGTGTTTGCTAAATAAATAAATCTTATTCCCTACTTTGATCTATTTCTAGACCCATATCTAACCATTCTTCTTTAAAAGGAAACACAAGACTCAGTTTTTGTTTTTGTTTTTAATTTTCTCCTCACTTTATGTTCACAGACTGGTGCAGTCCAAAAGTGGAAGCATAAAGCCATCTTGAATAAAAGCTATTTTTGGCCAGCTTAGAAATATTAAATATAATAAAATTTCTCATGTGTTTATAGTTGGTTCTGGGGCTTCCCATGGATTGATAGTTCTGATAAGGCTTTTGAGAATGTCAACAGTATACTGCATTTCAAACAGTACAGTGTGTCCCCATCAGCAATTAACATGGTGTTTGACCCCTTACACGTCTTCTCTGGACGAATAAGGCCTTAAATGGCCAGTATCTCACTTCAGTGAATCTTAAGTTATGAGGACACTGTGAGTAGTTACTATGGAGTAACTTATCTCCCTTAAACTCTCTATTCTTAACCCATTATCAGTTTTTAAAGAATACAGCGTCTTCCATTTCAAAAGAGGTCTTTTCCTTTCACCTCTTGCTGAAGAGCTTTAGATGAGTATCTTTTGTTGTTTGATTTTGTTTCCACTTAAACATTTTTCTTTATTTTAAAATAATTTGATATTACGGTTGTATAATTGCATTTTACCTGGAATGGAATGGAATGGAATGGAATGGAATGGAATGGAGAGTCAAGGGATTTATAACAAAATAAATAATAAAATTGTATTGATAGCGCACATTTAATGAGCCAATATTCTCAAAAATCCTACATGTCCGTTATTTTATCTTCATAACAATCTTAGGAGATATATAATATCTCCCATATGTAAGTGCAGAAAGTGAGGTTTAACATGATAAAGTAATCTGATCACAGGTTAGTTGCAGCACGAGATTCAAAGCCATGTCTGCTGAATTCCAAAACCTGCATTTTTAACATTTATGATATCCAAAGCACAAGTATCAGATAAGTGAAGGACTTACCATGAGGAAAGGAGAAAGGCAGTTGTTATTCATTCATTCAGAAATCCAACATATATTCATTGAGCAAATGCTAGTCAACACTATCCTAGTCAAGGTACCTAGAGTAGATACAATCCTTACTTCAAGGGGCTTGAAAACTGAACGCCAGAGCCATCCAAGTAAATGCATTATTTGAATTGTGCTAAATGGTATGAGGAAGAAGCATAGGCTATTTGGAGATTATGTAACAAGAGAATGGGTCCCAATTTGGTATGAAAAAAGAAAAAGTCTCCTTGAGTAAGTGATAGTATTGTAGTATATTTTATCATTGAATTATAGAAATATAGATAAGGAAACAGCCTGGGAGGAGAAAAACAACCTGCTCAAGATCACACAGAAAGTCAGTGGAACATTTGGCAATCACAGTTTGTTTTCCAGGGTTCTTTCCTCTGTAGGGGGATTTACTCAATGGTAATGGACTCCATTTTCTCTCAATAGGATCATGAGACTCTATGCAGATGCAGAATATCCTTTTTCACTGATGAGAACTCATGCTTAGAAAACCAGTCTTGTGAATGCCTGAGTCTTCCTTCATAACTCTCTGGATATTTCAAAGAATGCCACTACCTTGACTGAAGCACATACACACACATCTCCTTCTCTAAATGTCCACATATCTCTGGACAGTCCTATCCTGTTTACCATAAAACCAAATATGTGTAAGTTCTTTAAAGGTTAAACATGTTTCTTCCCCCTTGAGATTTATGTGTGTGTACACTCAGTTTCCAAGCTTTGGCCATTGCCTCAGGGAATAAGACAGCTTGTTTGGGCTACAGTGTGGGAAGAGCTCAATTGAAACATTGCTTAGATAAATGACACAAACCCCACTGATGATGTCATGGCTTTGCCGTGGAGTTCTTGCAAAGAAGTCCATCGAAGTTATTGAAAAGGAATTCTTGAAGGGTTGCTCTTTATCTTGGATTTTTGGGACCTGAACCTTTATTATAATCTCATTATTTTAGATAACCTGACTGTGACTGTAGTTCAGATCACTTTTAGAAATGTATAGTTAGCGTCTACCAGGGATGGTGTTGGGTGCTAATAATTCAGAGAATGAATTAAACATTACTCCTGATACATCTCCTTTCTCTCCTGGTCTGTTCTTTGCTTTACTACTCCATCCTTAATTTTTTTATTGCCTTTAGTCACTGAAAGACAATTTATAATTTGGAGGAACTACCCCTTAATTACCACATTGCATGAACTCTAAGAAAGTTCCGTTTCAGTTCTAAACTTTTTTGAAGATAGTTAAGTAGAGAGCTTGGTGCTGAGGTAATTTCAAGATAATACTTTTTATATCCTGTGACAAAAATAGATTTAAAGTATATTTTACCTGGGTGGTAGTTAATTGGATGACTAGTGTCTCGATGGCTTTTCAGTGTCCAGGATATTTTATAAAGTGTTGTGATAAAGGTAATAATAAGCCCAAAGTGGCATGGAGGCCTAAAGAGGAGTTCTTGATTCATGGTGGAGCAGGGAGTTAGGGTGAGGATGTCTAAAAAGGAAATCTTCCCGATGAAGGCAAAAAGAATCAGACAACTTTAAAGAGGAGTAAAGAAGAGTGAATCCTTTGAATAAATGCATGACAGTATAAAACCAAAGAGTGTTTTTAAGGTTCTCCAAGGCCAGTGCTACCATTTTATAGATACAATTCCTGGCCTCTGGAAAAAGAAGGTTGGTGTGGAGCACTTATCAAATGTGTTAGTGTCAGAGCACACTAGCACACCAGCTTCTCAACTCCAAATCACTGGTTTTCTCTGCCAGTGTGAGATCTTTGTTCTGTATGTTTAGACTAAATTCCAAGACCTCACTGTGGGTCAGAGTTCCTATAAACATTCCAGTTATCCCAAGCAAAATTCCTCAGCACAGGTTGCATGAGAGTGAGTCCAAGACCACCCTCTTTGCTAGATGAAGGATTGTTAGAGTTTGTTATGTGATGAACAAATTGTGGAATGTCTCTAACTTTCTAATGGGGATGGTTCTTAGTTACTGTTATTTTGAAAAAATTCTCTCAAGCAAACTTATTTTGAACCGAGTGGGAATTTGAATGCGCCTTCTCTCCTTCCTCCCTCTTTTCTTCTCATTCTTTCTCTTCTTTACTCCTCTGCTATTTTATTCTCAAAATTTTGTTGCTCTAGTTACTGAAAGACAATGATATTTTGACAGAATATATTATTTAAATAATATATTGGAGGAAGCTCATGAGAGAGTTCCATTTGAGTTCGAAGCTTCTTTGGGCCCAGGTTAAGAATGGAGAAGATAGGATGTTTGACCTTGAGCAAACCACTTCTTTTGTTTCATTCTTCTTATCAGTCCACTGAGAGATTTGACCAGCTGGCTTTTCACATTCCTCTCAGCCCCAAAGTTTAATATTTTGTTTTCCTAAGTTGCTGGCAGAAATACTGAGTTTCTTGCAGCTTGTTTTCAAAAATTAAATATTTTCCAGGAGTTTGATGAAAGGAAGAGCTGATTTCCCAAGCCTGCGCCTGCTGGTGGCTTGCACAATCTTCCCCGCTGCTTCTTTTAGCCAAAGATCATCACTGAGCTTTCCTACCTCTTGAAGCTCTCCATTCTTCTAGCATGGCTTCCCATTATGTTCCTTGGATGATTTTCTATGTTTCTCCTGTAGCCAGACAAAAACAAAAATTAAAAAAAATAATAATAAAACAAAAAAAACAGCATTTCTACAAATTTGTGGAGGGAAGCCATTTGAAACACAGCTCTCAGTATTTTCGTGATCTTAAACAATTCAATTCCCCAAGAATAGTTTGCCATGCACCCTACCCCCCTTCTCTAGCATATGAGGAAAAGTATCCTAAGTAAATGCAAGGCTAAAATACAGGGTGGAACTAATTTCCTCTTCCAAGATTGCTATAAAGTGGGATTTTTTTTTTTCTTCTCTCATCTTTAAATGTGGGAATAATGTTCCAACAAAGCTAGGTGGAAAAATGTTGACATCTCTTCATTCCTCAGCTATAAGATCACCAACACCCTTTGGAGAACTGATAACCCACGTAAATTAGTTACCTCACTCTAAAAGAAAGCCTGGTTTCCCAATAGAACAGTGGAAAGATTCTGGGAAAATGCTTACAGAAATCTGTTATCCATGGATGCTATGGTATAGTCATGACTGGTTTCCTCATCTCATTGCCTCTGAATTTTTACCTTTTCCTTATATTCCTATAATAACATTCTACTTGGAGTTTCCCAGAGACCCACAATATGCCATGTCTTTGTCCAAATTGTTCCTTTGGTGAGAGGCGCCCCTTTAACAACCTGTTCTTCCTGTCATTTCCTGGAAGAGCCCCTTAGATCACTCTTCCTGAGATCCTGTCCTAACATCCATGAGTCAAGTCCTCATCCTCACTCTGATTCCTCCTCCGTTATGACAGCTCTTAAACTGAGATGCAATTACTTTTAAGCATCTACTATGCCTGGAGAACAGGGTCTCCATTTAGCTCATCTCAAAACACTCAGCATATGGGCAGCTAGGCTCTGAAGAACACGGGTTGGCTCTGAACTAAGAACTAGTGAGGTAAACTCTGATAAATGTATCTTCCACACAAATAGATGAGCACGTAGTGGACTTCAAACACATGCGTTGAGATGATGGATAAATTAGGGGCACCTGGGTGGCTTAGTTGGTTAAGTGTCTGACTCTTGATTTCAACTCAGGTCATGATCTCAGGGTTGTGAGATCAAGCCCCAGGTTGAGCTCCATGCTCAGCACAGAGTCTGCTTGTGACTCTCTCTCTCACTCTACCCCTTCCCCACCCCTTCTCTCAAAAATAAATGAGTCTTAAAAAAGAAAATATGCTCTCTCTCCTCTCCCTCTGCCTCTCCATGTGTCCCCTACCTCTAAAAGAAAAAAAAAAAAGAAATGATTAATAAATCAATTTTAATTAGAAGAAGATAAAATCCATTGTTTTGTAAGGGTGTGACATTTTCATTGGGTAATTTAAGAAACATAATTTACTTCCATTCAAGAGTGTCAGAGTTTATTTCAGAGATGGCTGAACTCTCTCTAATTAAAGATGTGTTTTTTCAATGGGTATAAATTTTCTGTTGGTCATGATTAGGTTCTAAAGACCTACTGTTCAACAGCAGTGTGTATTCTTACCAAGAAACACATGCACACACACAGACACAAGAAAATGAAGTTTTGGAAGTGACGGATATGTTTATCTTGGTTGTGGTGATGGTATCATATGTGTATGCATATGTCCAAACCCATAGATGTTTACATTAACTGTGTGCATTTGGGGGGATATCAGTTTAACCTCAATAAAGCTAATTTAGAAACAGATTTCTGAGTAAGGAAAGAAGCTTTTTTTAAGGTGATGTCTACTGAACAGGAGAAAGAGCTCTGGAGCAAGGGTCAGCAGATTGAATTCAAATCCTAGCTCTACCACTTAATATGGTATTGACTCTGCTTTCCCTCTAGGAGAAAGGAAATCAGTCACCTGAGAGGGTTATGACAAGGTACCACTTATGAAAACATTTCATAAACATTAAGGAAATTTGCAAATAGTAAGTCCAAGTGGCACTCCCCTTTTCCTAATGAGTTACCCAATCTATTAGTATTTTTCTTATCCAGAGGAAAATTGAAGGATGTGATTAGCAGAAAAAGCATCACGTTCTTCTGTCCCTTCTGTTCCAAAGCTCTACCTATAGTTAACTATTGGCAAATAAAACTGCATATATTTAAAGTGTACAATGTGATTGGACATACATATATTTTGTGAAACAGTTGTTTCTCTCAGGTTAATTGACACATCCACCACTGCACAAAGTTAACTTTCATTTTTCAAAATGTAATGAGAACACTTAAGGTCTATAATCTTTAAAAAATATATTTATTTATTAGAGAGAGAGAGAGAGAGAAAGTGCAAGTGGGAGTAAGGGCAGAGGAAGAGAATCCTTCATACAGACTCCCTGCTGGGCTTGGAACCTGAGATGGATTCAGTCCCATGACCCACAAGATCATGACCTGAGCCAATACCAAGAGTGGGATACTCAATTGACTGAACAACCCAGGATTCCCAAGGTCTACACTCTTGATAAGTTTTGCTATGGCTAACTTTTTAGATGTAAGTGATAGTTATCAAGAGCTGTTGACCCACTATTGCATTTCAAGGCTTTAGAATATTCTTGGGTGTTTTGAAATTACTAATTGAATTAGACATAAACAGATTATTAATTGAAATTCCAAATATTAATTGGAATGGACAGATTTGCTTTCTAGTTACACATGAACATTTGATCTTATTTCTTTCTTTGTGGAATGGATAAAATCCCGTCTTCTACATCCCTCCCCATGTATTTTCTCATGATTCACAGTTTTTAATACCCTATATATAGAAAATGAATTGTTAACCTGAGATATTTCCCAAATTGTTGAAAGCCAATATATATCAGTGTTTTTATGTTAGCAGTGAGTATTGGAAGGCAGAGCCTAGGTATGAGTCCTGGCTCCCCTACTTTTTGGCTGTGTGAGATTTGTGAAGTAGTGACAGTCCCTTAGATGGACATAATGTGTATTGATCCAAATATTGAGGGAAGGGAGAAGAAGATTACCCTACAATATCTTCAAGTTAGCCCATTAATCATTTATTGACACTTCCTTTCATTAAGCAAATATTTATTAAAGTGTCAAGCCCTATACTAGGTACATGGTCATGAGCAAAGCAGACATGGTCCCTGGAATATACTGAAGGGCCTCCTTCTATCTTGGTCACTGGAAAGGGTCCTGGGTTGAAAGAAGTGTGCGACTGAGAGTCACTCCAGTGGTGGGACAAGAGCTGCTTACATTCTTTCAGTGATGAGACACTCTATCCCTCACATTTCCCGAGGAACCGGTGTGTTTTAGACAGCCCTTTCATTTTGTGAAATCAGTCTCCCAGGGATTATCTTCATTTTATGAAAATGTGAGTTCCTCATATCCCACAGCTTCCACTTGACTACATACCAGGTATCTCTTAATTTTTAGGAAAATTTGAGACAAAGGAAACAAGAAGGTCCTGAACATCAGTCAAAATTCTGACACAAGACAAGTTTGTTTTCAAAAATATCCTGAGGTGGTTAATTTTAAGTGTCAACCTGACTGCACCACAGGAAGCCCAGAAATTTGGTCAAACATTATTCTGGGTATGTTTGTGAGTGTATGCCTGACTGAGATTAAGGCGTGAGTTGGTGAAGTAAAGCACATTGCCCTCTAATGTGAATGGGACCAAAACCCTGACGAGAAGGAACTCCTCATGCCTGACTGCATTGAGCTGGGACATCTTGTTTCTTGACTGAACATTGGCACTTCTTGGGTCTTAAGCCTGCTGGATTCTGGACTGGAACTTACAAGGTATGCTCTCCTGGTTCTCAGACCTTCAGACTCCGATTGGAACTACACCATCTGCTTCTCTGGGTCTCCAGCTTGCCAGCTATAGTCTTGAGTCTTCTTAGTCTCCATAACTGTGTGACTCAATTCCTTAGGATACATCTTTTTGTGTATATAAATATTTTAATGTATATATAATATATATGCTTTGAAAGAAAGGATTGGGAGTGGGCCAGTGCCCTGGTATTTATGAACAGTATTACAGTGCTGCAGTGTCCATATTGGGCAGGAGGAGTTCTGTTTGGATAGGAAAGTTATAGGCTTGATACTAGCCTAAGACATCTGGACTATCTCCTCAGGAGCATGGAAAATCTTTGGAAGATTTTAATCAAGGAATGGGTGTGTCTGATTTGCATTTAAAGACATCATTCCAGCAACTATGTGGGTTATGGATTGGAGGGGACCACACTAGAGGCATTTGATGTTCTTTTTTTTTTTAAGATTTTATTTATTTATTTGACAGGCAGAGATCACAAGTAGGCAGAGAGGCAGGCAGAGAGAGAGGAAGAAGCAGGCTCCCTGCTGAGCAGAGAGCCCGATGCGGGGCTCGATCCCAGGACCCTGGGATCATGACCTGAGCCGAAGGCAGCAGCTTTAACCCACTGAGCCACCCAGGCACCCTGATGTTCTGTCTTTAATACATTGATTGATTGGCTATATTTTGAAAACCAGTTATGCGACTGGTGTATTGCTGAGTACTAATGCTGGACCACGGTTGGAGTGGGACCACAAGAATAAATGAAATGATTTTCCTATCCCCCATGGATCTCACAGTCCAAAGTGGTTATCATAATCATGATATTTTCAGAAATGATTTTGATATTCTTTCCAGGCTTAATCCCAGACTCTATGGAAGTTTCTCAATAACATATGTAAACTAAGTGATTAAGCCAATAGCTAAATAAATTGAGGTATAACTGTCAGTCACAGCCCAAAGTGTTAAGTGAATCAGAAGTTTAACTGGCAGCCTTGAAACCTGTTTGCATTTTCAAAGAATTTTCTCATCCTCTGCCTTATATTTCAAAGAATTTTCTCATCCTCTGCCTTATATACCCATTTATTACATGAGATAATTGAGCCTTTAAAGAACTTGTATTACTTATTCATTACATAGCCAAGAAGCAGAGACTTGAAACCACATCCTCTAATTTGTAATCCATTTTTATTTTTATTAGTCTTTCTCTAGACATTAATAATACATATCCCCAAAAGGTAGTTTATATCGTGATTTGAGCCCCATGCTAATCTCCCAAGGAGGCACAAGGCAGAAGTAAGGGGAGTTCACGAGTCAGTGAGGTAATCCATGTTATAGGTTGCTGAATCACCCTGGCACCAAAGAGTTAGGTAAGTCATGTTGCTCTTCTGCGCAGTCTAATGCATCTTGCAGGAGCTTAAATGGCTTCTTGACATAGACTCTGCTCATAGATTCCCATGGAGTCATTCACTTGTTCATTTACGTACTCATTCACTCAGGATGTCTTCCAGCATATTAAAGCAGGCCAGGTCTGAAAGGATGACCTCACCCTGTCTGGGGAACTCAGACCCTGGAATGGGATCTGGCAGGGATTTTCTCCCCTGTAAATGTGGGTCAGGAGGCCTGGGAGGCAGCAAATCAGAGGGCTGTGGGCCAAATAGCCCCTCAGGGGGGCTGGGGGTGGGGGATGGCTCTTTCTGAGGCAAACATGTGTTTGTCTGTCCCAAATCTCCTCTGGCTCAGGAACTGTGCCTGTCTGTTTTAAATTCTAGAAATAGGAAAAGCGACTCTGGTTCCACCTTCCTTGCACTGAGCAGAGTCATTTCACATAACATATAAATTCGATCCAATCTCCAAAAAGATCCACAGCTTTCCAATTCAGTTACGTGAGCCCAAAAGTGACATGTTAATAATGGAGGACACTGGGCTTTCAAGTAAGAGAAAACAGGATTTGAATCCCACACTGAACTGGTTCTGTGAACTTTACCAAATGACTTAGCTTCTCCAAACTCCAGTTTTCCCATCTGAAAGATGGAGAAAATATTAACCTCCCAGGGCAGGGGGGAATATTACATGGAAAACATTAAAAGGATATTAAGAACGGAATTGCTTATTGTGCAGTAAGCTTTGTCCTACTTAGAATTTCTAATTGAATCATCACAGAAATCATTGGACCAATGTGCCCTAAGACTGGAGGCTGGTCCATGACTTTCCTGAAGGTGGAAACCATGTAAGTGGTGGAATCCAGAGTTCAAAGTCAATCCCAGTGTGTCTGATTCTGCATTCCTGCCTGTGGGTTTGATGATGTGTAATGTCGGTGCTCTTCTCTTTTGATCTTTGGCTACTCTCCTCCCAGATTCTTTTCTCTACCTTCGCTTTCTTCATCAGTGAAAATAATCATTTGGCTCACTTACAGGTAAAGACACCCAGGCTTATCACCTGAACCCAGTGCAGTCCTATGGAGGCGTTCTCTGGTTCTTCCACTAATGAGCCACCTAATTCAAGTCCTGTCACATATTCACCACACAGTAAGTGTTCGCTTTTATGTCTTTACAACTGGCTCCAAAGCAAAAGTGCATCTCAGACTTTTGCCTTGAATACCAGTAGCCCCGACTCTGGGTAGATGGGAAGATATTCTTCTTGTGATGGGGAGGATGCTCAGGTACTGAAGCATGTGGGTACTGGAGGTTAAATGGTATCTGGAAGGCTCACTGCAGAGTGTATGGGTGTATCTGGTGCTGGCCTTTCCACCTGCTCTCTCTTCTCCAGGTTTGGTTCATAGCCAGCAGGAGTCTGGGCAGGTAGCTATACCAGTGTCTCCCTTAGTTCACTATAAACTAAAAGGGAATGGAGACCCACTCTCCACCCCCACTTGTACTTAAGGAAGCAACTAGAGACCGGCTAGGGGAGTTGCACTCTTTGTGTAGTTTCTTCAGGATAGAGACTGATATGATACTTCACGTCTGTTGTAACTTTGATGCCAGATCCTGTAAATTGTACCCTCTGATGCTTTATCAACATCTCTGACTCTCTAGCGAAGCCTCTTCCAGAGTGTGAACAACCAGTCTTTAGCACATTCAAGTCTTCCCCTCTAATAGACTGACCTTAACCCATTTTATCATTGTTCTGTGCATCGCTTAAGAATGACTATGGGGGGGCGCCTGGGTGGCTCAGTGGGTTAAAGCCTCTGCCTTCAGCTCAGGTCATGATCCCAGGGTCCTGGGATCGAGCCCCACATCGGGCTCTCTGCTCCACAGGGAGCCTGCTGCCTCCTCTCTCTCTGCCTGCCTCTCTGCCTACTTGTGATCTCTGTCTGTCAAATAAAAAAATAAAATCTTTAAAAAAAAAAAAAAAAGAATGACTATGGGGGCGCCTGGGTGGCTCAGTGGGTTAAAGCCTCTACCTTCATCTCAGGTCATGATCTTGAGGTCCTGGGATCAAGCTCCACATCAGGCTCACTGCTCAGCGGGGAGCCTGCTTCCCGCTCTCTCTGCCTGCCTCTCTGCCTACTTGTGATCTCTGTCAAATAAATAAATAAATAAATAAAATCTTAAAAAAAAAAAAAAGAAAGAAAAGAAAAAGAAAAGACTCTGGATGCCCTCGCAATGACAATGACCTAACAACAACTGGGTGTGGAATCAATCAGAGTCAGGCTGCCTGGGGTTGACAGTTCCATCCTACAGGCCTTCCACATGTTTCTTCCTCTGTCTGGAATGCTATTTATTCCCTTTTTGTTGACTAATTGTATGGATCCACTTCCATTTGCATTTAGAGTGTTGGATGAAAAGTAATTACAATCTAATCATTGCTAGGCTGGTTTCCAACATAAGCTGAACGGCAGTCCTTCACACAGTTGTACACTGAGAGTTCTGTGTCATTTTTGATGTATTCTATTATGGTATTGACTGCCACAAGGTTAAAATGCCAAAATTCAATATGGTAAGTGAAATATGTCAGAGAAAGTCAATTATCATATGGTTTCACTTATGTATGGAACATAAGGAATAGCACGGAGAACATGAGAAGGAAGGGAAAATGAAGGGGGAGAATCAGAGGAGGAGATGAACCATGAGAGACCATGGGCTTTGGGAACCAAGCTGAGGGTTTTATTGGAAGGGGAGGTGAATCATGAGAGACTATGGACTCTGAAAAACAATCTGAGTGGTTTGAAGGGGCGGGGGGGGCGGGAGGTTGGGGTACCAGGTGGTGGGTATTATATAGGGCACAGATTGCATGGAGCACTGGGTGTGGTGAAAAAATAATGAATACTGTTATGCTGAAAATAAATAAATTTAATTTAAAAAAAAGAGGAGGGGGTGAGGGAAAAGGTAAGATAAGCTTGGTGGTGGGTATTAAGGAGGGCACGTATTGCAAGGAGCACTGGGTGTTATATGCAAACAATGAATTATGGAACACTACTTAAAAAACTAATGATGTACTGTATGGTGACTAACATAACATAGTAAAAAAAAAAAAAAAAAAAGCTGACATTCAAGATAGCAGAACCATGACTGATGCTTGTGTGGCCCATGTTCATTTAAAATGCTACTTTGAAATGGAAAATGTGTAAGAGGTGTCAAATTTTAGAGATAGAAATTTGAGCCTGCCAGCAATTTAGTTTTAGAATCCTCAGGAGGCAGTGGGGATATCCTTCTTCCCTTTTGGGGGGTAAATATGTATCAATTTATCTACATTGGAAATATTTCATAATATCCACTATACATAAATGTAGGAGTTTGTGAAAATATGTATAGTATAGAAGGGATAAAATAGCTAATTGCTGTGTAAAGCACTAAGTCAGGTGTTTGTAAGCATGATTTAACTTAACTTTCATGGTAATGCATGAGAAAGATGTTCCCTCTGTCAGTGTAGAAACAGTCTCAAGAAAACTAATATCTTTGCTTGAAATAACACTCCTCTGGAAAGTGTATATGTGTCAGGTCTGAAAACATGTACCTCCTGCTATTTCATAAAATCCAATATTGATGATGGGTTTTCTCAAGGTCCTCTGCTTTTTCAAGGCCCTTGAATTTGTAGCTCCTTGTAAAGAACAGTAGGGAGGCAGAGAATTGGGCTGCTTTCCAGACAAAGACTCTCAGACAAAGAAGTTGCCAGCCAGTTTGGAAATAGATATCTGCTTGTCTCAAGCAGGCCCACCTCTTGGACAAAGTCCAGACGGCTCGTCCATTCTATTCTGTGATGGTTTCCACCCCCTTGATGACTGGGTCTGTCCTACCTTGTCAAAAAGACATCTAGGCACCATGAGCACTAGATGTGGTTTCTCTAGAGTATGAAATTAGTAGCTATCTGGTGAACAGCATGCCTCAATGGCTACTCTGAAAGGAGCTCCAGAAGCAGGGGAAGTGGGATGTAGTCCTGGACTGCAAAGAAGACAGTGTCTCTTGTTGTCTTGTCATACTGCTCCCTCTATGTCAGCCAGCGTTCTCCTGCACCCCATGCCCCTTATCTTTAGTGGGACCCTGAATGTCGGTTTTCTGAAGTGCTTGGCACGTCTCTGCCTCTGTGCTTGGTTGCTCGGAAATTGAATACTGTCCCTCCACAACCATGTGGTCTCTCTCTCCCTGGATTTTGGAAACAAGAGTATTAACTTTAAACTGTTTTTGTTTTGTTTTGTTTTATTTTTGCCTTGCCTAAGATTCATTAGGTTGAGCAGTTTGTTGGACAATGCTGGTAGCCTTATTCAGAGCCAAATGCCTCCAGAGGTTTTATGTGTGGCCCAGATTTTTAATTTGGGTTTTGAAAGCTGTTGTTGTCTGGATCCTGTATGAGAGGGAAAGTAGAGAAAAATGTAAATATGGTTTTCTATTGG
The DNA here is from genome assembly GCF_011764305.1 of Mustela putorius furo. Taxonomy (NCBI): domain Eukaryota; kingdom Metazoa; phylum Chordata; class Mammalia; order Carnivora; family Mustelidae; genus Mustela; species Mustela putorius. The sequence continues at coordinate 894,126 of NW_025422439.1, read as the reverse complement.
TAGAGAAGTACATCAGGCAGACTAGACAGGAGAGGGGCTAGGAGGCAGGACTACATGCTACTCTGTGGCCGAAGAACAGGGTCAGAAGAGACCCTAATTCAGGACAGACCCTAATTCAGCGTCACGCCTGTCTCTACCTCCAGTGGCAGAGCCAGTGTTTTTGGCTATCGGAGTTCACAGTCTTACTAGGGGGAAGAACAAGTTTAAGCTCACGTGTGTATTAGTTGTAGAAGCAAAGGGTCAGGAATATTGCGAGAAGTCTCTCTGGGGACCCTGGGGACCAGCAGGCTCATAGCCATATTTTGCAGATGAAACAACTAGGGATCTATACCAAGAAACAAAGAAAATGATCTTAAAAATTATGCACTCAGTATGTGAGGATTGAATATGCTACCACCTTTTTAACCTATTCATCTACCCAATAGATATCAGCGCGCCACACACACAAATCCCGGTACTGCTCAAGATCCAACAGTGAGCAAGACAGATGCATTTCTTAGAGTTCAGTAGGGGGAACATGGAAATATAAATGCACAAATGAATATTCGTCCAGTGTGGAATTACTATGAAGGAACAATAAAACCAGGGTTCTGAGAGAGGACATTGAGGAATGAAGGAAATCTCCCAGACAGAAGTGTTAATGGAAAGTCTCTTTGAGAATTAAAAGATGAGAAAATATGACCCATGGGAATCTCTGAGCAATAAACATGACTAGGAAGAGGAAACATTTTGTACAAAACTCTTGAGGGAGAAAGAACTAGGAAAGTTCTAGGATCCTGGCAAAAAATACCATCTGGCTAGTGTGGTTGGGGTGTGCTACATCAGAAGGTAATGGGAGAGAAATGAGGCAGCAAAACCAGAGGTGGGATCCAGCATGGCCTTGAAGATGATGTATGCTAGTTTGGATTTTATACTGCTAATAATAAGTCGTTGGATGTTTACCTTGTTTTTTGAGCAATCAGTACATTTTTATGGTTCACACGTTTAGAAATTTAATAAAGTATATAATGTAAAGATACTCTGACAATTCTATGGTATCTACTTAGTTCCCACCCTCAAACTGCCCTTCTGTAGATGGCTGTAGATACCTTTCATTAATTTTTTAGGGCTCCTACACATACAGAAAGCAGGCATACACAATTTTTCAGTACACTCCTAATTTACACACAAAGTAGACTTCCATACATACTGTCCTGCTGCTTGCTTTCATCTGTTAGCGTAGCTTAGAAATCATTCTCTATAAGTGTAAAGAGATCTTGATTTTTTTTTTTGTATAGATACAGAGCACTTTTATCTCATAGATATACCATAACTTCTCCAGTGGACTTGGGGTTATTTTTAGTCACTTATTGTTGTAAACAATGCCACAGGTAATAACTGAGAAAACATCATTTTGCTTTGTAACACAGTATATTAGAGGGTAGACTCGTGGAAGAGAAAATTGTGAACCAAGAGGTATATGGTTTTGAGAATATCATGAGAAATAACAGAGTAGGGAGTCCCAAGAACTGATCCTTCCACTGAGTGAACCTATAAGCTGGTGAAAACTGACAGAAGAAATGTTTTCAGAACACAGGGATTTAATAAAAATCTTCAGCAACCAGGGGTGTGTTTCATAAAGGAAAGCCTGCTCCATTTTAGTAAAAAAGTCTTAAACTTCTGCTTACCCTTCGATCATTTCCCATCCCCCAACTTGGTGGCAGCCATGGGGACAGGGGCCCACATTTCTGATGCAGCTGCTAATGCTAGGATAATGTGAAAAAAAGCAATACAGAATTTTTTCTCCGCAAATAATAGTGTATTTTGACTTATCTAGCAGTTCTCTGAGGGACCATTTTAGAAGCTTGCCCTTATTTCACCCCCTTTAGTCTTGGTGGCATCTGCTGAAAGCATTAAAGATCTATTAACCATGGCTTCCTGGGGCAAGGGATGACATATGGGGTAAATAGCAGACAGACCCAAGAGCCTGAGTAAGAGGAAACTGTGAAGAAGAAAGATTCTCGTGCATATAATGATTTGGGGGTGAATTGTGTAGACCAGAGATCAAAAGTGCAATGTGCATGTTTAGGACTGGATTCCTAGTTTGAAAAGTCCTGAGAAGATGGTGGGCTTGCATCTCTGGCTGCTCTTTGAACTCCATATAAGCAAAAGGTGAAGGCTGGGGCTGAGTTGTAGGCACACACACTGGCAAAGCATTGAAGGAATGTCCAGCTCAGAGTCAGTCTGCAAAGGAAGAGCAAAATAGTATTTTTGGCTTTTGGCTTTTGGTTCTAGGCATTTTACAAAATCTCTGCCAGGTCTGACATGGGACTTTAGAGGCCATACATGACAAGGAAAATAGTCTTTACAAAAATAGCTTAGCATAGTCACTAAAACAAATGGGTGACTCCAGCTCTCACCAAGCAACAACAGTAAACTCGAGGGAGGGGAAGAAAATCTGATTTCCAGAGTTACCTCAGTGTAATACTCAGAATGTTGAGTTTGCAACAAGAGCGACAAAAATTACAAGGTATACAAAGAAATAAGTATAGCCCCTTTTCAAACAGAAATTGACAAACTCTGAGTGAGGTGGTAGAGGACCTGGCTGGCACAGTCCAAAGAGCATGTGTTTCTTGATCTCAAATCATGAGTTTGAGCCCCACGTTGGGTATAGAAATTACTTAAATAAATAAACTTTAAAAAAAAAGAAAAGAAATTGATAAACATTAAAGAAGCCCCAGATTGGACTTGGCTATGCTGTGTATATAGCCTTGTAGTTACTTTCACCAGATTTCATTCTTTCTGTTTGAGTTACTATCTAGTGCCTTTTCATTTTCAGCTGAAGGACTCCACTTATTTCTTATTCATGGGACTTCCTACTGGCATACTCATTCAGCTTTTCTTTACCTGGAAATGTCTTTAATTTCTCCTTCCATTTTGAAGGTTAGTTTTGTCAGATACAGAATTCTTGGTTAATAGGGTTTTCTGTTTGGTTTGGTTTGGTTTAATTTCAACACCTTAAATATGCCTTCCAGTCTTTGTAGCTTCTGCTGAGATACTGTCTGCTCATCCTACTGAAGATTCCTCATACATGATGACTTACTTCTTTCCTTGCTTTCAGGATTCTCTCTTTGTCTTCTGATGGTTTTATTATAATGTGTGACTCTGTTTACCCTTCTTAGAGTTTGTTGAGCTTCTTGAGTGTGTAGATTCGAGGATTTTGGGCTATTGTTTCCTTAAATATCTTTCTGTTCCTTTCAATCCTTTCTCAGGACTCCCATTTTGCACTGTTTTACATTTAATGGTGTCCAACAGGTGTCTCCAAAACTTCAAACATTCTCCAGTCTTTATGAATGCACTTACATGCGAAAGAATCTTCCCAGCGACTGACAAAATGACTTAGATCTGTAATTAGAACCAGGTGTGTAGCAAACACCACACATGGGGATGCAGGAGAATGACACAGGAGATGATGGGTCCCCCAGAAATTAACCAACTGTGACAAGAGTTCTGGGCTTTCACAGGCTGTGGTACTGCTGGGGAACTCTTCTCAAGCTTCTGGTACTCTGAAGGATAGAGGGCCCTTTCTAATAACCGAGCAACAGCAGCTGGTGGATGCCCAAGACAATGCTGCTGTGAATGAATGCGAACCACATGAAAGTCTGCTCAATGAAGTGGAGAGCAGATGAGTTTAAAAGGTGTGCTGAAATCTAGTACTAGAATAATTTATTAAAAAGTGGCTAAAGCCCAAGCATGATTTCCAAAGCTCTAGAATAAGTCTGGGGAAGAAGAACTGAACTACGTAAGGTGATTTCAGTCACCCCAATGCCCTTTCATTATCTTGTCTATTTCTCTGGGTTCTGCTGTTCTGCTCTGTCTTCCTTACCATAGGACTGTCGGCCTATTCACTGACAGCTTGAGTCTCTTTGCCTGTATTCTCAGATATGCCAGAAAGATGGATACTCTTATTAGCAAACAAGACCTGACTTTAGGCTAGGCTCCATGCTGGGCATAAAATTAGAGATGATTGGGATATAGTCCTTGTGATGAAACTGAATCTATAGTGAGAAAAAAATCTCAAGTATACAAACAGAATGTACACAAATGTAAGCCTTCCTTGAGGAATTCAAGAAAGTTATTTATTCATTCTTCAAAACTTTCTTGAACCCCTGAAGGAGATCAGGCTCTGTTCTAGGACAGGAAATTCACTGGAGGATAGAACAATCAAAATCCTTGCACTTAGGGAGCTTTCTTGTTTTGTGTGCGTTCAGGAGGTGAAGGAACATACACAAATCAAGTAAATGAGTAAATAAACAAGGCAATTTAGATTATGTGAAGATTATAAAGGGAATGTATTATGTGTTGATATAGCTAGAGAACAGCATTAGTCTAATAGAAAAAGAGCTACTTGAGTGCTGTGAAGTGTGTAAGCCTGATGATTCACAGGCCTGGGGCAAATAATACAATATATGTTAATAAAAAAAAAAAAGAAAAAGAAAAGGAGCTACTTAATTTAAGAGGGTTAAGTCAAATTACAAATGAAATCTTAGCAGCAGGTGGATATAGATAAGTCCTTATGCTTGTGTTTACAAAATAATTCAGTCCCATTATTTACTGTTTATAAAACAGTATTAAGTCCCTTTTACAAACAATGTCCGCTCCATTATTTTCATTTGATCCTCACAGCTAAGCACATTATAGTAGTTCCATTATGGAACTTTGATTATTTACCTGAGTAATTTGGATTTTTTAAAAATAATCTTCATTTTCCCATCTGGAAACAAACAAACAAAAAGTCAATGAATTCTCACCTCACAGAATTATTTGAGGGTTCAAGTTAGTAGGACCCAACATAAAATGAGAGTTGAATCTTAATCAGAAGAGGGTTACTGAGGGTCAACTACTGTTGGAAATTATGTTAAGTATTAGACTTCTGTTTCCAGAAATATCCAAACAGATGTATGGTATCCATATAATAGAAATACTGCAAAAGAGATTCCTGGATTGCATTGGGTCAGTAGATTGAAAATTCTAAGGCAAATATCCACCTGACTTTCCTATTATACCATTTCCAGGTCCCAGTTAGATGTCCAACTATAGGCATCTACAGTAGATAATCAGTCATTATGGAAATATTGCATGAAAGTGTTCAATAACTTTGAACTTATTTGATGCCTTTGACTTCTTTTCCTCTCACTCTCACTCTAAAATGCTACATTCTTCAGCATTTTTCCTCAAGCTAGCATTTGACAAAATCAGTGATTCTACCTATATGAAATCAGGCAATTCCCATGCTAAGGTTTATTCCCAGGAAGTGCTCCTGAACACTCTCTACCTCCCAACACACTCTCTAAAGTATAGAGAATGTATACATACCAATCAAGGTACTGCTAGCTTCTGAAAGCCTCTCGAAGATTAGATATTGATAAAAATGTACTCAAGGATTATTTAAGAGGTCTTGCCAAGCACGCCTAGGAGCATATGAAAACAATTAATGGAATATATACCAAATCTGACTACTCTAGGGATTAGGTGTTCTCCAAAAAAGAATTCCAGGATGGTTGGTTTGGGATGATTTCTGTTCCCTTTCTTTAGAGAAGCACGGTTACTTTGTAATGTTATTTGTTCTGTGAGAGGCAAGGGCTTGCCAAGCAGTATTCTCAGAGAGGAGAGTTATGCACGTTTAAAGCACCAAAAATGCAAAATAATCTTCAGCTCCCATCTATTTCAGCCTCCTGATGCTCAGAGCTTTCCTGTCTATTTTCTTAAAATGAAAAATAGTAACGCATGGTCTTTGAGCAAACCTAAGATCATTTTCTTACCATAAACTTCCTACTGCTTTCATAAATGTCACATCAGAATAGCAAAGTCATTCCAGAAATTCAGGTGGCCTTCTGGAAGGACTTGTGGATGACTTCTGGAGGCTGTATTTATTTATTTTTCCCACTGTTGTTATCTCTACAGGAACAATGTGGAGTGTATAGAGAAGCTCAGGGCATATTTTGCTAGGATCTCTCTGTGGGGTTCAACGTCGTTTTTCAAAACCTTTGTTTACATTGAGAGTGTATTAGATGATTGAAACCAGAACTTGCAACGGCTACTTGCTGTTTGAAGAGGCCAGACACCTGGAAACTTGGGCTTTGCCTCACTGGGCTCACTGCTCTCAGCTTGTAGATCCTGGACACAATTCCTCTCTCTCAGCTACTGTGTACCCCTCTTTACCATGGGCATGATATTACCCAGCTCACAAAAAATAGCTGATTGGTAATCATGGAGGAACTCTAATAAAGCTGAAATAAAAATTAAAGCTACTCTTCTGTTATTTAAGAATTTTGACAGGGCACCTGGGTGGCTCAGTCAGTGAAGCATCTGCCTTTGGCTCAGGTCATGGGGATCGAGCCCTGCATAGGGCTTTCTGCTCAGTGTGAAGTCTGCTTATCCCTCTCCCTCTGCTCCTTCCCCCTGCTTGTGTGTGTTCTCTCTCATATAAATAAAATTAAAAAAAAAAAAAGAAAAAGACAAAGAAAGAAAACAAAAAGAAATTTGAATTAATGGCTCACACCTAGTTTTTGTTTCATGCTCAGTATTCACGATTTTATTCCAATCTGTCTGCACACTGTTTTTCTCTCTCTCCCATACTCTGCACATAAAGGAAACTCATCCTAATCTTTGAACCTGCAGTTTCTTATATCAGGTATACTGTTCCTGAACCTGTATCCACACAAGTCCTACATATGTTTTGAATCCTAGTTTAAATCCCACATTTTCATGACAACCTGGGATTTAAATCTAGAGCAGAGAAGGAATTTGCCCAGTCTAAACAGTGATTTGGTCACATGGGTTGTTGCATATCCTTACCATTTTCCTTGAGTTTTCTGAATGCAGTGGCTCCATATAATATTTTGGAAATTAGAACTCCTGCGGCAGCAAAAATCTTTGGAAGTTTATGGGTTTCACTTGCCAGTGAGCCTCTGTAAAATCATACTATGGTTCTTGTTCTTTGAAGAGACAGTTAAACACTGATAGTCCTCAAAATACTAATTAATCTTTAACATGCAATGACATTCTAGGGAATTGTGCACAAATTCCTTTTGAAAAACATTTTATTATAGATACCCACCAGTTAAATTTCCAATTAATATTTAGGAAGCATTTTTAGTCCGTAGCTCAATAGTGAACATCCAGCCTTGAGATGAGAACGTGTCCCTGAAGGACAACAAAAATGCAAATGCATTTTGCATCAGTGTCATAAAAAGATGCTATCAAGGATCATCTCTGCCCAGAATTCAACCAGGGTGGGTGTGAGGACAGTGACATCACTCTCCACAAAAGAACAGCCAGTTAGAGCTGACTTTCTGGGCTTGATGAATCCATACACAAGGTGACTTGTAATAGGTCAGAGATTGCTTTTTTTGTCCTAATGACTGGCATGATTCCAGCTGGAGAAAATGGGAGTCACTCACTTTTCCATCATCCTGACCACCACAGAGACTATGCTGTGTTGATTTTGGCCTGGAAAGAGCCAAAGTCTAAAGCTTCTCATTTCAGACGAAAGTCTTCAGAGGGGAAGTAAGGAAGTGACCACCATTTGTTAAAGTGACAGTCAGGACTGAAATCTGCATTTTTTAAAAATATACATTATAGGGCCTGGAGATATGAAATTTATTGTGTTTTTTTTTTTTTTGTAAAATGTAGTATGAATTATAATAAAATAAAATCCCAGAAGTTCCCATTTCCTCATCACATTCGTGCCTCCATAGAATCCTAACTCATTAATAAGTACCATCACAACAATGACATCCTACCTCCAGATCACTACTTCTCCCAAAGTTTCTAATTATATCCAAATCTCTCTCTCTTTGATTTTGCCCTTCCCTTGGCCTGGATGATCCTACTGGACACTATCCTTTAGTAATCAGCTCAGGTATCACATCGAGTTTTTCATAGCTCCTTTAGTTGATTGGGTTATTATCCTTACAGAATGGTTTATATTTTGTTTCAGAAAATAACCATATCTTTCCATTTCCTTCCGTCTAAAATGTGATCATCCCGAATCTGAGAACTGTATTCTCTTCATCTTGAAAACTTCTGGAACCAATAAGCATCCTATAAATATGATTTAACTTGAATCTGTCATTGCCCAAAGTCGAAGATAAACTAGTAAAAAGAAGTAGAACCCAGATCTTCTGAGCTCCAGTTCCTGTTCTCTTTCCTTTCCATCCTGTAAGGTGACTTGACTTTACTTTTGACCTTTAATGAGGTTACCTCTCTTGTCCTTAGCTCACGCTAGCTGCTCCAAGCTAGCAGTGCGTGGCTGGGTGTGTAGTAAAGGATGAAATCATCCTTTGCTTGTTCTGGAATCTTGGGAGGTCTCACATCCGGCAGTCCCAACTGCAAAGTCCAGACGCTCCATCTGCAAGTCCATCTGGCATTTGGAAATCCATAAGTGTCTTTGTCATCCCAAACTTCTGATGGCCTAAGCACAGTTTCCACACCAAGTTGCCCCTCTAATCCCACCCATCAAGTTCTCAGAATAGTCATGGAGCAATCATTGTTTTACCCATTGCCTGTCAACATCTGAGATTTAATCACGCCCAGCTGGCAGGAACACATGGCACGAGATACAAGGGCAAGAAGACGCAGGGCAGAAGGACACAAGTCCCCACACCAAGGTCCAGTCCCTGTGACTCAAATGCCTGAATGTCAGATACTCTAATCAGTTTCCACATCCCCTTCCATGGGGTCATGGGAGCATGGACATGAATCACTTAGAATTTGCCAGTGGAAGTTCTGCAGTTTCCAGTGGGAACTGTTTCACTTGCCTGAGAGAAATGAGAGGGTCACCCTCCACTGCCAGCCATAGACCTCATCTTTGAGCTTCCTCGGCTTTGCTGGCTGGCTAAAGACAGGTTTGGAAAGCTTTGTATGGGGTCTTTAGAATGTTCTACCTCTACTGGAGCTTCTTGGCAAACCTGGAGCAAGCTTTTCCACTCTCTAACACACAGCTCCCCAAAAGGACCTCTGGAGAATACTACTCCATGGAATATTAATTGATTTTTTGAAGAGAAAGCCAGTACAGCTAAGTAAATTTGGGAAACACTAGATTAATCCAGATTAACTCTGTTGCTGCTCTTTAACCCAGGAAAGCCTTTGTTATCGTAATATACCTCGTAATTGTCCCAGAGGACAGACGGTGCAGCTTAGACCATTAAAACACTTTTTCCACCAAGCCTCTGGTGGAACTAATGGAAATTGGATTTCATTTAAAAACAAACAAAACAAAGTAAAACAAACAAAGAAACCCCAAAACTGACCAAAAAAGAGTCTGATGTAGTCCTGCTCGTCTTTTCGTCTTTTCATACCAAACTTGCATACTTACTTCTTTCACATTTTCTTCTCTGTTTTTCTTCCTTTTAGTTTCCTTATTAATTTTATTAGTTTATTTATAGAAACTACCTGCCAGCTTCTTCTTCTAAAAAAAAAATCTATTTTTAACATTGCTTCCATGTGTTGTTCTGAGTAGAAAGACCAGTGGCTTTGAATTCAGACAAATATGAAGTTAAGTTTTTGCTTCGAGTCTTAACTGTGTGTCCTGAAACAAATTCCAACTCTAGGGAGCCTGGGTGGCGCGGTCAGTTAAGAGACTGCCTTCAGCTCACGTCATGATCTCAGGGTCTTTGGATAGATCAAGCCTGGCATTGGGCTCCCTGTGGGGTCCCTGTGGGCTCCCCGCTCAGTGGGGAGCCTGCCTCTCTCTCTGTTCCCGCCCTCTCCCACCCTGCTCCTGCTCTCTCTGTCTCTGGAAAATAAATAAGATCATTAAAAATAAATAAATAATTGTCTTTCTCTGCTGTGAAGTGTGTAAACCTGGTGATTCACAGACCTGTACCCCTGGGGATAAAAATATATGTTTATAAAAAATAAAAAATTAAAAAAAAAAAAAAAAATAAAAAAAAAATAAATAAATAAGGGCACCTGGGTGGCTCAGTGGGTTAAGACGCTGCCTTCGGCTCAGGTCATGATCTCAGGGTCTTGGGATCGAGTCCCGCATCGGGCTCTCTGCTCAGCAGGGAGCCTGCTTCCTCCTCTTTCTCTGCCTGCCTCTCTGCCTACTTGTGATCTCTCTCTGTCAAATAAATAAATAAAATCTTTAAAAAATAAATAAATAAATAAATAAATAAGTTAATAAAATCCAAACTCTAGATCTGTCCCTGGGCCCTGGTGGTCCCATTTGCTAAATTGAGATGATGAAAGGAAGAGTCCTGATGATAGATGCGGGAAAACATTTTACAAATGGTAAAGTGCTGTGAACATGTGAGTTGTTGTATCCTACTGGTCTGGATCTGGAGGGCTGGTTGGGGCAAATGGAGACGGAGCCAAAAAGGCAGCATTTCCAGCTCAGGCCTTACTTCTGGCCCTCTGCCTTTCCCATTTTCACATTCGCACATCGGGGCTCAGACTGAGGGGAACGTGCCCTGGAGACCCATGGTTTCCATTAGATTACAAGCTCTACGTTCCAGGGCAGGATTTCCAGCCTCAGCACGTGTTGGCCCAGACTTGCAAACACCCCCCCCCCCCCGCCAAACCCACTCCTCCCCATTGCTATCAGTGCCCCCCTGGGACAGCTTCTTGCAACGTGTTGTTTTGTCTGTCCCCTGTTGCTACAGCAATCCAAAAAAGATTTGTGTTTCCAATTCTCTGAAATGGAGACATCTGCATGCGATTTTGAAAATCCTTGTCAGGGTCCTCGTTTACTGTTTTGATCAGCTCTCTCTGAGCCTGGGCAGAGTCTCCAGAGAAGTTCAAAGGGAAAAGACCCCTCTAGGCAAACAAGTGCTTCCAATAAGGGCGGCCTGTTTGTGGATTTCTGTCCCCAATGGAATAAATGCATGGGGCAAAGCCATGAATGCTCAGAAGCTAACTCCATCCCCCACTCTCCCTGCCCGGGCCACGAGGAAGAGGGGTCAAATTAAAAGGCTCAGGTTATGAACACCTCCGAGGCTCAGTCGCTCAGTCCTTAAGCATCTACCTTTGGCTCAGGTCATGATCCCTGGGTTTTGGGATCGAGCCCCGCATGGGGCTCCCTGCTCAGCGGGAAGCCTGCTTCTCCCTCACCCACTCCCCCTTGCTTGTGTTCCCTCTCTTGCTGTCTCGGTCAATTAAATAAAGAAGTAAACCTTTAAAAATATAAAAGGTTCAGTTAGGACCCCCTTGAAATTCATTTCTACGAAGCAGATTATGTCCTGAATTCCCATGTAAACCCATGGAGTCCTAAAATTCTGCCTCTTACACATGCCGCATTTTGAGAAGTGGCAGAAGGGATGTGTAGTACCGAATAGCAGAAATCCTGGGTTTTTCTCCTTATTCCAATTAACCATGTGGCTTAAGGGTCAGAATCTCATCCGGGCTTCAGTTCTCTCATGTGTGCAGCGAGTTGGTTGGATGTGCGTGGCCTCTTCCCAGTCTAAAATAAGTCACGATGGACCACGAGAGAGGCTCCCACACACCTGCTAACACTGGGCAGAAATTTATCATTTTACTATGGACTATTTCTGGGATAATGTTGGGAAGGAATATTTTTCAGCTCCGCAATGAAAAATGGTAGATTCATCTAGATCTCAAAATCAAATAGACTTAAATTTGAGCCCTATGATACCACTGTTGGAGATTGTGAGCTGGGATAATTTATGTAAGGCCTCTAGGATATTGGCCGCCATTTTAGATAATTCATGAGAAATAGGTAAAGTAATATATGCAAAATATAATGTGTGGTATTCATAGAACAAAGCAACATTTATATAATTTTCCATTCCTCTACCTTCTGCAATCTATCAGCTTTCTTCCCTCAAACTATTCCAAATCCAAGCATAAACAGACATTTAAAGCCCTTAATGCATATCTGTATACATTCGCTTACATGCATATTACAGCTGGAAAGCCACCCATACCATACCCATAGCATGGCTTCTTGGTTAATTATGTTTATCACTTTTGAGAAACAAGGTTGGTTTGCTTTTAAATGAAATTAACATTTTCTTTTGTTTTCTCCTAGGAGACCTTATAAAATACATTCAATTCTTTCTTGAGTATCTGAATACTCCAAAACTCTATTTTCTTCTTGGAACTTCAGAAAGAAGAGTATTTATGTTATTTTTATTACTTTTAATATATGTAGTGTACGGATGCTCTCATCTGTCCTCCATGGACTATTCTACCTGAATGAGCTCTGGGAGATATTCTTCCACATCCCTCCTCCTGACACCCCTGAGGCTGGGGGCCATTATTCCTCTCACCACTATCAAATATTTTTCCTTGAGCAGCTCTTCCCCCTATTTTTAACATGATGCCCCTCTATGGCAGGCCAGGTTGGTAGAATTTTTGTTGAAAGAGTGGTGTATGGACTGAGGCACCAGGAAGGTTTGAGGGCTTTAGTTTAGTTTATAAATATCATTTGTTTGCATGCCTCTGAACCCTTTTGTTTCTTTTCTCCTTAGCTGTGTTCCAGATCTGTGAGATTATTAGAGAACTGAGTCCTGGGTGGGTTCGGTTTCACCATGATTTTGACTCATAGCCCTTGACTTCTAAGGGTTACTGTGTTTCTCACTGCTGCTGTGACAAATGACCACAAACGACGTAGCTTAAAACAACACGCCTGTATTATCTTAGAGTTCTAGAGCTCAGAAGTTTAGAATGGGTCTCAGTGGACTAACATCAAGACGTCAGCAAGACTGGGTTCTTTTAGGAGGATCTAGAGGAGAATCGGTTTCCTTGCCTTTCCCAGCATCTGAAGGCTGCTGCTCTCCTGGACTCAAGTCCGCTCCCTCTCTGTTCAAAGCCAGAAGCATGCGTATTCAAACCCCTCTCATTCTCTGCCCCTCACCTCAGCTTCACCTTCACATCTGGTTCTCTGACTCAACAACTCCTGCCTCCCTCTTATAATGGCCCTTGTGATTACATTAGGCCTGCCAGCCTAATGCAGAATAACCTTCCCATGTTTACCCCTAACTTAATCCCATCTGCAAAGTCTTTTTTGCCATGTAAGATACCACATTCATAGTGGTTGAGGATTAGGACATGGACATGTTTAGGCAGACCTTATTCTCCCCATCACAGTTGCCGATATAGAATTGCTCTAAGTGATCTCCATTCCAGTGTGCTCCCTCTTACCCTCCCCACCAAATTAGCATCCCAGGGATGGGCCTTTGGGATACTTGCTTAACTAGGCTAGTGTTTCTGCTGGGCCTACCAGGAAGACACTTCAGCTGCCTCTCCAGCCATAACAGTGTGGTTCCTGGACCTCCTTGGCTCAAGGTCCTAAATTTGAATTTTCTCCTTCCAGTTCTTGGAAAGAAATGAAGCAGTCTTTCCCACTGATATTCATTACACTCCTGTCAAGATATGTCATCTGCATCTGAAAAAGGGCCAAAGGGCAGCAGAGGCAGAGTGGTAAACATGGTACCTCGCTCTGTGCCTCCCAGAGTGGGCAGACAAAAATACTACTTTTTCCCCAACTAGAAAAAAACGGACAAGCACCCCAGAATTGGAGACTTCTTTGTTACTGGTGACTGATCCAGTAAGACACCTATCAAAGGGAGAATACAATAACTAGTGTTTACTAGGATATTAGTCTTTGCCAGATACTATGCTAGGTGTGGATATATATTATCCCTTTACTTCTCTTATCCACTTTATAAAGCCTATACTATTATTAGGCCCTTTTTTTGGTAATAAAACAAAGGCTTAAGTAAGGAAATTGACCAAGTTCAGACAACTAGCAAGATTTATCTCTAAGAGCCCTACTACTTCCTAATCTTTCTGAAGATTGACTGCATCAGGCTTTAGTCAACATACCTCTTCTTTACACTCACTCCACAGGTGATGGCCTCAGGTCCAATTGCTTTAAAAACTATTTATTTACTAAATACTCTCAAACTTAAGTCTCTAGTCATCATCTCTCCAGGGAACTCCAGACTCACGTCCAACCATCCATTCATCACCTTGATTTCAAGGTCCATTAGACATCCCCAACTTAAGACCAAAACCAAACTCCATTTCTTGTCATCACCAGTATCCTCCCCAGCCCCAGTGGTTTTCATCTTAGAAAATGTCACCATCATCCAGTATACTTTTTACACCCCTACATACTCTCCATTAGCATATTCTATCCTCTCTACTTTTATAATATCTACAGAAGCTAAGCACTTTTCACCATGAGTCTAAACTGATACGTCCAACAGAGATACTATGCCAACTACACAGGTGAATTTAAATTTTCTGATAGCCACATTTAAAAAGTAAAAAGAAACAGTTAAATAACATATTTTAGTAATGTAATTCGCACATTTACTAGTATTTTGTTTGAAGATATTTGAGCAAAATATTACCATTTGAACATGTGATCAAAACAAAATAATATTTGTGAGGTATTGTATATTTATTTCCTGCTAAGACTTTGATGTCTGATGTGTACTTTACCCTTACAGCACATGTCATTTTGAATGAGCCCTATTCCAAGCGCTCAGTAACCATATTTGGCCAGTGGCTTCTGTGTTGAACAGTGCAGATCCAAGGTCATAATCCCCCTAGAATGCTACCACAGCCTCCTTACAGTCTTTGGTGCTTCTGCTCTAATTCCCCTGAGTCTATGATTCACACAGCAGCTTAACTGATCCTTTTAAAATGTAAATCCCATCATGCCACTCTTTTGCCCAAAATATCTTCAAGGCTTCCCATTACTAATAATGTAAAAATCCAAAGTCCCTCCATGATGGGTCCTTGGCCACCTCCTTGACAGCTTTCATGCCCTATTATTTCTCACTTTGCTCTAGTATGTTGGCTTTAAGGGGCACAGCTGATGTTCCACTCATATACCCATGAGTCCTTCTGTTGGTTCTCTGTGCTCATCCTTCAGCCCTGGACTGACCCCAGAGATCGTCTTTAAAGTACTGCCTTTGTGCACCTGGAACTAGCCCTCTTGCCTGTCATGACAGAGGCCAATGGAGTTTATCCAGGAAAAGATCAAAGTAAGGCCTGGACTTTGCCTATTTTCTCACACTTTCCTCCCCTATCTTCCTTACTCCCTTTGTAGGTTCCTCCTGAGAATAGCTCCTTAATGAATCATTAGTAAGGGAATCAGGGTAACCGAACCCAAGCCATTAGCTGTAGACCCTTTACAACACCAGGGATGCCTTTGCACTTGCCGTTCCTCAGCCTGAAACTCTCTTCTCCCAGAAAGAAACATGGCCTGCTGCTCTCACTCCATCTGGGTGTTTTGCTCAAATGGTAGTACCTCCAGAGATTTCTCCTCTGATGCACCTGTTTCTCCCTATCTCCTCCCCTACCTCACTTCCCACTTAGCATTTAACACCATCTGTCTATATTATATAAGTGGGTTTTGTTGTTGATGTTGCTTTTGTCTGTTTCTTCCACCATTATATAAACTTCTTTCTGTTGTTGATGTTGCTTTTGTCTGTTTCTTCCACCATTATATAAACTTCATGAAAGAACCAACTTTGTTTTGTTTGCATACCAGCCCCGATTCTCGGAGGTGTGGACGCTCTCATGAGTGGTGACAAATACACGTTGAGTTAATAGAAGAAAGCATGAGTGAATGAATTGGTGGAGACAGGACCAAACTGGACAGTATAATTCCAGAGTTCACACTCCATGTGTTTAAAAAGCCTGATCTACAAAGACTGTCTCAAACTGTTGGTACGCACATATGTTCCTCAATAAACACTGAACATCATTAATTCTATATGCCAACTGTGACATCCCTCATCTGCCTCTGCACTAAGAGAAATGGCTCTATTTCTTAGGGCAACAAGAGCAGAAGCATACGTTACTCTCCTGAAACACTACCGGTTCTTAGGAATCTTAGCTTCTTACTTTCCAAGACCCATGTTGGCTCTAACCAGTAATGCAAACAACATTAACTAATGTCAGACTGAATACATGAAAACTCAGGTCAAATAAATGAAATAAATCCAAAATGCCCAGCACAGTTCCTGGCACATAAGATGCTCTTTATTTCCAGTAGCGGTGATTATCATGGCAATTATTTGCACCCTGATATTTTACTTAAAACCTGAGTCTGTAACTTAGTTACATCAATGTGAAAGAATGAGGTCTGGTAGGGAACAGAACGGAGACTCAGGGTGGGAGGAAGCTGATAAAATATGCAGGTCCACGTTTCTGGGACTTTGCATGCTAAGCATTGACCACTGGAACCTGTGCAGTAGAGGCGAGAAGTAACAATGAAGGGGAACATATGATTTCCCCGGAGGAAAAGAATTATCATCTCTGTGGCTTTAGTAACAAGGCTGCTCAGTAAACTTTGCCGGTAGTTTTCAGCCTGTCTGAAAAGACTAGCACATTCTTCCAGTGCCCCAGCCAATATTGCTTTTGGAAGAGAGATTATTGGCAGATGTGAAAAGTCGACAGAAATAGCTTAGAAATGAGCTTTCTCTGCACGAATCACCCCAACCTTTTCCTGTTTCAGTACACCAACTAGGGAGCATACACTCTGTCTTTAAATGTCAATGAGCTTGGGAGTCATTTGCTTCACCAAGGAAATGCAATCAAATGATAAAAGGATGATCACATTAAGATCATTCCTATTAATATCAAAACTGCAAGCAACACAGCAAAATGCCACATTCTTGGGCAATGAATATCAGCCGTGTTCTTACTTTACCAAGAAACTGTGCTCCTGGGAACGAGTTCCAGTTACACATTTTCCTTCAGTCCCCTGTATGTCACAGTCCTCTGGATGTGGTGCAAGGGTTTGGGGGGACTGGCGAAATGGGCAGCTTGAGGTCCATGTTTATTGTCTTGTGTCATCCTACTGCTGCTGCAACAAATGACCCACAAACACAGGCAAGTTTTAGTGACTTACAAAAACATAAATTAATTTTCTTACTCTTCTGGCTGTCAGAAGTCTGAAATGAGTCTTGCAAGGCTAAAATCTATGTATCAGTGGGGCGGAGAATCCATTTCCTTGCCTGATCCCTCTTCTGGAGGCTACACTCACTCCTTTGCCCCGGTCCCTTCCCCACCATGAAGGTCAGCAGCCTCTTCAGATCTCTCTCTTTCTCTCTCTGGATCTGTCATCACACCGCCCCTAACTCTGACACTCCCTTTGATAATATACCCAGTATAGGTTCCAGGAAATAGGATGTGGACATCTCTGGGGACCATTCTGTCTCCCATACTTCCCACTATAAAACCTCCCTTATTTATTTAAGTATTTTCTGCTCCTTCTTCTGCAAACTGTGAGCTCCCAAGCAGCACAAAGGAGTTGCCCAAGCACTGGGCTAAGATATTTGACTAGATTTTAATTTGACTTCCACCTGTGCTAGGCTTATGTCCCTAAAGATGATCCCAGCCATCATGCAGAGCCTTAGCTCAAGAAAATGCAAGGCTGCCAAACTGTAAAATGTACTTTGTCCCAACCCATCATCAGACCATTTTCAGCAATTCTGTACTTACCTACCTTTTATTTTCCAGTTCCTTGGGACTTTTTGGTTCCCTTTTTCTCCTCTCCATAGTCTCTATTCCTTTTTCTCCTCCTTTAAAAATAAACAAACAAACAAACAAAGAACTTAGCTACCTTTGTTTTAGTTGGAGCTGGCTGAGTCTGTACTGGAGACTCTCTCCTACAATAGCTTGAAAAACTCTGTGTTTCCACTTCTTTTTTTTAAACAAACAAGATTTTAATTTATTTATCTAACAGAGAGAAGGAGGAGAGAGGGAGAGAGAGAGAGAGAGCAAGCACAAGCAGGGGGAATGGCGGTCAGGGGAGAAGCAGGCTCCCTGCTAAGCAAGAAACCCAGTGTACGGCTTAATCTCTGGACCCTGGGATCATGACCCACGCTGAGGGCAGAGGCTTAACTGACTGAGCCACCCAGGCGCCTCATCTTTCCACCTTTAACAAGTGTCTAGTTCTGTCTTTTCCTTTTGGCACCTCTATCAGAGCAAATATCAGAAAAGGATATGACATAAGCCTTTTGCACTTCTGTGTAAAATAGAATCTGTATTTTCTCATGGAAACTTAGGTCAGAGTTTATGAGCTACTGAGAACTCAAGCAAGCTTATCAGTTTTGCACAATTAGCAAGGGAGAAGGTGTTTTCTGGGGGGTGTTCCTAGAACCACACCACATGACCCATGTGCCTGGAAGGGGAGTGATGTGGATTAGGGTCTATGAAATATTATCAGAGAAGCTTTGTGGAAGAGGTGTGTTTGAGTTAACACTAGGAAAGAACTATTCCGATCTCCCGGTGGGGAGTGAAATTGAAGAAGGGACAGAGCAATAGAAAGGCGGGAGAGTTCTTCACAGTCCATCTCTTCTCCACAGGTACTGAAACTCCAGAGAACCAGGAATTACATGCTGATGTCCTCTATGAGGATACCTGAAAAAGCCCTCATTTTTTTTTTTTTCAGTTGCCATTTTCTTTGCTGGTCAGTCACTTTTAGAACCTACCTTTCCTTATTCTCCATTGTTCTGTTGCTCATTCTTCCTTTATTCGTTCATTTTCAACAAGGCTACAACAAACAGAATTGCTTATACTCTCCACCAAAATACACCATCTAGTGGTACTGTCACCATGCGGAGGGACAGTAGCCCTGAGTTCCAGGTACCTGTGCGCTCTTCCTCCTGGTGTGAATGATCCTAGTCCCCAGATCCCCATTACCTGAACTTAAAGGCTTAATGCAGCTTTGTTTCTACTGCTTGTAGAAACTGGGATATACTGCTAGTATACCTGGGATTCCAGGGATAGGAGAGATGGTGGACTCTTGGCCTGACTTCCTCCGGATATATATTTTTGTCAAAATATTCCATCCATGGTCATAAACAGAATGGGATGATAAATGTCATAAATGCAGGCATGCCTCCTTCCTTGATGACTAATCTGCTTCAATCGGGACTTTATATAGGAGCAAAGTTTGCTAACAACCATGGGTAGCATGAAATCAACTTCCAAATGAAGCCTTAACAACCTCTAGCAGTTTTATAGTCTGGCCACCAGCAAAGGCTCCACTTATGCATTGTTACCTTCTTAAAAAGTCAGAGTCACTTTTCTCAAAATGCTCTCACATCTGATGAACAGATAGTTGGTTATCCACAAAGAAATACAAATTTGTTAAATTTTAACACATTAAAAAATAACTACATCTATACATAAAAAGAGAAAAAAGATAGTATTTATTTCCTTCTAGTGTCTATGGTCTATAAGAGAAAAGTGATAAAATAAACATAACACTATATATATTTTAAGGCACAATGAGAAGATAGGAAAAAAATATCACCTAGGCAATCAAGGAAGGCAAAACAGAAAAAGTTAGAGTTAAAGCAGTTCTTCAGGTGAAGAACGAGTTTGCTAGGTGTGGGATGTCGAGGGAAAGGGTATTATAGACAAAGGACATAGAATTACAAAAACCCAGAAAAGTAAAAGAATATGGTGTGTTGATGAAATACCAGTTCAGTGCTTTGAACTTTGGGTGCACAGAGGTTCTTGGAGAGAAATAAAATTGACAAAGGAGAATAGGGTAGATTATGTGAATCCCAGCATGCTTCATGGGTGATATGCTACTTGGACCCTCTTTACTGAGCCACTGTGCTGCTTGCTCTGGCACTAGGATGGACACTAGGGATGACTGTACCTGGATTTATAACTGAACTGGAAGTGTTCGTAGGGAAGAGGAGCTGAATATTAAAAAAAAAAAAAAAAAGAAAGAAAGAAAGAAAGAAAGAAAAAAGAAAGAAAGGAAGAAAAAAAGAAAGAAAGAAAGAAAGAAAGAAAGAAAGAAAGAAAGAAAGAAAACAAATTTAGAAAGTAGAATGGACTGGGCATAGAGACCAACTGATGGTGAGGAATGAGAGAGGGGAAAATTTTCAGTTTGAGTTGCCAGGAAACATTGGTATTGTCCACTGGAGGACTGGTCATAGCAGTAAAGTTTTCTCCAAAGATGTATACCACCTGACCTACAGAGTTGGTTGGAAGTAGCTCTTATAAGCAGGCATACCCCTGCACTATCGGAAGACTGTGACTTCTTGTAAAGCTCCTATGAAGGAAGCAGGCACCTCTTTGATGCTTACAGTGCTTACATGGATGGAAATGCTCAAACAGATTGTCTGGAAAATATTTCATCATTAGAAGTGATCTAAGTGTGAAAGTGTCTATTGGGAACCAACCCCAATTCTCAAACTCCTTGAAGCCTTTTCCTCTTAGGAGGAAAGTGAAATAAGTAATACCGACATCCCCACCCCCCTCCCACCGCAGGGTCAAGAATTTTGCAAGAAGAAATGCTGGGAATAGCTAATTCATCTAAGAAAGTGAATCCCAACAAGGACAGCAGTGGTCCATGAATCACTGCTTCTGAAACTGAAACAAAATGAGAATGGAATCTGGCTGGAGTGCAGGCTTTGATAATGTGAATTCCCTTGATTGGTGACTCTGAGAAAGACAATGGGAAGAAACGAACCTGGCCAATTGAGTGATGGAGTTTTTCTGACCCTTATAAAGTAAGCGGGTTCATTCCAACGTGAAAAATAACCAAGCCCCAGGGCAGGGTCAAAACATAGAGATGACCTTCCGTAAATCTCATTTTGTGAAAGAGAAAGTTGGAATCAAAGTGATACTAAGAGGCTTGCCAAAGATCAAATGGTAATGTGGTGGCAGAATCCATCTGGCTCATATGATGGACAAATTTTGAGGGACTTGAATTACCATATAACTGGACACCTGTACACTCATTTTGTACTTGCTCTGTGCAGGGGTGTATCCCAAATGCAAGACATCTTGAGTACCAATGTTAAGTTCAGGTCAGTTTTAGAATACTAAAATATTCATGTACAGGTAGGGTATAGTAAAATTGTCATTACTTACATCTATTTTTAATGTTTAAGACTCTCTTCGTCAGTTCCCTGGCCTCTGTCTCTACAACAAAAATGTGAACTCTTCAACGAACCTGCCTAGAGTACCCTTGGAACCCACAATATTAACCACCACCACCACCATCATCATCACCACCGTACTTTCGATATGGCAGGAGCAGCACTAAACATTTTACACCTACCATCTCATCCAATTCTCATAATCATCTTGTGAAGCTTGTATGATTGTTATCCCCATTTTAAGCTTATCCCCCCTTTAAGCTTAGAAAGAGGTAATATGTCCAGTATCACATAGCTGGTACATACCAGAGAGCCTGCATTAAAGGTGGTAAGAGAGAGGGGCTTTGAGGTCATATCTGCCAAACCTGTGCATACTGTTAAGCCACAGGACATTAATCCTGCTCCTGCTTGGACTCACGTGGGGATGGAGTTCATTGCCACCAGAGACAATCTATCTTTATCTCAGACATCTGTAACTGTTCTTCCTATAATGAAACTGAACCCAGGATTCTTGCAACATTTAATCATTAGTCCTGCTCGTGTTCTCTTGAGACCTACAGAAGAGTTCAAATGTGTCATCCATGTGAAGATTGTTCAGGTGTGTGAACACAGTCTTTTTCTCTCCAATATTCATTCTCTTTCAGTTTTCTTTCATGTGTCCTGATTCCCGGATGACTTACCATTTTTATGATTCTCTCTCAGAGTTTCTCTTTCAGTCACTGGGAACTCCAAAAATTCCAGATGTAGACCAATGATTCTATATAGAGCAGAGGTAACAGCATGACTTCGAAAGAGTCAGCTTAGAAAATAAAAAAGTATTAAGGTTAAATCCTGATTTTGTTTTTTGTTTATGTAAGCTTGTTATCTTCTCTGAACCTCAGGCCTCACCCATTAAATTGAGATAATGATATCTCACCCATTTTATAAAAGGGCAAAATAATGTGTACAAATAATATCATAGTACCTAAAACTGCTCTAAACATGTAAAGTCTGAAAAAAAAGAATATCATATTGTGCCTGGAGTTAGGTAATAAGCATTCAAAATGACAGTAAGATTATTGATAAAGGACTTCACCTGCAGGAAGATAGACTAGTCCCAGTTTTCTCCTAATTAGTGCAACTAAAAACTCTAGACATTGTACATAAAATACACATAAGATTCTGAAAGTTGAAGGTAAGAAGGCAGACAAGCCAGAGACCTCAAAGGAACAGTAAGATGAATAACCTGGGTTTTCTTTTTGTCTCATATGTATAAAACTGGAAGATGAAGAAGACAGAAACCAAAAATGCCAATGGATACAGTCAAAGAAAGCCCCAACAGAAGCTTCTTCTCTCAGTCAAGGGACCAGGAAAGGGACAGGGAAGTAAGACATAAAGATTTTAGGCAATAACTAACCTACTGCAGTTGAACACCACAGCAAAGGTGGTGTGGCAACCCCACCCCCATGCCAATACCTAGCAAGGAGCAGCCTGGATTACCAGCCTCATAGCACTGTAACAAAACACACCAAGACCCAAGCCTGGGGACCATATCAGAGAAAGTCTCCCCCCATCCCCCACCAGCCAATGTAAAGCCATTCGAATTATGTCACTTGGGACTATAAAGGAGGCCTGAATTTCTACTCTAATCCACCATTCCCCTCTGCACCAGACAGTGCCAGAGCAAGCCTAGTGGGGAGGCAGGACTTTCCTCACCCAGCATAGTGAGGGCACCCCCACTGAAGTTACCATGGAAATAGCATAGGGAGCCAGATTCATGCCTGGCAGTAATGATGAACCTCCAGTCTTGGTTATAAACAGAGATCAAGTGGGGAACCTAGGCTTTTACCTCCATTTGGCAGTAACAAAATGGTACTCTCTCTCTTTAGTCAGAACAATATCAGAGAAGGCCAGTTCTTGTTTAAACAGTAGATTTAAGGGGGCACCTAGATGGCTCTGTTGATTAAGTGGTTGCCTTCGGCTCAGGTCATGGTCCTGTGGTTCTGGGTTCAAGTCCCGTGTCAGGCTCCTTGTTCAATGGGGAACCTGCTTCGCTCTCTGCCTGCTGCTCCCCCATTTGTGCTCTCTCTACCTGACAAATAAATAAATAAAATCTTTAAAAAATAAGTAAATAAATAAATAGTAGATTTAGGGGCCCCTGGTGGCTCAGTCAGTTAAGTGTCCAACTCTTGATTTCCTCTCATTTTATGATTTCAGATAATCTCTCATGAGATCGAGCCCTGCTTTAGGCTCTCTACTCCAGAGTACAGAGTCTGCTTGAGATTTTCTCTCTTCTTCTTCCTCTGCACATCCCCCTGCTTGCACATGCTCTCTCTCTCTTTAAATAAATAAGATCTTTAAAAAAAAAACTCCTTTAAAATAGATAAATAGATAGTAGATTTAACTAAGACCTAGAATTTTACAACATAATCTCCAGATATCAAATGAAAATCCTTGTCATACCAAGAGCCAAGATGACGTCAATTTGAATGAGAAATGACAATCAGTAGATGCCAAAATTGAGGAGACAGAGATGTTATCATTATCTGCCAATGATTTTAATGCAGCCCTAATAGAATTACTGTAATGTGAAATTACAAATAGTTTTAAGCAAATGATAAAACAGAAAGAGTTAGCAAAGGAATAGAAAAAATGAAGAAGCAAGTGATAATCTTAGAACAGAAATATATAATAGCTGACATGGGAAAATCAGGGGTAGGCTCAAAACGGAGAACACTAAGGAAAGAATCCGTGAATGGGAGGCAGAATAGTGGAAATTTCCTAATCTAAACAGTCAAAAGAAGGAAGGGAAGGGAAGGGAAGAAGAAAGGAGGGAAGAAGGGAAAAAGGGAGGGAGGAAATGGAAGGAGAGAGGGAAGGAAGGAGGGGGGAGGGGTATGTGAACCAAGCCCTAGGGACTAATGGCACTGAAAAGAAAAATAGACAACACCATAACTATAGTTGAAGATTCAACACTTCTTTCTCAACAAGTGATTGGTCAAATAGAAAATCAGGATGCATATAGAAGAATTCACAATATCTTTGAACAATAATATCTAATCAACATTTACAGAATACTCCAACTAACAATACTCCAACTAACAACAACAGAATAGACATATTTTCTTTTTCTTTTTTTTTTTAGAGATTATTTATTTATTTATTTGACAGAGAGAGATCACAAGTAGGCAGAGAGGCAAGCAGAGAGAGAGGAGGAAGCAGGCTTCCTGCTGAGCAGAGAGCCTGATGCAGGACTCGATCCCAGGACCCCGAGATCATGACCTGAGCTGAAGGCAGCGGCTTAACCCACTGAGCCACCCAGGCGCCCAGAATAGACATATTTTCAAGTGCCCAAGAAGTATATACCAAGATAGACCACCTCCTTCCTGGGACAAAAGACAAACCCCAGCAAATTTAAAATAATTGAAATCTTTTCATTTTCTCTTACCACAATGGAATCAAACTAGAAATAAAAAGCAGAAAGACAACAGAATAAACACCTGGAAAATAAATGATACACATCTTGGATCAAGTAAGGAAGTCTCAAGAATATAAAAACGTACATTGGACTGAATAAAGTGAAAAGACAGTATATCAACATTTGTGAGGCACAGCTGGAAAAGGGCTGAGAATGAAATTTATAGCATGAAATGAATACATTAGAAAAGAGAAAAGGCCAAACTAAACCCAAAAGGAGGAGAAGGAAGAAATTTTTTTAAAAAATAGTAGTAAGAGCAGAAATCAATGAAATTGAGAATAGAAAAATAATAGAGAAATTAATTAAACAAAAAAAGAAATTAATTAAACAAAAACCGTTATTTAAAAAAAGACCAATGAAAGTGGCAAACCTTTAGCAAGATTGAAAAAAAGAGGGAGAAGACAAATTAGCAACACCATAAATGAAATAGGGGATAACCCCACAGAACATGAACAGAACAGAACAGACATCAAAAAGATAATAAAGGAAGGCTACAAACAACTCTAGACACATAAATTATTATCCTTATTATTATCCAATATGAAATAGATAATTTGTATAGCCCTATAAATATTCAAGAATTTAAATTTATGCATGGAAACAATCAGTATTATTAGCAATTAAGAAAATGCAAGCTAAAATCACAATGAGACATTACTACACACCTATCATTATAGCTTGAATAAAAATAGTGACAATATCAAATTCTGGCTAGTATAAGTTGCCTATGCATTGCTGGTGGAAATCTAAAATGCTATAGTTATTCTGGAGAACAGTTTAGCAGTTTCCTAAAACAGTCAAGCAAAAAACAAGCATAAAAAACCCTGAACATTAAACTACCATTTGGCCCACCCATTTCACTCCTGGGCATTTCACCCAGAGAAATGAAGACTTATATTCATAAAACAAAACAAACAAACAAACAAACAAAAAAACCCTCTGTGAACTAATGTTTATAGCAGCTTTATTCATAATAGCCTAAAACTGAAAACAACCCAGTTGTCTTACAACAGGGGAATTGTTAAATTGTGGTACATCCACACCATGGAGTGCTACTCAATAATAAAAAGGAACACACTATTGATACATGCAACAATCTGAATACAGTTGAATTTTGTTGAGTGAAAAAAGTCAACTTTAAAAGAGCACTTTATTAATCCATTTATATAACATTTTCAAATGAGAAAATTAGAGAAATAGAAAACATTTTAGTGGTTGCCGGGGATTAAGGAGAGTGGTCTCTTTACCTCTTTGCTGTATCAATGTCAATATCTTGGTGGTGGTTTTGTCCTACAGCTTTGTAAGACATTATCATTGAGAGAAACTAGGTAAAGTATACATGATATCTCTATTATGTCATGTTATAACTACAGTGTCATGTTATAACTACAATTATCTCAGTATAAAACATTTAATTAAAATTTATTGATAAGAATAAAGTGTGTCATAATTCCTTGAAAATTTATAATCTATCTGTGACATATGTTCTGTGTGAACATGAACAGGTGTATCCCACTGTGATCTGGAGAATATGTATAGCTATTGTATAGAAGAAGGAACTTGTCAGCATATGCATTTGGAAAATGCTGGCTTAAGGAGCACCTGGATGACTCAGTCAGCTAAACATCCTATTCTTGATTTCTGCTCAGGTCATGATCTTAGGGTCCTGGGATCGAGCCCTTCATCAGGCTCCCCACTCATCAGGGAGTCTGCTCGAGGATTCTCTCCCTCTCTCTCTCCTCCTCCCCGCACTCAAGCGCTCTCTCTCTTTAAAATAAATAAATACATCTTTTTTTTTTCTTTAAGAAAAATGCTGTCTAATAAATATATTTCTCTTTTTCAAGAATTTTCAGAACCTTTATTATGCTTTTCTGTCTTAGGGTTTTTCAAGAGAGTAGTAGAATGAGCATCATTCTTCCTAATTTTATGGTCATTGGGACTTAGCTCCTCTCCCCCTTCTCCCAAAAAACACATGCTCAACACATCAGAAAAGCATTTATGAGATTGGTCCTTCATGGAATTCACTTAAGAAAATGCCAATGTCAGGGGCCTGGGTGGCTTGGTTAGTTAGAGTGCCTGCCTTGGGTCAGGTCATGATCTCAGGATCCTGGGATCAAGCCCCACATCAGGCTCCCTGTTCAGTGGGGAGTCTGCTTCTCCCTCTCCCTCTGTGATCTCTCTCGCTCTTGCATTCTCTCTCAAATAAATAAAATTTTCTATAAAAAAATCAGTTAAGAAAATGTCAATGTCTACAGAATATGCTATTTGTTGCTCTTAGTAACAGAAGGAAATTTTAAGCAGAAGCAGTAATTTATCATAAAGTACAAAAGCGTAGAAGAGTATAGACTTTTGGAGTCAAGACTAAGAACATGGGAATGTGCAGAGAGCTTGCAGGAGGTATATCTGGAGGGCTGTCAGTTGGCCACATCATGAGAGGACTTGAGTTCCAAGCAAGGGGGTTTTTACTTTGTCCTAGAACCCATAGGGGCTCTGCCTAGATCCCCAGGGCCATCCTTTTATTCTATAAACAAGGACATGCAGCAGAATTGGCCTAGATGTTCCATTTAACTATAGCTGTCTAGAGTTGACTGTATGAATTCTAAAATTGTGAATAGAATTTACAGACGATGACATTAGCCTTTGGCTTCAGCAATTATGGAGTACATATAGATAAGCTTCAATTCAAAACATCTCTGCATATATTCACAATACCCTGTATAACTAGTAACTGTGAAGTCATTCTTTCTCAAATGCCCTTATTTTGCCAATGGGGCCATGGCCCCAGAATAACAGAAACAAGATAAAAATCCAGTCTTCCATCTCCCACCACAAGCATCTGCATTTTCTAACCTTTTTTCTGAAGGGATCCTTTAACCTTCACTCAAATGTAACCCTGCAAGAATAGGAACTTGCACCTGAACTTCTGGGAAAAGGAGCAACCCTGGGATTAATTAAAATCCTACACACTGATT
This sequence comes from Mustela putorius furo, assembly GCF_011764305.1. NCBI lineage: Eukaryota > Metazoa > Chordata > Mammalia > Carnivora > Mustelidae > Mustela > Mustela putorius. The sequence goes on along the minus strand of NW_025422439.1, from coordinate 866,821 downwards.
AAAAGCATCCCTAGCACTTCAAGCTTGGTTATGAAAGCTTTTCATCTTGTGAACTCAGTTATACAAATTCTGTAAACAGCTCCTACTTCCAACCTGTATTTTGAGAACAAAAGAGCAGATCCATCAGGAGGGAGGAAGGTTGGGGGGCTGGCAGTGGGGCTTGTTTTCCTGTAGCTTCAGCATTAAATAATCTGGTTTGAATTGTTATAAAGTACAAAAACAAATGGCATTCCGTTGTGGATCCCAACTCAACAATATCAATTTGAAAAAATGTTGTTTTCCCTTATAACTCAATGGAGCATCATATTTGGCAGCTGGGCCCCATTACTGGGGTCCCCACAAGGGAAATGTCAGGTCAGGCGTTATTTACAATCCCAAGTTTATTTTCTCACCAAGGCCGCTCATGGTTCTGTCCACATTTCAAGTGACAGGCATTCCATCCAAAGCCACTTACACTCTGTCCTGTCATGTCAGAAGCTTTCAAATCTTAACATCTTTAATACCAGAGACTATGGTAAGTCTTCTCAAACAAAATTTGTACTTAGAGTACTGAAGATTTCTGTTAATGTATTTCCTGGCAAGGAACAATGTGCATGGGCTAATATTCATTTACCCAATGTTATTGTAAATGTTCAAAACACAAATAGGAATGATTGCAAATGGGTTTCTGCCATATGACTGGCGCCAGATGATGTCAGGCAAGCCAGAAAGAACACATACACATCCCATGCCACGGCATTCCTATGTCTGCACACAAGACCATCTGAACATACTAAGGCTGGAAATGTTCATTGTTCAGTTTCTATCCAAGTTTGACCTCTTCAGATAATGAGATTGACAGATGAGCTTCAACCAGAAGGACCAAGCCTCTGCTATAAGGCTATGTCTTTATGAGAATGTGGGGATCAGGGTTCCTTGAGTGCCAGTTCTCTCTCTGAGCTGTTTTAAATTCCATACAGCCTGGATAGAGTGGAGAAAATGGGACTATATAACCGGAAATGCCTAGTTCAAGTCTTGACCTTTAGCAATAGTTATTTTGGGGACAGGTTATTCTTTTTTTTTTTTTTTTTAAAGATTTTATGTATTTATTTGACAGAGAGAAATCACAAGTAGATGGAGAGGCAGGCAGAGAGAGAGAGGAAAGCAGGCTCCCTGCTGAGCAGAGAGCCCGATGCGGGACTCGATCCCAGGACCCTGAGATCATGACCTGAGCCGAAGGCAGCGGCTTAACCCACTGAGCCACCCAGGCGCCCCGGGGCAGGTTATTCTTTAAGTTTAACAACTTCTTTAAGTCATTTCCTCATTTGTAAGGAGAGATAAAGATGTCTATTGTAGTGGGTTGTGAAAAATGTGAAAACTGGCTTTGGAAATTGGTTTTATAGAGGAAATTTGGAAAACTGGCTTTAGAGTAATCCCTCCAGATTACTCTGAATGAAACTATCACAAAACGTTTTTGTCTGTAATTCTCCTTGTATTTCTATTATTTATATACATTATTGAGGCAGTCTACCATGAGCTTCTTGAAGCCAGGTGCTTCAATGGTAAATGATTTAGTAGATATAAAGGTGTTTTCTTCCCTACTTCAACCACAAGGAGCGTCACGTAGAAGAAACTCAACATGTGACATAAGTAATAGAAGGAACTGGTACCATTCCATCACCTCGATTCTGTGCCTTGAATTCTATGATTCCTGGTGGTGAGGGCAGTATCTTACTCATTTTTGTACCAGCTATGCCTTAGCATAATTGTCTGCATAGCCTTGGTGATTGAAAAATATGTTGCCTTGAATAAAATTTAGTTCACTTCCCCAGCCTCTTAGCTCTCTTCCCCATCCTCTGGTTCTGTGCTGGGTGTATAGGAAGTCCTCAGTTGAGCTCAGGAAATCATTGTATTTAATGCACTGAAAGAAAGTCCCAGGAAACCACAAATCTTGTCATGCCAGTAGCATCCCATTTGAGTTACATGGACTCATCACATTTATTTCTCCTATCTTCAAACATACCCACTTTGTTTCCCTTTAATTTTATAGAGTGGAAGACAGTCCAAAAAAAATACCCAGAGACACAAGTAAAATCTTCATATGGCCGGCTGTGCTCTTCATGCTTGTTCTCTGTCCCCTTCCACCGCAACTCCCCAGCCTGCCCTGTCTTCCAGCTGGGCTGCTCTCTCCTGTGTCTGCGTCTGTGAATTGTAGAGCAATTTCAGTTGCCTGCAGTCCCTCCTGCTCTGTGTGCTAGACCGCCCTGTTCCTCCTGCAAAACATGACACGAGTTGCACCTCCGTGACACAGTCCCCCAAACTGCTGAGTTGGACAGGCTCTCCTCTGTCCTTTCATCATGCTCTCAAATCACACGTCTCAGCATTTGTCCCATTGTTTCACCACGTGCTCTGCAGTACAAACATGAGGTACTTGAGAATTTTAGTTCTAGCGCACCGCAGAATTCTTTAACTCTGTGTGTCTGGCACACAAAAGATGGCTGGTAAGAATTTTCCAGATTCAGTGAGAAAGTAAAGGAGTAGCCAGGAAGAGGTGGAAAGAGAACTTGACTCAGTAAGGAAAAGACCCTGTAAATGAAGGATGTATTTTCAAACTGATTTCCCAGATATGTTATTTGATATATTGTTTCCTTACTGATTTGAAATAATGAAACAAATATATAACATCTTCCAGTAGATAAGTTCTGTGATTTAAGGAGAAAAAAGTCTTCTTTACTTACTAACAAATTTCGTATTTTGAGATTTAAAGCTCATTTTTTCAGAAAAGCTTTCTAGCCTGCTTGTGAAGAGTTTAATCGTGGCAAAGTGGAAACAAGAAACAAAACAAACAAGAAAGAAAGAAAGAAAGATAGATAGAAAGAAAGAAAGAAAAACCCTTCTGTTTGCAGTTTATTTGTACTTCTGTACATGTTTCAAGAAAATTTCAAAACCACCCAAAAAGAACTCAAATCTCAGATTAGTCCACATTTTCTGGTTATAATTTCCAAGTTTCTAGTTCTAGTAATTTGTCAGTGATCTGGAGATAACACACACACACACACACACACACACACACATGCAATGTCTCATGAGTCATCCCTAGCTCAGAGCACAGTAGCCATGGGGATAACACTTTTTTCCTATCTTTGACATTTCAGTTCTTTACTTTAGAAATCTAACTGCAATTGAATTAACTTAAATTTCCACTACTTCATGAGAAAAACATGTCTCTCCTGAGTTTAAATAAGTCTAATTGCACTGACTACACTGTTGATTCGGGAAATTCTCAGATTGTTGGCAGAGAGGGGGAACAGCAGTGCCCCACCTTAGTTGATAAGAGGAGGAGCACCACAGGATATGTGTTGGCCAGCAGCGGTACTTATTCACAAGTGAATTCAGATACATTAGGGGGATGCCTGGGTGGCTCAGTCAGGTAAGCATCCTGCTCTTGATTTCTGCTTGGGTCAGGATCTCAGGGGTGTGAGATTGAGCTCCACACTGGGCTGATGCCGAGCATGGATCCTACTTGAGATTCTTTCTCTCTCTCTTCCTTCTCCTGCTCACACACATGTGCTGTCTCTTTCTCTCTCTATCTCAAATAAATATATCATTTTTAAAAAATTTTATTATTTGTGTTAGTCACCATAGAGTCATCATTAGTTTTTGATGTAGTTTTCCATGATTCACTGTTTACATATAACCTTAAAAAAATAAAATACTGGAGGGAACCCTCTTACACGGTTGGTGGGAATGCAAGTTGGTCCAGCCACTTTGGAGAACAGTGTGGAGATTCCTCAAGAAATTAAAAATAGAGCTTCCCTATGACCCTGCCATTGCACTCCTGGGTATTTACCCCAAAGATACAGACGTAGTGAAAAGTAGGGCTATCTGTACCTCAATGTTTATAGCAGCAATGGCCACAGTCACCAAACTGTGGAAAGAACCAGGATGCCCTTCAATGAACGAATGGATAAGGAAGATGTGGTCCATATACACTATGGAGCATTATGCCTCCATCAGAAAGGATGAATACCCAACTTTTGTAGCAACATGGACGGGACTGGAAGAGATTATGCTGAGTGAAATAAGTCAAGCAGAGAGAGTCCATTATCATATGGTTTTACTTATTTGTGGAGCATAACAAATAGCATGGAGGACAAGGGGAGTTAGAGAGGAGAAGGGAGTTGAGGGAAATTGGAAGGGGAGGTGAATCATGAGAGACTATGGACTCTGAAAAACAACCTGAGGGTCTTGAAGGGGTGGGGGGGTGGGAGGTTGGGGGAACAAGGTGGTGGGTATTAGGGAGGGCACATATTGTGGACCACTGGGTGTGGTGCAAAAACAATGAATACTGTTAGGCTAAAAAGAAATAAAAAAAATACATTAGGATATGAAAGATCTGAATGGGAGATTTTAGAGAAAAAAATTCCATTTTTGGTGGAAAAATGAAAGGGCAGTGATTTCAGTAGGCACTGTATCCTTAGCCCCTAAAATCCCACATACAGTAATTGCTCAGAAGACATTTGTTGGAAAAAAATAAGTGAATGTGTGATACTACCTCACCAGGTAAAGGTTAATATATGTGAATGGCGGACACTTCAAGAAAAAAATATCTCTGCACATAGATGGAAGCTATCCTTTAATTTTTCCACCAAAAAGTGCTTTTAATTTAAGAGTACAAAGCATGAACTCTATCTCTCCTTCCATGACATGAAGCAACCCTAAAATTGCTGAAGAGAACTTACTCTAAAGGTCATTGCTTTCCTTACCCTCCCCTTTAGCCACACTAAAGAGCTCTGTGACCTTAGGCAAACCCCTTAAAACCACTCCATCTTAGTTCTTAGTCTGTCAGTGGGAACATAGGGCCCTTTCTTGTCTTTGTACTATTTCTCTCTCCCCAGCCTTTCTCTGATGGGGAGACTTCTTTTTCTTAAGGCAATGACACATCAGTGCTATCCTATGAGAGGTTATTAATGTAGCACCAGAGAGTTTCATTTATATGTCAATGAGCCAGTCTGAAGAAGTGAGGATCCAAGCTAACTCTCAATGGGCAGCCTGAAAACAGATGGTATTGATAAGATGTTTGGAGACTCTGAGGGAAAGAGAAGGGGGAAGAAGAAGAAGAAGAAGGAGAGAAGACAAAGGAAGTGAGATTTATGAATGCCCAGCTCAGGATGGTCTGTGGAGAAGAATAAATAACTATTGTGCCTGTACTTGCTTGTGAACGACCAGAAATAGGACTGTTTCTGGCACTGAGAATGCAGACATTTCAGGGAGGCATCAGGTTATGCAAAATGGAAAAAAGAGTACAAGCTTGCTGCAAGAGAAATTACGATGCTGACCATGTATGATTTTCTTCCCCTTCCTGGGACTATGGGAAGACTTCACAGATTCCCTAACAGTTAGACTGTCAGGTGACTAATGTTAACCAATGTGCTGTAATATTTACTCTGTCATTTACTAACTTTGGGATTTGGGGGTAAATTAATTGAATTGCCTAAGTTTCACATTTTTCATCTGTAAAATATGGTAGCAGGAGATGGGGGTGGGGGGAGTAAAAACACTGCCTTGATTGGATCAGTATAAGAATAAAAAAGAAATTGTATGTGCCCAACAAATTCTAGGCCCTATATATAGATAAAAGTGCTTAACAGAGGGCAATATCCAGTTAACATTAATTTTTTTTTCTGATTAGTACAAATCAGAGTGAAGGATGAAAATAAGTAGCTGGTAAACATATTCTGTTTTTGTATAACTTTATCCTATGGAAAACAAAGAGGAGAAAAAAGTGAGAACCGGTCAGTAGAAGGTTCTGTTTATGATCCACATTATGAGAAAGTTTGAAAGAAGGGTAGCTGTCTTCCCCTTGATGTTTCATTGGCCAAGTCCAATGTTGACATTTCCTAGTTAAGAATATGGACTCTGAAGATTGAATTATATTTAGGCAATTAAAACCAGCCTCGCTGAGTGATGTGAATAAAGATTGTCCTTTAGGGCCAAGATGTAGCTGTCATCAATCATAAACAGACATGAACCCAGGATGGAGTGGATCTTTGCAGAAAATATTTACATCTGTTACTATGCACTTGGGTTTTGTGGGATATGTCTATTTTTCCAACAGTTAATGACATGTGGTATTTAATGTGCTCAGGTTAGCTCCTGAATGTTTTTGCTCTTGCCTTTTTTTTCTTTTTCATATTCTCTCTCTCTTTTTCTTCCTTCTATATAATAACCTTCTCCCATATATTTTGCCTGTCTATCCCCAGTTTTGGATACATGAAATGGCTTATACTCCTAGACTCTCTCCTTATCCTCATCTCAATCCTAGCTTCAGATTAAGAGAGAGAGAGAGAGAGAGAGAGAGAGGAAGGAAGGGAGGAAGGAAGGAAGGAAGGAAGGAAATTAGTTTATAAAGTGTCAGGGAGATCCCTAAAATCAACTACTTAGTTGTCTGTTCTTCATATTCCTAGTTGGTATTCAATTCTAGCTCTGGAGTCTGAAATAACTTTTCAAATTTCGGCTTCAACTGATATCTTAGAAACAGTGAATAAAAAACCTTAGGAAGACTTCAGAGTTATTTTTATAGATACAGAATTTAAAATTCATTTTATGTGATCCAGGGCTACTGCATTGGCAGAGCCAAGACTCATCCAAATCCCCCATTCCTAATCATAATTAGCCACACCTATATCTTTTACAAAGTAAAATATGTTTCAAAATTCAGGCGTAGAGGAATTTAAGAAGTGCTGCTTTCTTGGGCTCCTGAGTGGCTCAGTCAGTTAAGTGTCTGCCTTCCACTCAGGACATGAACCTGGAGTCCTGGAGTCCTGAGACCGAGTCCCAGGATCAAGCCCTGTATAAAGCCCCAGATCAGGCTCCCTGTTCAGCAGGGAGTCTGCTTCTCCCTCTGCCCCTCACCTGCTCTCTCTCTCTCTCTCTCATATATATATAACTAAATCTGAAGAAGAAGAAGAAGGAGGAGGAGGAGGAAGGGGAGGGGGGAGGGGAGGGGAAGGGGGAAGGAGAGGGGGAGGGGAGAAGCACTGCTTCCTTGGTCCACTTCTCCAAGTAAGATCATCTTGGTTAGATCAATGACATCATCATTCTTCAACTTAATACCTTTTCCAGGCATAAATGAAACTCCTTTGGGATTTTTTCAATCCTTTATATCTTGGCATAATTTAATTTGTGATAGTCTCAGGAACCTATCCTTGATGGGGAAAAAGCAGAAGAGAAAGTAATAGACACCAAGTCTTAGAGAAGAAAAACCAAGAGCAAACATTATCAACTTTTGCCTAGAGCCAACCAAACACATTTATAGCCATGTTCATGTTTGCTTTTATCTATTTATCATTTTTCTTCTACTGAGTGAAAATCAGTATCCTAGATACTGAGGTAAAACATAGTAGGGGTGTCTGGCTGGCTGAGTAAGTAGAGCATGCAACTCTTGATTTTGGTGTTGTAAGTTCAAGCCCCATGTGGGGTATAGAGATTACTTAAAAATAAAATCTTAAAACAAACAAACAACAAGAACAAAGAAAAATAAAACCCGGAGTTTAGTAGGCAATGGTTCCAAACTTCTAGGACCGTATAGCTAAAAAGGTAGTCTTCTTCATGTCATTTAACTAATACAGTGATTAAACAAAACAAAATGCTTACAACAAGGGACATTCAGGGAAATGATGAAAATGGGAAAATATTCCTTGAAGACATGAACTTTAAACTGGACCTTTTAGAGTTAGTAGCAAGGCAAAGCATTTTGCAGCTCAGAGAATTTCCAATCAGCATCTTACAAACATTTCTTATACTCTTTGTTGAGCCCCAAGGATATAGCAAAGAAGACACAGTTTTTGGCTCATGGAGTATTCAAACTCATATAAGCCACTGGAGAAAGCATTAATTTAATACAAAGTAGCTGAAAGTGAACAAAAACTAGGGGTTGGCTTATTTAGCTCTAGGCAAATGGCCCGTTCAGTCTTGGATTGTATTTTTATCTTTATTTTTTCAATAAAGTTAAAGGAGGCAGCCTGAAGATAGCAATCTTCCTCCACGGTATCTGTTTTTTGTTTTTTTTTTTTTAATCCTATACTCTTTCTACTCTATGCTTGGGCCACAGAATTGAGCATGCCACCCTAACATGAGTTTCCAAGTCCTTTTTTGTTGGAAGCTATCCACCCTACTTTCAATGGTTTGATATTTTTGGAAAAATCGTTTTCTGGAGCCCCATACCAGGTACGATCAGTGGGGTATTATTTTGGTACTATTCCTGAGTAGCAGTTCCAGGTTATATGGGGTATAGAGATTACCTTGGTCCCTGGGGATACCCTGTGTCTTAATGCTCTATGGCACCAGAGAAGTCACCACACCTCTCTTTGAACTTAAGTTTTCCCACCTATAAAGTGAATATAACTTGATGTACCTCAAGGCAAAGGTAGTTGCTTCTTTCTCTTGTGTGTCTTTATGAGGTGGTTGTGAAGGAAAATTGGAAATTGGAAAACCTCAAATATACCCCTTGCTGCATCCCTGTTTTTGTGTCGGGGACATTATGTTATACCTTGCAATGTCCCATTCCATTTTAGGGGAAATTCATGAATATTAATTGTAAAATTCATCAACAATGTAATCAAATAATTCAGTTTGGTGAGAGAGGGAGAGTAGAAATAGACCAAATGATTGCTTGCCTGTATGACTGATTCTGTGACTCAATTGATCAGACTAATCAGAACCATCCCTCTAGTAGCTGAGGGTGTGTGCACATACCAAAACAATCTCAGAAAAGGACTTGGGAACATCTGCTCGTTTGGACTAATGTAGACAAGATATAGTTTACTAAATGCTTTGATAAATTCTAATCCTACCTAGTTGGAACTCTTGGGGGAAAACAATATAATGAAATCATGGGCTTTATTAAGTCTTGGGAATTAAAAAATTGTGCCTTTATATATTTGTTTAAAATGATGATGTCTCTTATACGGTCCAGATACAAACCCAGTCATTTGTGTTCTTATTCTTTTTTCTTCGTATGAGAGCAAAGGGACCATGACAATAATAAAGATAATGAGGAAGAAGCCAAATGAGAAGCAGGAGGAAGATAACTAGTAACAGGACATTTTATTTTTTCAGACTTGGAATTGCACATTTTATGGGCACAGTCTTTAATGCTCAACACCATGATCTGAGATATTCATGTACTCATTTTTAAAAGAAAAAACCCCCAAACTCAAGTAAAATATGTGTTGTATTATAGGACTCCTTGACCTATAAGTAACGAAATTGTGAAAACAACAGCAGCAAAACCCAACTAGTTAAAACAAACAAAAGGTGAACTTTGGTATAAGCCTAGAAATCAATGTGTCTCGTGGAACCTAAGGACAAAGAGACCGCCCAGCTTCATGTGTGTCCAAGAAAAAGGCTTTCTCTTTCCTTTCTCTTCCACTTAATGTGTCTTATCTCATTCTCATTTCTTTGTTTTCTCTCTCCCCTCCTCTTACTTCTGACAGACTTTTGGGTTTTCATTTCCTAGAAATGCATTCATCTCTCTTTTTCTTTGGTCACTTTCTAAATCCCCACAAGTGTACTCTGATGGCTTAGCCCGCATTACATCCTCAACTTTGATCTCAACATCAGTGACCTCTGACCAGTTCACAGCTGCTGGGACCCTTAGTGTGTGGGTGGAGAAGTCAAGCAGGGTTGAAATGATAGCCTAAGTTGTACCTACTACAAGTCATTTGACTCTGGTCACAAAGCAAATTCACTGTTGAACAAGGAGTTAAGCTCAGAGTCCAAGATATCTTTACCACACAATGATGCCATCATGTTTTGCAGTTTGAAGAAAGACCATAAAAGTTTGTCCATACGTAATAAATACTTAGAATTTCTCAATTTAGAGACACTCAAGCTAAATCAGACTTAGACTAGGTATTTACTGAGATTAGAGTTGTTGAGTTTCTGGTTCATTAGTAATAATGATGATAATAATAAAAATAATAATATTAATAATGATAATAATCCAAGTATACAAACTTTACTGTGAATCCTAAATTCTTTTTTCTTTTTTTAATTTATTTTTTATTTATTTTCATCATAACAGTATTCATTATTTTCACACCACACCCAGTGCTCCATGCAATCCGTGCCCTCTATAATACCCACCACCTGGTACTCCAACCTCCCACCCCCCGCCACTTCAAACCCCTCAGATTGTTTTTCAGAGTCCATAGTTTCTCATGGTTCACCTCCCCTTCCAATTTCCCCCAACTTCCTTCTCCTCTCTAATTCTCCATGTCCTCCATGCTATTTGTTATGATCCACAAATAAGTGAAACCATATGATAATTGACTCTCTCTCTGCTTGACTTATTTCACTCAGCATAATCTCTTCCAGTCCCATCCATGATGCTACAAAAGTTGGGTATTCATCCTTTCTGATGGAGGCATAATACTCCATAGTATATATGGAGCACATCTTCCTTATCCATTCATCCGTTGAAGGGCATCTTGGTTCTTTTTTTTTTTTTTTTAAGATTTTTTTTATTTATTTACTTGACAGAGAGAACTCAGAAGTAGGCAGAGAGGCAGGCAGAGAGAGGAGGAAGCAGGCTCCCTGCTGAGCAGAGAGCCTGACGCGGGGCTCGATCCTAGGACCCTGGGACCATGACCCGGGCCAAAGGCAGAGGCTTTAACCCACTGAGCCACCCAGGCGCCCCGGCATCTTGGTTCTTTCCACAGTTTGGCGACCATGGCCATTGCTGTTATAAACATTGAGGTACAGATGGCCCTTCTTTCACAACATCTGTTTCTTTGGGGTAAATACCCAGTAGTATAATTGCAGGGTCATAGGGAAGTTCTATTTTTAATTTCTTGAGGAATCTCCACACTGTTCTCCAAAGAGGCTGCACCAACTTGCCTTCCCACCAACAGTGTAAAAGGGTTCCCCTTTCTCCACATCCCCTCCAACACATGTTGTTTCCTGTCCTGTTAATTTTGGCCATTCTAACTGGTTTAAGGTGATATCTCAATATGGTTTTAATTTGATGGCTAGTGATGATGAACATTTTTTCATGTGTCTGATAGCCATTTGTATGTCTTCATCGGAGAAGTGTTTGTTCATATCTTCTGCCCATTTTTTGATATAATTGTTTGCAAACTCAACACACACAAAACAGACATCATATCAAAAAATGGGCAGAAGATATGAACAGACACTTCTCTGATGAAGACATACAAATGGCTATCAGACACGTGTATCCTAAATTCTTGATGTGCATGAACTCAACCAAACTTTTCAACAAACCTATAAGGTCAGTATTATCATATGATCTCCATTTTACAGATGAGAAACCTGAGACACAGTGAGGAGAGTAGAAGCTGTCAGGCATTTTCATCTCAAACTTTTACGGGAAGTTCTAAAACAAACGGTTGATAGAGGAATTGCAAACAAGAGAAAATAAAATATGATGTGCTAAGTTTTATAGCACAGAGAAAGGTTTTAACAACTACCTTGTATGTACTGCTTAAGGTTCATTAAGTGATTTAAAAAAAAAAAAAAGTCCTCAGGAGGAACAGAAAGAATACCCTATTCCCATTCTTTGACAAAATCACTGAGAAGTGAAGTCATTGTTCCCATGTTTGTGGAATCTGAAGCCTGTAGTATTGGTCTCTGATGACTTCAGGAGAAGGAAGACATTGAGAATTTGGGTTGCATACCAGTTTACTGTGGCTGCCTAACAAATTACCAAAAGTGTGGTGGTTTAAAACAATCAAATATTTTCCTTTGCACCTCTGGAGGCTTGAGATCAGGGTGCCACTGGGTCTCCTTGAAGGCTGTAAATGAGGATTTCCATTGCCTCTTCCAACTCCTAGTGGCTCCTGGGCATTTCTCAGCTTATAGCCACATGTTTGCCCCTCTATCAATGGTGGTAGGATCCACTCTCATAATTCAGGATGATCTTACCTCACAGTCTTTAACTTAATGACATCTACAAGACCTTTTTTTCAGACAAGGTCACATTTACAGGTTTTGAGACATGGATATATGTTTTAGGGGGCCACCATTCAACCTACTGCAAATAATTGGACGTTCTTCCAGGATCTTGTAAGAAATTTAGTAGTGTTTAAGATACAATCCGAAATAGTTTGACTTACAATGGGGTAACTGCCCTGTGCTTCACCATGAATGTTTTGGGGCCTTTATCAAATAAAGGACTCTGACTTAAAGAGATAAATGATTTTGAGCTCCAGAGAGACTTGTTTTGACTTAATAGAGCAAGAATAGAATTGACTAGTAAACTTCCACTTTCCCTCTCTAAAATAAAATGCTAACTCTCTTAACTATAACTTTTGAATTGACAAAACACTCACTTAAACTTAATTAAGATCATATGTTTTAGTTTTCCCTCTTTTGACAGGCTTTAAAATGCCCTTCAGATGTTAACTTGGCAAAAAGAAGAAAATAAGACTGGAGAAAATGAGTAAAAAGATTTTTTTAAAAGAAAACTGAAACAAATTTTAAGGATAATAATAGATTTGTATATTACTTTTAATATTGGGATGTACATTCTCATTAATCTTTTTATATTTTTTAGCCCATACACGTTTGAGTTTCAGAAATCTTAAAATCTCACGACAGGTTCATCCATTTAAAACTTCAAATACCTTGAGTCCTTGAACAAAAGATGGGATTATGGTTGAAGAAATATAATAATGCCTTTGATAAATGACCTGAAGATTTATCTGAATATCTGTTGCTATAGACTGAATACTTGCTTCCCCTAATTCATATTTTTAAATTCTAACTTCTAGTGTGGTGGTATTAGGAGGTGGGGCACTGGTGAGGTGTTTAGATCATGAAAGTGCAACTCTCATGAATGGGATTAGTGCCCTTACAAAAGACACCCAGAGAGATCTTTCCCTCTTCCACCATGTGAGGACATAGGAAGAAACGGTGATCTATGGATCAGGAAGAAAAGGTGATCTATGAATCAGGAAGTGCCCACTATATATGGAATCTGCCAGCACCTTGATCTTGGACTTCTCAGGGTCCAGAAGTATGAGAAAAGAACAGAAATAAATTTCTGTTATTTATAAATCACCCAATCTGTGATAATTTGTTATGCAGCCTGAACAGAGCAAGACATTTATGAGTTATCACGTTGGAAAGGTTGGTTATACCTGATGAGAGCTTGGCAAGATTCTAGGGCATTGTTTCTTGCCCTTATTAGGGAAACAGCATTTCCTGGAGTGTGGCCTATAAAATGTAAAATTTTGTTCTTTCATTTCTTCATTCATTGCACACATACCCATTCCAGATTTTGATGTCTCTGAAATATAGGCTGCCTGGTACACAATGTGAGATGATGTTTTTAGCCGTGAGGCCTCGCTTGGGCAAATTTACCTGCGCGTAGATAAGGTCCATTCCTCTGACCATCACTCCTGTCAACTGTTTTGCATTCCTGTTCCTCATGTGGCGAAATTTAACTCAGGTGGTCAATTTTTGCTTGTAGGAGATTACACTTAAATGTTGCACTGAAATAAAACATTTTTATGAAGGCAGAAGATTGACAGTCACAAGACAACTAATCCAATTTAAGGTAGTAGACACTGCCAAATCTCTTGAAGTAGATCATAAAATGTTGAAAGCTAGAAGTTGATGTGATTTATTTAGACATTGAACTATTTTATCTGTCAAAAGCTTCCAGCTGAATTTCAAGAGAAACAGATTAACTTCTAGAGACACATACTTAAATTAAGTATATAATAGGAAATGCAGATAAAAGCCTAAGAGCCTTTCATATAATATAGAATTATAATGTCAATTCTGAGGACCCTAAAGAAATAATATGATGAGTAATTTATGAAAAACATGTCAATCTGATGTTATCCTGAGTACCTTAGGATGACAGAAATCTTCCTTTTCGGATTCCCAAAGATGTTTTAGCTTATTAAAAGCTCTTAAACATACTATAATAATCTGATTAGCTTTGTTTTTACAATTATTGCCAAACATATGAAGAAACTAGAATACCCAACCCCAACCCCCACTGCCACCACACACACACACACACCCCAACTACTAACATTTACCAATGCTGCATTCTGGTGAACATACCTTGAGGCATGTTACCCTAGGGAATAGATTACTAGCTAAGTTACTTGTTCCTAACTTTTGTAAATAATAAGGTCACAGATACAATCAAAAGGGTTAAAACTGCAATTCAGAAAATGTGCTATGATTTTTTCATTAAATTGCTTTATGACCATGAACATTCCCCATCTTTAAGCTGATTTCCCCTGCTCTTCAATAAATACATGGTACAAAATAACCCACAGTTCCTCTTATGTTCCTGCAATGAGGTCTGTTCCATAGTGGGGGCGGGGAGAAGATCAACTTGGGCTAAACAGACACTTCTCTCATTTGTAAATATTTTTGCAAAACATAAAGCTTATTCTGTGGTTTTCAAGAATAATACATGAATTTTTTTGATACTTAACTCTATGAGCTCATTCACCCTTCCAGTGCCATATTCCGAGAGTGCCATGCCAGCCATCACAAGGACAACTGTGAAATCAAATGAACCACCAGGCATTCATTTATCAAATTCCTTTCATGTGCCAACCCTATTGCTTGCAGGGAGTAAAGTCATCAGAGGCCACAAGAGGGGCTTTTGAACTCGTGGCCACATAATCTACTGTGGTGGTAGTGGTGTTGATGGTAGCGGTTCTCCTTCTTCTTCTTCTTTGTTGTCATTCTCATCACCATCATATTTTATTTCCAATCGACTTTCTTTTCTATATGATCTCCTGGAAGATTCAGTTGTGCATGCTCCTTTTTAATACTTTAGACACTTTGCATCCACTCGGAGATGAAGTCTAATCTTCTTGTATAGTTTAACAGACCTCTTATAGTTTATCAGACCATTTATATGTTAGGCATGGAGCCTAAACACACACACACACACACACACACACACAAATTTAAATAAAAAAATTATCAGACCATTTGTAGTTTATCAGACATTTTTTCTCTCTATACCCATCTCTTATCAATTTCCTACCAACCACTATACGTTCCAGTACTTCATGATCTTTGTTCAGTTCCTTGAATATGCCATGCTCTTTTTTTTAAATCTCTGTGTCAGCACATTCTGTTCCTTTGTCCAAGGATGTTGTCTCCATCCTCTTACTTCCCTCCTTCCACTTGCCTTCACTTGGTTCCTTTTTTTTTTTTTTTAATATTTTATGTATTTGACATACCCCTGCACAAGCAGGGGTAGTGGCAGAAGGAGAAGGAGAATCAGACTCCAGCTGAGCAGGGAGCCCTATGTGGGTCTCGATTCCAGGACCCTGAGATCATGACCCGAGTTGTAGGCAAATGCTTAACTGACTGAGCCACCCAGGCACCTCTTGGTTACTATTGTAATATGAATAATGCCTTGATCACCAATACTAACTAAGGTGGTCCTCCTGTCAACCCCCACAGCACCTCCTGCTTGTCCTGGTATAGCACTGTCAGGACTATTGTCCTTAGTCTTTGTTTATCTCCCCCTGAATTTCAAACTCAGGGATGGCTTATCTGTTGGATGATTTTAGATGACTTAAGGAAACTGTTGAGCTCCACAGCTCTGTTCACCAGTGTCCAAAGTCTACTATCCAAAGCAGAGATATGAAAATATTAAGGTTATAGCCTGTTCGAAGTCACTGTGGCTGATGTGACCTTTTCAACACCACCAATTCAAGGTGACAACAGAACACTGTCTGACAATGCACTGGATGCACAAAGCTCAAAGAGTTGTGACAAGTGTCATGTTTTGGAAATGATACACAGCTGTCTAAGGAGTGGCTTACACTCTGAAGTACTCTTATCTAGTCCGGAGATCTGAAATTTTCTCTTCATTGTTCAAGATTTCCTCTTACTCACATGTTGACTGACCACATGTTTGCCTGGCCTGGGGAGTGAGTTTCTCTCTCATCCTACCACAAAACACAGCTTTTCTTTAGAAACTGTAAATCAAGCTAACTGCCTGGCAATCTGATATTATAATCATTGGGCACTATGTGTGAAGGCCACTGGATCTAGAAAGCAGGTCTTTTTGTAACTGCAGTTTCTTAATTAATTGATATAAAATGGTAATAAAAATCAAGACTTCTTAAAGAGTCCACTGTGATCTCAACACCTTGAATCCAATACCTAAGTTAATCCTCTCAACAAGCCTGCGAGTAGGTCTTATTAGCCCCCATTTCAAGGGCGAAGAGACAGAGGCACCCAGTGGCCTTAATGAGTTGTCCAGAGTCATGGGGCTGGTTGGTAAGTGTCAGAGCTCTTGTAAGAAGGCACATCTCTCTAATTACAAAGCCCATGTTCTTTCTACTCCATGAAGATGCTTCTCAGTGTTTCAGAACTGGATAGCCAGTACTTTCAGAATCAATAAAGAAAAATGATTATTTGGAATCACTTGCTTTTCATCTACAGTGTAATGTAGTAAAAGAGATTTTCTCTCTGGGATGACCAAATTCACTGGTCCCTGAAGTGGGGGACTGCCCTGCCATATCACTGGGATCTGTGGTAGGTGGGGTCACTGGACTCAACTGTCCTCTCTTCTGAGGATCATTGCTTGAATGACCTTCCTATAATCACCCAGATAACTCCTTCATTGCCATATTCCAGGAGATGACAGAGCAGTGGACCTGGTGCTGCGCAGATGAGAGTTTGAGTCCTGACTTGGCCACTTACCACACATGTGAATTGGATGACCACCTAAATTATTGTCTCTCCCAAGAAGGAGATGGGGCTCTCAGGAGGTTGGAGAGGGAGCCACATGAATGACCTCATGCATGTGAGAGAACCCTGGGTGCCATAAAAGTGCTGAACATGGAGAAGGCAGTATCCCTGTACCCTCCAAACTGGTAGTCAATAAAAAATGTAGATACTAGGACTTCCTACAGACACATTGTTATTGAAACTGAGCACATCAGGAAGGCAGGGTCTCATTGTTTCTTTGTTTGCTCCTCCTTGGTCCTAGGGCCTTAAAGAGAAGAGCAACTCTACAAGGGCTGATTCTTGAGACCTTCCTGGTGATGGTCACAGCCCCCCACCCACTCCCACCCCAAGCTGGAGGGAAGTGGTTTCTATTGCTCCAAAAACATTCACTGTTTGAAATCCTCATCTGCCTGTTGAATCTGCTGAATTAAAGCATTTTTGTTTTTGTTTTTTCCTACTACATGTGCATAATAATGTTAACAGTGAACATTTACTAAGTGTTTAATTTGTGCCATGCATGTTGTACTTTACAGACATTATCCAGTGTTATTTTCACAGCTGTCTCCCAACTTATTGTGTAAGTATCACCATTTTTGCATGTGAGAAAACTCAGAGAAGGCAACCCCCTTTTGTCTGGTTCATCAGGACTCTCCAAGAGAAAGCAATCTGAACACAGGGCTTCCAGGGTCCAGAGCTCTTACACAGCTTCTAAATTATGCCAGTGACTTTGCGAAATTTGGCTGTCAATACAGAGAACATGGCTTCACCATGATTATTTTCTCCAAGGAAACAGAAACTTGCATGAAGCAGTTGTTAAATTGATATTTTAAATTCCTCATCTAAAAAAGGGTCCCCAAATACATGGAGACTAAACAGTATCCTTCTAAAGAATGAATGGGTCAACCGGGAAATTAAAGAAGAATTGAAAAAAATCATGGAAACAAATGATAATGAAAATACAACGGTTCAAAATCTGTGGGACACAACAAAGGCAGTCCTGAGAGGAAAATATATAGCGGTACAAGCCTTTCTCAAGAAACAAGAAAGGTCTCAGGTACACAACCTAACCCTACACCTAAAGGAGCTGGAGAAAGAACAAGAAAGAAACCCTAAGCCCAGCAGGAGAAGAGAAATCATAAAGATCAGAGCAGAAATCAATGAAATAGAAACCAAAAAAACAATAGAACAAATCAATGAAACTAGGAGCTGGTTCTTTGAAAGAATTAATAAAATTGATAAACCCCTGGCCCGACTTATCAAAAAGAAAAGAGAAAGGACCCAAATAAATAAAATCATGAATGAAAGAGGAGAGATCACAACTAACACCAAAGAAATACAAAC
Source organism: Mustela putorius furo (assembly GCF_011764305.1). NCBI lineage: Eukaryota > Metazoa > Chordata > Mammalia > Carnivora > Mustelidae > Mustela > Mustela putorius. The sequence continues at coordinate 848,749 of NW_025422439.1, read as the reverse complement.
TATTATAAGAACATACTATGAGCAACTCTACGGCAATAAATTTGACAATCTGGAAGAAATGGATGCATTCCTAGAAACATATAAACTACCACAACTGAACCAGGAAGAAATAGAAAGCCTGAACAGACCCATAACCAGTAAGGAGATTGAAACAGTCATTAAAAATCTCCAAACAAACAAAAGCCCAGGGCCAGACGGCTTCCCGGGGGAATTCTACCAAACATTTAAAGAAGAACTAATTCCTATTCTCCTGAAACTGTTCCAAAAAATAGAAATGGAAGGAAAACTTCCAAACTCATTTTATGAGGCCAGCATCACCTTGATCCCAAAATCAGACAAGGATCCCACCAAAAAAGAGAGCTATAGACTGATATCCTTGATGAACACAGATGCGAAAATACTCAACAAAATACTAGCCAATAGGATTCAACAGTACATTAAAAAGATTATTCACCACAACCAAGTGGGATTTATTCCAGGGCTGCAAGGTTGGTTCAACATCCGCAAATCAGTCAATGTGATACAACACATCAATAAAAGAAAGAACAAGAACCATATGATACTCTCAATAGATGCTGAAAAAGCATTTGACAAAGTACAACATCCCTTCCTGATCAAAACTCTTCAAAGTGTAGGGATAGAGGGCACATACCTCAATATCATCAAAGCCATCTATGAAAAACCCACCGCAAATATCATTCTCAATGGAGAAAAACTGAAAGCTTTTCCGCTAAGGTCAGGAACACAGCAGGGATGTCCATTATCACCACTGCTATTCAACATAGTACTAGAGGTCCTAGCCTTAGCAATCAGACAACAAAAGGAAATTAAAGGCATCCAAATCGGCAAAGAAGAAGTCAAATTATCACTCTTCGCAGATGATATGATACTATATGTGGAAAACCCAAAAGACTCCACTCCAAAACTGCTAGAACTTGTACAGGAATTCAGTAAAGTGTCAGGATATAAAATCAATGCACATAAATCAGTTGCATTTCTCTACACCAACAGCAAGACAGAAGAAAGAGATATTAAGGAGTCAATCCCATTTACAATTGCATCCAAAACCATAAGATACCTAGGAATAAACCTAACCAAAGAGACACAGAATCTATACTCAGAAAACTATAAAGTACTCATGAAAGAAATTGAGGAAGACACAAAGAAATGGAAAAATGTTCCATGCTCCTGGATTGGAAGAATAAATATTGTGAAAATGTCTATGCTACCTAAAGCAATCTACACATTTAATGCAATTCCTATCAAAGTACCATCCATCTTTTTCAAAGAAATGGAACAAATAATGCTAAAATTTATATGGAACCAGAAAAGACCTCGAATAGCCAAAGGGATATTGAAAAAGAAAGCCAACGTTGGTGGCATCACAATTCCGGACTTCAAGCTCTATTACAAAGCTGTCATCATCAAGACAGCATGGTACTGGAACAAAAACAGACCCATAGATCAATGGAACAGAATAGAGAGCCCAGAAATAGACCCTCAAATCTATGGTCAACTAATCTTCGACAAAGCAGGAAAGAATGTCCAATGGAAAAAAGACAGCCTCTTCAATAAATGGTGCTGGGAAAATTGGACAGCCACATGCAGAAAAATGAAATTGGACCATTTCCTTACACCACACACAAAAATAAACTCAAAATGGATGAAGGACCTCAATGTATGAAAGGAATCCATCAAAATCCTTGAGGAGAACACAGGCAGCAACCTCTTCGACCTCAGCCGCAGCAACATCTTCCTAGGAACAACGCAAAAGGCAAGGGAAGCAAGGGCAAAAATGAACTATTGGGATTTCATCAAGATCAAAAGCTTTTGCACAGCAAAGGAAACAGTTAACAAAATCAAAAGACAACTGACAGAATGGGAGAAGATATTTGCAAACGACATATCAGATAAAGGACTAGTGTCCAGAATCTATAAAGAACTTAGCAAACTCAACACCCAAAGAACAAATAATCCAATCAAGAAATGGGCAGAGGACATGAACAGACATTTCTGCAAAGAAGACATCCAGATGGCCAACAGACACATGAAAAAGTGCTCCATATCACTGGGCATCAGGGAAATACAAATCAAAACCACAATGAGATATCACCTCACACCAGTCAGAATGGCTAAAATCAACAAGTCAGGAAATGACAGATGCTGGCGAGGATGCAGAGAAAGGGGAACCCTCCTACACTGTTGGTGGGAATGCAAGCAGGTGCAGCCACTCTGGAAAACAGCATGGAGGTTCTTCAAAATGTTGAAAATAGAACTGCCCTATGACCCAGCAATTGCACTATTAGGTATTTACCCTAAAGATACAAATGTAGTGATCCAAAGGGGCACATGCACCCGAATGTTTATAGCAGCAATGTCCACAATAGCCAAACTATGGAAAGAACCTAGATGTCCATCAACAGATGAATGGATCAAGAAGATGTGGTATATATACACAATGGAATACTATGCAGCCATCAAAAGAAATGAAATCTTGCCATTTGCAACAACATGGATGGAACTAGAGCGTATCATGCTTAGCGAAATAAGTCAAGCAGAGAAAGACAACTATCATATGATCTCCCTGATATGAGGAAGTGGTGATGCAACATGGAGGCTTAAGTGGGTAGAAGAAGAATCAATGAAACAAGATGGGATTGGGAGGGAGACAAACCATAAGTGACTCTTAATCTCACAAAACAAACTGAGGGTTGCTGGGGGGAGGGGGTTTGGGAGAAGGGGGTGGGATTATGGACATTGGGGAGGGTATGTGATTTGGTGAGTGCTGTGAAGTGTGTAAACCTGGTGATTCACAGACCTGTACCCCTGGGGATAAAAATATATGTTTATAAAAAATAAAAAATTAAAAAAAAATAAAAATAAAAAAGGGTCCCTGCTTTATGAGGCTATATTGGGATAAAATGATACTATATATAAAACACATCATGGAGATAAACATTTAGTAAGGGAGTAGCTACTGTTAGTATGGTCCTTGCATGTCATTTTCTTATTCCCTCTCTCTTCTACTGCATAATGGTCATCAGGCTGTGTCAGTACCAATGTGTCCTTTATTTTTGGCCCACATAGAAACCTATACAAGGTTTGTCACCCACAAAAGGTGTAAATGGGCAGGACATGGGATCCAGGAGGTCTGCTGGGATCTGACTCACAGGGTAATCAGTTCAGAAGTCAAAATCAATGACTAAGTCACCTGGGTGGCTCAGTGAGTTAAGCATCTGCCTCTGGCTCAGGTCCTGGGATCGAGCCCCACATCAGGCTCCCTGCTCAGCAGGGAGTCTGCTTCTCCTTCTCCCTCTGCTGCTTCCCTGCTCATCCTCTCATCCTCTCTGTCTCAAATAAATAAATGAAATTTTTAAAAATAGCAAAAATGGTGGCCGAATTGGAAGGAACAATGTCTTACAGGTGCACAACACTCCACAATTAGAGTTAAGCAGTACAGCACAATATTGGTGACATGGACTGTGGCGTCAACTTAAATTAAAAAAACAGAAGCTTCTACTCTTACTGATTTAATAAGTACAAATTAAGTGCTCCCTGTGTGCCAAGCACTGGGAAATACATTTCCCACTCACTAGCTTTGTGAGCTCAGTAAATTCCCTAAGCCTTGATTTACTCATTTGTAAGATGTGCATAACACAACCTATCTCAAGGTATTATTGGCCCTATCGGAAGCAAGTGTATGACCCTTGTGAGAACAGTGCCTGGTGATGGCAACTCTAGCAGTTCAGCCTCTGTATGTGATCTCTCCACCCCATTTGATTCTCAAAACTGTTTCTTGAGCATTATTTGTTACCATCATGATCCCCATCTAGGAGGTGAGGGAATCGAAGAGATTCACTCACACTTCCTCCTGTTCTTGCATATGGCATGAGGCAGCTGAACGGTAAGCGTGGGTGACAGCAATCCTTCCGGAGGGAGACCAAAGGACAACTGAACTGGGTAGGTTGCCCAGTGCCTGCGGAGGAGAATATTATCCCAGCCATGTCTAAATCTTCCCACCAGTGAGTCCTAGAGCCCCAGACATGGCCACGGGAATTTGCTGGGCCTCCAAGAACTGAATGGAGACAGGAAATCTGCCAGCGTTGGCCTCATCCCTAGGAAAGTTCTGTCACCCTTTGCTGCCAACTCAGACAGTTGTCATATTATTCATGCATGTGGTATCTTACCCAAGACGTCGTTGGCTCCCCAGAGGCTGGCATGGGTAAGCAAGCCCTGGAAGCCCAGAAATCCAGACCAACAGTGGAAAGGTCTGGCATCGAGTTCCAGGGCCTGCTGGGCTCATCAATGTGTCAATTCTGGGCAAACCAAGAATGGTCTCCTAAGGCTGGCATCCGAGGGGCCAGTCTGTCACCCAGGCCATGGGGCCATGGAAGCCAAGCACCTTGTTAGACACCATGTGGGGAGCAGGAAGGGAGGTGCCCTGGTCTGCTCAGGCTGCCATGACAAAATACTGGCTGGCTTACGAAACAGAAATTTATGGATGCTGGAAGCCGGACACTAAAGTGCCAGCTTTGGTCTGTTTCTGCTGAGACATCTCTTCCTAACCTGCAGATGGCTGCCTTCTTGCCATCCTAACACATGGCAGAGAGAGCAAGTGGCAAGTTCTCTGGCATTTCTCATTAGAAGGGCACTAATCCCATCATCAGGGCCCTGCCTTCGTGATCTTATCTAAATCTAATTAACTCCTAAAGGTCCCATCTCCAAATACCTCCACCTTGAGGGTTAGGGCTTCAACATATGAATTTGGGGGAGGACATAATTCAGGCCATAGCAAAATATAAACATTTGATTGCCTTTAGAGTCTAGTCACTTTTAGCTGATGTGTTTAAGAGGATCAATGTCAAACTAGGAAAGGCAGAGCAGATAAACCGTAATAGTAAAGGATTTTAAAATCACATTATACAAGAAAAAAAAAGTAAGAAAGTCAGCCAGCCATAAAGGATCTTCTAGGGGCCTATACTAGTGTAACAGGAGAAAACCTTTACAAAAGCATACATTCCTAGGATGTTAACAGAAAGATATCAGAGATCTAATTACAAAATTATTGAGGTGATGATTAAAATTTAAGATAGTATTTATAAACATTTAGTATTTTCATCTTAGTTTTAAGATACAAGTTACATGGTTTGTTTCTCCATTTGTAGAGATGAAGGATTCACCCAGGTAAAGTCAAAAGGTCCTTGTAGCTTTGAGAAGCTTATTCTGGTCGACCTAGAAAAGAATGGAGCTATTCTGGAGTTTCCCTCTAGAACTAGGCAAGAAGGCAAGAAGAAGAGATTAACTGATTGATGCAGCTACCCACAGAGCAATGGGCACAGCAATAAGTAGGATTACACATTCCAAAAGAGAGGACAACCAGTCTGGGAAATCCATGCTGGAATGTTCTTCCAGGTTGACCTTGGAGATCTCTGAGGATAGAGTCTTCTTACCTCTTCTATTTTGAAGGGACAGGGGGAGGGAAATCCTGTATCTGATGCCAAATACATGAAGGCCATTCCAGTTAGTTGATGGAATCCACAGCTTGAAAAGAAAGCAACTTGTTTTTGCAAGCATTTCTAGGGAGCCAGCTCCTGTTTCCATTCACACCAAATAACCTCAGGTCAGCAAATATGGAAGGATGACCTTGGCCAAGGCTTCCAATAGCCAAGGCTAAGGAGGCTCTTGGGAAAAGGCCTCCAAAAAGTCCACAGATATTACTTATTGGGTCTGCCAAAGAGACTTTTGACCAAAACAACATAGTAGTGCTAAGGCAGGCCAGGCAGTAGGAAGTGCAAAAGTTCTGTTCTAATGGCCACTGACCATGGACACTTCTACAATCTGCTCTTTGGTGGTCTGACCTGGTTTAGCCAAGGGGCAGTGCCAGGGAGAACCACTTCCACCTAACTTCTCTAAAGAGTTAGAGAAGCTAGGAAGTGTGACAACCTGCTTATCGTCACCTAGCAACAAGTGTTACTGGGAGAGACCTGAGTTCTGACTCTGAATCAGCTCCCCACCACATACACACACACTCCTGCATGAACTTGTACAGGTTACGCTCCCACGCTCGGTCTTAGTTTCCTCACTGTTAAAAGTAGGATCTTGGTTTTGCTCTGAGGCTTTGAAAATACAGAAAAGCGAGCTTTGCTTTATGCAACTGATAAAGCAGAAATTTTTACTCTAGACTGCTGTGTGTCTGTGTGTGCAGCAACTTTGTAATGGAATTTATAAACCAAGGCTAAAAGACAGGATTTTCTAGGGTCAGTCCACTTGGGTAAACATGGTTTAGGCATATTACTAAATTCAGGAGGTAGAGGAAGAATAAGGCTCATTTCCTTCTCTTGAGGAGTTTTGAGTTGGTGGCAAGACCTGTAAAAAGATAATCACAGCACAGTGTGGTAGGAGCAACAAAGGACCTCCTACAGCCTAGTGATAGAAATAAGGCAGGGGCAGAAGTTAGACCCTCCTTCAAGGAGGGTAAAGGAAAGATTGAAAAAAGGCTTGCCATCAGGAAAAACAAACAACAACAAAAAAGCCCAAAACCAAAAAACAAAAACCACCCTACATTGTCTTCTTTGAAGATTGTGGGTTTTCTTAAAAAGAAAGTAAGGAGTGGCTGCAGAAGAGATAAAGGAAGGCTTTCCAAGACAAAAGGCAAAGCATAAGGCCTGGAAAGGGAAAGGAGGTAGCATAATCTGAGATGTAACTGGAAACCATCTGCTAACTCAATGTTATTGCAGGATAAAGCAGAAGAAAATGGCACAGTGCGGTATTCTGGACGCGAGCAAATATGGTCTAAAAGCAATTCCATCCTTTTTTTGTTTGAAAATACCTTATACAATATTTTGATGTATAAAATGTTTCAAAGAGTAAAATAATTAACACTCATATACCTGCCATTCTGTTTGAGAAGGAAAACATGCCCAATGTAATTACAAATCCTTGCCTTCCCTCACCCTGAGCAAACCCATGGAGACTGAGTTCCTCTCTCAAGGTTGGCAGCACAGTAATTGAACCCCCAGGAATGGGGTATCAAGTTGGAATTGTAATTGATTAATTCTTATTGTGAAATCTAACTGTCACATGGACTCGCATATGACTATCCCTGAAGTCAGTACATTCCTTCCCAGTACCAAGCTAAAGGGTACACCACATCTTAGTCAAAAGCCAATTTGTCAGTTAACAGTGAGAGATTCCAGGCAGTCTGACCAGTTTATTCTTTCCCAGTGGCTACTTCCCCATGAAATGTCAAATTACAGACATATGTTCTCTGGGTAAAACTGGAATCAGATGGATCAAAAGTCAAGTGGTGCACGTGTAAGGTAGCCTGATTCAGATCTTCTTCCCTTCTCTCTCCCTCTCTCCCTTCCTTGCTTCCTTCTTTCCCTCCTTCCTGTGGTGGCAAGATAAAATACCGAATACCTGATTAAATCTGAATTTCAGGTAACCAATTAAATTTTCAGTAGAAGCATGTACCAAATATTGCATGAGATATACTTATGTGAAAAAAATTACTCACTGGGCACCTGGGTGGCTCAGTTGGTTAAGCGACTGCTTTCATTTCAGGTCATAATCCTGGAGTCCCGAGATCTAGTCCCTTCATGGGGCTCCCTGCTCAGCAGGGAGTCTGCTTCTCGCGCTGACCCTCCCTCTTCTCATGCTCTCTCTCTCTCTCATTCTCTCTCTGTCAAATAAATAAATAAAATCTTTAAAAAAATGACTCATTGTGTAATCTGAGATTCAAATCCAGCTGGGCATTCTATATTTATATTTGCTAAATCTGATGGTCCTATAATCCTTCCTTCCTTTGATAGATATTAAAAATCAATGACGTGTTAGTAAATGGGACTTTTTTAATACATTCTTGCTACCAGTACCTGTTAAACTCCCACCTTACATTTTTAGGAATTTCTAACTTTCTGAATCCTGTCTCACTGGGGTTGAATGGGATGAATTCAACTCCTCAAGTCATCTGGCTCTACCAATGAGATGGCCCTCAGTAAACTTTGATTGACAAGTGAGCAACTAGGGAAGAAGCACCCCTCAAAATCCTTTTTGTCTGCAGGGTGGTCTCAAAGACACCCACCTTTTGCTAGTGAGATTTTTTTTTTTTAAGATCAAGTCTGGTGGTTTTCTTTACAGAGGACAGCATCAGGGACAGAGGTATGCTTATCATCCCAGTTCTGAAACATGGTTCGGAACATTTTTTTTCTGGAAATTCAGGCCTGAGCATGATTTTCTAGCACCACTAGATTTGGTTTCTATTGCCTATGTGTAAGAAACCTGTTTATACTAAGAGCTTTATAACTAATAAGGATCCTCTGGCTCCAACTGTATGATTCTTACAAGGGAGTGGAGGAGGCTGACCTTAAAAAAAAAAATACAGAATGACAAATTATGGGCCACCTGTGTGGCTTAGTCAGTTAAGCAACTGCCTTCAGTTCAGGTCCTAATCTTTGAGTCCTGGGATCCAGTCCCCCATCGGGCTCTCTGCTCAGTGGTGGGTCTGCTTCTCCTTCTCCCTCAAGTAAATAAATAAAAATCTTTAAAAGGGGGGGTGCAGGAGAAAAATATTTATAAAAAATAAAAGAATGACAAGTTATGATAATTTGTGATTAGTTCTATGATCTCTATGAAGAACTCCATCTATAGGGAAGTGTTAATAGAGGGAACTAACTTCAGTATCAAGTAATTCTACAGCAGTCCCAGGTAGATGATGGCAGAATGAGTAAGATAATTCTGCCGAGGACAGCAGGAAGCCATTGAAAAGTATCAGATGGGAGAGTTGCTTGATCTCATTTTTTATTTTTAAATGCACTTGGCATGTATAATGGATTTGCATTGGGTCAAGAGTAGAAGTAGTTAATCCCAACCCCCCACTTCCATGCCTCCTGCACCACCTTGCATGTGGTCTATCCTTAGTGATCCAATCACATACAGAGAGGATGGAGAAGGGAAAAGCAGTAACTTTACCAGGGAGAAGCCTGGAAAACATGTCCTTAGCCAAATGATCAAAGTTAATGTTACAAGCTACTCTAGATTAAATGTTTGTATCACCTCAGCCTTTATATATTGAATGAATATATATATATATATATATATATATATATATATATATAGAGAGAGAGAGAGAGAGAGAATGTCTGTGGTTTATCAGCTACCCAGTCTAGGATACTCTGTTATGAGAACCCAAATGTTGCAGGATTTCTTTTCCTTAAGTGGTGGTTCTAGGTCACACAGCTTGGAAAAATGAAGAGACAGACCAGAAGAAGAATGGTAGGCAGCAAAGCAAAGTTTACTGAGTGATAGTTAAGATTATTAAATGATAACACAAGGCTCCTGAAGAGGCAGGGGACCCAAGAGGGTTGCCACGGGAGTTTCTAAGTCTAAGAGGTTTTTATGGCTTTGTAGGCAGGTTGCATTGTGATAAAAAGAGAGCTTCATTTCTGTGGAATTTTTACCCCAAATCCCTAACGTTAGTTGAATCAGGAGGCTACGTATCAGACAAACTCAGAATAAGGGACTACAAAATACTTGACCGCAAGTACTCTTCAGAACTGTAGAGACATGAAAAATAAGGAAAGACTTAGACACTTAGGTCCCTGAGGAGACTAAGGAGACAGGACAGTGTAATGTGCTCTCCTGAACTGGATTCTGGAACAGAAGAAAGTCTTTAAAAATGGGTCAAATATGATCCAAGTCAGATAATAGTAATGCACCAATATATCAGTTTCTTAGTTTTGGCAAATGAGCCGTTAGGGGATGCTCGGTAAGGAATCTAGAGGAACTCTCTATAGAGTTCTAACATTAAAGGAAAGGCATTGGGAGAATGGAGGAGCAAGGCTTAGAAACAAAAGCCTCACACTGGTCAAGGCTTTTCTAAGTGACTAACTACCCCAACAACACACACCAGATGTGTGCATGTCCCAAATCCTGACAGATTTCCAATCCTCTAATTCCCATGGAGAATAAAATCTTTTTTTTTTTTTTTCCTAGTCCCAGAAGCCCTCTCCCTAAGCTTCTTGTTTAACTGATTTATAAATGTTTGGTTTTTCATTTGCATCAAATAAATTGTTCCCAACAGTGAGCTGGTGATTCAGCCTGGGTGGGAAGCTAGCTCCCTGCTGTCCTAGGGCCATGTGCTTGCTAATTTGTCATGCTGCGCTTATGGCCTTAGGAATCTCTTTATTTATCCTGCAGTTGACTACAGTAGTTTCTCTTCAATCATTAAAAGGCTGGGTGGACCTGAAGAACTTGTCTAGTTTCTCCTCGCTTGTGGAAGGAGAGTGGGGGACAAGGAGAGGTGTGCAGGGGTAGGGGAGGGGAGCGCTGGGAGGGGCTGGAGATACCGATTTGGCAAGATTTCCTCAAACCCATGGCTACTGGTTTCAGGGAGTTCCCAGGTTATTTTAGTGTCTGAGCCATGGAATCCTACGTGGTAACTGGATAGAAAAGTGTAAGGCCTGATGGCCGGGAACAGTGACATTATTTGTGAGTACAATCCAACAACAAAAGGTAGAGTGGTGGACCTAGATTTTGGGGGCCTTATTCCACGCTTATTAGTATCCTGTGAGGTTTGGGTGCAGTAGATCCCAGCCCTGCAGACTCCACCTCTGGAAGTCCCATGGCACCTTGAATACTAATAATTCCTGTGAAACAGTCTTTCTCAGGAGTTGAGGAAACATTAGTATTTATTTTAACCATCTGTTGGAAGGCATGTTAAATAGAAATAAAGAAAAAGAAACCAGAGAGGGAGACAAACCATAAGAGACTGTTTATCATAGTAAACAAACTGAGGGTTGCTGGAGGGGAGGAGGATGCGGGGGATGGGGTACCTGAGTGAGGGACATTCAGGAGGGCACGGGATGGAATGAGCACCGGGAATTACGTAAGACTGATGAATCACAGACCTGTACCTCTGAAACCAATAATACATTATATGTTAATTAAAAAAAAAAAAAAAAAGGAAAGGAAGCACCTGAAAATAAAGAATGGCTGAGCCCTAAAATAATGAGAGTTGGGATGCAGTGTAATAGATTGTGCAGAATGCAGATAATTGTGCATTTTGTAGAAAGCAAAAATTCTAAATTATTATTATAGTTACAAATATTGTTTTATAATAACAAAATTGTTGCATATTCATTGTGGTACAGAATTATAGCTAAGAGAGTATGTTGATAGAAGCAGAAAACCTACTTCAATCTCAGCTCTGCCACCCCCTTAGGCACATCATGAGCCTCTCTGAGCTTCAAACTGCATATCTATAAAGTGGGATTATTGTGTTAGTGTCATTGTAATGAGGAAAGTAATGTAGATAAGTTATTTTTCACATCAAAAGCACTCAACCAAGGTGAGTTGTTATTGCAAATTGAACTTTGAAAATTTGAAGAAGGAAATAAAGATTATCCTTTATTCTACTATCTACAGCAAACTGGAATTAAGGTCATTTTTTTTCCAGGACTATGTGTATTTCAGGAATGGGACTTCCATTTCAGAGATAGGTTTTTTTTTTTTTTTTTTAGCATCTCATACACAGTTTTTAAAATGCTTTTTGACTGGACTACATAATAGACAGCTTTTTATGTCAAAACTTTAAATGCAATTCATCATTTTAAGAGCTGCATTTTATTCTATTGTATGGCTACAACAATATTTTACTAATGATATTACTTATGATATTTACATTTTCACTTTTACTGCTCTTTTTATTATTATTATTATTGAAAGCATATACAATGAGGATCACTCAATATGTGCGTTTTAGCATTTGTCCTATTATTAATAAAAAATATAATTGTTTCATCAACATCTATGCTCCTTTATATATTTGATAGCTATCATCAAAGTGCCCCAAATTTATACTTTCCACATGTCGTACAAGAATGTCTAGAAAATGCTCCATTTCAGGCGGGCATGCGCCTGAGCACAGGGGTACTCTAAGCCCTGATGTCTTGGAGGTTCAGGTTGTACATGACTTGGTCCAGCTGCCTTGCCTGGATTGATGAAGATTCAGTCAAGTCAGAGTTTCCATTGGATGTGTGATTCCAGATAAGCTTCTTCCTTAAAATTTCTTGGGTCTTAGTCCCTTCATTTGTAAAATGGGAACGAAATGCATACTGTGGCTGAGAAAATTAAGAGGAAATATAATAAAATATTATTATTTAGTGCCTGATTCATCACAGGCACTTAGTAAATAGATGCCCGTTTCCCCCATTCTTTTGTAAACTGTGAGTTTTTGTGCCTTGGTGCCTTGTAAAAGTAGATGCTTATAAACTTATGTTGCTGTTTTGAATCTTTTTATTCCTGAAAAAATGTATTAAGATATAATGGATCAAAGAGGGTATCTATGGAGTTAGCTAGCCTTAAAGAGTGGAAGAAAATGAGAAGGTCTAGAAGATGGGGGTGAAAGTGGGGGAGGAGGCGGCGAAGAGGGGAACTCGAATTTGGAAGACAGACCCATCTGGAGTTGAATTCTAGCTCTGTCACTCACTGCCTCCGTGAGTTAGGGCTTTAAGTTAACCTCCTTGAACTCAATGTCCTGATCAATGATATGCAGCTCACGGCTTCTCTCTCAGTGTGTTCTTGGGAGGAGTAATCGCAAGAATGCAGGTAAAGTGATCAAAGTACTTTCAGACACACGCCAGAGGTCTGATAAAAGGTAATTCTCATTTATTATTGTCATCATTAGTTTCCCTGTTGACATTATTATTCCATCATTATGTCCATTATTGACAATATTAAACATAGCTTCTTGTGATTAACTCTCAAGAAACCCTCATGGCTTAGCACAGTAAATCTATTATGGCTCCCACTGGTCCCCTAAAGTGTCATTGATCCACTTCTTCATGGCAAAGATTAAAACCACACATTGAATTTCTGTCTCAGCTGATCTCAAGGCTTTGCCGGTAGATAGACACTGACCAATTAATACACATAATGGACTTAGGAATCAGGAAGAGCCCAGCATGGAAACAGGGTCTCTTTCTATCTTTTGTGTTCTTCAGACAATTTGCTCCTCATTCATTGCCAATAGCCATTATTCTTTTTTTTTTTTTTAAGATTTTATTTATTTGACAGAGATCGCAAGTAGGCAGAGAAGCAGGCAGAGAGAGGGGAGGAAGCAGGCTCCCCAGTGAGCAGAGAGCCCGATGCAGGGCTCGATCTCAGGATCCCGATATCATGACCTGAGCCGAAGGCAGAGGCTTTAACCCACTGAGCCACCCAGATGCCCCTAGCCATTATTCTATATCCATATCTGTAACTCTATCTGTCTGTCTGTCTGCCTGTCTACATATAATCTTTATATATGTCATGTCTGTCCTTTTATTTGTGTTTTGGTTTGCTGTTTTTTATGGGGTTTTTTGGTTGTGTTTTTGTTTTTGTTTTTGCTTTTGTATTTTGTTTATCACAGATCTTGAAGCCAGGATAGACAATGGTAAACCCACTTCAATTTGCTATGCAAGCTGTTAATAAAGGAAATCTTTGGGGCAAGTGTTTTCTGACAGTTGTGCCATGGTGGACTTAAAAGGGAGGAGATGAAAAAGGGGGTTTTGGGTTGTTGTTGTTGTTGTTTGGGGTGTAGGGTGTTTTGTTTTGATTTGTTTTGTTTTTTGCATTGCCTCTGACTGCAAATTCACCATACTATCTACAATAGAAAATAATGTCAGGGTGTAAAATATGCCAGAGAGAGGATACATATGGGTCTTCCAGGTCGCAGTGTCCCATGGTTCCCAATCGTACATATAGAGAAAAGCCCAGTAAAATGCATAGAGGAAGCTCAAGGATCCCTTCCCATAAAAAGAGGCCTTTCTATCAAGTGATAACTGAGGCTTAACACCCTCTTTAAAGTGTCAAACATTTCTAAGTAAACTGTTATAGGCAAACATCAGTCTAGAAGAGTCAGTGCACATCTCTGATGATCCTAAACTTACTTAGTTTTTGTTGGTTCAGCAGCCCAGTGTTATATTGTGGGGGAGGTGAGCTGCTTTGTCTGCTTTGCTTTTATTCCGTCCCCCTCCCCCATTCTCAAGCTGTCAAGTCTTCTATTGACATTTAGCTGTGTCTGCCAACTCCTCTTCCTTTTCTAAATCACTATGTTTCATCTGCTGGGGGAATAAAAAGAGAGAGAAGGGGGGGGGGGGGTCGAGGGAGGGGAGAGAAGCAAATAATGAAGCCAGCTACGTAAAGTGTAGTATTTAATAAGCTTTTGTGAGACCTGGCAGAAGAGTCAGGGGTTTTGAGCTTTCATTCATTAAATTCCATCTACAAGTATTCACCAGGCTTCTTTGTGTAAAACCTTGTGATAATCCACAGGCTATAGTTTGTCCTGGGCAGCAAAGCACACTGTTTGGGAGCTATAACCTTTTAACAAGTGTATTTCCATTTTCAGGAGCCTTTTCAAATGTCTGAGTTTATGACTAAACTGTGGATGGCCAATACTGTTAGCTTCTGACCTCTGAAGATTTGATTTATTACTGAACTACCCTACCTGTGCACGTGTGGTTCTTACGTCTCCTCCCAAAGCATAAGCAGGCATAGAGTTTTTTGTCTGTTTGTTGTGATCCTGTGTTTGAGGCAAGCAAAGTCAGAATGTTCATCCACTTCTTAGAACACACGGAAGAGATGCTCATAAATTGTGAACCATTTGCAACCCTTAAAAATATCAGACTTGAATGCACTGCCCACCAGCTGAAAGCTCATTCCCTGAGACTTCGTTCAAGCCTGGGACAAGGAGAGCCTTTTGATCTCTTATTGCCTCCGACTGCAGAGATCCCGTGTTGGAAAGACGCTGCCCCACGAATCAGGAGACTTGGATTCTAGTCTGACCTTTGTGGGAGACTTACAAGCAAACATCCTTGGGCCCTGGTTTGTCTCTTTTCCTCTGTAAAACGAGGATGAGCCTATCTGGTTGAAATGATGACAGTCTTCAAACACTATTATTAAGCCAGGTATATCATCAAGCCCCTCTGCAGCCTGGGACCTAACCCGAGACAGAACAAGAATCCTCTCCCCTGTCAGACAGCACGGTTCTGCTTGATAATTTACAGATCTTTCTCCCTGTAGGAGGTATCAGCAAAAGCCTAATGATAATAGACACACAAAGAAACTGTCTAGAGTGTCCCTCTGCCCTCACCACTTCACCCCATTCCTTCCACAGGAGGCTGGGCAGGAGAAGCAATTCCGGGAAAGACTACTAGTCTTTTCATCAACAGCCTCCCTGGGAACCTCAGTGTGTTTCTATCTGGCTGGCTGCTCGCTGGCCTGAGGTCACGCACGGGGAAGAACACCAGCTCCAAGCAGACTCTTTACAAGAATTTGAGCATTGCGTGCTGAAGACTAACAGATGTGCACTTTCTCCTCCTACACAGTCTAGGGCCAGACACCGGCTCTCTGGAGGTGAGACCTGTCTCCTGGGTCCTAACAGCAAGCATCCAACAGCCTCACGTGCCGCAGCCTCTGCCTTAGATCTGGAAATGTAATAGAGAGATGAGGGCAGTTAAGAGACTGGAGTGGCCAAACCTAGGTCGATTCTGGGTTCTGACACCTTCTAGCTATGCAGCTTTTCTAAAAGCGCTTCCCTTATCCCTAAAAAGGGGATAGCCACCTTTTGTAAAGATTAATGAAATAATGTAAGATGCCCATGAATGTGTAGCACAGAGCACAAGCTTATAATTGATTATGTATATAAATTTATTAATTCCCCTCTTCTTCCACAAACCTACCTGGCAGATCCCTTGGGAATCCCTCTGTTCCTTATAAAAGGTAGCAATACTCGAAATCTTCTTTGAGTCAAGTCAATTCTGACACCATAAAGAGCTTACAGAGATGAAGATGAAAAACTGTGGGGCTTTTGTTTTTGTTGTTGTTTTAGGTTTTGATTTCTGTTTTTTCGCATTGCCTCTGATAGCAGACTCATCAGGCCGTCTGTAATAGACAAATGACCAGTGTCCGTCATATTCCCTGCTGCTCTGTCTCTCACATGTCTGTCTGGCCATCTGCCTGTCCCTGGCCGTGGTAGGGGGTAAGGAGATGTGTGGCGAGGATAGGGTTGCTGCTCCCTCCCACACAAAGGCACCCATTTACATGAAAGGGGACAAGCAAAGTCAGGAGAGAGCCAGGCATGGTCCCTCTGCCTTCTGGAAGCAGCGCACCCTTTTCATCTGAACCCCTGAAAAACCTTCCTTGCCTAGCTCTGTTCTGACCTTCAGCAGGAGGACTCACACTCTGCCTGTTGAGAGCATGTGTCAGATGCTGGGCTTGTAAATGTGATGTTTTACAGATCTTATGAATGGACCCAACAATGCCCTTGGGATGCTCCCATCGGAATCAGGAGACCTTTTAGTGGCCGTGGAATAACCCTGTGGTTACAGCTTGAATCCTCACCATCAGCCAGAGCTTTGTGCTAAATGTCTTAGAGCCAATACTGATATTTAAGGACACAAGGAGTAATCAGTATAGTCAAGGGCTACATCTAGAAAGTGGCATGCAGAGGCTTCACACCCAATTCTGGCTGAATCCGGGTTGGTTTCCTAAACCTCCTGGCCCTGGTGCTTCTTTCCGTTCTGTGGGTTGGTTTTGCAGTGTCAGCCTCTGGCCTGACATCTGGCAGCATCTGCAGTGATATAGAGGGTCTTGGTGAGGCCCTCTGTCCCTCATATCCAGAGAGGCTCTGCCTTGAAGTGTGGCATGGTGACACTCAGGTTACTTCTCTGAGTCTATTCACCCATTAGTAGGAGGGAGGTGCTATGACTCTCTCCTTCTTAACCCCCAACCTTCTGGAGAGACTAAAGAGACTGATGAGGCAGGTTTGTTTATTCATTTATAGAGAGGGGTTGGGAAGGGGCAGAGGAAGAGGGAGAGAGAGAATCTTTTTTTTTTTTTTTTAAGATTTATTTATTTATGTATTTGACAGACAGAGATCACAAGTAGGCAGAGAGGCAGGCAGAGAGAGAGAGGAGGAAGCAGACTCCCTGCTGAGCAGAGACCCTGATGTGGGGCTCGATTCCAGAACCCTGGGATCATGACCTCAGCCAAAGGCAGAGACTTTAACCCACTGAGACGCCCAGGCACCCCAGAGAGAGAGAATCTTAAGCGGTCTCCACACCCAGCATGGAGCCCAATGAGGGGATTGACGCCACAACCCCCAAGAGCATCACCTGAGTCAAAATAAAGAGTTGGAAAACCAACCAACTTAGCCACCCACATGCCCTCTTTCTTTCTTTCTTTTTTTATTAAAGATAAGGAGGCTCAATACCTTTACTGTGTCCAAACGGAGAGTATATATGCTAATATCTTTGGGCAGAGTTCACTGTTTGCCTATCACTAACATAGATTCTAACTGTAAGAATCACCTAATAAATGGGGCCCCTGGGTGGCTCAGTTGGTCATGTATCTGCCTTTGGCTCAGGTTATGATGCCAGGGTCAGGATCCCTGCTCAGCGGGGAGTCTGCTTCCTTCCCCTCATGCTCTCTCTCTCTGTGTCTAAAATAAATAAATGAAATCTTAAAAAAATAAGAATTTCTAATAAATGATATTTTATAAAGCATCACAAAATTGATGGAGGATAAAAGGAAATAAATAGGTGGATGGATGGAGAGAGAGAGAGAGACAGTGTAGTGGTGGGGATTTTAAATATTTTTCACGGTTTGGTATAGTGAATCATGCTCTATTTTAAAAATTCTAACGAATAGTAAAAATTCTGAAATGTTCCAGAAAACCCTGCCACAAATTGAATATCTTTGTAAGAAAAAAAAAGGAAAGGGAAATTCATTTTAATTTTAGCTATTTTTGTTGTTGTCTTCTTGTCTTATTTTCCACATCCAGCCTTGCAGTGATTCAGAGGCTGCCCTAAGTGTGTCAGGTCAGTGGTGCATGCTGTGATGTGGGAAGAATGATAGTACCTAAGTGTGATTTTGAGCAGCTGTTGCTGAAGACGAGGAGGAAAGGTACAAGCAATCGGTGCAGTACACTCCTGTTTTAGAAAAATCAAAACAGGAAGTGAATCGAAGCCATCACTAGTAATAAGGCTGAACGAAATAAGTGGGATTGGGAATTAAAAAAAAAAAAAAGTTCTTTGTTCTTTTACTTTTATTTTTTTTAAAAGATTTTATTTATTTATTTGACAGAGAGAGATCACAAGTAGGCAGAGAGGCAGGCAGAGAGAGAGAGGAGGAAGCAGGCTCCCTGCTGGGCAGAGAGCCCGACACGGGACTCGATCCCAGGACCCTGAGATCATGACCCGAGCCGAAGGCAGAGGCTTAACCCACTGAGCCACCCAGGCGTCCCTCTTGGTTCTTTCTGATAGTTTCCAAACATACTCAGGTCACACAGGGTCGTGTGGTTGCTGTGGGAGTGGGCAGCCCTGCTCCACACTGTCCCTGAGAACCCAAAGTCCTTTCATCTTACAGTGCTTCTCTTCACAACATGGGGTCTTCATGAGGGCTACAGAAGCGGCCAAGTTTAGAATATCATATGTCAGATTTTAGGGCAGGTGTGGAAATGGTGCCATCACATCAGGATAAAATTCAGTCACACCATGCCAACCTCACTGCAAAAGAGAATGGGGAATGTCTTCTTGTGTGTCTAGGACAACTTGCAAGGTTCCATGACCAGTATTTCACTGTCTTTGTTACTTACCTTCTTTGGATTTCTTGCTGTACTCTTGCCCCCTTCAACCTAATTTCAACCCAGAAGCCAATGGGATAATATAAAAACAAAATCAGATTATACCATTTCTGTGTTCAAAACTCGGCAGAGACTCTAGGATTGTTACAGAGTAAAAGCTAAGTCATCACAATGGCCTGCATGGCCCCCATGATCTTACTAACCTCAACTTCTGCTCCTCTCTCCCTCACTCACTGCTTCCAGCCATGCCGGGATCCTTAGAGTGTCCTCTTTTGCTGTGGATATACTCTGCCTGGAAAGGTTCTTACCCAAATCACCCTATCTCTTATCTCCTTCAAGTTCAAATTCACCTTTTCAATGAGGTCCACAAGCATCATCCCACTTACATTTTAATTTCCCTTCCACCAGATTCTTCCAATCCCCTTTACCTTGCTTCCCCTTTTCCCAGATCACTTACCACCTTTTATCTAGTTTTTAAACTCATTATTGTCTATTATCTGTTTCCCTCTCCCCCCTAGACAAGAAGCACCCTGATTTGGAAGTCACAGGGTACGAGAGCTGTGTGGTGGTAGGGGAGACATTACACATATTTCATTCTGTATCTGGTGCAGAGACAGAAATTTCAGTCCTTCTTGTTCTGTGATGTCACCCAAGTGCCCAGAATAGTGCTTGTAATGACTTAGTTAGGCACTCAAATGAGTTAGAGAATTATGTGATTGAATGGATTCCACCCAGTAAAAAGGTCCTGATACATTGCTCATTTTTCAAAACATGTTCGAAGACCTCAAAGTTTGGACTTTACAGCTCTAGACCTTGATATATTCATTTTCCCCTCAGCAGTGCTCAGTTTTCCTTCCTGCAAAATGAGGACTTTCACCATGTCTACTACATCTACCTTTCAAGGTTGCTATAAACACTGCAACATGATATGAGATATGATATGGAGCAAAATACAATTTTAACACCGGAAGCACTAATTAACATTATTTACCTAGGGATATGGTTTGGTTACTCTGCTGCTTGCACAGAAACTCCATGTTGCTGTGATCTGATTTCTGATTATATTGGTAGGTATCCCTGGGCCATTTCTCTAGGGGCCTGCTCTTTGTCCACTGCTTGCTTGCCTACTCCTGGTGAGCCAGACTGCACCTTGTTGGTGGATAGAGGGCTCTCTCTTGAGACAGCTAAAGCCATCAGAGGCACACCAGGCTAGTGCTACTCTTCTAGTACCCACTGGGACCTTCTGTTGAAAGAGCTGTCTCCTCTCTGTTCAGGAAACAAAGAAGCCTCAGCCTGTCTGACATCTCTACCTATACTGCCCACAGCTTAAACTGCCAGTCTTGTCTGGACTGATAAAAAATAAGACATGGTAATCCTAAAGGCATCATTTTTGCTAAGAATCCTCCCCTTCTCTTCCCATTGTGTCTCAAGTGAGCTCCAGGGTATCAGTGGAGGCTGAAGCTTTCTTGTACTTTATCCATCCTCTGTGAGTCTGTGCCCTCATGAATAAATCTGCTTCAACTCTATCCTAGAACTTGAAGACTAACTAACCCTTACCTGGAGGACACCCAAGGCAAGGATATCGGTGGGAAGTATGACTACTTGCAGGGAATGATCAGGATTGTTTGTAAATGAATAGATAAGGGTTGTTTGTTGAAGCTTAAAACTGAGTGCCTAAACGTGCTTGGGAAAAAAAAATGTGTTCTTTCAAACAAGGTTATTTTTTCCACATGGCTCTAGTAATACTACTTATTGTTTGATGTGGGAAAAATTATCATTATCGTGATAGAGCCAATCTAAACCACATCCTGTCTGAGTGATCATTTATGAACTTGAAAACAGGAAATTTTCCTAAGCAGACAGCCATCCCCCAATTCCCACTTTTACTATGATTTTTATGTAGGGTCTATTCCCTTTGCCTTTAGCAAATTGTTACCCTCTACTCTTGCAATCTGTCCTTATTTAGGAGACTTTAGAAGTCTTCAAGGGAGTTTCAGAAAGCATCTCCAGAAGCTATTTATAAACATCACCAAGTCTAATTAGTCGATTGAATAGGAAAGTTGGCATCTAGCTCAGTGATAGACTAAGATAAACATGGGCAAGGTGGAATGGAGACCATCTTCCAGCACCAAATTCTAGCCCAGAGATCACTTCAGTTCATCCAGAACTCTGAGAACATCCAAAGAGCAAGACTCCCAAAGAAATAAACGTTCCCGTTCCTCACGGCCTCATTCCTGGCTCCTTCTTGGAACCCCTGACTTGCTGCTGAAAGCCCTGGAGAGTCATATCTGGAGCTGTGGACACACTGATTTCAGGGGGTTTCCTTGTTACCACAGTGACATCTGGGCAACAATAGACGATTTACTCAAGGACATGCCCCCTTTTCCTGTTATCTTCACCCCTCTGTTTTCCCAAATAGAACCAAGTGTGGGAACAGACAGACAAAAATCACTCCCTCAGCAACCTCTGGCCCTGTCCTAACTCCCAACCCCACTCCATCTCTCCATGCTCTGACCTGATCAGCCTTTATTAAGCACCTATGTATTGCATTCCAGCTATAGATCAGGTCCTGTACTCAGTGAGTCGAATCTACAACATGATTTAGTCCTCACCTACCCAGTGGGATAGGTTCTTTTGTTACTACTATTTAACACAGAGGAAGCTGAGAGTCACAGAATTTAAGAGACTTATCTGAGGCTGCACGGCTAGGAAGTGGCAGGGATTGCCTCACAGAAGTGCACGCTTCTTTTTTCTTTTTTTTAATTGTTACTGAAGTATAATTAACAGTGTCATATTAGTTTCAGGTATACAATATAAGGGTTCAGTAATTCTATATATGACTCAGTGTTCATCATAAGAGTACTCTTTGTTTTTGCTTTTAGGGTTTTTGTTTGTTTGTTTGTTTGTTTTAGAGAGAGGTAGAGAGGAGGGGAAGGGATAGAGGGAGAGGGAGAGAGAGAATCCCTCTCAAGTTGCATGCCCAGCCCTGAGCCTGACACAGGGCTCTGTCTCACAACAGAGAGATTTTGACCTGAGCCAAAATCAAGAGTAGAGCATTTAACCAACTGAGCTACCCAGGAGCCCCATGATAAAGATACTCTTGTTTCCCTTCACCTATTTCATCCACCCTCCCATCTACCTCCCCTCTGGTAACCACTGGTTTGTTCTCTGTATTTAAGAGTCTGTTTTTTTTTGTTTGTTTGTTTGTCTCTTTTTTCTTTGTTCATTTTGTTTCTTAACTTTCACATGTAAATGAAATCATATGGTATTCATCTTTCTCTCTGTGACGTATTTCACTTAGCATTATACCTTCTAGACCCATCCATGTTGTTACAAATGTCAAGATCTCATTCTTTTTTATGATTGAGTAATCCATATATATATAAAAACATATTATATATACATACACACACACACACACACACACACATATGCGTGTGTGTGTCTAGATATGTAGCGTGTCTTCTTTAACTATCCACTTATGGATGGACACTTGGGTTGCTTCCATAATTTGGCTATTGTAAATAATGCTGCAATAAACACAGAGATGCATATAACTTCTCAGATTAATGTTTTCATTTTCTTTGGGTAGATACCCAGTAGTGAAATTACTGGATCATATGGTAATCCTATTTTTTCATTTTTTGAGGAAACTCCATACTATTTTCCATAGTGACTGTACCAATTTGCTTTCCTACCAGCAGTGTAGAAAACATAAGCTATAAATTATAGTTTGTTTGACATTGGCCATAGAAATATTTGTCTAGATATATCTCCTTAGGCAAGGGAAACAAAAACAAAATTAAATTATTGGGACTACACCAAAATAAAAACCTTTTGCACAGTGAAGAAAACCATCAACAAAACAATGAGACAACCTATTGAATGGGAGAAGATATTTGCAAATATTGTGTCCAGTAAGGAGTTAATACTCAAAATGTGTAAAGAACTTATACAACTAAACACCAAAAAAAGAAAGAAAAAAAAATCCTGAAATGCAAATAATGCAATTAAAAATGGGCAGAAGACCTGAGCAGACCTTTTTCCAAAGAAGACATACAGATGGCCAACAGAAACATGAAAAGATGATCAACATCATTAATCATCAGGGGAATGTGAATCAAAACCACAATGAGATATGACCTTACACTTGTCAGAATGGTTAAAATCAAAAGAGCAAGAAATAATAAATGTTGACAGGGTTGTGTAAAAAAAAAATAAAAAAAGGAATGTTCATACATCTTTTTTCTTCTCTCTTTTCCATGAACTTTTTCTACCAGGAACTGTCACCCAGTTCTTGGAGGACATTGAGGGGTCTACAGTATGAACCTCAAGCAATCACTCCTTTCTCTCTAAATTTCAGTTTCCCTTTCTGTAAAATAAAATGATGGGGTTAAGCTCCATTCATTCTCCACCATTCTTGGACTCTAAAGATGCAATTAATGACAGCAAATGATATGCTGAAATATCTCAACTTGTAAAGTCTCACATACCTGCTTTTATTAAGCTTACTGAGAAGTCACCAGGTGGCAATTCTATGTGGCTTAGCAAGAGGAGAGATTGTGGACATCTTAGCCCACAGGTCAAGATAAATAAAGAAACATGCAGAGGGTGGTCATTAAACATTTTTCTGATTTTTGAAAATGTGAAAAACAACATTGGCTGTACAATTATGGCATAGATTCTAGAATTTAGGAAACTCTGATTCATATTGTGGCTGTGTCACTAACTTATTGTATGATTTGATGCAAGTCCCTAATTCTACAGGAATCTATTTCTCCACCTGTAAAGTGGAGATGTTAAAGCCATAAATATGCTTCCTTTCCAAGATCATTGAGAGGAGCAGACTGGCCAGAGTTAGCCTCTGACTAGCACATCACAGCCTGTGCATGTCAAAGTTCAAAACTAGATATCCAATATGCTCCCTTCGTCAGCCATAGAGACTTGACCTCTTATGGGAATAACTCTAGCAACAAAAATAGTCAGAAAAGGATGGGAGATGATTAGCTTTCTTCCCCAACAGCCTGACCATTAATGGAATTAAACAAGAACAGAACCTCTCATCCCTTGTACTTGCTCTTCTAAGCCAGTGAGACTCAAGAAGTGAAGCCTATTGAAGACACTAATTGTGTTTTTTGGCCAGTGGTTTTAAATACTTATTCGATTTTGAGCATCTTAGCTTTGGTCTGAACATTGTTTGAAAGCTCCAATTAAATTTACTACTCTCTCCTCTCTTGAAGCAGATTCCTCTTTGGATAACCTTGAATAAGAATGGCAAACAAAGACACATTCAAAAGCCCTGTTGTACTTTCCAAAGTAATGGCCCCTGGTGGGACAGTAGTCTTGATTTTTATTTGAATCCGTGTCTCTAGGCACAGAGGGAACATGCACCAAGAAATGTGCTTTCCCAGCATGCTTTGCTCCAGGGTCATACCCTTTTGGGTATTAGTCATTCTTAACTCATAAGATCAAAACTAAAGCTAAATAAAAGCTAAAAATGGATGATTTGTCACCCAGAAAGCACCAATAAAATGTAACCACATGGAAAGATGAGTTAAGCCAAGCCGGTCTTTCTCTTAAAGATAATATCCTCTAATGTCTCACGAGTTACTATGTTTGTTTCCCTATAAATCCTTCCTGACCCAGATAGGCAAGCCCTGCCCTTCATTTCTCCTTTATGAACCCACTGTTTTTTCCCTCACAGGAAAATTTTCCTTTGTGAACAGTTGTGCTTTCTGATTTGGGCAGGTGCCATGATTCCGAGTGGACCAGAATTGGGCCACCCACCTGCAGCAGCCCCACACATCCAGCCAGCACATTCTCTAACCTTCTTTCTAGCCCCCAGCTTCTAACAAGACCACCCCAGAGATTTCTGATACAGCAGTAAAGTCAAGTGTGGTTTGCTGAGCATCAACCTTGTAGAGAAGATGAAACCTAGTCCTAGTCCATTTTTTTAAAAGATAACCTCAGCTTGCCCAGTTGTTGGTCTTCACCATGGGAATATCAGCCCATGCATAGATTTTGACTGTGGGTATTATTTTTATCTTCTGTATTATGTAATCATATGAATACAAATAGTTAAGAACCCTGACAGAATACTTAAAATAAAATAATCATTAATATTAATACTGAACAATATTGTTAGTAGTACTAACAAATTTTATGTTATAATTTAATGACACTAATACTTTACTATTAATAACTCTGATACACATACTACTAAAATTATAATACTGATAAAAGTAAGGAGAATAACATACACCATGTGTTGAAAACCCACTCACGCATTTCTCTTATACTGTCTCCAGGTAGCCATGAGTAGATCATATAATCTTTATTTTGTATATAAAGAAATTAAAGTTCCACAAAGCTCAAGAACTTGCCTGTATCATACAACTCATAAACGCCAGGATGAATGCCCAGGGTTGAGAGGGAGACCCATGCATTTAACTACTCTGATCCTCTTCTCATCCATATGGTTAAGTAAACCAACCACCAACCATGTGAACATTGTGGGGAATTGGGGGGTGGGTGTTGGTCCTCTCTTTTCACAAAAGAATCAGCATAAGGGAAGATTTGATTAGACCTACAACATCCAGGTCTACTGGATTTGACTATCTACCCTCCACTCCCATCAATGCACACCTGAACCATTCTATTGTGAACAGTCTTGGCTGAATAGACCAACATCTGAATACATTTGAGCCAAATACATAAGGTGTCATTACCGTATGTATTAGGAAAATACGAGGGCTTGGGCTGCATGAGTTTTTCAATCTCATCCTCATCTGTTAATCTGGGAATCTGTAGAAGATAGGAAGGAAAGAAGGGAAGGGAAGGTGGAAGGGAGGGAAGGAAGAGTCTGGGTCTAAGTCTTTCAACCTGATGTTTCTTCTATCTAGAACATTCTTGCACCTACCTATTCATAAGACTGGCTCTTTTCTACTTTTCATGTTTAATATCAAGTGCCAAGTCCTCAAAAAGGCCTTCTCTGACTATCCTTGTGGAAGTGGCTCCCTACTGCCCATTCCAATGATTCACCCTCTGTTTATTTTCTTTTTAATATTCATTATATGAACGCACTTTGTTCTCTTGTTCATTGATTGTCCCCTCTAAGAAAATGTAAATTCCTAAAAGGCAAGGACCTTGCCAGTCTGGTTCACTGTTAAATCTCCTAATGCCCAGAAGAGTACCTGTCACCTAGAAAGTTATACATTAAAATCAGCTAGTGAATAAATTAACAAATTCATTTAAGAGAGGTTTACTGAGTGTCTGCTGTGTGCAAGGCATTATAACGGGTTCTGTGAGGGATAGAGAGATGAATTATTCATGGCATCTACTAGTAGGAATTTTATAGACTTATAGAGAAGGTGATTCTAGTAGTTGGTAATGGACAAATATAACTCTAGTGCAATTTAGGTGTAACTGGAGTCATTAGAGGTAGATAAAATTGTGTGGGGTAAACTTACACAATGTTGCCTATAAAACGTATTCAATAATTTTTTAAAAATGAGAAACTGTATGGGAGAGATTCACTCCAAATAGAGCCAGAGAATAGGTGGGAATTTCACAAAGATGGAAAGATAAACTTCACAATAAATAAAAATAAATTTCACAATAAATATTCACAATAAAGTTGCATGGTGAACCTGAGATCAAGGTGGACAGGGGTACTGCCTGTGGCATTCATTCTTTTGTTCCCAAAATTAAGGAAGGTGCCTGACATATAATAGGGATTTAATGAATATATGTTGAGTGGATACACAAATACATAAATGAGCTTATTGCAATCTGCTTGTGCCCATTTAATGGGTAAAATAGCCCCCTAATCTTTTAATCGTCCATGCATAATAAAAGTCTCCTTTCTTTTCTGTTAAAACAAAGAAGCATCCTCTTCCTCTACCTGCACCTGCTCAAATTCCAGGATTATCATTTGGGCTTTCAATTAGCATTGTAGGAGTCCACACTCATCCCTCCGTGTCCTGTCATCAAAGAAGAAATAGGAGCTAAAAACCCTGGGTGAGAGGGGACCAACCTTCCCATGACTTTAAAGAAAAATGAAGAGGGGAACCTGGGTGGCTCAATTGGTTAAATGTCTGCCTTCAGCTCAGGTCATGATCCTAGGGTCCTGGGATTGAGTCCCATGTCAATCTCCCTGCTCCTTGGGGAGGCTGCTTCTCCCTTTGCCTCTCTTTCTCTCTGTGTGTCTCTCCTGAATGAATTAAAAAAAAAAAAAAAAAGAAGAGAGAGAGAAATGAAGATACCCACATGAAAGGAATGGCCCTGAAGGTGAAGAGAAGTCTTTATGATTTCTGCTCTGCATGATTACTTTAACAGCTTTATTGACATTCAGTTTTACTTACCATAAAATTCACTAATTTCAAGTTTAATGCAATTCATGATGCAGGTAAATTTACCCAGTTGTGCAGTCATTACAGGATACAATGTTAGGACATTCCCATCAGCCCAAGCATGACTGGCCACTGGTCACTCCTGGTCCGACCTCCAGCCTCAGGCAGTCACTAATCTGCTTTCTATCCCTGCAGATTTACTTTTCTGGACATTTCATGTAAATGGAGTCATACACGTCCACATCATTAATTTCTATGTCAGAATTTTATATCTATTTGTTATCTGGAGGGAGAATCTGAGCATAACCCTTTTCCTATCCTTTTTGTGCCTTAGTTCCTTCATCTTTAAAATGAGATTCATAGTGCTCCCACATATGATTAAGGCATTTAGTGCAATGCCTGGTAAATACTATATGCTTAATAAATCACACTTTGTTATTATTATTTTTTTTATTGATTTTACCCCAGCACAGCTCAGCAAGGCCAGGATAAAGAAATCACAGGTTTAAAAGAGGAAATATTTCCATTCATATTCTAGCAGAGGGAAGCCAGTTTCTTTTCCAGGGCTTTCTGCTCTCATTTCTTCTTTGGGGATTGGATGTGGATGGATGTGAATAGCCATCTCATTCACTGCTGATTTACTGCCAGAGAAATGATTCTGGAATCTGAGTAGATGTAAGAGGAGGGTGTTTTTCTGTTTTGCTAGAAATGAAAGGAGACCTTTAATGCAAGCTCCAAACGACAAGGACAGGGAACTGGGATTTCCATTAGGCTGACATAGTAGTGTTTTTATGTCTGACTATGGCATATCCATTAACAGAAAGACTGAAAAAATCCATTTCTGTATTAAAACTCCAGTGGAAATGAAGGTTTGTTTTTTCTTTCTCCTCTCTCTTAAGGAATGTATTCCTTTCTCTTTTCAGACTGAAGAGAAAAAAGTATACAGTCCCTGACTGCAAGTCAGGAGTCTAAGTTTCTGGTGTTAGCTCTGTCCCCAGAGCAGTTGACTGAGTAAATCAGTTCCCCTCTTTGGACCTTAGTTTATTCTAGCTGTAAAAAGAAGAGGTTTAACCTCAGAATGCCTCCTCTAAAGTAAGACTCTGGTTCTAAGGCTGTGGGGTTCTTAGAGTAAGGGCAGGCCTGTAGATGGATGAGGAAGAGCTCAGAGCCACACACTTTCCTACAATGTCATGCATTTTATGGACCAAAGGTTTGTGTTGGAAGAAACAACTTTCTCATAAATCACAGAACATTTACAGTTTCTTTAATTTAAAGCAGGGGTGAGCAAACTGTGGCCTATACACCAAATCCAGCCTACCTCCTTTTTTTGTAAATAATGTTTAATTGGAACACAGCCACAACCGTCTGTTTACATATTGTCTATGGCAAAGGCTAAAATATTTACTGTCTGGCCCTTTTCAGGGGGAAAAAAAAAATCTGGTGACCTCTCATTTAAAGAATTGATTGGCTTTGTGAACCACCCTAAATAAAATTTGAAAATAAGTAAGTACCGTATATAGTTAAGCAATTTCAGAAAGCCCTGAGTAGTGGCAAATATGAATTGGCAGGTCACAGACCTAGTAAGAAAGAGTATGAAAAAAGAGCCAGTAAGGGATGAAGAGGAGGGAGAGGAGGAGAAGGATTAAGAAGAGGAGTCTTACTGAAGGTTCAAAGAAGCCAGATAACGATCTAAACACTACACTAATATATAATCACCTCAACTGTCGTATTATTATCTTAACTTTATAAATGAGGAAAATAATGCCTAGGAGTTTAACAAATCAACCAAGATCATAAAACTTGTAAATCATGACTTAGAAAATACTACTGTATGGTCTGGTATAATTTTTTTCTGTTACAAATGGGAAAACAGCATCCCATAGAAAGAAGGGGACTTGCACAAAATCCTTTATGACAGAGGAAAATGAGTCCCCAGTCTTCCTGACCACATAACCAGTATTCCCGCCATCACAGCATGCACTAGCCCATCAACTAACTTATGGGAGATTTACGTATCTGTATATCCCCTATCCATTTTACTGATCACTTCCAGACTATTAGATATAAGACAATAATAATCACATCTTCTGTTTCTTTTCCTAAAGCCCTGGTATCTGATAGGCATACAATAAATGCCTGGTTACAGTGATAGCAAGCATCTGTTGATATAGCATGATGTAACAAGAAATTATTTTAATACTTTGCACCTACCACTATTGGATCCTTAAAATAGTCCTATGTTAGGCACTCTCATTATCTATGAACATTATATACATATATACATAAAATATATATGTTTAAAATAAAGAATGTTTCCATGATCTCATAACTAGAGAGTTGTAAACTTTGGTTGTAACTTGGTCTCTACTCTAACATCTGGTCACTCCATGTGGTCCACCAACTAGTGGGCATGAGGTCACCTAGGACTGGTTAGAAATGCCGAACCTCAGGACTGTTGGATCATGATCCGCATTTTAACAAGATCCTCAGGTGATTTGTATGCACATTAAAGTTTAAAAATCTTTGCTCTAAATCAGCAGGCGATGCTCTTTGGGGTTGAATAAGAAAGGAGTGAATGAGTGATTGCTTTCTGTGCAGTGGCAAGAAACAAACTAATCAGATGAGAACATTTATCCAAAGCAAAGGACCCAAGGGTCTATTTCTATAAATCAAACCTATTCCAAAAATGAATGCTCTGTCTTCAGATTCTGTACTGATATGCTGCCCTGCAGTCTCCTGAAGCTGCCTCACTACAAATGTCTAAGATCTATATTTATATTCTCGGCTGCATGATAAATACAGAAGCAAATGCTTCAGGACTGAGTAACAGAGCTGGTTATACCAGCTGGTGACGCACCCAATATGTGTTTTTAGGCAGGAGGCAGAGGGGAAATTACCATCTGCTCAGTAACCTGTGAGTTACTATTTCCCGAAAATCTAAGTGTTTTCCAATTCCTTGAACATGAATTAAAACATAAACTCAAGGCAATAGTTACTTTTGCCCCTGGAAAATGCCTCCGACTTCTAGATATAATCAGAGGTAGCAGGGACCATGGGACTTAATCAAAGTGGTAGGGATTATTTTGTACTTGGTTATCATCTTTTTCAGATTTTTTTAAAAGATTTTATTTATTTATTTGACAGAGAGAGAGAGAGATCACAAGTAGGCAGAGAGGCAGGAAGAGAGGGGGTGAAGCAGACTTCTCGCTGAGCAGAGAGGCCGACTTGGGGTTCCATCCCAGGACCCTGAGATCATGACCTGAGCTGAAGGCAGAGGCTTAACCCACTGAGCCACCCAAGTGCCCCCTTTTTCAGATTTTTAATAGAAATTTCCAAATAATCAAAAAAATAGGAATTTCTAAATAATAATAAAAAAAAATATTCCATCCTAAATCATCTTACCTCCCCAAGTCCGCTGTTTCAAGAAGATGGGAATCTGGGAAAGCATCTCACTGCCACTTCAGTTGAGAGGTGGCTAACAATGATTTCCCTCTTCTGTAACCAAATCCTTTGGGTCCTGTGCTCACTGTACTTCCTCTGACCCTCTGTTGTCTCAAGGGTTATATGAAGATAATGTCACCTACCATTACTGGGTCTTGGTGAGTTATTTCCCTTCATTACACTGGATTGTTCATAGAGCCATTGACTTAACTTTCGAACAATCATGAGGATAGAAATGCCACGTGAGTTTCAGATCCCATTTCCAAATAGTCAAATGGCATAGGTTCCATTAGATAATGAGAAGACCCAGAAGTCAGCATTTCAAAGATAATTTCCAAGTGACTTAATCCAGATGGTCTCAAAACCATAATTTGAAGTCTCTCTCTCTAGTGGTTCCTTGCATTTCTCTAATACAAATTCTAACTCCCTAAGCAAATATGACTTCCCAGTGGGGCACTTGGGTGGTTCAGATGGTTAAGCATCTGGCTCTTGATTTCAGCCCAG
The DNA here is from genome assembly GCF_011764305.1 of Mustela putorius furo. Taxonomy (NCBI): domain Eukaryota; kingdom Metazoa; phylum Chordata; class Mammalia; order Carnivora; family Mustelidae; genus Mustela; species Mustela putorius. The sequence continues at coordinate 817,831 of NW_025422439.1, read as the reverse complement.
GTCATGATCTCATGGATCAAACATGAGACTGAGTTCTGTATCAGGCTCCATGCTCAGTGGGGAGTCTGCTTGGATTGTCTTTCTCCCTCTGTCCTTGCCACTCCCACTTGAGCTCTCTCACTCTCTGCTTGTCTTTCTCTCAAATATACAAAATAAGTATTTAAAAAATATGGCTCCTCAAAACAGGTTAAGCCCAAATTTGAGTTAATGCCACAGCACATAAGGGCAAACTCTATGGTGTGCTCTCCGGCACTTTGCTCAGTGTACCCAACTCTATGAAAATAGTAGCAGATTGCACTCATTTGTTTAACCATGACTTGTTATTGTGAACAATCGGATTCGATTGAATTCCCTTTTGCTTGCAGTGGTAGCAGCTCTACTTCCGCAACTGCTCTCAGTAATTTTTTTTTAAGATTTTATTTATTTATTTGACATAGAGAGACACAGTGAGAGAGGGAACACAAACAGCGGGAGTGGGAAAGGGAGAATCAGGCTTCCTGCTGGGCAGGGAGCCGGATGTGGGGCTCGATCCCAGGATGCTGAGATCATGACCTGAGCCGAAGGCAGACAGTTAATGACTGAGCCACCCAGGCACCCCCGACTGAGCTACCCAGGCACCCCTCAGTGATCTTTTCTTATGTGCACAATAAACTTCACCTAAACACCAAATACCTAAACACTACTACTACTACTATTACTGCTACTACTACTACTAATGGCTCCAACTTCTCCAAGACAGCTTGCATCATTTTTATATCTTGCCTATTTTGAAATGGGACAGTAGCACATCTATTTATTTATAATGTAAATGCAGATCTCATGTTGGGGGAATATCTTATAACTCATCCTAATGCCTGAGCTATGTTCAGATTTTTTTTTCTTTCTTTCCCATATCCAAGACCCCTCCTGTCCCAATCAAAATAAAATATTCTGAGGACCAATTTATGCTGTATCTATACCTCAGATCCAAGATGAAGGATTTTCTTATGATTGTCTCAACAGTTCAAATCTACCAATGCACACTCTCTCGTAGACTTCAGATGTTCATATTGGCAGTGGTTTGAAAAGTAAAATTTTATCAATAATATTAAGAGATGCCCTAAGTTATTTTCAATAATCTATGTTGAACAGTTTCACCCATTATGTGACTAAATTTTACAACAATCTGTATTATTGTTCTTGTTAAGAACTTGAAATTAATGGCCTCACAGACTGTCTGTGGGAGAGGAAGGCACGAGCAATAATTGCCCAAAAAATGGATTTATTCAGCTCCAGGGTAGGGAGCTTGGGTAGAGGAGATGGGAAATAAAAGAGGAGGAAAGGAAGATAAAATCTGTGTTCTAAAGTCCTGTTGCTTAACAAAATTTTAGTAGCATCTAGAAACACACTGCAATGTGATATAGGAGTTCTATGTCTATTAATCCTCCTAATAAATACTTTGAGTTTGTAAAAAAAAAAAAAAAAAAAGTCTTAGAATTAAGAAGTAATTTAGTTGACAAAGTCAAAGTTTGAACCAAGATTCATAAGAGCCTGAGGCTGGGTGTTTTATCCCCACTACTTGGCCTCTCCCAGAAGACAAAGAATATGACACCTAAACTTGTTGGGAAGATCAAGCTCCAGTTGGGATTGGCAGCAGAGTGGACTGCTACCTCTCTAGACTTCCTGCGACAATACACTCCTGTCCTGGGGCCCCAGGGGATTATTCTGGTTGACCACCAATCCCTTCACAACTATAATTAATCACATGAACAGTTAAGCTAACCCTAGGGTCATTCTGTTGGAAAGATTTGATAATTTGGGGTTTTTTTTTTGGCCCTTTAAAAAGAGATAAAACTCTGCTATAATTAATGATCCTACATATCTCCCAAACTGGGAAAAATTGAGAGCAGAAGAAGACACTATTAATAATTATCCCTGGGCATTAGGAAAAAAGCCATGACCCTTCTAAGCAAACCAGGCAGTATGATCCTCATTGCTTACCTGATGATATGCTTATCTCTCTAAATGCACAGCTATGAACTGAATGTGTTCAATAATATGAAAGGTGAGTGTCTCAGAGAAAAAACAAGGATGAGAGTCAAGAGCCTATCGGATGGCTCAAAGTTAGCATCACTATCAGATTGAGATGGGAGGGCTGTGGAAAAGGCACAGTGAGAGATGACACATACAGTGGAGTATAAGAGAATAATTTCTGATTTCCCCATTGTGCATAGCTTGACCTTGGACCCTGGAGCCTCTATTCATAGTGGTGACACATACTCAGAGGAAGATTTTTCAGGTTTCTTGTAATTCTATCTCTAGGCATTGCTATTGCTGCTGGTCTACCTTTCCCTTGAATGAAGAGTCTGTGGGGCTGGCAGATGTGTCAGCTCTGGGCAGAACATATCTTATATCAGAAATAAAAAGTGACAGCTAACCCTGTTACAAACAGCCCCCAAGCCATGAGGCCACAGAGAACATGCCTGTGCCAGATTCTGCTGCTGGAATGCCACAGCTTAATCATTAACCATGCCTGATGCATTGCTCTCCTGACCTTTCATATTCAAGCAACACCCTCTCCCCCCCCCTTTTTTTTTTTTTAGAAAAAGTGAATTATTAGGAGAAATAACATACACACAGACACCCTGCACTTCTTACCCCTACATTCAGCCATCCTTTGAAGTATTAAGCACACATGGTAATGGTGAAGTGGATCGAAACTCATGTTGACCTTGGGAATTCATTGACGAATAAGACATGGTTTTTGTTTTTGAAGAAATTAATCTTTATTTAAAGAAACAAATTGATATATAGTAAGTTCAATATATCAGCATCTTTTTACAGAAGTTTATTCTATACCGAACATTATACATATACCTCATTTAATCTCCATTCCAGCGCAGTAAGGTAGGTTCTCTTATCCCAGTTCACGGTATCCCAAAATGCACCTTTTAAGTCACAGAGTCAAGATAACAACAAAGGCCTGTTTCATCTTATACTAATTTCTCTGTTCATGATCTCCAGTGGCTTCTCATTTTATTCATGAGAAAAGCCAAAGTTTTTACTGTGACCCAGTGTCTCTATTGTCATTTATCAAATGTATAGGTTTCCCTTCAATCAAAAACATGGTAGGACTGTTTTCTTTTTCTTTTCTTTTCTTTTCTTTTAAGATTTTGTTTATTTATTTTAAAGACAGAGATCACAAGTAAGCAGAGAGACACGTGGGGTGGGGGGATAGACAGGCTCCCTGCTGAGCAGAGAGCCCAATGTGGGACTCAATCCCAGGACGCTGGGATCATGACCTGAGCTAAAGGAAGAGGCTTAACCCACTGAGCCACCCAGGCGTCCAGGACTGTGTTTTCTGATTTCCATATTTTGGGTCAACCCAAGTAATCCGTTCACTCCAGTGATTTATATTGGAAGTGATATGTGTCACATCCAGGCTGAGTATTGCATGGCCAATACGAGACCCAGCAGGGAAAAAAAGATTTCCGCCCCCCACCCTGCCACCTGGCCTGCCTCGGCTGCCAGCAATATTACAGATATTGGTTGCTCCATCAGCCTGGATCCTAGAGTGAGGAAGACTGTGAAGATATGGAAGCAGAGACCACCCCCCCCCCTTGGCCCATGATGGATATTGGGCCTATGGAAGAAGTCATCGAGATCTCAGAGTTGTTTGTTGTTGCATCATAACCTGGCTTCTCTTGATTGATACAGATGCTTTTTATTTTCCTTAATGTATCATGACTTATTTTGTCAAATAGTGTACTTCTTTAACATAGAATTTTCTGTCACCCACACTAAAATGTTAGCTCCATGAGGGCAAGGAGTTTTGCTATTTTTGTTCACTAATATATTTCTCATGCCAAGAACATTGTTGAACTCAATAAATTCTGAATGAATGTACGAACAAAGCTACCTCATTTACACCCATGAGTGGTAAGATAGGGTTAAGTTCAGGGTGCTATCAGAACACTGATTCAAAACAGGGCTGGACTCATATCTTTCCCCGGGTGAAACACCCGTGCCTAGTGAGTGCCTTCAGCACTGTGAGAAATCAATATACGATTGTCGAGCTGTGAAAGTGGAGAGCTTCCTGTGGTTCTCATAACCACATGAGAAGTGGCTCACCATGCACACATGCATTACTAAGTCACTCCATTCTCCTAGTGGTGAGATCTTCACCCAGCATCCTGGAGGTCCTAGTCATGACCAGTGACTTGGCTCCATTCAGCTTCCCCTCAAGGGACATTCCTTTCCTCCTTTCTCTACGTCCAGTCTCCTTCTCTCTCTTTTAATTCACACCCCACTTAGGTGTGTCTTGGAGACTGAATGCCAGTGGTACCTGCTGCCTTTCAGAACAAAGTAGCTCTTTTTGTCCCCAGGTCAGTAGAGGGATTTCTCCCGTATTTCAACCTCAGGAAATTCTTATGGACAGACAGACTGACAGGTGTATCTGTCAGAGATTCTTAATGAGTCATGCCCTTATCACCAAAATATTTTTACACACTGGAAATAATGCTGGTTTCTCCTTATGTGTGAGTGAATGTGCTTCTAAGGGTTGGCTGCCCTGCTGCCATATAAAGCACAGAATTCCAAAGCAGAGCTCTTCTCTTCCTCTTACTGAATTCCTTCTCTATTTTGGTGTGGACACCATTTACAGGTACCCAAAGTCTCTTTGTAGCCAACTTGCTATCTTCACCTAAGGCAAGAAAAAAAGATTATGTATGGAATATGAAAAATATATATATATGTGTGTGTGTGTGTGTATGTGTGTGTGTATATACACATATATGTGTGTGTTTGTGTGTGAGTGTGTGTGTGTGTGTATGGCATTGGCTTGCATGATTGTGGGGGCTACTGAGTCTGAAATTTGTAGGGCAGGCCAGCAGGCTGGAAACTCTGAAGGATTTTTATGTTACCTTCTTGAAGCAGAATTCCTTCTTCTCTCAGAAACCTTAAGGCTTTAAGGCCTTCAGTTGATTGGGTGAGACACATTATCAAGGGTAATCTTTATTAAAAACACTGATTGTAAAGTAAATGACATTGATTGTAAATGTCCATCATATCTACAAAATACATTTGACCAACATCTAGACTGTAGTCTGACCAAGCAGCTGGGCACCATAGCCTAGCTAGGCTGATGTAAAAAATCAGCCATCACATGTTTACATTTTTAAATACACAGCAGACATTACTAATCAATCACTGTGTTTTCCCAGGTAAGTTCAGACAAGGCTTCTTGATTCCTCTCCCAGAAGCGCTGTTGCCAACTGTGACCAACAAATCAAGCTGAAACGCATCTCTGGCTTGTACGCTTAAAACAGGTCTAGTCATTGTTATCTCCTGCTAAGTGGCTTTTCATTACCTAAGATTCCTTATACAAAACATGATTCACAAAATAGTAATCTTATAAGATGCTCTGTGAAAAAGAGATTTTGTGATCAAAAGGTTTACTATAATTGGTATACCCTACCTACCTCCAAAAATCTCAAGGACTCCTACAGGAATTAAAACAATAATAATTTGATAAGCCAGCTTTCCCAAAATCCTTTTGCTCACTCAAACCACTCTTAACATCATACTTACTAACAAATGAAGAAAACATGTTTTGGGAAATGCTTGTCACTCAAGGCCTTTCAAAATCTGATATGAACTCTCTTTCCAAACCAAATGTTTTTGAATCAAAGTGGCCTTGAACGTCCCCTACCCTATCTACATCCTGCTTTTCCTTCAACTTGTTCGATTAACAGTTCTGTAATATTTGTGTCAGCTTCCCTGACAGAAACAGTGCTAGGCGCTCAATGAACCATCTGTCCTGGGTATACAGGAAGCACACATCCCCCATCCCTCCAGTGTCGTTATTTTGGGGCCATGTTACTGAGTCTGTTCCCTGGGATGTGAGTGAAATGAAGTAAGCTTCTTCCAGGCCTGGACCCTCAACCTTCCACTTGCTCAGTCTTCCCTGCTCGTGGGGCTAGAAACACAGGATTCTCAAAGCGAGCCATGAGAGGCAGGAAGCCTGTATCCCGAGTCAGGGTGTAGAAGAAAACACTAAGTCCAACAGAAAGTAAGGAAGACATTCTTACAATATTAAGCTACTGATTTGGGAGGCTATATGTTACAGCAGCTAGCGGTAATTATCTTGGCTATTACACTCACCCATAAAGCCTAACATGATGTCTTGACTGCAATAACCTTTCTTTCTCAGCTTCTATAAGGCTTTGGCTCACTCATAATACCTATGCTTTCTACATCTTACCAAAATGACTTATGTTGCTATGATATATCTATTCCTAGACTCGGAACTTCTTGAGGGCAAGATTCATATGCGTTTCATCACTGTTTCCCCCCACCTTGCTTTGGAGAGTGAACTGCATATGGTTACCGTCAAGGATTGATGAATAAAAGATGAACCAAAAGGTATTCCCATTGTAACAGAAAATTCATTGTGGTGTGACAAAGCTGTGGGCCTAAGGGAATTTAGGACCTATAGCATTGGGCAGGGACTCTCTGTTGACAGCGTTGATAGGTCGATCCAGTTGGCTCACACTCATCCTTCTCTAATTCTCTGGTACTTCCATATGTAGAAAGCCAGACTGAAAAGTCAAAAATGCTCTGATTTTGGAATTGGAGACTACTTGGCTGAATCCCAGTTCTCTCACTTGTTACTATGACTTTGGACAAATGACTTTACATTCTTAAGCCTCAGTCCTCTTGTCTTTAAATCTGAGACTAATTCCTACCTCATGGGATGGCAAGGTGGATTAAATGAAATCTTAAATGTGAAGGACCCGGTAGAGGGCCCAGCACATGAGTAAGTGCTCAAGAAATGGCAGCTCCCTCTGTCTGGGCTGGGCGGCTGCTGCTGACATGTCAGCAGGGGCCATCCTGGCTTGGGGAAGCACGCCAGCGCCCTAAAGGAAATTGGATGGCTTTTAAAGCAGAGTTGATTAAATATGATTTTGCAGCTCCTGCTGAGAGACGAGTAGCAAGGGAACAGCTGTGTTGTTTTATTGGGGAATCAAGAATTGAGTGTCATATGAAGTCCTCTTAAAAGGAATCTAAAATGTTATTGATGCCACCAAGCGGGTTGTTTAGTAAGTGAAGTCCTCTCTCAAAGAGCCTTGGCTGAATGGGGAGGTCAAAACAAAAAGTGAGGAAGAGTTCTCTTTCCGTGTTGGCCCCAGTAGATTGAACCGTATATCAGTGAGACTGCCTGCTTCAGGCTGAGCTCATGCAACTCCCTCAGTGGAAAAATGACCAACAGAGCAGAGAGTAGCCTAATCTTTATATAAATGTGTTAAAAGTGGTAATCCCCAGATGGCAGTTTAAGATGGGAAAGTAACAATTTATTCCTGTAACTGCCATTGTTCTTCATTTGGAAGTGGTCACGGAGAATGGAAGGTTTATGAACTGGAGACATAACTGGGCTGTTTTTCATCTAGAAGTGTCAGTGTCAAAATGTGGCAGAAAGTATATCCCACAGACCTGGGCTCATGTCCTGGCTTGTCTACTGGGTCATGTGAGGTAAATCCCTTTCCCTCTCTTGGCTTCAGTTTCCCCAACATAGGCAGGAGTCACATTAGGCAACCTCTAAGTCCTCCCTGAGCTCCCACCAAGTGTCATGTGCTAGGGTTCCTTTTCAGATGTTCCTTACACCAGTGGGAAGAAATAAATGGTCACATATGAGGTGGCATTGAGACACTTTGATTGAGAAGGAACATTGGTCTAGAAGGAAAATAATGAGAACATTTGGTTCAGTTCTCCATTAAAAGATAACTGTTGAATTTGTAGTAGCCAAGGAAACAGAAAGATGATGGTTCTCGGTTTACTGAACTTCCTTGTGCCCATTAAAGTTATTATTCATCCTACACATGCAGAGCCCATGGCAGGAAGGATTCTGACCCAAATCCCACAAATCCTGTCTCCTCAGATGAGTAAGAGCTGGCATTTCTTGAGTCCTCGTGATGTGCTAAGTGGTTTTTAAACCTTATTTTATTTTTCCTCACCACAGCTATAAGGAAGTTGAGATATTATTCCCATTGCACTAATTAGAGCCAGGAAGTTAATTACCCAAGGTCAGGAAATTGGGAAAAAGCTAGCTCCTTTAGTGACTCTCAGAGAGATACTGTTTGATTATGCCTCTTGGTATCCTTCACATAGTCTTTTAAGAAATGTTTACCAGGGTACCTGGGTGGTTTAGTCAGTTAAGTCTCTGCCTTTGGTTCAGATCAGGAGCCCAGGACCCTAGGATCGAGTCCCACATGGGGCTCTCTGCTTCATGGGGAAGTCTGCTTTTCCCTCTGTCCTCTCCCCCACCCCCAACTTGTTCTCTCTTTCCCTCTCAAATAAATAAATATATAAATAAAGTTTTTAAAACAGAAACAGGGACTCCTGGGGGGCTCAATAATTAAGTGTCTGCCTTTGGCTTGGGTTCTGATCCCAGGGTCCTGGGATAGAGCCCCACGTTGCACTCCCTGCTCGGCAGAAAGCCTGCTTCTCCCTCTCCCACTACTCCTGCTTATGTTTCCTCTCCCACTATGTATCTGTCAAAAAAATAAATTTAAATAAATAAATAAATAAAAATAAAACAAAAGCAAACAAAAAACAAATGTTTACCAAAGGCCTGCAATGAACTAGGTACTTGGGATTGATTCTTTTAGGGAGATAGAAAGGGCTGCTGTACATAGAGAACTTGTGTTCTAGCTGGGAGGTGAGGAAAATAAGCAAAATCATCCATGGAAATATATGGAAAATACCAGATGATAGTAAATAGTATGACAATGATAATCTTAGAGTAAATAGTAAGGGGCATTCGTGGGTGGATGAAAACAGCTATCTCTGAAGATGCAACATTTAAAGGGAGACCTCAGGAAAAGCATCTGGCCTCTCTGAGCTTCGGGTTTCCCATGGGCAATATGGGGAATAATAAGATGTGCCCAGACAACAGGATTTTGGAGAGGGGCAAAGGGCACTTAGTACGCAGTAAGATCTTTGCAGTTGCAAAAATTTGACCCCCAAGTGTTGCATCTCAGTAGGAGACAGTTTTGCACTTAGAAATTTAGGAATCCTTATGTGCAGTTGAGCCAGAGTAATAACAATGACAACAGTAACAGTAGTAGTAGTAGTAGTAGTAATAGGAAAAGTTTACTGAGTGCTTACTATGTGCTAGGCAGTGTTCTCAATACTTGCTGTGTATTAAATGATTTAATCCTCTCAACACCAACACCCCTATGAAACAAGTACTATGATTAGTTTCATTTTATAGATGCTGAAACTAAGGCCAACTTTATGCAGATTGCAAGTAGTAGAGCCAGGTTTTGGACCCAGGTTCTCTGGATCCTGAGGCCATATCCTTTAGCCATTTTGCTATTTCATCTATAATAGTCTTTGACCCCAGATCGCCAAAATCCCCTCTGGTCCTGCCAGGAGGGAGTAAAAATGTTTGTGTGCCCCATAATGTTCTTTTTTTATTCAGTTTTGTACCAGACATGGGGACCCCGCTGAGAAAGTAATCTGTGTGGAGGGCAAATACAGAGCACTGCTTTTTTTTCCCAGTGATTTGAGATTTCCCAGCTTTACACCACAGGCTGTAAGAATGTGCTTCATGTTAAGAAACAGAAGAGAATAACAACAAGCTTTTTTTTAGCTTTTTTTTTTTTTTTTTTTTAAGATTTAATTTATTTATTTGACAGAGAGAGACAGCCAGAGAGGGAAAACAAGCAGGGAGAATGGGAGAGGGAGAAGCAGGCCTCCCAATGAGCAGGGAGCCCCATGAAGGGCTCAATCCCAGCACTCTGGGATCATGACCTGAGCCAAAGGCAGACGCCCAATGACTGAGCCACTCAGGCTCCCCAACAGTGGCAGTAGTAAGCGCCCAACCACCAGAGATACTCAAATAGAGCCTTGATGTTCCTTTGTCGGGGTGTTGCATAAAGGACACTGCACATTAACTGAAACACTGGTCTAGGATCTCTTCAATGCTAAAATCCTACCTTCCCATAGATTATGGAATTATGACCCTAAAAGGGTCTCCTCTGCTTTTCTGTGTCTGTAGATGAGGTCAGAGGCTGCTTATAAAATAACTCTGCAGTGCTAACCCTTCCCCTCTCCCCAAGTATACACGGGTCTATTTCCTTCAACCTGGAAGTCACTGCTTCTCTGATTTAATCACAGAAGGCTTCAGTCAGGATAGAAATTGTGATCTCCAGAAGGATGCAACTTACCTATGATGACTATCAGAGTGGCCATCTCCTCCATCAGATGTTCCCTGACAAAATTAAACAGGGGAGAAGGATGGCTTTCTGAGATAGTGAGAGGGTCAATTTCCAGATTAGAAGCTAAGGATTGAAATTGGGAAGTTGAAAGTTTCCTATTCTTTGTTCCTTTTTTAAAAATATTTTATTTATTTATTTATTTGAGAGAAAGAGAGAGAAAACGCATGGACACAAGCAGGGGGAGCTGCAGGCAGAGGGAGAAGCAGGCTTCCCGCAAAGCAAAGAGCCTGATGCGAGACTCGGTCCCAGGACACCCTAGAATTATGACCTGAGCCGAAGGCAGCCGCTCAACCAACTGAGCCACCCAAGAGCCCAAGAAGTTGAAAGTTTTAAAAAAAATTCAGAGTATTTAATATTTTGCCTGAGGCCACCCTCACACTTCTAAAAATATCTCTGAACCATAGAAAATGTTTTCAGATATAAATTATAATCTGGAAAAGAAGTGGAGTGGGGGTGGGGGAGCTCCTTATAGACATTTCTGAGCCCATTCTAAAAGAAGGACCCTTGTACTCGTAGTTCAAGAGAGAAGGAAAAAACAGCAGTTATATTTTCCACACATCCAGGAAAGGGTCCCATTTATAGACTTGAACATGTGGTTCAGAACCAGATTTTCATGTTCTTTTATGTGTCAGTCACAAATGTCAGCCTGTGCAGGGCCTTCAAAAGGAAAAATAAAGGTTGCGCATAAATTCCTGGAATCTAGGAAGGATGGGCTGGCTCTGTGATCTGAAGGGCTGAGCAGAGAGGCTCCTTTCCCTGACACAAGGGTCAGACCTAAAGATATCCTTAACAGCCTGGCTTCATGAGAGGAAAAACCTGGTGGTCTGCAGAGTCCCAGGGGAAAAACCAGGGACCCCGGTACTCTAGGTGCTAATTCATCACTAAGGCTGATACTCAACAGAAACTCAGAGTTCCAAGCTTCCGTTTTCTTGAATGAGTTGGAGATTTTTGTGTGTGTAGGTCATTTCCACCCCAAACAATGGATTTATGAAATCAGCAGCTGGACAGCATGGATCAGATTTACATCTGGGAGATGAAAGATAACGTCATATAGTGGCAAAAACGAGCAAAATAGACATGGGTTCTTATTCTTGGCCAAGTTGCTTCTGCTTTCTGAACCTCTTACATTGTCTATAAATGTGAAATAATGGTCCAAACTATTCTTCTGGAGCTTGAATGAAATAATGGAAATAACGTGTGATGCCTAATACAGTATGAAATTTTAGGAAAAGCTGTAATTATTAGCATTATTTCTATAATACATTTTAGGTACCTCTATCTCTATATTTATATTTATGTTTATGGTTGGGAGAGATTTCTCTTACAAATAACTATCATATCTTCTTTCGTATCTTCAGATCCAAATGTTAGAGGTAGTCTGTCTGAATTGATTTATTGGAAAACATCACCTTTGTGGGCATCTGGGTGGCTCAGTCGGTTAAGTGTCCCACTCTTCGTTTTGGCTCAGGTGGTGATCTCAGGGTCATGAGATAGAGTCTTGCATCATGCTCCATGCTCAGCAGCGTCTGCTTAGAACTCTCTCTCCCTCTCCTTCTGCCCTTCCCCACCATGTGCTCTTTCTCTCCCTCTCTCTCTCTTTCTCTTTCTCTTTCTCTAGAATGAATGAATGAATAAATAAATAAATAAATAAATATTAAAACAAAGCAAGCAAGAAAGAAAATATCACCTTGGGTCATCAGCCAGTGGCTGCCATGGGTCCCATGCCCACTTACAGCCCAATCAAAGATGCAAAGAACAGCCTGATAATATGATACCTTTCATGAATCGAGACTGTGGGCATGGTGTTTTAAGTCGAGGTAGCATTAGATTAATTTGTCCAACTCACAAGCTGAATCAACATATATATATAAAAAACTCTTTCTAGCAACTCCAGGCCTGCTTGGACCCTCTACACAACTTGGTTGCTAGTCGGAAACATGAAATCAAGGGTAAAATAAATATTCCAAATGGATTGGTCCCCATTAGTTGTTGGGTATCACCTTACCATAGATTCTTAATGGAATGACATCGAAGCATTGTCATTTTGCCCTGCCTTTTTATTTTCATGTGAGAAACCTAAGTTCAGAGAGAAGAAGTACTTTATTATCCAGACCCCTCCCAGCTTCAAGGCTCAATCAACTCTCCCTTCTTAGGGAGACTCTTAGTCTTGCATGAGGATAGGTTCATGTCCTCTCCCGTGTCTTCACATCGTTTTCAGTATCTGTGCTCTTCATTTGAGTCTTAATCATATTCATTCACTCATCTCACTCAGAGAAGTAGTATTGAGCACCTACAATGGGCCAGATTCCATAGGCAGAGATGAACAAGACACTGTCCCTTCAATCAAGAGGTTTACAGTCTAGATCGGTACTATCCAAATGAAATAAGAGGAACCACAAACCTAACTTAAAATTTTCAAGTAGACAACACTAAAAAAAGTTAAAAGAGAAAAGATAAAGTGAATTTTAATACTTTCATTTAACCCAGTGTATCCAAAATATTTTAATTTTGACATCTAATCATTTATAGTTATTAATGATATTTTGTATTATTCTTTACACAAGATCTGTTTAGTGTGGGGTTTTTACACTTTCAGCACATATCACCTTGGAGCACATATTTCAAGTGCTCCACAGCCACTTATCATTAATGGCCGAGTCTCCAGATGAAAATGAATAAGTAATTCAAAAATATGGAAAATAAGTAAGTATGTAGAGTGCTTGAGGAGGGCAAATTGTGTGCCTTAACCTGTGTGTGTGTGTGTGTGTGTGTGTGTGTGTGTGTTTGTGTGTGTGTGTGCATGTGTGTGTTTTGTTATCTGCATGCAAGTACCTGGCTGTGCATAGTAGAACTAGGTAAGAGATGGAAGTTCGTCAGGATAGAGTTCTGAAAATTTTGTTATTTTTAATATTTTTGAGATATAATAATTCACATACCATAACATTCACTCTTCCCAAAAGCTTTGATACTTACGCTACATCATGAAAGAGGATGTATTTATTTGGAATAAGTAGGATAGGACATTCCAAGCTGAATTATTTATTACTTATTCTAGGATGAATTATTTGTTTACACAAGCTTAGATATGTGACTAAGGATAGCTTCTAACAGAAAATTAAGTTTTTTCGTATTTGTTGGTAAAATTGGGGGTCTGAAGAATAGCAGGATACAGGGCTGGAGTAGGTTTTGCACATCTTCTAAGCCATTTGAACTTCTTTGCTAAGGGAATGAAAACTCACTGAGATGGTTTGATTGCAAATGTAGTAAGAACACAGCACGACCATTGTACTGGGAACTGAAGTAGGCAAGATTGGTGGCAGGAGGGTTTATCTAGTGAGAGCCTGATTTATTTTGAGAAAGGGATTGTGTTTTAAAAATGTCTTGTATTTTAACAAATGGTTCATTTCTGTATTGTAACAGATGCTATAGGAGACCCCCCAAATCAGTGGGTGTTTATTATCTTTTTTGTTTTGTTCAATGTTCTTGGTCACTTTAATTTTTTTAGATGTTTTCGCCTCTAATCTGCACTGTAACCAGAACAAGAAAGCCTTAATTCATACCATCTTCTGATGACAAAAGACAAGCAAGTTTTTAATTTAATAAATGTGGTCAAATCTGACCTTTGAGATGAACAACAAACATCTTGTAGCCTGAAATTTAGTCCTAGGGAATTGCCAGGGACATTGGATAATATGATACCTTGATTCTTCTGCACATAAAGTCCTGGGCATGCAATTTAAAAATGCGTGTCCTGAGTCTTTCCATAAAAGATAATTGCGGAGTTCTTTCTTCTACGATCCTAAGATAGTTAGAACGATGTCTCATAAAAAGCCATGGTTTGTCAAGCTGGGTCCAACATGTTGGGAGCTAACTTATAATGATGAATTACATGAAAAGTAACTTAGGACTGGCCAGATGGAAGCTGTCACTTAATGCTTTTACCATTGTAGAAGAGCTGCCTAAAGGAAGAAATGTAGCGAGCAGATCATGGAAAACTTACACCAGAGTCAAACTCAAGCCCCAGTCTTGATAAATGACAATACAACATGTCCCTTGGATACTAAGACCCGTAAACAAATAATAGCACAAACACACTACCACTCAGATGCATGCCGAAAGTGTATGTGTGAGCCTCTGACGTACTCTTGTCCCGCCTCATTTGTGAGTTCATGTTTAAAATAATCAGAGGAATTAGCTAAGTTGTTTGGGTAATCTCTTGAGTAGTTTGGTGCTTGTCATGACTAGTTGAAACCTCTCTTGTTTATCTCTGTGTACTTCAGAGAAACAGCAAGGAATAGTGTTGTTCTCAGGACTGCTTTGTGTTTATCAGCTTGAGGAACTTAGATAAGGCACTTTCTCCCCCAGAACATCAGTCTCTCTATCCAGGTAATAAAACACTACCATCTCATAGTCCTATAAGCTCTGACGATGATCCCCAGATAGTGCTGGGCCATATGATCCCATCATGCTAGGTGATCCCAGACTACCAGATGCAACAGCTGAAAAGTTCATTCTAAATGCAAATGTTGCTTCAAGACAAAACTTGGGACTTTTGAACTTAGACTCTGTCCTCCTAGAAAGAGGTGACTGGGTACACCTTGGTTTACGGTTTAGCATCTATTTCCCTTTCTGAGGGTAACAGTTTCTTGGATTTCCTTTAGAGACCTGACCCTCCATCACTCTTAGCTATGCATTTTAGGTAGAATTGACTTACCCCTAGTACCAGAGGTAGGCCTTGACTGATATATGTTTACTAGTGAAGCCCATTTACTTCCCACATGATTAGTTTAGAGACTGGCATGTGACCCAGTTTAAGCTAATGTGACACAGGGAGGCATGCTAAGGACTTCTGGAAGTGAAGGTTTCTCACTCTTTAAAGAGAGCTAATGGAAACAAAGTTCTTTTTTCTTTTTTTTTTTTTTTCCAAAGATTTTATTTATTTATTTGACAGACAGAGACCACAAGTAGGCAGAAAGGCGGTGGGGGCAGAGGGGAAGCAGGTTCCCTGCTGAGCAGAGACCCCGATGCAGGGCTCGATCCCAGGACCCTGAGACCATGACCTGAGCCGAAGGCAGAGGCTTAACACACTGAGCCACCCAGGCACCCCCTAATGGAAACAAAGTTCTTTTTGTCTCTGTTTATGAATAAACATGAAGACCTAGAGCATCTGTCCAATATCTTATATCCAGCTTATATTCTAAGATGATAACAAAAAGGTAGAAAGAATGAAGAAAAGACATATAATAGGCCTTTCGTTTTAATGTTGAGTGACTGGATTGATCTTCACAGAAAGCCTGCTCTACCTCTGAACTTTTGGATATGACCATTGGTGAATTTCCTTAATTATCTAAACAACTTTGACTTGTTTCTCTTACATACAACCAAAGAGTCCAATGAGTCCAGTGTTGCAGACTAGCTCATACCTGAATATCCTTTCCTGTTTGTCAAACTCCATAGCCCCAAATATCTTTTCTATTAGGCAGTCAGTGGTATGGACAGATCCCAGATGCTTCAGCGAGTCTCTTCATGTTAAATAGAGCCTGGTTTTGCTTTGTGTATAGAAGGTGATTCCTACTTAGATACTAAAAAAACACAAACATTTATGCAATGCTACAAGATATTCCAGCTCAATCTGTATGACTCAAAGTAGGCTTAGGCAAAGCTGCAGTTTGGTGATTGGTAATTGTCTAACAATCAACACAAAATAGGATTTCTGATCTGCGCATCACTGGGCTGGATGAGATGATTTAAGATTGTTCCAAAAGACAACTTTCCTGAGACTTCAGCTTATGACCCCATGCTGTGTCGTCGCATCACACTTGCCAGATCCAGAGAGTTCACATGTGACATGTTGCTCTTTTATTCATTATATGGCTGATGAATTTTGATAATATAAGAAAGCATTTCAGTCCCGTGGCCTGGAGCAGACAGCCTGGGTTTGAATTCCGTCGTTGCCACTTCAGCAGTGCATCCTCCTGTGAACTCAGACTTTCTCCCTCTGTGCTTCTGTCTTCTCTATTCTGAAATGATAATAGAATTCTCTGTCACAAAGGGTCCTTAGACAATTAAATCAATTATCACTTTAAATCCTGAGAAAGTGCCTTGCATGATATAAGCACTCAATGAATATGGTTATTCTTGGTGGTATTCTAGAAAATATCCAAATTTAATGATGGCTTCTCATCTTAAATGATCTGTTCTGAGTACCTCAGCGGAAATGTGGACACTGTGCTAGGAATTTTATATATAAAGCATTACAGATTCACAACAACACTGTATGAGGATTTTATGGCTCCCTCTTCCATATGAAGAGAAGCCCATAGACGGTAAGGGACAGAGGCAGGCTTCGAACCCCATCCTCTATGAAAGCTTGCTCAAACCACAACAAAATGTATTCATTTGCTTATCCATCCCGGTTGACTTGATAGTCTCTGCATTTGGGGGGACTTGACCTGTCTTATTTAGTCTGTTCGCAAGAATGAAACCTCTTCTGTCTGGCTCCTTCTCCTGATTCCCCATATTCCCAGTGGTTGCAACATGTGGAAGAAGACTGTTCTTGTTATGTCAATCCCCCATCCAAGGCACTGGGTGAGTCACTTTTTACCTCAATCATATATCACCTAACACAAATCAGAACTTAATTTAAAAATCAATTAAGAACTCTTTGTTGCCCTCAGAATGAAGTTCATTTATCCATTTAGTCTTTCAACAAAGTTGTACCAAAGTTCCAAGAACTATGCTATTTCAAATTCCTTATATGATTTACAAGGCTGTCAAGATTTGCCTTTTGTTTACTTTTCCAACCTCAGGTCTTGCTACACCCAACTTCATATACCAACCTTCATTTCTTATATGTACCATGCTTTTGCTAATTCCTGGGTCTGTTTAGGCTGTTACTTCTGGCTGAAATGCATCCCAAACGCCCACGTCTACTTTGCTTGGGCTGGCATCTACTTGTCCTTCAGACAGCTCACTCTCTGTGCTCTGGTCCCCAGAAGGAGTAGGGGCCTTGCTTTATGCTCCAGCTCTGTCCCTGTACGAGCACCCCATCTGCTACAGTCTGTTGAAAAGTCCTGCCTTCTTATCTGACTCTCCCCTGGAAGACACTAATAAGAACAGAGATGGTGATTTATTCACACCTAAATCATTAGCATGTAGCATAGTGCTTCATATACAGAGTAAGCTCAATAAACATTTGATTAATGAATGAATCAGCTCTGTGATCTTTAAGACAGTGAAGATAGGATTGAGAGGAAAGGGAAATGCTTGGGGGAGTCACCACCTACCTCTGGTCACAGAAGCTGGAAGGAATCTAGAAGATAAGTTTCAAGGGATCTCAGCAATCAATTCATTTCAACTGAATCCCTGATGCTTGAGTGCCTGACTTAACAACATCATGGTTCTCTCATTTATAACTTCCCAAGGAATCATGTGTTCAGTTGCGAACTCAAGAAAAAGGCTTGATTTAAGATGTCCATTAAGGGGGAAATAATCTGTCTCTCTGATCAAATTCCACACCAATGAAGAAAGTGGAAACTTTTGGGGGGGAAAATTTTAGTCTTCAGGGAGATGATTTGAAAGAATGAGTAAATCTTTCCCAAATTCCCATGAGTTGTGTAATAATTGTTAAGTTTTTGGTTGGAAACAGCATCTCCCAAACCTAATTGTATTAGGAAAGTTATACATCCAAAAGCAAACCCAACTCCACATCACAGAATTTCATTTTCTTCTGGCTTCAGTGGATGACAGCAAGAAAATTTAATTTAGCATTTACTATGTACCCAAGAAACAACATCACTAAGTACTTTTTCTATGCTAGACACTAAATGCTTTTCATAAGTTATCTATTTTTTTCTTATACCAACTGTATAAAGTAATTATAATCACTTTCCTCATTTTACTGAGGAGAAACATGAAGCAGAAAATGGCTTAGTAGCTTAGATCTGGGTTCCAAAGGTAGGCATTCTGGCTTCAGAGATTGCCATCTTAATCCAGTTAGCCATGTCCCCCCATTTTCATAGATATCATATCACTTAATTCTCACAACTGTTTTAACAGTTTATAAATGAAGAAATGACCATAACTTACCAAAGAAGATACACAGATGGCAAATAAACATATGAAAAGATGCTCCACATTCTTTGTTTTCAGGGAATTTCAAAATAAATAATGGGGTACCAGTACACACTTGTTAGAAATGGCCCAAATCTAGAATACTGACCATACCAAATACTGGTGAGAATATGGAGCAGAAGGAACTCCCACTCATTGCTGGTGGGAGTGCAAAATGGTACAGCTGCTTTGGAAGAGAGTTTGGTGGTTTCTTACAAAAGGAGGCATATTCTTGTTTGTTTGTTTGTTTTAAGATTTTTATTTATGTATTTACTTATTTGACGGGGGGGAGAGAGAGAGAGAGCACAAGCTAGCAGAGCAGCAGGCAGAGGCAGAGAGAGAAGTAGGCTCCCTGCTGAGCAAGGAACCCAATGTGGGACTCAATTCCAGGACTCTGGGATCATGACCTGAGACAAAAGCTTAACTGACTGAGCAACCTAGGCATCCCAAAACCAGACATAGTCTTACCAAACAATCCAACAATTGTGCTCCTCTTTATTTACCCAAAGGAGTTAAAACCTTATATCTACACAAGAACCTACATATGGATATCCATACAGTCTTTTTCATAATTGCCAAAACTTGGAAGTAACAGAGCTATCTTTCAAGAGGTGAATGGATAAATAAACTAGAATACATCCAGGCCATAGAATATTATTTAGCACTAAAAAGAGATGAGTTTTCAAGACAAGGTGGAAATGTAAGTGCACACTGCTAAGTGATAGAAGTCACTCTAAAAGGGCTACATACTGGATGATTCCAAACATGTGACATTCTGGAAAATGCAAAACTATGGAAACAGTAAAAAGATCAGTGGTTGCCAGGCTTTAGGGAAGAAAAAGGGATGACAAGATGGAACACTGAATTTTTCCCAGTGAAAACACTCTGTATAATAATATGACAGATACCTGTAGTTATAAATTTGTGGAAACCCATAGAAGGTTTAAGACCAAGAGTGAACCCTAATGTAACTGTACTTTGGGTGATTATGATGTGTTGATGTATGGTCATCAGTTGTAACAACTGTACTACACTGACAAATGATGTTTATAATAGGAGGGTCTATGCACATTTAACAGCAGGGAACACTCTGCCTTCCTCGTGTGGACCTTATACTGCTCTAAAACTTTATTTAATTAATTTTAATTTAATTGATTAATATTTTAAGTTAATTAATTATTTTTTAAAGTAAAAAAATTTTTGAATTCAGTCAAAAATTTACAGGAAAATAGCTCCGTAAGGGCAAAGACTATGTCTTTTATTTTGCTGTGCTATTATTTCAGCTTCCAGTATCTGCCACATGGCAAGCACTCTGTCCACTTCATTAGTTCATGATCTTTGCTTTCATCCCAGTCAGTACCATCCCAGTCACTCACTAGTGTCACCATGACAGTTGGGCAGATCAAAATTTTATTTAAAACACACACACACACACACATACACACACACACACACACACACACAACTCATGAGAGTACCTAAAAGTGGACCAACAATCTGAGGGTTTTGAAGGGGCGGGGGTTGGGAGGCTGGGGGAACCAGGTGGTGGGTATTAGAGAGGGCACGGATTGCATGGAGCACTGGGTGTGGTGCAAAAAACAATGAATACCGTTACACTGAAAAGAAATAAAAATTTTTTTAAAAATAAATAAGTAATAAAATTATTCAAACAGAAAAAGAAAAGTGGACCTTTAGAGAGAAATAAACAAACAAAAACAGAAGATAGCACTTGTATCTATATATTGAAAACATCACTTGCATCTATACATTGAAAAACATTCTCAATTTTTGAAAAAAAGTTACGTAATTCTAGAAAGCTGTAGGGTTGGAAACATCTGGAGAAGTGTCTGAATCTTATCCTCTTCCACTGGAAATATAGATTGTAGGTGCATGTCTTTCTGACTTTACTTATTTTCTTACTATATAGTAATAATAAAATTTAAAAAAATAAATAAATATGAGGGGGTGGGGGAGGGAGGAGGGCATGCTTCTTATTCTCAAAATGCAAAACTTGTTTCATTCTGCTCCAGAATCTCTAGTGAGGCCAAGGTTGCCATTTGGAGAGATGAATTTGTCAGCAATCCCTTTAGCCAAATCCCCCTCTGGAAATTCGGCCACCTCCATTCCCTTACAGACTTACAAAGCCCCACTATTTCAGCAAAGTGTCCTTCCATGAACAGACACAGCCCATTCCTGCCATTTCTAAGAAAAGCCCCTCTCTTCGAAATGAGACAAAAGAGTGGCTTTGACCCAGAGTCTTCCCTCATATAATAAAACTAGCACGTCAGCCCTGACAATGAAGGACAGAGTTTTTGGGTAGATGAATAATGGATTTGATCCATCAATCCAGAGAAGTAACTGCCTTCTCAACAGGTGACTGTGAGGGCATGCTGACATGGAGAGTTGAGAGAGGCATTCCTTGAATCCCAGCTGGTCTTTCTAATCTTAGAAAGTGTTTCCAACCAGGTCTCCCCACCTGATGGCACAGTCACAAAGATAAGAGATAAATCCTGGTTGGGGAAGAAGCAAATAAAGTTCACATCTTTTGAGAGTATTGTGCCCTTGAGTATCCAGGTCATACTGGCAGTTGTCCCTTCCTTCCATCTTCTAGCATAGGAAGCTGGAGAACTAACATGTATGAAGTTATATTATGTGTTGGGCACTATGCTCTCTGTGCTCTACATGTGCTAGTTATTTATACTTATTAACCTGCTAGAAAGATATTGCTCACCTCATTTCACAGGACACTGAAACCCAAGGAGGAAATCAATCACAGTCACCAAATAAGTCAATGGTAGAGCTTGGATCTGGACCAAGACCCAGATGGCTTCACAAGTTACACCCTTTCCAACATACCTTTCTGTAAGGAAAAAGTACATTGCAAAGACATCTGAATCAAGCATTAGAATCTATAACTCCTAGTGTCAGTATCAGGGCAACAGGAATTTCAAACATGGGTCCCCATCCAGGCATTGCTATCAACACACTATCACCTTGGGCCAGGGTTGAGCTTCCCTGGGTCTCAGAAATGAGTGTTGGGTTTGTGTGAAATCCACTGACTTCATGGGGAGTAATGGATACTTGTGGGATAATAATTACCGGATGATTCCTTTGCTAACACTCAGTGATGTTTTAATAACGGTAATTTTGGTATGCTTAAATCCAAACTAAAACTCATGTTATGCAACATGATGTATTGGAAAGTTCTTAGATTTTGTTGTAGAACATTTTTGGAAACACATTTTGTGCTGGACCACTTCCTAGCCTTTCTACAGCTTTCCCATCTGTAAAATGGTGTTTCTGGAACTGATCTCACATAGTTAATATCCTGTTAAACAGGATAGTATAAATAAATGTTTATGGAAGTACCTGGCAAAATGTAGGTACCCAATAAAGATAAACTAAGGGGAGGATAGAGGAGGATTATAAAATTTGGGCAAGCATCTGATGTCATAGATGGAGAATCTTTTTAGGCCAGAATTTTGAAAAAAATTGCAACAGATATTTAAGGGCAGAAAAATATGTGCATTCTTCTCTTGGTAATGTAGAATTGGTACTATGATCCACTTTCTCTAGGAGCTCCTCTCCTCAAGAGTCTTATGGCTTCTCCTTATGGCAGTCCCTCCAACCTCACTGCCTCACACCATTGCTCTTTCTGTCATTACCAGGTTGCACTGGGTGTGCTGAGTGAGAGAAGACTCTGTGATTGCTTTCAAGTCATTTCATTTTTTTGCATCTGCATCTCTAAAGGCAAAGTAGAGGTCAGGAACTGACTTCTGTTATGTATTTAACCAATTTCAATCTTTGCAGAGGAGGGAATCTGTCTTATTAATTTCTAATTTCTACCCACATTCTTCAGTATAGTAGCACAGGGCATGGTGTGGAATCAATACCCAGCGAATGTGTATTCAAAGAACAGATGAATGATTCAATATTCTTCCAAATGTGCTTCACCACCAACATGTGTTTGCTATCACCTACAGTAAAGAGTTCAAGCCCCTAAAGCAATCATGAAAACCACTTCGTGCTGTAGCCCACTTCAAACCTTTGCAATCCCTTCCTGGCCAATGCCCTTAACCAGCTCTGCACTCTAGGCAAACCAATCTGTTTACACTTGCCAGACACATATGTTCATACCTCCTTTTCTTTTTCCTTTGCTCATATTGTTCCCTACATCTGCATTTCCTTCTCCCTAATCACATCTAACCCTTGCATACTTGACAAAATCTTCCTCACAGTTGAGGACTCTCATCAAGTTTCCTCTCTAGAAAACATTTCCCAAAAGCTGTTTACTAATTTCAATTTTCTCTCTCTCTCAGTCTTTCTTTCTAGTAGCACTTTTTTCCCCAAGTGGCTGTGGATTCTTTTAAAGCAGTGACCATGTACATACTTTTTCTGTATCCAGGGAGACAAGTACAGGGCCCAAAACACAATAAGTGCACTATAAAAGGATCTGAATCATTTGGTTATAACTCTACTTACTGGCAACCTTTTATGGGCTGGGGACTATTTAGGGGCTGGGGAAGCAAGGCCAATTCCAGGCATGTGTCTTGCTTCCAGATAGTTGTCAATTAATCTCTCAAAAATACCAAGATAGAATTATGAGAGGTATAAGGAAGGTGAGATGGAAGCCCACAAGAGAGGATTTGACCCAGCAAGGGAAGTAAGGACCACCCCCCCCCCCAAGAAAGTAGCAATTGAAGTATTAGTAGAAGACATCAGTTAGGCATGGGGTCAGAGAGTGAATAAATGAATGAGGTCTCCAGGTACCCAAGGCAGTGTGCTTTCTTCTAATACATCTTGAGATTCTGAGTCTCAATTTCCCCCATCAGCACCACAGGGAAGCAATCCTTATTTCAATGTGTGATTTCTGAGGATGAAATGAGAAAATAGATTTGAAGTGCTCTGCACAATCCTTGGCATAGAGCTCCTACCTGATAAATATTAATGACCCTAGCCATTCTGTCAGTAATGGCGGGAGGCAGGGCATGTGGCGACTTGATAGGATATCTGAAGGAATTTGTTTACATGGAGACATAAACTCAATACTCCGTCCAAGTATGAGGATACTTGACCTCTTTCTGGACACTCATTCTAGATTTATTGTGTTTGTCTATTTTATTGGATTGAGATTCAGGAGGTCTAGATTTTAACTTTCTCCATTCTCCCATTTACTTTTAGGCAACTCCAGAAGTTAAACCTAATGATTGATATCGTTTCTTTCATGTGGAGTTTTTCCTTGCTTCTTTCTTTCTTTTTCCCATCCTTTCCTTCCCTCCCCCACTCCTCCTCTGGCTCTTTCTCTCCACCATTACCTCTAATTTAGTATTACATTCAGTCATGGCTACTATGGGTCAGGTGCTAGGGTAAGACTGATGGTACAGGGATGACCACAGCAGATATGTCCTAACCCTTGTATAGCTCACAGACTAATGGAAGAAACATAGCCATGGATTGTAATTGGGATAACCACAGTGAAGACCAGACTACTATGGAAACTTGGAACAGCAATTTGACCTAGTCTGAGAGGTCAGAAAATTATGTTTCAATTACATCCTAAAAAAGAGTAGGAGCCACTCAGGAGAAAGATCAGAGGACAAACCTTTTCAGGATAAGAGAATAGAATTTGCAAAGACTTTGAGCATTAAAGGAACTAAAGATGGTGGACAGCCTGGCTGGAGAAGATAAGAGTAGTGGAGGAGGCTAGAGAGACAGACCAGTTCATGCCCATTTTAACCTTAATTCAACAGCTATGGGAGTGACATGATGCTGAGATTCCCTTTACCTCTTCCTTAAAACCAGGCTTTTCTTTTTCTAAAAAGCCCAGCAATAATTCATGGAAACCATTTCCTTCTTTTCCTCTCCTCTCCCAATCATGCCTGGAGTGACCCACCCTAGTTTTCCCCCCTCACCTCCACTAACAGGGCATGGTTATAAGGAAGGCCACCTTGGAAAGTAGCCCTTTGGATCCTGGGTCTGCAGCTGATGCTGCCCACAACATCATTGACCCAAATGTGAATCAACTAGGAATTATTGGATGAAGCCCATCCACTGGCAGTGCCCCCAGCTATGTGGTCACAGTGAGAGAAATGGCCCCTTGAAAGCAATCGTGCCTGCCCATCGAGGAACAGCTAAGTCAATGGCTGCATTCATGGGCCTGCCCACGCCTCCCAGCTCTCCTACTCTCCAGAGATATATGGCAGGATATCCATATATGCAGCTGTCAGTGGAAAACCATGGAATGGGTGCGGTGTGTGGAAAATATCTTTCTTTTTGCAAATTTATGGAAAGCAAATATTGCAGTTCTCCTCCTTCATGATGCTAAATATAGAAGGTAACAGATCCTCCTTTTAAAACTTAAAACGGACATTGATTTTTTTCATAAAGAAGGAATAGCAAAAACACAGGAGACAGGCAAATCTGCTACAATCATTGAGTATTGATACAAAGGCCAATTCTTTTTAGTTAGAACCAAAATCCACCCATGCAAAGGATGGCTGGCATGAGTCTTAACTCAGAACTTAGTATTAACAATGGCATGTTCATGTTCAGCACATTCCTTCCAAGGCTGTAAGTCCCACCCCAAAGTATATTTCATTTCCCCTTCTTCCTGCATGGTGAACCCATTTTTTGTGTGTTCTTGTGGCCTCTGAGCTCAGTCCCTTCAGACATGCTAGTGCTACATGAAGTTAAAGAGATAAAATACAGTTTTAATAAAGATTAGTAATTTCAGTCCATTCCATAATTTCTCAAGCTCAGCATTCTTGACGTTTTAGGACAAGTAATTATTTATTCGTTTTAGGACAAGTAATTATTTATTATAGGGGCTGTTTTGTGCACTGCAGGAAGTTTAGCAGCATCCCTGGCCTCTACCCACTAGATGCCAGCAGCATCACTTCCCTCTTGCACTCAGCACCCAGACAACCACAAATTTCCCCAGACATTGCCAAATATCTCCTGGGGGACAAAATTGTCCCAGGTTGAAACCACTGGCCTATTCTCAGGTTAAAAGTGGTAACATCATCTTCTAGAACCCCCAGTGAGGTGAAGACCACCATTCTGCTCCATGCTCTAAAACTTCCAATGGCTGTTGCCTCCATTTTCAACCTTCTCACTGAATCCAGTTGTTTTGTATTCTCTTCAGACTCTCGTCCACATCAGAGACTTTTTGGGGTTTTGTTTATTTGTTTTTAGTATCTTCATTTAGATTCCTTTGGACTTAGGAGGCCATAAAGCACAGTGGTTAAGGCACCTTAGACTTTGAAATTAAAAAACCTCTAAGTTTGACTCTTTGCTCTGCAATCTTATCACTATAAGATCTGTGGCAAGTGACTTTGTATCTCTACATCTCAGTTTCCTCAGCAGAGTAAGGAAAATAATATTCACCTCTCGATGGTTTGTCTAGAATTATATGATATAATGTGGGTAAAGCAGGTTTCAGAACCCGAAATATAGTCATTACCTAAATGGTAGATAGTTATCATTAGCTAGAATCATTATTATTCATCTCTTGTTCAGAAGCCTCCTTCTCCCTTTCCAAGGTTAGTCTTCCTTCTCTGCCTGTCTTTCCTTCAATATTTATACATTCTCTTAAATCGGATCCACCTCTAAGTCAAGAACAGTCAAAAAGTTGCCCTATCATTAACATTTCCCCCTGAAGTCTAGCTTTCTGCTTCTAAACATCTAGAAAATGCTCTACTTGAATGTCATGGGATTATATCCAAGTGGAATGTCGAAAAGCAAACAAGCTCAGATGTATCAGGGATGAATTAAAAGGTCACTAAGGGGAAGGCAGAAGCATGAACTATTTAAATGACTCAAATGAGGCCACAGTTTTCAACAAAACAAAATAGATCTCAAATCCCTTTAGGGGAAAAGTCAAGATTTAATTTAATCAGAGTGACTTTAGAAATACATTAACAAACTTTGGGGAATCTAGATTAAAGAATCCAAACTGAAGAAGGATCTGATGAAGAATCGTCAATCCAAATGACAAGCATTTACTATTGATGCCTAATTGCATATGGGATGTTTAAATTACCTGCTGTGTACAGTGAACAAAGTACTATCTCTATCTCTTAGTGGAAAGAAGTATCAGGGAAGCCATATTTAACTGGTATCATGTAAGGACAAGTTAAAGGATCACACATGTTAGAAATTACCAAGATGGTTCAATTGGGAAAAAAAGAGATTTAAAGGAGATATGGTCATTGTAGCACAAAGATTCTCCTGTATTAAAGTAATTAAACTTATTTCATGTGGTGCTATAAGGAGGAACTAATGGCAATGAGCAGGAATTTCAGGAGTGGATTTCTGCCATTTCCCTGTAGCAATGGCATAATGGCATAATTAAGTTGGAATGAGTTGTTTACAACTAGTTCTTTCCCAGGCTTCAGAGTTTAATTAGAGACTAACAAAGTTTTTATCACAAGTGTCTTCTCAACGTCTGCTTAAGAGATGGGAGGTAGAGTCATGGTTAGTAGATGAAGCTTGGAGTTGGCTAGATTTTCACTGAAATCCAGACTTTACTGCTCACTAGTCATGCAGTGTTGGTTACAAGTGCTTCCCCAATCTTAGCCCCAGTTTCTTAATCTGTAATAAGAGGCTATTATACCTGCCTCCTTGAGATGGTGAATAATAAGAACAAGTTAGTTCATTTTCAAAAAGCACTTAGCATAGTATATGGAATGAAGCAAACACTCTGTAATTAATACTAGTTATTTTCGTTATATTAGAGGGAATCTTGCTTAGGGTAGGGTTGGACTGAGAATATATGGAATTCAAATCATAGTGAGTTGTATCCCCAGTTCCCTCAGCAAACAATAAAAGCATAACCAAGATGTTGAAAGATCAGGACTCTGAATGGCATGGCAAGGTGGGGTCAGTGGGTAGGGCAGCATTCTACTCTTCCCCATTGCCCATTCAGACCTATTCTGGATGTCAGTTCTTCTCCTGTGACTGGATACAATATTGAGTGGCTTGATGGTTTGTTTGATTGCTCTTCACTAATAAAAACATCCCCCAAGCAATTTATTTCAATGATTCAATTCAGTTCAGTTTAATGATGTTCAATCCCCTGGAATTATCACAGTTTTAACTTCATTTTCCACTTAAGTTTCTTCCTTCCCCAGATCAGGCCTCTATGAAGTATGGTGCTCACAGTTTCCATTCTCTTTTTCCTTCATTCCCTCATGAGGATTGAAGTGAAGGGTTGAGGAGAGACCAATGCTAGGAATAGTCTTCCTTTATCAATGCTTCTATAATCTGAAATTGGCGTCCTATGGGTGTAAAGGGAAATAAAAACTGAGACTAGGTTCAGTGGACTAAGTTAAGTGATACTTATTTATTTATTTATTTTAGAGTGGGAAAACACGTGTATGCAAATGGGGGAAGGGGCAGAGGAAAAGGGAGAGAATCTCCATCAGACTCCCTGCTGAGCATGGAGCCCAAAGCAGAGTTCCATCCCAGGACCCTGAGACCATGACCTGAGCCAAAACCAGAAATCTGATGCTCAACCAACTGATGTTCAACCAACATACATTGTGGCATACTTGTGAGTTCTTTATAAACAGTCCTCCAGTGCATTTGGATATTTCACATTCATTCGATTCCTTAAACATGGGCTACCTGCAAATTCCCCTTTGGCCTCTGGCTGTCCCACAGAGACTCTCTTTACTAGGGTCCCAACACTCATCCAGAAGTCCCTTTGGGAAAAGACTTTTTAGGATGACTCCTAGCTTTCTCTTTTCTGGTGACCACCATCTGATCCATTAGAAGCATCTCCATTCTTTGCCTCCATGAACTCTGAGAAGGCAGGTCTTTCCCAACACAATTGCCCCTCTTCATCTCCCACCAGAACAGATACCAGGAACTGTTTTCCTCCATTAAGCTTTAGCAGTGCCAACCTACAGATTTTAGTCTTCTCACAATTCCTTAAAACTCATTCTTCCAAAGTGAAGTAGAATGAGCTCTTATCTCCCCTCCATGTTCAAGAAGCCTCATAACTAACAACTTTTTCCAATTAAAACTTTTTAAATCTTCTCTTCACTAATTTTCATACCCTTCAGGTGACTATTGGAGGTCACGTAACCTTTGACCCTATTTTTTTCAAGTTCCGCATGTATCAGCTAACACCGCGCTCTAGAAGGTAGAAGTAGTTGGCAGTGTATATTCTGAAAACAAATTACAAAAGGTCCTATTTTAACATCTCATTACAGAAAGCAATCTTCCAAGATACCAAAGTCACCATTGCAATGAAGTCTTACAGTGCCCCCTGCAATGATGTGATGAGGCAGTACCATCAGTGGGATAGAATCCTCGAACTCCCACCCATCGGCAGACAAACCTGAAAGCTGTGTAGAGAGTGTATGGAGAGCTCTTTCCAACCCATGAGTCCTTTATAGAAGTGGTGTGAGTGGCTAAGGAACTTGGATTATAATCTTTTATGTTTTCATATTTGCAGACATAATCCCTTCTAGTATTTTTTTCCTTTTTTTAAATTCAAACTCATAACATATAAGAAGGATAACCCATCCATGGCAGGTCCACGTTCAGTGTGGACTGTCAGAGTGTCACTTGACACTTGACAATATGTTTCAAGATTAGAATTTCTGTTGTTCTTTTCTGCAGAATTTATGAAAACAAGAATGGTATAGCTGGGAGCAGAGGGAGTTTAGAGTTAAAGACCTAAGGATCAAGTTCCAGTTCTATAACTCTCTTGCTAGGTAACCTTTGGAATAGGGCTTAATATCCATGTATACATCATTCATTAATTTATTCTATTAAGAAAGGTATATTAATTACCACTATATACGAGGTACATTGCCAGATTCTAAAGGATGATGAATAAACACAATCCCTATCCTCACAGAGCTTATGGTCACCAGGGACAGATATCAGAGTCTAAGAATATATTGAAAGAACAATATAACTCTCTTTAGTTACAGATTGCAGATGACAGAAGACAGTTTCCAACAAATATAAGTCCTGATGACTGATGACTTTTGCAAAGGTAAAATATATATAAGAAACTGTTGTATTTTGAGTACAAAGGGCATATGTAATATGAGGCCTATCAAGAATTGTCTAGCTTGGGGTGCCTGGGTGACTCAGTGGGTTAAAGCCTCTGCCTTCGGCTTGGGTCATGATCCCAGGGTCCTGGGATGGAGCCCTGCACGGGGCTCCCTGCTCAGTGAGGAGCCTGCTTCCCTTCCTGTCTCTCTGCCTGCCTCTCTGCCTGCTTGTGATCTCTGTCAAATAAATAAATAAAATCTTTAAAAAAAAATAAGAGTTGGCTATCTCTGTAGAACTCAAAACTGCAACAGGTATTTCCTACAACATTCTCCTTTGCTAAGGACATTTGTTTACTCTTGTATTGAGTAATCCAAAGGCATATAGTTCATGTTTCCTAACTTCTGATCAACATCTCTTTCTTCTCTATTCCTTTTCCTTTTCACTTTCATAGATTTTCATTTCAACCTAATTCTACTTGTTTTTCTCCTTTGTTAGCATGTCTGCTTTGATCAAGAAGAAAGGCACAGATAAATACACTTTTGAAACCAGACATCACCCATATGTCGCCTCTCTGTGAAATTATAACCATCCAATTTTAGGCCATTTTAAAATATAGAGGATTTTTTTTTTCCTTTCTCTCTCTCTCTTTTTAAAGATTTTTATTTATTTGAGAGAGAGAGTGAGAGAGAGCACAAATATGGGGCAGGGACAAAGGGAGAAGGAGAAGCAGACTCCCTGCTGAGCAGGGAGCCTGGTGGGGAACTCAATTCCAGGACCCCGAGATCATGACCCATACTGAAGGCAGATGCTTAACTGACTGAGCCACCCTGGTGCCCATAGAGGATGATTTTCAAGTTTCTTGAATGTAGCAGAAGCTAAAGGAGTTCCTGAATTTTATTTTATTTTATTTTTTTTTTTAAGATTTTATTTATTTATTTGACAGAGAGAGATCACAAGTAGGCAGAGAGGCAGGCAGAGAGAGAGAGGAGGAAGCAGGCTCCCTGCTGAGCAGAGAGCCCGATGCGGGACTCGATCCCAGGACTCTGAGATCATGACCCGAGCCGAAGGCAGCGGCTTAACCCACTGAGCCACCCAGGCACCCGAGTTCCTGAATTTTAAATTAAAGTTTCTTTACAAAAATAGATTCCATTTATTGAAACCCCCTAAAGGATGGGGGACAGTATTTAAAGCATTGACAGTGGAGACATTTTTAAAAATTATATGCTTCAACCCATAAATAGTATTTCTCGAATTCTTGGTTTCCCCCTTTCCTGACTTTAAATATTTTTTAATTATCAAACTTTGTAATAGTTTTATTCTTCTAGGTAACATTAACACTCAGGGTCATTAATGTTAATTATATAAATGGATTAATGGTCACCACCATCCCTTTTTACTATGACTTCTCTACTCCTAAGTTCTTATTTTATCTCTATGTTGCATGCATTCTTTGTCTAGTGTATGTTCCTTAAAAATGAAGGAAGGTTTTGCATGTTGTAGATTGAATTCTGCTTGTTTGAGAATGTAGATTTATTAGACAAACTACTGCTGGATATAAAATTAATGAGACCAATTTCTTTTCCTCTGTAAAAAACAGACCCTATTCCACTGTGTTCTGTCATTACATGTGGTCCTGGAAAACCATCAGGCAAGCCTGAACTTTTCCTTCCACATTAGTTTTATCATTATTGTTATTAGTAGTAACACTAATATTGGAATATACTAAATTTACTAGGATTTATGCTCATTCTTCTATATAAAAATTTCTTGCCATAGGATACAATAATGTTTATTTCTATTAAATCATCTTTTACTTAAAAGATTTTATTCACTCGCCTTCTTCAGTGAAATAAGGTCATTGTGAAAGATACATTTCCCTGGTGTGTTTAAAATAAGTTGAGGAGAACTTGGCCCATTAGGTCATCATGCCCTTCTCTGTGCTGCTTCTGTACTGCAGACAAACTCCTCTAACATATCACTTAGAGTCAGACACTTTTCCTCCAGTGCAGGGGCCCCTGCAGAGCCTAGCACAAGGCATAGCACTCAGTGCCATTCAAACTTCGGGAAATGGAGCAAAATAATTCAAGAAACTCATTGTGCAAAGCAAACCCCACCATTTCAGAGCTGAGGCCTATCTTTCCCCAAACCTCTCCCTCACCCTTTAGTTTCCACAGAGAGTCCCCTTCCCAGAGATAACCAGACCAGTAGAATGTGACCTGGTGTCTAGGTGCAGGCCGTATCATGTGACTCTGGCAGGGGAAAGGGTTTCCCTTAGACTTGCAGTTTAAAACCTTCTCTTTCCTTCCATTTTTGTGCAAGATCCAGTAGTGCACCCTTGTCCAAGCCTGAAGCAACAATGAAAAACTGAATAAAAAGTTTAAAACCACTATGCTCATTATCTCCATCCCCTCTCTGGCCCCTGGAAAAACGTGTGTCACTTTTTGAGTAAAACCATCGCTCCTTCCTTCTTTTCCCTTCCTTTAAGTCTTTGGAGCAAGCTTTGGGTGTGACCCTTCATCTCCCAAGAAATGAAACTTGTTATTTTTCTTGGGGCTTTATGATTCAAAGGGTCTAATTCTGATTGGCCACATGTTGATTCGATAGCCACAAGGCGTGACTCAAGACCAAGGAGGGCAGCTTACACTTGACGAGGTCTCAGAAGGACAACTAATATAGAAGTGTTTTTGTACCAAACAATCTGGTTCCATTCTCAAATTCTGTCTCTCCTGGTTCTAGCCATGTGGCCTAAGACAAATTACTTAGTCTCTCTGAAACGTCATTTTTCTCATCTGTGAAATGGGCTCAATAGAACCATTTCACATGATCATGTATGCATAATAATTACCTTATTTTCTACCATGGAGAGTAAGTACTCCAGAAATGCGAATTCATATGCATAAATTGTCTCTCTCTTTCTCCCTCCTGTTGCCTTTTCTGTCTCTCTCACACACACACACACACACACACACACACACACACACACAGTGATCATTTTTTGGGTACCAGCTGCTGAACTAAGTATTGTGCCCATATCCTTGGGGCTGCTCTATGAAGGTGGTATCTAGCACCGTTTTTCTATAGACAACAAAAGGGAGACCCAGAGATACTAAGATGCCTGGGCTGGCAAAACTAGTAAGTGAAGTGATGAAGTACATTTGGACCCAGATTGCTGACTCCAAAGCCCATGATCTTAAATGTTCTGACTTCTCCATTTCTTATCACCCAACGCATACGTATCCCAAAGTCTCTGAGTCCACAAAATAACCTTCACATCAGGTTGGTAAATGGACATTGCAAGGAAGCCCTCACATTGACCAAGTCCCTGGATACCTCTGTGGCTTCCGTAAGACAGTCCCTTTCCTTGGATGTCCCTGGGGGTGGGAGGGACAGTTGCTCCCTCTATTAAGGATTCTCTGACTCTCTCTAACCCACAGTTCAGAAACCATTTCATTCTCTTCTGTGGTCGCATGTTTCTTCTTTGTCATTTTTCTACCTCAGTTAATGCTTCTAACCCATTGGGTACTGTTTTCATATATCTGTCTCTTCTCCTAAATTAGGTCCTGAGAGCAAACTGTCTTATTTGTATGTTCTCCACCTTGTGTCCACTGGATCAGACTAAATGTGGGTTGAATAAAAGATCATACAACAGGGCGCCTGGGTGGCTCAGTGGGTTAAGCCGCTGCCTTCGGCTCAGATCACGATCTCGGGGTCCTGGGATCAAGTCCCGCATCGGGCTCTCTGCTCAGCAGGGAGCCTGCTTCCCTCTATCTCCCTCTCTGCCTGCCTCTCCATCTGCTTGTGATCTCTCTCTGTCAAATAAATAAATAAATAAATAAATAAAATCTTAAAATAAATCATACAACAGCTCTGGGATTTAAAAAAATCGTATTTAAGTTAAGAATATAAGCATATTCACTTTACACTGGACCCTGCAAATTCTGTCCTATAACAAATGCTAGGTCAACCACTTCCCATGTTTCTCTGATTGAATTCATACTATCATCCCGTAGGACAAGTACTGTTGTTGTCTGCACTATAATGTTGGGTGGAAGCAAGCCTCAAGATGATAAGGCAGTTTGCCATGGCTGCCTTTAAATGGCAGAGTACAGAAATACACCAAATCACAGGCCCCTCCAAAGACAGTCTTTCCTCTACTCCAAAATGAACGAAGAAGTTATCTTTCTCTGCGACATAGTTCATCACTTTACCCCAAATATCCACACATTCATAAAAACACAACCACACTGAATGGTACCCCACAAGCAAGGCTTCACCACTCAGGGTCAGTGTGACTTTTGCATGCAACATAATCTCTTCTTAATACACACAGGTCCCTTCTCTTCTCCTCTGCAGTAGCATCACTGTCAATCCTCGTCAGTTATTTCTTTAATCAGAGCTGAGGACAAAGAGTGAGGCCTGATGGGTGTCCAGGAAGAGAAGGTGCTAGAAAACAGGAGAAGACTAGAAGGAAGGCAAAGTTCATGGAAGGATTGAGGATGGAGGGCAACTCTGACCCTCCTCCACCATTAGTGGACAGGCCAGGAGCTGTGACCGTCAGCAGTGAGCGAGCAAGGCCAGGGCCCTCCCTGTCTGTCTCTGAGATCATTCCCCAAGTACTCCGCCACCCTGGCATGCCAGGGATTAGCCCTGTCTCTCAGGAAGGCAAGGCCCCTGCCGGCTCAATGTCCTGGTGCCAGGCGCCAAGCCAACCCCAGAGCTGACTCAGACATCCCCTCCTTGCACACTGGCTATGAGCCTGTCTTGTCTACTTGTCCATTTACCTCTCACTGCGAGGAGTCAGGTATATCTCCATAGCCCAAGTGCAGAGCCAGAGCCTGGCACAGAATTGGTGCTCATAACTGTCAGTCTGCTTAAGAAGCACCAAGGCGTGGAGAAGAAAGCACAGCCTTCAGAGCCAAACGCACCTGGCTTTCAATACCAATCCTGCCCCTTTGTCTGTGTGACACCATCTCCCCAAGACTTCTTTTCTCATTTGCAATTGAGAATAGTAATTCCTCTGATTCAATGTTCCTTGTGGAGCATAAGAGACAATCCAAGTGAAGACAGTTTATGAACTGTAAACTGTTAACCAGTAAGTCTCATTATAATAAGGTAGTCCAATATTCCGCTATTAGAGCTGCTGTTCTTGGGTTTTTCTAACTAGAGACCCATTTTACTTGGTTTGGATATACGGGCTCTTCCCAAAGACTTGCCCTATGCCTCTGTGTGCTTGGTGTCTCCTTATGGCATCATTGTAATGGACCGCATTCATTCATTATTCATTCATTCGTTTATAGTACTTCAGAAAAGTTCAAGAGATGCCTTAGTGAGCCAAGGGGTCATGGTTCTTGTGTTTTGGTACTTATAGATTAATGGGAAAGAAGGGCATTACACAAATAATCATTAAAATTTTATTGTAGTCATGATACTGAAAAGATGGATAAGACCGGAATCAGTGAAGTATATAATGGAGAATGCACTGTGTGTGTGTGTGTGTCTGTGTGTGCGCACGCGCTTCCATGGCCCTGGCATTGGGAGGCAATGCTTTAAAATAGTGAAGACCTTCCTGATGTAAGGAGGAGGATGGGAGTGGGCGAAATGTGTGTGTGTGTCAACACATGGGTGTGAGGAGGCAGGTAAGGATACTTAGACAAAGACCTTCCAGAAGGAGGGATCAGGCTGGCAGGAAAAAGACTGCCAAGGTAGGAGAGCTTTTGGCGCCTTGAAAGCTGTCTGAGGAACAGACAGGAAAGACAATTTCTATAAAGTCTGAAATCAGCCTCACTCTTTCCTATTGGGTTGTAACCCATGTTCTCAGGTTCATGAACAGGAGAAAAAGGAAGGGGTGCGGAGGTAGAAGGAAAAGGGAGGTGAGGGAGAGGAGGAAGAGGGGAATTCTGCAATCCTTTCCAACTAAAAAGCATTATTCTTTCTAGAATTTGCCACCACTCGCTGCCTGGGTTCCCTGTCTCATCAGTGGCTTTGCCACTCTCCATCATTTGGGATAAAAATATGGGAGTTATCCTGATCTTCTCTCTCCTCTTTACATTCGGCATCCAACACCACTGCGTGTTGGCACTAAATATATCACATCTGATGTTGTCTCCTTCCTCTAACTCTCCCTTCTGCCACAGGCCAGACCCTCCAACCTCAGTTGTTACAACACCTTTCCCGCTGACGTCCCATCCACCAGTCTCCCCAGAAACAACTTGAGACTGACAATTCTAAAGCGCAAGTCTGATCATGTTTGCCTCTGTTTAAAAGTCTTTCATAGGAAGCTCTTGTCCTTAAGAAAAAGCCTAAACTCATTTCTTTGGCACCAGGACTGGCTACAGGATTTGCAGGGTCCAGAGCAAAATGAATATGCAGAACTCCTTGTTTAAAAAAAAAAAATCATTATTAGGAATTTTAAGACAACAGCAGCAAGGTGTTCAAGAAGGCACAAAGTCTTTCTGAGTACAGCGCGTGTACAACTGCACAGGTTCCACGCCCAGGAAACAGACCCTGCCTGGCCCTGGTGGCCCTGGATGGACCAGCCACTGGCGACTCTCAGGTGCTGCCCAGACTGCACATTATTCCTTAGTAAGCCTCTTGCTCTGTCTTGCCTCTTTTTATTGTAATCACGTACTCTCCCTGGACTCTCTTCCTTTGAGTTAACTATTTCTTACCCACCAAGATTCCAAGACACTATCACTTCTTTTCTTTCAGGTTATAATACACAATCCTGGGTTCCCAAGCCTTGACCTTCCCTTGCTAATAGCAGCTATTGAACTTCTTTGAAACTGTGTATTTCACATTTTCTCCAACAGATCTTGAGTTTTCTAGGGGAAGAGACAAGAACTTCCAACTCTAGGCCATGAATGGCTCCTACTGACCATTGCTGGCTTCTGTTGAGTGCCCTAACTAACTGTGCTAAATAATTCATATGAATAATCTCATATGAAACATACTATTATATTAGAGGTTGCTTACCCAAGGTCATAATTAGGAAGTGGCAGAGACAATACTCAGGAATAGTTCCTCTGACTCCAGATCCTATATTCTTAATTCATATAGTTCATCAACTCCCAAAGTGCCAGGTAAACACATGAATATAGGATGTGGTAATCTGAATAATGGCTCTGTTCGAGATTTTCTAATACTTGGAGCCTGTACATGTTACCTAATATGGCAAAAATATGTTTTTCAGATGTGATTAAGCTAAGGGCCTTGAGATGGAGAAATTATCCTGTATTAGTTGGGTGGGCCCTAAATGTAATCACAAGTGTCCCTGTAAGAGGGAAGCAGGAGGAGATTACAAACAGAAGCAATGGGACCATGGAGTGTGATGTGGCCACAAGCCAAGGAATGCCAGTGGCTACTAGAGGCTGGGAGAGGCAAGGGACAGATCGTCCCCTAGAGCCACTGGACTGCTGATTTCAGCCCAGTGATACAATTTAGACTTCTAACCTCCAGAACTGTGAAAGAATAATTTTCCATTAGGTCACCAAGTTTGTGGTAATTTGTTATAGCAGTCACAGACACAAAAAAAACCATTAATTATTATACGGGATAAATATTTAGAAGAAGGATGAAAGTGTAGTAGAATGAATTATACAGTGTATGATTCTTATAAAATACATACACACACACACACACACACACACACACACACACACACTTCAATTTGCAAGGCAAGCAGTGTCCCTATTGTATGTATAAAGAAATTATAGCTAAGAGTTTAATTGACTTTAATAAAATTGCCAGTTAATGGGAAAAGGATCTGGGAGTAGACACTAGATCTCCTGACTCCTAGTTCTGAACATTTCTACTATAACCCGTTTTTTCCTTTCTCAGTAAGGAAAAAAAAAATCATCTTAATACGTAAGTCTTTGACCTCCAACTTTGAATCTGTATTTCACTCCACACCTATATCCATCTAGTGTACAATTGGTGGGAACGCAGCCCACAGATTCTTAGCTACCACAGCTATGAACCCTTGAGGGCAAGGATTACCTCTTCTTTATGACGATATTCCTGGTCCCTGGCACAATATCTGGCACCTAGCAGTACTTTCTGAATGTTTGAAGCAAAGGAGGAATGAATTGAAGACATATAGTACCAGACTTAGTAAAAATTGTGATTTAGTGCCTTTTTTTCCATTTCATTATAACTTTAGATGCCTAAGTAACTAAAATAATGGTAAAAATAATCTCCAAACAGGTGGAAAATATTAGCTTGTAGTATAGTTATAGATGTGTCTGTCTTCACCACGAGCTGGGGATGCTTTGAGAGGAGACACTGTGTTCCCATGGCCCTGTATCTGTATCTCACCAGAAGTGTTTAATAAGCCAATATTTACTATAGCTAAAAACATGATGAGACCCCTTCCTCTGCCCAGAACAGGCAAAGCTTTCATACTTCTGGAACACAAATCCAACTGATCTCTTCCTGTGACTTGGTGTGGCATTTCCAACTTGAATATAAGTAGCATTTATATCATTTCAGCCACAATGCATCTCCATCACAGTATGTAATTGAGAGTTAACTCTGGATTCCTCAGGGAGGAATTACTTATGGAAGATTCATGCCTTTGGGATGTGGAGTTCCCAGTTGAAAGGTCTCTGTTAATTTATAGGAGGGCATAAATCAGCAGGAAAAAAAAAAAAAAACATTGGCTCACAACTCATGGAAGGAAAAGATATCCTCCAGGACCAAATGAAAACCAGGCCACAGGCCTAAGGATTATGTGGGACCCTGAGCTCAATTATCTGTCCCTGGCTGATTTGGATTCTTTGGAACTTCTCTGCTTAAACCAGGAGAAAATAGGGTTTTGCACTGACCACTGGCCATGAATGAGAGGGACATAAAATGTTATTCAGCTAACTATGTATCACCAACAGTGCCATTTCTGTTCAGAAGAGTAATGCCATGCATTGCATCATTCACCATGATCCTGCCAGTTGGCTCCAGCTGTCGTGGTCCCTTAGGCCAAGGTTTGTACTTGTAGAGGACAGTTCACATTGAGATACTGATTTAAAACTGGGTTTCTTAGCCTTGGCCAAGGTGTTTAGGAGACTTTTCCTTTGGGCTGGAATCAAGGAAGGAAACATTGGGAAATAGTCTATAATTTGTTTGAGGTAGTGGTTACTCAGGTATATATAAAAGTCAAAACTCATCTAACTCAACATGTCAGAACTGTGTATTTTATTATATGTAAAATTATAGGAAAATGCCAATAAAATTATGTCTGGAAATAAGAAAATGATTGTTTAATTATTAAAACTAATTGCATGGAAATGTAACTATATATAGTTTGTGATTTTGACCAGAATAAGAAATATTTCCCTGAGTACCTGCTATGATGGGTTAAGATCTGTGTTAAATGATGAAGATAGGAAGTCCCTGCCTTCAAGGGGATTCTGGGCCAGAGGAAGAAGCAAGCCATGTGAATAGGCATTAATAATGTAATCTGGTGAGTGCTGTGGTGGAGAAAACAGAGTGGCTGTGGGAGTGGAGATGACCCATTCATGCCAGCTTGAAGTGAAGGGTACATTCCTGAGGCTTAAAGGATGTTTCCTGTTTCCAGAAATTTCCCTGTCAAAGGTTGGGGAGGGAAATTGGAATAGGGAAAAGAGTATAAGCAAAGGAACAGATAGTAGTATGAACTAATAATTTCATGTGTGTGTGTGTGTGTGTGTGTGTGTGTGTGTGTGTGTGTGTTTAATCATTATGAGTAGTTTGGATGGGAGAGATTTTTTGGATCAAAAAATATGAGGTTGGAGGGGGCAGTCAATGAGACTGGAAATGTCAAGAAACAAATTTTTTCCAGATGAGAGTTTGTCTCAGCTGAGCTAAAGGAAAGTAGTCTAGAGGCTGTATCATGTTTGTGTGGATATGGGAATAGGGAATATTATTTTGTCCTATTTTACCCATTGACATGGCAGAAGAAGAAAAGAAGATAGTGAAGACATCATTGCATAAAGATAAGTGATCAAGGTGGAGACTAGAAGACCCAGGTTCCAGATCCTTCTTCCCCGTGAAGTGTACCATGTGATTTTGGGTAGATCTCTCCCCTCTGAGTCTGGTTCCTTGCCGGTCACCTGGGGATAATGATAGCGAGTTTACAAAATGAGAGTGAGATGCAGAATTGTAATGGGTAAAGCACTTTGAATGTTGTAAAGAGATTTTTTTTATGAAATTGGTGAGGGGGGCAGGAAGGAGTTTATAATTTAGAAAGGAGTCCATAATAGCAAGTTTTTTCCCACTTTTAATTTTGACAACCTCGACAGATGACCCTGTGAGAAGCCTATAAGGAGACATTCATGGAGATTTGACTACCTGAACAAAGGCACAAGTACAATAAACTTGACTTTTAGAGAGGAGTACATCCAAGAGAGGAAAGAGGCAGCACTGGGAGATGTGGGCTGCTCAAGAACAAGGACAGGGAATGTTTAGTGAGTTGATGAATTTTTTGAACTCTGTACAAAGTTCTCACAAATTTCCCCAGTATGGTAGACATTGAAATCATGTCACGTTCCCTGCTCCTGGGCCTTCACACGAACTGGGAGGCAGGGCTATAATTCCCTGGGCACAGTCCAGGAATGGGCATAGCGTTTGGCACTGCTGAGTCAC
Organism: Mustela putorius furo; assembly: GCF_011764305.1. Classification (NCBI taxonomy): domain Eukaryota; kingdom Metazoa; phylum Chordata; class Mammalia; order Carnivora; family Mustelidae; genus Mustela; species Mustela putorius. Next base: position 777,833 of record NW_025422439.1, on the reverse strand, counting down.
CCACAGGATATTAAAAAACTTTGAGTGCCTCCCCTATGTCTTCACTGACCCGTCTTAATGCTCTGTTGAGTCTCAAATCCTGTTTGTAAAAGGAAGACCCCCAACCCTTACAGGGGTCCCCCACTGCTGTTCTGTGGGAGCCATCCAGTCCCGTCCATTTGATTGATTTCTCCGGATACGCCGAGGGTGGTCCTGGGGGAATAGGGTCTTGGCAGGATATCTCCCCATATTCTCAGCTCATTTGCCACTGTGCCCCTGCCAAGTTTTGCTTCCCGTTGCATTTCATCAGATCATTCCTTAGTCTGTCTCTTTAAGGCACATTCAAAGAATCTGAATTAAGCTTCAATCAACCCTGCCTTCCCCCAGAACGCGTTGTTAGGGAACTTGCCTACAAAGGCAGCCCGGGCGCTGTCCCAGACTCCAATCTCCCTTTCCTCTCCTCCTCATCCTCCTCCTCTTCATCATTCAATTAATCCTCAGCCAATTTTCCTCAGTGGCCCCTACTCTCCTGGTCACCGGGCAAGCCCTTGTGTATCCTGAACAGCAATGCCAAGAATCTGCCCATCATAGCCCTTCTTTTCTGTTCACTGCAGTCGTGAGACTTTTGTCTAATTATCTCTGCACTGGGAAGCAGTTTCATTTTCTGGAGAAGAGCATATGAGCTCTGGTGTCTAGCTTTCCCCATACCAAAGACAGGACCTTTAGCTAAGAGGGCTGCTAAAGATGCCTTCTTTCAAATGTTGCCACCACCCAAAGCAAATCCTGCTCTGAGACAAAGGAGAGAATTAATTTGTAATTACATCTTACTCATAACTGATACATCAAAGGAAGTGAGTACAACCCTTGTCAGTGTCCACAGCTTCCTCCAAGCTGAGAGATTGTTAGCAAGCATTCTTTGAAACATCCAAAAGAGCTTTTATAATGTGGTTTTTGGGAGCAAGGAGCAACCAAAATAAATTCCACATCCAAGTAGTTATCTCCATCCTCAGAGCTGTCACTTCAGGTTAGGCCACTGTTAGCTCATACACGACCATTATAGGAGCATCATACGATATCCCCCTATCTTCACTGTTACGCCCCTAACAACTTTTCTTCACCTGACAGCTGGAGAGACTCTTTAACAATGTAAATCACATCTCATTTCCCCCTCTCCTACTCCAAGTCAAAACCTATTTAGGATAAAAAATTAAGCTCTTTAGTCCTGCCAAACCAATGGTTTGATTCCTACCAACTTGTCCAAATTTGACTTCTGTCCCTCTTTATCTCATTCCCTCTGCCCCAGCCATCACAGTACTCTTCTGGTTTCTCAAGTTCCCAAACTGGTTCCCTCCTAGGAGCCTTATAGTAGAAATTTCCCTTTTCATGCAATAGTCTCCCTATAGTATATACTAGGCTCCCTCCTGTCATTCAGATCAAAGATCTTCAGAGAGGCTTCCCTTGACCACCTAATTTAGATTACTTGGCATATAGTATTAGGTTGAGCCATATGAAATGACTATTTTGTAGATTTAATATTAGAAGTTTCATAAGGTGCCACCTATTACAGGCTCTATATGTATTTTTCTTGAGTGAATAGTGGATGTTTATATTTGTGTTATTTGTTATATAGGACATAGGACATATAGGACATTTTGTCTTATATATAGTAGGTATTTATTAAAAGGTAGTTGCCAGTGCTATCATTGTCTTAGTCATCACCATCATCATCATCCTAAACCACAAAAGAAGATGTGGAAGATGAGGAAGATGTAGGAACAAAGGAAACATCAACATTAAACTGATTTGGGATCTAGGAGACAGGAGTTCTGAGGTAAGATCTTCTATTGCCACACCATGTGATCTTAGATAAAGCAGTAGCCTTTGGAGATAACACAAACATTGGATTCTCCAATTAGACTCAACAAGAGTAAAGTATGGTACCAGGTATCAAGCTTTATGAGTAATTTCAAAGCTACAAGTAATCTCAAGGCACAGGGGAAGCTGGGAGAAGCTCAGGACTGTCCATGCTACTTCCTGGACCCTTTCTTGTCACATTAGGACTTGCTCTGACCCAGATGTCCCATAGACGTCTCTAAAAGAAGTTTAAAAGCACATCACCTATTTGAAAGCCAAACTTTTTGGTCATGAAACATCTCCATTTTATACTCCAGTGATCGCATGGATTATACACTTTTTCAGAAAGCCATGCTCCATGAATCTGTAGATTCTGGGTTTATTGGCCATAAGCAATCCTAGAGCGCTAAGGTACATGCTGTTAAAGGTTCTCTAAAGGTAAAGATGGCCCCTAAGAAATACCACCTGTGGTTTTCCCTGGAATCCTTCCAGCATATTTATAAGGAGATTTGACCAGCTCACATTTCTTCCCCACAGGGCATCCCCAAGAAAAGGAAACAATGTACTGCAGGCCCAGTAATCCTTTCCATTCTCTAGACTACATTTCCATCCTGCGTAAAATGAAAGGCTTTTTCACCATATCTGAGGACCCAAAAGCTTCTAAGTCTCATTGAACATGGTACTAGAGGCTGTTTCCTGTCACTACATATACCAGGCAGAATCCACATAAATAGCATGTGATGAAAGGGATTCTCTACCAGGAGGATTGTCAAACTCAACCCCAAAACTTCCTCCCTACTTGAACATGACCGAGCAAGCAAGGTGTAATAAAAGGATTATGAACTCTGGAGTCCGAGGCCTGGGTTCAAGTCTCAGATCTAGAATTTAGTGGCTCTAGGTCTTTGGGAAAGTAGCATAATGTGTCTCAGTCTCTGTCTCCTCACCCATTAGATGGCAGATTTAAATCGTGAATTTAAATGAGATAATGCAGATCAACACCAACCACGGGGACTGGCCTAAAGTAATTGGCAGTAGTGAAGTCATTCATTCATTTATAACATTGCATGAATCTCTGTTACAAGGCTTTCTATGTGCAACGTCCACAGCGTAAACAATAGAATAAGATGATATGAGGTAGGTCCACTCTAGTGGACTGCACAGATAGACCACTAGCTACACACATCTCTTCTCATTCCTACCATCTTGTCTCTAGCCCAGCTCATTGAATATGCAGCATCCAGAACAAACTTCCTAAACTATAGATTTGAGCCACTCCTTTGCTTAAAATTTTCAGTAGCTCCCAATCATGTTAAAGGCCAGTCCTATGCTCTTCTTTCCCGTGAGCAAGGTTCTCAATGACTCGGCTGATACTCTCCTCTGACTGACCTCCAGGATTAGCCAGGGTAGACCAAGTGCTGGGACAAATAATCCCAGAATTTTAGCAGAATAATACAGTGAGCTTCTTTTTTTACCCATGCCACCATGTGATGTTGGTCAGTTGAGAGAGGGATGATTGCTCTGGGCAATAATTCAGAACCCTCTTTTCCTTTGGTCTTATGGGTCCTTCTCTGGGTTCTCAGAGTTTTTGTTTGTTTTTCTGACTGCCAGAATATAGAGAAAGAAAGGATCACCCATGGAAGGGTTATGCTCCAGACCTGGAAGACCTGCATTGTCACTTCTTGTCCCATTCTGTCGGCCAGAAATGAAATCACAGTATTGCTCCACCTTAACTACAAAGGAAGCTGGAAAGTTAGATAATGGTGATCATTAGCATTCTCTGCTTATTCCCTTTCAGCTGACCCTAGAGCAACTCTAGACTCTTTGTACTTAACTGCCACACCATTTATGTCCACACCTCTGTGCTTTTGACCCTATTGGTCTCTCCTTTTTATCCTTCAGTTCTTGTCTAAGCATTACCTTCTCTTCAAATCTTCCTTTATTAGACCCCTTCTTAACCCTGAGATAAAGCTAATTTGTCATTCTTCTCTGTACTCCTAGGCTTTGCTTACACAGTCACTGTCGTTTACTCATATGCTTGCTTTTTCTCTAGAATTTCATCTTGTTCTGAGCAAAAGCTTATGCCAGTGCATCACTGTGTCCCCACCATCCTGCAGACATCCCAGTACTGAGTGCACTGCTCAATGGTAAATTGCACTGTTACTCAGTGTTCTTATGTTCAAAGGCAGACCACCTGGTTTTGAAGCTTAATACTGTGGTATAACCTTGATCAGGTTGTTTACTCTCTGAACCCCAGGCACCTCATCTGTAAAGCCAGAAGAATATTAGCTCTCCGTATCCATGATGGTGAAGGATTCATGAATAAATAGGTTTAGAGCTCTCAATATGCTACTTGCCAGGAACAAAGAATACTCAGTAAAATACTAGCTATTGGTATCATCCTATACTTCTGACCTACTTTGTGGATGGAAGCAGAAGCACTCTCCCCTGACTTTGAGCAGCTTTGAATTAAGACAGAGAACCTTGCACTGTGGATACGTGGCCCCCAGGGAGTGACTCAGGCAGGCCAAGGCTTTGGTGAGCTCCCATGGCCCTGGAAGCGTTTCTTGAGTGAGGTCTGGCAGAGGGAAGGAAAAGCTGACAAATTAAATGATTTAGTCTGTTCAGCAAAGTAAACGTGGCTCCAGGACATTAGAAGTAACTCAGAATGGAAGCTCCAACTGCCACTGGGTGGAGTAAATTTTTTTTCCAAATTCAATTTGTTTTCACTTGAGCTGCTTCATTTCATCAACACAGCTCTTTGGAACATTGGCTAAACTCCCTGAAAAAGTCTCCCTTTTTAAAGTGTTTTTTGTTTTGTTTTGTTTGGTTTGGTTTGGTTTTTGTTTTTTTTTTTTGTTGTTGTTGTTTTAGTTTGGGGTGTGTGTGTGTGTGTTACCTTCTCTCTTCCCTAATTCCTCAAATGCAAATAAAAATGAAACACTTAGAAACTTAAAAAAAGCTCCTCAAAGCATCAGGTCAGCATAGGTGTGCACCAAGTATGTGCTTATAGATTGCTTGGTGAAGGTGGGATTGTGGGTTTTGATGTAAAAGTTGCTGCCAGCAGCAGAGTGACTATAGTAAAATCATTCACCAAAATGGCCCTGGAGCTGACAAATGGACTCTCTTCACAAAGATCCTTTCATCCAAATCAGTCTTGTGTGAGGCCCTCAGTGCCTCCCCATCTCAGCCTCAGGAGGAAAGAAGAGGAAGAAGTAGACCCTCCTCTTCAGCAGCGCAGAAGGTTTCTCAATCAAGAGTCCAAGTTGCAACCCATCCTTTGCATATGCATCTGGGCAACGGACACTTACACCATTGCTCACCAATATGACCGGGGCATAGGCTCCAAGCCAGAACATGTTGGGGGAGTGTCCTTCTTTATTATCTGGAACTTTAAAAGGAGAATAATAAGCCAGAGGACCCTGCTTGTACTGGCCCATACACAATTCTACCTGGCCATTCAGAACCAGCTAATTCCAGATTAGCTCTGGCTCCTTCTAAGTATGAACCATCCGGTTTTAAGATTTTTGTTCTCTCTGTTGGAGAGGAAATATATAATGTCCACAGCAAAAGACTACATAAAGGATATTTTTCTTTCTTCCCTTTTTTTTCCTGCTACCTCTTCCACCTTTTGTTTTGTTTTGTTTTCATAAAAACTTGGCAGAGCTGATAAATTAAGCATATTTTTTCCACATAGAGCATATGAATTCATTGTAAACTATATGCAAGAGTTAACATGATTATGGTGGCTTAGTTTAAGAAGATCATTTACTTAACTTTTGCCTCTAAATTATTAGGTACAGAGTGTCTACAGATGTGAAAAATTGTCTACAAAGGAATAACCAAAGAACAACACACTGTTTTATTGGTATTTTCCAAGAGATCAGTATTTTGTTATAATCCTTACATGATCCTATAAAATCTCTTTGTTTAAGGCAAATTGAAGCTCCTAGAAGTTAAGTTTTCTCAAGGTCCTACAAGTAGAACGTGGCAAAGCCATCAACCAGATTATGACATACCAGCCTTTAAAGCCCATTCACACCTGTAACTACACATTTTCTTTCTTCATTATCCCTTTCTTCAAAATGGCAGTATCATCTGCCTCTTGGCATTGTTAGAAGAACTAAATGAAATCTATTTGAAGAAATCTATCTATCTGTATTTTTAAAAAGATTTATTTGAGAGAGAGAGAATGAGCATGAGCGGGAGGTGGGGGGGAGGGCAGAGAAAGGAGGAGAAGCAGACTCCCTGCAAAACAGGGAGCCAGACACGGGGCTCAACCCCAGGACCCTGAGATCATGACCTGAGCTGAAGGGAGACACTTAACCACTGAGCCACCCAGGTGCCCCTATCTATATCTTTTATATGGTTGTATGTGAAATGCTACTAGCCATAAGATCTCAGAGAAGTCTCAGTATGTGGGAGCAGTTCAGGGCAACAAGAGTGTAGGGGGGTACAGTTCAAGGAAGGGAACAGAGTCCCCCAGACTTCCTCATACACCACGTTCACCTCCTACTAGGCTGGAAACTTAGCTCTGCCACTGCAGTATGTCACAGGACTAGTTATAGGGCTTCATTCGTGGACCTCTCTCAGCGACAATCACATAACATTTCTCAGTACATGTTGGTTGAGATGTCAACAGGGATCTCTCTCACCTTTGAGAGCTCAGCAAAATTTGCTTCATATTGTCCCCCACTCTGCAGCCTGTAGACACCCAAAACCTTCTCTGATACTTCAGCAAGTTCCCAGGAACCCTGGAGCCTTTTGCCTCTGAGGGTATGTATCTAGATGGGTGTCTCCATCTTATTCTGTAAAGACCCAGCTTGGAGGAGGTGGGGCACAGGACAAAACTATTTCTTTGAGTATCTAAAATATCCACTTGCACATGTATAAGAAAAATAGACCATACTCAACACCAAGCAGAGAGGTCCCAGAGGAGAAATCTCTATCACCACCATGAAAAAACTGTCAGTAGAACAGAGTAGCACATCAAGAAATGTCTTCCAGCCACCTCACTACGAAGGGATTTCACAAACCCTTCATCACACCCAGTGTCAGCCTCTCTCCACATCACTGATTTCTCCCTTCTATTCCTCCTTTCTTTCATCTCATTTCTCATCTCTTGTTCCATTTAAGGAGCGAGATTGATAAATCAGGTTCCTATCTCATGATAGTTCATGATAATTTGGCATTTATGAACACCCACAAATTGAAGATCTCATCTACCTCAAAAGAAATTATTAAGCTCCACCTGCCCCTTTTCCCAGGAGGCATTCCAGTGCTGGATGCTAAGATAAATAATACAAAAATATCTGTAGTTCCAGGGGTGCCTGGGTGTGCAGTCGGTTAAGCATCTGACTCTTGGTCTTGGCTCAGGTCGTGATCTCAGGATCGTGAGATCAAGCCTCCCGTTGGGCTCATGCTGAGCATGGAGTCTGCTAAATTTCTCTCTCCTTCTTTCAGAGCTCCCCCTCCCCCCACCACACATGCTTGATTTCTCTCTAAAATAAATAAATCTTTTTTTAAAATGTCTATATTCTTAAGTTCTTATGCACTAGGCACTGTTTTAAGCACATTGTATTTTTGAACTAATTTAATCCTCAAAACAACTCCATGATATTGTTGTTATATCCCCATTTTACAGATGGTGACTGAGGTACAGAGAGATTAAGCAACTTGCTCAAGGACACATAGGAAGCAGTAGACCTATGATTTAGTTTCCCAACAGTCTGGTTCCAGAGTCTGGGCTGTTAACTTCTACATACTTATCAGATAGGCAGAGAAGTGGAGAGCGAGATACTCTCCCCTCCCAACTCACTTCAAATCAAAGGAATGTATTTATTTATAAAATTATTGAATAAGTACCATGTGAAGGAAAACTTTGGGGTTTTGGAAAATGTATAAAATGTAAACAACAAAAAGTAGGCCAAAAGCTCTCAGGGTTAAAAAAAAAAAAAAGTTAAGATCAAAGAGGATAGTTTCAGAAGGAGCATATCACCAGGGCCAGTGACCACCAGGAGCCTTAATCAGGCTCCAGGAAATTATGTGCTGGGATTAAGTTGGGTCATGGAAGGGCTGTGTTTTAAATCATATAATCTATCCTCCATACCCTCAGGAAAAGCACCACAACCATTGAGCAGGCTGCTTCCTTTTGAAAGCCCTTGGGATAGAGGTTGTAAAGAGACAGGAGGAGAGATCCCCCTCCCCTGCATGGAGATTCACATTGTTGCAGGGGAAGGGCCCTTCATCAGAGGAATAAACTCAAGAAAGTTTCCACTTCCTAGTGATCTTTGTCTTCTACTTGGGAACTACCGTGGTGTGTCTACATGTGGACAATGGTGTCTGTTGTAAGAATACAACTCTCTCATCAGAATTCAGCAGACTCCGTAAGCAGGGCTGGGGTGTCTAAATGAGGTGTGGAAGTGACAGCTCTCTCCCCCAGCAACTCTTTCTAAACACTTTGCTCTTGTCAACAAAGGAAAAGTTAAATCATCCTGAATCCCTAGACCCACCATTATAGGAAAGTAGGAAAATCAATCTGATAATCAGATTCTTTGACATTGCACATTGTTTAATGATCTGTCTTGAGAAATAAAGGTCTTGTCCACTGAACAATTTTCATTTTTTCCATTTGGCAAACTCTCATACCCCCCAACTTTCCTTCCACCCACATTCACTGAGAGGTTATCTCATTAAGCACAGCCCTTTCTTTTTGGGCTCCAGCATTGCGTATACCCAGAATTGTAATAAAAATAACAGTAGTCTTTATTGAGTACTTACTATTTGACTGCACCATGCTGTTTGACAAGCATCATGTTGTGGAAGTTTTAAGACAACTCTGATGTTAATAATATTATCCTCATTTTGTAGTGGAAGAAACAGATGTTCAGAGAAGCTTTCATGGTCAGTGAGTGACAGAACTTGGACCCAGCCCAGGTCTGGCTGATTCTGGAGCTTTAATTACCTCACTGATCATCCTAGTTGAGACATATCCATTCCCATTGATGCAGAATGCAACAGAGGTCACTGCCTCCACCACCAGGATGTCTGCTCATTCATCCACCCTGCAAGACTTCCCATCACCAAAAGCCTCTGTTTATCCATGTCAGTTGCACTGAGCCCAGAAGCTTCATGGATGCTACCCCTCCTAGCCACACAAAATACCTCAAGTAGAGGCTGTTCTTCCTCCATTTGCATGCCATTAAAAGTTGGAAATTGGTCCTCCTTGCTTAAAACAACTGATTCTGGATTAAGTTTCTTCAGACCTATATAATTCTCTCTCATTTAAGAATTTGTCTTGTGGCTCTGCTTTGCTATACTCCTTCTTTGCACTCTTGCCTAAGACCTCCTATCCTAGGCACTCCTCCTAATCCTTTAAAGATTCACCTCTGTCTTCCATATTTCTCCCCATGCCTGTATTGCTACCATCTTTGATGCCTTTAGAAGACATCAGTCAAACTCGCTCAACTACCTGCCATAGGACTTACATAATAGTATCTTCACGCATCCCCTCCTCCTCCCATCTTGAGGGACCAAAACAAACATTCTTTAGGACTAGATAGTCCTTCTGACATCCTGATCTTTAGGATTCCTTGCCCTTTTTATTTTGTATGATCTTCTCCATCTTTCCATGTTGGCCACATTACCTCAATTCACTGATCCCCAATATACCATTTTTAGGCCTTCTAGAAACTTCCAGTTTACAGATCAACCCATTTTCTTCTCATCTCCCAGGACTCCCATTTTTCATGTCCTTCCTCATCTAGCTGACACCAACCATCACAGCAACTACTTTTCTCAAAATCCTTAATTTCTTATTTTGTAATGATCTTATGGTGAGTTCTGTGTGGAACTCAAAACCCAAATGAATTCAACTTGTCACCTGCTCCACACTTAATCCTGGATTACTGGGTAATTGTGGAGAGAAAAAAAAAATCACTCTGAATTAGAAACAGTATTAATTCATGGTCCCTAATCTTAACTCAGCCCTTAATGACATTCGGGAGTCCCATGATGTGTCTATGGGCAGTTTTCATCTTCTGTGAGGCAGCTGTTTTAAACTGCCTCCTCTGGGGGAGCCTGGGTGGCTCAGTGGATTAAAGCCTCTGCCTTCGGCTCAGGTCATGATCTCAGAGTCCTGGGATGGAGCCCTACATTGGCCTCTCTGCTCTGCGGGGAGCCTGCTTCCACCCCCCTCTCTCTCTCTTTCTCTGCCTGCCTCTCTGCCTACGTGTGATCTCTGTCAAATAAATAAATAAAATATTTGTTTTTTAAATACTTAAACTGCCTCCTCTGCTCTAAAAGGCAGGACCCCTGTCTCTCCCTTAGTCTCCATATGACCTTGCCTCCCACAGAAAAATAGAAGACATCAGTCAAACTCCCTCAACTACCTGCCATAGGACTTACATAATAGTATCTGCACTCAGCCCCTCCTCCTCCCATCCTGAGGGACCAGAACAAACATTCTTTATCTACTGAAAAATGGATCCCATTCTCTGGATCCCTTCCCTTCTACGCTTTTCAGGAATGTTACTCCATCCATCCCTCCCTCTCCACTGACTGCACCCCATTAGCTTGTGGACACGGCCCAGCCTCCCATCCCCAGATACTCCCCCAGATTCCACACTCATTCTCTCTTCTTTCATGGGGAAGGTCTATATTTAATATCTCCATTTTATCACCTCCCATCCACTCTTCAGACCTCTGTTTCTGGCTTCCCCACCTTCAGATCACTGGGACTACACTTGGAAAAGTGTATGGTTTTCTCCCTCTTGCAACATTGCATGTGCACTTTTCACCTTTTGTCTTATTTGACTTCTTTCTTGGCCACTCAAAGCATTATCTTTATCTATCCTTGACTTCTGGGCCCTGGTATTCTAGTCATCCTCAGTCATCTGGCTGTTCATTCCTTTCCCTCTCTTGGACTATCTTGTTTCGTGTGTCCCTGTATACCTGATTAATCTCATCCTTTCTTGCGATAACTCCAGCCTGTTCATGCCCTCTAGATCTGCCTCTTTATTTCTGGTTCATTTTGTGTGCCACACACTTTTATATTCAATGTGCTGCTACAGATTGAGCACTTCATACTCAACATTCATGAAACAACCCCCCTCAACCTGTCACTAAACCCATTCTTTTTACTCCCACATATCCGTGTCAGTGAATACTGCCAGTTTCTCAAGCTAGAAAAGTAAAAACAGCCTTGGTCTCTTGCCTTGCCTCAGGTCCCAGAGGTAAAAATTATTAAGTCTTATAAATTCTATTTCTTAGCTATATCCTGAATATACCTACTTACATCTAGCTTCAATTCCACTCACAGAAAACCACTTGCTCTCTTACTCCAAGTTCCAGCTGTGTGCCCCCCTCCCGTTTGACTATTGCCCACACACCCTCATTTGCTTAGCTTGCTCATCTTCTTCCATCAGATTTGCACTCTGATATTACCTTTAATAAAAAGCCTTTCATATCCCCAGCACTGAATTGGGTGTCTCTTCTTTGTGCACCCTACAGTTTCTTGTGATTATCTTCATCGTAACAGTTACATGGTATTTTAATGGTGTTCACTCATCTGTCTTACCCACTATCTAGTTTGTAACTCTGTCTTGAACACTTAGCCCCGACTTTGGCATGTGTAAGTGGTCATTCAGTATTTATTCAATGAATGATCTACTTTTAAACTATAACTTTATTTTCTTTTAGTGACATAGAAGCATGTATTACTCAAAGAGTGTATGACTATTCTTTTAATTTTTTTATTTTTTAAAATTTTTATTCATTTTTAAAATTTCTTATCAGTATTCCAGAATTCATTGTTTATGCACCACACCCAGTGCTCCATGCGATACGTGCCCTCCACAATACCCACCACCCAGGCTCACCAAACTCCCACCCCCGGCCCCTCCAAAACCCTCAGTTAGTTGAGATCAGGAACATGACAAGGATGCCCACTCTCACCACTCTTGTTCAACATAGTGTTAGAAGTCCTAGCAAAAACAATCAGACAACAAAGAGAAATAAAATGTATTCAAATTGGAAAGAAGTCAAACTTTCTCTCTTCACAGATGATATGATACTTGATATGGAAAACCCAAAAGACTCCACCCCCAAACTACTAGAACTCATACAGCAATTCAGTAATGTGGCAGGATACAAAATCAGTGTACAGAAATCAGTTGCTTTCTTATACACTAACAATGAAAATACAGAAAGGGAAATTAGAGAATTGATTCCCTTACTACAGCACCAAGAACCATAAGATACCTAGGAATATACCTGATGACTCTTCTTTTAAAAAGCTTTATTGAGTTATAAATTACCTATTATAAAATTCACCCATATGAAGTGCAAATTTCAATAAGTTTTGATAAATATATATAATTGTATAACCAACACTACAGTGTAATATAGGAAATTTCTATTGCTTCAAAGAATACCTCTATGCCCCTCTGTAATCAGTCACTTCCCCTCCCCCAAAACTCCTGGCAGTGACTTCTGTGTTTCCATCAGTACAGTTTTGCTTTGTCTAAAATTTCATAAAATTTGAATAATATACTGTATAGTCTCCTGAGTCTGTTTTCTTTTGCTATGCATAATGTTTTTAAGATGCATTGCATGATGCAGATCATATCAGTAGTGTATTCGTTTTTATTGCAGAATAATGTTCCATTATGTGCATACACCACAATTTGCTTTCCCTTCACCAGATAATGAATATTTAGATCATTCCCATTTGACGCTATTATGAAGGAAGCTGCTATAAACATTCAAGTACAAATCTTTGGTAAACATATTTGCATTTCTTTAGGGCAAACACATAGGAGTGGAAGTGCTGGATCATGTGATAGATGTATGTTTAACTTTGTAAGAAACTACCAGCTATTTTCCAAAATAGAACACCTTCCCACTAGACACAGTAAAGATTCCAGTGGTTGCACTTCTTACTAAAACTTGATGTCAATCTTTTCAACTACAGCCTCTATAGTGGTTGTGTAGTGATGATCTCTCCGTGGTTTTAATTTGTCCTTGTCTGGTGACTAATGACATTGAGCATATTTCTGTAAGCTTATCGTCCATTTGTGTCTTCTGTGAAGTGTGTTTTAATTTTTTTTTTGCTATTTTATTGAGCTGTTTATCTTCTTATTTTTCAGTTATAAAAGTTCTTTATATATGCCTTTGTTGGACATACTTATTAAAAATATCTTCTCTCAGGCTATAGCTTGCCTTTTTATTTTGTTCAAAGTACCTTTTAAAGAGCTGAAATATTTGAATCAGATGAAGTACAATTTATCAAATTTGTTTGTATTTCAAACATTTTGTGCCCTTGGGTCTAAAAAAAGTGTCTTACTTCAGTAGTAGAAATTTAATTCCTATATTTTCTTCTAAAAATTTTATACTTTGAGCTACTATATTTAGGTCTGTGACCATTTCTGGTTAGTTTTTGTATAATGTATGAGAAGAACATTAATTCATTTTTTCCCATGTGACTATCTTTTTGATCCTTTGTTGAAAGTCTGCTCTTTCCTTCAGTATTATCTTGGCACTTTTTTGAAAAAGCAATTAATAGACATATTTATTTATTTGGGGTGTATTTGGGGGCACAATTCTGTTCCATTGACCTTTGTGCCTCTCTCTTCATGCCAGGAATATAATGTTTTTGATAATAGGTATTCAAATCAGGCAAGATAGCTCTATCACCATTGTTCTTTTTCAGAATTATTTAGGCTATTCTAGGCTTTCCATTTTTTAATATAGAAGTTTATAATTTTCATGTAAAATTCTACAAAAAAGGAAAACAAAACCCTGGGATATTGATTGAGACTGTATTGAATCTATTGGTCAGTTTAAGGAGAATTGGCATCTTAGAAAAATGTCTGATTATTAACATACCATTCTTCTCCATTTACTAGTTAGTGTCCTGTCATGTAAAATGCTCTGTAACTTTAGTATACAGGTCTTGCACATATTAGGTTACATTTATCCTTAAGTATTTGGTGGTTTTGATCCTATCATAAGTGATAGTTTTGAATTTCAAATTCTAACCGTTCATTGTTGTTACAAAGAAGTACCATTTGTTATCTTTTTTCCTTTATTTATTATTTTTATTAACATATAATGTGTTATTTGCCCTAGGGGTACAGGTCTGTGAATCATCAGGCTCCCACACTTTATAGCACTCACCATTTCACATACCCTCTGCAATGTCCATCACCCAACCTTTTATTTGTTATCTTACAACATTACTAGATTTGCTTTTTAGTTTTGGCACCATTTGTTACAGATTTCTTAAAATAATCTGCATACTCACATATGTTGCCTAAAAATATAAATTTCTTCTTCTTTTTGGAGGGCACCTGTGTGGCTCAGTGGATTAAAGCCTCTGCCTTCGGATCAGGTCATGATCTCAGGGTCTGGGATTGGGACCCACATCAGACTCTCTGCACAGTGGGAATCCTGCTTCCCCCTCTCTCTCTGCCTTCCTCTCTGTCTGCTTGTGGTCTCTATCAAATAAATAAGTAAAATCTTTAAAAAAAAAAAAAGGTTCCCTTTCCTATTTTAATAAGTTCACCTTTGCATTGTAAGGAATAATTCTCTTACTTAAAATGGGGTTTTTTGATGTTCAGTCAGGTACAGACATAGAAGAACACCACACAGAGAGACATATTAAATGAAATGATTTGTTATACTTGCAAATCCCGAAAGAGGGAGGCATGGCTCATCACTCAGGGGGCCATATGGAAAGAGTTCCAAGGGGGCAGGCTCTGCCAAGCAGGTGGGGATCCAGACCCATGAACAAGTGCCTTTATTGAGGATCAGTGTGGAAGACAAAAGCAAAAGGCACAAGGAGGTTTTACTGGTACATTTGAATGTCATTAACCCATAGACAGGGGAAAGCAAGAAAGGTACTCTGTAACAGGGACCCACCTTATCACACCAGTGCACTGATCACATGGGTAGTGTGTTCATAGCCTGTTTGTGGGGATGTTGAAGCATCAGGAAAATACAAAGTTTTAAAATTTTACAATACAACCTTCTATATTTTTTTCTTGCCTTATTTCATTGTATGGGACTTCTAGTACAATATTGAAATTATGTAATAGAAGTCATCAAAGTAAATAATCTTGCCTTGTCCTTAATCTTATAAAAAAGCCATCCAGTCTTTTACCGTTAAATATGAGGTTAGCTGTAGGTTTTTCTTATAAATTGCCTTGATCAGGTTGAGCAAGCTCTCTCCTATTTCTAGCATTCTTAGTTTGTTTGTTTGTTTGTTTTTTATAAAAAATACATGTTCAGTCTTTTCAAGGCCTTATTCTATTAAGTCGAGTTAATCTTTTGAGTTTCTTTTTTTTTTCTTTTTTAAAGATTTAATTTATTTATTTGACAGAGAGAGATCACAAGTAGGCAGAGAGGCAGGCAGAGAGAGAGGAGGAGGAAGCAGGCTCCCTGCTGAGCAGAGAGCCCGATGCGGGACTCGATCCCAGGACCCTGAGATCATGACCTGAGCCCAAGGCAGCAGCTTAACCCACTGAGCCACCCAGGCGCCCCTTGAGTTTCTTTTAATGTTTACTTTGTAAATATGGTAAATTTTGTTGTGGTATTTTGATCAAAAAATAAACATGGCATTTCTGTATTAAATATCTCTTGATCAGGCTACAATCCTTTTTATAAATTGCTCTTTTAAATTTGTTAATATCTGTCAGAGATTTCTGCTTATTTTTTTATTTTTTAATTTTTTTTTAATTTTTTAATTTTTTTTTCATTTATTTATTTTCAGCATAACAGTATCATTATTTTTTCACCACCACCCAGTGCTCCATGCAATCCATGCCCTCTATAATACTCAAACCTGGTACCCCGACCTCCCACCACCCCCCGCCACTTCAAACCCCTCAGATTGTTTTTCAGAGTCCATAGTCTGTCATGATTCACCTCCCCTTCCAATTTACCCCAACACCCCCCTCTAACTCCCCATGTCCTCCATGCTTTTTGTTATGCTCCACAAATAAGTGAAACCATATGATAATTGACTCTCTCTGCTTGACTTATTTCTCTCAGCATAATCTCTTCCAGTCCCATCCATGATGCTACAAAAGTTGGGTATTTCTGCACATTGACTTTGTATCCTGCCACGTTGCTGAATTGCTGTATGAGTTCTAGTAGTTTGGGGGTGGAGTCTTTTGGGTTTTCCATATAAAGAATCATGTCATCTGCGAAGAGAGAGAGTTTGACTTCTTCATTACCAATTTGGATACCTTTTATTTCTCTTTGTTGTCTGATTGCTGTTGCTAGGACTTCTAATACTATGTTGAACAAGAGTGGTGAGAGTGGTCATCCTTGTCGTGTTCCTGATCTCAACAGGAAGGCTGCAAGCTTTTTCCCATTGAGGATGATATTTGCTGTGGGTCTTTCATACATAGATTTGATGAGGTTCAGGAATGTTTCCTCTATCCCTATACTTTGAAGCGTTTTAATCAGGAACGGATGCTGGATTTTGTCAAATGCTTTTTCTGCATCAATTGAAAGGACCATGTGGTTCTTCTCTCTTTTCATATTAATTTGTTGTATCACATTGATTGATTTGTGAATGTTGAACCATCCCTGTAGCCCAGGGATGAATCCCACCTGGTCATGGTGGATAATCTTTTTAATGTGCTGTTGGATCCTGTTGGCTAGGATCTTGTTGAGAATATTAGCATCCATATTCATTGGTGATATTGGTCTAAAATTCTCCTTTTTGGTAGGGTCTTTGCCTGGTTTGGGGATCAGGGTAATGCTGGCTTCATAGAAAGAGTCTGGAAGTTTTCCTTCTGCTTCAATTTTTTGAAACAGCTTCAGGAGAATAGGTGTTATTTCTTCTTTGAAGGTTTGGTAGAATTCCCCAGGGAATCCGTCAGGTCCTGGGCTCTTGTTTTTGGGGAGGTTTTTGATCACTGCTTCAATCTCGTTATTAGATAACAGTTTATTCAGGTTGTCGATTTCTTCCTGGTTCAATTTTGGTAGTTTATATTTTTCCAGGAATGCATCCATTTCATCTAGGTTGCTAAGCTTATTGGCATATAACTGTTGATAATAACTTCTGATGATTGTTTCTACTTCCTTGGTGTTAGTTGTGATCTCTCCCTTTTCATTCATAATTTTCTGAATTTGGGCTCTCTTTTCTTTTGGATTAGTGTGGCCAATGGTTTATCGATCTTATTGATTCTTTCAAAAAACCAGCTTCTAGTTTCATTGATACGTTCTACTGTATCTCTGGTTTCTACCTCATTGATCTCAGCTCTAATCTTGATGATTTCCCTTCTTATGTGTGGAGTTGGTTTGATTTGTTGTTGATTCTCCAATTCTTTAAGGTGTAGAGACAGCTGGTGTGTTCTGGATTTTTCAATTGCACTCCTGGGTATTTACCCCAAGGACACAGATGTTGTGAAAAGAAGGGCCATCTGTACCCCAATGTTTATAGCAGCAATGGCCATGGTTGCCAAACTATGGAAAGAACCAAGATGCCCTTCAATAGACGAATGGATAAGGAAGATGTGGTCCATATACACTATGGAGTATTATGCTTCCATCAGAAAGGATGAATACCCAACTTTTGTAGCAACATGGACGGGACTGGAAGAGATTATGCTGAGTGAAATAAGTCAAGCAGAGAGAGTCAATTATCATATGGTTTCACTTATTTGTGGAGCATAACAAATATCATGGAGGACAAGGGGTGTTAGAGAGGAGAAGGGAGTTGGGGTAAATTGGAAGGGGAGGTGAATCATGACAGACTATGGACTCTGAAAAACAATCTGAGGGGTTTGAAGTGGCGGGGGGGTGGGAGGTTGGGGTACCAGGTGGTGGGTATTATAGAGGGCACGGATTGCATGGAGCACTGGGTGTGGTGGAAAAAATAATAAATACTGTTTTTCTGAAAATAAATAAATTGAAAAAAAAAAAGTTGGGTATTCGTCCTTTCTGGTGGAGGCATAATACTCCATAGTGTATATGGACCACATCTTCCTTATCCATTCATCCATTGAAGGGCATCTTGGTTCTTTCCACAGTTTGGTGACTGTGGCCATTGCTGCTATATTTGTTTATAAGGAATATTTTTTTTAATCACAAAATGCTGGTGTATTAGAATTAGTTTAGAAGTGTATTATTTACCTATTGCTACATAACAAATTGCTCCAACACTTAGCAACTTAAAATAACAAATATTTATTATTTACAGTTAAGAATCCAGGAGTAACTTACATGGTTCTTCCAGAATCTCTCAAGAAGTAGTCAAACTGTCTTCCAGGGATCTAGTCATCTGGGGCTAAAGATCCCAGCTCATTCACATTCTCAGCTTATTCACACCCAAGACTGGCTGAAATCCCATGCAGACCTTCTCATAAGCTCCCTGCGTATCCTCAGAACATGGATTTTGGCTTCCTACAGAGTAATGGATGGGGAATTTGGCATTGGAGGGAGAGAAATTTGTCTTTTATAGCCTAATCTCAAATGGATATAAAAATACCATCATATCTATCCTGCTTTCTTAGTGATACAGACCAAACTTGATGCAATGTAGGAGGAAATTATGCAAAGCATGACTACTAAGAGATGGGGCTATTTTCCTTCTGCCTGAAGAACTTCCTGTAGCATTTATTATAGTATCAGTTTGCCAGTAACAAATATTCTTGACTTTTTTTTTTCCTCTCTGCAGATGTTTTATTTCACCTTCATTTTTGAAGCATAGTCTGTCTGGGTATAAAAGAATACACTGTTATTGTCTTTTCTTTCAGCCTTCTAAAGATGGTGCTCCACTAGTTTCTATTGCTCACCTAATTTCTCACTGGATGCCTGCAGTTATTTCTACCCTTGTTCTGTTCACACTGTACATTTTTTTCCTGCTTTGTACACTATGTTCATAATTTGATTATGATGTTCCTCTATGTGGCTTTTTTATGTTTATCTTGTTTGAGATTTGCTGCATTTCTTAGATCAATAGGTTGGTATTTTTTGTCAAACTTGGAAATTTTCCATACCTTGCTACTTCAGATCCCTTTCTTAGATCCCAATCACACATATTTTAAGTCATTTGATACTTTCCAGCAGGTCATGGAGTTCTGTTCACTTTTTTTCACTTTTTTTTTCTTTTTGTACTTCATTTTCAATAGTTTCTGTTGTTATGTTTCCATGCTAACTAAATTTTTTAGCAGTTTTTAATCTTCAGCTTATCCCCTTCTGTGAAACTTTAATTTTAGATATACATGTTTTACTACAAGAAATTCCATTTGGTTTTCTTTTATGCCTTATATTTCTTTTCTCATTATATTTATGCTTTTTTTCAATACTTGTGCATGTGATGCATATTTATGAAAATGTGTTTAATGTGCTTATCTACTAACTTCATCATCTTTATCATTTCTGAATCTGTTTCCATAAATTGATTTTTCACTGGATTATGGGTCCCAGTTAGCCTTTTCTCTGTTAAGTATAGTGTATCAAATATCTCACATTTTTGAGGACTATATTTTTTTATGTTCCTTTCAAGAGTGCTAGATATTCTTATGGCAGGTAGTTAAGCTACTTGTAGATTGGTTTGATTCTTAAGAGGTTTGCTTTATACTCTTTTAGGGTGACTCTAGAGTAGTCTTTACTTTAGAGCTAATTTAACTTAACTTCTATGATGTGACAATTCTGGGATCTCTAATGAATGCCTCATGCATCCAACAAGGCCCCTCCTCTATGGCTTGTGGGAACTCGAATGATGTATTCAGGAATCTTTTGGCTTGAAATTCCACAGTAAGTTCTTTGCCCAGAAGTTGTTCTTTGTCTGAACTTGAAGCCTTTACTCTAAGCCTAGGCAGGTTGGTATTCAGGCCAGGATTCCATGGGACCTCTTTGTAGCTCTCTCATACTTTTTTCTTAGTTAAGCTATCTCCTCTCTGGAACACTTACCGATAAAATTTAACCACTTTAGCCTCCCCAAACTCCAGTTTCTGTCTTATCTACTCAGCAAGACCACTCTTGCTCTCTGGATTGCCCCTCCCTATGGTACATTCTGGAAATTTCCTCTAGGCAGAAAGCCTAGGTGATTTCAGGGCCTATATCATCTGGCTCCCTTCTTTCAGGAATCACAGTTCCGCACTGAATGTCTAAAAGTTGCTGTTTTCTACATTTGTCCAGTAGTCTAGTTATTTATGATAGGAGAGTAATTCTTGACTCCACTACTCTCTCAGAAGTACTAGTATATTTTAACTACTTCCAAATTTAAGTAAGTTCCCTGAGACTAAGACATTTTCTTCTAGATCAAAAAATGGGGGTAAGAGAAATTGGGGAAAAAATAAGAGTATAATATAAGAAGACATTCTACTTAGAGCAGAGGAGAAAGGGAAATCCTTCTTCTGGACCACAGATTAGTGGGAAAAGAGGAGAGAGTGTGGAAGAGAAAGAAGAATGAATGTATGAGTGTTCCAGAGTCCTTGCTCTGTAGGATGAAAGATTATCTAGGGTGCACTGTCTGATTTCTCTCTTTTCTATGTGGTATGAACACTGAAGTGAAAGTCAATAGACTTGTCATGATACAGGGATTCAGAATAATATGCCTCCAAAGCAGAGACTGTAGAGTAAATAGTGTAAATCATGATCCAAATGAAAGCCATGAGAGAGTCTCAGAAGTGTATTTGTACACTTGTACACTTGTAAGAGATAAAGAGAAGTTCAGTCAGCGATGGGGGTCAGGGGCAGTATGCGTGGCTTGGGGGGTAGATCTGTGTCAAGAATGAGGTCATTAGATATAAGAAAAAACCAGGAACAAGCAGAATACCCACTAGAAGACCACAAAACATAATGAACAAATTCTACCTCAGTGAATACTAGTCCAGATACTACTAAAATTTGCTCTGAGGCCACGAGAATACATTCCTTCAAAGTTATTAGGTTTTCCCTTATGAACTTAAATAAGAGAGGAATTTGGGGGGAACTGGAGGAATCTAAAGGACAGTAAATATCATAGAAAGACTGAAAAAATATCAGAAGCTATTTATATATTTGATCGATTATTTATTTATTTATTATTTGATCAATATTATTTAGTCAAATTAAGTTTTAAATTACTGTGGATTAGAATCAGTTGATTTGTTTTATATGGAAAACAATAAGAAGGAGAATCAGTATGATGAATTTAGCTATATCTTCTTTGCTACACACACACATGCACACACACACACACACACACATATTCCTTATATATAATATATTCCTTGTAACTGTATAATCATCCTGGAAGGCCATATTATGACTCATATTTTACAAATGAGGAAATTAAACCTCAGAGAAGGTAGCTGACTCATGTAAATTTACATAGTGTTTTGTAAACTGTTTCAGTGTCCTTATGAAAAACCCCTGTGGCTCTGTTCCTAAGACCCTGAAATTTCTTATCTCCTTCTCCCATTCCTTTCTCTACATACTCTTGCTCTGGGCCAGAGTTTCTGTCCCACTGACTCATAATTAAATTCAGATATCTTCCAGTACACTTCAAACTGATGCTTTGGCTTGAATGTCTTTGTTGTCTTGTGCTTTTATCTCTGAAGGTTATATTTGGGATTATACTTAGAGCCTTGACCTACATCCCATTGCTGAACACTGTTTTTCTAACTCCAGTCTCCACAGTACTCAGCCCCTCAGCATTCATCTCTCAGCCCTGGCCTCATCCGTCTCCAGAACCTACCACTCAGAGTATCACAACTGTGAGAACCTAGAAATCGAGCCAAAAGACCCTGGAACTAAACCCCATGATTCCCCCCTCTCTTCACTTTGTTTCAAAGAGCCCTTTTCTGTCCCAGTATATTGTCTTCATTTAAGCATGCTAAGTTCACCTCTTAGGGCCTCATATGTTTTGATATACATGTCATTTCAACCCAAAAGCACAACTCAAGAGGAATAACAAAGTTCTTTGTCTTAAACCTCAGACTCCAGTTTAAAAATTTTGTACATTCAGTTTGTACCAGATAAAACCTCAAGGTATGCCAATGCCAAGGTAAGGATGTCCGTCACCTTGTCAAAAGACTGCAAAGAAGACAAAAGTTCTCAGATTTCTTAAGAAGACCACAAGATCTATCCCTTCCCAGGTTTCCCTGGTAGCTGCCTTAAGTAATTCCTAAATAACAGACAACTGCTTAATGCAGTCATATTTAGAACTATTCTCACATATGCAGTGCCCCTATATGATATTATGATTTATAATAAATACATCTATTTGGTCATTCAGATATTTCTCATATATATTTGGTCTTATTCCCCAGTTCTTGCTTCACAGGTCCCCAAAGTCTCAGAATTTCCTACAGGATAAGAGCAATGGGAGCATCCTTTATTTTATTTGGTCTCTTGTCCCCAGTTCCTAAAATGCTTCCCAGCCATAAAGGTGAAATAGGTGTCTTATTATTCATAAGGAGCTTCATTCCATCACAACTGAGTTCATGTTAATAAGGGGACTTTTGGAAAGCCCTTATTAATGGAGACTGGTTGCCAAGGGAACCAACCACAAATAGAAGGTTGGGACTTCCTGTTCCACGCCCTGATTTCCAGGAAGGGGAGAGGGTCTAGATGTTGAATCAATCATCAGTGGCCAGTAAGTTAACCAATCAAACTTACATAATGAAGCCTCCATAAAAACCCAGAAGGAGGAGCTGCAGGAGTTTTCAGGCTGGGTAAACAGAACACTTCAACATGCCTCTTACCAGGCTCCGAGCTCTACAAGGACAGGCTCCTTTGTTTGGGACTTTGCCCTATATATCTCTTCAACTGGCTGTGGGTTCATATGCTTTAATATCCTTTGTAATAAATCAGTAATATAGTGAGTAAATGGGTTTCCTGAGTTCTGCGAGCCATTCTAGCAAATTAATCAAACCCAAGGTGGGGTCATGGGAATCTCTGACTTATAGCCAGTTAATCAGAAGTATGGGTACCAATCTGGATTTGCAGTTGGCATCTTAAGTTGGAGGAGTTTGTTGGAACCTCCAATTTGTAGCTGGTTGGTCACAAGCACAACCCAGACTCATGGTAGTATCTGAAGTGGAGGGAAATCTTGTGGGACTAAGCCCTTACCTGTGAAATCTAATGCTGCCAGTGGGTAGAAATTGTCTGAGCTCAGTTGGGTTGAGTTGAATTCTCTTGCACTCTGCTGATGTCCAAGAATTGCTTATTGGTGTGGGGAAGCCTCCTCATCAACACATTGGAATCAGGTCCAGGAACCTCAATAGACCATCAATTAAGGGGGGAAGACCAGAACCAATCAGAAACAGTGGGGGTTTTTTCTGTGTGGTTGTGTTTGAGGCCAACAACCAGATTTCTGTTCAGCTCAGTTAATTTCTTTAAGGGCTATTTCCATACACAATGGAGTACCCTGAAGATGAAGTGAGACTGTGTATGTAAAAAAAAAAAAAAAGAAAAAAAGAAAAAAGAAAGCCCAGAGCACAGCTTTGTCACAATTGAATGCTCTGAAAGTTTCTTTTCCTCTGCGTCTGTGTTTGTTTACATTGTGGGCTGGTTTCATTCTACACTAAGATGGAAAGGACAGACAACACTAGATCAACCTGTAATAGCAGCCATTGAAGGGAAGTCAGCTGAGCTCCCAGCTCAACAAGCCATTTGGAGGCACATGCCTCTAGCTCATGCCAGTGAAATGATAACAATGGCTTGCATTGGAAATACTGACATGACCTGTGCTCTCAAGAGGAAACTTTGAAAAGACTCTCACTTCACAAGAAAAGAGCATCTGCTCTGCCCAGATCCTCCACAAGTACCCTTAGTTTCTGCCTCTCTAACACTGAAGCAGACCCCCTATACATCCTACTAATGTTAGATGTCACCTTTCACAGCTTTTCAGTATTCTCTGAGTATAAATATTACCTTAAAACTCTTGTCTAGTCACCACTTCCAAGGAGACTTCATTGATTCTGAACCTGGACAATGTGCCCCACCTTTGTAATTCCATAGTGCACATCTTCATCACAACACCTACAACAGTGTACTATATATAGTTCCTTATTTCTTTTTCTCATTGGATCATGAACACCAGGAAGGCAGAGACTGGATTTTGCTTGTTTCTGGATTCCTGGTTCCCAGGAGAATGGCATAGTTTCAGTGATCAAAACATGAATTAGGAAAACCAAAGTGAAAAAAATAATATAGCAGATAGGAAAAGAAATGAAGATGAAGAGAGGTCAAGAGAGGGAGAGAAAATATAAAAGTAGGAAGGAAGCAAGGAAGGAAGGAAAGAGGACAAATAGGAAAGGAAGGAAGGAAGGAAGGAAGGGAGAATAAGGAAAGATGAAAGGAAGGTTGATCTTCATCTTTCTATTCAGAAGAAGCCAACTTTAGGAGTCTATAGTTCTAGAAATTTAGTCCTTCTTTACAACTTGAAAATAATACTAGATGAGTTTCTTGGCATTGGATAATTCTTTTGAAAGCTGAAAATGCAAAGTTGGAATAAAAAATAAAATGATAGTTATAGAGGAATGAAATAATAAATTTAAAATGTTCCAAAGGCACCATTCCAGAGAGAGAAGTTTTATACTGTTTCACTAATCTCATCTATGAAAGTGGGACGTGGGAAGGTGGATTTACCTAGGGTTCAAAGGGTGTTTTCTACTCAAATATTTGTCAAAGACTGATTTCCTAATTTCATCAATTTCATGTTGACACCACTCAGTACAGTATGTTTTTGGCCTCCAAATGCTATCTGTTAATACTAACCAACATGGGAAGGAATTCAAACCATAGAGATAAAGAATCCCAGAGAATGTTGTGTGATAGAAGTTATTTGCCTGTATCTGTGAACTATGTGGGTTTTCAGAGATAAAGGGCAATTCTTTTCAAATCAAATTTTCAGAGCCCTGCATAATCACAGCAGAGTTTGAGTTTTCCAGTTATACCAAGAAGTTTTATTCATATTTTGTTTCATCTGCAGTTTTCTTTTAAATCAAAGATTTGAATCTTTTTTCCCCAGCTTAAGAACCTATCCTTGGATCCCTAGCTGTAAGATAAAGTGTAAATGCAAACTCTTTTATAATTTGGCATTCATCTATATTTTGGGATTTATCACTTCTTTCCTTCTTGTGCAATATATTTTCACAAAATGACCTATCTAATATATTATTTTAAAATATCTAGGGGCACCTGGGTGACTCAGTGGGTTAAGCCTCTGCCTTCGGCTCAGGTCATGATCCCAGGGTCCTGGGATCGAGCCCCGCATTGGGCTCCCTGCTCATCAGGGAGCCTGCTTCCTCCTCTCTCTCTGTGATCTCTTTCTGTCAAATAAATAAATTTTAAAAATATATATATATCTGTATGCTTCTATTTTCATACAATTTCCTCTTCTTGAAATACTCTCCTTTTCCTTTTATATCTACCTAGTATCCTGTTATGTTTATTTTTCTCAAAAAAATAGTCTGGCTTAGTATATTGGGAATATGAACTGTGGAGTTAGTTAGCCTAAGTTTTGAACCTTTTACCTAATCATTGTATGTTCTTGGGGAATTTTTGGAGACTGCCCTAGCATCAGACTGTTCCTTTCCAAAATGGTGATGTAGTACTAATCCCAGAGCTGCAGGCATGATCCAATAAAATATTTTAAAGGCTCAACCTAGTGTCTTGAAATTATTATTTAGTATTACATTTTTATCATATAATTTTCCTTATCATTATCATCATAATTACAATTTTCTCAAGGTTGTTGGGTTGAATAAAATAATTCAGGTACAGATGTTAGTACTGGGATTTGCTTGAAGAGATCAATTAATGGTGATAGTTATAAATACCATTAAAATACTCATTATACTTTAACTTTACTTGATATTAATCAACACTCTTCCTCTGCTAGTCTTACAGATGTGATTTATACCTACCTTTACCAAGGTACTCATTGTAATATTGCATAATTATTTATGTATTCCCCCTTAGTCTATGATTTACTCAGTGGATATCCATGGTCAAGTTGTATCTGTAGAGCTTAGTACCAGATTAACTCTTAGCAAATTCATGTTGAATGAGTATACAGAGTTAATGGTACACACTGTGCCATCTCCATGGTTTTGTTTTGTTTTATTTTGCCTATTTACAACATACATCATTTATTTGCTAATTGGTTGTCCAGTGTGAGGATTATAGTCTAGAAGCACTAGAATGGAACAAAGGGCTCAGACCATTGGGCTTAATAATACCACATTCTCAAACTGAACTAAATAGGCTTCCTTAAAGGTTGTCTAGAATACCCTTTCAAATACCCCCAGAAAGTTCTTAATTACAGCTAGCAGGATCATTTTGGAGAAACTTGGAGCCTACCCATGTGCCCTCTCCAATGTCTCATTACCAATTCTGGGATGAGTTCATAGAAACTCACCACTGATCATTAAACGGTTCCTTCAGTGTTTCAGGATTTGGAACCACCATCCTGCTCCATGGAAAGTTTTAGAGGAAATTAGATTATGGTTGGGAACGTTGGCCAACTAGATGAAAGGGAAATAAGTGTATTTAATAAATACTCCACTTTGTGGCTTCTAACTTCAGTCCATGTTTCATCTTCTATCAAAAAAGGGAAAGCATTAACTCCTTCAAAACCCCACTGAAACTTGCCTCAGCTTAGGCCCGTGAGGCCTAAACCCTGAGGTTTAGGCCCGTGTTCTGTACCCAAATAAAAAAATGAGGCCCCAAGGTAATGCATAGTAAGATATTTTTAAGTACCCCCAAATTAAGGTAAATGGCCACACAAATCATAAATTTTGCTTCCTGCCTCACTTAGTGTGTTGTTCTCAAGAAGGAATTACTTTATTTCAGTTGGAAAGGGATTTGGCATCAAAATTTCAAATCTTGACTTTGATATTTGCATAGATTATTTAGCCTATTTGGGCCTAATTTTTCTGACCAGTGAAATGAGAACAATGCTTTTCATAATATTGTGATGAATAATTGTGATATGTTGGTGAAACTGCTTACCATAATGCTTTCATACAGATATCAATAAATACTGTTTTGTTTCTCATTTTCCCTCGGCTCTATGAGTAGTCCTAAAAGTAAAGCCTTAGGAGTTTGTGCTGTGGAGAATTCACCTGTGTACTAACCCATTTCTACATTAATTCATAACAACATAGAGAATTCTACATTTGTAGAACAAATTCTACAAAATGGTAGAATATTATCCACATACTGCCATCCCTGGCTTTTGTGGCAATTTTTTTTTTCAGAAGTGTAAGATTGTACTGAATACTTGATACACATGTTACCTGAATATAAGCATGATATATTACAAGGGATATTCACTTTCCTAAGAGCCTCCTTTACTTTATACAGAAGGATTAACCATGTGATTCAGTTTAATAGTGAGTTCCCCCACCCCAGTACCTATAAAATAAGATTTTTTTTAAAAATGCCATTGGGTGGCTTTCAAAAATGAAATCTCTGTGTGAAAGGAAATAATATTTTATGAGGTTAACTCAAATAAAGTCTACTAGGTTGGCCAAGTGCCAAAAAAAAAAAAAAATCATGTTCATTGATGAGACGGAGTACCCTGATAAAAATCTCTTAGGTCACATGTGTAGTGTTATGGAAAAGTAGATTCATCCTTTCTACAAGTGCTGTTCTTTGCATGTACTAGTGATGATAGAGATAAAGAATAGGAAAATCATAGTTATTGACTGTCTCTCCTGTGTATCAACTCATATGTGTGACATCATTGAATTCTCTCAACAACTAGATAAGGCAAGTATTATTATGATCGTGACTATTCTGAATATTATCGTTTTAAAAAAAATGAAATACTGAGATCTCAAGATCACTCAGCTGGTTAATACTTGCCCCAGGATTCAAACACATCCCTCCTGCTCCAATATTTATATCTTCTCATCTAATGCTTGGGTCTCATTGCATAGGATCAAATGAAATGGTTCAAATACAAGTTTTCTGGATGTGCATAATATTGCAATTTGGCAATTAAGGAAAAATTCACAGAGATGTGGCATCCAAGCTGAGTTAAAAGAAAAGGGAAACATAAAAGCACGGATTTTTAGCTTTCCAAGAATACTCCTAGGAACTAATTCAGGTGAAATCACAGATCCTGAACTCCAACTAATGAAAAGCTAGATTTGTTGGCTAGACTGGAGTCCCAGGGATATTCCAAAACTATCATCATTATTGAGGGAAACTTCAGTTTAATAGCAAATTAATCTGTTAAAACATAAGGGGGAAATGCATCATGTAAACAGTTTATTTCTATGGGCTTTAATAGCTCCTGAAGCTTTCCGTTTCTCCAGAAATTGCTCTCTTCTTACTCAGACTGCTGGCAGTAACACCAAGTCTTCAGCCAAAGGAAAGGGACTGACTAGACCTCGTTATGCTGTGATTTCAATTAAATATCATAAAGGAAAAGAGAGAGTTGACAGTGAGTAGGTTACAGAAACAGGAAAACATTTACCACTGGGCAAGCAGCTCAGCCTTCATGTTCTGTCTTATGCCTGGCTAGTCAAAGAAACCCTTACCCATTGACAACACTGAGGCACATTGCCTGTCAGAGAGGCCCAGGATATGGAAGGATCCAAGTTAGTTCACAAGAATGCTGGACTTCTCTCAGCTTAAGTCACCAATCATACTCAGGGACCTCAGAGAATTCAGTATCTGCTTCCTGCCTTCTATAGAGGCACAATAGTCTAACGCAGAACAGTTTTCTCTTTTTCTTTTTTTAAATTTTTTCCCTGAAATCTATTTTTTCTAGTATAAGATATTGAAAAATCAATGAGCATTAATGACTAGATAGTGAGAAGACTGGAGATATAGAAGAAGAAATAGAAGAAAGATCTCAGAGCATAAATAGATTTCGTTGATACAGTGTAAGGAGACAGGAAAATGAGACATAAATAAGATGAAACAAAACAAACAAAATGGGTATGTCTTAGAACTGAATTCCTCTCTGTTAATCAGAGAACTAAGGTACAAGGGATATGTTAATCAGTAAACAGTTGAGTTAAACTCTTGTTATGTGCCAACATGGAGTTATCATGGATGAGATTAAAGTCTTCAACCTTGGTGGAGACACAGTGTGGCCAAAAGTGTATGATTTGGCATCAGGAGTGGATGAAAACCACCATTTACCACCTGTGCACACTTAAGTTATTTAAACCTCATACTCAAATTTTCTTATCTCTCAGAGTAGCACTACTTATCCCATATGATTTCTGTGAATATTATACAATATCATGTACACAAGGTGCTTAGCACAGTTTCCAACAGACCATAAGCTACCAATTTTATTAATTATCATTAATGAATTATTACTGTGAAAGGAAATATTTCCTTGATTTATCTAGGAATTTCACTATGAGCCATTGCTAAGATGATTAGACTAAATGATTACCTTGATTTTTTCTACTGAAGTATTTTAGTTCTTTCTCTGAAAGCACAACTGGCACAAGTAGACATCAAAAAATATAATCTGTTTTACACTGAAAAAAAGTGCACATGCAGTTAATACAATTAGAGTGCAGTTCAAGATAGAATATGATTTTTTCAATATCTGGGTGTATGGGGAAAATAATAGGTGGGATACCTAGTAGAGAAAAACTATATAGATCAAAATAAAAATGTCAGAAAAGACAGTGACATTAGACACTAATCTCCCACCCCTAAAATTTAAAAGTTCAAGGAAAGAAATTTATTGGCTGAAAAAATCTTGAATTAAAAAAATATTAAATAGGGGCACCTGGGTGGCTCAGTGGGTTAAAACCTCTGCCTTTGGCTCAGGTCATGGCCCCAGGGTCCTGGGATTGAACCCCACGTCGGGCTCTCTGCTCAGCAGGGAGCTTGCTTCCTCCTCTCTCTCTCTGCCTGCCTCTCTGCCTACTTGTGATCTCTGTCTGTCAAATAAATAAATAAAATCTTAAAAAAATATATTAAATAAAATAATAATATTAAATAAAATACTTTAAAAAATCTTAAATAGGGGCATCTGACTGGCTCATGACTAAGTTAGAAGAGCATGAAACATTTGATCTTGTGGTCGTGAGTTCAAGTGCCACGTGGCACTAAAGATTCCTTAAATAGGGTGCCTGGGTGGCTCAGTGGGTTAAAGCCTCTGCCTTCAGCTCATGTCATGATCCCAGGGTGCTGAGATTGAGCCCTACGTCCGGCTCTCTGCTCTGCAGGGAGCCTGCTTCCCTTCCTCTCTCTCTGCCTGCCTCTCTGCCTACTTGTGATCTCTGTCAAATAAATAAATAAAATCTTAAAAAAAAAAATTCCTTAAATAAATAAGACTTTTAAAATCATAAAGATCTAGCACTACTTAAGACTTAACAAACATCATTATGGCCTAGTAGAATCTATCATATAAAGGCAGGAATGCTTCATTAAGAAAAAAAAAATGATGTATTCAACATACAAGCAAATTAAAAAAGAAAAAAAAGTCTCAATTGATACATAAAAGTTTACAATTTATTAATGATAAAACTCTTAGCAAATTATCAACAGGATACTTTCTTCATCTGATAATAAGCAGCTTATCATAAGTCTACTGCAAATAGAATACTTATTTTTAAAGCCTTAGAAACATTTCTGTTAAAGAAAACATAGTAGTACAGAGTAACACAATCACCCTTACTAGTCATCTTAATGTCCTAACTATGCAATGAAACAAGAAAAAAAAAATGACACATATAATTGGAAGTTGTCATTACAAGTTTAGAGATAGCAAATCAAGAAAAACTATAAATGAACTAAGTGAACAGCTTTGAAACCTTGGAAGGGTTGAATAATATATAAAAATGTGTGTAGAGCAATAATAATGTAACACAAATATAGTCATAATAGCAAAAAAATAAGATTTTTATAAATAAATTTTAAAATATGTATGTGTAGAATCTTATGGAGAAAATTACAAAATCTTATGGAGAAAATTCTTAACAAACACAATAGAAAACAAAATATATGGAGAGTTGTGCCATTTCCCAAATGGAAATGTTAAAAATCACAAAGTGATGAATTTGACCCAAATTATCAATATAGTCAATGTTGTTTCAAATGAAATCCCAGCAAGATTTGCCCACTATAACTCTATACACTTATTCTAAAATTCATCTGTATCTGAGAACACCAAAGATTAGCTGAGATAATTATGGGGGAAAAAAGAAAAAGAGAAGAGGTAATACTTAACTACCTATCCATTAAGACATTTTAAAGCTGTAGAAATTAAAATCGAGTGATATTGGAGGAGTGAGAGAAAGCCAGGTCAATGGCAGAAGTTGGAGCCCTTAAGTAAGCTCAAATATATGTGAGAAAACTGACATACGGTGGAGGTGCCATTATAAATCACTGGGAGAAAAAAAAGAAAACTCAGTCATTGGCATGATTTTTCATTTGGAACTCACTTCATGCACAAAAATAAATCAAAATTGTAAATGGAAAAAAAATTTAAATTAGAAGAAAATGTAGGATAATGATTTTGGCAAGAAGAGAAGAACCAGATTCCTTGGAAGACTCTCAAATCATAAGTTTATAGTAAGGCATTGATAAAAACTGATTACATAAATATTAAACTGCTCTTTACAAAACACACCAGCAAACATACTAAAGAAAAAAATGCCAGGCTTAGAAAAGATATCCATAATACATAAAACCAACATGGATTAGAATCCTGATCAGGTAAGGAAGTGACATATCAGCTTAAACAAACCAACAGTATAACTTCAAAATAAGGATATGATGGGTGCAGACAGTGCAGAAGAATCAATGAATGAATGAAAAGATCGTTACTCTCACTAGTGATAAAAGAAATGCAAATCAAAACAACCGTGAAACACCATTTCACACCAAATAGTTTGACAGGCATTTTAGAGTCTGTCAACACCAAATGTTGGTAAAGGCATGAGAAAACTGAACTCTCATACCCTGCTGGTGGGAGTGTAAATTAGCACCATCACTCTAGAGAGCAATTTGGCTGTAGACAATGAAATTTAAAATGTGCATTCTCAGTGACTTGGCAATTCTACATTAGAGAAACACTTGCTCATAAGTACCAGGGGATCCAGGATTATTATTTGCTTGCAATGGAGAAAAATTAGAAACAACCTTTATGTCCTTCAATAGGGAATAGGCAAATAAACTGTGATATTTTCACACATTTACTCTAATAATAAAAATTAAAATGAGTTAATTGGACCTATGTGTAGACAGGAATGGATCTCAAAAAAAAAAAAAAAAAAAAAGAATGCAGTCTTCATTAGAATAGGAGGGGGAGGAGCCAGTTATTAATAGGTAGTTAGTATGAGATCTTATGTAAAATAATATAAACAGAAGCTACATGTACTATGTATGGATACATTTCATAATAAACATAGAAATTAGGGGCTGCAAAATTCATGTTGGGGATTGCCTCTAAGGATGATAATAGAGGAAAATGGAACTTCAGCCTTATCTGTAATGTTCTATATTTTAAGAAAAGAATCAATCCTGTGGTGAGTACATATTAAACATTATAACTGGCTGGGGCAGGGTTGGGTGTGAAGGGGGACTTCAGAGCGAAATCTGACTGTGCTGCTTGAAGGTAAGCAGCAGGAGGAAGAGAGTAGTTGTTTTTTCTTTCTGTTCTCAGATTATAGAAGGCACTTAATCACTGCTGCTTCTCCTCTCACAGGTATTAAAACCTAGGGCCTTTCCAGGATAGAGGGAATTACATCAGAGTAGTAGACATTAGGCATCACATGCATACACACACACTCACATACACACACACACACACACACACCCTGCTTGTGCACAGCTGTAGTGCTAAATTGCCACAAGCCATAGAGCTAGGTTCTCCCAAGACTAGAGGGATGTTACCTTGTTCCTTCCATTTGGGATCCCTTTGTATGCCTGCTTGACCTGCTTACACCAACACTGTCTGAGGCAAATTACCACTTCAGATCACCCTGCTTACCTATCTTCTCTGAATGCTCTTCAGACCTTCAACAGGTATTTCATGAATTTACCAAGCTCCCTAGTAAGTGTGTTAGATACACTTTCTCTTTTTTTTATTGTGTTATGTTAGTCACCATAAAATACATCATTAGTTTTTGATGCAGTGTTCCAATATTCATTGTTTATGTACAACACCCAGTGCTCCATGCAATCTGTGCTCTCCTTAATAACCACCACCAGACTCACACATTCCCCCACCTTCCTCCCCTCTAAAGCCCTCAGTTTGTTCTCAGAGTCCACAGTCTCTCATTGTTCATCTCCCCCTCTGATTTCCCCCAGTTCACTTTTCCTTTCCTTCTCCTAATGTCCTCCATGTTATTTTTTATGTTCCCCAAGTAAATGAAACCATATGATAATTGGCTTTCTCTGCTTGACTTATTTCAATCAGCATAATCTCAAGTCCCATCCATGTTGATACAAAAGTTGGGTATTCATCCTTTCTGATGGCTGCATAATATTCCATTGTATACATGGACCATATTTTCTTTATCCATTCATCTGTTGAATGGCATCTTGGTTCTTTCCACTTTTTGGCGACTGTAGCCATTGCTGCTATGAACATTTGGGTAAAGGTGACCCCTCTTTTCACTACATCTATATATTGGGGGTAAATACCCAGTAGTGCAATTGCAGGGCCATAGTATAGCTCTATTTTTCATTTTTTGAGGAACCTCCACACTGTTTTCCAAAGTGGCTGCACCAACTTGCACTTTGTCTCTCTTAATCCTCAAGACAGCCCTCTGTGGTCAGTATGCTAACCTCATGTTATAAGGTAAGAAAATTCCAACACACACAATTAATTAGCTTTGCCAAAGTTACAGTTTGTAACTGGTATAGCTGGAGTCCAAACCCAGGTTTGAATGACCCCAAAGTTAAGCTCTGTAAAAGGACCAGGGAAAACAGTTGCTAAATCTACTTCTTCAGCCACCACGTTCAGAGCTTCGTACCAGACATCATGGAAAGAATAAAAAAATAAATAAGGTGTGGTCTCTTCTGCAGAATAGTTTGGGATCCAGTAGCTGGCTTACCTCATCCAAGACATAAGAACCCTGTATATACTGGGAGACTATAATTAAGCCATCTTACAGTCCCCTCCAGGCTGAAAAAGACTGCTGCTTTTTATTTTTGTATATATGTCATATATTCCAGGCCTTTGCATTTCCCACCAGTTTCCCACATCCCTTTTGGATTTGGGGGCCAAGAATTGATCACAGCCTTGCAGTAAGGAAAAGACCGGCACCGCCTCACTCTAGCCAAAGGTTCTCATGTGTGATATAAAGGAATCCCCTTCTTGGTCCTGCCTGGAGGTCTCAGTGCAATTAATGTTTGAAAGTTGCAAGAGGTAACACCTAAAGCCACCCTGTTGATGGCCAGGCCCTGATGAATTTTTCGGATGTGTTGAATTATTTTTCCTCATGTGTCCACATGCAGTGTCTGCTGAGCTCATCTGTAGCAGGAAGTGGGATCAGTGAAAGCACCAGGGGACAGGGTAGAGAATGTATCCTCTGAGCATAGCTGGAAGAATAAAACTCAATTTTTGGATGTGTTCTTTCTACTAAAACTTTGAGTTTAAGGAAGTCCCTCCCCCCAACTTTTTTCTTGCATTGACCACCACCACACTTGGAAAAAAATAACCAAGTTTTCATCCCAGTGAACCGCAAAAGCAATTCATTATAGAGTACCCTGGAGGAAGATTAACCACATGTCCTTAAATAAACATGGCAAGGAGTTGCCTTTGTGCCAGTTGTGTGAGGGGCAAGCATCTTGGCTAATTCTGCCTGCCTAACCTGTGTGTGGGTGGTGGGAGGGGCATGGGGCGGTAGTGAGGCTCCTGTGGTTGCTGGAATGCAGTGGTAGTGACTGGAGGCCACTCTGGATGTCAGTGCCAACTTAGATCTGCAGAGTCAGCAGGAAGGAGAAAGAACGGGGGGAAAGTCCATTCTGAGATGTTTAAGCTGTAAGAATCCTCCAGGATTTCCTGATCCACAGGTCCCCAAACCTGCAGAACAGCAGAGTCACTTGCAAAGCTTCTCTGGAAATACCAATTCCTGGAATACACAGCAGACCTACTGAATCAGAGTCTACAATGATGAGGCTACACATGCATGCTGGGGAACTACTCTAGAATCTGATACCCTCATAATACAATTGGAGAAGCTCAAATTAAAGAGGGATGATGATTTACCTATCCTCAATGGCCATGCAGGTCAGAAGCCAGAGGTCCCTGGCTGAAGTCACTCCTTTCTCTAAACCCATCATCTTCATCTTTTCCATCCTTCCAATCTCAAAGAATGGTCCCACCAAACACCCAGAGCTGCAGTCAGACACCAGGAATTACAATCATGGTCTTTCATCCTCTACATGAAACTCGTGCCCAGTATTTCCAATTTTACTAATTAATACTGATTGTATAGGTCCCTTACCCACTCCCTACTTACTTTCCCAGCTCAACCCTCACCATCTCTCACACGAACCTCTGCAATAACCTCTTAACTGGTATATCGGCCTCAGGTTTGCCCACTTTATCCATTCCACACTGAAGCCGAGAGGGTCTCTGTAAGGCATTAAAACATGAATCTGACCTCGTCACTGCCCTATGCAATCTTTCAGCAGCTTCCAGAGAATGACAATTTTAAGACTTTGACCAGCCTTCATAATTGAGCTCATTTTGTGCTCTTCTCCAACTATGAACTCACATCTCCTGCAGCACAAAATTTCTATTTAATTCCCTTTATGCACCATGAATTCCTGATCTCTGTCTCACATACACACACTCACGCACACACCCCAAATCTTTATTCTAGAAGACTTAAAGTCTGTGTCCTCTATGGAAGTCTTCCTCAATCCCTGGCATCTGACGTTCTCTCTTTACCTCTGTAGTATTTCATGATTCCCCCGTTAAACCTTTTATCAGTTTGTCAGATTATATTAAAAATGTTTCATGTTAATTGTTTATATTTCTTTCTGTGGTATAAGGCTCCCTAGCACCAGAGTTCATTCCTGGTCCATTCCAAGAATGAAACAAACAAGCATGGTGGGGACTTAAAGTATTTGTTTGACCAAAACAAATTCTCCTGAAATAAGTTGAAGGACCTGATTTTTTTTTTTTTTAAGATTTTATTTATTTGAGAGAGCGTGAGCATGACTAGGGGGAGGAGAAACAGAGGGAGAAGTAGACTCCCTGCTGAGCGTGGAGCCTGATGTGGGGCTTGGTCCCAAGACTCTGGGATCATGACCTGAGCCAAAGGAGACACTTAATCAATTGAGCTACCCAGGCACCCCTGCTTGTATCCACGTACATTACTGTTCTTGTATTCTTTGAGTAAATACCCAGTAGTGTGATTGCTGGATCATAAGGTAGTTCTAGTTTCAACTTTCTGAAGACCTTCCATACTGTTTTCCACAGTAGCTACACCAGTTTGCATTGAACAAAGGTTATTTTCAACTGCAGTTCACGTGACCCCCATAGCCTGTCCTTTTTTTTCTGCTGCTGGAGCACCCCCCCTCCCCCGCCAAGCCCCACATAGCCCATTATCATGTTGCAGAAATTCTCCACACTCAATATAGTTTAAAGTCACAACATCTAGGTTCTAGTCATAAATTTGTCAGTACCTTGTTTTGTGATTTTTGATGAGAAAAGAAAATTAACTTTTCCTTCTTGGTTCTTTTAAAAAATAAAAATACTGAGAACTGAGGATCATGGAGGGAAACAATGACTTTTGTGCGTGAGTGGTAAGGATTTGGTATAGCCCTGCTAGAGGATGACTTGATAACACCTGGAAAAACATAGAAAAGCATGCATACTTTTGACTTAGAGTTCTACTTCTGGTACTTTCATAAGCCAAGCATCCTCAAACTATGGGCTCACAGGAAAATCTGTTCTATATTTATAAAGTTTTTTGGGACATAGCCACCCACCTGTTCTATTACATATCACCTATGGCTCCTTGTATGCTACAAGGGCAGAGTTGAAGAATTGCAACACAGACCATGTGGCCCACAAAGCCCCCAGATTTATCTGGGCCTTTATAAAAGACATCTGTGGATGCCCACTACAAAGTTATGAAAACGTCATTGGGTCACTCATATGCTTCTTCAAAGGACAGGGCTTCTACTCCCTCAGTCCCAAGCCTGTGACTGTAATGTGATGTCTTTAGGTTTTCAGGCCCAGAGATTGCTAAGTTCTGCTTGTTCAGCTCCATCTGGAGCCCGGGACCAAACCCTTCCAAGGGCACAGTGTCCAAAGCAGCTGCTCACGTCATCTGGCTTCCCAGGGATGCAGTCTTCTCTCCTCTGCAATTCCTCACAGGAGTCCTGTTTGTTTCTCCTACGTAAATACTCAGAAATAAAAGTGCTCATTTTCCTTCCTTCCCTGAACTCTTTGAGACAATCCAGATCACCATAACAGAGAAGAACAAGACTTGCCAAGCTCATTTCCCCCTATCAAGGAGCACTGATTGTCTCTGGTGGCAGACCTCTCCTTCCATTTTGGGAAAAGGAGTCACATTTTTGTCTCAAAAGTGAATCATCCTTCCAAGAATGACCATAGTAATTTCTGTATTTTCTTCACTGGAAGAAAAAAAAAATAAGTTAAACATTTAATTCAGCACCCTGCTATACACATTCATTTTACAATGGAAAAGGCAAGAAGACTATCAAAAAATAATAGTAAAAAGAAAAGGCCTGGGGTGCCTGGGTGGCTGAGGTGGTTAAGCATCCAACTCTTGGTTTCAGCTCAGATCACCATGTTAGGGCTGTGGCATCAAGCCCCGTTTCAGGCTCCATGCTCAGCGTGGAGTCTGCTCAAGATTCTTTCCCTTCCTGCTCCCTCTTCCTCCGCCCCTCCCCCTTCTCACATCTCTCTCTCTCTGTCTCTCTAATATAAATAAATAAAATCTTTTTTAAAAAGGCCTAGTTCACAGGTGGTTTTGAGGGCCCATTAAGATTATGCAAACCAGCTTTTATGAACGCTAACATACTTCATAGATATAAAATGAAATTATTATTAACAAAATTTGATATTCCAAAACAGCAAGTGGGAGTTACTACTCATATTGCAAAAGTTATCTATACAAAGTGCCATAAATTTATTTTAAAGAATGAAGCTCACCCAAAGCAAATCCCACAAAAAGAATAAACCATACACATAAATAAATGTGTATGTATGCATCATTTCTCCCTATAGGATAGCTTATGAAACTTTAATGAATGCGTAAAACAGATAAAAACAGAGCTATTCTTTTGAATACAGCCCTACCTTCTAGGTATCTCCAACTTTACAAAACTGGCCCACAGGACATCTCAGAAAGACCCTTGAGTTCTGCAAAATGAACAAAAAAACAAAACTGTCAGTTCTCTAAATTACAGAAAGTTGACCCTGTAAGAACACTTAGGCAACATTTTGAACCCATTCCTCATTTTCTAGATTAACAACTGATGACAAAAGAAAAGAAGTACTTTGCTCACAACCATAGAAAGTTCATTGCTGAATTGACACAAGTTCAAGTTTAGATCGTATACTTACAAAATTACCCCCTCTCAACAACAACAAAAACAATAAAACTCAGAAACATGCCTGGGATGTGCCTTCTGAGAAGGCACAAAAGATTTTAGGTTCGCCTGACTGTTCAGAAAGGTTGCCTTTCTTCCTTTCTCTCTCTCTCTCTCTCTCTCTCTTTTTCTCTTTCTCTCTTTCTTTTCTTCTTAAGATTTTACCCATTTATTTTAGAGAGAGAAAGTGCAAGCAGGGAGAAGATCAGGGGAGAGGGAGAGGGAGATAGTCTCCAGCAGAGTACATTGAGCACAGAGCCTGCCACAGGGCCAGATCTCAGGACCCTGAGATCATGACCTGAGCCAAAACCAAGAGTCAGACGCTCAACCAACTGAGCCACCCAAGCACCCCTCCTGAGAGCTTTTAAGAGACCAGGTCACTCCACGCTAAGCAGGAGGCATCCAGCACTCACACAGCTGCCAGGCCCTCACACCATTCATCACTCTCTTCTGAACCACTTTCCAGACCTACCCTGGACTCTACTTTCTGACAGGTTGTGTATTGTTTCCGTCTCTGAGCTCAGGGTTCATTTTTCTCCCATTTATGGCCCTGCTTTACCTTTTGGCAAAGCACTAACCATGCATCTCCCAGTTTGCCTGATTCAGCCCAGGCTATATGCATTGGCACGCTCATTCCCTATGGGTGGCCCCACTGAGATCTTTACCTTCTGAGCAGGACTCCAGCAAGACTGAGAGCGATTCTCTCCTGAAAGACCAGATGCCTACACCATGCGAAGGAGATGTTAGGTTCTCTTGCCTCTCTCCCTAACACCCATTTACTGAATTTTGCCCTCCCCACTGGAGGATCGGCACACACAGCCTCACCAGCAGGTAACTCATAGGCACACACATAAATACGGGCGCCTCTTACTTTGCTGGCAGGACCTGCCCTCATACTAATAATTAATATCACTTGGCACTTACAAAAGATCTTTCAGCTTTGAAAATGCCTCACAAGCACATATTAATTGACCAGACTTGCCAGCTTCAAATATTTTCACTCTACCTCCCCAGCCTCTGGGTGTTTATCCATGCTACACCCATGCTCCATGCAGAACATTCAGCATCAACTCTGTCTTGGGGAGGTGTCAAGAGCTCAGGGCATCCCAGCTTTTCCAGCTTCGGATCCCCATTGATCCAGGCCACGTGACTCCTTCTAACACACTCTCAAAGTTGTCTCTAGGAGTTTCTGACTCTAGGAGTTTCAGAGACACAGAGACAAGGTACCTAGAGTTTTAAATTCAGAAAGATTGGGACTCAAAATCCAGAACACCCACTGAGAAAACTACCTGCCTCTGAGCCCTGGGTATTTCCTAGGTAGAACAGAGATGATAATACTCGAACGGGCTATTATGCGGATGAAAGAAAGAATCCGATGGTTTCAGTGTGATACCCAGCACATAAGAGGTCACACTGATCATTTCATATTTTATATGCTAGTTAGGTCTAATTGTTACTATCAATTTAAAGAAGGGACTCTGAGGCACAGAGAGATTTGAGTAACATGTACCAGCGTTCATGGAGAGTCACTGGGGGGAGCTGGGATTTGAGGCTGGACAGCTTGGCTGCAGAGCCTGACCTCTGATGACCACACTGCCCCACCTCTCGATAATGGCACCAAGGAATGGCAGCATCAGTACCACCACCACCCCAAGGAGGTTGGGCAAACTCTTCTGAATTCAGGATCCTGGTGAGGGCAGATCCTAGTCTCTGCTGCCCTATGCATGGTCCCTCAGTGGTTTTCTGGAATTTGGATGAACAAAATCTTAGATGGGTTTTATATTTTTTGGAAATGTTAATAATTAACTATCAGAAGATTTTTCACATTTTTTTTTCTGTTTTCAGTAGGTTTTAGCCATTTGTGGGAAAAGAAAATTCTTGGAAACGGCCAATCTGAGTTGAGGCCCAGCTCCTCTTTGGGTGGAAACTGTTTTCTCACCTGTAAAAATAGGTTCATAGCATCTTAAGGGAGTGCTGGACAGGAAAAAAGATGATGTTAAGGTTCTCTGTCAAGTCAGAAGTTTTCAGAGTCCTTTCCCATGTTATTTGTGACAACAAACAGAGTGATTTACTGAAGCGAATGCCCCCTTGGAAGAAGCGGACATGAACATTTCATAAATTCTCAACCCCACAAGGTCCTGGATTTTTACTCAGCCTCCCTGAAAACTGGCAGTTCAGTCTCTTTCTTCTCTTTGGCAGAAATACTACAGTCTTTAACTTCTTCAGTTAACCTGTTTGGCAACACATGCTATTGCCAGATCCCATGAGAAGCTGCAAGAAAAATCAAGATGAATAAAACACAGACCCTGCGAGGGAATACCCCACCATGTGATAGACACAATGATGGCAGAGTTCTTGCTTACGAAATACAGTGATATTCTGTGAAGGGAGTCAGGAGAGATTTCAAGGAGGCAGGCGGGGGCCTGGATTTTAATAATGGAAGAGGTGGGATGGGGTGAGGGGTGGTAGTGAGGGTCCAGAGGTGAGAAGGAGCTTCTGGGCAGAAGGAGTGGGGTATAGGAAGGTATGTGGGCATGGAGCATCATGATGAGGGCAACTGCTTACACTTATATTTGTTGGACCTCATTGTGTCGGGGAGAGGTGTTAGGGGGTGGACAGACTCAACCCAGAAGAGCCTTGCACTCCAGGAGCAACTCAGGAGCTTGAGATCATATTTCCTCCATGTGCAGAATGTACAGAAATGTTACGATGTGTGGACCCTGTCCCTCTGGATCCTCGAAGCTGTTGGTCCCCCTCATACGCCTGGTTTCCTGACAAGACACTTCTCCCTTCAGGGAGTAACCCTCAACTCAGGCCCCGAGCTGGTCCTGCCCTTCCCCTCCAGCCACCCCCACCAGCAAGGTACTCAAAGTGCTTACAGCAGCAGAAGGTGGGAGCTGCTCCCCAGAGTAGTGGAAAAATAAGCTGCTGAAAGGTTCATTTCCCCACTCAGAATATTTTTATAAAGCAAATGCACAAGGCTTGTCACCACACACACTCAGCTATTTTTAGGCTTCCTGACCAGATCTTCGGGATAGGCCTTTGGGGACGGTAAGTGGCGGCAGGGAAGTGGGAGTTGCTCTTGGCTTTGGGGAGACTGGGTCTTCTGGGAGCCCTTGAGTTTGGTTTGGCCAGAGAACATTTCTGGGGGAGGCAGTGGGGGTGAAGTGGAAGCAATTAACCCCCTTGTCAGTTTACCTTATTCGTCTTCTATGACTAGGAGGAGCTCCCACCCTTTGCCTTCAGAGGGCACAGGGGCCACCAGGAGAAAGGAAGCTGGGGTTTCACCTCCTTCCATGCCACTGTGTCATGGATTCGGGGCACAAACAAGGGGGCCTTAATTGGTTTTGTACCATATGCTAGGCCTGGGTCATGACTCAGCCGAACAGATTCCTTTCTCTTCTCCCACACTGACCAAAGCCTCAGCCAGATGGGGCTGGTGGGTGGAAGGCTGAAAAGCCAGAAAGGGCAAAGCCGTGTGGGTGACAGGGCATTCTCAGAGTTTCCAACAATGAGGTTTCTCAGCTCCTGAGGGCCCAAAAGCCAGTCCACATACAAGGTCAAAGGAAAATGATCCAGGTTTTGCTGGGAACTATGGTTGACTTTGTCATATTTTATCTAAATAACAGGGAAGTGGGGCACCTGGGTGGCTCAGTGGGTTAAAGCCTCTGCCTTAGGCTCAGGTCATGATCCCAGGGTCCTGGGATCGAGCCCCGCGTTGGGCTCTCTGCTCCGTGGGAAGCCTGCTTCCTCCTCTCTCTCTCTCTGCCTACTTCTGATCTCTGTCAAATGAATAAATAAAATCTTTTAAAAAAAAATAACAGTGAAGCGTGGCTGTTTGTAAAGGAAAAGAAGTACTAGTGCATTCTTCATGCAAAGCAGGAGTCTTCAGATTAAATTGGCACAAAGACCTCAATAATAATTTGTGTATTTCAATAGGGCTTACAAGTCGTGCGTCCCCTTGGTGCTCCAGGCAGCCAGATAGGGAATGACAATGCCGTCCTCCTCGGTTTACACGTGAGATAACGTAATGCCAACACCTAAATGCAGAGCATGTCAAGTTGCACAACTTCTGAATTCTAGACAAGACTTTACAAATGTAAATGCTTTAAAAAGCATGCTTAGTAATAAAAGTACGATGGAAGTGTCTCTGAAACTCAAAAAGTGAAATAAACTGCTGAATGAAACAAAACCTGTAAATGTCACAACCAAGATCTCAAACTAAGTCTGTCTGGCATGAAATGGGTGGGTTGCTTTCCCCCCCACCCCCACCAACAACAGTGTTCTCCATACTCTTTTATTGTTGTTAACTTTTAAATTTAATACTGTGTTCCCCATCTGGACTGCAGAGATGTGGAGTGCTAACTTGCTCTGAGTATAGTTATTT
Organism: Mustela putorius furo; assembly: GCF_011764305.1. Lineage (NCBI taxonomy): Eukaryota > Metazoa > Chordata > Mammalia > Carnivora > Mustelidae > Mustela > Mustela putorius. The sequence continues at coordinate 735,097 of NW_025422439.1, read as the reverse complement.
TCAGCTCTCGCTTTATGTTCCTGTTCCCAGCTTCTGCCCCCTGGCTCTGGCCACCTCATCACTACTTCTCCTGCTGTTATTGCTTGCTCTGGTCTTCTCATCCATAGCCCGATCTCTACCCCTACAAGCGTGTTGAGTGCACAAGAATCTGCAGTAACAGAAGAACATGATCACCCATAGAGCCGCTTAAAGTCAGGGGTAGATATCACTGCTGTGAAAGGTCATAGGCCATTTACCCTCCCTAGAGCTGTATTTTTTTGTGTCCCTGACCCTGTCCACCACAGTGCTGCGGGGACCTCTCCTCCCTTCCTCAGTTCTGGGACCCCCCCCCATCAAATCTAGTTAGTGATTTGGACATTTCAGCTAAATGATGAAAATGACCTGACTTTAGTAAGCAAATCACTTTAGGTTGCTTTTTTGTGTTATCCCTCCCCCCAGCTCTTCATATCTAATCAAAAAGGAAAAAATCTCAATCTGTTGCTCCTTCTTAGGAAAAAAAAAAAAAGCTTTTCAGAGGCCCCCCAAAAGCTTCACAGTCTTGTCCCATGTCCACCCCAACCAATCAAGGGAATGGAAAAAAAAAAAAAAAACAGCAAGGATTTTCTTCTAGACCAAGAGATAGGGCCCCCCTCCCTAGCCTTGTGCAGGAGGAGGGACATCTGAAAAAGATCAGAACTGTAGATGCAAGAAAACGGAGACGATGTATTTAGTTGATCGATAGTCATCATTAGCTGCTGTAGCAACCCACAAATCTTAGTGACTTTGTGTTTTCTTAGTGACCTTTTTATTAAATTTGTTTTTAGAAAAGTTTATTTCTCACTTACTCAGGGTCTGATGTAGGCCTGGTGGCCCTCCTAGGTAGCTCCCCCGCCCCAAGCAGTAATTCAGGAATCCAGACCATTCCCAGTCTATGTTTCTGCCAACACAGAGCCTCCCCTTCCAACTGCGGGGATGATGGGCTAAGGGGAAGCACATGTGAGACTTAACCACCTCCCCTGAAAGCGATCACATTGTTTCCATTCATATTTCATTGGTCAGAGTGAGTCACATGGTCCAGCCAAGTGCAGAGGAGGCTAGGACATATCAAGGAGAAAATGAGTATCGGCAACACTAGCAAATGACGGCTCAGTGGACACTTCACAGAGCCATGAGCCCTGTTCCCTCAGCAAGAGAGTCATCTAAGGCAAGTCTCCACTCTTAACAAAACAAAAAACAATCAGAAGGTCTGACATTATCATCACTTCTCAAATCTGTAACAGTCCCATAAACGTTTTAGCTCAGGTCTGTAGTATAATACCTGGGTTTCCCTCCTGGCCCTACCCCATTCCCCCAGCATTTACCTAAAACATAAATTATGGTGTTGCAGACAGATTTTTTTTTCCATTACCTAAAGAAAACACCAAGAATTAAAGCTTCTTTTCTTTGATACTTTCCCATCTCTATTTGCTTGGATTTAACATACTTATATAAATTATACACTCACAGATCCTAGGATAAGAATCCCATTTCCCTAAGTTAAAAAAAAAAAAAAAATCATCCAAGCTGTCTTTTTTCAATTAAAAGTCTTCTTCTTCATCATTATCTCTCTTTTGGCAGACAAAGAAATATTACACCACAGCTTTGCAGTCTGCTTCTCTTTGACTGAGGCTTGTCTGAGGTAGAGCTAAAAATGAGGAACTTTGGATGGTTTCCAGTTGAATTCTATGGTTTTCTTCCTGTGTCAGCCTTCTGCCTCCAGAAAATTCTGCGAAAATTTAGTGTGGGTCATGGCTGAAAGGAAATTAAAGGTTCCAATTCTGCCCCTACAAGACAGCACACCTTGTTGTTTGGCCATAGCTGGTGGAAAGGAACAAGTGCCTTGAATTGGTTCAAGGACCCAAAGACATTATCAAGCTCTTAGTGCACATCCTGAGGCCAAGAATTGGAAATAGGAAACTGAAAGAAACAGTCTATGATTCAAATGAGCATTTCTTGGGTGGATTTTTGAACGTTCCAAAATGTCATTTTTAATACCTCCCTGTCATACTGGAAGTTACCATTCATTTCCACGAAAGGCACAGGCCTCAATGTCAGGCTAACTAAAGTTAATCAGGAGAATTGCATTTGTACCCAACTTTACTATGACTAACTCTGGGACCTTGAGATTAATAGTCCCCTCTAGGAGTCTGTTCCCTCACCAAATATAAGATGAATTTAGGGTCCCATCCAATGTAAGGGACCATGTCTCACTTACCTCTCTGTCCCAGCACTTGGCACAGGGTCTAATTCCCAATAGTATAATTAATCATTAAAATGATTCATGAATGAGATTGTATTAGTCTGCCCAGGCTACCTTTATAATACCACAAATGGGTGGCGTACACAACAGAAATTTATTTCCTCCCAATTCTGGAGGCCAGGAATCCGGATTAAGGTGTCATTAGGTTTGTTTCTACTGGGGTCTCACTTCATGGCTTGCAGATGGCTACCTTCTCACTGTGTCCTCACATGGATTCTTCTCTTTGCATGCACAGAGAGAGAAAGGGAGAGATCCCTGCTGTCTCTTTGCTTTTTTTAAGGACACCAGTTACAAAATTAAGGCCCTACCTTCTGACTTCATTTAACCTTAACTGCCTCCCTAGGAATACAATCATGTTGAGGGTAGGTCTTCAGCATAGGAATTTGGGAGAGAGAGAAGAACACGATTCAGTCCATAACAGAAACCTATGATTTCTCTCTTTATACCTTATCATGGAAGAAAAAGATCTTAATGCATTACATTTTTATTATAGGCTTTACATGCCATTCTCCTATGGTATGCTATCAACATTATCAAAAGTAAAGAATTGTCACTGCAGGTAAGTCAGAAATATTTGGATAATTAAGCTTTAAAGACAAATATAATGCAGTTTTCACTGTGGAGGGAAGTCTCCAGTTCTGCTAGCCTTGGAGTATGTATGATAAACCTGTCTCACATGCATTTCATCACAGAACTGACAATTAGATCCCTTTGTGTACCTACTGACAAAACAGGTTTTATATCTTTGATATAATGTATCTTAAAATATTTAGAGGTTGTTTGTTTGATGGCTGCAATTGACTTATGAAAGTTTATAAGGACCCTGTTACTTTACTAAAATTAAAATTGGCAGCAATGTGATGCAGGAGGATCTTATGTTTATCCAGATCCTTTCACCCCTGTTCAGGTGTAGGTTTCAAGGCAGAACTGGTACTGAATGAAAAGGAACAGAAAGAGAGTGTGTGTCTGTGTGTGAGAGAAGCAGAGAAAGAGCTAGAGAGGAAACAGCAGGGAAGTCCATTATTCATCCTATTGTGAAAGCTGCCTGTGAAATCGAAGTGCAGATCTCATGTCCTTAGAAAGATGTTCTAGTATCGATCAAGGCTGCTCATAACATGTGTATAGAGAAATGACCTAAGCACAAATGAGAGCCCCAGGTGCAACACAGGATAGAAGACTTTTCTTCACTATTTAATGAAGGTAATCACATGAATATAAAATATATAATTATTGTATTGGGATTGTAATGTGATATATTCTAATCTTTAACATTTATATAAAAGTAATTCAGTCTATTGTTACCATGACAAATCCTATTTGAGAGTTGGCTGCATTTTCTGAAAATCTACCACATCTCACATGCATTTCATATGGCGTTAGGGACCCTAGCTCCAACTGCTCTCCAATTATTTTGGCAGTATATATTCTACTTTAAAGATAAATGAATTACTTTTCAAGTTTATCTAAAAGTGGATGTTTAAATTCACCTTTGAGCACTGATTGTGCCTTCGTCAGAGGGAGGGAGGATCCAATGCTTTAGTGAATATTTTGTTTCTTAAAGATAAGGTCAAAATCCCATTTTACTTCAAGATGACAAAAAAATAAACTGTTATTTGCATAATAGCATAAAGTTGGTCATCGTTGTGGATAGATGTGCAGCTCTGCAGACCTTTCATGAAACCCGTTGTGTGACTTTTCCTTTCTTAGGAGCTTCAGGTGAATTCTGGACCAAAGGCAGTGAGAATTATGCGAGCAGTAATATCTCTCTTATGCTGAGTCCTTGGGCCAGACAGTTTACTAATTCCTTTACATATTTTAACCCTTTAATCCTTGCAGCAACCTTAAGAGATATGCTCTGTTATTATTTTCACTTTACAGAGGAGTGAACAAAAACACAGAGAAGCAACCTATCCAGTGTCACAAAGCTAGTGTGTAATTGAACCCGGATTTAAACTCAGGGATCTTGGTGAACACTCTCACCAGGAAGAGAGTAGTTGGTTTTTGCATTATAGTGACACATTGAGAGTGGCAAGCAGGTGGGGGAGGGTGGATGGGGGTTAAAAAAAGTAGATAGGCAATTGGCAACCCATTTGAAGGGTTTTCCAGTCATAGTTGATCTTGATAGGGTTTTCAGGGGGGCTATATTTCACAAAACTCCATCCTGAGGCTGGTGGCACATATTAATAAAATAACAGGGTTTTTTTTCTTCTATGTATTGATTGCTTAGGCTGTGCTAATAAGTTCCTTATATATGGTCCTGACTTATTTCTTGGAACAATGTAGAGTGCCAGTGAAGAAGGAAATAAGAGATCAACACTTGATCAAGTATATAGAGTTTAGGCCTTAGGGCTTGGTGCAAGGAAAAGAATCCAGTGAATTGAGACTTGGGTTGGAAAGCTGTGAGGTGGATAGAAGTGAAAGGTTCCTGAGTGAGGTGAGAAAGGTGAGTGAATTCTGTCAGACTCGGGCAGTGTGGATCATTGTGGATCATTAATAAGATCATGGTGGCCCTGGGGCATCTTAAGGACAGGACTGAGCCTCCAAAATTGGCCATATGATTGGACCCAATGCTTCATATCATGGTGGAGTAGGCTTGGCCAACTCCATGGAAGAAGAAAATACTTTCAGGGACAGTTGTCACAAAAAAGCTCGTTGTTGGCATTACCAGAGGTGACGCTAGGCCATTTCATTATATCACCACATAATATGGAGGCTTACTTTAAGCATCTTGAAAGAAAGGGCACAATGAAGGGAACACAAGACAACATCTATTTAAAATGAAATTTGGAAATTAAAACAAGGGTCAGAAGATCACAAGATTATAGGAACTCTGTTTCTCACCTCTCTATTAAGATAATAATAGTTCAATTTCATGCCAAAATAAATCTGACTTTGTGAAAATTTTAAATTCTGATGTAATCTATGTTAGGTATGCATATGAATTATAGTTAAAAGGATGGAATAATAAAGGGGGTCTGGGTGGCTCAGTGGGTAAGTGTCTGCCTTCTGCTCAGGTCATGATCCCAGGGTCCTTGGATTGAGCTCAGCATTGGGCTCCCTACTCATTGGGGTCTGCTTTTCACTCTCTGTCTGCTGCTCCCCTCTACTTGTGATCTCTCTCTCTCTCAAATAAATAAAATCTTTTTTTTTTTAAAGGATGGATAATAAAATAGAAAGTTAACAAAATAAGCTAACATCGTGACAGTTGGGTGATTTTTTTTTTCTGGACTATACTTCTTATACATATTTGAAATGAGACAAATGTAATTGTTTTTCACTCCATGGGTATCATGTAAAACTAACTATCTATATGTACACAAACACACACACACACACACACATTCATTCATACACATCTGTACACTAAAGTGCATACTACTAAAAGTCAGAATCAAAATCAAAGTCCCCTGCCCTTGAGGGCAACAGGTAATGCTTTGGCATCCAAGGAGTTGCTAGCCCGAGGGAAAGGGAGTGGGTAGGAACAACTACAGGAAGAAGAAAAAAAAAAAAAAAAACCAGCTCCTCATGGCAAAGCTACAACTGCAGCAATAGTGTGCCAAGTTGGAATGTTTGGAGAACACTAATCTTTAGATAATAAACCCATTATATTTGCATCTCAGAATACCAGCCTTTCACAGGCTAACTTGATCTCCCTAATTCTCATGCAGAAGAACACGAACAACTCGGCAACATTTTAGGCAAACTTGGGTTTCAGCCTGTCTTTCCAAGCCCCACACTTTCCTAGGACGCACAACTCCAAATTTCATGAACTACCTTTTGTGTTGGTGAATGATCTGCTTCCATCTGTGTTCGTTTTACCGTGTTACCTTTCCTCTAAATGACAACCTCAGCTAATTGCTGCCAGGCAGTTTTAAGTTTGTTATTCCTCTGTAACTCCTAGAGCCATGATCTACCTTCTACCATCTGCACTTCTCACATGAGTAGCAATAACCAAGCCTTGTTGCTACAGCCCGGGTATAGGGGATGCATCCGAAACTCAGAGACCGCATCAACTCTTCAGAACTACACTAAAACAAGAGCTTATGAGCTTACATTTATTAATAAGACACACGAGGCTTTCTTGATTTGGACCCTATTTATCGTTCTAGCCACATCTCTTGCAACTCCTACATGCATAGATGCTACCTTCCAGCCAATCTGGGCAACTTACACCTCCCTGAAGGCATCGAGCCTTCATGTGTCCCGTCACTTCGCAAGTGTGGCCTCTGCTTTCGGTGCTCCTTCCCGCACGTCACTCAGCAAGGAAACACCTACACTTCTCCATCCTTGGCTCAGGCATATCGCCCACACTTGGAAGTGTTTGTTCACCACCGTCACCTACCTCCAAATTGGCTTTATTTTTAATCTCCCCTGTTCTTCCACTTGCCTCCACCCCACCATGGAAAACATCTATTATTGAATTTAATGAAGGGGGTGGAATTAAGAGGGGGAGACGAACCATGAGAGACTGTGGATTCTGAGAAACAACTAAGGGTTTTAGAGGGGAGGGGGTGGGGGGATGGTTGAGCCCAGTGATGGATATTGAGGAGGGTACATATTGTTGGGAGCCTGGGTGTTATACGCAAACAATGAATCATGGAACACTGCATCAAAAACTAATGATGTACTATATGGTGACTAATATAACATAATAATAAAAAATAAATTTAGAAGAGGAGATGCTCTATTATATAATTCAAAGCTGATATAATCAACTTCCTACTGTGTCCCTCCCTTAGCCCTGATGGACAGAACATGTCCCATTTATGAATCCGTAGGTCCTTGTATATGACTTGGATCCAAGCTGGGACTCAATGTGTGCGTGCCAAATTAATGGGAGAAGAAGATGGTAAGTGAGAAATAGGGTTGTGGAGACTCAAGGAGCTCTCCATTCTAATCAAGATGAATGTGATAGATCCTCTGAAATGAAACACAACCACATGTAATTAATTCATCTACACTGTGTAAACAGATTCCCTTCCTCAAAAGCATAGATATTTCCATTGTACTCCTCTTAGGCTTTTGTGACTGAGCCACAATTTTTCTTCTAATCTCATCTCACACTCCAGAAAAATTTTTTTCAGTTAAACTGAATTTCCTTTAGTGTCTGGAATGCGCCATCTTTGTACTTCCTTCCCGCACATGCATGTGTTCCCCATTCCACTCAATGCTTCCCCTCATCCCAAATCTTTGGCCTTAACAAATTCTATTGATTTTTGTCAGATCTCAGTATAGACAAGGCATTCTAGAGAATAGTAGCCTTATCTGATATGTGGACCAGTGTTAGATTCATTTTCTCTGTTTTCCCATAGAATTCCATTTTCTTCCAAAATGCTATGATGGGTCCAAGAAAGGGAGCAACCCAGACAGTCAAGAACCATTTAAACAGGCTTTAAGAGAGGTACCAGGCTCAGTGGTGAAAACCCAGCAGAGGTGGTACAGAAAGTGGTGACCTCCTAAATGGCCAGCTAGAGGACATGCATCCTTCCCTGTCATTGATGCTGGATAAACAGCCCCAGAACAGAGAAGGGGGCCAAGGGAGGTCATCATGAATTCACAGAACACTTCATAAGAGAATTATCTTCAAACAGCTGCTAGGGCCAGAGCACTCTCTGATGTCAACTCACGACAGTACTAATCTCAGAACCTTTCTCTGCCCAGCTCACCTCTACACTCTGACTCAGTTTTGCTCCTGAAGCAATCAGAAACAGAATTTTCTATATTTGAAAGGATAAGTAAAAGTATAAAGTTGGGAAATAGAATTAAAAAAAAAAAACTCATCAAAGAACACCCACATTTACACCCCTTACCTACTATGGGCTTCCTGATCTGAGAAGGGGAAAAGCTTAAATTTTAGTAAAGTATAGTATTTTGACCACTAAAGGGGATAGGACATTTTGATTACTCAAAGTTATATTGTGGTTTAAAATGGATAGAAGTCACATTTTCTCTAAGGGTGAGCAGATCAGCTGTTGGGTTACCAGGGATTTTCATCCAAGGAGACAGGGATAGAAGAGGAAAAATACACTCACTTTTTTTCTTTTTTCTTTTTTTTTTTTAAGATTTTATTTATCTATTTGATAGAGAAAAAGAGAGAGAGAGAGAGAAAGAAAGCACAAGCAAGGGGAGCAGCAGGAGAGGGAGAAGCAGGCTCTCCCCTGAGCAGGGAGTCTGACTCAGGGCTCAATCCCAGGATCATGACCTAAGCCAAAGGCAGACATCTAACCAACGGAGCCACCCAGGTGCCCAAAATACTGTCACTTTCTGATTGTACTGCACCTAGTCTACTCATCCAAGATGTTAGGAACAGAAGAAAGGGAGGGAGGGGGAAGAAGAGAGAAGTGTTTCAGCCGTAATGGGCACTCACACCCATGGGGTAATCATAGTTCTTTCTGGGTGTGAGTGAGTAGAATGCTATTCTGCTTTAGGCTGTAGTCACCTGCAGATATGTGGGGGATGAGTGTGCTCAGTTTGTAACTTCTACATATGCTGACGAAATAGAACAGGCATTGAAAAGTTTCATTCCAGTGGACCTCTTAGATGGCCTTTCCATTTAAATGCTCCCCCTTTCCACACCCCTAAAATTTTTTTTTCAATCTGGTGAGTTGTTTTGTTTCTTTTTTAATTTTTTTTTAAGATTTTATTTATCTATTTGACAGAGAGAGAGAGATCACAAGTAGGCAGAGAGACAAGCAGAGAGAGAGGGGGGAAGCAGGCTCCCTGCTGAGCAGGCAGCCCGATGCGGGGCTCGATCCCAGAACCCTGAGATCGTGACTTGAGCCGAAGGCAGAGGCTGAACCCACTGAGCCACCCAGGTGCCCCTGTTTCTTTTTTTAAATCACTACCACACTAAGTCTCTTATTTGGCAGGTGCTTTGCATGTCATCTCTTAGTTGAGCGTCACCACAGTCCTTTAAGTTATGTATCAGTGTCTCTTATTTTACAGATGACACAAAGGGTCAAGTAAACGTCAAGAACTCAGTAAAAGATACAACCAACAATCCACTCCCCAAGTCCACTACACCTAGTTCTCTCGCCTCCTTGTATTTTCTCTTTTGGCAAGAAACAGAAGGAAATTTTCTGAATTATGAAAGCCCTCTTTCTTTACCTCTGGGTTTTAGAAAACCTATACCCACCTAGTTACACACTGCCCATCTAACTCTGCAACCTGTCAAAAGATATTTCAGCATTTGAATGGAAAGCTGTGAAAGCTCCAGCTGAGGTCAATTCCAACACTCCATTTTCACTCATCAGTGGAAAACAGCTTCTAGAATCAGCTGAAGCTGGCAGGTTGTCCTTATGGACAAAGCCCATAAGGCATTAGAGATGCCCAGGATACCTTGGCTCAGTCCACCTGGATACAGACTTTCCAAAAGAGAGCAAATTTGCTCTGTTTGACAAGCAGGGAGAAGATTCCAAGAGCTCTCCTCGTATCCAAAGTAATTTGGACTCTAGTCTCTAAGAAAACTGCCATCATACGAATCCTATGGCATATAGTTATACTTGAAGGAATCCCCTGCCCTAAGAGAATCCTAGGATCAGCAGGAAACTTTACTCAAGAAGCTACATGGTTCTGTATCTAAGTTAATTCTTTCAATGTTTATGGATTCTCCTTATGGCTCAAATACCTATGAATCATGTCGATTGTTGACTTTCACATCTTTCCAGTAGATTTAGCCTGAGCAACTAATATTCTTTTTTGACAAATGATGCTTTCTTGAAGCACAAAAAGACTTATAAATAAAAGTCTATGGGAGAGGTCCCATCAGAAAAAGAAAAAAAAAAAAGAAGCATTTATTTTCCAATTCACAGATTTTAGAGATAGAAAAGATGCTTTTTAAAAATGGCTCTTTAATAAGATATTCATGTTGCGGCTGGAGTAAATTTAATCTTCAATGCCCCTCAGGAAAAAAAAAAAAATCAGAGATCTAGTATAATCTTTCTGTGGGGTAATGTTTTTATAATCCAGAGCACCATGGAAACATAAATCTATGCATATAATTTCCCATTTATTTGTAATTTTTCACCCACTAAGCCTAATACCTACATTAAGCAGTGCTGCTTCCAGGAGAAAAGACCCTCGATATTAAGAGTCTGTAAAACAAAACAAAACACAAAACTAATTTTAGCCTCTCAGAGTTTTAAAATGGCAATGTTTTTCATTTATTTCGTGTCATCAGTCTTGAAGACCTCGATTAGATCTCCCTCCTATAGAAGTCTTCTTTAAATATCCCCCTAACTGCAGAGCTCTTTCCAGGTGGGTGGGCTTGCTTGCTTGCTTTCCAACATATTTAATACATACTGACATACTGTCTTTGCAAATCATTTTATGTGTCAGTAAATCTATAAGCTTCTCAAGAACAGAGAAAAGGGCAAAAGCATGGAACTATGAGAGAAGTCCAGCCTTCCCAGTGGCTTTCCATGTGATTTTAAATAGATCACTTCTTGGCTACACCATTTGTTCTCATTTATAAAAAGATTATTTGGTCTCCAAGGCCCGATACAATTTTAATATGCAACGGTTTTATGATGAACTATATCATAGTAGCCATTTATCCCAAACTCTCCTCATGGGATGTATAAAGCCTAGGTTCACCAGCTGGAACCACCATCAAAGCAGTGATACCATGTAGGCCTTCCTTAATTCCAATGTCTATTACTGTGGGACATGCAAAGAAGAGCTGAGAAGCTATCAAAGGAACGAATACTTACTTTGTAAATGGACTAGCATTTATTAAACACATAGACTATTCCAGATATAAAATGTGCCTTGCCTATGGAGTAGTCTACAGAACACAAGTGAAGTAGACACAGTAATTCCAATTAAACTAAGAAAGATGATGGAGCTTCGTAGAGAATCGGTGATTTGTTCAAGGTGCCACAGTTGGTGGCCAGCTTGGCACCGAAGGCCGTCTGGCTCGTTTGCACGTACTTTCTCTGCACCACTCTACCACAAGTCTCTAAGCCTGTCTGCGAAACAGTGTGCACACCCACGCTGCTGTATTTCGTGCTACTATAAGGAAAGGGCTTATTTATGCTGATCTGATCAGGATGGCAACAGTACTCAGCCCTAATTTGATGAACAAAGAATTAGGGGAGAGGTTGGGTTTCCCACCAAACCCTCCCAGGCACATGGGCAAGCCAGAATGAAGTTGCAAAAGGGGCTGGGAAAGCATGCAAGATGAGATGATGGTGCTTTAGGTTTGGGATCAGGAAAGCCTGCGGCTCCTGCTATCGCTGCCAGGCCTGCAGATTAAGCTGCTTTCTTTCCTTCTTCAAAAGCAAGAATTCTGAGACCCTAAACTTGTTTTCTTTCAAATGCTATAAGCCTTTCAGGAAACAGCTTTCTCTGGGAACCTGCTCATTACAGAAAGGCCCTTGAAGAAGTGCCAAAACATAGTTAGCAGGGAGGGGGAAGGGGCGGGGGAAATGTTGGGTTGATTCAGCAGAGCCATTTGATGGTGAAAATGCTTTTATCAAGAAAGCAGAGAATAGCCTGGTGCCTTCTCAACCATGCAGAGCACACAGATTCCTGGGAAAGGAACTCGCATTGGGGAGAACTATGTAGCTGGAAACAGATTTCTGAAACTTAGGGCGATGTTAAACTTAATAATTATACTAATAGTTCCTATGTACTGAGGACTCCAGGCACGGAGATCGGAGCTTTCTACTGTATTTTATCTCATAGCCACTCTGGATAGATGTAATTACCTTTATAAAGGAAAAAATTGAGTCTCGGAGAAAAAAGAACTTGCAAATCTCACATAGATAGGACATGGCCAAGGTATTATTCGAAGCCCAGCCTGCCAACAAAGTTCACATTACACTGTCTCATCTTTCAGTATCTGAGGAAAGGAAGCTCTGGGCCATGAGACCAGTTTAAAACAAAGTAGTATTCAGGATGGAGAAATTGGAGGAGCATGTTCATGAGTTAGGATTCCACATGGAACCACCCTGAGGTCACTCCATTTTTAACAGTGAAAAAGAATGACCTGGAGCCCTAGGGTACATGACTATTGCCATTCCCACGTGTCCAAGTTTACAGGACATGGATGAGAAAGGTGCCACTGATCTCTGAGCATCATCCACATGTATAGGCATCAGGACTTGAAAACTATCCCCAGAATCATTTCCTGAAAAGTTCCTTGGGGGGGAAAGAATGGAAGGGCATGGAGCCATTGGTGGAAGGCAAATATCTTGGGCTTTTGAGTTAGACAGTTCTAGCTGTGCACGTTGGCTCTGACATGTATTAGTTCTCTGGTTATGGGCAAGTGGCATAAGCTTTTAGAGTCTTGATTTCCTGATCTGTGAAGTGGATCTAAGAAGTAGGGGTACCTTGTAGAGGTCAGAGAACATTCTTCAACAGTGGCTAAAGCGTAATCATTGCAAAGCGATCCCGTGATTATTGGGCGGTTTCATGGTTTTTATCGCTGACGTTGATATTATTCTTGGTATGGTTGTGGCTGTTGTAATTACAATTATTAGTAGTAACATTTCAGAAAGCATATAGGCACATGGGCATGGATTGATTCCTCATACTAAGTAATAATTAAGAACTTATATTAAAGTAATAACTAATCAAAATAATGGCATATGATATTTACTGGGTGACTGCTATGTGACAGGCTTGCTTCTTAGTACTTTCACGTCTTATGTCATGTAATCCACACAGTCACCCTACTTGGTAATGAACACACTGTTATTTACTCAAAAGGTGGGGAAACTGAGGTATAGAGAAGTTAAGTAATGTCTTCCAAAGTCACACAGAGAGAGAATTTGGGCAAGGATTCCTACCCAGGAAATCTTACTCAGGCATGTTTACTGTGAGCACTTAAGAGCGGGAATTGTCTATATCATGTATTTGCACACTAGGTTCTGCAGATCCCTAGGAGCTCCCAAATGTTAAAAATAATCCATATGATATGGACTATGGTCTACATATTCATATCTTCATAGTTGCTCTTACTACTTTTATACGTTGAATTTTCATAAGAGATCTCATTTAAATAAAGGATTTTGTGGCTGACAAGCATTAAGTAATTTGATCTAGATAGAGTGTGCTTCATGAGACAGAAGTTCATGGGGTTCTGACACAGCTGGGTCAGTTAGGACCGCAGACTGGTGGGGAACGACCACCATATTTAACACCATGTTGTCTTTCACTTAATTTGTACAAGGTCTGACCCTATTTGTGGTGGAACTAACAGGTGATTCTTCTCAATTGGGAAGGAACATAGGGATAGCTTGGGTGAGGAAGACTTCACCACCCCCAGTGGGGCACTAAATAACCTGATAGTTTCAGCACTCTCTTTATGAACAGCAGCTCTGCAGCTAATTTCCTGGTGGCCTTTGTCTAATGGAGGGAAATATATCTGGAGCTCCAAAGATGCTTGGTTGACAGACATTGCTGGTATAGCTGGTTGGTATAAGTTAGAATGAATTATCGTTAAAATATTATTTATTATTCTCTTTTAACACAGAGATTATTTTAAAGTACTTTTCTATATCTCTGTACCTCTTGAAATTTACCCCTAAAATGTCCATTGTTTAAAAAGAAAAAAAAGAGGATAAGGGTGAATTCTGTGACAGGGAATGGCCTTAAAAGAAAGACACTTCTCTATTCAGTAATCTCAAGATTTCTCAGCCATCTCTTATTATATCTTTAAAAAGTCAAAATGACCACCATACACATGACTGAGGTTCAAATTTTGAGAAACCCAGTCTTCATTCCTTTCATATCTAAGAGCTCATTCAATGGGTGGAGAGGTGAGGACCACAGGCATCAACTGCAGCACACCTTGATTAGTTTATTCAGAGAAGGAAGACTTGATCATTTTTCTCCATGGTCCCTGGGAACAAAGGACACTCTGAATGGATGATCCTTCTTCTGGGTTCCCAAGAGAAGGCAATAGCCTGGGATCATCTCAGAATTATCATTGCACTCCCCAACTACAGACTCACCATATTATAGGAAAAGGAGTCTCAGGTGCTGGTCATTTGCTCACTATGTGGATGAATTATTGTTTCCCAAAGTCAGCTCCTTCCACTGTATCTGTGTATCTTTTGTCATTGAATGGCACCATTCTGATCCTAAGCTAACCAAATCAGAAATCCATTGTGGATGGTGCCTTCTCAGGCTCCTCTCCATTACCATCCAAATCCAGCTCGTCCTCTGGTCCGTTCTTCTTCCCTGGCCCATCCTGCAACATCCATTGACTGTGCAATTGCTGCCTGTACACTTGCACGTCCTACCCATTCTCCAGGCTGCAGTCATAATGAGATTTCCAGAGCATTTGTGTGACAACTCATTCTCCTCCATAAATACTTCAGTGGCTCTCCATTACCCAGTGCAGTGCAGTACAAACTTTTACACTGTGGAACCTCTCCTTCAAGTGAAAGTTACAATGATACAAAATACAAATGGAAAGACATAAAATTAGAACAGCTCTGGTTTAAGTTAAAGAAGAGAAGCAAAGCACTAAAGCATCCCTTCAACTGAAACACACACACACACACACACACACACACACACACTCACCAGGAGGCCTGGTACAGAAACAGCTGCCAGGGAGCTGAGGGATTCAAAGGAGTTCAGCTGGAAAGTCACTATCCTGTGGCTAATACCTGAGCTTTCATAGTTCTCAAGTAAGGCAACACGCATGATATAGTAGGCTCTGGGGCCCACCTTATCCTCTCAGCTCATCTGTAATTGGAGCTGTCACCATGGCAGAGCAGTCCCACTCACCTAATACTACCCTCTGGACCAACCCTCAGCTGATGAGGAAAGGTGCTATTGGGTACATCCTGCAGGCACCCATCTGTAAGGGGAATTCTGCAAATTTCTCAAAGGCCCTGATGAAATGGAGCCCCTCTGACTCATGATGTACCCTGGAACTAGCTTTTCTTTCTTGCCTGCCTCCCTTTGCTTGCTCCCTGACCATCCCATTCTCAGGATGGTTCTCCAGGGAGTATCCCAGTTTTGTAACCAGAAGTCCTGCATCCCAAGAGCCCCCTCTGTTGTGGCCAAATCAGAATTGTTGGTCACTCTTATGATTCTCTTCCAGATAGTCTCACCCAAGTCATTGTCTTGAGCTCTGCTTTTGGGAGGAGCCCATACTAAGATATATTAAGCCATGTTAGAAAGCAAGTCTTGTTATTAGGACCACCAGAACTGGAATCAGATGGAATCTTTGGCATTTAACAACTATGTTGCTTGAAGCAAGTTACCTTGCTTCTATAAACCTTAATTTCCTTATCTGGAAAATATGAATCGAATATCTGCCTTTAGTAGGTATGGGTATGCTTTCATCTCTTTTCCACATTATTAACTAGCATTTAGTTACAGAATAACTACTACATTCTCTGCAACTAGATACAGCCATGTGACTAACTTCTGGACAACAGGATATAAGCAGAAATATTGTGGATTAGTTCCCAGAAAGTTTTCTTAGAAAACTTCTAATATACTCCCATGACCCTCTTTCTTTTATCCCTTCTTCCTCGCTACTGACTAGAATGCAAACAAGATACCTAGAGCTAGAGTCGCTGAATTTGGGCGATGACATGGCGTGGGGCATGAAAATGAAGACTCAATGAAAAATAAGCCCAGGTACCTGACACAGTCTTATACCAGAGCCACCGTCATACCCCTGAACTCCAGATTTGCACATGAGAAAAACACATGTGTATCTTGTTTATGTCATTGTTGCTGAGGGATGGGAGAAATGCAAATATTATTCTCAGCCAAATTTAACCCTAGTTGAAACACTAATTCTTATGGTTTTGTGAGGATTAAGAGATATTTAGTGTATAAAGCATTCAGCATAGCACATAGATGACATTCATTATTGACTGTTTGCATTTGTGGGGGTGAGAATGATGTGGAGGGTGGGAAGCGCATTAAGGGCACTCAGCTGCGAGCAGTTTTTCATTGTTTTTCATTTTTCAACCAAGCTTTCTAGTCTAGTCTGACACTCCTTCCGGATACAACAGACGACTCATATCTCTTTATTCCCCAAATACACTGCAAACACCGACTCCTCCCGGTATTTATAATTCTCTTCTCTCTGCCCAGGCTATCATTTCTCATCTGTTCCACCTGGTGACTCTGGTTCAGCCTTCTGCCAGACTCACTCTCCTAGCTCCCTGGGAAGGACTAAACACTCACATCTGTGCTCCCACAATGCACTGCACGTCACGTCCCTGCAGAACGTCCATTGCATTGGGTCCCCATGAGCTATAAGCTTTCCCAGCCTAGAAGCAATTCCTCTCCACACAGCCTTCCTCATTTCCTGGTTTTCACTCCAAAGTCGGTCCATTTTTTCCAGCTTCGTCAGAATTCAAGTGTGATACACATCTCTTATACCAGAAAAATGCAATGTGCCTTGATCATTGTGTGTTGTTTCTCCAAGAAAATGTGGCTTCCAAAACCTAACAGGCAGTGTCCCTGACCTCTTAATGAGATGTTTCAAAGGACCACAGTTCTAAAGATGCCACCTTGTACAGAAGAGTTGCTTTGGGAATGAAACCTAGTAGATGAAGATAAGCAGCTCTCAACTGATGTTTACTCACAACACATTTTACACCAAATACTTCATGTCTTTTCTAACACCACTTCTCCAACTCTCCAACACCAGCTGGGTATATCTTACAATTCAATTCACTTCTGACCCTACAGCATCAGATCTCGTAACATAAGGACTCAGTCCTACAAGACTGTCTCCAATTCAAATACCAGTCCCAGGCTGTCATCAATACTTTTGAACAGCCAACTATAAACTCAGGAGGTTCCCACAACCAACCCCCTCCTCAGGTTCAGTCATTTGCTAAAATGATTCACATTCTCAGGAAAGCATTTGCTTACTATTACTGGTTTATTACAAAGGATACAAGGTTCTCAGAAACACCCAAATGGGGACGCCTGGGTGGCTCAGTTGGTTAAGCAGCTGCCTTGGGCTCAGGTCATGATCCCAGCATCCTGGGATCGAGTCCCGCATCGGGCTCCTTGCCCCGCAGGGAGCCTGCCTCTGCCTCTGACTCTGCCTGCCACTCTGCCTGTGCTCTCTCTCTCTCTCTCTCTCTTTCTGACAAATAAATAAATAAAATCTTAAAAAAAAAAAAAAAAAACCCAAACACCCAAATGGAAGCGTTGCATAGGGCAAAGTATGAGGGGTGGGTTCCAGGACGTTCTGTGCCCTTCCCAGGTGCACCACTCTCCCAGCACCTTGATGTGCTCACCAATCCAAAAGCTCTTCAAGCCCCATCTTTTAGAGGTTTTTATGGAGGTTCAATTACATAGGCATGATTGATTAAATCTTTGGCTATCAGTAATTAGCTCTATCTCCAGCCCTCTCTCCTCTGCAGAGGTTAGGAATGGGACTGAAAGTCCCAACCTACAAATTATGTTTTAGTCTTTCTGGGAGCCAGTCCCCATACTGAAGCTATCTTGAGGCTCCAAGCCAGTAATGTCTCATTAGCATACAAAAGATACTGTTATCACTCTAGAGATTCCAAGAATTTTAGGAGCTGTGTGCCAGGAATCAGGAACGAAGACCAAATATATATATCTTATTTATTACAGTGACTAACTTCTCCATCTTGGTCAACTGGTATAAATTACTTCAGAATAGTGAGACTGTGCTTAAGGACAAACGGGGAGTAAAACTCAGAGCTAAATTTATAGCTAGTGCTTTCTGACGCCAACGATAATACCACATCACAAGTCTGCCTCCAAAGCAACTCACATCATCATCACATCATAATAATAATGATAAGAATGACAACAAAAGCTAATATTTATTGAATGCATATTAGATGCCAGAAAAGAAGCTAAGCACTTTATAATGATTATTTCATTTTGTTCTCACTCTATATACATATCTATGGCATGACCTCTTTTTTCTCCCCATTTTATAGATAAAGAAACAGATCTGGAATGTTAGTGTGACTTGCCTAAAGTCACAGAACGAGTAAGTGGTAAAGTAGAAACGTGAGCTCAGATTCATCAGGCAGAAAAGCAAAAGCTCTCCCCAGTTTGCCAAAATGCGTTTTTCTGGAGGTCTTGTCCAGCTCAAATTTAGCTTTCGTTTTTAACCTCCTCAAGGGATAATTAACTGCCCCCTCCTCTCCTCACACAGTATTGGGTACACCCCTTTCTTACCCCACTCACCATGTTGTATTATAGTTATTAGTGTAAATATCTGTCTCCTCTGCTTGTCTGAATGTCTACTGAATCACATTGTGCATTGTTTATATGTCCAGGGCCTGGTTGAATGGCTTACATAAAATAATCATTCATTCAATTTATCAAGTAACAATGGGTACATAATAAATTCTTCTTGAATTGAAATGGGCCTTGAGCTTTCCACCTGTAAAACGGGAACTATTCTCTCTTGTGGATATGGACAATCCCTGTTCTTTGATATTGGGAATCACTTAAGGTTTCATGAGCCAATACATATGTGCAACTGCCAAGGAACATCTTGGGAAAATGCTACCCTCTTATTACAAGGCACTATTGAAAAGGGACCAAAAAAGCAAATTCCTACTGTCCTAACATGATCCAGCTGCAAGAGACAAGTTGTCATTACAGCAGCAGAAAGTTATTGCCTCTAGACTGGAGACTAGCGAATTGGCCTGAAGGCACAGGGTATAATCTTTATTGCATATCAGTATAAACTCCAGCCGCACTGTGCAAATACACGCTATCCCTGTAGGGGAGAAGCTGCCATTGTGTCTCACCACCAGGTATGCAATCAGCGTCTGGTGGGCAGATTGCCAGGCTGGCCATCTGTGTTGTGCTTGGTTGCTAGGGCACAGGCAGAGCGCTATGTAGTGTCTTGCTTTCACCCTAGCCACAAAAGCCTGGAGCAATGACAAAGGCTGCTCAAAGTGCTGGAGTTCCAAGGAAATGTACATATTTGGCTTAATTCATGGAACCTCTATTGACTGCCAGCTCAGAAGGCTGGGATTTTTGTTCAGACTCTGCTTCTGTGGCACCCCGGATTAGACATGTACTTCTCTGAGCATGCTAAGTCTTCACTTATAAATGAGAAGGATCCAAAGCTCAGTGTGTGCCAAAGAGGGTCTGTGGACCCCTGGCAGTAAGTGAAATGGTCACAGGCACTACGTGGACAAACTTGTAAACACTTCAGCTTTCTTGAATCATTGCACTATACACAAAAAATAATTATCCTACCAAATACTTGGTGTAACATAATTAATTGATTGGAATGAGCATAAAGTAAATAATTTAGTTTTTAGAGAATTGGCATTAGAAAATATGAACACTGGCAGAGGGGGTATGTTCATATGACAGACACCAAAAGTGGACCGCAAACAACAGGGTTTGGAGGGGTTAGATCTGAGAGTCCAACATCTGACCCTGCAAGTCTATCACCAGTGCTAATGGGGATGATTATCTGGATGTGCAAACAAAAGTAAACTTATTCTGAAAAAATGTATACAAGCTATGTCATCCAAACATTCTCTAATAGAGGACATCAGACACTAGGCTAGGCATTACGGTTATGAAGATGAAGAAGACGAGGTCTTGGCACCTTCTGATCAGGGACACACCTGGGAAAATAAATATCTTTAATTTAGTGTGATGTTTATAATACCGTGAAGTAACTTGGGAGCCACAGAAAACAAAACAAAACAAAACAAAACAAAACAACTCTGAGGAATAGCCAAGGGAGAGGTCATTCTTTACAGGAGATATGAACATTGAGCTAAGTCTTGAAGTCTAAGGAAACATTATTTAAACATCTAAGAAAGAGAGGACATTCTGAGAAGACAAAAAGCATATGAACAAGTGATGACTGGCAAATTATGGTTTCTTACTTTATATTTTATGTGTAAACAAAAGGAGCCATGTTCTATTTTGTACACGTTGTGAGAAAACCAGGTATTGAATGAGTGGTGTTTCTACTATATCATATCTTATTTGCCACTTATAGCTGAAACTTCACCAATGTATAGTTATTAACAGCATTCCAACTCATTTATTCTTTTTCATTTAAAATTCAATTAGCCAACATATAGTACATTAGTTTCAGATGTAGAGTTCAGTAACTCATCAGTTGTGTATAACATCCAGTGGTCATCATATCACGTGCCCTCCCCATTCACTCATTTATTCTTAGTCTACCAAGTGTGAAGTAATAATCAAGAAGGAATAATGAGATCTGCTTCTTAAAGTTCAGTATCCTATATTGAAGGCAATTTCTGGACTTCATGTTACTTTTCCTTTTTAAAAATATTCTCTGTAGAATAATTCCCCAAGATAGTTCACATTTGTTATGTTAGGCAAAAGCCAAGTCTTTTCAGAAAGACTCTCCCATGTTTTCATTCCAGTTTATACACAGATATATTTCTCAAAAGAAAGGACAATGGAAAGATCCCATTCCCGGGGAAAATTTTGTTACAGTCAAGGCAGGAAGGATACAGCGCCTTGGCATTGATCATTAAGTTCCTGACATTTAGGGACTCATTTGAGGAATGTTCCCTGAGAACTTTACTCTAGAAAAACACAGGACCTCCACAGTTCCTTCTCCTACTCTTTCAAGTTTTAATGTGAACAATCAAAACAAAATGCTATGAATTCTCTACATTTGACTTTTAAAAGAAAAGGGCTGATTTGAAAAGAAAATGGCTACACACTTCTGCTTTACCTTTTTACAACCCAACCAACAGCTGTTCTACTTTAAATCAGACATTGGCTACTGACTTCAGGTGGATGCATTTCCGCGGTGGGAATGGGAAGGAAATTGCATGGAAGCCAAATATAAAACCATGTTTTGTTCTACAAGTATGAAAAAGCCAAAGAGGAAAATAGGAGTTGAGGGTCTTCCCATAAAAAATGAACCACTTTGGCTTAAAGAGAGAGTTCTCTGTCTTTAAGAGAGAACTCAACCTAATGGCATGTTATGATGAAAACAGTAAAAAACAAAACAAACTATGAATTCAGGAGTCACCCAGAGATGAATTTTACCTCCACTGTGCTGTTCACCAACTCTGTGACCTTGGAGCTCTCCCCTCTCTCAGTTTTCTCATATGCAAAATGGGACTCATATTTTATACCAGAACAATTGTTGGGAGGATCATGTTACAAGTCATGAGAGTGCTTGGCAGCAAGAAGAGACATTGTATATGCTACGTGAATGTGGTGGCAGGGAGCGGGGGTGCTGTGCTCCATTCCATTCATTCAACAGTGACATTTGGTTATCTGGTAGATGGTAGGGCTGCTGGATATTCTGGGTCTCTTCATCAGGGATTTTGCTTTGGTTGTTTTGTTTAATGTATATTATTAAATTTTCTATCTCTATAATGCTGGTATCAAAAAAATTAGTGGTTTTTAGTATATTTAGCCTGTATCTGGCCAATTTCTAAATTGTCTTACCAGTTCTAATATTTTTTATTAATTATCTTTGATTCCCCAGATATAAAAACCCATTCTCTAAAATGGTAATTATTTTCTGTCTCTTTTACAATATTTCTTTCCTTTTTTGTTTTCCTCATCACATCATTGTCCTCTTGTTAGATTCTAATTAATTCGGATAAGACAAGCTACATTTTCTTTGACATGAGACAAACAACATAGTGATTTGACTGGTTCTCTAAGTTTCCATGGTGATAGCTAAAGAGGGAAGATTTCTATTGTCCTTTCTCAAATGGTGCATCTGTCAACACATCAAATCAGGACGGCACCAGATCTGTGCCATTGAGTAAAGGCCAATTCTGAAAAAGTAGAAAGAAGTTGCAGTGCAGAAATGCTGCTAGTTCAGAGCAGGGTAGGGCTTTGTCCTGGGGATTTTATTTCATAATCTCATTGAAGAAAATCTACGTGTAGGTATAGCCACCATTTGGGGTTAGAGGTATGAACAGCTTCAGGTCTTGAGGTAGACACAGCTTCCTGGCCTCTACTCTCAGGTCCATGAGACATAGGTTCATTTTGTCCATAAAATGAAGGGAATTCAGTTCATGGATCAAACTCAGTATAGCCTTCAAAGAAGGGTCCACCCATAGTTCATTCTCATAAGAGGAAGCATTTCAGAGGCATGGGTTCATAATTTATTTTCCCTCCACCTGGGGTGCCATTAGCCTTATATCTTTAGATCCATAGAACTTCTACACATATTTATCCCCAATTACTTGGCAGAGATATCTTTGCATTACCTGCATGTAACCAACATATATTTCTTCATGAAATCAATAGTGGCTCATACTTTTCCTTTAAAATTTTAAAACCCCACCACCATCCTCCCTCACCATTTAGTGTTTTGGCCTTTGTACTGAAGATTTTGTCTATAATGGCCTTTATTCCCTTTATATCTTCTGTGCACAATAAACTTCTGGTTAGGTAAGGCAACACCTCATCTAGACTTCCTCTGAACTCTTACTGTGTCCTATGTCTTCATAATATTTAGCTTGAGCACATTGAAAGCAAATTTATCCCATACTTCTCTCTGTATTCTCATTGCCAAGAACTGAGCCCAATGCATACTTTTGTTATCTACATCTATGAGTTCTGTTGTTTTTAGCAGCAAAAGACAGAAAATCCAAATCAAATTCTTATTAATAAGAAAACATAATGATTCAAATAATTGAGAGTAGAAGGTGAGGCAGACTCTAGTTTTGACTTAATGCTGAGGTTATGGCTCTGATTCTTCTCCGTGTGTCTCTTTTATCTTCAGACAGGTAGTTAGTTGGCCACAGAATCATGAGACTTAGGCCCACACACAGTAATTCATAGAAGAGACACTCATTTTCCCCATGGCCAGATTTGCCTTCCACATCATTTCCAGAATTGGGCCATGTGCCCATCCCTAAGTCAATTACTATAAAATGGAATGGATCTTAAGATCGGTCAGATCTGGGGTGCCTGGGTGGCTCAGTGGGTTAAGCCTCTGTCTTCAGCTCAGGTCATGATCTCAGGGTCCTGGGATCAAGCCCCACATCAGGCTCTCTGCTCAGCAGGGAGCCTGCTTCCCTCTCTCTCTCTCTGCCTGCCTCTCTGCCTACTTGTGATCTCTCTCTATCAAATAAATAAACAAAATCTTAAAAAAAAAAAAATCAGTCAGATCTATCCCTGGAAATATAGGTGGGGCCAACTTCCTCTGCAACACCAGACAGTGCTCAAGTTGGAATTCGGTTGAGAATGCATTCAGCTAAGAGTAACTACTTGACTTGCAGGAGTTAAATTAATAGGGGTTTAATTTTTTTCACATAACAAGAACTAGGTGCCTGCTAGTATTAACTCAGCCCCCTGAAGTTATCAGGACTGGCACCTATGAGAGGTCTTTCCCTCATGCATGTTTCAATATGGGTTATAAACAGGAGGAATTGAAAAAGGAAGAAAGTACTTGCTGTGAGTTTGGATTTCACTGATGGAGGAGGGATTTGCAAATATGGAAAAGGATAAGACTCTAATAATTGCCTGGTGTCTATTTAAATAGAAAATGATGAGGCAAACACAGGGTTTTTAAATATTTTATTTATTTATTTGACAGACAGAGATCACAAGTAGGCAGAGAGGCAGGCAGAGAGAGAGAGAGGGAAGCAGGCTCCCTGCTGAGCAGAGAGCCTGATGTGGGGCTTGATCCTAGGACCCTGAGATCATGACCTGAGCTGAAGGCAGAGGCTTAACCCACTGAGCCACCCAAGGTGCCCCAAACACAGGGTTTTTAATTTACCTAATTAAGTAAATGGAGATTTTGTAAGTGTAGGTGTTCTATCTCTATCCATTAAAAGGACCTAGAAACACTGATACCCTTTTCACAATAATCATGTCCAGTCCTTGGTTTCTGTGTACTATTCTCCACTAAAGAAACTAGATCCCTTAAAAATAATGGCTTATCCAGAGCTGGAGAAAGGAAAATGCAGATAGCTCTAGAATGTCTTGCTGTAGGCTTAAGCAAGGAATTTCCTCAAGATTGATGGCCACAGTCCAAAATGCTGCCAGTTTGAAGGCGCTCCACTGGCCAAATCTAAGACAATTTGTACATCAAAAACAATGACATTTACAAGCTATAATGTTTTGAGTAAAGTAGAAATCCATCCAGTTTATCTATACTATTATAAATAAGTGGGGGAAAAGGAAAAACTCTCACTTACAGTAGAAGACCTGAAGTATCAATCCTCAAAATACATTTTTATTAATCAGTAAGTCCTTAGTACAGAATACTTATTAATTAGCCTCACACTAGAGAAACCTTAGACCCAAGTAATAAAAGTTAATATCACTGGTAATGTGACAAATTAGCATTTGATGCCTAACAGTAAGATGCCATGAAAGGAATATTTGCTAGATGTTACTGCTGAACTATTGTAAATCATAAGGAAACAGCATACAAACTCAAAGGGAAGGACAGCCTACAAAGCAACTGGCCTTTTCTTTCCAAAAATGTTCGTCATGAGAGATAAAGACTGAGGAATTGTTTTATATTGAAGGGAAATAAAGATACATGGCAATGAGGTGCACACGTGTTCCTGCTTTGGAGCCAGAACATAAAAAGGACATTATTCAGACATCAATAAAATTCCAGTTGGTACAGGTATTAGAAAGCAATATGGCGTCCCTGCTAACTTCCTGGTTTGGGTGGTTGTGTTATCATTATGTAGAATGTCTTTGCTTTTAAGAAATACAAACTGATGCAACTTATTTGCAAACAGTTCAGAAACAATAGTGTATATGAGCACGTATGTCATGTGTGTGATTGTATATGTAAGAGAGGAAGAATGCTAAGACTAATGTGGAAAAATGCTAATTGAGGAATCTGGGTAACAGAAATATGGGAACTCTTTGTACTGTTTTGCGACTTTTATGAGGATTTCAAATTATTTCAAAATAGAAAATTTTTAAAAAGAGGAAGCATAGACATATGGATGTTGCTTGGCAACCGAGTGTGTTTATGATAACATACATCTCACAAACCAGACCATACAAAAAACATTGCACTTCTTTGTATTTCTAAATTATAGTGGCATTATCCCCCAAGCAACTCAAATATAGAAAGTTCTTTTTTTTTTTTTTCCATACTCCACAGTATCTCTGGGAATCTCCAGGACACTTTACACTCTGCAAATCTATCCTTGTTGTCACTTTTTGTATACAGTAGTCATTTGTCTCCAGACCACCATCTGCTTTCCTGAAGGTCACTTCTTTCTCTACCAAGATGATTTCATCCAAGTTGCAGCTGCTAACCTTCATCTTACTGGTATGGCCTCCTCACCTGCCCATGAGATCATTGAAATCATAGCTTGGCTGAGCCCAGCTGTCTTCCACAGAGCTGCAAGGGCCCCAGGAGTCTAGAAGGCTCTTCCTGTAGCTGCTGCCTCTAAATGTAACAAGTGTTATTTTGAAAGTCCAATCTCAGAGACCATTCTCCCCACCAGGAATCTTCACAGATGCCCTGCAACTCTGAATGCAACCCCAACAGACTTCCAAGGGAGTGAGGGAGATCATTTAATTTTTCCAAGAATAGTGGGTAGGTATGTGCTCTCTATCTGTAGCAGGGATTGAAAAACTATGGTCAAATCTAGCCTGCTGTCCATTTTTTACATGGCCCACAAGCCAAGAATGGTTTCTTCATTTTTGAATGGTTGGGAAAGAAAAGAAGAATATTTCATGACCCATGAGAATAATATAGAATTTAAATATCAGGGTTTGTAATTAAAGTTGTATTGGAATTACAGCCATACTCATTCATTTATATATTATCTAGGGCTGCTTTCATGCTTTAATGCCAGCATTGAGCATTGGGACAGAGACCACCTGGCCCACAGATCCTAGTATGTTTACTTTCTGACCCTTTCCAAAGCAAGTTTGTCAACCCCTGAAATTACATGACTGAGAGGGCCTACCAGTGTCATCCCTTTTCAAACAAGTTGGCTTGAGGGTTATTTTGTTATTAAGGTAGCATTGGCCAGGATAGGAGAAACCAGCTTAACTGTGCTACCCAGCATATAAACCAGAGTATTAGAGAGGGAGGTTTAAGGTGCTAGAAAGGAGGGAGGAAGAGAAATGATGAAGCTGCATCGTTTGCTCTAAAGTTACAAACACATACACACATGTGGAAGGTAGATTATCAGTGAAAAGTAAAAATCTATCGGCAATCCCCATACGTGAGTTTTGGGAGGGATATTTAAAAGGATAAACTAAAACTGTTTTCCAAGCACTGATGAATGGCAAACTGATGAATGGGAGCAGCTGGCTGGGGGAAGCAAGAAGATGGAGAACAGAACTGAAGCCAGAGGAGATGATGTAAAACAAAAGGTCACCTCTTGAGGTCTACAGGTCATCACAGAACACTGGGACCTCACCATCTGTGAAATGGGGGGTTGAGCCATGTATATCTTCATTGTAACAAACAACATGATCTTTGCAAACAGAAGAGTTAGGACCTGTGGGGCCTGACCCTCCAGCAATGAGCGAATGAATGGACAAAATGTCAGCATCATAAAAGAAAATTGGCAAGGGGAAGAATGTGCAGTTATATTCTTGTCTGCAGTGAATTACTTTAGAGAGTAGAAAGAAAAGTTGACAAAGAGTGTCTAGGTGTCCTTTCTTTCCCACAGAACTTGGAGAAGAAAAGCCATTAGGGAAAATGACAAGGTCAGAATTTCAGGGATGGGGTCCATACCACAATAGGCAGAAGAACTCAATGGGCTCTGAATCCATAGCTCCCAGGTCCAGAAACATCCTGAGAGAATGAGCCTCAGTTGAGGGCAGAGAGCCAACCTCTCCTTTCAGACAGAACTGTGTCTCTCCAGAGAGGTATTCGCTTCCCTTCCCTTTCTTTCTGCTTCGGTCTTTACCTGATGCCGGAGACCTGACTCTTCTACTAATTCTTTTCACTGAGGGACCAGTGAACTTTTTAAAAGAAGAAAGGAAAAAAAGATAGAAGGAAAAAAAAAAAGAAATGAGGAAAAAGAGAAGGAGAAAAAACAACCATAACATTCATGTGAATGTGAGCACGTTTACAGGGCTGCAGACCCATCTTAGAAAATGGTTCTTTGGAAGAAGCCTATGGTGCCAAATAGTTGAGCTGCTGCCAGTCTTTTATGACTCCTTCTTTATCATTTCCCCTCTGATGAGGCAGATCAAGACAAATCCGCATTCCTTCCCCTGTGTCTGGGGCCTGCTCCTAGCTTTTGTCAGCTGCTGGTTTACTGAGGCTCTTGGGTTTGAGAAAACCCGCCTGGCAGCTCCATATCTGTTTGCAGTGGTGCTTGTGTGGATGGGGTGTCATCTGGGAGCCATGGTAGCAGAAACACAACAAACAAAAGCAATCTATTGGCTTCCACGAATGAACAGTGAAGTCCTCCTTTGCTCCCCAGCACTGTTTATGGAGACCATATATCCCTGGTCCCCCAAAACCAAGATAGTGGGCAGCTGTTGCAAATTATTCCTGAAGGGCTTATACATAAAATAATTCAGGCTGAGCTTGACCATAAGACCGTGAATGTCTTTTATTGCCATTTGGTGACACTGTCCTTGGCAATATATCTTTCCTTCCTTCCTTCCTTTCTTCCTTCCTTCCTCCATTCCCCTTTCTTCCTTCTTTTCTTTCTTTCTTCCTTCCTTCCTTCCTTCCTTCCTTCCTTCCTTTTTTCTTTCTCTCACTTCTTTCTTTCAAGCAACTGATCAATGTTCAATCCTGGGACTAGAACAGAGAACATAACAGAGAAGGAGGACATGGTTTCTATCTTCATGGAGCTCAGAGCTAAGCTGGAAAAACAATACAGACACGTATTAGTTGCCTTCGGGTGGTAATACAGCAGGGTGTGAAAGAGAAGATTGATTCCCCAATTAAGTCAAGGGCATTCAAAGAAAGCCTCCAGGAGGCAGTGTAGTCTGAGCTAGGCTTTGAAATACCAGCTAACTGAACAGAGAAGTGGTGGGCAGACATCTTCTTGGAAACTGGTGCGGCATGTGCAGATAGGGAGGACCAAGAAATCACAAGATTCTGTGCGAGCAGCACAAACATGGAACATGCAAGATTGAGTGTGAGAGATGGGGCTGTAGATGCAGGCAGGATTTCAGACAGGTCATCCGATCTGCATTTCAAAAAGATCTCACAGCTAGAAGCATGGAAAGATAGAATGAAGAGAGGACGGCTGAAAAAGAGAAAGGCCATGCATACAGACCTCTCTCAAGTCACCAGCAATAATACTCCAACAGGATAGCATGAGTGTTTAGCACTGAAGGCAAGAATAGTTCTTGAGCTAATGAGCATACAAAAAAAATGAGTGTCATCTCCCTTCATGGTTAATTCTGATCCATTTTCTCATATATGAAGAGAGTCCATAATGCCAGCTTCATTCTGTCCTTCCATACTGCTGAACTTAATTTAATTAACATTTACTGAATACTGAATTTATGGCAAGCATTGTTAGAGACATACGTTATCAAGATAAAACAGCTCATGCTTTGTACTTTCATGACCTAATAATTAAGAACTATTTGTGGTATTAAAGTACAGTAATCAATAACTTAGTTCATTCACTAATTTCCCTCCCTTTATATAATTTGTTTTTATTTGCAACATCAGATTACAGGAAAGTAAAAGAAAATTGAGAAGTTTGCTGAATGCTTTGCAGATTAAGTTAGCAATGGAAATACACATGGTTTCTTTGGAGTCCAAAGTAGCTGAGAGAGAAAGGCTAATGAGACCCAGGCTGAGCACTCAGTGAGGAAGCCCATGTGTCCGGTCTCTGCTTGCTGGTATCCTATAGTCTGGTTTGGATGGGGTTCTGGACCGTGGGCAGATGGTGATGTTGGTGCAACTTTCTGCTATGTAGAACAAGATACAAGCTCTACAGTGGGTACTGGAAGACCCAGTAGGCCCCCAAAATAATCTTCCTTAAAAGATGTGTCCATGGCCACAGAAAATTTTGTTGAATTATCATGTATGTGTCTGAGCTTGCCATTCAGGCCCACAGGCTCTGAGCTTTTAAAAATGCTCCATTCTACACATCTTTCTTTATGTCTGATGAATATGCCTTCATTTTCTAACCCTTCTTCTGCATGGCTTCCCCTGAAGCCATGAAGAAAACTGCCAAAGCATTTACTACATTTCCCGTATAGTGTGTAAGATGGTGCATATATAGCTTTAAAAGATAGGCAAAAATATATGACAAAATTATATGTACTTTTGGGGTGCCTGGGTGGCTCAGTGGGTTAAAACCTCTGCCTTCAGCTCAGGTCATGATCTCAGGGTCCTGGGATCGAGTCCCACATCAGGCTCTCTGCTCAGCGGGGAGCCTGCTTCCTCCTCTCTCTCTCTCTGCCTGCCTCTCTGCCTACTTGTGATCTGTCTGTCAAATAAATAAATAAAATCTTAAAAAGAAAAAGAAGAAAAAAATGATATGTACTATATATATTATATTATGTAGTATATATTACATATGATGTGATATGATATAATAATGTGATGTTGTAAATTTTGTTTCCTTGCCTGCACTGACCACAGGACTGAGCTATTTGACTACAGGGTGGCGACTTATTCATCATTATATTCTTGGAACTAGTAGCATCTGGCAATTAGAAAGGCCTCAGTGTGTGTTTTTGATAAAAGAAGGAAAGGAATGGAAAGGAAAGGGTGAAGGAAAGAAGGAACAGGAGAAAAGGAACAAAAGAAATAACTATCTTGCAAAGAACCAAATTCTAGTCTTTTTAAAAATGTGTTCCCTATCTCACTAACACAGGCTGTCTCCCTCAAAGGGCTCTGGCACTTTTCAATCAAATGTCCAACTTTTAATTCTTACTTCTAAGAATGCAGGTCCTCTGTCACACCTTCTCAAAAAAAGATCTAGATTCCCTCATTTGTTTGTTACACTCTAGAAGACTAAGATAAGGAAAATAATAATTGCACATAAAGGTAAGTGTCATTATTCAAGTGTGTGCAAGCTAAGATACAGGAAGAGAGAGAGGGGGAGTAGGTAATTCTACCTAGCAAGATCAGGGCAGGAAGAATTTTTGAAGTGGTTTTTCAGGGCTGAGAAGGAGATACGGCCTGGGAGGGAAGAGTATTTCAGGGACAATGAGCCTCACCAGAGTGAATCCTAAAGCTTCCTAGCATTTGGGGTCCTGTTGTACCAGTTGAGTAGGTGGGAAGAATTTGAATATTTTCAGCAGGGTTATACTTGTAAAGACGGCATCATTTCCTCAAAAAGTAGGTCCAAAGGATTGATGTTGATGGAAGTTTTGATTCATAAACTGAAAGCTCGAAGTCCAACTTCCTTATTTCATAGTTGGAAAATCTGAGGGATAAGAGGTAAACAGACTTGTTAACATTCATTCACGGCTACACAGAGACAGGGCCAGAATCTGAGAACTGAATTAAGATTCCTTTAAATCAGCAGGAGGTTAACAATCCTCCAAAAGGAATCCCCCACCCGACCGATGTTGATACTTATGTCCTCTATAGATGCTGGTTCCTCTTCTGCATACCCTCATCCCAAAGTATATTTATTAAAAACCAAAGTAATATAAGTGTGCTCTTAGAAGGAAGATCAAAGCTCTGGGGAAGAATATAGACTCATTAAAAAATACCAAGTGTGCATCCTGCCTCTGGCACTTTCTAACTCTGTGTCCCTTTACAAATTCTCCTCATCCGTAAAATAGGAATGTTCCTTCATAACTCACAAACCTGTGAGAAGTCCATGAGATACTGCAGGTAGAAAAATCAACACAGTTCCTAGAAGTAGTGGGCTAAATAATGATGCCCCAGAAGATACCTCTGTGACCTAATATCCAGAACCTGTGAAGAGGACCTTATTTGGAAAGGGAGTATTTGCAGAAGTAATTAAGTTTAGAATGTTGAGATAAGGAAGTAATCCTGAGTTATCCAGATAGTCCTAAATCCAGTGACAAGTGCCCTTATAAGAGACACACAAAGAAGAGGAGAAAAGTTGATGGTTGAGGTAGTGACTGGAATGAAGTGGCTTTTGTGGCCGCTAGAAACTAGAGGACATAAGAAGCAGACTCTCCCCAGAGCCTCTGGAGGGAATATGGCCCACTGACACCATGATTTCACATTTCTATTCTCCAGAGCAGTATGAAAATACATTTCTGTTGTTTTAAGCCACGGAACATATGGCAATTTGTTGACAGCCACAGAAAACTATACAGTAACTGGAAACTAGAATGTAGTAAGTGTTCAAAAGCTCTGCATAGGTTCTTATCTCCATCTGCCAGCAAGTTCATTACGGAAGCATAGCTCATGCGTTTCATCCTTTCTGTTTGCTTCTTCTTCAGGAAGGCAGGAAGGGGGATGGGACTATGAACCATTTTCTCCATAAGCTCAGTTCTTGGTCCCCGTATGAGCTCTGATATGCTGGTAGTTAGGAACAAATGGCAAACATAAGACTGAAGTCTTTGTGAAAACCCACCTAAGGATGGGCAGGGAAAGAAGAGGAAGAGGGAAAACGTATAATGTGCATGACCTGCTTTATTGAGCTCTAATATT
This sequence comes from Mustela putorius furo, assembly GCF_011764305.1. Lineage (NCBI taxonomy): Eukaryota > Metazoa > Chordata > Mammalia > Carnivora > Mustelidae > Mustela > Mustela putorius. The sequence goes on along the minus strand of NW_025422439.1, from coordinate 703,346 downwards.
GGGTTGGGGGAAGGGATGGTGGGTTCCCCCCCCCCTACACTTTTTTCCCCATAAGGCTTTTCCTTGGGGGGATGATATGGTGGAAACATTGCTGGACTGGATGTCCTGAGCCCCAGCTGTCTGTCCATCTAGACTCTGTCACCAACTCACTGCTCATAACCCCTCCTTTTTGAGCTTCAGTTTTCTTCATCAATAAACTGATTATTTTGTGCTGTAATAATTATGATGGGAAAAATAAAGAGGCAAAGCTATTGTCTACTGCAAATTGCATCTGGCTAATTTCACTCTATCTAAACTTCAAACACAAAGATGACAAAAAATTCACCCAGTTGTATGGGTATTCTATGTGCATCATACTGCTCTCCACTTTGGGTAATAGGATCATGCCCATGATTCTGGCATCCCAGACTCTGCACAGTCCCCAGTTTATTTCTCACAAACATTATGGTTCAGCCTTATTAATGATTCTCCAGTTGACACTGTTTGCCTATGCAGAGATGGAATCATTAGAGAAATCCCCCCCAAAAATCAAGAAACAGCAGAGATCCTGACATAGGTTAGTTCTTTCTTTTGCCCCAACTCCCTGTACATCCCAAGGAAGCCAATGCAATCTAAACTTCTGAGAAACAAAGAGATTCTTCTGGAAAATTTAGGGTCTTAGCTACAAATTATTCAACTGGTGAATACCTTCTGGTGATTTCCCATTTCACAGTTCCTGATCAATTTGTATCATAAAATGTTAGAATAACATGAAAGATTATAGGACATCTCATTTTGCCAATATGGAAACCAAGGCCTGGAGAAGAAGAAGATGCCCAGCCATATATCTTAAGTCAGTGACAGAGGAGAGACTAGATCCCAAAATATCTCGAGTCATATATTCTGCAGTCTTTTTTAACAGTTAAGTGCCCTAGTCATGGGGAACTTCAATGTAATGAAATGTGTATAGAGAGGCTAGGAGAAGGTTATCTGTTTGTAATGCCAACTAACATTCCCTCCATCCTTTGGGACTAAGGGTAAAGAATGGAGAGGTATAAATTACTATTAGCTGGGATTCAGTAGCATAGTTCTTCTCAACCAGGAATGGGGAGAGATTTTGTTCCCCAAGGAACATTTGTCAACACCTGGAGACATTTTTTATTATCACAAGGTGGAATGCAGGGGGACTAAGTGCTATTGAAACCCCATGGGTAGAGGTCAGGAATGTTATAAACACTCTACAAGCCACAGGACAGTCCCCCACAACAAAGAATTTTCCAGTCCAAATGTCAATATTTCCAAGGTTGAAGACCTTGTAGTAGTAGGATTTCTCTCCTACCAAAACAGCTTCTAACGGGATCAACATCCTGCTAACTATCGCTGCCAGAAATTGAGCAACACTCAAGTGTTTGGGGTGTAATTAATCTTGGCTTTCAGATACACAGAGGCTCATTGTAGTCATCTCTACAGAAGTTAAATAAACTATTAATAATGCTAATCTGTGATAATATTTTTTAATCTGTTCGGTATCTTTGTTTTTTACTTTTCCCTTCTGGTAATATATCTCTTGGGATTAATATTCTGAGAGAACTTGTCTGGGCCCTGGGGTACCCAGATATTTGGCAAACATTATTCTGCGTGTTTCTGTAGGGGTATTTTGGATGAGATTAACATTTAAGTCAACAGACTAAGTAAGCAGACGGCAGCCTATAATGTGGGTGGGCCTCTTTCAATCAGTTGACGGCCTGAATAGAACCAAAAAGGGTGACCCTCCCTTGAATAAGACAATTCTTCCTCCCTGACCTTCTTTGAACTGGAACATTGGCTTCTGCTTGTTCTTGAGCCTGCTGCCCTTCTGTCTAGAACTACACCATTGGCTCTCCTGGTTTTAGGACTTCAGAGTTGGACTGGAATTATATTATTGGCTCTCCTAGTTCTCCAGACTGTTGACTTGCCCTGAAGATCTTGGGACTTGGCCGTTTACATAATTGGCCATTTCCTTATTTAAAAAAGAAAGGGAGGAAGGAAGGAATGAAGGGAAGGAGAGGAGGGAGGAAGGAAAGAAGGAAGGAACTCTCCTTATAAATAATAGATACAGATATAATTATACATATGCATATACATGTACATATTCATGTCCTATTATTCTGTTTCTCTAGAGAAACCTACTACAATATACCTCCGTCCCACACTAAATGGAAAGGATTATGACCAAAGTTGAACAGTCTTAATAATCTATCCCCTCATTCCCAGTGATTGGCTCAAGTTTAGGCAAGAGATTAAATCAGGGTCAATCAGAACCCTTCCCTGAAGTAGATATACAAGAGAGGGTGTGATATACAAGGGAGATTTTCTCTTTTGTTGGCTTGGAATACTGAAACAACATGAAGCTGGGATATGACACCATCTTCCTCATTACATGAAAAGGCCTGTATGGAGAGGGGAAAGAGTCTCAGGCATCAGAGATGACATACAGGTGTAAAATGTGTGTTTGAGTTATAATGAGCATCAGTTTGGGTTCCTAAAGTCTGCTTTTTACGGTTCTTCCTTTGGGACTGTGAGCTACCCTAGAATCTAGTTGTGAGAGCCAATAAATCTTCTTATTTTGGCATACCGATTTGAGTTGAGTTTTTGTCACTTGTAGTGGAAAGAGTTCCAACTAATAAACTCACTTTTATGGAGCACTTGAGAGCTAGCTAAGTGTTTTCACATTTGAGATCTTATTTGAGCCTCACAAAAACCTTTGCTATATATAAATGAAGGAAGGCGTGGGGAGAAGGGATAAGGAGGGAGCATTATCTCAATGACATGGGTGAAAACTGAAACCTAGAGTGGCCAAGGTCAAATGACCATCCTAACACCACCCCAAGGTGTTGAGTGCTATGGAGCCCCTCTTAGAGTCAGAATAGCAGAGTAAGTGGTAGTATAATAAAAATAATAGAGTAACACACACAGTGCTCACCATATGCCAAGCTCTACTCTAAATGGTTTGCATGTACTAACTCATAAGTGCTCACAACATTCCTCTAATCTACAGGTAAGGAAATTAGGCCATTTGAAGAAATTACCAAGACCCTCTTGATAATAGATGACAAAAGCAGGATTCAATCCCAGGGTCCTTAAACTCAACTATTGCATTCTATTGAATTACAGAGAGGTTATGAAATTTGACCCAAATTCTCCCCACTCATGGCTGGGTAAGCATGGAACCAGGATCCTGACCTAACTCACTTAAAGGTCATTATTCTAAACTGGCACCCAGGACCCCTCCCACTCTAGATAGTCACAACGCCAGGATTTAAAACTAGGTCTTCATATTCAAGGGCTAACTCTAACGTCCTCTTGCACCTTCATTTAATACATATTTAGTGAACACTTGCTTACTATATGTCAAGCCCTTCCATTCCAAAAATATTTTTGGAATGAAGAATGCTGTTGATGCACAATGTGACTTACTGAATTGCAAATCTGTTCTTATCCTTGAAGAAGATGAGATTCATATTCAGACACAGCTTTGGGGATTTAGGAGCTTGGAAAGGAGAGTCATCTGCATTTTATTAGGGAAAGACAAGAAAGCTCCCTTCATCAACCTCAGAAGCCAAGTTAAAAATATGCTAGTTCACAGTTAATAGCAAAAATTGGATCCGTCACACCAAAATCCCTTTTGTTCCAGGAACACATGTGGTGAGGATAGTGAGACTTGTTTATTTCATGGCTTACTAGTAGTAAATGTGGGCTGAGGGTTTTGTTCTGTCCCCTTTCTATCTTGCCACTGGAAAAAAATCTTTGGGTTCAAAACAGATGGCTTTTATAGAGATGAAAAAATTATGTATCCCTACTCTGACAGAAACAGGCAATATTTAAGAGTAAATTGAATTTTAAAATCTTTGGAAATACATGAGGGAAATAAATATAAAACAAAGATTATTTTAAAAGCTTTCATAAATTTCAAAATTCTTTCTGGATCATCTTTATTTCTCAAGACTTTTGAATTTTTTGATGTGTATTCTGAGCAGGGACATTTCCACTTCTGGGATCCTCATGCTGTCATCTGTTACTATGCTACCCAGAAAGAACTTCACACAGGGACACATATGAAACCCAAGGGCCAGTCCTACAGGTGGGAGTTTGTCCAAGGCTTAATATGACTAACAGAAGCAGAACCTTTGATTCAGAAAGGAGCTTGTGTCTGCTTTGAAGACAGAAGTTTGTTTTTTTCCTTAAAGTTGATGCAAAGAGAGTTCTACTGAAATGAGTCTGGTAAAAACAACACCTTGAATTCCTTGAGCAAATTAATCTTTCCCTGAAGACCAAATATGAGTTTCCCATTTTTTTTTTAAGATTTTATTTATTTGACAGACAGAGATCACGAGTAGGCAGAAAGGCAGGTTGGCGGGGCGCAAGTAGGCTCCCCGCTGAGCAGAGAGCCTGATGCAGTCTCAATCCCAGGACCTTGAGATCATGACCCAGGCTGAAGGCAGAGGCTCAACCCACTGAGCCACCCAGGAGCCTCAAGTTTCCCATTCTTCAGTAAGATATGAAGTTGGTGCTCAGTGGTCCAACTGAGAGGATGAGCTTTCTGCTTCCTCAAGGCCCCTCAAATTCATGGCTTCTAAGCTGCATATATTGTGTTTCCCCAGAGTGGCACCTCCTCGTGTGTCCCCTGTCTTGTGATGGGCAGCAGTGTCTACCAGTCCATGGCTAGACATCCGGGACGTCTCATCTCCCTGTTTCAATCAACTGCCAACTCCCACAGACCCTATTTCCATACTCTCCTAGACACCCCAGTGGTCCCACCCCCTGTGCCCTCCTAGAATACTGTCAACACCTCCCATCCGGTGTCTCTCATCTTACTCTCTCCTTCATGCAGCCACTAGAACAGAATAAAACATAAAGCCCACAGTGTCACTCTTCTGCTCAGAGCCCCTTAACATACCCACGTCAGCTACAAGATGAAGTACAAGCTTCTGGTTCAAGCACACAAGGCTTAATCCTTCTGCTCCTGCCTCACTCCCCACTCAGCACCTAGGACCCCAGATTACTTGTGGTCTGCCCCCGTGCACTGTGACGCTTCTCATCTCTGCTTGTTCGCTGGATCATTCCTCCATCTGATTCTCTGGCTCCTGCTCTTCCTCCTAATGGTTGATCCTCCTCGTCCTTTAAGGGATAACTAAGCTTAGTCATCCCTTTCGATACTATGTGTTTTCCAGGGAACTTTCCCTGAAGCCCTACAAGCCCTACCTGGAGGATCCAGTTCTTGCCCATGTTTCCATTATGTTTACCATGTTGATTACCCTGACCACTTGACGCATCTGTTCCGGAACATTAGGTCCTTAAAAGCAGCAATGATCTTGTTCTAGACCAAATGCTTCTACCAGAACAGACCCATGATTAGACCTGTTACCTCCCTTGCATAGAATCACAATTGGCCCATTAGTGTAATCTATTGTGTTTGAAGCACACAGCAGTGAGTCGTGTCCTATGCAAATGGACAAGAGGGAAATAAAATGACAGAAACAGCTCAGCCTCTAGCACTTGCCTTAAGTATATATTTCCTAAAATCATTTGGGGGGAAAAGAAAGAATTGCAGAAAATAAATCACCCTGGATCTTGCATTTTTTTCTGAATCCCTTTGCCTGCCATTCCTTAAGTAAAAGCTCTTATATATAAAATATCAAATCCATTTTACAAGGTTCTTTATTTTTTAGTCTTTCTGGTTTTGACTTTCTATTACCTAAGTAATAAAATGCAAAACCCCTTTGCCAGGCATTCAAGGATCTATATAGTGGGATTCAAAGTCATCTTTCTAGCCCTTAATCTGCCATTCTTTCCCTAAAACTATCCCATATTGTTCCAGTCCCATGCTTTTGCTCCCAGCCCTCCCCCTTTATTCCTTTTCTTACATAAATAACAGATGTGCACAGGGGTAGCATTGAGAGGGGGATGTCCATCTGCAGTAGGAACTCATCTGGTCAGAATATCATTCTTGTCTTCTTATAAGAACAGAAAAATAATTCTCCACATAGCATTGCTCAGATTTTTCTCTCAAATCCTTTCTTATTATGGAATCCACTATATGGCCCAGGCTAGACTTACATAATGCTTTGTCCTCCTGTCCCCATATGTGTGTGAGAACAGTACCGCTCTCACTTGAGGAAAGAGAATGAAATTACTCTTTGTCATACTGTGTGCCAGATGTAGCACAGAGCCTGTGTCATTTAATATCCCAGAAGTAGGCATTAGTCCTCTTTTAAAGTAGACAGAACTAATGTTCAGAAGAATGTAGGTAGTTTTTCAAGTAGGAGTCAGGATTTTTTTTTTTTTTTAAGATTTATTTATTTGAAAGAGAGAGAGAGAGTGGGGGCAGGAGGCAGACGGAGAGGGAGAGAGTCTCAAGCAGATACCACACTGAACATGGAGCTCAGTCTCATGACCCTGATCATGACCTGAGCCAAAATCAAGGATCATACGCTTAACCAACTAGGCCACCCAGGCACGCCTGGAGTCAGGATTTAAATATGATAATTTGGATCCCAAAACCTAACAGTGGGTCAGTGAGGTTGTAGATGAAAGCAAAATTTGTGGTTATATGAAGCAATTAAAGCTTCATACAGCCTCAAAATATCACTGTCACTATTGGAAAGGGCACTCTTTACATGGAGTATCCAAGGAGAAGAGCATAATAGTTAGAAAGAGATACAGGAACTTCTGTCCAACCTCAGAATGAAGGAATGAGCATAAGTGGTAGACAGTGAAGAAGAAAAGGAACCGAGTCTGGAGATGGGATGTGTCAAGTCATGGTGTTCTCTTCTGAAGGAAGAGGGTGGTGACATGCAGGGTGGGGACACGTGGAGCAATGCAACCCTGGAGGAGCAGGGTGTGGCTGCACACAGCAAGGGGTTTGGCAGGGTGGTCTGAAGAGCAGCCTCAGGCTTTGTAGAAAATGGCCCTTTTTCCAAGTATCTGAGCCATAGGGGCATCTGGCCCAGAAGACGTTCTTGGAACCAGGGACTGCAGAAGGAGGCAAAAAAAAAAAAAAAGAAAGAAAAAAAGAAAAGAAAAAAAAAAAGGAAAAGCTAAAATAAATCATGGTCTCCATGTGTCAGGGCTCACAGGAATGCTTTGACTTTGGAGCCACTTTTTATATTGGCACCAGAATTTTCCACAAAGGTCCTATCCCAAGCTGTAATTTCTTACTCAAGTGTTAGTGGGAACCATGTTGGATATGGGTTACAAAATAGGGAGTTTGTATTTTATCACATTACCTTGGAGGCCAACTCTACTTAGTTGCTTTTTATGGGAATTATGTATGTCAGCCCCAAGGCTTCCCTGACTGCCATCTGTGTTCTATAGAGTCATGCTAGAGCTGGGAACCTGCAAACTGCATTTCCCAGAGTTCTTGCAGGCTTATGTCTCATTTGGGTCCCTTGATAGGGGACCAGGAGGCAGCGGGACGAAGCTTCTCTTCCTCTTCCCAGATCCTGTCAGACATCTTCCAGAAGCAAGATGGCGGTAGTTCCAGACTCCAGCTTCCTTCAGCACCTCCAGTACCATTGTGGGGTTCCTCCCTAGAAGCCCACATTCTCAGAGTTCTGGCACTGGCCCAAGTATACCAGACTAAAGTCTGAGCATCAGCTTTGGGGCACCTACTGGATATCTAAGCACTGGTCACAGGATGCCCTGCTCAGAGGTTGAAGCACCCATGACAAGACACACCCCCCTGGCAGATTTAGGAGAATCAGTCATGCAGGATCCTTTTCTTAGTTTCTAATTGTCCCTTTCCTTTTTTGCTTTGCCTGCCCAAGGGATAGCAGCTACTACCTGTAATTACTAATGTCTGGATTACCTGGCATCCCCTGTTTGCTAGACCCACTTTCTAACACACATGTAGTCACCTTCTTATATTAAGGCTTCTCTGTTTAAAATTCCTGGTGTGCAGGGCGCCTGGTTGGCTCAGTGGGTTAAAGCCTCTGCCTTAGGCTCGGGTCATGATCCCAGGTCCTGGGATCAAGCCCCGCATCAGGCTCTCTGCTCAGCAGGGAACCTGCTTCCTTCTCTCTCTCTGCCTGCTTCTCTGTCTACTTGTGATCTCTGTCAAATAAATAAATAAAATCTTTAAAAGAAAAGAAAAGAAAATTCTTGGTGTGCTTTGGGAATCTTATTTTATTTAACATAATACCCTCTAGATCCACCAATGTTATTGCAAATGGCAAGATTTCATCGTTTGTTTATGGCTGAGCAGTATTCTATTGCATATATACAGCACATCTTCTTTATCCATTCATCTGTTTATGGACACTTGAGTTGAAATTGAAATTCTTTAAAAGGAAACTACCCTGTCAAGTCATTATCTTGGTCAAGAAGAGAGAATATACTAGCTCTGTAGGTACAACAGTTTGGATTCTTCACCTGGACCCCAACAGCATGTTAGATAAAGTGTGTCCTAGTCTCTAGGTACGCAACCTAATGAGCTGTGACCTCTACCCCCAGGGAGCCTATGTAGGAAGAAGAGGTCAGTTATAGTGCCACAGGAGAGGGGTCCACTAGAGCAACAAGTTGCCAAGGAAGGACAAAGTAAACTTTGCAGGGAGAGTCACCACCTGAGTTTTAAATGATGTATTTCTTGTTATCATTGTCATTTTTCTTTTGCAAGGAACAGAAACCAATTTTGAATGACCTAATCTGGAAAGGCATATGTTGGGAATGTAAGAATAAGCTCTGAGGTCAGGAGAAAAGGCCAGAGAAAGAGACTGAAATGCATGGGAACCAGGCAGCTCTAGAGCACATTGGTGGCTGGTATTTCCTGGTCTGGACCCATAAATATTGCTGGAATAAAATAATTTATATGTTCTATACATTCTTCTAGAGAGAAAGTCCTGTTGGCTGAGATTAGGTTAATGCCCATTCCATGTCTGTACCAAATAGGGGAGATGAAGAATCTAGAAGGCATCTCTGCCCACAGTAGGAAAGACATAATTCCCCAAAGGGATATTAAGTTATTTTGGGAAGAGGGAACAGAGATAACTAAATCAAAAAAAAGAAAGAAAAAAAAAGAGTGAGAGGAATAAAGCAGAAAGGTGTTCATTGCAGGGATGAGTAGGAATGTTCTAGTTAGATAAGAAAAGGATGGTCATTCCAAGCAGGGAGACCAGCATGAATAAAGGTATGGTGGTGGAAAGACACACTAATGATGAAGTCTTAGAATATAAGTGAGGTTCAGTGGGGTGAGGTCTGGAGCCAATGACCAAGAAAGAATTCTTGAGACATCCTTGGTGCGAAATGGTGGTTTATTAAAGCATGAGGACAGGACCCATGGGCAGAAAGATCTGCTGCCCCTGGGCTGTGAGGAGTGGTCCATTATATGCTTGCAAATTGGGAGGGGGTTAGGGATGGTGTAAGTCTCTAAGGAATTTTGGAAACAAGGTTTCCAGGACTTTGAGGGGCTAACTGTTGTTGGGAAAGGGTTATTCATTAGCAGTAATAAAACCTTTGTGTGAGACCCTTTAGATGTGTATCAGTGGGCCATATGCTTGGGAATGATCATCAACATGTATCTTGGAGGGTTTAGAGATAAAGTTTCCAAGGAATTGTTAACATAGACTTACAGGATCCTGGTAGGGGCTAGAGGTCAGACAGGCTAGGATTGCCCTTTGCCCTTAGTGAAGTGTTAAGGTGAAGGCAGTTGGTCCCTAGAGGAATGTCATTCTGCCTTTTCAAGGGCTTCAAAATTGTCTTTAACAATTTTTCTTCTTCCTCTGTTTCCCACATCACTAAGGGAGCATAGAATCCTGAATCAGCAAAGTAAGGGTGAGGCTGCTAACATAAATAAGAACCAGAGGATGAAAGGTTATGTGCCAGTCACTAGAGAACCCACATAAAATCTACCAGATCCAGGAGGCAGTGTCAGGTGGGTGTCAACAGTCCACCTGCCACTTGATGTTACTGAGAATGTGCATTTTTGTCTACGTATGCGTGTGCGCGTGCACGCATGTGGGCAATATAACACGTATAGCATTGTAACCTTGACAAGAAAATTTTCAGTGGAATGGAGGGGACAGAGCTTTATTGGAGTGAGCTAAGGAGGGAGTAGGGGGTGAGGAGGTGGAAATAGGGAAAGGAGATGTGTGTGACAAGTACTAGATTATTGGCACAAACTCAAGGTTGGGTAGTTTAGGAAGGCCAAGTTCAGTGGAAACACTAAGAAGAGGATGTGACACTGAAGAGAATATGAATAATATACCCTTTGTCATAAGAAAAGAGGCTGCTGGTGCCCTTTCTATTTATCAGACATGGAGGCAGGCCAGCCCCCACTGCGGGGCAATTACTTTGTAAGAATCTTTTAAAAGTAAATCTTGAGTCTTCCCAAACTCCCAAGACTTTAGACTCCTCCAGGACAACAACTCTATTTTATTCACTTCCGTATCCCAAAGTCTGATACCAAGTAGGCATCAAAACAGGCTTTGAAATGAATTGATTAACCGTTGAAATGATAAATTTACAAAAGGTTGCTTTTAGTGTGTTGATGTTTATTTTAAAGCACAGGGGCCGTACCCTGGGGCAGAAAGAGGTGTGAAGGGGTCCTGAGAGGTGGTGATTATATATCTTCAAGTTGCAAGGTGGTTAGAGATAGTGTACACCTCCCAGGTTTTTTGGAAACAAGGTTTCCAGGATCCTGAGGGGGGCTAGCTCTTATTAAGAAAGGTCATTTACTCCTGTTTAGTAGAAACTCAGTCATGAGACCCTTCAGATGTGTATCTGTGGGTCATATGCTTTGGGGAGGGGGTGATGGCCAACATGTATCTTGGGAGTTTTAGATATAAAGGAAGTTTCCAAAGGAGTTTTTGTATGTTAAACTAGACAGGATCCAGGGCAGGGGGTAGGGTTCAGGCTAGGATTGGTAGTTTTACAAAAGCATGGAGATAGATAGGTCCTTGTGGACAGAAAGAGCTGTTCCAGTGTTGTGAGGAACAAATGATCTTATACTTTGGGGATAGGAGAGAAGTGAAGACAAAGAGAAGTTCCAAAAGGATTTTCCTATGCTAAAGAAGACTCACAGGATACTGGAGGCCAGGCCATTGTCAAACTAGAGTAGTTTTTGCCTCTAGCAAGGTAGTCACTTGAAGGCAGTTGGGAGTTTCCCAGAAGAAAGTTACACCCCGCCCGCCTCAAGTATTGGTTAATGGGCTACAGATTCTAAGAACAATTAATTTAATCTACACTTTCTTCTGCCACTTCTGTAGCCATCTGGCACTTGATTATGCCACTTAATACATGGTGGGCAGCCTTCTCTGTCAGTTTAGCACATCTTTAAAATTACAAAATTAAAAAGCCAGAGGAGGCTCTTGAGATAGGATGATACTACGTGATAAGTGGAAGAGTGAGCCCCACAGCAGAGGTTTTCACACTGAGCTTTCCAGAGGAGGCTGAGGGGTGACAAGTGTGCTTGTTCCTAGGTCCTGCAGAGCAGTTCAGACGTTACCTGTCCAAAATGTGGAGCTTTTATTTGCCCAATTAGTTTTGGCCTCTGTTTCCCCATGAATCCATTGCAACGAGCTCGGAAGATGCTAAGCCAGGATTGTAGGGGACTCAGCAAGACTGGGCATGGTGTCAAGGAGCCAAAGGAACTAACCGAGCAGGTACCATTGAGACTGGAGGTGACTGCATAGGGTGATCAGTTGTCAGTCCTGCCAGCAATCTCAGTGCCTGGGGGGAAGAGGCTGGCACCAAATACTCAGGATTTTATCCAGTATCTTTCTTTCAAAAAGCAAATCATCACCAACCATCCATGAATGCCCCTCCATTGTCTTTTTTTATCTGTTTGCAGAACAGTGTTGCCAGGAAACATAGCTAGGGTCTGATGTGGGAGATCTCAGGGAAGGGGCAGATCAACACGGGGTCTTAGTCAGGTGATAATACAGGCTCCAATCAGCCACTTCCCCAGAGGGCGCTTGGAGCTTTGGGTTTAGACCTCTGATTATTCCCTCCTTTCTGAGAAGCCAGAAGGATAGCTGTTAATTGGAGAGTGGCTAATAAAATCACCAAGGGTGCCAGCTCCAGGTTCCCTACTGTGTTGAGCACAGAGGTTGGAAAGAGGAGAAAATATAGAGTTTAGGATAGAGCACTATTTTTTATTTTAGTTTGCTCAAGCAATTGCTCTGCCCATGCCTTAATGCCCACACAAATTTAATAAATTTAATTCTCCATAAAATGGGAATCAGCTTTTACTCCCACTGAGGGCTTTTGTGAGAATCAGAGGAGCAAATTTAAGTAGAACACCAACACAGCAGACAGTTGCTAATAGTCCCTGGGATACTGTGATTTATTACAAGAAATATAGATTTGGTCTTCCCGTTTCTAGCAGGGAGCTCCTAAAGCCCTGGGAATTTCCTTGGAGAGGAGAACCGTCTTTTGTTATGTTAATGAGATGACTTTTGGAAAGTCCACAAGTAACAGAAGGGTGGGGCCTGGTTGCCAGAAGCACCAACCCAGTGATTATAGGGTTGGAATTTTCAGTCCTACCTCCTGGCCTCTGAGGAAAGAGAGGGGGCTGGAGGTTAAGTTCAATCACCAATGGCTCCATAAAAACCCAAAGCTAAGGGTTCAGAGTGCTTCCAGTATGGGTGAACACGTGGAGGCAGTGAGAGATGCCCTGGAGAACATGGCAGCCCCACACCCTTTCCTTGTGTCTTGCGCTATGCCTGTCTTCCATCTGGCTCTTCTGGGTTATATCCTTTTATAAGAAACTGATGACCTAATGAGCAAAATGTTTCTCTAAGTTCTATGAATCGCTGAAGCACATTAATCAAACCCGTGGAGTGGGAGATCATAAGAACCTCTGTTTTATAGCCTGTGGGTGAGAAGAACAGTTGAGGACCTGGGCTTGTGACTGGGCTTGTGGGTGGGATGGAGAGAGGAAGTCTTGTGGGACTGACCCCTTCACCTGTGGAACCTGATGCAATCTCTGGGTAGAGTGTGTCAAAATCGAGTTGAATTCTCTGAGATAGTGTCTATGAATTGCTTGGTGTTGTGTGGGAAGTTCCCATCTATGTTGGAATTGGGTCCAGCAACCCAAAATAGTAATCTCTTGTCATTCTTGAGTGAATTAACCCAGAACATAGCAACCTAGGATAGCTCCCTGGGAAGCACTTCATATTTTTAGCGAAAGAGTAAATTATTTATTCTGAGATTTAAAACTATTCAGTGGCAGTGGCAGTGTCTAGGTTAAAGGTCGTGCCCATAAGAACATAGTCAGGGGGAGAATGACAGAGGCAAAGAGCCTTCTGCATCAAAAGTACTTTGTAAAAGTAGCAACTTCTAAGGGAACACAGATGAGAGTCACCTACCTCATCTGCCACGGTCAGGGAAGGTTTCCTGAAGAAAGTGAGGTCTAAGCGAGGATAAGTAAGGAATTAGAAGTTAGATGTGTGAAAGGAAGGACAAGATAATGACAGATGTTCCTTCCTCCCTCCAGCTCACCTGCCTGCCTGCCTGCCTTCCTTCCTTCAACAAAGCCCTGAGTATTGAGCATGTTCTAGAAATTATTCTAAAAACTGAAGCTCTGGTATTGAACATGACAGCCAAGGTCTTTGATCTTACAGTCAATTAGTCAATAATAAGTGATTTTAAAAATATCAGAAAGTGACCCAGACTGTGTAAAAAATGAAACAGATTTCAGGGGAAAGGAGCTATTTTAGACTTAGTGATCTTAGAAGACCACTCCAAGAAGTTTCATTTCAGTGGAAAGAAACCCAGGGAGGCGAAGAAGCCAGCAGTACAGTGATGGGGACTACTTCTGTGCGAGCAGTAAGGTGCTAGATTCAGTCCTTGGCATTCAGTCCTTGGCATGTTCTGGACACGGAAGGAGGTCAGTCACGACTGTCATAGAGAGTGTAACAAAGATATGAATGGAAGAAGGGGCACAGGGCCAGCTTTGTAAAACCATGGAGAGAATGGTTAGATGTTTGAATTATATTCTGTGTGAAGGGAAGCCATTGGAAGTTTTAAGCAGAGGAGACTTACAGTCTGATTTGCATATTTAAAGATCATGAGCTTTTGTAAGACTACAAAAAGCAATATCCACAAAAGCTCCAGGTGAGAGAAGGCATGGTCCATGTGAAGGAAAAAGAGAAAAAAAAACAAAAACAAAAACCAAGAAAAAAAAAAAAAGAAAAAGAAAACCGCCTAGTCCAGCTGAAGGAGGCTGTAGCCCGGGAAGATCCCAGAGAGATTGAGACCCTACCTACCACATTCTAGGGTCTTTGGGTGCTGTGCCAAGAATTTGGACTTTCATCAGTGCAATGGATGCTATGGTACGATTTGCAGAGGGAAGTCAGGTTTCTGTTTTAGAAACACACCAGTGACTGTGATGCCTCGAGAAACGAGAGTGTGGCTGAAAGCCTTCCTCACTGAGGGTGAGCATCTCTGTTGTGTAGCTAACGTGTGTGCACCACAGGAGAAAACACGTGAGCAGAAAGAGGGGCTGGATGTATGCAGCTTCAGAGAAAGTCAGAAAACCCCCAGGAGGACCCCCATGGCAGCCATGTGGGCTTCTCAATGCTCTCCCAGCCATGGGTACTCAGGGGGATGCCACATCCCCCTCAGAAGGGTTTCTCAAAAAACCACACATCAGAGCTGGGAGAGATGAGTGATCATTATCTTGTTCAGACCTATCATTTTACAGATGAAATTTGTCTCCTTAACCTTATTCCCATCAGCCATGTGGCTCTGAGGTTAGTTTCTCCAGGGCTCAGCTACAGAGGCTGGCTAGAATTTTTTTTGTTTTGTTTTTTAAGTCTGGAGATATGGGCTAAAATGACTGTCTCTGTCTCCACCACAAATAATCTGCTTTGTCCCTCAGTCTGTGAAAGGCCCTGGGTTCTATATTTGATTTCCCATGACATGACTTTGTCCTTCACCAAGCCATGCCCAGTTGGCTGGCATGAGGTCAGACCCTTTCCCAACAAGTTAGGCTGGAAACAGGTCATGTCCACAAGGCATGATTTCCTTGGATGGATCCAAGTTCACTGTCGCTGGTGCTTGTCTGGGAGTCGAATCTGGGAAGCACTAAGTTCACCTGTTCACACTGAGGCCAGAGACCAGTTTTGACACCATTTTATATCAAATATCCACAAAACATCAGTGGAGCACCTGTTATGTGCCCACCCTTCTGCTTGTCACTAAAGACACGATGGTGAAGACATGGCCCTGCCTTAGGAAGCATCGGATTCAGTGATTTTTTTTTTAATTGAAATTGAGAAAACATGAAACAAATATTAAAATCCTAAAATACATGACCCACAACCTCAACCTTTCTTCAGAGATTCATAAACATTTCAAAACTAATTTAATACTATCCAGGAGAGCAAGTATAGTTTTAGCTCTGAAAGAAAGGGAATTTTGATACAAAGAAATTCTTTTTTTTTTCATTTTGAGTCTGAAAAGTTTCTTCCTTTCTCTTTCCTCCTTCCTTCGAACTTCCCTCCTTCCTTCCTTCCTTCCTTCCTTCCTTCCTTCCTTCCGTCCTCTTTTTGAAGTATAATTAACATACAGTGTTATATTAGCTTCAGGTATACAGTATAATGGTCAACAATTCTCTACATGACTCAGTGCTCTTCACAGTAAGTGTACTCTTAATCTCCCCCATCCCCACCACCACCCATCCCCACCACCACCTCCCTTCTAGTATCATCCTTTTGTTCTGTTTTTAAGAGTCTGTTTGTCACTTATTGTTTAGTTCATTCGTTTTGCTTCTTAAATTCCACATATGAATAAAATCATATGGTATTTGTCTTCTCTTACTGACTTATTTTACTTAGCATTATACCTTCTAGATGTTGTTGCAAATGACAAGATGTGTGTGGGAGTGTGTGTGTGTGTGTGTGTGTGTATCACATCTTTATCCATTCAACTATGAATGGACACTTCGGTTGCTTCCATATCTTAGTTATTGTAAATGATGCTGCGGTAAACACAGGGATGCATACATCTTTCCACTACCCAGTAGTGGAATTACTGAATCATATGGTAATTCTATTTTTAATTTTTTGAGAAACCTCGGTAAAGTTCTCCACAGTGACTGTACCAAGTTGCATTCCCACCAATAGAGCCTAAGGATTCCTTTTTCTCCACATCCTCACTAACACTTGTTATTTCTTGTGTTTTCATTTTAGCCATTCTGAAAGGTATAAAGTGTATCTCGTTGTGCTTTTAATTTGCAGTTCTCTGATGATTAGGGGTGTGAAGCATCTTTTCATTTGATTTTGTTTTTGTTTTTTTAATTCCACATATGAGTGAAAGCATATGATCCAAAGAAATTCTTAAGGAGTGGGTCCTCTACTACTTGGTTACTAAAAAATGCCCAGCGATTGCCTCTTGTTATAATATATATGGCAGGCCTGGCAAAGGAGAGAAGGAAGAGTGGGGTATTACGTTTACATATAGGAACAATAATCACATCCCTGATTTCATTTACATCATCACGATCAGCCCATTTTATTACAAGGGGACCAAAATCTAGAGAGTCAGAAGTCTAACCAAGCTTGTTACTTGATTAGTAATAATTTGCCTCATTTTCAATGTTATTGTCCTATCATAATTAATATAACAGTCAATTATTACAAATTATTATAGTGGTAGTAGTCATTCATTCATTTATTTATTGACCAAACATTCACCTTTGTTATGCACCTTTGTTATGTTATGTATGAAACTTTAGATAAGACATAATTCCTGGGGCATCTGGGTGACTCAGTGGGTTAAAGCCTGTGCCTTCGGCTCAGGTCATGATCCCAGGGTCCTGGGGTCGAGCCCCACATCGGGCTCTCTGCTCAGCGGGGAGCCTGCTTCCTCCTCTCTCTCTGCCTGCCTCTCTGCCTGCTTGTGATCTCTGTCTGTCAAATAAACTTTTAAAATCTTAAAAAAAAAAAAAAAAAAAGACATAGTTCCTGCCACCAGGGAGATCCCAGCTCCATAAATCAAAAACTCATTCATCATTTGAAAATTGTTGGGTTATATCACCTCTTTACTATTATGAATAATACTATGCTGTGAACCTTTGTGTACACGTTTTTGTGTGGACTTATGTTGGATATATATGTGGACATATGTTGTAATATTATTCAGCTATGAAAAATGACTGAGGTACTGATACGTTTTACAACATAAATGAACTGTGAAAATATCATGGTGAGGTAAAGAAGCCAGACACAAAGGGGCACATCTTGTATGATTCCATTTATTTTTTTAAATATTTTATTTATTTATTTGACTGAGAGATAGAGGGAGAGCACAAGGAAGTAGAGTGGCAGACAGAGGGAGAGAAGCAGGCTCTCCACTGAGCAGGGATCCCGATGCGGGGCTCCATCCAAGGTCCCTGGAGTCATGACCTGAGCCGAAGGCAGCCGCCCAGCCAACTGAGCCCCCCAGGTGCCCCTGTATGAGTCCATTTATATAAAATATCCAGAACAGCCAAAATCCATAGAGACAAAAAGCCAGTGGAAGTTATAGGGGAGTAATTGCCAATGAGTACAGAATTTACTTTACAGTAATGTAAATGTTCCAAAACTAGGTAGTAATTTTGGTTCCCACAGATTTGTGAGTATGGTAAAACCAGTGAATTGTATGCTTATAAGGGAAGAATTTTATGATATGTGAGTTATACCTCAATAAAACACATAAATACATATTTAAAAAATAAGTGTGCTAAAGGAGTTGAGTGCCTTATGTATTTTAGATATTAAGCCCTTCTCAGATATATGGTTTGCAAATATTATCTGCTATTTTATACATTGTCTCTTCACTCCGTGGATTGTTTCTTTGGTGTGCAGAAGCTTTTTCATTTGATTCAGTCTTGGCAACTTTTGCTATTGCTACCTATGCTTTTGGAGTCATAACCAAAAAATCATTGCTCAGACCAATGTCAAGAAGATATTTCCCTGTTTTCTCCTGGTAGTTTTATGGCTTCAGGTCTTACATTTAAGGCTTCATTCCATTTTGAGTTGATTTTTGTACATGGTATTAGATAAGGATCCAAATTCTTTCTTCAGCATATGGATACCTAGTTTTTCTAACACCATTAGTTGAAGAGACTATCTTTTCCCTATTTTGTGTTCTTGACTTCCTAGTGGAAGATCAGATGACTATAGAAATGTGGAGTTATTTCTCTGCTCCCTATGCTGTTTTATTTGTCTATATGTCTGTTTTTATTCCAGTATCATACTGTTTTGATTATTATAGCTTTGTGTATATTTTGAAATCAGGTGGTGGGATACCTCTGGCTCTTTTCTTCTTGTCCCAGATTGCTTTGAGCATTATGGTTCCATAGGAAATTTTTTTTCTATTTTTGGTAGAATGCGATTAGGATTTTGATCAAGGTTATATCAAATCAGGAGATCATTTTGAGTAGTATAGATATTATAACAACGTTAGCTCCTCCAGTGCATGAACACGGAATGCCTTTCTATTTATCTTTATCTTCTTTAATTTGCATCACTAATGTAATACAGTTTTCAGTGTACAAATCTTTTACCTCTTTTATTCAGTTTGTTCCTAAATATTTTATTTTGTTATTGCTATTGTAATTTAGAGTGCTTTCTTAATTTCCCTTTCAGATAATTCATGATTTGTATATAGAACTAGCACTAATTTTTTATATGTTGACTGTGTATCCTGTGTCTTTACTGAATTTGTTTAATAACAGTTTTTTGTGGAGCTTTTAGGGTTTTCTAAAATATAATCAGCCATCTGCAAACATACTTTTACTTCTTTCTTTCTAATTTGAATGCTTTTCATTTCTTTTTCTTGTCTAATTGTTCTAGCTAGGACTTCCAGTATTTTGTCGAATGGAAGTTAACCAGAAATTATTAAAACCACTTCGTAGATAAAGAAAGTGAGACCTTCAGTGGTTTAGTAAGCTCAGTTAGTACGGGTTGAAAGTGGGGATTTATATTGGTTTCTGACTTAAACTCCAGGGTTCATCAGACATAATCATTCTTCCACTTCAACCCCATCAACAGGTGAAATTTCAACCCCAGGCTCCAACGTGGACTGGCTCCTCTGTCTACTCACTGAGCAGATCTATATTCCTGCTCTCTTCCTCTTCAGGACACTGGCAGTCCTCCTCTGTTGCCATGGCAAACCATGGGCCATGTGGCCACGCTAACAAAGGGCTGCTGTGCCCTCTGACTAAATCCTTTCCCAAAGTCTGATTATGACATGCAAGCCCAGTTGGGAAGAACTCCATGCAAAATTAGCCAGCTGTCTTCATGACTAAAGTTTTTTATTCTGCTAATTTAGCATTTTCTTTTATTACCAAAAAAGGCATATATCCATACTCTGATGCTCTGTAACACCCTCTTAGAGACCATACTTTCTTCAGGTCTGTTCTCAATCCCTGTGACCTGCTTTCCTGGCTGTGTGGCACCAGTCCCCTACATCCCCTCTGGTCCTTTTCTGTGGCTTAGGAAAGACACAAAGATGGCTTACTTAGGGTGATAAGAGAGTGACAGGAAGTAGTAAGAAATAGTCAGTTCAGGATATGGTTTGCAGGTACAGCTGCTACGGGCTGTGGATGAAATGATTGTGGGAAAGGAGGGAAATGGACAGCCAGAGGGAGAGAGCTGTCAAGCCCTGATAAGGGAAAGATGAATAGAAGAGCAGGTTTGGGGTTGGTAGAAATCACAAGGTCGGTTCTGTGCAGGTTAACGTTGGCCTACTTATTAGACATCCAAGTAGAGATGTGGAATAAACACTGCAGCTATCCAGAGCTTAGAACATCCTGTGAAATAAAGACAGCCATGAAGGTCTGAAGGAGTGTAAATATTTGGCATGTCTGAAATGGGGGGTGTATACTAGGACCCTGGGAGAGACAAGGCAGAGACCAGGTTACAGATGGTTCTCCAGGATCAACAGAAATCTATTGAAGGTCAGTTTTCAGTCATCTTATAATTGCGTACGTAATTCACCAATTACATTTTTTTTTAAAAGGTCAAAAACAGTACAGATAAACTTCTTTATTTTTTTAATATTTTATTTATTCACTTGACAGAGATCACAAGTAGGCAGAGAGGCAGGCAGAGAGAGAGAGAGAAAGAAAGGAGGAAGCAGGCCCTGCACTGAACAGAAAGCCTGATGTGGGGCTCAATCCCAGGACCCTGAGATCATGACCCGAGCCGAAAACAGAGGCTTTAACCCACTGAGCCACACAGGCACCCCAGATAAACTTCTTTTTGACATACTTCTTTTTACTCTGATCTCTATCTGCCTAGTGCGGCAGGGCTTCTCAGCCTTGGTACTGTTACTGTTTGGGGCTGGATTGTTATTTGCTGGAGGTGGCTGCCCTGCATACCATAGGATATCAGCTGCATCCCTGACCTTCACCTCCTGCATGCCAGTGGCACCACCCCAATTATAACAACCAGAATGTCTCCTAACACTGCCAAATGTCTCCTGATATTGCCACATGTCCCATGGGGGCGAAATAGCCCCCTCCCCAGTTGAGAACGACCAACCTAACAGTAACCAGTGTTATTTATTCACAATAGAAGTTCCTGGACCCATTTCTCTGGATTTACCCATACATGTATTTATCAACAGAACGTGTTTTGTTTTGTTTTGTTTTTCACATTTGTACTGTTACATTATATGCATCAATTTTTAACTTGCATATTTCACATGACTATGTGTTGAAGATATTTAAACATGCTGGTACCTAGGTAGCTGTCAGGTTGTTTTGTTTTGTTTTGTTTTTTAACATGGCATAGTATTCTGTTAGTGTGCATCTATCACAGCACATTTTATCTATATTATTGGACCTTGAGTTTATTTGCTTTGCATTTCAAGCAAATTTGGAGTGAATGTCCTTCCATATATTTCCTTACATACAGGTGTAAATTTTATCTCAGGTAGAGCAAAGTGGAATTGTCAGGTCACTGAGTGTATGCATTTTTAATTTTAATAAAACTGTCTTACGTAGATTGTTTATAGAAATAGCTGCAATAATTCCCTCCTTGTATCCAGGCATCTTTGCAATAACGCTTTATGGCTTCTCCCATTGTGAAGTGGTGTCCTCTCTACCTCCTGATCTGGGTTTGCTCTGTGACTCATTGCCCAATGCCAGGCAGTGCTCTATAGAGTCTGGAACATGGGACCGTCTTAGTTGTAGATGTCCTCAAGGTACTGCTCATGGGACATGAAGCATTAGAGGTTCTAAGTAAGTATATAAGATATAATAGGGGGAGGCATCAAAAAAGTGAGTCAGGAGAACAAGGAGTTTCAAGTATTTCCCACCAGAAGCCGGATCTCAAAGGGTGGAAGGGAAATTGCTCATCAGGCCTGCCACAGGCCCTTACAAAATGAGAACCTTAAAGTTCAGCTTCTCCCAGAACAGAGCTGATTAATCCCAAAGGCTCTGGCCCTCCTCTCTCCGGATATAGTACAGGGAAGGCGGTGGGATACTAAACATCCACCAATGCAGTGCCATGAACAAGGACTACGTTATAAACGAATTTCCCATGGGGGAGTCTAGCCCTGTGCCAACCTATCAGCCTATGAAGGAAGGGGTCTATTGAGGGGACATATATATTCTAAAAACATAAGACATATGTCAGATAATTGGCTTAAGCAGGAATTGAAGGGAAGCATTTCTTTGGGGTAAGGCATATTGGAGGCTGGTTGGTTTTGGCTGTGGATCAAATCAGAGGGTGGGGGGCAAAGTCTTGAGAAACTTTGGGAAACAAATCTGGAAACTTCATCTTTCTCTCTCCCTCCTGTTGTGCCAGGATGCCTCCTTTGACATTTGAAATACCCTGTCGCGCTATTCATCTCCTCACCAGAAACACTTTTCTTCCCCCTTCGGAACTGATACTCAGCAACGCTGTGGTTCAGTCAGTGGAGTGGCTCTTTGTTTTCTTCATTTTCTCCTCTCTCCTCCTCTCCCTTGCCTCCTTTTTCTTTCCCTCTAGGGTTGTTTTCAATAGGACAGAAGCATTTCTCTAAGAAGCACAAAGAATTTAGGTAATGGTGTAGTCATTTTGGAGATGAAAACAGCCAGGCTGCCTTGTATCCTGGGTACAGACTTCTGTGTGCTTGAGGGAATGTGTGTTAGCACAGTCAATTGCAAAATTGTTTAAAATAGAAAAGGAAAGAAAAAAAAGAACAATGTAAATGCTCAACAACATAGATGTAGGTCAACTGTGATATATCTCTACTACAGAATATCGTGCCATTAAATGAGAAAGCCTGACAGCTTCCTATGTACCAGCATGGTTAGTGGTCCCAAACTCACAGGTATGTGAAAGCATCATAACGACGGATGCATGTAACATAATCATACATATGTGAAAAAGAATAGAACATGGTACATATACGGACAGGTGACTGTATCAAAATGGGTCCATGGGCTTCTACAGCAGATGGATGACTCAAGTTAGTGCTAGGTCAGTGGTTCTCAACTAGGAGTGATTTTGCCCCCACGGGACACTTGGCAATGTCTAGAGCACATTGGGAAGCGCGGTAGTGCTAGTGAAGTGGGTGGAGGTCAGGGAAGTGTACAGGACAGCCATTTCCGGTACGCAACTATGCAGCCCCAAATGGCCAGAGTCCCAATTAGAGAAACCCTGGTGCTTTAGGTAGAGGAAGAGGACAGAAGGATTAGACAGATGTCAGACAGAAGTTTATCTGTAATGTTTTAGAACTTTCAGACAAAATGTAATTGTGCACTTATGTAATTAAAAATTAGTTTCCAGCAGATTTCCATTGACCAGGGAGGACCCTTTGTTACCTGGTTTCTGCCTCATCTTTCCCGGGTCTCTGTCACACATCCTCTAAGCATACCGAAGTATTTATCTCTTTAAGCATCCTCTATCTTAAGCATACCTAAGTATTTATCATCTTGGAAGGTTTCATATGCTTTATAATTAGCTTTTCCCTTTTTTTCCCCCACACGATGACCCTTCAGCTTAGAAAACCTCTCTCCTCCTTTGCCTACTGAAATCCTGTTCCTTCTCTGGAACCCAGTTCTGCTCTTCCCAGGTGAGGCTACCCTCCGCCCCCTTTCTGCCGGCTCTTCCGGGCCTAGACAGCTGGTGCTACAATTAGATCTCAGCTCTGTGACATGAGGAGAGCAAGCTCTAACCCAGCCAGCCGTGGGGAACATCCTGGCTTCCCACACACTCCCCAGTAACACACTGAAGGACATGTTACGTGGCATACAAACTTTACAAATGATCTCTCTAGAGAGAATCAGGAATTCTCTCCTCATGTCAACCTCACATTAGCAGAGGGCGCACACTCAGTTGCACACTATTAGTTGGTTATTGCAAATGTATGAAGGGAGTATCCAGGGCCCTCCAACAGATGGGAAAGCCTGGCCCCACCTGGGGGTGGGGGATTGATGATTGCCAGGTAGAGGCCACACTGCCGGATCTTCCAAGGTTAGTTAGTTGGAAGTTCAGAATTGTGCTGTATAATCTCTTAGTTCTTAAAGTTGCATATCTAAATCAAAACCCCACAGTTACTATACAAATGAAAGAATAATGCATCAAAAGATCAGATTTATCTTAAGGGTTACAGATTTTTCAACACTGAATTATAAGTATTCAAAAATAAAATCACTAAACTGGATAAATAAATTTAAACTATAGTCTGAGAGCCTGGAAGACAAGCACCAAGATACATGAGAACTCGAGAAGTCACATGGCGCACAATTTTTAATACATAGACCCACCCTGCAGAGAAATATGGACAAACAGAACTCAGATCCTTGTCCCCACCAGACAAGTGATACTGTCTCTTCTGGGATTGGGTAGGTGACAGGAATAGAAAGAAGAATCAATTCTTCCTCCCTGAAAGTCCTCAGATGGACGAGGTTCTTATTTTATGGCCCAAGAGACGATGGTTCCTCCTACAATAATGACATTAAATTGGATTCCTTCTGAATACAATTCTGTGATCCCATGAACTGTTTGCAAACATCCAGTTCTCAGGCTTGTTAAATGACCAGTAGACGGATGTCTTATCCCAGCCTCATGCATGGAGTTCTCTTTGGTACCATCTGCCTCATGAAACGCACCCTTTAAGAAAAGAATCACAATGGACAATGTCCAGATGATCTTTTCATCTCATGGCCCTCAAAACCTAGCCAAGGCTGGGAGCCAAGTGAGAACAGGAAAGGGGCTGGGCCTCAATTTCTGATCTGCCACAATCATGCCAAGTGCCTTTAAAGCAGACTTCATTCTCTTGTGTCTCCAGTGGGATCCGTGGTTTCAGGATATTGGACTCTGGCCTTGGGCATTTCTCTCTGTGCATATCTCATGGAAAGAGGGGACTGACTCATGGTAGAGCCCATTCAGACAAGTAGGAAGGAAGTAGCACATGATCAGATTTTCCCGACAAGGGGAGACTGTGAGGTACAGCCCCTCCACATGTAACACACTGAAACATACACCTGTTGTCATGGAAACCCCATAATGCCGTGTGAGTAAATGCAGCTTGAATAGATCCCATCCAAAATGCTCGCTGAGCCTGCTGCTTTCAGTCCCTTTCATCACCCGAGCCGGAGTCCAGCTGGAGCCAGAATTAGTGATGGGTAAAGAGCTCAAAAGACTGCTGGTCCCCTTCCAGGGCATCTCCAATTTATGTAAAGTCTCTTGGGTTTGGAAGACTTGAGTGGCCAAGCTGTCCCGTGAGAGTCGTGGCTGTTCTCTTTCTCTCATCCTGGGCCACAAACTAGCATCTCACTCTGTGTTTGTGGGGGGAGTGGTGTGGAAGCTAATCAAAGCAGCTTTTTAAAGGCTCTCAGCATTTGCAAAAAAAAAAAAAAAAGGCTGGGTGGTGGGGGCGGTTTGGGAAGAGACCAGCACACAGTTTTGCTCCCAGCCTGTTTCCTCTTTCTTAAATACACACAGATTGAACTAGGCTCTACAGCAACAAGGTTGGAACAAGCAAAAGCCTTTAAACCAAGGAATTAAACATGATTTTCCTTCTCCAGAGAGAAGCAGCAGCTAAGAGCTACACATAAATTCAGAGTGCCCAAAGTTCTGTTACGAAGACTTTACATTAAAGAAAAAGTCTCTTCTCTTCCTTTCTATAGATGTGTCCAGTCAAGTTATATAAAGATTGTATAGCTAGCCAGAGCCCACCAATACAGCTGAACTATATTTCTAGTCTCCAAGAATAAAAAAAAAATGTCAGTATAGAAATGTCAGAGGCCATTTAACACCAAAAAATCTCTGGAATGATATCCCATGGGATAGCTAATGTCTCAGATCAACTTGCCTCAGGAAAGTGAGTTTGCAAAACTTTATTTACTTCTCATATTCCCTCCCTTAAATATCATTATGCTCCTTACACGACACTTAGGGCTTTGATCCATCTGGATGAGGGCAAGAAAGGCACCAAATATCATAAAGTCAACAGTCGTGTCCTTTTTCCTGAGGTGCCTTGTAATTCCTAAATTTGTACAACAGATAAGAGAAGGGATGTTGAGTTCTAGGCATGCATTTGTTTAATGAGGCTCTCCAACTCAATTAGCTGGGAGTCAAATCCAAAATCAAGCCAATGTGCAGATGTATGGCTTTCCATAGCGCTCTGCCTTGCGGACTGCCATGATTTCCAGGGAGGGAAGGAAGCACGTTCTTCATCACTTCCACTTCTCAGAAAAGGAGACTGAGGCTCAGAGGTGGGAGGAAGTAGTACCTTTGTGAAAACCAAGCAGCTTCGTCAGCCTCTTACCATATGTGCTGAGGCACAGGACAGCATCTAACCAAGGGTTGTCTCATACTTCCAGAAAGATTCCGAGAGACAAGATATTTGGCCAATTTAGATATTTGAACATGGGCGATGCGGGTGAAGCACTGAAATGTCTACTTACACTATGGAATTTGTCGGGTCAGTTCCCATGTATATATCAAGTCCTAAAATGATACATATATTCTGTCATTTCTTTTTCTTCCAACTCTCACTTCCCACGAACCTGTTTTATACAAACCCCCGGCATGGATCCATCAATAGTAATGTCATTTAACAGCTTTCCAGAGCCCATTACCTTTGTTTTTAACCAATTCATCTGAATTCTACTCCTTTTTTCCCCTCTTAGGTCTAGTCCTTCTTTAATCCCCAAGCCACAAGGACTAACTTGCCTAACAATAGAGCACTGTTTATTTTCTTTTGAAATTTGTTCTGTAGACATGTATATTCTTGAATACCACAAACAGTCCACCAGGAAACATTGCAAAATGTAATAGATAGCTTTGCCTCCTGTCTTACCATTTGGTCAGATAATCTCTATAAATCTACACACTCTGCATTGATTTTAATAGGTTAGTGTGTTTTCTCTGAGTAATATTTTTGTTATGAAAAACAAAGCAACTGAGAGATTTGTCTATAAATCTGCACAACTTGTCAGGCCTTGTTTATAATATGGTCCCTCTTTGCCAAGATAGAATTTTTGTGGACAAAAAGCCATTTGCTTGTGTGGGTATGCAGGGCTCTGTGGCAGAGCTGGGGAGGGATTGCAGTCTTTTGGCTTCTGGTAGGGAGCTAATGCCACTGCTCCTTGCCATGAATGGGCTGGGCAGTTCTTACTGATCTTATTGATCTTATCCTGGTGCTCAGGTGATACCTGACACTGAACAGCTTTTCAGCAGCTAGTGAGTAAATCTTAACATCCTTTCATTTCTCGTGGCAATCCTCTGTGGTTTTATTTGGGCAGAACCAGATTGTAATATCTGAGAGTTCAGGCCCACCATCCCAGTTCATCCCATTTTAAAAGTGGAATCGTGGAAGCAATCAGCCCATAACCAGTCCAACACTTAGTGGTCATAGTAAATGGTCTGGGAAGGCTGATGCCAAGAATGTGGCTTCAGAGTTCCTAGTCTCGTGGATGAGATCACCACCACCCCCACCCCCACCCCCGACTCAGAAGAACAAACCCTTGTTCTGGTGCATTGTCAGTTACCCTACTTTCCAGTCCTCCAAGCGTCCATCTCCCCACCCTGGAGCTGGCACTATCTGTCTAAGAGCCTGCAGCTAGGGCATTTTCTCAGCTTTGCCCAGCTGTGTCATGACACAGGCCTGGGTGGGAAAGAGTTAACATACATAGGAAGTAAGACAGGAAGGGAGGTTGGGGGCTCAGTTTCTGGAAACAAAGCTTCTGATTGCTGGTATTGTTTGGACTTCAACATCTGAAAAGCCATTCTGAGATCCCTGTGTTGCTGGGGTCTGAGAAGGGAGCTCAGAGGGGAAGGGGGCAAATCCTGCTTTGGGTGGTTGTGAAACAGGCCATGTTCTTAATTAGACCCCCACCCCACCCCCCACCCCCCACGTGCCCTATCCTTATCTGCTGCTGGGAACAGAAAATTCAGGGGACTCACCAAACTCACTAAGCATGTCCTCAGCTTTTCCTGCCTGTCCTGAGTCTCTGTCCTGGCCCCGAGGAAATGCCCAATAGGTTCCAGTTTCCTGGTTTCCTTTGTAGAATTAGTTAATTACCCAGTTCAAAGCATACTTTCACAGCCATTTTATTGAGTAATCTTCACCCTAATCTTTTAGGGTTGCTGGGCAGGGATCAGAATGCCCATTTTAAAAGTGGAGAAAATGTCTCCTCAAAACTTCTAGGTTACTGTTCATTTTGCTAGGATACTGCATTAGCCACTTCCTGATCTGGCCTCCCTTTCCAGCTTCTCTTTCTTTGATTTCTTCCCCTGTGCTGCATTAAAGTTATACCGTACTACTCGTGGTTGCTTAAACCTATCACACTGTTCCACACCATGCCTTGAGTCATGATTTCCCTGATCCCTGGAAGTCTCTCTACCATCCTCTGGTTGGTAGATACATCCTGTCAAATGCTTCACATGCTTCAAGGTTCAGACTAGATATTGTCTCCTGCAGGGAAGACTCCCATGGCCCTTTTCCCCATCCAAGATGACTAAAAGTCTCTGGTGTTTCCCAGCTTCATACCAACCATCTCTTCGTAAAGAATTCGCCTACTCATGTGTCAGCTTTCCCCCCACATGTCTGTGAGTTTCTAAAAATCTAGGAATATCTTGTTGCAAATGAAAGTAAACTCAAATCAACTTGACCTTAATTTGCAAAAGTAACAGGAGAGGAGATGTATTACCTCAGTACCTCAGGGCTGTGCTTCAGGCTCAGCTGGACCCAGCAGCTCAAACAGTATCACCAGAATTCTATCCTAGTATTCAAGTTCCCACTCTCTTCTCTGTAGATTTTATTCTCAAGAAACATTTGTCTCCACTAAGAGCTCCTCAAATGGAATAAGCTAGTGTAAAGAGAGCACAGAGAGCACAAATAAGTTTGTAGAGAAAGCCCAGGACAAGATTAAGCAGAGCTGGGTGGTCACCTTAAAGATTTTGGATTTTATGAGTGCATTGGGAAGCCTTGGGTATGGAGGCGGAGGCAGGGGGATAAGCCCAAGATAGGCATATGACAGGACAATCACTTCTTTTTTTCTGTTGAAGAAAATGAATGGGAGAAACAAGAGTGGAAGAAGAGCCAACAGCTGTAAGACTGTTGTAAAGACCAGGGAGCAGGGGTGGTGGCCTAGGACTAAGGTGGTGGCACCAAAGATGGAGAAAAGTGGATGGAGTCAAGACATAGTTTGGAAGTGACAATTGGAAGAGTTTTATCATGGGCTGGGTGGAGAAAGTGGTTACAGATAGCTAAAAACCAAGGATAACTTTTATATTTACAACTCAAGCAACTGGTGATACTAGTTTCTAGATAAAGACATAGATTGGTGGGAAGGGATAGCCAAGGGGGGGGAGGGCAGCCTGTTTGGAGGACGGAATCAACAGCTCCATCTGGATGTTGTTCACGAGATACCCAGGTGGATTTTGATTTGTACACAGACCTTTCCCACATTAGTGTCTGAAATAGGGCTCCATAGGGTGTCTAGTGACGGATGAGGGAAGAAAGGGATACAGAACGATCAGGTGGAGACAGATTCTGTGATTGACAAATAGAGATCACCTTTTAAGTCTGGACATTTCCATTGTAGAGATTGGGGCACATAACCAGTTTACGAAGTCTGGGTTCTGCTATCAGCTCTGTTGCACTCTAACTGCATGATTGTGGTCTGTTCATTTTCCTTTTATTTTTAGAAAGGAAGGGAGAAAGAAGTGGTGGGGAGAGGGAAAGAAAGGAGAGGGGAAGAGAGAATCTTAACTAGGCTTCCCGGGCGCCTGGGTGGCTCAGTGGGTTAAGCTGCTGCCTTCGGCTCAGGTCATGATCTCAGGGTCCTGGGATCGAGTCCCGCATCGGGCTCTCTGCTCAGCAGGGAGCCTGCTTCCTTCTCTCTCTCTCTCTCTGCCTGCCTCTCCATCTACTTGTAATTTCTCTCTGTCAAATAAATAAATAAATAAAATCTTAAAAAAAAAAAAAGTTTATCTAGGCTTCCCACCCAGCCCAGCATGGGGCTCAGTCTCGCAACCCTATGATCATGACCTAAGCTGAAATCAAGAGTCAGACACTTCACCGACGGAGCCACCCAGACACCCCTGTTCACATTCCTTCTTGAATCTAAGCCTCAACCATACACGGGGATCATTTGGTGTCCCTCCCTTTCGAGGCTCTTGTGAAGATCTGCATGTTTAAGGGATGGCACACTGTAGAGCGACAAATATGATAAATTAGAATTATGATCATCTTAATGCCTACTCAGACCTCAAAACCAAAGAAGTTTGTAAGTGAAAGTGATCCACGTTAAAGAAATTGGGTACATTCTTTCTTCAGGCCCCAAGCCTTTGAAACAGTCCCAAGAACAACCTCAGCCTTCTGGTGTCAATGAACCACTTTGCATACTTTGTTTTTTAAACTCCCATCACCCTTAGCTAGTTGCTCACAGCTTGTCCCCTGTGGCTGATGCTGAAATGTGTTTCTTCCCTTTATGTCCTCATTTCTCAGGCAAAATCCATTCCATTTGGCCTAAGGAACAGGCCAGACAATATCCTACATGACTTTCTTCCCCCACAGTCACCAGGGAGCTAAGAGATGAGTTCCAGGGCTTTGCCAACAAACAGTGAGGCCTGAAACAACCACCTGTGAATGGAACACTGTAGGTTTTACTTATTTATTTATTTAATTTTTAACAGCAAAGCCTGGGAATGCCCAGGAAGGGGATGAGATCATCTGTCTCGTCTGTGAGCAGCATGGTCTGCAAGTTTTCTCATTCCACATTACGTCATGCTGGAAAGAGAAGGCGTCTGGACATTCCTTACGCAATCTGCAGGGGTTCTAAATCAGGGAGACACGGCTTTGCTGGAGCATCCTGCTTCCCCAATTTTGGTCATACATGAGTATGCATGCTCATTGATTCTGCCAGCACATATAGGATGCCCACTCTGTGCCTGTGATTTTTTTTTCATGTAAAAATAATATAATTTTGCCCAGTCACTAATTTATGCATTCACTTAACAAATGTTTGTATTGAATGCTTATCATGTCGCAGGATTATAGGTGCTGGGGCTACCGAGGTGAACAAGACAGATCAGACCCTTGCCTTCCCAAAGCTGGCATTCTGGGGCAAGAGATGTTCAGTTAATCAAGTGACATATGATATGATACAACTTCAGGTAAGTGCTCCAAAGTAAAACTCAGCCTAGATAAGGAGATAGTGATAGGATGGCTAATACTGGGTAAAGCAATCAAGGGAAGTCTAATGAGGTAGCATTTGAGCAGAGGCCAGAATGAACTGAAGGATACACCAACAAGCATCTCTGAAGGAAAGGAAAGGATCTCCAGGCAGGGAGAACAGTAAGTGCAAAGGTCCTGAGACAAAGTGCTTTGGTAGAGACGTTATCATTCTTCACATCCATTTCTTAGGGCTTTCCTATAATCCCAGGCTAACCCCAGAAATGCTTCTTGCCCCCACACAGATGAGGAAACTGTGCATCCAAGAGGCTGTCCCTTCACCTCATTGACCCAGTCTTGATATATAGATTGCCAGACTCAGTTTTCACTCTGCGCTACTTTTATGTGATTCTCACATGTGCTTTCTGTTAGACATTCATTCTATGGAAGGAAATTAAAGCAAGAATAATGTGATTGAGGTTAAGAGCAAAGAAAAAGAAGAGGAAAGAACTTCCCCATTTCCTTTCTGGTTTGCACAAGAATCTCGAACGTGCTACATTTGAAGGAAAAATTCGAGGACAGCCTATCTAGCTATGTCCTTAGTCATGTTTAATGTTCCAGCCAATTGAGAGTTAGTCCATTGTGGTGCAAAGGATGCCATGAAACCACCATTCCTTCTGTGGACCAAAGTGACAGACCAGAGGCTGACACGTGCATTTACATTCAATGCAAAGAGTTTGTTCCAAGCAGACTTGCCTTTTGTCTCAGCCCTTCATGCTCATGGATAGATACAACTACTCAGGCAGTTACTGAAAACCACTTTGAAGAGGTACTTTTACAGACAGACATTGGGGAAGCCTTCAGACACATCTACTTTGCTGATAATTAAGGTCCAGTTTCATTGAGCTTAATGTCTTGGGACTCTGGCTGGAGCCACAGGGAGAAGGAAGGTAACAGAAAGCAAAAGCGGGGGTTAAGAATGGAAGAAATGGGAAAAGGAATTCACTTTAATTATGTACCGGGCCCATTTAGTCCTCCTCAGAACCTTACCTATTTAAAGACAAGCCGGGGGCGCCTGGGTGGCTCAGTGGGTTAAAGCCTCTGCCTTCGGCTCAGGTCATGATTCCAAGGTCCTGGGATCGAGCCCCGCATCAAGCTCTCTGCTCAGCAGGAAACCTGCTTCCTCCTCTCTCTCTCTGCCTGCCTCTCTGCCTACTCTCTGTCAAATAAATTTAATAAATAAATAAATAAAATAAAGATAAACTGGTGAGGTTTATGGAGATTCTGGAACAAGCTAACAACTGAACAGTGGAAGCCTCCGTTGGGATTCAAACCCAGGTTCAGCTTCTCTATGCTAAACTAGCTGCCTCTGCCTTAGCTGTCTTTCTGGAAAGCCAAAGGTAGTCAAAGTCTCTGACAGCTCTATTAATTTTTTCATTCATTAAAAGTCCAAGGGACTGACATTTTTGCTTGATACCCCCAAATATCTAGCTATTCCAAATTTAAACAGAAGATAACATCTCTCTACAGCAGTCTTTCCAAAAAGTTCTGACCCCAAGCTCCTGGCTCCCATTTCAGGTTCCTTAATTGGGATCCTAGAATAGATACAAATAGGATTGGGTAATCCTTAAGGCTCCCTGCTGAGTGACCACTGCTGCAGTCTGAGGTCTGGATGACGCTATCACAAAAGTATTGGAACCAACTGTTACTGTGCTCCTTGGAACGGTGGCTTCTTTACAGAGGAAGTAGAACTATTCCCACTAAAAGGATTTCACAAGTTACCAGGATTAATCACATAGCTTGACGTGTGTGATTACTGGTTTACATGTCTGACTTCCCATTTGGAGTGCTAGCTGCTCCTTCAGAACAGGGACCATAACTTAATCCCCTCTGTGTCCCCACAGTGTGCCACTATGTTGGCACTCAGTCATGTTTTAATAAATGTATGTCAGTTATCTGATGCTGCAGATAAGCCACTCCAAAACTCTGTGGCTGAAAGCAACAACCATGTATTTAGCTCACAGTTCTGTGGGTCAGCAGTTTAAGGCAGGCATGGCTGGGTGGCTCTCCTGGTTCCTGCTGGGCTTCCTCATGAGAATGCGGTCTGCTGTGTTCAACTAGGCAGCTCTGCTCCTGAGCGTGGCTGTCCGCTTGTGTCTTTCCTCCTACACTCGACCACTTTCATTCCTGTAGCATGACAGGGAGGCTAGACTGAGCAAGAGAAACAGAAACACACGAAGCTTCTTACAGGCTGGACTCAGAACCGGCACGTTATGGCTTTTGTCACGTTCTGTTGGATGAACCAAGACATGGGGGCAGCCCATGTTAAAGGCATGGGGTCATAGATTATCCTCTTCATGAAAGAGCCACAGTGTCACATAGCAATGGATGTGGGATGCATACAGACTGAGGGCCATTTCTTCAACCTGCCACAAAGTACCTGTGATGGATGAAATGCAAGACATGTCCAAATAGGATAACGGATCTCTTTTCTCACTCAAATTTATGCCTCCTTCATAAATAGCTCCCCTTCTAATTTGGAATAAGGGGATAGAAGTCATCAACCGAGAGCACAAGGTCTATAAGCAGCAAAGGCCAGATCATGGGACTTAAAAGGGTTGACATTCCAGATCGGGATACTGAAGATCATAGTTTTTGTTTTAGTTTGGTTTTCTGGGGCGGGGGGAGGTGGTGGTGGGTGGGGAGAGCATCTTCTGACCTAATCCTCTGCATGGATTTAAATTAAGTGTTAATTCTCTGCTTTGCCCTGAGTGATAGTATAAATGGTTTGGTGAAAGAGTATGTTTTTTTTGTTTGTTTGTTTGGTTGGCTTTTTTTTTTCCCCAGAATAATATTTTATTTATATATGTACCATATTTATTTATCCATTCATCTATCACTGGACACTTAGGCTGTTTTCATATATTGGCTATTATGAATAATGCTGCAGAATGTGGCAATAAACATGTGGGGGTATATATATATTTTGAGTTGGTGTTAATCATTTCCTTTAGATATATGCCCAGAAGTGGAATTGCTGGATAATATCGTATTTCTCTTTTTAATATTTTGAAGAACCTCCACATTGCTTTTGCTAGTGGCTACACCAATTTACATCCCTTCTCACAGTACACAAGGTTTCCCTTTTTTCCACATCCTTTCCAACCCTTGTTATTTCTTGTCTTTTTAATAATAACCATTCTAACAGATGTGAGGTGAAATCTCATTGTGGTTTTGAACTGCATATTTCTGGTGGTTAGTTCTTAATCAGCAATAATCATGCCTCATCTAAACTCATTGACTATGAGGCTACCCCTGTGCAAAGCTTTTCTTTGATAATTAACGATGTTGATTATTTTTTCATGTACCTGTTGGCCATCTGTATATCTTCTTTGCAAAAATGTCTTCTCAGTGTGACCATTTCTCTCCTTTAGATGTGTAGTTTGTTCTGTCAATCTCTAGGTCAATTTCTGGGGTATTAGGATGAACTGATAGTTACCTAGTTGTGTTGGTGGAGTGAGGTGAAGCTAGGTTCCTCCTACTTTGCCGCCATTTTTCTCTCCTCAAAAGAGTTTATGTTTTATTTATTTATTTTTTTAAGATTCATGTATCTATTTAGAGAGTGAAAGAGTGCAGGTGGGACAGTGCAGAGGGAGAAGAAGAGAATCTCTATCAGTCTCCACACTCCGCAGGGGACCCAACTGGGGACTTGATGGCACAACCCTGAAATCATGATCCGAGCTGAAATTAAGAGTCAGACGGAGATAATAATAATTGACTGAGCCACTCAAGTGCCCCAAAAGAACATTTGTTTTAAAGTCAGACAGCCTGAGCTTCCAGCTCTGGTTCCTGCATGTTCTAGTCATGTGACCTGGTATGAATTTTTTTATATTAAGTTTTTTGTTTTAATTCCAGTATAGTTAACATAGTGTATTTTATTTATTTATTTATTTATTTGTTTATTTATTTGAGAGAGAGTGAGAGAGATTATAGACAGAGAGGGAGAAGCCAACTTGCCGCTGAGCAGGGAGCTCAATGTGGGACTTGATTCCAGGACTCTGGGATCATGAACTGAACTGAAGGCAGATGCTTAACCAACTGAGCCACCCAGGTGTCCCAACATAATGTTGTATTAGTTTCAGGTGTACCACATGGTGATTCAACACTTCCATATCTCACTCCGTCTCATCATGGTAAAGTGTCCTCTTTAGTCCCCTTTGCCTATTTAACCCATTCCCCCCACCTCCCCTCCAATGACCATTTGTTTGTTCTCTGTAATTAAGAGTCTGTTTCATGGTTTGTCTCTCACTCTCCTTTTCTTTCCTTTGCTTGTCTTGTTTCTTAAATTCCACATATGAGTGAGAGTGTATGGCATTTGTCTTTCTCTGACTGACTTATTTCACTTAGCATTGTACTCTCTAGTTCCATCCATGTCATTGCAAATGGCAAGATTTCGTTCTTTTTCCTGACTGAGTAATATTCCGTACACCAGTCTTCTTTATCCATTCATCTGTCAGTGGACACTTGGGCTGCTTCCATAATTTGACTCTTGTAAATAATGCTACAGTAAACACAGGAGTATCCCTCTGAGTTAGTGTATGTGATTACTGGATTCTATTATTAACTTTTTGAGGATCCTCCATACTGTTTAGCAGAGTGGCTGTACCAGTTTGCATTCCTGCCGTCAGTACACAAGGATTTCCTCTTCTCTTCAACCTCACCAACACTTGTTTCTTGTGTTGTTCATTTTAGCCACTCTGACAGTTGAGAGTAATATCTCGTTGTGGTTTTGATTTGCATTTCCCTGATGATCAGTGATGTTGAACATCTTTCCATGTGTCTGCTGGCCATTTGTATGTCTTCTTTTGGAAATTGTCTGTTCATATCTTCAGCCCATTTTTAATTGGATTATTTGTGGTTTTGTGACCTGGTATAATTTGATTTACCTTTCTAGGTTGGTTTGTTCCTCTGTAAAATGGGGATTAATAGTAACAACTGTGCATGTCTGTTGTGATTATTAAATGAGATGGTATATATGTAACACTTAACATAGTGCCTGATACAACATAGGTGACAGATAAATATTAATCACCTTCCAATATTCTTCCTTTCCCCTCCGTGTTGCTGGAGGGTACCTTCCCATAAATCCAACGTAGG
This sequence comes from Mustela putorius furo, assembly GCF_011764305.1. Lineage (NCBI taxonomy): Eukaryota > Metazoa > Chordata > Mammalia > Carnivora > Mustelidae > Mustela > Mustela putorius. The sequence goes on along the minus strand of NW_025422439.1, from coordinate 667,628 downwards.
AAAGTGTTTCTTGAGTACTAATAGGAAACAGTGTTCTTGGAAATACACATATCCAGGGATAAACATCAAGTATCATTCTTAGTTGGAAATTAGACTAGGTTAAGAAAGTTATTATTTATTATTTGATTAAATTTTTTCTTTACTTGGTTGTAGCTGCCTAAGTGTCTATTGATAGACAAATGGATAAGGAAGATGTGGTACACACACACACACACACACACACACAGGGCTATTACTCAGCCATAACAAAAGATGGGATTGTGCCATTTGTGATAATGTGGATGGACCTACGAGGTAATATGTAAGTGAAATAACACAGAGTGAGAAAGATAAATACCATAAGTTAAGAAATTTAACTAAACAGTGATTTAAACAAGTATTTCACTTTAAAACAAACACAAATGTAAATTCACATCTGGCAGGTATTTGATTACTAAAACATGTGGCTTTGAAGAAATCTCCAATGTGTTGCAGTCCACTTTAGGCCTTACTGTGTGTTTGTCCCTCTGGTTGCAGAAATACTGAAGGAAAAAGTTGAAAAATCAAACATAGGATAATACCTATCTAGAGCCCAGTCTTGCCACTGGGATTCTTCTGGATGTTGACTTCTCTATTCCTGTGCCTGCAATTAAAGAAAAGTGCCTCTGTTTTGTCTACGATTCCTGGCCCTCCGTTCCTGAAAAGTCAACTGTCTGATGCCAACTTCCTCTTAGTTCTAGTGAATTTTCCAACTTGTGGCTGAACCTCCCCCACCTCACCACTCACACTCAACACTTACTTTCCCCTTTTCCAACATTCCAGAAGATTACAGCGTGCTTTGTTCAGCCTTTAGATTAGCTTTGACCACATGAACACTGTCCATAAAAAGGCCTGACAGACGGGGAACCATCAGTCTGTAGGGCTCCTTCCTCCTAGCAGAGTGCCAGCTTTCGGGCAGAGCCCCATAGTCCTTGTAGGTCACCTTCACATGTCATTAAGATTCAGCCCAAAGCCCCAGACATCAGTGCAGACCCATCTCAATAACTATGATCACCACTGACAGGGTGCGCATCAATTCCTGTCCTTTGGACACAATGAGGTCACCAGAGACTAAAAGAACTGGATGAAAGATACAGTTTAAATCTGCTCACACAGATACCTGTCCAGAGCAAAGGAGGTTCTGAAATCAGACAGTCAGGCAGCATTGGGGTGTGATGACAAGCTCTGAATCAGGACCCAGGACTATACTCTTTCCCATTTGAGCCCCTCATCCCACAGACAAGCTGTGTGGCTTTGAGTGGTCACTTCCTTTCTCTTTGCCTCCATTTCCCCACTTGTTCAATGTAGTTGATAATGCCATCTACTTTGCAAGATTGTCACAGGGATTGAATGTGTTAACCATATGAAACATTTCAAAGGTGCTGGCATAAACAAAGTTTTGCTTTCTATTAATATCTGCAGTTGCAACGAGTCGATGACTGTGTACTTGGACAGGTTGCCAAACGTTTCTGTATCTCAATTTACACATCTATAAAATGGGGATCACAATACTTGCCTCAAGAGATTATTGCAAGAATGTAAGGTACAGTGAGCCATTACCATGACACTCAGAAAGCAGCAGCAGCTGTTATTAGCCCTAGCAATAATCAGCATCACCATGAATTCAATAATCAGGGTAATAATTGCCTGAGGTAACTGAGGAGTTATTTTAAACATCAAATCATATTTGTAAATTAAGTCTTGGGGATGTGTTATATAGATAGACAGCTATGGGAAGTGAAAACACTGGAGTTGACAAGTAAGATTAAGGTGACTAAATCCACCACCCAGCAGGAGCAAGACAATGAACATGTTCTTTGACTTCTCTGGGTTTCTCTTTCCTCATTGGCATGACTGGAAAAATACCACCTACCTTGCAGGACCGTTGTAGGATTAAATGGAATACTATGTAAAGGACTTGGCACATTGTTAGAGCTCAATAAATGGCAGCTATTCTAAATCAAAGGTCTAAGGCAGAAAATTTATCCATAATTTTTATTAATATGAAGTGAATTAAAAAAAAAAAAAAACTCTGATTTATCTTTGTGAACTTGGCTCCACTAAGTTAATGAAGACAGAAGAGAAAAGAAGAATGGGGTCAGGATAGAGGAACCAAGTATACAGCGTGTGTAGGAAGTTTTGCTGAGGTTAGCTATAAGGAATTTGTGGTTTGATTCAAAAGACTTCAGTTTTATGAGATTTGAGAGCCTTATTCAAAAGGAAAACCAGATGTATCAATGGAAAGTTCATGAAAACCGTGCTATCTTCAGCAAATGCTGCTTTGAGTCTAATGCTGCTATACTGGCTGGGGGTGCAGTGGAGAGAGATCCTGGACGGGTTAGTAAAATTCACTTGGTTCTATCTTTGGACCCTCAGTGATGTTCCCAAGTGGGTCATGAGACCAGAACTTTGTAAGCAAAAAACCCAGAACCACAAGCAGGGGAATGAGTCCAATATAGTCCAGAAAGCAATAGGGCTTCCCATCTCAAACTTCTATTTTGAATCTTAAAGAAAACCAGGTTTTCTTCCCCCAGCAAAGCAGGAGAGCCAGAGATAAAGGAGACTCATGAGGCAAACAATAGCTTTACATTTAAGTAACTTTGCCATCTCTACTACAAAGACAATACATTTTCTAGTGAGCTTGTCAGACTTCACTGGCCGACCTCATGAAAAGGCTTGGAATTAATTAAAAGACATGAGGACAAATCATCAGAAGATCATGATATAAATACACGTAGCTTGGGTCCTTACTATGAAGCACTGGTCCTCACATTTCCCTCCTACTGACTAACCAAATCATTATAATTCAGTCGTTATCTCCTTTCATGTATCAGGAGAGAAAAGTCCAGAGAGCTCTAGTGACTCATTCAGGTCTAGGTTTGAATTTCTCAGTCTGTATTCTTAGCATTACACCAGTATTCATCTACATGTGGCATGCTTAGCACCGACAACGTGTGAGATGATTTTTGGTGGTAAGTGGAAAGTACATATTCCCATTTCAGTGATTATGTATGAGTTGTCTGTGTATCAAAATACACAGGCATATCGGAGTTGTGGTTTCATGAAACTAATTGCTTTGGACAAGGGTGACTTTTACCAGAGACCATTTAAAGAAGAATATTCAGAATTTGAAACTGATATGGAAAAAGTTGCAAAGAATGTGCAATGTGTGGGGAATGCCATTCTAGGCCGGGCTGCCCTCTGTCTTTTGTGAAGAATGGCCACAAGCTAGAGCAAACAGGATTTCTCAGAAAGCCCTGGTCATTTTGTCAGTCACCGCCCCTGTTTATGCCAGTTTCTGAATGTCTCCACCATCCTTCCTGAACCTGGAGCTGGAAATCCGGAAATCACCCTTTCCTAGCCTCACAACAATCCCAGTCAGCTTGAGCTGCTGTAAGAAAATAGCACAGACTGGATGGCTTCTAACCAGCGGACATTTATTTCTCACAGTTCTGGATGCTGGAAGTCTGGGGTCAGAGGCCAGCCCCGTTGGGTTGGGTTCTGGTGAGGACCCTCTTCCCAGATGCAACTGCCTACTCTTTCTGTGTCCTCACATAGCCATCCCTTTTATAAGGACATTAATCCCATTCAGGGTTCTCCACCCTCCTAACCTAATCACCTGCCAAAGGCTCTCCCTCCTAATATCATCACTGTGGGGGTTAGGGATTGCACAGAAGAACCTGGAAAAAAGATGCAGACATTCCGTCCATAATACTAGCCAAGTCCTAGGGAGACTAGTTCCTCAACACCCATTTGTCCTAAGCAACCCTACTGCCTCTAATGCTTAATTGTTCATATCCTTTCTCCTCCATCTTAAAGTGGCAATTTAACTAGTGTCCCCAGCTCTGTTCTCACTAGAACGATTCTGGAAAATTCCAAAATAACCATGTTACTCTCTGTGGCAGGCTGAATAATTCTTCTTCAAAGATATCCATACCATAATCCTCAGAACCTGCAAATGTGTTACCTAACATAGCAAGAAGAATTTTGCAGATATAATTGAATTGAGGATCTTGAAATGGGAAGATTATCCTGAATTACCTGACTGATCCCACTGTAGTCACGAAGGCTTTTATAAGAGGGAAGCAGGAAGGTCAGAGTCAGATAAGGTAATGAGACAAGGAAAGCAGAGGTTATTGTGATATGGGGCCATGAGCCAGAAAATGTAGGCAGCCTCTGGAACCAGAAAAAGCAAGGGAACAGATTCTCCCATTGAGTCTCTAGGAGAAATACATCCCTGCCAATACATGTTCAACTTCTGACCTCCAGAATTTCAAGATCGCAAATCTGTGTTGTTTTAAGTAAAGCCACAAAATTTGTTGAAATTCATTACGGTGGCAATAGGATATGAAAATACTCTCCTCACTGAACCCCTTCTTCCTTTTGGCCCAAATCTAGCTTCTTTATAAAATAGCTCTTCATGATATACACCCTTCAACTCCTCAACCTTATCTCTTAATCCCCCAATCCCAAAAATAACATGAGTGACTAATATTGCTTTTGCACTTACTGTATCCCAAACACTAGACCAAATATTTATATATTAATTTATTGGATCTGACAATAGCACACACAATAGGGATTGTCATTATCCTCTGTCCTACAAATAAGAAAGCAGGGACTTGTGATAGCTACATGATTTACCCAAGGTCCAGAAGTAGTAGTTGCAGAGGAAAGAAGCAAATCCAGGCCAGTCTGGTCTCAACAGCTCTGCCAATAAACATGATGCGTATCTCAACCTTGTGGTTCTGTGGGGAAACCCAGTATTTCATATCTCTAGGAGCACTCTAGCCAGGAATCAAGCCATGATGTAGGACCAGGACAAACTGAGAAAGGTGGAGAGGACAGGATTCTGGAAGAAAAGGAGCACAAGGACATCAGGAAAAAACATGAGAAAAAAAGCCCAGGTGGACTGAGGGTGGTGAGAACTGGGTGATCCAACACTGATCTGGGTTGTGCTTTTTTCTTTTGTGGGACACTGGACATACTTCCCAGGGTAGGAGTCAATCCCTAAAAGGGCTGCATGAAGGTAGGTAGACAAGTGAGTGCAGTCAGGGCCCCAGGCTGCATTCTGGTATCTTCAAGTCCATTGTTCTGCCACACCTCTTAGTAATACTCATCAAAACTGCTATGACCACTTCTCTCAACTTATTTGAAGGCAGACTGTTGAGGAAAGAGATAAAAATTAACAAATACTCAGAAAGAAGGCAAGATGTCATGGTGGTTAAGAAGTCTGACTCTGAGGGGCCCCTAGGTGGCTTAGTGGGTTAAAGCCTCTGCCTTCAGCTCAGGTCATGATCTCAGGGTCCTGGGATCGAGCCCCGCATCGGGTTCTCTGCTCAGCAGGGAGCCTGCTTCCTCCTCTGTCTCTTCCTGCCTCTCTGCCTACTTGTGACCTGTGTCTGTCAAATAAATAAACAAAATCCTTAAAAAAAAAGAAGTCTGACTCTGAAATCAGCCTGAGATGAGGACCATAGGTGAATTTCCAATTCACAGATTTTTGGTTCTAAAACACATGCTCTTAACAAGTTAACCCCGTGAATATCCATAAGACAAAACATGTTGACACTGCTTATGTGAATGACATGAATGAAGAAACGTCCTCTTTCCTATCCTGGCTCTGTAAATAATGAGAATAAGAAATCTGATATATCTATTTGAGGTCAAAAGTACAATGAGCAGCATTTCAAGTCAATGAAGAATGCAGTCCAAGCCACATTCATATTATGGTCCATTCTGCATATCCAGGCAGGTTTGCCCAACCTTGAGCATGACTCATTTGCTGAAAGAGGCATATATCCACGTCTGACTCAGTACTGGGGAAATAAAGGTAAGACAGCTATTTCCTTAATTAGTCAAAGCTTAAGTAATTGAAAGGGGGAAGGGAGAGCATCTACCCAATCCTGCAGATGCCAGCAGCCTTAGTCTTACACCTTCAGCCATATGCCTATATCCTTGTCCTTCTACTCCAAGGACAATGGAGTGATCTTTAAATTTCAGATCTACTTGTGGCATAGATGTCTAAGTTTCCTAAATATCCATTCTCCAGTTCTAGTAGAGAAATAGAAAACCTGATTTTTAACATAGGCCCATGACTGTCCATGTAAAGACATTTTCCAGTCTTCTTTGTGGCTGGATATGGACATGTGGCTAATTCCTGATGAACGGAATGAAATAACAAGTGTTTTGTATAAGCTTCGGAGACTTTTCTTTAAGAGAGTGATGAAGCCGGGCACCTGGGTGGCTCAGTGGGTTAAAGCCTCTGCCTTCAGCTCAGGTCATGATCTCAGGGTCCTGGGATCGAGCCCCGCATCAGGCTCTCTGCTCAGCAGGGAGCCTGCTTCCCCCTCTCTCTCTGCCTACCTCTCTGCCTACTTGTGATCTCTGCCTGTCAAAAAAAAGAAATAAAATCTTAAAAAAAAAAAAAAAGAGAGAGAGGGAGAGAGTGATGAAGCCTTTCTACCATAGTCTGAATATTTATGTCCACCCAGTGTTCATAAGTTGAATCTTAATGTCCAATGCGAAAGTATTAGAAGGTGGGTCTTTGGGCAGGGGCGGGGGGTGGTTTGTGGGGGCAATTATGTCCTGAGGGTGGAACCTCGTGAATGGGATCAGTGCTCCTATAAGAGACCCCATAGCGCTCCCCAGCCCTCCCACCATGTGAGGATATAGGAAGAGGTCCACTGTCTGCAGCCTGGAAGTGAGCCTTTATCATACTTCTACCCTGCTGGCACCCTAATCTCAGACTTCCAGCCCTCAGAACTGTGAGAAATGAGTGTGTGCTGTTCGTAAGTCACTAGTCTCTGGTATTTTGTGACAGCAGCTCAAAAAGATAAAGACACTTCTCTTCCTTCTTTATCTCTGCTCCCATCTTGCTGCCTAGGAGTATGAATTTGAGAACCACATATAGGAGTGGTTGGAAAAACCATGAATTCTGGAGAAGAGCCACTAGAGTAGTCCTGGTCTATACTGACTCCAGACTTTACATGAAAAATAAACTTTTGTTGTTTTAAAGCTGGTATTAATTTGGAGTTTTCCATTATTAGCCGTCAAGCCTAATCCTAAACGATATGGCAGCCGTGTTTCTCTTTTGCTTAAAACTTATCCATGGTTCCTAATTGGCCTCAGGTAAAAACAAAACAAAACAAAAATAAAAACAAGCAAAAGAAAAAAAAGCCACTCCTTTGGCAAAACATTCAAAGTCCTTATAACTTGTATATTTGATACCATAGTTTAAGCTTTCCATTCATGTTTTTAACAAGCCAGCAATAATACCTAACGGTATGTGGTTCCCTAAGTTTTCACAATTTTTCCTGTCCATCTCTCGACACATGTCAGCTTTTGCTTTGAATGTCAACTACTCTTTGACAGAAAAGTAGCACTTTTTTTGATAAACCACCTCTTACCTTTTGAGCAAATTAATGTGGACCTTCGACTCTCTTCCACTTGTACCTGATCTGTGATCTCCTTAACATCACTTCCACACAGAGAGTTTGTGTTTCTGATTCCAACACTGACTGTTTATTAGAGGGATAGAATAATGCCATGGGCATCTTTAAAACCATAAATGCTGCTAGGCACTTAATAGATGCTGAGAAAGTTCCTTTCCAGTGAATGAATGTTGATCACCCAGCCATCTTCCACTGCTTATCAATTGATTATGACTTTGCCCATTCCTTGAAACTAAGCCTTTGGAGTCCATCTTGATGTAAGCCTAGGCTGTGCCACCTGCAAACTGTATGGGCAACTTTCTTTCCATTTCTGATTATCCTTTAAAATAGGAGAGTAAAAGACCTTTCTTGGTATTTGGGGATTATTATGCACAATACAGTACATGGACTATTTAGCCTGGCCCAGTATTAACCCCCAGTAAATAGCATTACATGGCTTAGAGAAGTCACCCCCAAGGCCACCAGGATTCAAAATAAGAGAGACGAGAAGATACATGTACAGAAGCCAGAAAGCCAATGGCACAGACAACCAGACATAATGCAACAGATGCTAGGCTGGCATTTTGACCTTTGATAAAGCCCTGATGGAACCACTAGATTGCTATCAGATGTTGAGGAAGTCACTTCCAACCCTCAAACCTTGGTACCCCCATACGTATAGCATTGAGTGTGCTGAGTGTCCACCATAACTTTGAGCTGCAGTTCTTTGGCCCCAAATCACCATTCTTATACAATCAAACCACACAAGTTTTGCCCTTAGATGGAGTGCTCTGGCCAGTTTCCACAAATCCCCCACCCCTTACTCACTCACTGTTTTATGGGAAGCAGGGTGAGTTGGTTGCACCTTCAGACTTTGACCTGATGATACATGTTTGTGCAGAGTGGGTGATTGGTTTCATATGGCCACGCGATCTGGCAGCTGGGGACATCTGTTTACACTTAGCACACAGACAGACTTTCCATAGTCAGGAGTCCACGTGCTCCTGGCCAAGCAGGGCTGGCCCCTCTAGGCTGCCTAAGTGGGGAACTTCGACTTGTGTCATATACTCACATGTCAGGAAGAATAACCTAGACATGGAATAATTGGGGTCAGAATCAGCACTTAGGCATCTCTGGAAGCACAAATTGCCAATGGAAATGGGGCAGTTGGACAGAAAAAAACATATTGCACTGATGAGGACAGTTAAGGAAGACCCTGAAGAATGCTTTGTTCCCAGAGGGGAGTCCAGACCTCAGGGATATTGACCCTCATAGAAAGAGACAAATGTCTCAGAAATAGCCTCAGTGTGTGTCCCATGCTCATCATGGGAAGAAACTATACCCTTTGTATGATACTTACAACAGACCTGGATTTTTGCCCCAATGTAGTAGACAACATTCATAGTGGAAGGAGCACTAGTCTTGGAATAATTTGAGCCAGGTTTGTTTTCCAAGTCTTCCACTCACTGTCTGTATCCTTGGGCAAGTCCTACTACTTCTCTGAGCAACAGCTACATCATCCCCAAATGGAGCCCACTTGGGATCAAATAAGATGCTCTCTGCAAGTGTTTTGTCTAATGTGAAATATTATCCAGATCAGGAACTGTTATTGCTATCCAAAGAATATCTCAAGATCTGAGAGATGGAAGTATATATACTTTATTCGACCAGCCAAAACAGAAAATATTCTACAGGTTCCCTAAGTGGTGGTGGTTGTCCACTTTTCACATCAAGGTCTCATCTTCAGGGCTAGGGGTCATGGCCTTACAGAAAAGTCAGTTCTGTTCTCTGAGAGCTGTGGTGGTCATAAAGTCCTGCCAAAGGCCTCCGCTTCCTACTATGGAAGATACTGTGGTCTGCTTTCTCTCCTCTGGAGCCATTGTGTCTTTTATTTTTTCATTTATATCTAGAAATTGCAAAGATTTAACATGACAAATGGTCTCTCCTCTGGAACCCGGCGCAACTCCAGAAACAATGAACAAATGTGCTTCTCCCCTTTCACAAGAAACACCTGGAAATACGTGGCAATAGCAATAGGAGAGAAAATGCACAAACTTTACTGCCCAAGTAGCCTTGGGTTCACTTTTCTCTTCCTCCTCTGTGCGACCTTGAGATTGTTGAATCACCACAGTCACTGCAGTCAGCCTCAGTGTTCCCATCCGTGAAGTGGGGGAAAGCAATACTGAGCAGTGAGGGAATGGTGAGAATTATGTCAGGGATGTATGGAGAGTCTGACACCTGCCTCAACTTAGAGTAGATCCCCAGAAAAGGATAACCTGTTGCTATATTGCTGTTATGACCTACTTTTTGCTCTTAATTCTGATACTCCTCATATTTAACACATGTGACTTACTAAATGTTCAAACAGGCCTTTTTACAGCTTGGTTTGGGTCATTATCAAATAATTTTTTAAGGTTTATTTATTCATTTATTTGAGAGAGAGAGCACATGCACACGTAAGAGTAAAGGGAAGGGCAGAAGGAGAGGGAGAGAAGTAGACTCCCCCTGAGGATGGACACCCCCAGAAAGGGCTCAGTCCCATTCTGAGATCATGAACTGAGCCAAAATAAAGAGCTGATCCCTCAACCAACTGAGCCATCTAGGTGCCCCCAAATCAGCTTCTTGTTCATTAACTGAGGGTCTTCTCTGCCCCAGGCACTGGGCCAGGCACAGTTGAGGACTCAAAACAAAAGCATTCCCTTCATGAAAGAGAAGCAACATCAGGCCATGGCTGTGTTTCCAGAGTAACTGATATATGACAGAAATTTTCACAGGACTTAGAGGTATAATGGAGACTTTTAGTTTTTGAAGTCCCTCCCCCTTTCCTTTTCCAGTTATCTGCAAAATTTCATGAAGACTATTTATCTAGGAAGCATCCGTAAAAGGACTACTCATACTTTTAGGACCAACATACAAATAATTAGGTGGCATCCTCAAACCCCAAAGTGATAATTTACTCTAGCCCAACTCTACAGGGATAATCATTGCAAACAAATGGCCACTCGATAACAACTATTCTTTAAGAACCCAGTGCAACTCCAGAAATGTTGGCCAGATACTTTCAATTTAAAATATGGTCCTGATGTCATATAGCTATCAGCAACAAATCCAAGTTCACTCCACTTATGCCCTTGTCTCTCATAACCTCACCTTGAATACTCCTAAGCCCCACCGCTGACTGCTCTTTCCCTCTCTGCACTCACCCTTACCATTGACCAAGTATGCAGTCTAGACCCCAGCTGTGCCAACCAACTTCCTGTGGTCCCTGAATAAGTCTTGCTCTTCTGTCCCCACGTGCCTAGGCACTGGCTTACACAATTCTCTTTTCTTGGAAAGCTTCTCATCTTCTCTGCCTGTTGAACTCCCACACATTCTTCTTTGAGGATGAGCATAATCATCCGTGTTTATAAAAAACTGTCCTCAAGTACCCTAGTCCTATCTGAGGTTCTTTCCATTGCTTCCCCTCTCTGCCACAAGTGCCAAAACATGTGATCCTTACTGCCATTACACATTTACTCTACTTTTTTTTTTTTTGTAATTTCCTATTAATTTGTGTGTCAGTGGACTGTGAGCTTTTGGGGAACAGAGATCATGCCTTATTCTTCTCTGTGTCATTCATAATATTCCATAAATGGCTTCAGGATGGATGGACAGAAACATAGATAGATGTGAGAGCAGCTTCCAGAACAATAGGTCAAAAGCACACCATCTTTCTCCTCTGAATAATAATTGCAAAAGACCCAGTAAATCATCTAGAACCCTGTGAAATATCTTGGCCATGGCTATGAAGAAGCTTGAAATGGTTGGAATTGACCTGTACATTGTCAAGTTTAATCCTGAATGGTTTGCTCCACTGGACAGCCATTAAAAAGAAAAATTGTGTCTTTTATTTTTTCATTTATTGCAAAGATTTAACATGACAAATGGTCTTCTGCTAATCACCTTATATTATCACAGATAATCCTAACCAATTCCAACATTCTACTCTATATTAAATCTTTTAAGCAACAGAAAATCTTGTGGGAAAGAGAAAAAAAGATATATCTCTGTCCATCTACCTACATAAATATGGAGAGAAAGAGAGAAAGAATGAAATGAAGAGGGAGGTGAGTATGGCTTCATCTTCAGTCTTTTATGGCAGTATTGTACAGTTATCCAGACCCATAGTACTGAACAACACTTGGTCTTCCCCGTGAATCTCTATTGACTGTTGCTGGGCTCATCAGTCTCTCTCACTCTTTTGTGGAAGTCTGCTCTGAATGAGAAAAAAGACTGTTCTACCAAAAATGCCATAATAGTCTGTCCAGGCATAACTGATGCCTGGTGTGCAGGCACAAAAGGCTGAATCTCTCTCTGTCTCAAACACACGTGAACTTCTATCCAGCTAGATCCTTTCCCCTTTAGGAACACTGTCTCTGTGACTCTCCAAACCTAGCAAAAAAAAATTTAATTTGAAGTCTCCAACAAATAATTCTTGCTTAAACAGCCTAAGCTAACCTTTTCTTGCTGTCTCTGATCTGGGAAAGGATTTGACCAACAAAGGCGCACACACAAAGACATGTAGACATGCACAGTAATCATGGTGTGTTTCAAACTACCCCATGAAGACAATCATGTTTTCCTTAGTTTGACAACACTATCAACAAACTCTCTCAAAGCAGAACGCAGCAGGGGCACCTGGACGGCTTAGTTCGTTAAGTGTCTGCCTTCAGCTCAGGTCATAATCCCAGGGTCTTGGGACTGAACCCCACATTGGGCTCCCTGCTCAGGAATGAGTCTGCTTCTCCCTCTGCTCCTACCCCCTGCTCATGCGTACTCACGTGCTCTTTCAAATAAATAAATAAAAATTTTAATTAAAAAAAAAGCAGAACATAGACTTGATGGCTTCTTCCTGATGAATTCATACCTCTGCTTAAGGAGGTATCCTCTGTATAAGGCATCTTATCTAAAAGAGCCCCCTTCACTCTACATCTCTTGTCTATGCTTTAGTTTGTCTTATTGCTCTTAATAAAGGAAGATCCAAGAGAATGGAAACTTTGACAGTTGTGTTTATTGTCATATATCTTGAATCTTGAACTCCTAACTCATAGTAACTGATGGATAGATAAATGGAGATATATATTAATATCTATAATGATAGGTGGCTAGCTAGCTGGATGCATACATACATACCTACAGACAGACAGACATAGATACTTAGATAGATAACCCAGTCTAGCTCTTATAAGCTGTGTGACTTTGGAAAAGAGACTTGATGCCTCCATGCCTCAGTTTCTTCATCTCATTTCCCCCGAGAACCTACAGGACCCCATACCAAGTGCCAGGAGTAAAGGAAGTGCTCAGAGAGGAGATCCCTTGTCAGCTTGGTTTCTCCTGACCTCATCAGCCTCACCTCTTACTCTTTCCACCTAGTTGTACAGGCTGTCTTTCAGCTTCTGCAACATGCCAACATCTTGCCCACCACGGAGACTGGCCTGGGACAGTCATCACACCTTTTTTCACCTGGCAAATTCACCTTATAGAAAGAGTCCATCCCTCCATATCATCTTTGAAGAACTCAATTCCCTCATTATTCTTTTTCTCATCACTTTGTATCATTTCTAACAATCATTTGTGGTTAAATGTTTCCTCCCCTACAGGGGCACAAGTACAGGAGATATATATGTCTTATCCAACATTTTTAGATCCAAAAGGCTTAGAGCCTTGCCTAGAGTGTAACAGACCTGGATAAACATCTGCAAAATTAATCAGTGCTTCTGAAGATGGTCATAACTACCTTATAAAATCTCCTGAAAATTAAAACAAACTCATCTAGAATTGATGGAGCCATAGAGGTGGTATCCATAGCAAGGGAATTTCTCAGCAGTGTGGCTGTGCTGTGCTCAGGAGAGTTGTGCTTAATAAATGCTAGCCAGTATAAACACATTAGTCTTGACATCATTACCATCTCTTCATAAATGTCTGGTAAAATTTAGCTATTCTGTTAGAATGTTAACGCATATTTGAAATCTGAAATATTGCATTAAAACGGTACTTTCAATTGTTTTGCTATTTTAGATTTTGGCTGCCATTGACAAAAGCCATTTTTCTTGATATCGACTATATAGTTGAGTTGTTAAGAAAGACCCATTCTTTAGGATTTGGCTAGAATTCAATGATTTGACTCTTTACTCTGATTGGTGCTGAAATAAGTTTGTACCAGGCAAGGTGTTACGATCCGAGCTAGCTTTTCTACCCCAGGTTGGCGAGAAATACTAAAAGTAATAGATCCATTCCCATACCCTCCCCTCTCAAGGCTCAGCTGATTTATCCGGATAAGATCAAATAAGAAAGAAGAAGAGCAGAAGCAGAAACAGCCTATGAAATGATGTCCCTGGGTCTTTGTCTCTGATTTGGGTTCTGGGTGATGACATTTTAGGAACTCCATGGTTCTGCATGACTCCTGACCCCTGGCATCTGGTGCAAGAGCCCTGCTTCTGCTCTCCTCTTGGTGGCTGACACAGTGTTGGCCCAGCCACTTTGCTCTGCTGACTCACTGTCAGCAGGTGTGACAACTGGCTAAGCAGATCCGCGTGCTGACCTCAGAAAGTAGTGAGGAGACTACTGCCAAGAAAGACCTATGTCTTTGGGTGTCAGGAGGAGAGGAAAGGCTCAGAGACATCTGAATGTCCCTTGACATTTGACAGCATCAATCTTAGTCCATAAGGCTAATTTACAGTTTTATAAGCAAACTGTAAAATGGGTTCAAGCCTGAACCCTAATGCAACCCCTTTCTCAACAGAACTCTGTCCCCCTCCAATGTAACTGGTTTCCAAATTTGAAGGGAGGTAGAGTGGTAGAGAGATGCATTTAGCAATTTAAAACTAATAAAAGAAAAAAAAAAGACAATCAAATGTCCCAAAATGTGTGTCCTCTGCAAAATGTGACTTCCTATATACAATCAACTACTCCCTGTCTGCTAATAACTTACTGACATAACTTGCACTGTGCCTTGGTCCTCTCTGCACCTTGGTCTCTTCTCTAGTTAAAGAAGAAGATCAGAACCTTTCAGTCTTCACTCTTGTGTTCCAGGACCTGCAAAACGTCTTAGGAAAATGCAATTAATTACTACCTCTAGTAATCAGTGTTTAAATGGCACAGAGAACACAATTGAGAAAGCAGGAGTGGTTTGTTTTTTGGTTTTTTTTTTTTTTTTAGGTCCAGAAATAGCTACCACACTATTTCATCAAACTGCTTTAACATGTTTTCTTTCCATCTGCTCTGACGGTTCTGTCACCCAATACTTATAAAAATTCTACTTGACGTGGTAGAGAATAAGACTCCATGCATTCCTGTGCATCAAAATATACTGTTCTCTCTTTAGTCCTGGACAAATCCAAGACCTACGAAGACTCAGAACTATTTTTTTTTTTAATAGAAATTGAAAGGTATTATACAGTGGAGTGGTGAAATAGGAGCTGGAGAGTTGCCCAAGATGTTAAAGAGACCAAGAGATGTGTGTTCATTTGAAGGCCACAGCATCTCTGTAGGGGCTGGAGCATTGGCTGGGTGCATCTGCTGTCCCAGGGGTATTAGAGTATATATGCGTGTTTGTGTGTGCTCATACACTTTTGTATGTGCTCTTTCCTTTATGATGTGGCAGATAGGATCTCTGAGTTGCCACAGCCTCCAGGATGCAGAGACGGCTGCTTCTCTGGTCTCGTCTGTTCCCGCCTGCACTGCTGTCTTCTCAGCATCTCAGCTCCCTTAAAAATCCTTACCTTATAACCATGCGCCAGGCCTCTAGACCATCCCTGACTCTGCCATGCCACCCTTTCTTCAGGCCCTGATGTGCCGTAGTTGCTCAAAGATCCAGCTGGGCTGCAAACCCCACGTGTGAAGAGACCGGAAAATTAATTCTGTGTAGACAGCATAAGGCACGAGGTGTCAGAAGACACAGGTTCTGACCCCAGTCCTCCTAACACCCCAGAAGCTGTGGATGTCTTTCATCCCTTCTCAGGGCTTCAGCCTCCTGAACTGCCAATTTAGGGATGATGGTCTTTGGACAGGCCTACTCTCTTGGTCACTGCAAAAGTTCAGTGAATGGGCCAGGGCTTTTAGAATGGTACATCTTTTAATAACCAAAAGGTATTATATTGGTAGTAACACTTTTAAGACTGGGGTGGGCTATAAACCCTATAAAGGGCTTTATCGTAAGTGATCTCACTTTATATAAATAGAAATTATGTGCTATCTTGGGATGCTTTGGAACTGGATAAAAGCATAGATCTTCTTATTAAGTTTTCTTAGAAGAAAGGAAAACCCCCACCAACAACATTCCTTTGCAGGCCTGAAAGATGTTTGGGGGAATGAGGACATTGCATTTTAATATTAAATCTCATTAAAAGAAAGTTATTCTCTGCTTGGTTTCCTTTCAATCCTTTGGTTTATTTCAAAGACACAGGCTTAATTTAGTGTCCCTTAAACTCTTGTTCATATCCTTTATTAACAAAGAAACAAGATGCCTGAGGCTTAGAACTTTCTACAGGCCACATAGTCTAGATAAAAGTTAGATTGAAAGAAAATTAGATTTTGAGTTGTTTTTTTTTTTTTTTACTAGAGATATTTATTGTCCATTTACACCATAAAAACTTTTCTTTTTAAAATAAGTGTATGCAAATTCAAAGAATAAACCATTTCGAGAAATGCATTAATATGTAACAGGCATCTGTCACAACATAGATGGACCTTGAGGGCATTATGCTAAATGAAATAAGCAAGAGAGGGAAAGACAAATACTTCATGTATCCCTTATATGTGGAATCTAAAACAAACAAACAAGTTAACCTCAAAGAAACTGAGTAGAAAATGGGTTACCAGAGGCTGAGAGGGTAGGAGAGATGGGGGTTAGTAGGATACAAACTCCCTGCTATAAGATGAATAAAATCTGAGAATCAAATATAAAACATGCTGACCCCAGTTGAAACATTATATTATAAAATTGAAATCTAATAAGAGAGTAGACGTTAAACGTTCTCTCACATACACAGATATATGAATATGTGAGCTGATGATGTTAATAAACTAGATCATGTGAATATTTTCACCATGTATCCATATATCAGATCACTGCAATGTATACTTTTAAATTCTTACAATTTTATTCATCAGTCATACTTCAATAAAGCTGGAAAGATATATCATAGACTTGATGGTAGGCAGATGTAGTACTGATCATGATTGTGTATGAGGTAATCTATTCTTCCGTGGCTTAAGCAATAGTAAATGTTTTTACCTCTCCCAGGTTCTGAAGGTTAGGAATTTGGGTGGGGGGATTCTGGCTCATAGTCTCTCCTGAGATTGCACTCAAGATGTCAGGCAGAGCTACAGTCATCGGAAGGCTCGGCTGGGGCTGGAGGATCTGCTTCCGGGGCGGATGGCTCACATGGCTGGCAAGTCAACGCTGGCTGTTCGTGAGCAGGTAGGTTTCTCTACAGTGCCGCTTGAGTGTCCTTATGGCAGGTCTGCTGGTGCAATCCCCTCCCCACCCCCACAGCAATTGAGCTGAAAGATCAAGGTGGAAACAACAGTGTCTTTTATGAAGCTGGCCCCAGAAGTCACATGCTGTCACCTTCACGGCATCTAGTCAGTCACATGAATCAGCCCTGTTCAGTAGGGGAGGGGTACCACACGGGACTACCACACGGGACTTCCACACGGGGTGGGTAGGAGGAGACAAAGATCACCCAAGTGACTGGCTTCTACACCGTCATAAACCAGGGACTGAAGTTTGAGAAATATTGATCCAACCTAAAGTTACAATTTTACAGAGAGGCAACAACTGAGTGTCAGAAAGGGAGACAACATAACCAAGGCCAGCCAAACATTTTTGGCAGAGTGAAGGTTAGGATCAAGAGGGCCTGGTCCTCAGCACAGTGTAATTCCCCTCCATATTGCACAAGCAGACATTCCCTTTGGCCTTCCAAACTCTAGGAGAAATCTAACCCTCTCTCAGGGCAAGACTTTTCCCCAGCCTCCAACAGGAAGCTGATGCTGCAGCCAATTACTGGGCTCTCAGACACCCCATCTGGGGCTGGGTCCAGGCATGTTAGCTGATTTTGAAGACAGATAGTGAATCTGGGGTCAAAGGTCATCTGCCCCCCACCCCCACCCCAAGATTGCAAGCTAACTATCCACAGGCTGTGTTCAGCCTCAGATACATCTGCTTGGACTAAGCAGGGCATTGTTAGTTTGTTTTAATTTTTTTAATGAGTTGTTAATTGGTTGTGAAATCAGGATATTTCACATAAAAATCTAGATATGAGGTTTCCCTTGAAATAATTAGAAGTGCTGACAATGCCTGGTCTATTTTTCCTCCCCAGTAACCCTGTGCTAGGGCTGTGTTTTTGGCTATGCATGATCCCTCATGCACTGTGGTCCCTGCCATTCCTCTACTTTCCTAAATTCCTTTCTTATTTTCCACAAGCCATTGAACTGACTATTCTCTACTTTCCCATTTATAGGTAGCTAAACTGACACCTTGACCATTGGTGGGCTTACATTTATTAGACCACTTTCCCAAGGCCACATGGCTGGTGAGCAGTAGGGTAAAGATCATGGTGGGTTATGTTCCTGACGCTCTTCCCAAGATACTCCTCTGCATTTCTCATAAATCAGCTTCAAAATACCCACAGATATTCTAGATTACTCAGCTAACGTGACTCCCTTTCTCTCACTGCGCTTTTAGCCTAAAGAAGGTCTCACATTGCACTGCTGAACGGGGGATATTTCAGGAAAGAGGAATCATGCAGCTCAATTTCAACCCATTACCACAGTATGGAAAAGGAGATTTTAAAGTTGACAGATATCTCCATTCTAAAGGAGGGATAGCAAATAAAGCGTAGTAGAGAGAGAAAATGCAAAGACATGAAACCACTCAAGTCCTGGGAAATAATTGGCAACAGTCCCTACACATCACAGATTCCAAACTATCCAACTACCAGGCTCTTCATCTTAAATCTTTCAATTTGCCATTTATTATTACTAAAAATAAGTTATTTTAAATCTTTCAAGGAAGTTTCTTACTTCCCCATTTCCTGACCTTTATGAAGTCACCATCTTGGCCTACACATGAAAGGCAAGTGTTTTAAGTAAATTGCATATAAAAATGGTGGAGGAGAGGGAATGAGGGAGATTTTGGCACACTGAAAACTCCCTGTGAGAGATGATCATGAAAGCCAGTCTCAACAGCTGCTCTGGTGATCAATACAGAGAATTTAGATTCCCCAGCACCAACTGGCTTCTGCCAAGGTCACGGGCTTGTGTCCAAATGCCCTGAGCTGGGGGAGGTGATTTTGCTTCCCAGGCCCCGGAGCTCAGATCAGGTTTCACTTGTGAATCTGCAAGGATTGGTGAGTTCAAGAGGTGGGGGTGCCCTCTGACCTCCACCACAGAGCCAGGAGTCCTGGCAGACCTGGGGAGCCAGCGCACTGCTCCCCAGCACCATGAGGCAAGGGTGAAAAGGTATGTTTGTCACAGAGCACTGGGCATGCTGACTCACCTTTCTGGACCCTCATCCCTTCACTTCCACACCAAAATCCCAGCACTTCCCCCTACCTCACGTCAAGGAGTTTTGGATTTCCTCCGTGGAGTTCAGGACTGAGCCCTGGGGACAGGTCAGCTAGGCGTGGTGCAGATAGAAGGATTCTTTCCTCCAAGTCACGTGCAAGTCAGAGCTACGTCTGGGCAGCAAGGAAGGAATGAAATGAATTAGAAAATTGTATCTCCCTTCATTTATTCCTTATCACATTCTATGTTGTGCTCCGTGCAGGGGGAGATGAGAAAGATCAGGAGGATTAAGTACCAAATGGACAGAGGAGTGGAGGTGTATCAGACAAAGAGCCAGAGTTAACGCCTGGTGGTGAGAGCAATTCGGATGCATTTAGGGAATTAAAGGCAACTCCATACAAATAGGGGGAAGAGGGTAGGTGAATAAAGGTCTTAAAAGGTCTGGTAATGTATTTTCTAAGTCCATTGGGAACACAGTGAAATGTTATCACCAGGGGGGGTAACACGTGGAGCTGGAGTTTAGGGAATACCACTAGTCCTGCCACGTAGGAAATGAAACACATAGCTGGCCTCAAACCCACCATAAATGTCTTTGTTGAGAAATAGAATAAAATCAAGGTAAGGAATGGGCTGAGGCTACAGCCTTTTGGGCCCTCAGTCCAAAGCAGGCAGAGCCATTCAGGATTTCTACTCCTGTGGGATGAACAGGGAATAAAGCTCCATAGGAGGAAAGGCTCAAGACTTCAGTCAGGCTCCCTGCCAAAAAGCAAAAGCAAGGGAAGAGACTGAGATTCAATGGTGATGTCTCCAGTGCCTGATCAAAACAGAGTGGCATGTGGGGATCCATCCCTCCAGCCAGGAATCTAGCTGAACCACACTGTACGCTCCCTTGAGTAACTGATCAGAATATATCCAGTGTGTCTGTGGAGCAGGAATCTCAAATGGAAACAGAGTTCTGATCGAAGGAAACATCACAAATCTTCTGGAGAAGAGGGAAATATATCAGAACAAAACAGAACTCCTTCCTCAGATAGTCCTGCAGGACCAAATTACAAAACATGTGAAGGAGCTAATCTTTTTTTTTTTTTTTTAAAGATTTTATTTATTTATTTGACAGAGAGAGATCACAAGTAGGCAGAGAGAGAGAGGAGGAAGCAAGCTCCCTGCTGAGCAGAGAGCCCGATGAGGGACTCGATCCCAGGACCCTGAGATCATGACCCGAGCCGAAGGCAGCAGCTTAACCCACTGAGCCACCCAGGCGCCCCTGTGAAGGAGCTAATCTTAGAAAAAGAAAGCGCATCATTCAAAACCAAAATGAAGTAAAAATTAAAAATAACACCAAACCATATTAAAGTCAAGAATGGAATGATAACCAGGAGGTAAATAAACAACAAAGGACAATTTTCTAATCTATTAAAGGACTTTCATTAAGTAGGGTTGTAATACTCAAAGGGATAATAAAGAACAAAAAATTCTGAACCAAAAGTAGGTAAGTGGCAACAGAAATAGTGAATGAAAAAAGGAATCTAATAGAAAATTTGTAAATTAAAAAAATAATTAAAATGAGTTTTATAACTTAATATAGGATATATCTATATTAGACTGGTAGAGTAAAAAGAAGAATGAAAAGTCAATTAAAAGATAATGTCTTTCATCAGATTCAAGACACCATCAATTTTAAGATGCATCTTTATTTCATGTTCAATTAAAAAAAATTTGCTGAGGTCATGAACTTTGGATATGCCAACATGACTAGACCTCAATAGTGTCTCCATGTAGTCAAACACTGGTCTAGAATCTGTTGTGAAGTGATTTTGCATATGTGATTAGTCTTTCATCAGTCAATTACAAATTAATCATAAGAGAGACTCTTGGATGGGCTGACCTAATCAGGTGATTCCCTTAAAAGAGAGCTTAGGAGCTCCTTCAGTCCAGAGACTCTAAACAGCTTGAGGTTCCAGCTTGCTTGTGAAATTCCATTTCTGGGGACTTCAGACTTGCTTAGCCAACCCCCACAATTTTTGAGACAATTCCTTACAATAAACAAATCTTTCCACCTATATCCATTCACCTATCTATCTGAACAAGGGGATATATATATATAGTCTCTAATCATCCATCTATATGGATATATACAGATACTATATTGAACTACACACAACACTGATGAATTTACATCATAATGATGAGCCAAAGAAGACAGATAAAAAGAACCCATAGTTCAAAACAAGAACAATTAGTCTATAGAGTTGGAAGTCAGGATAGCAGTTATCCCAGGGTTTGGGCAGAGCTGTAGAGTGAAAGGATAGTAGAGGGCTTGGGTTTGTTGTTAATGTCCAATTGCTCCATCTGGGAAGGAGAGGCAGGCTCCACGGAAGGCTACCTTTGAGAAAATTCACTGATCTGTGTACTTGTGATGTATATACTTCTCTGTGTGTATGTTATTCCACAATCAAAGTGATTCTTTAAAAAATGCCACTGGATCACACATGTTGTGAACTTTAAATGACAGCTGCTTGGGAACTCGGAAGTCACCTGTTGTGTGTGTAGAGTGGGGAGGGGGATGCTGCTGATTGAGAAAACCAAAGGGCAAACATATGTCCTCCCTTCTCACTATTACTTTAGGATTTTTGCCTTTATAAATGTGTCTAATATGACATGAGAAGACCAAATATTTTAGATTTATATTATACAGTTTTAAATATACTGATTAGTGTATATGTTATGATACTTTTAGAGAATGTAACTCCTTTTTGTAGCTTTTGTGATCACTGATTATAATTAGGGATTATATCAAAGTACCTCTAAACTACAAACAATCAAATACAAAAATCAACAATTAAAAGGATAGTTTTTAAAATATGTTTGGAAAATTTGAAAATACTCCTAAATATTAGAACTTCTGAGTTGCCAAAAAAGTGGTACTTAGAAGAAAATTTATTCCCTA
This sequence comes from Mustela putorius furo, assembly GCF_011764305.1. Lineage (NCBI taxonomy): Eukaryota > Metazoa > Chordata > Mammalia > Carnivora > Mustelidae > Mustela > Mustela putorius. The sequence goes on along the minus strand of NW_025422439.1, from coordinate 645,686 downwards.
ATAAATTTTAAGTAAGACTGAAAATAATGTTAAGCATTCAACCCAAGAAAGTACAGGTAAACATTTGAGATTAATGAAGAAGAAAGCAAAGAATCAAAAGAGAGAATCAAACAAAACTCAACTCTGGCTCATAAAATAACAAATAAAACCCCAGCAAGAATGAAGGAGTAAAAAAAAAAGAGAGAGAGACAGAGAAAGAGAGAGAGAGAACAATCCCAAAAATGTAGTAACAAAGTGCAGACATAGATAAAAATAAAATAATATTTTTAAAATAATAAGAAATTAATAGAAAATTTATACTATTTTTGTAGATATTTCAAGTTTGTGTATTTTCAAATACACAAACTTGAAAATGTAATAGTAGTAAAAAACTTTTGGGGAATCTTACAAATTATGAAAACTGACTCAAGAACAAACAAATTCCTGCACAAAATTAGTTATTGGATAAATTTAATTGGTAATCAATGTTTTCATACCAAAAAAAACGACTAAATGAATTCATGGTCACTTTTTACTAATCTTCAAGGACCAAAGAACTCTTCACTTATTCAAAATATAAAAAGGCAGTGCAAGAATAAAACATATAGCTCAATTTCACTTATAAATGGGGATGCAAAAAAATAATTTAAATATTTTAATATATGGTGTACCAACAACAGCAATAATAATAACAATGAAATATCACATCCAGATTATGTTTACTGCTAGCCCAGGAATACAAAGATGTTTTAGTTGGAATAAAATCTATCAGTTTAATCCACAATTTTTGAATATTAATTACAACAGACATATCATCTCTTAAGTGAAGAAAAAACATTTGATACAATTCAACCTTCAGTTATGAGGAGAAGGTCAGGAAAAGTAGAAATACAAAGAAATGTATATAAAAGCTTCATCAAAAATATACAATAAACACTGTTTTTCATCCTTATGCTAGTTTTTCAACATTTAGTTTGTGATAGGCATGGTTTAACTATTATCCATCTGTCTATAGACACAGAGAGAGAAAGAAGAATATAAGGATATCTATACATCCCAAGTCACACAACTTTCAAGTGACAGAGCCTAATTTCAGATCCACTTGACTCCAGAGTTGCATTTTTAACCACTATGCTGTGTGACCTCTCTGTGATGGAACACTAGAAGCAATCCCTTTAAGATCTGGAAGAAGCCAAGAAGGCCTGGTGTAACCCCTACTATTCAACACTGTCCAAGAACCCTAGCCAATGCAATAAGAAAAGCAAACAAACACATGATTAAAAAAAAAAAAAAAAAGAATAACCAGAGATAAAAATGGCCTTAAGTTGCAGACAATATCATTAGAAAATTACAGATGAACTATGAGAAAAGAAAGAGAATTCTACAAGTTGCAAGATCAATTCACAAATCTACTAGTGTTCCCAGAAAACATTCTATCTGTTTAAAAAAATGTAGTGGAAATTAAGGATATTTTCATAATAGCAAAACAAGCTGTAGGACTCTTAAAAAGAATTCTAACCAAAATGTAAATAAATGTTTAGGAGGATATTGTAAGGAATTTTTGAAGGATATAAAAGGAAGCCTAAATAAATATTTATACAAGAGAAGATTAAGTATTGAGAACGTCTCTATTCTTCCATCAAAATCTGTATAGTCATTCCAACTTCAGTGAAAATCTGAAGTCAGAGCTTGCACTCCTTCTGTGGAAGAATAGAGAAACAAAAAATTGTTGAAGAAGCATAATTCAGAGTGCCAAAACCAGATATCAAGACTTATTCTAACAGTATAATATTCAAGACAATATGTTATTAATATAAGAGGGAAAAACAAATCGTTGTAACAGAATCAAGCTCATTGAAAGAGACTCTTGGATTATAAACAAATGCAGAAAGGATAGACTATTCAATATTCAATAAATGGTACAAGGACAATTGGCTTTCCATCTGGAAACAAAATTAGAACACTAGAACAAAATAAATTTTAAGTAGATTAAAGATCACAATGTAAAAAGTAAAACTTCTATAAGATAATGATTAAAAAATACTCCGAATCAAGGACTTACTGAATCAGCCTCAAAAGCTCAAGCCATAAAACCCAAAAATTGTGATAAATTTTTCAGTAGAACTAAAATTCTTTTGCATGATAAAGATATCAAAATGTAAACAATATGTCATAGTCTTGGAGAAGTTATTTATAAGTTTTGTTAGCTTTGACTGACAAAATATTAATATGCAGAATATACAGGGTAAAAATTTCTCCACATCAATAAAATAAATACTAAAAAATAAAAAAAAAAGTAAAGGCATGAACAGGCAAGTTCTGAGAGAGAAAATACCAGGATTCAGTAAAAAGTACATAAAAAGAAAATTATTCTCACTAATAAATGTAAGTTCAAACATAACCAATAAATCTGAATCTTTTTCTAACAAATGCAAGTATAGAAAATGAAACACTTGTCAAACCCATCCTGTTGTTACATATCAGTATCAATCATGGATAAGGATGTAGAAAAATGGAAATTCTCCATGGAGTGCTATTAAAAAGGTAAATTTGTACAGCAATGTCAGAGAGCAACGCATTTGATATTATCTAGTAAATATAAATATAAGCCTATTGTGACCTGGAAATTCCATATCTGGGTGTTCACTCTACACAAAGAGATGTGTACAAGGGTCCCTATTAATTGCAGTGTTGTTTGTGATTAGGAACAATTGAAACCAACCTAAATGTGTTCCAGTAGGAGAGTGGATATATTAAATTGTAGGATATTCACATGAAGCACTCCATAGAGCCATTCAAAATGAATAAGTTTTATCTACATGTATCAACATAGCTAATTCTCAGAATACAGTGTTGTACTGAGAAAAGGCAACTTACAAAAGAATACATATTGTGTGATACAATTATGTCAAGTTTCAATGCATGTAAAACAATACTTTATATTCCTTTTATGGATGCCTATATGTCATTTTAAAAGTTGCTAACATTAAGTAATGCAGTTATTCATTATACTACTTGATACTTTTCCCTATGTTTGTATTATTTTACAATACAAAAATCTTTTTATAAATTAAATGAATTGGAGAGGGAAGAGCTCTATACAGGGGGAACACTTAGGTCATTCAGTATTTTAGGCGAAGCACAGTGGTGATTTGGGCCATGATGGATGGGTAGTGGATGGTGGCAGGGTAGGGGAGGCCGCCACATGTTAGGGAACATCACAAACCAAGAAGACCGAGGGCAGAAAACCCCATCCCCAAACTTTGGTCCTGAGATCACACTGGTAGCAATACTCAGTGTATAGAATCAGTAAGGAACATTCCTGTTCCTCCTTTCATCAAAATCAGGAAAATATTGTTATCAATTTAAAAACATATCTTGGTTCTTGTGTGCACTTAAGAGTTTAGTAAGAATTTGGTATAAGAGGAAATTGACTTCAGTAAGCAGCAAGTAACTTCTGAGTGGATAATGGTCAATGACCTGCTTTCAAGGGGAGGCATTAGTCATAGAATCAATAGACCAGGGATTTAGAGCAGCAGAATGGAAGGACCCATGTCGAGGCATAAAGTCTTCATTTCAGAAGGAGGGAGCCTTTGTCTACCAAATCTTGAATGCCCAAGAAGGCATTTGACCCACTGTTCAGCCTTTAAGCAGATCAGTGTCTGGACCACTCATATTAGATGTTATGCTCCCCTTGACAGTTTCACAGAAATAGTCCAGCATCCATCCAATAGACCTGTGTTCACTTTCTGGATTTGCATTCATGAGCTCTATGACTCTGAGCAAGTTATGTGAGCTTTCTGAGTGTCAGTGTCCTTACCTGTAAAGTGGAAATAATCATAGTATCTCCTCTAAGGTTTATTATAAGATGTCAAATAAATGTAATATAAAGCCATCCAGTAAATCACAACTGTTCAATAAATGTTAGTTGCCATAAGTTTCCATTACCTCTGTTTCTGGTAGAAAGGACCTAAATCCAAAGCAAATCTAATCTCTCTCCATCTCTTGGCAGCTCTCTGTGCAATATAGTTCCACTGCCCTAAACCTTCTGAATTTTCAGTTCCATCGGGAAGAGCGAAGAGTTGAGCTAAGTCTCCTGTTATATGATTCTACTCTCAGGGTCAGTCCAGGTCAGAAACCAGGGCATTAGAGAGCCTCTGCAGCCCTTTCCTGATATTCACACAGGAGCAGCCACTCCACAATTTTTTAGTATGCCAAATGCCAGAAGTCTTGAATATATCTTGTAACACCATATGTCTCAGTCCTTAATAGATCCTTTGAAGATTATAACAGCTTGCTGGGTTCATCCTTTTAGTTTTTTAAATTAAATGTTTAAGATGCATTTGGGTGGCCAACTGCAAACCTCCTCTTTGCATTAATTATTTGCAGACATTGTGGCTATGAGTTAAGGGGTGGAGGGTGCTAGAAAAATCCATGCCACTTGTTCTGCATCAGGACATAGTTGAGTACACATATTTACAAGTGTGTGAGCTCAATATAAAAGCTTAACTTTGTCCAAAATATTAAATATGTTTCCTGACACCTTAGAAAATGGAATTAAATTCAAAACATCCTAGAAATACTAAAGAAGTCCATCACACAACAAGAGGATAGCATCCAAAGGGAATAAATAGTTTCCATATGCCAGGCACTCTGCTAGGAACTTTATATGGATCAGCCCATTTATTAATCCTCATCTCTCCACTAAGAAGTTGCTATTACTGTTATCCTCATTTTACAGATGAAAATCCCGAGAATCAGAGGGTTGGACTGAGTTGCCTAAGGTCGTCCATCTGATGGGTGGCAGAGCCCCCCAGAAAAGCCAAGTGGTTCCGCTTCTAGAACCAAAGTGCCTTCCTCTACTGGAGCTTCGAGAAGAATGGAAAGGGAAGTAGAGGAAAGGAACACGTGCAGAAGACTGCACGATTGCCAACGCTGTTCTAACTGCTGTGCAGGCCTCTCAACAATGCCAGGAAGAGGGCATTATGATGATCATTATCCCCCTTTTATAGGTGGGGAAAGTGAGGCTTGCCCAAGAAAATCTAACCACCTGGGGCAGAGTTGGATTTGTAACACAGGGTCCAGGCCCTTAGGCACTCTGCTGTCTTACCTGTTGAGAGAGAGTGCAGCACATAACAAAGTTTTCTGCAAATGTATGGTATCCAGAGTCCTTCTGATATTGTCTGTTCTGTTGAGAATGGTATCCCTTGGCCAAGCAGTTGATACTCTAAATTGTAAGAGAAGAAAAGGCCCAAGACTTTTAGTCCAAATAGGACCCAAGACCCAGAGATGGGAGTGGCTTACTCAGTCAAAGGACCAGTCAGTGGTAATGCTCTATAATGCTGAATCAAGCCTCTGTGTCCCCTGGCCTGAAGGCTCTGTAGTCATGGGGAGGAGGATCAAAGGACAGAATTGCTGTTCTAGGCAGAAATACTGTAATGGAAACCATTTCGCAGGCTGGGGCAGCAAAAGCCTTCCCTCCTCATCACATTTTAGCTCTGGGCAGAATCTGTGACTCATCTGGGCCATTTGGATGTGTTTCTTCCACAAAGCCAGGCTATCCTGGTCGGAGTCCCAGGAGGAAGACAGAAGGAATCAGGGGTCTTCCCTACTCCAAGAACAGAGAATGTGTCCGTCTATCAAGAAGTAACTGAAAGGCCCCTCAAGTACTCCCCTGTAGCCACCAAGAGAGTATGGACCTGAGCTGTCATGGCATCACTCATTCAGTCATTTCAAACATGAAGAAAGAGTAGCTCTGGAGATTGAAGTTGTAGGGACAAGGGAGTTTTTAAGTTAGATTGATTTGCACTCAACCCTGTTTCCATCTCTCACAAAAGGAATGAGTCATTCACTTGTGTGGCCCTGAGCTCCGTCATTTATGGAACAGACATCACAAATGCCTCCCTTGTAGAGTCACTGTGGGGCTTCAACAAAATCAAGTGGGAAATATTTCTAGCAGAGAAGCGGTGCTTAATAAAGGTTGAATTTGTCTCCTCTTGATAAGGCTGAACCAAAGACAGTGAAAACTATTTGGAGGGTAAAGTAGGCCAAATACACCTCAAAAAGGAGTTTGTATGTGTGGTTAAGCTAAAGATGTTGCGATGGAAATAATTTCACACAGATCCTTATGAAACGGGGTAGGAGTGTCAGAGTCAGGGGAAAGAGAATGAAAGGTGCTTCATCACTGGCTTTGATGATGAATGAAAGACCACATGCTAAGGAACGTAGGTGATTGCCAAGATCTAGAGAATACAGGGAAATGGACTTTTCTCCAGAGCTTTCAGAAGAAACATAGCCTGCTGAAATTTTGTAACCCCATGAGACTGACTTTGGACTTCTGATTTCCCAAACTATGAAATGATAAATTTTTAAAATCAAATTTGTGCAATTTGTTACATCAGCAACAGGAAACTAATGCATTAGGGTGTATCACAAGCATTCACTCCCACATTCAGGGCAAACCTGCAGCACAGGGTAAGTAGGTATAACCTGGTGCCTCAGAGCCTGAGAATACACATGAGGTCGCCAGTCCATCAGTGGGCAAATGTGACAATTCCTAACTAGTCCCCAACAGCATCATCAGTTCCCCATAACGTAGCCTTTATTTTTATTCTTATTCTCATTTTTACTTTTATTTTTTGTTTTCTCTTGTTCCTTGAAACATTCTCCAGAAGGAGCCCACCCAGTTTCTCTGACATCCTCCATGAGCAAATGGTTTTTGGAGGAAAGTTTTTGAGTGCCATGGACACAGGCACTCTCAGCGAGAGCCCCGCTTCTCTCTGGTTGTCCTCTTACCCCAGTTTTGCTCCACAAGCCTTACCAATGGTGTCACCGAGCTCTGGAACTAATAAGGAGAGAAATCCTTGCAGTGAATTGACAGATTTGGTGCCTGTTCCCAAAGTTGCATTGCTTCTTCCAGAATCTTTGAGTTTGTCATAAACATGAGTCCTCCTACTTTAGAGATCATTCCCGCACTATCTACTGAATCAGGACATCTCCTCTCTCACCTTTGCCCCTTCTTTCTTGCCCTTTTCCTGCCCAAATCAGAATGTCTCCCTCTTTCTTCTGGTTAAAAACTGAAATTTCCATGGAAATTTGTTATCCATGGATAACAAATTATGCAAATAAACTCTTGGTAGGGAGTGGTATTGCTATGCCAGAAATATACGAATCCCAGGTCCAGCCTCTGCACACCCTATTCCATAATGATAGACGTATTCTGCTTTTGAGTACATTTCCCCCTCACGAAGACCCTGTAGGTGCCCCATGCACTGCCCAGATAAGTGTGACTGGTCAGGTTTCAGGGTTATTCCAGTCCCCCCATGTCAGTTTCCTACTGTACTCTGATTTCTGATTGTAAATGAACTAGACTAACTCAGGATGAATATAGCACCTTCTGCAAAAGATAATCCTGGAACAGGAAGCAGGATGTTAGATACTGTATTCGAGAATATCAGTCTTCTGTATCTGGAGAAGGTCTTTAAGTGAAACAGTACTAGCAATAGCAACATTGAAGCCTCTCTTCCTGCCAGTGAGAATAAACACATCATTATTAGAACCTGGTATCTCTGCAAATATTGGTATTGGAGTGCGAGAGGGGCCTCAAAAAATGCCCTCTTCTTCACCTGAGCTTGAAACCAACTGAGAAATAAGACAGAGGGATAAGGCAAAGGGAAGCCAAAACATCCCTTTTGTTACTTGTACCTCTACAGTTGGAGAATGTGGCTTCTACCAATGACTAGATGGGACTCCAGGATTAGACAGACCTACCAAGCTGTAGGCAGCCCTGCACCCATGCATCCCCCCACCCATCCCTGAAGGGAATATATAGAAACACTCCCTACAGGCAACTCATGACCAATGAGAAAAGATGAGGGAGATGCAGAGCTCTGCACACTCAGTTCCTGGATCCAAGATGAGTAAGTGGATCAGTGGATCAGCCTCTCTGCCCCCTAATCAGAATGCATGTGGGTTCAGAGTCCATAAGCATTACACAGTGGAATTCCCTCCACATAGAGTATTACCCTCACTGCAGCAGTTTATATTTTTGTCAAAATACCCACCACCTCTCTCTACTGGTCTCATCCCTCTAAGACTATTATCTTTCCCGTGTCCATGACACTTGGTTTGGTCAGCAAGAAGTGAGTTGAAATGGCACAAGTCACAAGTCATTTCTCCCCAGATGCTTTGAGAGCCTCTACCATCTTTCCTTTTCTTCTGCCATGGAATGCCACATCTCAGACTCAGCTTCTCCATCAGCTTTGGTCCCCAAATGAAGAAAGAATAGAGTAGAATCGTAATCATCCCCACAATGGACGAGTTTGAATGATAAATAATTTTTCGTTGCTTAGAGCCAAGAATATTTTGGAATCAATGGCTATCTTAGCCTGATGATCTTACACTTAGAGATATGTGTAGGCTCCTCCCCACCACACACATTCACAGTAGCCAGCAATTTCTCTTTCTACCTGGTTTTCTAGCTTTCACTCTATCCATCCATTTATTCACTGAGTGTTGACTGGGCACCATGCCTGGTGAGCACTGCAGTAATGAATAAGACATGCCTTGTGGGGAGCTAGTCATGTCAAGAAATAACTAGAATGGAGGAGCACCTGGGTGGCTCCATTGGTGAAGGGTCCAGCTCCTGATTTCAGCTCAGATCATGATCTCAGGGTCTTGAGATCAATCCCTACATCTGGCTTTATGCTGGGTGTGGGTCCTGATTAAGATTCTCTCTTAATCTTTGCCCCTCCTCCTGCTCCTCTCTCTCTCAAAAATAAATAAAATTAACTGATTGATTGGTTAAAAAAGAATTTGAATAGAAGTGAAACGTCAGAGGAATGTGTGAAGTTCCAAGAGGGCCCAGAGAAGGAGGGGATGATTCAGACCAGGGGAGGGGATCAGGAAAAGCCCCAGGCAAACTCTGCTGGAGGCTTTACCTCCAGGGGCCTCCCTTGCTGACACAATAGACATATCTTGTAATTCTCCCTATTCTCTGGAACACATACCCAGCTGAAATGGCAACCAGGAATTAAGTGAATTGCCCAATACATCATGTCAAATTCCAAGAAATATCGTAGGAATTCAGAATTTCATCTTGGGCCTGCAAGAAATTGAGGAGGCTGGATTTTAGCTAAGCAGTGAAATGTGGGTTGAATTCTTCCCAGTGAGAAGATTGGGGGCAGGTCACTTTGGTAGAAGAAAGAGAATGCTCAAAGAACCAAAGATAGGAGGAGAAGCTCTATTCCAGAGACAGTGTGTGGACCAGGGGCACAACGTTCATGGGGGGAACAGAGGAAATCATACCAGAAGGAGGCCTCAGAGATAGATCATGAATGCTGGACAAAGACCTGTCATCCTAAGATGACAGGAACCACTGAAGTTTTCTGAATATGGAAATGGCATGATAGAAACGGGATCTTAAATAATGGGCAGATGACCCTTGCATTGTGGAGGGTGACATGGAAGGGCCAACTGAAGATGAGACAACTAATTAGGAAGCTGTTAAATGTTCTGAGCAGGAACTAAGGGGTCCTAGGCTGTGAAGAGAGGTGGTCAGGAGAATCCATAATTAATGGTGTAGGGGTGCTGAGAGGAGCTTGGGCAGTCATGGATGATGGTCCCAAGGAGCCACCAGATTTGAGTCTTAAGTAATGAACAGATAAACTGAAGGGAAGAAGAGAGCAGCATAAAGAAGTACTGAATTTCAGGGTGAGGTGACTAATTTGGTGAGGTAGAGGTTTTCTGTAGTAGTACAGAAAGTTAAAGATGAGGTCCGCAAGTTAAAAACAACAGTTCTATTTAACGTGCATGGTGCCTTTGCCTTCCTTCTTTTAGTCCTCTTAAGAGCCCTGTGAGTTTTGCCCTATTAATCCATTTAAAGATGAGGAAATGGGAATTCAAAACAATTGTATACAGACCAGCTAATAATTCTGGGGGCCTACTGAAAAATGAACATGTAGGGCTTCTTCAAAAACTATTAAGAACTTAAACACAGTGACAGGAGAGCAGTAAGCTAAGCGCTCTGTGCCCTGGGCCCTGTGTGACTACAGAGGCCACACAGTAGTGAACCCAGCCCTGCTTATGTGACTGTCCCAGGAGACAGCAAGAAATTGTCCTGGTTGGAAGTCCCATTTCTTTCACAACAAATGGGGAAGTCAGTTGACATGGAGGTCCTAGCAACCTGGGTCTCTGGGTCATTACACTGTAGCGTGCCTGGTGTCCATGATAGTAAATCATCTTGTCATTTTAAGTGGCCAATTACTTATTGCTGTGGCTTATTACTGAAGCAAAATGTGGCCCACACTGACTGATAGACCAAGGCTCAGAAAACCCTCATAGCACTTATGTGGGGAGCTAGGTATAGAACCTAGACCTCCAATACCGCATTATGGGGGTCTTTTCGTCTACATGTCTATTTTCCAACTGCAAGTAACAACCTGAATAGGGTACCATGAAACCAGCATATTGGGCCACAAGCAGATTTTTATAAATAAAGTGATTTAACAACTGAATTATAATAGAAACTGTCCTTGTGTGTTACATACACATTGTAGTGGTATTTCTCATGAAACTTGTTTCTAGGATACCTGTATGTTCAGAGTGACAAAATAAAATTGGCTTCTTGCTATAGATCACTGTCAAAAAATGTTAAAAGCCACAGTTCTACATCATGCTTTCAGCACAGGAAAGAATAAGTCGACCCACGTCACCTCAATGACTTGGAGACTCATAATTTCTTAGACAATTAGCTAAATGGGCAGAAATTTGGGTCCTTATTGCCAACACAGTTAATGCTTTGGGCTTTACAGTTTTGCAGATAGGAAGCTTTCCAGATTCTATGCAAGACAAAACTAAAACTTTGTAATGTGCTCCCCTTTAACTCCATTAATCCCCCACCTCCTCCATTCTGAGTTATTCCGCCTTAAAAGAACCATGAAGTCATCGTTTCCGATACGGGCAACAAAACTTCATTGTCTTTTGACACAAGCCAACAAATCCGGGCACAGATGTGCCCACTGGGGCAACTACTAAAAGGCAAGGCAAGAAGCCATGATGTCACCAGCTTCGGGCCTGGCGCCAGCCTTCTTTTCTTCAAACCCACGATGGGACCGAGTCCCTCAGAAGTGAGTCACAGAGGAGTGCCAGCATCTGTCCTTGGAGGGAGACACATTTACTCAGGGAAAACTCGGTGGACAGTGTCTATGCTTCACTGTGCCAGGAGCTGTCAAACCTGCTTCTCACCACAGCAGCTGTGGGACCAAACTCCCACTTAGGACAAAAAGAGCTATGAAAGAACTGAAAATAGCTGGTTTTCAGTTACTTGCTAGAGACTTCCAGATGTGAGCAGCAATGGCTGTGTGCAAAGGCACGTTTGAGTTTAGAGTGTGAATATTCTCTCTAAATGTCTCCCTGTGGCCAGCAAGTTGAGGCAGGAAGGACATTATTAATCATTTAAATGAAAGTTGGATTTCTGCCCCAACCTTCTTTCATAGATCCTGACTTCTGGGAATGAGGGGTTGAGGGACATTGTTCATGATTTCTCTCTGGGCAGCAGCAATCCCCTACCCCTCTTATAAGATGGCTGCATCCAGCTTGTCAAGTTCCTATCTTTAGAATGTGTCTGGAGTCTAGCCATTTTTCTCTGTATTTCCAGACCACCCTCACTTCTGACCAGGACGGCTCCATAATCTCCTAGTCTCCAGCATTTCATTCCTGCCCCACCTGCTTCTTTTTGCCACAGAGGGATTGTCTTAAATGTAAATCCAATCAGTTACTCAACTTTCTCCCTTAAAATCCTTTCTAGTTTCAGGGGCTCCCTCAGGATAAAGGCCAAGTCCTGCCAAGGTCAACAGGACTCTGGGGGTCTGGCCCCTTATGCTCTCAGGGCTCATCTCAGGGTCTTCCCCCTTGTCCTCTGAGGCTTACAATGGCACACTGCCCTGCTTAAGCTTCTGGGATGCCTCCAGCTCTTCTCTGCCTCGGAACCTGCTGTTTCTGCTGAAGAGAATGAAGCCATTCTTCCACAAGCTCTCCATATTGGGAGAATCTAGTCACCCTTCCCTTCTTAGCTAAAACAACACTTAATTAAAAGACCCACCAGAACTCTCAAAATAAACCAAATGACCCCATACTGTCTCCCATCACCTTATCTTGTTTTGTTACTGCCCTTATCATGATCTATAAAGAATATGGTTTTGAGTATCTCTCCCCACTGGTCTCAGCTTCACAAGGACAAGGACAATTATTTGCCCCCTCACCCATATTTTAGCATGGTACAGGGTAACTGGTAACTATGTATTTGTCAAATAAATGCTAAAACGCCTTGAAAAGACTTCTCTGACATCTAAGTGCTTGCAAATGATTTCTTTGGCTCAGGAACTCTTATCTTCCTAAGAACAAAGAGCTAAACCTGTCTCTCTTTTTCCTTTGGATGCTGGCAAAGTCAGAGCCCCCAGTTTGGCTCAAATATACCCATTCTGTGGATACATGAGGTTTGCATATTTGTATTTTCTCTTCCCTTATTCTTTTAATTACACTTTCACAGGATGGGTTTTTGCCATCTTCTACCACAATGAAGAATACTATATTGTCCTCCTGTGGGATGCCATCACAAACCTTCATGGTACTATTTCAGATAGCAAGACACATTGAATTCTTTGAGGAAAGAAGTGAAGTCATGTATTTTTCCCCTTAGGATCTGAAGACCTTTCAGATTAGAGGCATGAAAAGGGACTAGAGCAGCTGCCATGGGAGTCAGAAGGCTCAGAGCACATGTTGGTGCTGTAGGGCTCACCATTTATAAATGAGAGGAACTCTTGTGCTTAATACACAATGCTGTTGAAACACTATATGACAGCACTTTGTAGTCTGAAAAGCAAACACAGGCATGCACGCACACACAAGAATATATGGCTATGATCAAGGGGCAAAACGCTTTGATGAGATCACATTTGATTTCAGGACTGGCTCATGGACAAGTTTTTTAAGTGACTAAAGTTTTCCACTGTTGCATTCCTTCTCTCTAGGCCTCTCCTCCTGGGTCTTATTCATAAAGCTGTTCAGTGCTATTCAGCACAGAGACCCCCCACTGGACACATTTTCCTTCTACTTCCTATTGTTCTCCATCAAGAACTGTCAGTCCTCTGAAAGGTTTCTCTCATGTCTCCGAAGTCCTCTAAGTGATAACCTCATCTGGTAAACTAATTAAAGCTAAAGGTGGCTGACAATGTAGGAAGAAAGATAATTGAACAATTAATCTGTAATACGAGTAGGGCTATCATGTGGGAGGCCCAATGAGGGGACATACAAGGGTACAAAGGCTTCCCAAAGGAAGATTTAATGCTGAGCTCAAGAGGGCAGTTGGAGTTAATCAAAGTGGAGGAAGAAAAGGAGAAAGAGTCTATGAGCTAGAGCAAACAGCATGCTCTGAAAAATGAAGATGGGTGTTAACTTCAGCTTGTATTTCTACCTCCTAGTTCTGAACCACCAGTTCTGAACCACCAATATCTCTGGCGCTATCTCTGACAGCGCCAGAGATATTGCAGGATAACTCAAAGCAGGGACCTTCCTGAGGCAAGAAGCTATCTGGCTACCCAAGGAAACAACATCTAGGAAGAGTGACAAGGTGGGGGCAATGCTCCCAAGACCTGTGGCTGTGGGGTCACTATCCTCAGAGCTGTCGGGAGAGCTCAGGACTTGTCCCATGCCTCTTTCTTCTGAGATCCAGCCCTTGTCATCCCTCTGCCAGAAGGATGACTGGCAAACGTCTTCCTAAAAATCACCAGCCTGGATTCAGGGAATTCATTCAGCAAAGCAGATGTTCATTCCTCCCTGTAGTCTGTGGGAATAAGACTCTATTTAGCATTTGCTCTGTGCCAGGCAGTGTGCTATGGAGAGAATGTAGCAAAGAAGAAACTGCTTCTCCAGCAACTGTTCTCAAGGAGCCCACAGCCTGTGAAGCAACAGTTTAGTAAAGTGCAAGTGGTGAAGCAGTGTGTGTGTAAAAGAGGGATGCAGGAAGCATGGGTCCAGGCATCAGGGAAGACCTTCTGGAGAAGGGGCACCTGAGCTGGTTCCTGGGTTGTTTTTTTGTTTTTGTTTAACAGTGGTTCCATATCACCAAGGACTGGGTGACTGGCCTTCCACATACAGCAGCATTCCTGACTCTCCTAGAATCTCCAACAAGCTCCTCAACCAGTCTTGGAAGATGTTTTGATCACATGATCAAGAAATCACAGTCTGTTGTGAACAGAATGTTTATGTCCACTTTTGAAGGATTTATAGGTTGAAATTCTAACCTTCAATGAGATGGTATCTGAAGATAGGGACTTTGAGGGTGATTAGGTCATGAGGGTGGCACTCTCATGAACAGGATTAGTGTCCTTATAAAAGAGACCCCAGAGGGATCTCCTGCCCCTTCCACCATGGGAGGACACAGAAGAAGCCAGCCATCTGTGAACCAGGAAGTGGGCTCTCACCAGATACAGAATCTACTGGCTCTTCCTCATTGGACTTCCCACGCTCCAGAGCTGTGAGAAATAAAAGTTTACTGTTCAAGCCACCCAGTCTATGGCATTTTTGTCACAGCAGCCTGAGTTAACTAAGACACTATCTATGATCCCAGGAATACCTAGGTTCAGAGCCTTATGCAATACTTACCACTCCCATCAATCTTCCTGTCTTATATCCTCAAATAAATAACAAACTATGGCCAAGGATCAAGCCATCACCTTTTCTTTCTGTAACAATATTGCCTGGAACTAGGTGCTCTCTAAATATTTGTGGATATTAAATTAATTCATTCCATTTAATTAATCATTGCCCTCAGTGTTTGTCAAGGAAAGTAAAGTGTCATCTGGCCAGTATCTTGTAGTAGGAAGACCATTGATAAACTTTGGCATTGAAGAGGCTTCAGTTTAAATTCTAGGTCTGCCACTTACCCCATTGGACTTTTAATGAGTTATTTGATCTCTCTAAGTCTTATTTTTCTCATATTTGACATTGGGATAATATCCCTTTGCAGTGTTCTTATGAGGATTTGAGTGTGATAATGTACTCAGACAATACTGAGCCCAGTAGAATCTCTCTCTCTCTCTTTTTTTAAGATTTTATTTATTTGACATAGAGAGACACAGCAAGAGAGGGAACACAAGCAGGGGAAGTGGAAGAAGGAGAAGAAGACTTCCTGCTGAGCGGGGAGCCCGATGTGGCCTCGATCCCAGGACCCTGGGTACATGACCTGAGCTGAAGGCAGACATTTAACAACTGAGCCACCCAGGCACCCCCAATAAGTATTCCTAATAGTAACTGTAGCAAAAGGGGGTTGATCATTTAGTACGTACCAAGTAGTTGGGCAAAACTTTGTACATACATGATCTCATTTAATTCTCTCATTGACTCTATATGGCTAGACCAATTCTCATGCCCATTTAATAGGAGGGAAAACCAAAACTCAAGTAGGTCAACTTGTGTGCCCAGTGTCACACACTGGTCTGTGTGGCACTGCACTCTAAGCCTGATTCTCTCCACGTCAGAGTCTGAGTGCTAATCATGACCTAGAACTGCCTCACGTATGGTGTCCATCTCTCCCCTCTATGGGGAGCATCAAGATAACGCCAAGTTATATGACTTACTCAAGGTTACACCACGGATCACTGGCCACTGTACAATGTTGAGAAATGCATTCTGGTAAAAGGACCTTCTCACCATGGTTAAGCAACAGGATCCAACACCTCCACTCATCTTTATAACCGGAAATGATGTGTAATTGGAGTCCATGGAAAAACTCAACAATGCCCGGCACCACTATTTTTGTTGTCATTGTTGCCAGTGACTTAGTTTTTCCCTTAAGACCCATGAGAGAGGGAGAGCAACAAAACCACAGCACCTCGCACAGAAAGCCCATCCCAGGAAAGTTCAGAAGTGACAGAAAACTCTTCTGGGCCCTGCAGTTGACTTGAGAATAAAATGATGTGTGGTCTGGTTCTTGTCTCACTACATTCTGTCCAAGTACCTAATTTACAGGTCATGTCCATAAGGGTGTCTGGACTCTGTCAATTTCCCTGAGGATCCATGCCAGTGTAGACCAGCTATCTGAGTTAAAGAATCTCAGAATTAAAGTGCAGTTTGGCTGTCCACATTGATGGGATGAAGATGGATAATATAATATCATCATCACTAAAATTTACTGAGGCTTCCATATGTGATAGTGCCTTGGTAAAGGGCTTGGCATTCATTCTTTCAGTTAGTGATCGCAACACTCTCACAGAAGATGAAATATATCAATTTTATATATGAAAAATAAGTCTTAGTAATTCGCCCAACAACTCCAAGGGTAATATGAAACTTTTCTTTGTCAGTGATTCCAACTCTCTACCTTCTCAGCAGGTAATATCCACTTACCGTGATTTACAGTCACCCTCCACGATCTTTATAGTTTTACACTGTCAGGGTAAATGCTGAGTGAAAGACACAGGCAGCCTCATGTTTAAAAAATCCATTCTTTACCATAGACTGTGTCACAGTACTTGCTACATATCTTCCAAATTATTCCTCACAAGACTACATGTTATCATTCTTTTATAGATAAGGGCAGTGACACTCAATGAGAATAAATGATTTGCCCAAAGGACACATCTTTTAAATAGGAGCACGGTAGCCCCTCCAACTCTAGCTCATGCTTTTTCCACTACCCAGGAGAGCAAGCTAACAAGAAGCCAAAAAAAAGCGCCATTTAACAAGCTAGGTGAAGGGCCTGGGTGATTCACCAGTTAGATGATATATCTTAGAAAAATGTGGCAGTTTATTTCCACTAGTAAGTCTCTACATCAGAAAAAGAATAACTGTATGGCACAAAGCAAAGGTTAAAAAGGGTGTAGATATTCCTGATTCCATTCCAAATGATTTTCAATGGGAGGGAGGGCAGAGTCTGCTTGAACTGAACCTTTGATTCATTGGTTGCTTGAGGCCATCATTCATATTTACTGCTTGCTTGCCTAAAGATGTGAAAATCTTTAGAATACCATCTGGCCCAAAGTAGGAAACCATGTACCACCTAAGGAAAGAAAAGAGAGAGAGAAAAACTAAAAAAGTGTGACTCTGTCCTTGTCCTCAAAGTGCCCAAATTTTAGCGTCAGTCTATAAAGGAAACAGACAATACATAATAGCAAACACAGTTATGAAGGAAGAAGAAAAACACATATGTAACTCAAGGCTCCCCAGCGGTAGTGGTGTGACTTTCAAGCAGAAATCTAGAAGACACCATTTGAGTCGAACCTAAGTCAGAAGTTACAGGAACAAAGAAGTTCTACACAGAAGTATGCCAAGTTTCAAGGTTCTGGGACCTCTTTAAGGGCTCGTGAATATCAGAGAGACTATAACAGAGACTGTGGGCTTATGTGTGGGAAGAGACAGCATTGCTGGGGCTGGGAAAGATGTATCAAGCGATGAGTTGGACAGACTGACAGAGGCCAGCCTTTAAAGACCATGGAAGGATGTGAAAATGGGGACTTCTTGGAAAAGCAGAAAGCTATGAAGATTTTCAGCAGAGGTGAAATGCCTTTACACTTGTCTGCTGCACATAGAACAGATTGGAACAGTTGAGACTGGGGTCAGAGACACAAGATAAAAAGCCCCTCCATAATCCAAGGGTTGGCAACCCAAGTTAGGGCAGTTTCAGTTTCAGAAGGTTCATGGTCCAAATTGGACAATTGGAGATGCTTCAGAATATTCTGAAAACCTAACCAGAAGCTCTAATGCCAGAGTTAATGGTGTATTTTCCATAGTCCTATACCTTTGTGGACCAAACTTTAATTTTCCCAAATATAATAACTAAAGCAGCAAAAATTCCCTACACTTGCTTAAATATTATAAATGACAATGTCTTCTCACTTAACTTACACTCAAATAAACCAGTTATTCAGTAGATATTCAATAAATAAAGTCTCTTATTAGATTCCCCAGATGGCTCTTTGAGGCAAGCAGGAGAGCTACGATGAGCATATCCATTTTACAAATGGGAAAACTGAGGCTCAGAGAAGTTAACGAGTACCTGAAGGTTTAAGAAAATTCCAGATGCAGGAACAAAACTAAATTCCATATAGTCTGGCAAAGACCAGACCTACCTACTCCCATGCTAGAGTCCAAGGGCATAATTCTTGGGGCCTAGAGACAGGAATCAGAGTTTGTGAGTATCCTAATGACAAGCCTAAAACTTATTTTTCAGATGCAGTTTTAGAGGAGGATATGAATGCAAGGTACATAAATATAGTTGGGAGGCAGGACTGAAAAGCAAGAGAGATGGAAACACCTAAGGAGGCAAAAAATCGAAGACAGTCTTTCCCCCAAATCTCCAAATACTCAGGTCAAAGTGAGTTTAAACCTGGCTTTTTGTGTGCTAAATCCATATTCCTGCATGTTTATTTCTACCGACATGTCAAGGTCTGGTCATTGTCACTGTCCTAGGACACTTTCCTTGGCTTCTGCAGACACCCATGGACATGTCACAAGAGTCCATCCTCACTACTGGCACCTGCTGACCTAGTACTGGCTGCCAACAATGATTTCTCAGGGGTCTGGGCTGTGAGCTTCAGTGTCCTGGGAGAGCTCCCATCCCAAGAGCATTAGAAAAGATACAGATGATAAAATTCACTTTTCTACATCCCCAAAGCTGCCTCCTGCCAGGATCTTCTGATTCTGGATATAGGCCTCTTCTCCCAGTCTCCCTTTCTGGACCAGGTGGAGATGAAGTCAGCCTCTTGGCTCCTTCAGCTCCTCTCTGGACACTCAGCTCAGACCACAGCTCTCCCACACAAAACGAGATCGATGACTAGCCACGAGGAAGAGAGGTTTGGGGAGGTAGACCCCGAAGGCACAGAGAGCACAGTGAGATACTGCCCCAGCCCCCTGTGGTCCACAGCAGCACTATTCACCACCCTGTGCCTCTTGCATGGAAGACTCTTCACGCTCACCCCGTAAATTTTGGCAGAACATGTGACTTGGTTTTGGCCAAGGAAGCATGAACGGAAGTGACATGTGTCACTTCTAGGAAGAAGCTTGTAAGAGCCCAAGTGTGGTGACTGTGTTCTCTGTTCTCTCTGTTACTGCTCCAGATAGAAACTGCTCACTCGGCTTGGGTCCCAGGCTGAGGCCAAAATAGAGCAGAGCTATAGCTCGGCCAAAGGCCACATGGCATGAGAGAGAAATGAGCTCTGGCTGCACAGTGAGACAGAGGGGTCATTTGTTACCTGAGCGTAATCTGAACTACCCTGGCTTTCTCTGACGCTCTTTTTGCTCTCCTTCTCCAGCCCACTCAAGTGGGCCATGAGCTTCCTGTTCAGGTTTCCTGAAATAATACCCACCCCCATATGTACTATACCCTAACATGTACCACAGCAAACTGGGATATTATATTTTGGGTACCTGTCCACCAGCCCCCAGGTTCTATGTTGCTTGATCTGTACCTACACAGTCCCTAGCATGTGGGCCTCACTTACTAAATGCCTATTGAAATGAACGGAATGTATTTATTCCTGAAATTCCTATTTTACGTTATTCTTTCTTTGGGTCTAACAGTGTACTCTACACTGGTATCAGTGATGACTTATAAAGTTCCCAGGAGAGCAAGGATGATATACAGAACACACTGTGGAATGCCTAAGCTACCACACATTCCTGGTGGCATTCTCCCTCACTCATCTCCTCTATAGAAGCTGAAAAAGCAAATAACAGTGGTCATATAATTTGATTAGACAATAAAACGTAGGTGGAAATGTGTTGGGTATTCTAGGAAACTCTTGCTTTTCTGATAAAAGGATTGAGTGTAGATAATGTCACCCATCTCCTTTCTTATTGACTGGAAGGTGGATGACATGGAACTATGGAAGGTGGTGACTTAGAACTATTACCACCAACCTGAGATTGTTACAATGGAAAATGTGCAGACCCCAGCTCCAGCTCTGACATCATTAGAGTAAGACATCTTGATGGGTAAAAAAAAGTAAACAGAGCTGTTTTTCCCATTGTTAGGTTTTTTGTTTGGTTGTTTGATTGGTTGTTTGTTTTGTTTGATTGTTTGTTTGGGTTTTTTTTGTCACTGTCAACCTACTACATCCTAATTGGTAAAGGAAATAAGTTGTTTATTTTTGAAACATCAACCTTTGCCACTTGCCTTCCTTGTCTAACTTTTACTGACCCTTCAAGACTCAGCTCAGTCACTATGTATCCCTCCTGAAGTCATGTTTGCATATCAGAGCACAAACCCTACATTCATTCTGCCTGTATCTGTGAAATAAGCCCATTTCTAGGTCAACCCTTTTGCCACATGAATTTTCTGTGAAGAGTTATTTGTATTATGCCCACACTTCTTTTTACTGACATGTTCTACTCAGATCTTTGATGTCTGCTAGGTGTCCCCAACAAATCCATTCTCTCTGGATTGCACATTATAAGCTTTCCCCCAACAGAACTTGAGTATTTCTTCTATAAACTGCAAGAAGTTTGGCTAAAACCTGAGGCCAACCTGGGACACCAGGCCAGCAGCTAGATCTTCTGTGTCTATCACGCCCTCCAAGTTACTGGTTATATTCAGTCTCCAGAGATGTCTGTGAGGATGGGTCTTAGTTGTTGTACCCTACTGGCAAATTCCTGAATATTTCCCTAAGAATCATCTCTCTTCAGTTCTTCCTCTAAGCATGGGCCTGGCACTAGATGTGCCTTCTTTGTGGCTTCTGCAAAAGCTCTAGATTACACTGCCCTCCACCTCAACAGATCCTCTCCCAGCTGAATCATCCCAGGAAACCAAGACACATCTCATTGTGTAAAATGGTCTTGGAGAAGACCTGGGCTCAAGCTCTACCACAGTAGATATAGAACAAAGAAAGGAGTGGCACATCAAGGAGGGGGTAGGAGTATAAAGACATCTTCCAGATCCTTGTGCACAGAGATGATGGTGTATAACCCAAGGCTAATAGGCAATCCATGGACTCAGATAACCAGGGCTTACATGTTGACTCCACCACTTAATAGCTATGACCTCGGAGAAGTTAACCTCACTTGGCCTCAGCTGCTTATCCAAAAAGTGGGGATTATAACAGTATCTACCTCATAGGTTATAGTAAGAGGATCAGTTAAGCCAACACTTGCAAAATGTTTTGCACATTGTCTGGTGCATCATAATTGCTCAGTAAATTCTAGCTGGCATTATTAAACTCTAAAGGTAGAGGTATATTGGTTGGTGTCTAGCATCAGAGCTGACAGTTGCTGTGGTCCTTTGGAACATGAAAAATGCATGCAAACAGACAACCAAGGAAAGCAATCAGGGAAGAGGGAAACATAATTTCAATAAAAATTAGATCAGTCAGAAGACAATCCTGAAGGCCAGATTGTTAACTCATAGGAAATGTCTCTGGCAGGGGACCAAGTAACCCAATTTGGAGAAATAATTAGACGGCAGACTGGAAACAAAAATGACTAAAAGGAAAAGGGGGTGAGCTCAGTGTCGTAGTTAAGAGCACTTCCTCATCACACAACGTGCTTTCCCTGGGATGAGCTCAGTTTGGGATTAAGAATTTGGTTCCATCCACAGAGATGCTGAACAGCTGCAATGCATTTTCAATTCCTGTCAAAGCAGTTGGACGCAGGAAACTGGGGCAGAAGTACAAGGATGTGACTCCGATAGAGGTTGTGTTCACCAGGGGGCCAAGAAAATGATGTAGATACAGAGGCATCCATGTTTTCCAGACTGAAATGTAAATTAGGAAATCTTCAATGTGGTAAGATGAGTGGCTCCAAATACGCATTTTCTCTGCTCCAACTTGGAAATGGGTAAGGTGCACCATGGTTGTGTTGGCTAGATTTGTGGGTCTGATCCCACAGCTGGGAGACTTCTACCCCCAGCTAACTTGCTAAGTGACCTTGAGTAAAAGCCTTCCCCTCTCTGGGCTTTCAGTTACCCAACTGTAAAGGGAGGGAGTTGGATCATTCCAAATCTTCTCCCAGCTTTATACGGACATGGTAAGTGACCATATAGAAACCAATAAATAAACCAATAAATAACTGACTCTTGTTGCAGTTTTAAGGAGCCCAATAAACAACACTCCATCCCTCTCTCCAACTCTTATTATAGTCTTTGGCTTAAAACCTAATTGGTCAGCACCCCCTGCATAATTGAAATTAGAGTTATATTTAAATAAGAGAATCCCAATGTCAGCTTTATTAGATAAATGTTTGGTTGGAGAACATGGTGTAGGTATGTGGCATTATTGGCTTCCTAACTCTGCACCTGAAATTAGCACATGGAAACCCTCAGTCATGGGCAACTCTGCTTAACTGCATGTCCTCCCCCAACCCCACTGACAGACTCGCTTTTTTAACCAACTAGTAGAAAGCAGACCAGAATATAGCTCCTCTGCAAGCAGGCAGAACCAAAGAGAGAAAGGAGAAATCAGCTAACCTGAGGTCCTCAAACTTGAGAGGGCATCACAGTCATTCCACGGGCAGGGAGCTGGTTAACTGACAGAGGGATGGGCCCCGCCAGCAGAGTTTCTGGTTCAAGAGTGGTTGTGGGGGTTGGAGCTGAGAATTTGTTTCTAGTATGTTTTCTAATGATATTGATGCCGCTGGTCCTGGGACCATATTGACCAACTCAAAGCTAAGTGTGATCAGCAGCCCTCTTCCAAGATCATCAATATGATCAGCTAGCTTCCCCACTGCACTGGGAGTCAGAGAGGAAGACAGTCCCTAGGAGCTCTAGTAGATATTTCCACATGCAGTGAGGGGCAAGTGCCCCCCAGTACTAACTCCTGAGTTTTTAATGAGAACTGTTCAAGTAGTACTTACTGATTTACTGACAAAAATAAAGAAAAAACAATGCTATTATAATTGTGCTTTATTATATTAACTATAGGAATTGACAATTCATTAGAAGACTGGTATACTTCCTAAGAATAATTATATTGCTCTTCCAATTAAAATTAAAGTTAAATAATTTTTAATGTGTTAGCCTACAATGGAACAGTAGAATAAACAGACAGACCAGGAGGAAAATTCATATAATTCTTGTCTTTGAAATTACTGCAGTGTTGAATTAGATATTGCCCTAGACCTTACACTTGTGTTATTGATTCAAAAGATTGCAATCTTTGGGGCACCTGGGTGGCTCAGTCAGTTAAGTGTCTGCCTTTGGCTCAGGTCATGATCCCAGAGTCCTGAGATTGAGCCCCCCATCAGGTTTCCCCCTTGTCAGGGAGTCTGCTTCTTCCTATGCCCCTCCCCTTGCTTGTGCTCACTCTCTGTGTCTCTCTTTCAAGTAAATAAATAGTAAAAAAAAAAAAAAAAAATAGAAAAAACACAAAAGGCTGCAATCTTTATTAAAGAAACATTAAAGTCTTATTATAATCTGGTATGCTGTGTGCAGGCAAAAATCATTGTACCAAAAATTACAAGATCAGGATTTACAGTACCACCTTGGTTAACTTTCTTAGTTGGGTGACCTTGGGCGTGTCACGTCTGCCTTCTGACTCTCTTCTTCATCTGTAAAAATCACAGATAATATCGGTAGACAACTGAAAGATATGCATACTGTTTACTTTGTTCAGCCTTGAGTGTTTTCT
The DNA here is from genome assembly GCF_011764305.1 of Mustela putorius furo. Taxonomy (NCBI): domain Eukaryota; kingdom Metazoa; phylum Chordata; class Mammalia; order Carnivora; family Mustelidae; genus Mustela; species Mustela putorius. Next base: position 622,095 of record NW_025422439.1, on the reverse strand, counting down.
ATTTTTGTATGATCAAATATGTAACTTCATTTGGTGATTGTTGATTGAGAGCCCTTAAAATCAAGCAACTCATCTCACTCAGTAAAGCAGGAAAAATTATAGCTGCTTAGAGAGTTAGCATGCTAGCAAAATGCAAGCTGCCAAGTTGGCCTTCTTTTCAGCCTAAATTGATTTGATTAAAGGAGAAGATAAGAGTTCTGTCACCCCCAGGTCTAGAGAAGAGCTCTTGATGCTGAAGAGGCAGCTGGAAGGAGTTTAAACATTCCCCCAGCTTTGGAATTTCTCTCAAGGTTGAAAATGTTAAATTAAATCAAAATGTGTCATCATCAAACATTCAAGAGGAATAATTTCCATCATGCAATTACTAGGAGAGCATGGTTTCTCTGCCTTCTTAAGGAAATATCTACAAGAGGATTTGGAAACAGGTAAAGAAGAACCAGTAGATGAATATTCTTACATCTAATGAGGCTGACATTGAGTTTCTCTTGCTTAAATATGACTCCAATTTCAATTATGCACTTGGTTCTGAATTTGGGGAGAGGGATAGGGTGTTGTTTATTGGGCCTTTTAAAACCACGATAGTCAGTTAGTTTTTTTGTCTCATCTCCATCTAAAGCTGGAAGGATATTTGGAGTGGTTTAATTCACTCACTCTACACTTGGGAGTATCTGAAGCCCAGGGAGGGGAGGGCATTTACTCAAGGTCACTTACCAAGTTAGCTGGAGGGAGAAAGCTCCAGTCCTGGAATAAAAATAAAGAGGTACATCAGGGTCACTTTGAAATCTCTTAATCAGATGAGAGTGTGGTTTGGCTACAGCTTAGGATTCTAGGCCCACAGAGAGGAGCTGACAATTAAGTCTCGGCAAAGCATAGAGGTGTGGAAATTTTTAGAACCAAAGCCCAGGCATGGATGACAAGCATGGTGGCAAACGAGGGTGGAGCTAGGGAGAGAAGAGTGCCAAAGACACACTCCATGGGAAACCAAAAATTTGAGAGAGAGAGAAGAAATGGTTAGCATTGTTTAAGCAGAAGAGCGGAGCAAGCCGATGCCAAAAGGAGATGTATGTTTCGGAAAGAACCAATTAGCATGATCCATTCAATGAAAAGTTCTAGTAAAATAAGAACCAGAAAGATGGACACTGGGCTTAGTAATACGAAAACTGGGTTGACCTCAGTGGGAGCTGACTCAGAGAAGGAGGGTGGGGGAGGAGGCTGATTAAAATGAATTAACAGGTGACTATGGGATGAGAAGAGGTAGTGGGTATAGACTCCACAGGGATAAGTTTAACAGAGCCTGATGCACAGTATGTGATCAGAAACAGGAGAAGAGAGAAGAAAGAGAAGGATACAAAAAGAAAGAAAGAAAGAAGAATGTCTACCCCAGGATGAGAAGAAAATGCCATGCCCAGCACAGCAGAGGGACAAAGGCTAAGGTTTCTATGTAACACTTTTAGGTTAATTGATAGTTATGTATTATTCAAAGACATGTATCCATGAGTTAAATTACAAGCCTGAAGAGAACAAAGAGAAGGTCTGTTCTCCCTCTGGACAGATTCTTTGCATCTTTGGCACATTTTCTATTCAGTCTAAATATTTATGGACACAGTTTTAGTTGGAGTTGCACCATCTCCTTTAAGGGATGTTAGCAACACGACCAAGAACCAGAGAGAGAGAGAGACGATCAACGTAGGATGCATGATGGGGGGCTTGGGGTTAGGAATACTGGGGCCAGGAATTGTGAGCTCTACATTTTCCAGAGAGATATTTTGATGGAATCTGACCTATGGTGGGAACATATGAGTCATAATCACAGGATGGGCATCGGAAGAACTCCTTTGCTATTAGCTTTACCTCTCTCTGTGTTAATGTCATGGCATTGTCAGTGATGCCTACCAAGAAGGAAAAGATTGGAAAGTCCTTTTCCATTTGACTGCCATCCATTTACCTATGACCTATATAGTCTCCGATCTGGTCCTTGCCTACATCTCTGTCCCCATCTCCTCGGACAGGAACTCTCATCAACTCCACTCTACCCATACTGGCTTTCCCTATTACTCAGATACAGCAAACTCCTCCTGACTCAAGACATCTGTCCTGTTTCTTCCCTCTGCTTGGGAAGCAGTTGTCAAAGGTAACTGAGGTTCTTCTCCATTAGTTCCCTGATCAAAAAACATCTCTTGAAGAGGCCTTCCCTGGCCACTTTTTTTTTTTTTAAGATTTTATTTATTTATTTGACAGACAGAAATCACAAGCAGGCAGAGAGGCAGATAGAGAGAGAGAGGGGGAAGCAGGCTCTCTACTGAGCAGAGGGCCTGATGCGGGCCTCAATCCCAAGACCCTGAGATCATGACCTGAGCCAAAGGCAGAGGCTTTAAACCACTGAGCCACCCAGGCGCCCCCTGGCCACTCTTTTTTAAAAGATATCCCCCAGCCCTGTATCATTCTCTAGACCTTTGCCTTATTATATTTTCCTCATTACTGCTACTTTGAATATTTCATTTATTTGTATGTCTCATTTCTCCCAGAAGACAGAAAAATATTTTGACTTTCTTAGTGCTGTATCCCCTAATATCTGGATGAAGACCTGATACAGAAGAGGTACCAAAAAATATTTGGTGAATAGGTGAAATCATTAATCAATTTAATTCATTAATCCTCCAAGAAACACCCCCCCCCGTTTCCCCTGAGGGAAAGGTGTCCCTCATCTCTGCTTCTATAACCCCAAGATGATGATATAATGTATTAAAATGAAATCTTCTCATGTCTGGCTCTCCCCCTCGTTAGTAAGTTCTTGAAGCTCACAGCTGATTTTTCTTTGCCTCCCGAGTGTATCCAACAGTGTTGCTGTCCACTGGACTAAAGAGGAAAGATTTTGTACGTTAAGTGCTGATAACCACCCAGAAAAAGAAACATGGGACAGAAGGTGGACTTTGGGGAGTTAGCAAGGACCTGCCTAGAAGGAGAGATTGTGCTGTCATGAATTACACCTTTTAAAAGACATCCAGCAAAATATATTAAGTACCCATTTAGACTGATGTGCCTGATCAGGAGAGAGATTTTGAACTGAGTCAGCCAGCTTCTATTCTGGCCGTGACCTTTATGTGAGGATGAGTAGGGATGATACACTTTCCCCTCTGTGCCCATTCCTGTCTCTACTGTGAGAAGATTAGACCTTGGGATGTCTAAAAGTGCTTCTCGTCTTGACGTTCCAGGAGTCTACATACCTAGGACAGCAAATATTGCAACCAAGTACGAAAAATATGTAGAATGCATAACACTGCCCTCACGAAAGGCGGCCATACGCCATTTTGGAGTCAGATACACTTGAGTTTGAACTCTGACTCTCAAATTTACAAACTTGTTTAAATATGACTCTAATTTCAATTCAATGAATTTAGGAAATTTGAAAAATCAGTCTAAACCTCTATAAAATTGAAATAGTAATTCCCAATTTATAGTCAGTAGACTGTATCTTTCTTTGTATTTCTTCATAGTTCCCATAACTAGTCTTTTTTTTTAATTTTTTATAAACATAACTAGTCTTTTAAGTGGAGATGATTTAAGAATCAGAGATTTTTTCAAATATAAATGCCATCCTGGCAGGTTGGGTATCTCCAACACTCCTACAGCTTCAGCTCACCCCAGCACTAGAGTAGACAACCTCCTTCATAAGGCCAAAATCTTCAAGGTATCCTTTGGGGCCTCTGAGCAGACTCGGTCTGTATACCCAGAAAGTTCCTTAAGCCATTTCTTTTGCTAGAATTCCATGGTAAATGTTCTTACAGATGATTTACCATCTGTCACAACACTGCAGCTCCCTTTCCAGAAGGAATTCCTACAGAATGAGGTCAATCACTTACTAACCATGACTTCCATTTTTTTTTTTTTTTTTTTTTTTTTTTCTCCTTTTGGTCTTGCTGTTAAGATGCTGAGCAACTCCTCTGGCTACATCAGTGGGTCTCTTCCAACAGCTGTGGGAGCAAAATGTTCTAGCAGTGTAAGACAGAGTGCAGAGAAACCAAAGAGACGAAGCACAGACTCTGGGTCTGCGAGGGGAAATTCCAAGTTAGTAGATCCAATAATTGTGAAGTAGAGTTAATGAGAAGTTCTTAGATATGCTTCTAGAGAATTTGGAAATGGGTAACATGTGAACGTATTTATCCTTCCATAGGCATTCTTCATTCATCAGTGGCCCCATATTGCCAGGGATGATGTTTCTTCTTACTATGCTTCAAAAATGTTGGAGACTCTTTAAAGAATTGAGCTAGGCACACTGTGGAGTACGTGGAACTTCTTTCTTGGCAGATGTCAGCAACGCCCTCTCCCCCCGGCATGTGGGAGCACAGGCCAGGGGCCTTCAGGTAAGCATCTTCCACTACTCTCTTTAAGAGGAGTGTGAATGTCTCAGGGAACATCAGAATGTGTGCACAGGCATATGCTCACCTCCATGCACTCATATTGCTGGATTATGAATAAATTTAATAAAATACTTTATCTTTCATCTCACATAGTTAATGCTAATGCTGATGGGTGCAGGAGTAAAGGTTGAATAGATTGAAATAAAGACTCTTGGCCAATCTAATTTAAGAAACTCCTATTTCTATCTCTAGTGGATAATTTCCCTATGACTTCTGATTAAAACAACATTTCAGAAGCAGCAATAGAGGAACTCAACTTCATTCAGTCATTCAACAGAACTTTACAGAGCCCCTAGAAAGCTCTGAAGCTGTGCTAAGTTGCATTTCGGCCCCAGCCTCTTGAGCAAGTTACTTAATCTGTCTGAGCCTCAGTTTTCTACATCATAAAATGGAAATAACAACAGAACCTGTTTCCTCGTCCAAAAGAGTGAGTGAGTCAATCACATAAAGTGGTGCTTGACATTGACTAGGACCTCTGCAGGGATTAGCTATAGTTTCTGGGAGTAGCAGTAGTAACATAGGAATAGTAGTTGCTAAGACACAAAGGCAGCAGAGAGCACTAGGTATTGAGGGCTTTAGCTTTCTCATGCGGTTGGAGGAAAGTGGATCTGTGTGGGTTTGAGTGGGGAGATAGCAAGGGGGGATTCAGAGATGAATTTCAGATGTCCCTCTGCTCCACCACTGGAAAGAATCCTGGAGGCAGAGGAAGAGGACCGGCCGTCAAGCCCAAACTCGGACAGTGACGCTTCAGGGAATCACATGTAGGTGGCCTCCTTTTCCTTGACCTTAGTTTTCTCGCCTCTCTAATGTGGGCTGTGTGCTAGACGGGGAATGAGATGGGAAGAACAAGGGTTCCAGAAGGGAAGAGCTATTGAAGAGGGACTCACAAAGTAGGGGTGCCCAGCAGGGAATGCTTTGCAGGCCACAATTCTCAGCCAGCCGGTAATCAAGAAACCATGAGCTCCCAAGAAAGAGGTTCTGTCTGATTTATACCATGTTTTTCATTCTCAGCACCATGTCTAACACGGAATAAATACTTAATAAGAATTTGTCAAATGGTTGCTTGAATGAACAAACAATGAATAAAGAACTCTTTGGAGGAAACTCCTACCTTTTTTAAGGGTTTCTATTATTTCAGATGACCATTTCATCTCCAAATACTGCAAGTACCTCTTTGGGGCTGACTTTTTCCAAAACATAGTCTCGAACGCTTTTTTCTAAGAAGTTTTCTGAAGATTTTAAGTTTCGGGGAACCAAACTGGGGACATGTGTTTAGCATTCTGTAGATGGGAGGGGAGAAAGGCAAATTCTGGGGAAACATCAAGCTGAGCCCAAGTGATAAGAGAAATGGCTAGAAAAGGAACAACATTAGAAGAAACTTTTTGAAATTATAAGGACATAAATCATCCCATTGCCATGCTGTCCTGATTAGAAGCCCAAAATAGAAAAAAAAATCATTTTCTTCTGTGCTAATATTTCATTATAACTGCCAGCTCAAAACCCCTGGGAGCCTGGAGTTTGTGGATCTTTGAGTCGGGAGCTGGAAGAACTGATCTCAGAACATTACCTTACAGCCAGCTCTCAGAAGAAACCACAGCACTGAGTGTGGGCTTCCAGAACACTTGTAGAGACCTCTCATTCCAGCACAGCGCTCCAGGGAGGAGACAGGGCTCCCTCAGGGGGGCTGGCCAACAAAAGAAACAGTTAAGGGATAAAGTCATACCAGGCATGATGCCAAACCCCAAGTAGCCCTGGGGGGGTCACTGGCTGAGGACCAGGCTGTTGGGGGCCTGCCAACAGGTCATTTATGCAGCACCCTCTGTGCCTACCACTGTACTTAGTCAACTGAGACCATAGTCTCTGCCCAACACTCAGGGGCATGGTGAGGAGAAAGAGAAGAGGCTCTGGAGATAGAAAGCTGTGCATTCAAATGTTGGTCCTACCATTAAGTATTACATACCAAACCTAAATATCCAAATGCTATCAATAGAGAGAAAGAAAGAGAGAGAGAGAGAAAGGCGGAGTGGAAGAAGGGAGGGAGGAAGAGAGACAGAGAGAGAAAGATAGAAAAATGATGTTATAAGAACTAAAGGGAATCACATATTTAAAGCATGATTCCTTGCACACATGACTTTTTAAAATATTAGTTCCCTTCCTCAAACTGACTCACTGTTAACATAAGGATCCCTTTGTTACTTAGCTCAGAGGTCCCAAATTTGTGTAAATTCACATAAATTAGCCCTACTATTGTCCCCAAATGAATATAGATCTCATAAACACTTAACTTGTTGGGAATTAGTCACTGTGGTGAGGGCAATGAGGAGTATCTTCTGCTGAACACATCATGTTCACCTGCAAATGTCTTCGATGATCATGTCCCCCATTGCTTGCAAAAGCCTTTTATATTTTTGACTTTAAACTCTCAAATATCAGAATCCTAGTGCCATTGAAGATAAGGCCATAGAAGTCAGGCCTAAATGAAAATCTCAGTTCTACTAATTACTAGTTGTGTGGTTCTAGAAGTGTTATTTCATCTCTGAGACCCAAAGTCCTTATTCCTAAATGAAAATATCGATACTGTATGAAGTTTAAATATTAAATGACATCACATATTTGACATTATCCAACACAGGATGTACTCATTAGCTTCATTCATTCATGAATGTATCATGAATGTATCAAGCACTTTGAATGGCCAAGAGGTACTCTGGGAACAGATGATACAGTCATGGACTGAACAATCGCTTGCCTTCTTGGAGCCTTCACTGTAGTAGGGGAGCAGGCAACAAAAAGATAAACAAATAGATTTCTCTCAGCTGGAGCAAGTACTATAGGAAAAAAAGCAGCAGAGTGATAGGATGAACAGTGATAAGACGGTGGTGCTCGAATAAACACTAGATTCTTTCCCCTTTTGCTGACATGGTTCTCTTTGTGAACCCCAAATTCTCCCACCCACTGAGCACGGGCCTCCAGGAAGGAAAAACAAGAGGTTATAGTCTATTCAATAGAGTCATCTGACATCCTTTAAGTAAAGTTGTGGACACCAATAGAAGAGTCTGTGGTCAACAGGATGGACAGATTGGGGGTCGCTTTGGAGACCCTTGGAGACTCGTAGCTGTCCTGTCTCTGGGCTTGTCATGGTTGACACTACAGAGGCCATTCTTGGGGAATAACGCTTCCCCCCAAAGGAGGCAGTCCTCAATAATGCCATCTTTGTTGCAGCGGAACATCAGTGACCTTGTTCTGAGCTGGGTCCAAGCTGAAGGGAGAGAAGGGAACGGCCAGCTGTGAAAAGATCAATTTGTTTCCAATCCACTCTTTCTTACCGTCAGAGCGGCTGGCTCCCCACATTGGCTGGGTCTGTCAGGGACAGATGCCAAGTAGGGCACAGACTGAAGAAATACCCCCTGTTCCCACTGAAGCAGGAGCATTCAGCCTTCTGAGCAGAGTCTATGGCATCAGCCATCACCCGGCTGTCTTGCTTTGGGGAGACCCAGGCTGCGGCGGCCAGGAGAGAGTCTTCAAAACTTTAACTGTCCAATTCCTCTTGTTCACATTTGAAAATACCTAGGGTTGGCTGTTTGTAAGAGAGTCAGCCCTCCCATATAGCATAGTTTGGTGTAACCTTCTCCATGTGACAATATCGATGGGAACTAAAACCTTTGTTGCAACCAGTCCACTTCTAGGAATTTATCCTTCAAATAAATTCACAGAAGTGCACCAAGATGAAGTCACAGGTATATTTACCACTGTTTTGTTTGTACTAGCAAAAACCTGGAATCAACTGAATGTTACCATACAGCTTAAAAAAAAAAAATGAGGCACATGTAGATTTATGTAGAAAGGAGACCAAAAGAAAAAAGAGTAAGGCAATATGGATGGTAAAATCCATTTGTTATATATGAAGTTAATCCCTCCATCCGTGTGTATGTCTCGTTGTATCTCTGCTTAGACTTCTGTCTAATCCCACTCCAGTTTTAGTATCTGATAATACTCAGGTGGCAAAAGGACTCATGTAGGGTGCTATGAGTGTGCAGGATGTTAGGGATGAGTGGAAACCATCTGTAGATGTAACAGCATAGTAAGAGGCCTCGCAGGCCTCTGCTAACTCCACTCTGTGCATCTGTTTTCCTGGACCGGGATGATGTCAAATCCATAGCCAGGTGAGTGGAGAATTGCTTATATGGTTTTGGCTTTTCCTGAGCTCTTTCTGGATAAGTAACTAAGACCACCCAGTATTTTCAGCATCCTCATAATGGTTGACCCATTTCCTTCTCTCAGCAAAGAGCACAGAGAACAAATGTGAAGGAACCTAAAAGCTCTCCCTAAAAGAAAGAAAAATCCATATTTGTACCAAAAGACTTTTCTCCCTTACAGCTTTAAAATATCTAAACACTTGCCAGTTGCAAATAAGACCAAACTCAGAATGAGCACCAAATGTTGAAGAACAAATAATCCTTCCCACCCTGCCACTAATCAGCTATGGAATTTTGATGGAGTTTCCTGCTCTCACTGGGCTTCAGTTCTCCCTGTGATCCCTATGATATGCCAGGCTTATACAGAGGACCCACGCCACTTCTAGCCCTGCTTCCAGGGCCAGAAGACAGACATGACTCATCAATCACAGCATTCTCTCCTTCAGATCCCAGAGGATTCCTCCCAATCCTTCCTAATATAGAACTCTAAATAGTCATAAACGATTAACACAAGCCAATATTAAAGATAACGTTTCATTGCCTTCTCCAGACTAGATGATCTTTAAACTTTATTCCAGATTTAACATACTGTTTCCATAATTGAAGGATTCATAGGACTCCAAGCTTGCTCATGAGGTCAAGCTGCATTGCAGAGACACAAGTGAGTTTTTCCCTCTTCTGAGTTATAGAATCTGGTCCATGTAAGGTCAATATGAACTTGACTTCTAGCGGCTTTACACTGTTATCTCCTTGTTATTACCTGTACAACCTTGCTGCCTGTCTGGGGATACTTAATTTCATTATTGAAAGGATATCTCATAACACAATTTTCAAACTCCAGTGCACTGTGCCCACAGAGGTACTCAAGGGTTTTCCGAGGTCCCCAGATGGCGGATAGTTTTAAGGGAATTTTTAGATTCTCAACTTTCATTTCCACTCTTTCTCAAGAATCTGAGGACAAGAATACTCTCCTTTTCATAAATGCCTTTCACCCACTTTAAAAAAGGAAGCCATACTTCTCACTCATCTTGACTTGCCTGGGGGTATAAATTTGTCTGAGAGACCAAACAAAGGTACTATTCAAAATTCTGTTGTAATTGTTGACAAAATGAATGACTGATAATCTAGTAACAAATAATTTTGCAAGTCAGATGACTCCCAATGCTTTGGTTACAACAAAACTAAAGGGGAACTTAATTAAAATGTCAGTTAAAATCCATTAAGAAGGCTTTTTAATGGTTATTCCTAACTGATTTTTGGCATACAACCTGTTAAAAGATTATTAACGCTGCTATAACAAAAGTCCTTCTTTTCTCATCTGTTTATTTCTGTGAATGGGTTTCTCAGGGCTTACAACCTAAACATGAAAACTAGGAATAGAATTTATATAATACCATCTCATCCTAGCAATAATGTATATTCCTTAACAGACATATGATCTAAGCGAAGAAAATCCATCTCATTCAGAAAGCACTTCCAGGGGCACCTGGGTGGCTCAGTCAGGTGAGTGTCAGATTTCAGCTCTGGTCACGATCTCAGGGTCATGGGATCAAGTTTTGTTTTGGGCTTCACACCAGGTGTGCAGCCTGCTTGGGATTCTTTCTCTCTCTCCCTCCTACCCTCCCCTGCTCCCTAAAAATAAATAAATACATAAATAAATAAAAAGAAAGGGGAGGGAAGGGGAGGAGAGGAAAGGAAGGAATTTCCCATAAAATCTTCTTCATGTCATAAATACTTATCAAAATTTTATTAAGTATATAGTGAATTTATCAATTGAATACTTCTTTTTTTTTCAATGGCTTTCAAATTTATTAGAGATCAAGTATGCATTTTATTATACTAAAAATATTTTAATTTCTATATACATTTTATCTTTTTTTTCCTTTTTTTCTTTTGAGTATAGGATTTCCTTTAAATTAGATTTTCCAGCGGCTGGTCCAAAATGAAACAAGATGGGATTGGGAGGGAGACAAACCATAAGTGACTCTTAATCTCACAATACAAACTGAGGGTTGATGGGGGGAGGGGGTTTGGGAGAAGGGGGTGGGATTATGGACATTGGGGAGGGTATGTGCTTTGGTGAGTGATGTGAAGTGTGTAAACCTGGTGATTCACAGACCTGTACCCCTGGGGATAAACATATATGTTTATAAAAAATAAAAAATTAAAAAAAAGTGCAGCAATTGAATACTTCTAATAACTGTTACTATATTCAATCTAGAAGAAATTATCTTGTGCTGGAACCCTATTCCTACAGAACATTAAAAAAATTAATATTAATTTATATACATCTTTTGTTTTAAAGGAGTAGGATAACAAAGAAAGACTTTCAAGTATAAAAATACCCTACATATGATAAACTCCTGTGGAGGAAATTGAACGGGAAAAGACATTTAAGGAGGAAAACAAACTATGTAAGTTTTCAACTGTTAAGAAAGATCTTATTCATGTATTTCTTAATGGATAAATAGTACCAAATCAGTATGGAATTTAGATTTTGTGAAATCTGTTTCAAAGAGTTGTATTCAAAAATGATTATTATATTTTAATATACTTGAAGTTACAGCCTTTGCAACTACTTAAACATACAGTAACAGCATTTGTCAACTTTAAAGGTAAATGGTTTTCTGAGATTATTTTGGAGGTACAAAGCAAACTCTTAAAGATTACTATATTCACCACCTGAAGATTTACTGTATTTACCACTACTGTATTTTGCCATCTCTTCGATCATTTTAACAGGGTAGATCAAATGGTAGGTATTTAAAGGGACCCTACGTGTTGATAAACTAATCTGTGTAAAGGTGGGGAGGATGACACATTTTCTAAGTATAAATGTTGCTTGTCAAGTTGGGCTGAGATTGGACTAGATCTGGTTCTCTTTGTCAATCTTAGTCCAGTGTTCCTACACCTGAACCCATGCTACCCTTTGTAACTGGTCAACACAGCTTACGTTAGGAAATGGAAAGATTTTCAGCTCTGGGCTTTGTTGAGAGATTTAAAAAAAAAAAAAAAAAGGAAAAAAACAAAAAAACTCTTCAATTACAAAATATAATGCTGGCACCTTGGAATCAATGCCTCATCTGGAGAACACAAGCAAAGCGATAAATATTTTTTTTAAGATTTTATTTATTTATTTATTTATTTATTTATTTATCAGCAAGAGAGAGCGAGAGTGAGCACAAGCAGGGGGAGTGGCAGGCAAAGGGAGAAGCAGGCTCCACACTGAGCAAGGAGCCCAATGGTGGGCTCAATCCCAAGACCCTGGGATCATGACCTGAGCTGAAGGCAGACGTCTAACCAACTGAGCCACACAGGTGTTCCACAATAAATATTTTTTAATCATTTTTTGGGATACCCTTTCCTTCTTTGGTCAATTCCAGATGCTTTCGCTTCTGGGAAGATTGCCAAACTGGGGTAAAGGCCAGTTAGGGGGGTAGTAGGAGGAAATGAAGCATATCATCTATCTACTGTTGCTTCAGTTTTAAGTGGGTTTATTCATCCATTGACTCACTCAGTAAGCCTTACCTAAACACCGGTCTGTGCCAACTGCTGGAACTTTCAAGTCCAAGAAGACACAGGTTCTGCCTTGAAGAGGTCACAGTTTACTAATAAGGGAATGATAAACTCATGGACAAAAAATTAAGATACTCTGTAGTAAGCATTTTATTAGAAGAACCATCAAGGTGCTATGAATCAGAGAAGGGTGGAGAGACCTATCCTGTAAGAGCTGGTGCTGTTTGGGCAGGTTTTAAATCAGCGAGAAGACAAAGCAGTTCCAGCAGGAGACCCAGCACATACTTTGACACGGCAGCAGATTCCATCATCACATTTGAAGAATGGAAAAGAGACTGTGGTTAATGCAGTGGGTGGAATCAGCGGGTCGGAAGTGGGGACAGGAGATACGCTCAGGAAGGAAGTTGGGGATAGGTCACAAAGAGCCGGGAAAACCTTACTGAAGCTTGATCCTTTGAGCAGTGGGAAGAAGCATGACTAGATCAGGATTCTAGGTTGATGATCCTGGATGCAAAGAGATTACTCTTAGCTGACCTCTCAACAATGTTTTCTCCCTCAAAAAAAGAAGGACTCTGAATCCATGGCCTTCAGTGTATCCAGTCTACATTTTATACTAAGAGGAGGAGGGAAGGAACCAAGAGGAAGATAGTGCCTCATTTGCTTTATCAGTATTTATCAGGTGCCTCCTCCCTTATATGTGCTTCTACACACTTTTTCCTCTCTACGATAAATTTATCAAGCAGGAACTATGATTCCCACCTTCCTAATGTCTACCTCGAGTTACAGATGGGCTGAGTAACTTGGCCAAGGTGACTCTGCTGTAAGAATTAAGACTATTTGCAAACCCCAGCAGCCTGGCTTACATGAACTATTTCACTGTTCAGGACCGTGACAATAAAAACACAGCAAACCAGTGAGGAGAGCCCTTCAAGGGATGAATTTGGTCTACCCTTGGCTCCATTGCAAGTGAGGGGTTCTATGTATATGAGCTCACAGGCCAAGTCTGGAGATGGATGGAACATGGACACTACATCCTTCTGAGGCCAGGGTCACAGAGGAATCTTTTCACAGCTATGGCTTCTGTTGCTGAGCTGGAACTGTCAGGTCCAAATGGTGGTCATCTCATTCTCCTAATCCCACTTTGGTAAATAACATCACTATCCTCTGGCCTTGCCTCCAGCATGCTGCTTTTTTCTATTTCATTCCCCACATCTGATCAATCACCAAACCCTAGCCAGCTTGTTCTTAAAATCGCTTAAACCATCCACTTCTTCCATTCCCACAGGTCCAGCCCTGGCCCAAACCACCATCCTCTGCTAAAATGACTCTGATGGCCTCTCAGTGGTCTCCCTGACTCTAGTTTGCCTTCTTCTGAACCCCACTTCATCCTGCAGTCAGGATGATATTTCTGTGGCTTGAATCTATCCTTGTCCCTGCCTTGTTGACATCCTGGAGTGGCCTCCCATCACCTAGCTGTAGGAGAGACTGAAATCCGTTACATGGCTTTCAAGGGCTGCAGGGGAACCTACCAACCTTGCCTTTCTCACCAGCCCAACTCCAGTGATCCCTCTGCCTCCCACCAGCCTTTCTAAAATGCAGGATGCTGTTTCCCATTTCCACATACCAAAAGGGCAAATATCCCTGCCCCTTTCCAACTCCTTTCCTTCTTTCCTGTCCCCTTCTCTGTAACCCAAAATCATGTCCAAGACACTGCTCAGGTGTAACACTCTCTAGCAAGCTTCCCCCAAACTGACTCCCACCCACATAGATCGTCTACCCACTCTACCATGGCACTCGTCACGTTGGATCACAACTGTGACTATACTTGTCTGTCTCCTCCCTGGGCTATAAGCCTCGTTAGGGCAACCCCTGTGGTTCATCTAAATAATGCTAAACATAGAACTAGTGATCAGAATATATGTATTAAATAAATAAATATCTTCATTGTCATCTTCGCCTCATAATGGACACTGTATGTTCTCATAGTAGATGCTGTATTTGCAAACAGAGTAATTGCAAAAGTTAAATGAGCTCGAACTTTGCCATTAACTCATTAGGGCCACCCCCAGCCTCCCTCTCCTGGGGATGGTAAAGATGCCTTTATCATCTCCATGAGACCATGTTCCCCTAGCAGGGGAACCAACTCATCCAGCTAATTGGAAACAGAGGCTAACAAATGCTTTCTCCACAGTTTTAAAAGTCTGAACAGGCCTTCTGACCATGGATGAGAACATAATAGCTTTTTCACACCTGCTTTTCCAAAAACAGAAAGGAATCCACTCCAAGCTCTGCAAAAGAAAGGCTCTTGTAACATTTCCTTTTTTGGGGAAATTTTCCAATACTGTAGGCCCCAGACTACTGAGTGGAAACTACTTCCTCACTTTTGCCTCCTTCCCAACACACACACACATACACACACACACACACACACATACAGAAAGAGAGAGACTGAAGCAGGTGTTTGAAGATTTCTCTTAACCGGGAATTGACCCTAGGAAGGGTTGTGTCCCGTAAGCTCTTTCAAGGGAAAGGCACACTGGGCTTGCTAAAGGTCAAGAAAGAAGATGAAAAAGGGAAGGACACAGGGGTGGTCCAGATGCCTAAGCCCTTTCCACACTGTGACACACAGCTGTTTCAGCAAAGTTTTGCAAATCTGATCCTAAAATATATCGCAACGTCACTGAACGTTGTCTGTATCATGACGAAGCGCAGAATAGATGTCCTGTGGTGTAAATGCCTGTGGCAGAAGCCCAAGGTTTACTGCTCTGACTCCTTGGTTACGCCACTGTTGAGCTTTCCTAGTATTTGTTTTCTAATATAAAGCAAGCCTTGAATGGATATTGTATTGCTTGGGGAGGGAAAAGAAAAATTCCAAAGATATTTGTTCCTATCATTAAAACAAATTTTTTTTAAGATTTTTATTTATTTACTTATTTGACAGAGATATCACAAGTAGGCAGAGAGGCAGGCAGAGAGAGAGGGGAAGCAGGCTCCCCGCTGAGCAGAGAGCCCGATGCGGGGCTCGATCCCAGGACCCTGAGATCATGACCTGAGCCGAAGGCAGAGGCTTAACCCACTGAGCCACCCAGGTGTCCCTGTTCCTATCATTTTTCGGAACTGTTGTTATGCCATACCGATGGACTGTGCAGAGCAAGATAAAGGTGTAGATTGTTAAACCCTCCAGGACTTAGCATCTAAGAACTTCTACCTACTCACTTTTAATATGGAACTAGTAACATCTGCCCACACTCAATCTGAGAAGATTCCATGAAAAAAAAAAAAGTGTCAAACAATTATCCCAGTGCGTGGCACATGCAGGCACATAATAAATGTTACCTTATTTTATAATCTCATGAGAGAGGCACATATGGAAGGAATTATTTATGATCCTGGCAAAGAGAGTAATCAAGGAACAGAGACACAAGTAAAATATAGAGAGGCGTTTGGAGCGGAATATCGAGGAATGACTTACAGAGCAGGTGGCACTCGGGCTGAGTGTTGGGAGATGAAATGGCATTTTAGATAAGATGACAAGGCTGTCTTCCCAGAAGTCTGTGTAACTGAAACTCAGCACTTGAGTGAGGAAAGAAACATTTCCTGGCTCAGCTAGTGACTATTGTGTCATTTGTTAACATTATCAAATCTTTTCCATGTGTTTCTGCTTCCTATCCAAAAATAGATTACAAACGAGAGACTGAGATTCTAGTTCCCAGCGCATCCTCTAATTTGTCTCTTTCATGAATGCCAATGACTACGGGGTGTTAAGTTGCTGTAGAGTGATGATATGATGACTCGATCTTTTTCTCTGGAGACTGGAAACAACTATCAGTCCCCTGGGGCTGGAAAGAGGGAGGACATCATTTTATTGGAGAGTCCTTGGAAAAACCAAGAGTGGTACCCAAGTGGGTAGAGAATCAATGCCGTCTGTTGCACACATTATTGCTATAAGAGGCTAGAAGGTGTAGCAGAGATTGTGTGTGGACAACAGCTCCAAGGGCAAAGCAACTAGAGGAAGTCCCTGACCTAGTGAGCTGCACGCACATGGTGAGCTGGCAGTGCCCCAGTCATTAGGGACAAGCAGCAAGTTCTCACCAGAGCCAGCCATGGGCAGTTCCCTTGTGTTTCATGAAACCCCCTATTTCACCTTGGACACTGTCCTTTCCAGAAGGTCAGAAAAGCTGAATAAATGCATCCTCCTCTGCCAGGCACACGGTAGTCATCATGATCTAGTCCAGCTGCATCTCTCCTTCATGGATCCTGTATCCATTCCTTCTGAATTATTCACTGCTCCAGAATGTTATTCTGTGACTCCTTGCCTTGCACATGATGTGCCTTTTATCAGAACATCCTTTCCCAATTGCTTTGCTCTGAAGATGTTTTAAGACTCAGTTATTTTTCTTTCCAGCCTAGGTTAAATGATCCTCATTTAGTTTGTGCCTACCTCTGCCACAAGGCTCATTCTACCCCATTCGTCATCTTTTCCACACTTGAATGGAAGCACCCCAAGGGCAGAGGCTGGATATTTAGGTCCCCACCACCTAGCATGCTCAAATGAATGTTTGTGGAATAAATGAGCCAATGAATTACTCACAATATGGCTACGCTCACATGGAACAGGAAGATAAGAGGCCCCACTGATCCTTCTTCCCAAAGAGTTCTATTTTCATCCTATAAATTGTTCCACCCCCCCGGGGAGTGTTGCTCACCATCTTGTCCCTGTTTCCACCCAGGAGGGAGGTCTTTACATAGACAGAATTAGTTGTCAACTCAAAGGTGAGCTCTGAGGGATACGGCCGGATCTCTTACCTACCAAAATTTCTTCCTGATCCCTGACCATCTCCTCCAAATTCAAGAACAAGTTCATTGATCCCCACTTTGGCAGGGATGGTCTATCTCTTCATCAAATTTGTTTCCTCACTTTCCTAAGTCTCCCAGATAAACTTGCAGTTGAGTGCGGTCCTGTGATTGGGTTCTAGCCCATAGAATGTCGCTGCTGCCTCTGCTCCGTGATCCCACCCTTGCAGTCCTCCATTTTCTTTCTACCGCTGGCTCACTGCAAGTAAGCATGATGTCCAAGGAAGTCATGGAATGGCTTCCATAGATGGAAGTATTCTGGTGTGACTGCTTGATGGAGAGTCAGCCCCCTCGTGGGGATCTTCATGGCCAAGATACAAATTTCCATTGTGTTAAGCCACAGAAATTGTGTAAGGATTTTTGTTTGTTTGTCTTTGTTTTTTCCTGTTACAAATTTTTACTTCCACCTACAGATGTGTCACGATTGAGCCAATGATGCTATTCATCAGATAAACCCAAGAGCAAGGACTCTGGGAGGATGGGCTACGAAGAGAGCAGAAAACACCCTAAGCTTGAGACAGAAGGCAGCAGCGGCATGGCCAGGTGAGAAACGTGTGCCCAGGGGGAGACCGGAGCCTTACAGACACCTGTTCTACCTGTTTGCTACAGGGCAATGCCAAGAGGAGTCCTAGATCCTTCCATCACTCCTCATGTAACTCCTCTTGGGTAAGCCATGCCTTCTGCACTAGTGGGAGGCATCTAGCTTGGTGAAGACCGAGGCCTTGAAGGAAGTGAGACCTAGGTTGAAATCCTGGCTTTGTCACTTAGTGGCTCTGTGCTCGTGGGTCAGCCAGCCTCACTCGTCCTGTATCCTGACAGCTCTCAAGGGGAGATGCTAATCGACACATCACTGTTTCAGTTACATGAAATAATAGTTGTTAGGCACATAATAGAATCTGGAATATTATAACCAGTAAGAATTAGTACTCATTCTTACCCTTTCCTAAGAAATAAAGCTTCTACAAGATCTCTATCACTCGTCCGTTTTTTTTCTTTCTTTCTTTCTTTTCTTTTTTTTTTTTTTGAATTACAGACTTCTTGCCACTGGTGTGGTAAGCGCAAGAAATACACACAGAGAAACACCCAGTCCCTGCCCTCCAAAGAGGATACCAGCATCCTTTGGCTTATTTCTGTTTCCCTCCTTTCTCTCCTTTGATAAAGCTGCAAACGAACACCTCTCCTTGCCTGTCTTGGGATCCGCTTGAGTTTGGAAGGTCATAGGCCAGCCCAGAGAGCACCAGGCCACTGTGGGTCTCTCAGAGCCAGAGCTGCTGTGGACATAATCCAATCTGACCACAGAGACTGTGACTAAGCGAAAGCCCATCTGCTGCGAGGCTTCCCATGTTCTCAGGAGGGACCAGAGCAGGATATGAGGCGGCGGCGGCGATCTCGAGGTGAGGGCTCTGTGCGGAAATGGTGAGATCCCCCACGTGTAATGTGTCTCACCGCAGGCCCGTGTGGGTCTCCCCAGCATGACCTCATCCCGGAGCTCAGCACGTCTTGGATCCACACACACTGTTCCCTCCATGTGCTCAGGGGACATGGGGGTGTGCATAAGTGTGAGCACGTCTGTGTGCAGTGCATGGTGTGCGTGTGTGCGTACACGTGTGTGAGGTGCTAGAGGGGATAAACCAGGGCTGCTCACTCTCAACACCATTGACGTATTCATGCTATCTAAGCCTTTGGTTTGGGGGTCGGGCAGAGGCCCATGCATTACAAGGGGCTCCACAGCATCCCTGGTCTCTGTCTGCTAGTTGCCAGAAGCGTTCCCACCCAGGCTGTGACAGCCAAAATTATCTCCAGTCGTTTCCAAATGCCCCCTCGGGAGGAAAACCCCTTCTCTCCCAGGTCCGAACCATGGGCATAAACCATATATCAAAGCAGAGAAAAATTCAAGAGGAAAGTAAAATGCAGTAAGTCCCCAGCTCTTCTAGTTTTAGAGATGAAGTAAAAGCTGGTAAGGAAGTTATGTTCAAGTTATATTAGTTCAATAAAGAGAAAAATCTAGAAGCAATAATAATTACCGGTTGTTTAGCATTTCATGTGTCCTGAGTATGATAGTAAGTGCTTCATCTCACTGACTTAAGAACGTGAATGTAGTGGTTTTTACGTCCATTTCATGGATGAAAACACAGAGGCCCAGGGAGGTGACCAGTCTTGCCCAGGAGCATGCAGTCTTGAAAGTAAGAGAGCTGGGATCTGAACCCGGGTCCCTGTGACTTAAACCCCAAGCTCAGAACCACTGGGTTCTCTTAGTGCGTTACTTTGGAGTGTGTATGCAACATCGCAAAAATGTCAAAGTCCGTGATTTAAACCAGTGAGTATTTAATGAGAACGTCTACATTCAGCCTCAGCCTAGACAGAGGTAGGTGGGTTTGAGTGGAGGAATCAGACTTCCTGTGCCTTTACGGAGACAAGACTAACCAACTCAAGTCTGTAAATCAACATGAGAGAGCGCGCATATAATTAACCCCTAAGGGGGTGGTACATTTTAAGGCATATAAAGTAAAGGGCAGGCTGAAGAGAAGGAGCATGTTTCAGGGACTGTGTTTCTAGTATTCTGCCCCAGAATGGGGCGGCCCCTATGCTGTAAGACTCCTAAGTGGTGACGTGGAGCTGAAGGCTTGTCCTTGGCGTTGGACGGTGCCAGGATCTAATTCCAGCTCTGACACTTACCAGCTGTGTGGCTGGGCAAAGCACTTCACAACGGGGAGCGTCGGCTAACTCTCCAGCAACAGAGAGATGGAAATGCTCAGTTCTCACGCCATTAGATGGGCACATCTAATGGCGTGAGAGTTCATTTGCTTTGGGAACTCCTCAAGGCGCAGCAGTGTAGTGGTGATAAGCAGGGATTCTGGGAGTCGAAGAGGCAGGATTTGAGTCCAGGCCCTGCCATTTACCAGTCGTACCGCCTGAGACATGTTATCTCACCTCTCTGAGTTCCTGAGCTATTTCCTTAACTGTGAAGTGGAAATAATAGTGATGAAAATAATATGTCTCCACTAGGTTAGGAGGATTAAATGAGTTTGCCACCTGGGACGCACTTAAGTCCATAGCACAAAATAAATATTATATAAATATGTTTTAAATGAGTCAAGTAAAAATTCACATTCCCATTCTGCAAACTGCAAAGGAAACCAGTATCATTAATAAAGAAAAATAGCTTATGTTATTCTTTTTCAATCAATAGCAAGGTATTTTTAAATGGCTAAGTATTTTCTGCAGATATCAGTTTTGTCTACAAGGAGTGACTTAATTATTTTTTAAAAAATACAAACTTTAAAAAATTCTCACTCCTCAGGATTGAACTAAGTTTGTCCAGGAAATGGGAACCAATGTAGAGCCTCTCACAGTGACTTGGTTCTTGTTTTACCACACTCATCACTGTTTTGTTTGTGAGTATATGCTTTTTGGTGTACTTATGTGTTTTGTGGTCACCTCACCATGAACCTGAAAGTTCAGTGAGAGTGGAGACTATGCCTTTTACTGACTGCCTCTCCAGCACCTGACTTAGTACATGGCACATAATAGATACTCATTTTGTGAGATGCTGAGCGAATAGAAAAGGTCAATGCACTCTTTCTGTGTTTTCTTGTTAAAATAGTGAATCTCCTAATACGGGAGGTGTTCGAGCAATGGGAAAAATTTGGTTCTCTGTACTTCTGTGTCCCTATCATAGCCTCATACAGGGACTTTCACTACAACACATATCACGTTGTTCTGCAGTCACCCATTTCAGGATCTGTGTTCTCCCATGAGGACTGTGAGCACCTGCAGAGCTGGATGGATCACCTTTTAATCCCTGTCACATGGTCCCATTACAGGTAGGTATCCAAGGTGGGATACACGTCTGAGTCCAGTAGATAAAATCTGTAACATGAAAACATTGACGTCTTAGAGGGAAGGCACTGTCGACCAAACCACAACTCAGACTAAATTACCAGTCTGATATCTTCCTCCTCAACTCATCAATACTAGGCTTCAGCAGTTCTAACTGCTGCCAACTCTGTTCATGCAACATCCCACAATGAGGAACAAAAGATTGCAGTCATTGTTTTTATTGCTGCAGGAAAAACATAGACAATCAACAATTCCATACTAAATTAAATTGGCTGTTTTTATAAAGAAAAAGCATGAGCCAGATTTTCACATCCAAGCTTCTGTTTCAAAGATGATGAGATTCAACCATTCATAAAACAAATATCTACAGAGTGCTTGCTCTAGGCCAGTCACTGTTCAAGGTGCTAGTTAAATATTGTTGGATCACTCAAGACCTAGAGAATGATTTTGCCATTGGGCGTTCTTCCAAGGTACCTAAAGGAAATTAGGTGTTTGGGATAGAGAGAACAAAAGGACTCAGAAGTCTGAGAGACAAACTCTCCATCCTCTGACCTCAGCACCTTTGGAGAAGGAAACAACCAATAGTTATTAAGTTAACTAATAACTAATAGTTATTAAGCCACAGACAATTCTTAGCCAGAGAGTAGCCTCCAAAGCAGATGTCTGGGCATTGAGAAGTCTGGCAGAATTCTAGGTCTCATCTCTCCAGCCATCATGTAACTAACTTCCCTTTAAAGCAACTTCTTTCATCACTTCATTTGTGATTGTTCTCCATGGGAAGAAAGAAGGATTTCTATGGCTGGCCATAAGCTGGTAGTTTTATGTCTATAGCCCTGGAGTAAATCTAATACTCTGCAACGTTGGAGCATAAGAAGCATAGCATTCCTTTATTCCTATTTATTCTTTATTTCTTTATTGCTTTGCTCTTTATTTCTCTTAACCCCGTCTTTCTGCTCTATGTGATCACTCAAGTAACTGGTAAAATGAAATAATAATAATAATAATAATCACCAACCATCCAGTAGAATTCAGTCTCAGCTCTGGTGGGGAGCTGTTCCTGGTTCATTCAGGCACTCAAGGATTTTACATGTCCTAGAATACCTGGGGACCACTGCTCTCCTCCTTTGGCTCTGGCCATGGCAGATAGCCTCACTGGGCAAGCCTGCATCCCTAGCAGTGAGCAGCTGTGCTCTGTGCACACGCAGCTGTGGTGCTGGGATCTCAGCAAGGCCTGAGATCACTAGTTGAACTAATATGTAAGTGCCAGCTTTGTAGGTCAAAGGTAGTCGAATACCAGCAGTTTCACATAAATCATCTGTGAGATTCACTGTGTGCAAACAAGACTGCAACTTGCTGAAGAACCAAAATACTTCCACTTCCTTTGAAAGCATGCATTCACTACTGAGTTCTGCTCATGGAGCCAGGCTCCCAGAAGATCTCTCATTGGCAACAGGATACTGACACAGAGGAGCTACTGGCAGAATGTGCTTCAAAGTGAGCCCCCCTCTGCTGGTCTACAATGCAGCTGTCGCACTGATTCATTCCGGCTCCACCCCCTCCTGCCCATGGGGATTAGCAAGGCTTCTCCGGAACTTCCTTATAAAGTGCTTACAGGGAGGAAGTCCCCTGTCATCTGCTTCAGACCGTGAATCACACATCTATACTTGCGCTAGCGCACCGCCCTCGCCCGTGTACCATCCTTCTGCGAGTCGGGTCCATTCCCGGCCTAGGCAGGTGTCAGAACAGGATTTAGGAAGCCTTTGAACTTCCCCTACAGAGGTGGGTCTCTGAGACGGGGTCTGAGAGCCTGGCTTGGCATCTCACTATGAGGCTCCTTTGGTCCCCAGATACCACAGCTCCAAGTGATGCGGTCACTGGGTGAGCTGGAAATCTGAGGGAAGTCCACGAGAGAGGACTTGTGGATTGTGCACAGAAGCCGGGAGGCAGAGCTGTGCCTGGCAAGTGACCCTCGCTCTTCTCAACCACCCTCTTACCTCTTTTCTTTCTAAGTAGAAGAAGCTCTGTGTGAGCGCCTGGGTGGCTCAGTGGGTGAAGCTTCTGCCTTCACTCAGGTTATGATCCCAGGGTTCTGGGATGAGTCCCGCATTGGGTTCCCTGCTCTGCAGGGAGTCTGCATCTCCCTCTTGTGTTCTCACTGTCCCTCAAGGAAACAAATAAAATCTTAAAAAGAAGAAGAAACAGCTCTGTAAAGGATTTTTTTTAAGCTTTTATTTATTTATTTGACAGACAGAGATCACAGGTAGACAGAGAGGCAGGCAGAGAGAGAGGAGGAAGCAGGCTCCCTACCAAGCAGAGAGCCCGATGCAGGGCTCGAAACCAGGACCCTGGGATCATGACCTGAGCCAAGGCAGAGGCTTTAACCCACTGAGCCACCCAGGCGCCCTGTGAAGGATTTTCTAAGAACTCAACTCCTCTGGCTTCTGCGAGTCTCACAGAAACTCGACAGGTCCCTTCCTCCCTATGATCCATTGCTTGAGAATCAGCAGCACTGGACTTTAGCCTCAGCTGACCACAATTCACAGTGTGTGGGCAGAGCAGGCCACGACTCCGAGCCTCCTTTTCTTATCTCTTCCTTGAGCACAGGGATCTCTTAGCTCTTTCAGCTTGACAAAGTGTGCGGCAGAGGGGTCTGAGCTCAGAGTTGCAGATGAGCGGCTGCCTAGATAAGTCTGACACTTATGAGGGCCAGGCTGCCCCTGGAATGATAAGGACGTGATGGGTAAGTCCAGCTTTTCCCCTGTCTCTGGACTAAATCACTCAACACTGCAAAACTCCCCCATCCAGAGGCCACTTCAAAACTGTCAGGCTCATGGGGGAGGTGGAGCTCCCTCCAGCTTCCATGCCTTTCCCCATCTTCCAGATGGTACCTAAAAAGTCATATCCAAGGAGCTGCAATAAGAAGATATTTGAGAATCTACTGATGTGGAATGACCAGTTTTAAGGCCTTGCTCTGCACGATGCAGAGACATCATCTCATTGAGTCCTTGTCTTCGTTTCCTATGGCTACAGCTACTATAAGAATCTGCACCAATTCAGGGGCTTAAAAGAAAAAGAATTGGGGCACCTGGGTGGCTCAGTGGGTTAAAACCTCTGCCTTTGGCTCAGGTCATGATCCCTGGGTCCTGGGATCGAGCCCCGCATCGGGCTCTCTGCTCAGTGGGGAGCCTGCTTCCTCCTCTCTCTCTGCCTGCCTCTCTGCCTACTTGTGATCTCTGTCTGTCACATAAATAAATAAAATATTGAAAAAAAAAAGAACAAGAATTTATTCCCTTGCCATTTTGGAGGGCAGAGTCTTAAAATGAGTTTTATTGGGCTAAAATCAAGTAGTCCATGGGGCCAGTTCCTTCTGGAGGCTCCCGGGGAGAATTGTTCTTTGCTTCATTCAGCTTCTGGTAGCGGCCAGCAATCCTTGGCATGTGGCCACAACCCTTCAATCCCTGTTCCCCAGTCACTCTGCCGTCTCTCCTGCAGTCACATCTCCCTCTGCCTCCCTTTTGTAAGGTCACTTTGTGATTGCATCTACAATAATCTCCTTAAGACACCACCCTTAATTTAATCACATCTGCAAAGTCCCTTTTGCCATAAAATACCTTTTAGAAGTTAAAATACCATTTAGAAGTTCTGGGGAATTAGGTCGTGGCCATCTTCCGGAGGGTTGGGGGTTGCTTATCGGCCTACTGTAGTCCTCGTGTCCACTGAACAGAGTGAATAGTCTCAACCCCCATTTTATAGGCAGCAACCCAGACGGAGCTCACAGCAGTGACGGCATTTGAAACATCACACACTATATAAATGACAGAACCCAGATGATACCCAAGTCTGTCCAGTTTCAAGCAATGGGCTTCTTCTGTTATGTCACCGTACCTCATAAAACTGAGGAAATAATACCCATATAGACAGCTTCCACAGTGCAAACCAAGGAGCCCAGTATTTTACGTGCGGAAAACCTCTGTCAACCTACACACTGGCTATGTGACTTTAAGTCCCTTGACCTCTCCTCACCTCAGTGTCCCCCCACCCCCTTAATGAAGGGGGAATGTAGGCATGAGAATAGAAGTAACATTAATGCTTTGTCATGTTATTAACAAATATAAGTGGTCTATTTGCTGCTACTCCTGCTGTTGGGAGACTGCGGCATAGGGAAAGATTAGAGGTGGGACCGCCCATCAGGACAAAGGCGAGCCCACGGTGCTCCCCTAGGAGGAGAGTGACCCCGTACCCCATACAGTCCATCCAAGGGAGCTTCCAGCTCTGAGGCAAGTGATACCTTCCAGCTGACTCCAAATAGGGGAGAATTTTCCAGCATCACTAAGGAAAGAGAATGCACAAAGGCTTGGAAAACTGTGGCAGGACAGAGACCTTAAAGCCCGCTACAGGAGGGATTGGAAAATGTATTCCACTACTCCAAGGAAGTTAATGCTACTTCTTCCAGATAAATCATCTCTCAAACCAACACTAAACATCCCTGTGGGAAAATACTCAGTGAGGTGCATGAGTATGCACGCATATGTGCATGCATGCCTGTGTGTGTGTGTGTGTGTGTGTGTGTGTATGTGTGTGTGTTTTGCACATGCTTAGCAGGATGGAAGGGAAATCTGTGTGGGCTATTTCAGTGAACTCAATTTGGCCAACCTGGGAATTTCAAGGTATGTCTCAATGTCTATACATTCTTTTTGTGAACATTTTTATTTTAGAACATGGCTCTGAGATGATCTTTTCTGTCATTTAAGATGAGAAATTAGAGGCACCTGGGTGGCTCAGTGGGTTAAAGCCTCTGCCTTTGGCTCAGGACATGGTCCCAGGGTCCTGGGATTGAGCCCCGCATCAGGCTTTCTGCTCAGTGGGGAGACTGCTTCCCCCTCTCTCTCTCTGCCTGCCTCTCTGCCTACTTGTGATTTCTATCTGATAATTAATAAAATCTTTAAAAAAAAAAAGATGAGAAAGTAAAGGCCCAGAGTAGAATAAATGACTTGTCTGTAAGAGTCAATGACCACCATTTTGAGATTACTCAGAGTGTGGCAAGCATAAACATTTGACTGGGTATATTTCCTTTATTCCTGAGAGCAACTCTAGGATGTATCGGTTCATACTGGGCCCATTTTACAAGTGGGGGACCTATAACACACAAGTTAAGTAATATGGCCCAGGTCCTCCTTCTTCTCATAACTGGTTAATGGTTGAATTAGGATGGGAACAAATCCATACCAGATCCATTCACAACTCTAGTATTAGCATGGACGGATGGGGACTTGTCACTGAGCTCTGTAGTTAGAGCACCCAGAAACACCTAACCAAAGCCCTTCTTTTTTTTTAGATTTTATGTATTTATTTATTTGAGAGAGTGAGCACGAGTCGGGGTAGGGAGAGGGGCAGAGGGAGAGGGACAAATAGGCTCCACACTTAGTGTGGAGCATGACTTCGGGTTTGATGTCACGATCCTGAGATCATGACCTGAGCCAAAATCAAGAGTTGGGTGCAGGCACCCCCACCAAAGCCCTTCTTGCCTCATTAGATTTTTATGCACAAACTCCAAAGTCTGTCCGGTTGGTCCATCTGGGTTCAAGCACGTCATCTTTGCCTCTGGGTAACTGTGAAATATGTAAGGAAGCACCCCCCAAAAACAAGAAGCCAAGGTTGGAGTTTACAGACTGAGTCTGGATCTTCTTCTTGCTGCCATTTGTTGCTCATGGGTCTGGCATGATGTACCTACTAACATCTCTGTACCTCACACTCCCCATCTGAAAGAGGGCAATAATAAGAGTGTCTACCTAGGAGGCTCATGGTAAACATCACAGAACTGAACACAAGCCAACAACTTAAAAGATGCCCTACATGACAGGGACCACTCAATAAATGTGAGCTACTGTTATCTACCATTGTCCACCAACAAAAATCTAAAAAAAAACCAAGGAGAAGGGACAAGTTAAACTTCCTCACGAGCATCTAACTCAGCTGCAACAAATCAGTCAAGATACCCAATCTGCATTAACTTCAAAGCTATGCATTCCCTCTGTGACCTGCATTAAGCCCCAAGATGGCTTGACTCACTCATATTTGTCATTGCAGCCTGGGCTCAGACTAGTAAACATGCCCCAGACCACTTCCCCAGCCATCTGGAGGGAATCCACAACTTCAGACCTTCCAACTTCTCATGGGCCAGTGTTAATCTTTTGAATCCTCCCTCTTCCCCTTGGGCCTCCAGCTAAGAAGCCTTCTTTGGAAAGTGTTAGAAGACAAGACAGCACCGGGTGGCTTCAACTCCCTTTTCTCCCCTGTTAAACCTGCAGAAGTATTTTAGACAGAACCTGGGATTCATGCTTCTCTAAGTGCAATTCAGTAATGCAAAGTGTGAGCATTTGACTGGAATTTTAGGGGGAAAAATCATTTATTATCCCCCAAATCTGTATAAATCATCACAATTTCTCTTCTACTCTCTTCCTTCATCTTTAAACCAATGTTTAGAGGTACTAGGGTTAGGAATTTTTATCTGTCTCACTAATGGGGAATCTGAGTTTCAAAGAAGGGACATGATTTCCTCAAGGTAATTCACCTTGTAGATGGTCAAGCTGATGAAACCCCAAACTACCAGTCTTATGCCTTTTCCATCATCTAGATAATCAGTTAGTCAGTCATTTCATGGGAACATTAACTGACTTCTCAGTGCTTTGGGATGGGAAGCAGAGTTCTTGTCTTAAAGGAGCTCTCATAGTCTCAATGAGGAAATAGATGAGGAAATCAGTGATAACAATGAAGACTCCAATCATCTAATAAATCATTCCAAGAAAGGGTTTTTTTGTTGTTGTTGTTTAGCTTCAGTATCTACTGTGGGTCTAAGCCATTCTAAGAACCATGATGTGTAGGAATGATATTCACAATAATTAGCAAGTGGCATAGCATAGGAACCAACCATGAACAGATCTGTTAATAAGCCAAGGAAAGGTATGGTGCCTACCCTCATGGTCTACTGAGGTAAAATATATAATGTGCTAAAAATGAAAAATGGAAATCTGGATGAGAATAGAAGAGGGGTCCTTCTCTCTTAGTGGAAGGCCATGGAAATGTTCTTGGAAGTATATAAAGTAAATCTTGAGAAATGACATAGGAACTTGCCATGCAGACAAAGAAGAAGGAAGGTTGTTCTAGGGACAGATCACTGAATGTGCAAAGTCTCAGAGCCCTCTAAATTATTTCTTTGATTATTTTACTTAAAATTTTTAAGTTGCTAAGATCCTTAGGGGTGACTTGTTTGGTAACCAGTACCCTGAAAACCAAGGCAAGGAAGGGATTTGCCCCCAAGTTACCCAGTAACTTGTCCCACTCTCAGGACTTGCCCCACTCTAAGCCAAAGCTCCATCCCTTCTGCGATGCTGACCAGTCTACCTATCGGTTGATTATGCAGCTGATTTACCCTATTCCATCAAGAAGGAAAGCTGTCCTCTAGCTTGCAGTTCATTCAATGACGCCTTGAGCTTTCTCGTCCTTTATTGTCTCAGGAAAAATGAGAAGAGATGGCAAAAAGCATCGAACAAAGACTTGTGGACCGCAAATTGGGGAACCTTGACTCCAAACAAATGCGTCTAATTGAATGACTAGCCCATTGTGTTGGGTCCGAGCTCCTTCGTTGCTCTGGGAGAGATTTCTGGTAATTGTAGAGTCATGTGGGATTTCTGGAGTTAGCACATTTCGGGAGTTAGCACACTAGATGAATCCCAAGAAGAGGAAGAGATTGGGAACAGTGAAGGAGTGGCTAAGCAGGGGGGAAGCAGGGGGTCCTGTGGGAAGGGGGTGCCAGACTTCTCAAGGAAATGAACGCCTGACTGCCTCAGATAGAGGTAGTCCTGACCGACATTCCACTCACTGGCTGATCCATCTGGAAAAACAAAAAGAGCATTGCATTTCACAGACCTTCAAGGAAATGAGAATGATCTCACCTGAGGCAAACCCTCATGCTCCCTCTGGCCTTCAAACCACAGCCTCCACCAGCAGCCAGTGAGGGAGGATTGCAAACAAGAAACAACAGGATCAGCCTTTGGCCCACTCTGTGCAGAGGTGTTTCCAAGCACTCACTCCATCCTCTCATGTGGAAGAAAGAGCTTACGGTACGAAGAAGGACAAGACCGTAAGAGATCGGATGCCAAGAGGTGTAGCCTCTGCCAAACAGGAGAGTGAGTGGTTATTAATTCTATAAGCATCCCCTGCTGTAATGTCTAGAGTGGAAAGCCCCCATGGTGGCTTTGAGCAAGTAATTTCTGCGAGTTCCCTTTCCTCATCTGTGCAATGGGTATGTTGGACACGATAATCTAGTTTCCCTCTCATACTCTATGAAAGAACAAGGACAATGTTTAATGATACAGCACAGCATGTCAAACATTCACTTGTTCCTCCATTACTGTATTCATCCATTAAACTCTATTTCCTGAGTTTCTGCAATGCCCAAGGCTCTGTGCTCGACACAGAAAAAGCAGGCGTGATCCCTGTACTCTGGAAGCCTAGAGTGTAAGGGGAAAAAACTAGACATCCATCTACCATGTACAGATAACGAATGTCCTAACGGAATTCCCACATACTAGGGTGCTTGGAAACACTTTTTGTGGATGAAATCTAGGAAGCTCTGTGGGGAATTTGGATCAGAACTGGACGATAAGGTGATGTGTGGAGGTGGAGGTGAGAGTTCTGGGTAGAGTACAGCATTAGCCAGGGTTCAGTTGTTGGAAAGTGTATCCAGACTCTAAATTTGCCTGGAACAGAGGCAGCAAAAGGCGCACAGATCGATGGAAAGAAGTCCTTGTCTGGACTACTCCTTACACAGAAGCCAGGGTGTGGTTCTCAAGATGCCACATGGGTTTTAGAGAAACTTCCTAAAATTCCTGTCTCTTCTAAAGATACATAAATAAAGCTAGCCATCTCTTTCATATGTTGCCAGAATATACTTCCATGATAGTAACTGAATGCTTACTCAGAGTCTCCTGTGTTTGCTCCATTGACTTATTCCTGCCTTGAGGACCAGTCTAGTGATATCTGGCTTTGTTTTCCCTCTGATTGTCCAAGCCACCTGTATTTGACCCCTAGTCTATCCTGTGGAAGACGGGGAGGACAGGAGCTGTCAGGTTTGGGATGTTCCCAGAAGTCATATTTATTACCCTGTTTTCTAGCATGCTTTTTTTTTTTTTTAAGATTTTATTTATTTATTTGACAGACAGAGATCACAAGTAGGCAGAGAGAGGGGGAAAACAGGCTCCCTGCTGAGCAGAGAGCTCAATGTGGGGCTCGATCCCAGGACCCTGAGATCATGACCTGAGCCAAAGGCAGAGGCTTAACCCACTGAGCCACCCAGGCGCCCTCTAGCATGCTTTCTTATTGCAGTTAAATACACACATAATCGCAAACGTATACTGATTACATGCTATATGTAAATGTAGCCTATACACCATGTGAAATGTAGTACATACTGTTCTAATGTTTTACTCCCTAACCCTGAGAGATAAACTTGGTCAAATCTGGGAAACCAAGAGGCCAGGAAGCATTCACTGCAAGTTGAAAGACACAGTCTCGTGCTACTGCAACATACTTTGGCTGAAACACAGAATTAAAAACTTCCAAAACAACCAACATTTGAATCAGCCAGAATGTTCAAAAGTTCAAATGAGCTGTTTATGACATGACTATTTATGGGCTTTCTTGCTGTCTGGGAGGGTCACTTAAGCAGAAGATCCTAGAATACAGAGCCATAGCAACCATGGGGATGACCTAACCTTGTCCCACTTTTTCCAGACAGAGAAACTGAGGCCCACAGCAATAATAATAAGTGTGGGAATTACATCATTCATTATTAAAAACATTCATTATTAGTAATGAATCAAAAAAACAAAAACAAAAACCAAGGATCTCCCCTTTAGCTCTTATGGAACAAAGAAATATATTTTCTATATTTAAATAGAGCAGTGATTTTTGTACAAGCAGTATTATGATTCAATAGGGCATAAAACATTTAAATATCATCTGACAATGTTCCTGGACAGTGGCGCACATTGGAAAGAACTATGGAGTCCCGTGTTGTCATCTAAATGCTTCCCAGGTGTATTCCCTAAGTGGACTGAATTACTTCCCTAAAACTTCCTTTCTTCATGTGTCAAAAGGGGTCGACACCTGCTTGGCTTGAGCAAGCCTGTAATGAAATAATATCCATGAAGTGCCTCGCAGAGCACCTACTATAGACTTAATAAGGGTGGGTCCAACCATCGCCACAGGTTCCATGGGCCTCATTTCCCTCCATGATCACAAAACTGCTGTGCGTTGTGACAAGCTGAAATGTGGGTGCTGTGCCCTCGAGGCTTCCCGACTGCCTCGCATGCCTGTGTGTGCCCTGCGGATCCTCAGTGCATGCTAACCACCGAGTGAACGGATGACTCAGAGCTTGGAAAGAATCCACAGCACGCTGGAGAGCAAAGGCGCAGTTTATGTCTCAAAAATTAAGTTGTTAACCTTTTTTTTTTTTCTTTGTGCTGGATACCTTTCTGCACTGAGAAGAAAACTTCAGAAAGGTTTTCCCCAGGAGGTGCTACTTAGAAGACGGGCCCATTCACGGAACATGGGCATTGTCCACAAAGCTGCCCCTCATGGGGGGGACTGGGGGGGCTGCTGGGAGGGTGAAGCCTCTGGGCAGCTGGGCAGGCTCCCTCGCCCAGAAGACCAGCGGGGCAGATCTGCTGTTCCCCGCACTGCCCTGCTGCTGACAGCTAATCCTGGGCTATCTCTCTGCTGGCCCAGAGAAACCCAACCGCCCCAGGCTTCTGCAGGGCTTTAGGTCCTCTTTCCAGGAACTGGGCTCAGCCCCTTTCCTTTTGGAGGTGCCATTGAGCAGCTGCGGAGCAGAGCCCCAGCGCGCCGCGAGCCCAGGGTAGAGGTGGCGTTTCCAGCCCGCCTGAGCAGCAGAGCCAGAGCTGCCGGTCCTGCGCCCTCTCATTCCCTGGGCTTCTGTCTCACAATGAGAAAATCCGTTTGGGGAGCCAAGCAAAAATCACACCTAGCTTACAGCTGCTCTGGGTCTGGGTTGGGGGTGGAGAAGGGGAGGAGGCAGAAGAGGGAAGCTGGAATTCCTACTTTTGCCATAAATTGTATGCAAATGGGTTCCTTTCCTGGCAGGGAGCAGGGAGTGAGTGCGTCTTTCATGAGCTAACCCTGTTCCGCTGGGAGGGCTGTTCCTTTAATTCACCAACTGAAAAAGTAGGAAAGGATGTCTGGAGGCGAGGCGTCCCATTACAGAGGCAGGAGCTGCTATATAAGCCA
This sequence comes from Mustela putorius furo, assembly GCF_011764305.1. Classification (NCBI taxonomy): domain Eukaryota; kingdom Metazoa; phylum Chordata; class Mammalia; order Carnivora; family Mustelidae; genus Mustela; species Mustela putorius. The sequence continues at coordinate 589,964 of NW_025422439.1, read as the reverse complement.
GCCAAAGCTGGCTGCGCTGGCCACAGCCTGCCTACTGTCACTGCTCTCCTGCGAGCGCAGACTCACGCCGGCCTCTCTTCGCACAAAGACTGTGTGGCTGCGGGTGACGCTGGGGGCAGCGCACGTGGGAGCCCCGCTGCTCACAGCCAGGCACTGACTCCATGGAGCTGGTTCATTCAAGGATCTAGGTCCTTCCCAACTCCGGAGAGGTAAGTGTGTTTAACCCGCATCACCAAAGATCGTTATGGCGCACTGTTTGCATTCTTGGTGTCAGAGGAGCAGTGGGCTCATCATTATAAAACGTCCTCCGTGTCTTCGCCGTTGGCAAAACGGTGTATTTGTTATGATCAGATGCACCTTGACTGTCTTCTGCTTACCCCTCCCAGACTTGGAGGTTTGGGGGGGGCGTTGTTTGAGTTTTATGAGCAGTCGCACGTGGAGGGAACTTTCTGTAAAGTTTTTAGCTCTGTGTCCTCCAGAGGAAAAGTGGGAATCTTCTCTTAACTCCCTGCCTGGCTGATTCACCTGTGATTATTTTGGTCTGCGGGGGAGACTGGTAGAATTTGAAGGTGGAGATCGTTTGTGGTCTTGCTCTGGGATAGGTTAAGGGAAGGCTGATAGAGGATGACAGAACAATAAAATTGTATATCTAAACGGCGCTCACCTTGCAGTGTACAAAAGTTTTGTATCCATCCCTCATTCCACCACATCCTCCCTGTGTTTAGATAGAGAGAGGGAGGAGGGCTGAAGAACAGAAGGGAGGAGGGAAGTCCTAGGGCCAGATGAGCAGCTAGAATACTAGGTGGGAGGGGGGACCCCAACTTCCATGCATACCCACAGGCAGGGGGACTCCCCCTGGGTATTTCCTGATTCACTGATCCTTGGGCTGGGTACCTGTGCATGTCTTGGGGTGCTTAGAGCCAGTGGTACCCTGCATCTTTCTAGAATCACCTCCCCCTCCTCACCCCTCATCACAGAAAGCCCTGAGAAACCCCTTGCCCCCTGGCTGGGAAGATCTACCTGGCAGACTCTGAGAAGGGCACAGGGGGTCCTCTCTCTCTTCAGTGCTACAAGGGGATTAGGAGCTTGGGTTTTGAAGCCAGGCGTCAGTCATTTTGGTGTCCCCACCACCACTATCATAGATGTTACCATGATGAGAATCTGCAACCTCCGTGGGCCTCAGTGTCCACTTACCTAAAATGGGGACAATAACTTCTGTTGTCATTATGAGAAGGAAATGGAGCATAAAGCATTGGGAGAGTGAGTGCTCAGTAACCAGAAGTTTGGAAAAATCACTGTCATTTGTCAAACACTGCCATCACCTTGGAAGTTAAAAGAGGCATTTAGGCAATCTTGGACTGTTTCTCATGTGTTCCTCACCCCCACCCCGAGCCCCCTTCTTTTCATCTCCCTATTCTGAGGGCTTCTCACTGGGCTGGCAGGTCGGAGACTTGGCTATATTTCACAAGCAGGAGGTTGTTTTGGCACAGGTTAGGGGAAAGGGAACAGCCCAGGGCTGGATGTAAATGTCAGGTTCTGACTCCAGAATGCACAAGGTTTTGAGTTTGGGCGTTTGCAGATTCGAAAGCTGTCAGTTATAAAGTAGGATGCTGCGGGGGGGTCTCCTTGGAAATGCTCTCCGTCCAGAGTGAGAGCAGGACAGGGAGGCCCACTTGAAGAATGAATGCCTCTTTTTCATGTTTTGTGGACTACCCCCTCGCCACTTTTTATGAAGCTTTCCCATATGTTCTTTAGAAATAAACCCTGCTGCCCACCCCCGCCAGCTTTCTGCTTTGCCCTTTGGATATGGTCAGCCCAATGGAGGACTGGGGGAGGTTTGTTCAGCACTAAAGAAATCTGGGGGAAATTTGCTGGCATTGTGTGCATCGGAGCCTATTGCAATGGAGGTGATTGTGCTTTGACCATACGTGTTTCAGGTGGATGACGACATTTAGGGGAAGAAATGCGTACACATTATGAATATTCTCTGGTTTGCTCAGAAAAGTGTGAATTGGATAAGGATTAAAAGGGGTATGACCAACGCTACAGTCTTTAAAGATTTTTTTTTTCTCTGTGCTTTGTTTGAAAAACCTAGCTTCCCTATCTCATCTTCTACTAACGGCTTGTCTCCTCCCCCCAAAGAAATTACTGATCTTCCAACCCTCAGTTTTGTTGTCCATATAAAGAGGGTGACGATCTGTATCTCTCTGGGCTTTTGTGACGTCCAAATGAGATAGTATATGGCAGATTCGGTGCTTGACACGTAGTAGGGGCTCAATAAATGGAGGTTTTTCTTAGTTTTCTTGCTTCTCAGTTTATAAGGACTTATCTGAAATCCATGTTCTCAGACAGTGGTTTTCAAACTTATATTTAGTTGTGGAAACATTCATTAAATGAAATTGATGGCAGAACTCCAGTACGGAGGTAAATGTGGAACTGCTTTGGCTGATGTGGGAGTGGAGGGTCTGAAACTCACCCCATTGTTCTCAGCCCTTTGGGACATTTCCCCAGAACCTTAAGTGACACAAAATGCAGTTAAAAATCATGAAACAAGGCAGTGCACATTCAGGCTGCTGTTTTGCATTGCAGTTCGCCCCTTCGGGTCCCCACCTGGAACAGGAATCCATACGATTCCCCGAGTAAGACAGTAGACAAGAATATGGGAAACATAAAAGGCTTAACATGGGATGCTGATTTTAATTTATTTTAATGATCATGGAGAGCCTACTCTATTCTGTGCCTCTCTTGTGCACATCATCTCACGAAACATCCACACGACGTCTCTGAGAAATGGATCATGCTTATTGGATAAAGACTAAGTTGAAGAGTAGAGAGGATGAATAATTTTTCCAGATCCTAGAATGCAGGGTCATGGAGCCACTTTTCAGACCCAGGTCCCGGTGACCCCCAAATCAGAAACACATTTCACCGTGTGCTTTCTGAATGCTGCTGCTTCTCGTGCTCGCTGTCTTTAGAAGGGAAAAAAACTTCCTTTCTGACTAAATCTACCCCTCCAGCCAGACTGTGGCCACCCATAAATACGCAGTAGCCTGATCATATAACCAGAATGGAATTTGGGAAGGGAATTCAAGCTGACAGGTTGAAAAACATGCCCTCCTTAATTCTCCCCCTTCTGATGCTCACGATGAACTAAAAACACCTATTCTGCTCTTCCCCTGGGCTTCTGTAGACACACAGCCACGTTTTCTTACAAGGAAAGCAAAGCTATCTAACAGGTATAAAGCACAAGTCTCTCCACACTGAAGTCACTTCAGTTTGGAAAGTACCAGACATTCAGCTCACCCCAGATACACAGTTCCTTGTGGTGAGGATAAAACACATACACACAGTAATTAACAATGAGGCTAACTGTGTGCTAGAATTAGTCGTTCCTTATCTAATTCTCAGTGTAACACTGCAAGTTATAAATCACTCCCTCTATTTTATGGACAGAGAGTGAAAACCCCAAGAAGTTAAGTGGTTCACATGAGGGTTTTCCATAAGTCAGGAGCGGAGTTGGCTTTGAACCCACACTCTCTAAAACTTTACTCTTCTTTCCACCGTGCTTTATTGCTTCCTGACGTCAGGCAGGGCTGACCCCTTATGGAACCTTGAATGATCTCTTTCAGTCATTGGCCAGATGGTAGAGAAGCCCCGGCTGACATTGGTATCTATTGACTTTACAGAATAGCCCTGCATATATCATTTTTCATGGTGCCCAGAAAAGGTCAGCTTATAGTGGTGCAGTTCTCTGCCTAGAAACAGAAAAGTTCGAATTTCAGCCCCGAGAGAGAGAATGACACTAAAGGTAGCAGTCGGGTCATTACTGTTGGTTTTCTTCCCAGGAAAGGAGGCACATACTTTGCTGTGCTCTGCAAGCTGGAGCCCTGCTTGGAGAAGCAGGACCGCACCTGCCCCACACCCTCTCTGAGAGCCAGCTAAGCCGAGCATCTGGTGTAAAAGGGCTGATGTGGGGACAGAGTGAGATCAGTGTGCCCAGCCTTGGGGCAGTGAATCTGAAGACGATTGGGAAATAAAGGGTTGTAGGCTCCAAGCCACAAATTTCCCTGAAGTCCTAGAGATGAGGGTGATGTTCAGTTATTTCTCGACTTGAGAAGATCAGAGGGGATTCCCGTGAATCTAAACCCGGCCAATCTGAACATCTCCAACATGTGGGAAACATGAGACGAAGGCTCCCTTCCAACAGGGAAAACCCCATCAAACTCCTGCCATCTCCAGGCAATAACCCCATCCCGACAAAAGGCCTTACTTATCATAAAGGGCTGCGTGTACCACGTGACTTCTTGGTAGAGGGGAATAGTCTGTGTGCCTACCTGTTTCCAACCCTGGTAACCAGACTTTTCTTTCAGTAATGCCTCAAGCCTAGAATTGTTTTTCTGTTTCTTTCTGCCTTGTGTCATATCTCTGGCCTCTACTTAGTCATAACCTCACTGAGCTCTGTCAGTGTATCCTTTGACCCTCCGTGAAGGATTACGAGCAAAATGCCCACACTGAACGCAAACTGTGCAAGGAAATGTCCTTCCACGTGCATTTCTAGTCTCTTTGTGAATGGAAGTGGAAAAAAAAAAATCATGCCAAGTTGTTTCAGATTTTTTGCAATTTCCTGAAATTCACAGGTTCTTAATTCTGTAGCCATGGTAACTTGAATAGGTTTGGCTGGTCCTTTGACACCCACTCCCATCCCCCAAACACCCTGTGTCAAGAGCAGGAGAGATTTTGTAAGCTCTGAAAGTTAACAGCTTTGCCTCAGAGCAAAGCAGTGGCTAGCTCTTGCCCTGGAGGAGGTGAGTTGGCTGCTATGAACTCCTGCGTGAACAGGTCCAGGAAGGGCTTCTAGCTGGGGTGTGGGGGTGATTGTAATAGCTAACATTTCCTAACAACTCTACAGGCATTTTGCCTTTGAGTCATCAACTATCCAGCCAGTGTAACCACCCCCTGTTCAAACATGGGGATCCTGAAGCTGAAAAAGTTTAAGTAGCTTCCACACAGATAGTAAATATCGGAGCCAGAACTCAAACCCAGCTCCGAGTCCTGAACACATACTTAAAACCATTAGGATAGGGGGCACCTGGGTGGCTCAGTGGGTTAAAGCCTCTGCCTTCTGCTCAGGTCATGATCCCAGGGTCCTGGGATGGAGCCCCACATCGGGCTCTCTGCTCAGCAGGGAGCCTGCTTCCCCCTCTCTCTCTCTGCCTGCCTCTCTGCCTACTATGATCTCTGTCTGTTAAATAAATTAAATAAATAAAATAAAACCATTAGGATATGCACGTCAAGCTTGACACCTTAATTCTTTTCATTTTCTGGTAACAGAGAGGGCTGGACACCCTCTCTAAGAGAGAATGAAAAGAGAATGAGAACCCCAGTGTTCTTCTCTTCAGCGGGGCAGCCACTGGCGGTATCTCTGACTTGCTCCTTCTGGTTTCACTTCCTGTGGAAACTGTAATGAAATAATTAGTGTATAATTCCTGATGCAATGTGTTTCTTCTACTGGACTCTAAGCAGCCCAGGGTGAAGATTGATCCACACCTGGGGCCCTTCACCAGCCCGAGACCTGAAGCAGGTGCACACACAGAAGCAAGTGCAGCTTCGTGAAGCCATGCCTAGCCTGGGCTGGCTCAGCTACCCCTCTCCTAGTTCCCTCAGAACTCTCTGCTTCCCCGACTGACCTCTGTGCATTGTAAATACTTTGATAATCCCCTCCCCTGCCCCACCTAACTGCACACCCCTGACATCAAGGTCATCAGAGAGGCAGCAACTGTGTCTTGCTCCTTTTCCCCAAAGCCTCGCCACCTGCTGACAGGTACCAGGCCCCCAGTAAGTTATTGTTGAAGAAACTCTCTGCCGTCCCAAAGGAAATGGAACAATAGCACAGCATTGCCTCGCTTCTGAACTATGTTCCATGGCTTTTGAAGCATTTTTCTCTGTTGGGTTAGTTTTTGACCAAATAGGATGCACATAAATTTATAAACATATAAAATGACTTTCCCATGCCTCACTCCTAGATTGTCCCAGCAACCATAGATAACCTTACAGGTAGGTAAACTGAGGCTAGAAGGGTTGTCATTTGCACAAAGTGGAGAGTGGAAAGCTCCCACAACTATACCTTCACTGTGCCCCTCAGCCCTCAGGTTTTCTTCCCTTTTTCAGAAAAGAAGGAAGTTAAAGACAGCAGGTTACTCTCCAGGAGAATATTTACATTTTTAAAGGGCTGTTCTGTAGAGAAAGCAATGCTTAACTGATAAGAGAATTGCCAGTGTTAGACTTCAGGCCAGGGGATCCTTGGGAGGAGGAGGAGAACTCAAATTTATCATCCAGGGTTATGTTCAGGGGCAAAACCATACTTGGCAGAAAGAGAGATGGAGGGGACTGAATACTGAGCGCAAGTCAGTATGTTTCTGTTCAGAGCTCTAAGCCTACATGTGCAGCATAAGGAACTCCTGGCTCGTGGCAGTGCACTGGGGAACTTTCTAGGCATGTGGTCCAGCAGGAACACGTGGCCTCCCTGCAGAAGTGACACACTACAGCCAGAACAAGGGAGCCCGAAGCAGTCCTGGGCTCTCAGCCAGCCAGAGCCTCTCCCAAACACTGCATCCAGTCTAGGCACCAGGATACAAAATAACAGCAACAACAGCAATACCAAGAAAGCATGGGGATACATCCAGACAAGAAAGCCACAACTTTCTGGTTAGGAAAGAAACAGTCTGGGAGAAGCAAGTACCCAAGGAGCGGGAGAGAACCCACCTGCTAGGGAACTCAGGGAAGTAAAAATCATCTCATGCTGGGCACCGGCACCTTTGGTGCTGCCCCCAAGGGAAGCGAGCTGCTCTCTGGGAAACTCCAGCCCTGGGTCCTGGGATGGTCACAAGGAGGTGGCTTGATGTAGATATGTCACAGTAGAGTGTTCTCACTTAGAGAGTGTTCTAAATCAGAGGTGGTTTGTTAAAAATTTTTTCCGGAGAACCTAAAGGATGTTGACATTAAAAGGGCTCATCGGCAGCCTCTAAGCCAGGGCTCCACCTCCAAGGTGATCTGGGGGCTGCCGTGGAGAGATGGGGAGGCCAAGCAGGGGCTCCATTCAATCTGATTTTAACTTAAGCCCTTCACTTTTATCTGTTTTGTACACAGAGCTTCCTCATGAAATGTAATTTGGTCAAAGAGTTCTGTGGCAAAATAATAATAATAATAATAATAATAATAATAAAGTTTCTGTAAATTGCTGGCCTGGTTTAACTCCGCTTATTTGGATGATAGTGAAACTGAGACTCAGAAGAGGGAAAAGTCTCTCTAAGATCTCACGCCAGCTGGCAACAGGGTCAGGTCTCAGTCTGAGGTCTTCTGACTCTTGCTTTTGGAAGCTAGGGACAATATTAAAAAAAAAAAATGTCAGATTTAATATATTATTTAAAAAGGGAAAATTATTGGATTCTTATTCTCTGAACAGCTTTAGCACATATGGGTTGAGGCAAGAGGCCACTAGATTTGTTATCTCTTGCTGCGTAATAAATTGCCATGAAGTTTGGTGGTTTAAAGTAACATCCATTTGTTATCTTAAAATTTCTTTAGGTCAGGAATGTGAGCATAGCTTACTTAGCTGGACATTTTACTTCATGGTCACTCTTGAGGCTACACTCACAGTGTTGGCCAGAATTGGGGTCTCATCTGAAGGGTCAACTGGGGAATTAGTAGCTTCCAGGCTCACTTGCATGGTTGTTGGCTATAGTCAGTTTCTTGAGGTCTTTTGGCTCAAGGCCACCCTGAGTTCCTTGCCACATGGACTTCTCCAACATGACCATTAGTTTCTTCAAAGCCAACGAGAGAGAGAGAGAGAGAAAGAAAGAAAAAGAGAGATGGGGAGAGACAGCCTGCAAACAAACAGACATCTTGTACAGCTTACCTGTGGAAGTGATACCCATCACCTTAGCCATATATTTTTTTGTAAGAAATAAGCCACCAGGCCATCCCACACTCAAGGGAAGAGAATTGCACAAAGATCTGAACAGGAGGAGCAGTATCACTGGGGCCCATCTCAGAGCTTCTCTGCCATTCCAGCACTCCAGTGTCACCTATTTCTGACAACTTCTTATTAATAACAAGTTCACCCAAGCCACCTGCACTTCTGATTGGCAGTCAACAATTATGACAGCCACTAGAGTGGACTGTGTCTTATTTATGCTTTCCCTCCATGTATAAGATGGAGCCAGGTGTTTTGCATTAGATGTCCTAGTTCACTGGGGAACCATCATTCCTCTTGAATATCTCAGGATAGGATCATCCAAGGCAGTGACTTCAAATATATTTCATTCGAAAGCAGGATATTTGAAGTGACAAAATCTGAAACTCATCCAATTTCTCCCCTTCCCAACCTATTCCCCTCTCAGCAGATATAATGAAGGCTAAAATTTGGGATTAATTCTTTCTCCCTTTCCACTTTTTCTTTCCTACACCACCATATTCCAAATCTTGTGGATTCTATTGCCTTAATGAGTAAATCAGTTCACTGACTCCCCAACCCCTCCCTCATCATCCTAGTTCAGGTCATGCATCTCACAGGTGGACCATAGCAATAGTTTTCCCAGCAGCTACCATCCCACCAGCCTTTCCTTTCAATCTGTCCCTCAACCTGGGTTGTAGGTAAACCTTCCCAGTCTTAAAGACTCCCAAACGATTCTCTTCTGGCCACAGAAAAAAATTTAGATCTTCAACCTAGAATTCAATTTCTTTCATGGACTGGCCTCCAACCTCCAAACACATCTTGTACTTCAGCTGTAATCCATGCTCTCAACACCAACTGTTTCATGATTTTTATGCCCTGGAAAATGCCACTCCCTCTTTCCTATAATATCCTTCCCTTGTTTTTTTTTTTTTTTTTTTTTTTTTTTACCTATTCATAATCTCCTTTCAAAATTCAGTTCAAAAACCACCTCTCTCCTCTGGGTAGAGGAGATATCCTTTTATTGTCATCCTATTCGACCCTGTATCTTTTTCTGTCATCACCCTTATCATTCTGGAACTGGCTGTCTGCTCATAGATCAACTGCTCCTGCCAGTATAGTTCTTGAAAGGAGAATTTGTATCTGGTTCATCTGAAATTGAGCACAATTGGAATAAAATTAACCTTCAAACACAGACAGGAGTTCTTACTGTGTCCCAGATTTGGACTTCTCTTTCCTCACTAGAGTTTATTTAGAAAGCCCAAAACTTGAGGTTGTTTTCATGTCTTGCCCCCTGGGCTTCCAACTGTGTAGACTACTGTCTACTGTCTACTACTGTCTACTACTACTGTGTAGTCAACTGTCGTGACTTATGACAGAAGGAAGCCAGCCCTGTTCTAGGACAGGAAACTATCTCAGGGCACAGACTTCAAGGAATGCCCTTGCTTTCAGAGGAAGCTTCTGGATCAAAGCATGCCCTGCCTGGGGTTTGGAAAAACCAGTACCAAGGACAGAGGAGGCCTGTCTGGGGATTTGAGGCTGAGTCACAGGAGATCCTGTTATCTGGAGGTTATAACAAGGATCAGTCTACAGCCAGTAGGAGGAAGGAAGGACTCAAGGGAGGGATGGAGACAAAGAGTTCTCTGTCTTAGGACATGGAGAAATTCATCTCACAGGAGAGGATCAGCTAATTGTTCAGAGTATGGCTTTGGCATTAGTTCTGGGTTCAAGGGCTTGCTCTTTTCTTATCAACATGATCTTGGCCAAGTTACTTAATTTCTCTTACCCTCATCTTCATCCATAGTAAAGGCAAAATAGTAGCACCTACTCCAAAAGGTTATTGTGATGATTAAATGGTGTAAGGGCGAGTGCATTGCTTAGTACAAAACTCAGTCGGGTATAAACATTTTATTGTCATATTTGCTACCTGTTGTTGAAATGGTCATGGGGAATAAAGCTCCATTAGACAAGCAGTTACCAAAACTGTGGCCCGTGGAGCAACATTCTCATGAGATGCAACTCTAAAAGTGTTTTGTGGACAAAGGGGTTTAGGGAATCCTTTCCACTGCGTCCTGTTCTTGGGAATTCTTTTCTTTTTTTTCTTTTTTAAGATTTATTTATTTATTTATTTGACAGACAGAGATCACAAGTAGGCAGAGAGGCAGGCAGAGTGAGAGGGGAGAAGCAGGCTCACTGCTGAGCAGAGAGCCCGATGTGGGGCTCAATCCCAGGACCCCGGGATCATGATCTGAGCTGAAGGCAGAGGCTTTAACACACTGAGCCACCCAGGCGCCCCAGGAATTCTTAGCTCACATTCTAGAGGTAGAGATAAAGTAGATAAGAGGATATGCAAGATTCTTTTAAGCTCCTTGTGGAGCTTACATTATGGAGGAAGAAGATAGATGATAATAAGGAATCAAATAAACGTTTGAGTACAATTTCAGGCAACTATTTGCTAAGAAGAAACAGAAAACATAGTAAGGGAACAGACAATGAGATGGTTTTGAGTGGGGTGTCCTTTTCAAAGGGTGAGACATGGAGATGACATTAGGCAGAGATCTGAATAAAACAGAGAAATGAGCTCTGTAGGTACTCTGCTGGGAGTTTAGATTTTATTCTAAGTGTGGTTAGAAGCCAGTGGGAGATTTTGGGGAGAAGAGTACATGATCTAAAAAATCCTGTAGCAGGAACCTACTCAGCTTTGTTTAACCCATGTCCCCCAAGTTACTTGACCACAAATGCCATTTTCCACAGGACATGTACCTAAAAACATTCTGGAATGTATTCTGGTAAATTCTGCACTAGAGCACAAGGCTTCATAGATTTTTAAAAGGACTATAAATTTGTTCTCACTCATCTAGACCTATGGTAAAAGCCCAGCAAACCACTCGGGCTGAAACAGGAATGCCCAGAGCAAGAAAACCTAACTCTAGAGGTAAAGAGAAGTGGGGTGTCACCCTAATTAGCAGTTCTTTTTGGCTGAGATGATCAATGAGCACAGCCAGGCTTCAGCAGACTCTGGAATCCCATCTCAGGCCAAAGGAAACTTGCCAACAACTGCCTAAAAACTAATAAGTGTTTGCAAACAGTACACCTTGGCTTAAGCATTCTCCAAAGGGGAAGTGTACAAAACTTGAGGTCCAGCCAGAGGCTCTGGGAGAAAGAGGTCAAATATTCCGGTGCTTACACACAGACAGCCACCAGATTGCTGCTAAAGATCTAGGAAATGGAAGGTGAGGTGTCTGCTTGGGCTCTGATCTCTCTCTTTACCGAGCAGCAGTAATTTAAATTTTCACCTTATAGCTCTGCCTATTTGTGATGTCTGTCAAATAAATAAATAAAACCTTTAAAAAAAGTTTTTTTTTTTCACCTTATATAAACAGGAAGTTGCTTGATGAATCAGCCTGGGTAGTAATTGAGAGCACGCATTTTAGAGTCACAAGGTAGGGTCCAAATGCCAGCTGTTCATTTAAACCAGTCACTGAATCTCCCTGAATCTCAATTTAACTTTCAGATGTGCATAATAATACCTGTCTCACCAGGTTGCCATGACAAATGACAAGATAAATGATTGCATGTATAAAAAGCTTCTAGCATAAGGCATGGCACAAAACAGATATATAGAAGGCTCTCAACAAAAGGTTAGTTTCCTTCTTGTCCAGTTCACTCTGTATCTGGTTTTACAACTATAGTCCAGCAACCATCAGGAAGCCACCAGGTGGCAGCCTATTTTTATAAATAAAGTTTTATTGGAACACAGCCATCCTCATTCCTTTATGCCATGACCATGGCTACTTTTTCTGCAGTTGTAGACTTGAGTCTTTGTGACATAGATCATCTAGCTGCAAAACCTAAAATATTTACTGTCTGGTCACTTAGAAATGATATGGACTCCTGCCAGTGTGCTAACTTTAGATACCTAATTTCCAATCACCACAACCTAGCAAGGTGTATATTATTATATTTACACATATGAAACAATTGAAACAGAAATAAAGGCTCACCTAGTAAGTCCCCCTTCCAAAAACATAATACTGAAAGAAACTTCGAAGAATGACAGAAGAGTTATTCATTTTTGTGATTCACCCTCGATTTCCCCTGGAACCTCCTCTGTCTTCTATCTCTCCCAGGCTAAATTTGTTGACTTGCCTGACATATGCTGAATTAAATGCTGTTGTCCAGAAAGGACTCCCCCATCTCTACAAATTTATTTATTTATTTATTTGTTTGTTTATAAAAGTCCATTCTTTTAAAAATGAAAGTTGTAATTTCTAGACCCTCTGCAAGACTCTCATGCCTTGACTGATTTCTTGGAAACAGTACTCTTTTTTTTTTTTTTGGTCATACATAGCATGAGGGCCAGTTTTCCAGAAAGGAGAGATTTGTTAAGCTCCTCTGTCTGCTACTTCTCACTTTATCTTCCTCTCACTTACTCACTTTCTCTCCAGGCCAGACTCAAAGAGAGTAGGCTGTTTCCAGGGGCTTTAAAGATTTGCCTGAGACATAGATATTATAGCACATTTGGCTCTGTGCCTCCCCTCAAGTTCGAAACTGTACATAAAATGGCCATATGCACTCTGGCTCCCCAGCCCCGCCCTCTTAAGGGGCCCCATTTTAGGGATCCAAAAATTCTACTTACTCATGTAAGTAGAATTGTGTATCCCTGTGATATTTCTTGCATAAATATTATTTAAACCTAAGATAAAGTGAATCTTACTTAAAAAGATAACTTGGTGTAGCAGAAAGAGTATAGGGTTTGGAATTATAAGACTGAGTTCTTAATTCTAAATAACATAATTACTGGCTGGGCAAGCTATTTCACCTTCTGACGCTTTCAGCTCTCATAACAATAAAAGATGAACAGCACTTCCTAACGGCTAAGGTTGCCATCACCATTAAAGGGCATCTGCTGGGACCCCTGAGTGGCGCAGTTGGTTAAGCATCTGACTCTTGGTTTTGGCTCAGGTTGTGATGTTAGGGTCATGAGGCTGAGGCCCACTCAGCACTGAGTCTGCTTGACATTCACTCTCCCTCTCCCTTTGCCTCTCCTGCTCATGGTCTCTTTCAAATAAATAAATAAATCTTAAAATAAAAAGGGCGTCTGTAAAGTTCCAGGCAGAGAATACGTGTGATACTGTCTGCCTTACTCACGGTTTACGTTGGTGGAAAGTTTCCATCCACAAGCCTTGCACTCAGAGACTGGCCATGATTGAATATCGTCATTACTCCCATCGAACGTGTAAGGAAATGGAAGGAGGAGGGTGTAGATTTGTTCCAAATCTGCACTTTCCCCATTGTGTGCCACCAAACCGAATCCCGTGACATACTTCAAACACAAAATAATCAAGTGGGTTTGGAAAACACTATAAACTCTCCCCCTCTTGGAGATTTCCGATGAACACAAACCCATTAAAGACCCTGGAAAACCCTGAAGTAAACAAAGCTGTAAAATTTGTTTGGTTTAAAATAACATTTGGTTTAAAATAGCATTTTCCAAACATGTTTAACTAGGAAATCTTTTTTTCCCTTGCATTAATACCTGCCAACATGTTGTAGATTACATTTTACAAAATGCCACCTAAAGTTATACAGCTAATTAAACCCAAGTCAGGGGTTAAAAATATCTATTTTTTCAGGCTCATGCGCAACTTCTCCAACTCTTTCTGGAAGTAAAGGTCTTTTATTGTCAGTAGTTACCCTGGACCCTGACCACTGGGTCGTTTTGAAGTTTGCCTTTTTGCTTTGCTGTGCAGACCACACTTTGACATCAGTCAAAGATGGCAGCAAAGCCGAGGGTTAGGAATGGGCTCTCTAACACCTGAGTCTGTCCCTCTGAATTAAATCCCTGCTGACCCTTTCTCGCACTGTGAGCTGGAGCGGTGTGAACCTCAGTTTCCTCATCCCTAAATGAAAAATAAATAAACAAACAAACAAAGAAAGGCAACTACTTCATAGGCCTTGGAGAGGATTCAACAAAATAACCCAAGTAAGACAGGCAGCACGATTCCTGGCACAGGTGTGTTCAGTCGGTATTAGCTCCTGTTGAAGCATAGAAATGGCCCCATTTGAGAAAGAGAGAAGAGACAATGAACGTATGTTCCCTTGTGTATCACACAGATTAATTGCCAGAGCAGTGCTAGTTTTCCCTGAGAGTCCAGTGTCCTGCTTCCAATTTTGGAAGCATAGTTTCATTTTGGGAGTCAACTTCTATCAAAATGCATCAAGTTTTATTGCACTTGATTCATACCGGCCTTTATATCATCAGACACTCCATCTGGTTCCCTCTGTCTCAGGTCTCAATCGGCATTCCATTCATTCAAATATCAGCACATCGGCTCAGAAAAGATTGCCAAAGCCATCTAGTCTTGCTATGCCAAATATTTGGCACACATATCAATGCTCTCTCACTTCACGACCCCTGGAGTTCATTATTAAGCCATTGCAGCACTTTTACCCACTGAGTCCAGACGAGGCCATGGCGCCAGGTGGCCATATCAGCTCACTGAGGTTGACAAGAAAGCTGAAACTCAGCTGCATCCCAAACCAGTTCAACCTCTCAGTCGATGTTTGAACCACCTCTATAATATTACTATTTTTTCTTATGTCTGATGCTGAGGAGCTCCCTAATAAGGGAAGCCACAGAGGAAGAGGAGAGAAAAGCAGAACAGATACTAACCCTTAGGTAGCATTCATAACTCTATTATTCTAGTCACTGTCTCCAACAGTCCTGGAAAGATCCTGATTTTATAGCTGAAGAAGCCACCATTCAGAAACGTTATAGGTTTTAGTCCAAGGCTCCCCAGCAGTTAAGCAGAGTTTGATCTCCAGCTTTTCTGCTCTAAAGGCTATATTCTTCCCTATCCCATCCCAGTGCCTCCTTAAGAATTTCCAAAGACTTACAAGGCTACATCTCTGGCATTGGGTGGCTAACAACAGTTTCACAGGGGTCATCATGTCCCAGAGCCCTTTTCAGAAGGTCTCTTATATAACGTTGAGGTATGAGTCAGTCTGTAACCCATCCCTTCTAGACAAAGCTCTAATCTCTTTGCTTTGGCTCAAGAGCTCAGGAACCTACTTCCAGTAGAGTCAACTAAATTTCCTGAAATTCTGGATAAAGGCCAGAGGAGGTCATTGTTCCATTAGGAAATGAACTGAAATTTACATTTGGAGCAATTTTCCAGAATTTTATAAGAACCTATATTGTTGCCACTTGGTCGGACCCACTTTTTATTTTCCTTTCTGTCTAGGCAAGAAAGAGGAGAGAGAAAGCAAGTGCTCTGCAAAATTTTTATTTCAGAAATTGAAACCAGACCACACCAGGGCAGTTTGTGGTCTGAATGTATCAATGGATCTAGTCATATTTCATCTGAGCTTTTCTTAGGTATACTAAACCACAAATATGAATCTCATTATTGTGTCTGGATGGAAATATTTTATGGATTAAGACTTGTGAGTTTAATTGGGTTGGTAAGGAAACTTCTGTTTGGGGGATGGGAAGAAGGAACCCACAAAGCACCACCAGTCCTTCAGCCAAACAACAAAAGAAAGAAACATTTTGTGGGGAGCAGAGGGCTGTACTTAATATTGGCTACTTGACATGGGTCTAAAATGAAGTCCGAATTTAAGTTCAGCAGAAATATTACCAAATTAGTAATGGATCACAGGTCCTTAGAACCAGAGTCAAGGACTGGGGATGCACACTCTTGCTTATTTGACAGGAGAGTGGATGGGACCTGCCCAAGGTCCCACAGTGAGTGGTTGGCAGGACTGTGCCTCAAAGCTCATTTTCTAGCCCTTTGATCTGCTGCACTCTCCACTATGTGGTCTTAGTAGAGCCTCAAATCTCTGGGAGCTGAAAAATAAGTAGTGAAAAGTCAAAATTCAAAAGAAGAAAGAGTGACCTAGTCTAACCAACAACAAATACTGCCTTGAAATGGAAAGAATTGCTGACTAATAACGAAGGAGGCTTCATTCCCATTGAAACCAGAATTTTACACTGAGTATATCAGAGGCCTGGTTGAGTTTGTCTCCTGCTAAAGGTCTAGTTGAGTTTACTTTGTTCCTGTGGAAGGTCTGTCTCAACACAGACAGTACCAGGCTCTCAAGAACCCTTGAGGTGTTGCCTGGAATCTCATGGGAAGAAGCCCAATGTATCTTGGTCTCCCTGTGCTTAGTGTAGTGTCTGGCACATAGTAGGTACCCAGTGAACAGCTGAGTGAATTAAAATGAAGTAATTCCTGGAGTGCAGCTATAGTCAATTCCTTGATACATCTTGTCTTAGAAGAGATCACGGGAGAACTAATTCTCTGAGAGCTATCAGGAAAATAAGAGTATTTGTTCATTCAGTCGTTCCATGCATAAGTACCCCTGCTATGTGTAAGTTCAAAGCAAGAAATATATTCAGCTTTATTTCATGTAAATATAAACATATTGTGCCTTCACTATGTTGTGGACACTGAGCTTGGTGTTGGGTAGTAGGAGATGAATGACTCAGATATAGTTCATGTCTACATGGAGCTGACAGATTCCATTCAATCTAACTCCTTATAGTCCAACATAAATACAAGATAGAATTGGCTTGTGCTCTAAAAGAGAAAGATATACATATGTAATAAGTCATCCAAAATCAATTTTAGAATGACACATGATGGAAATCATATCAAGTCAAGAACTCAAGAGAATTCAGAGGGAAAAAATTACCAAAAAAATTCTAACAATAGATGACTTTTTTTAGCTCTATCTTGAAGGACAAATAGATTTGTCCACTCAGAGATGGCAAGGGGGCTCTTGAGCAGTCTTCAAGACATCTGGTACCCTCTCTCATTGATAACTGGGCTTTGACAGCATCTCCAGAGATTTTCCCAGTTGAGCCAGGTGTTTGAAAGTTATGGAGACAGAGCTTGGGACTGGTCTTGAACCACAACCTTTTCCCCAGCCTTCCAGAACTAAAGGCTGTGGAAGACCGTGGTTTAGGGCACATATTTGGATTCAGATGGACTTGTGTTCAAGTCTTGACTCCACTACTTAATGCGTGTCTGAACTTGCATAAGCCACATAAATATTCTCTGCCTCAGTTTCCTCATCTTCAAAATGAGAATAAAGATACTGCCTCATACCATTTTGTAAGAATTTAAAATTGGAAACTTAAGATACTTACTAGCAAAATAAGCACACACGGAATGGTCGTAGATGACCATTTTTATGGCTTTCATTAGCATTTTTATTATTTCATACTCTTACCTTCAAGGCCTTTTCAATCAACATTTGGTGGTTCTGAGCATTTCCTCCTCCAGGAAGCCCTCTGGGAGCTTACCTGCTCAGACTGATACTTTCTTCAATTCCTTCTTCAGGCCAGCACTGCTACTGAACCTTGTGTATGTTCTAGTTTCTGAGATTTCTGGAAACAGAATAAGTCCTTCTTCTGCAGAGTCTCCCTAGCACTTAGCACAATGTGCAACCCATAGTAAGTAAATAGCAAGTGTCTCTTAAAAGAATCTTCTCACTTAGACTCTTGCTGTTAGCCTGAGAGTGTGCCATGTTCGCAAATTGCAATGACACTTAAGAATATCACAAATATTGGGGCGCCTGGGTGGCTCAGTGGATTAAGCCACTGCCTTCGGCTCAGGTCATCATCTCAGGGTCCTGGGATCGAGTCCTGCATCGGGCTCTATGCTCAGCAGGGAGCCTGCTTCCTCCTCTCTCTCTCTGCCTCTCTGCCTACTTGTGATCTCTATCTGTCAAATAAATAAAATAAAATCTTTTAAAAAAAGAATATCACAAATATTAAATCTGCAGTACATGGACTTAAAATCAAATAAATTTGTGGGCATCTGGATGGCTCAGACAGTAGAGCATCTGACTCTTGATATCTGCTCAGGTCATGATCTCAAAATTGTGAAATTGAGCCCCACGTCAGGTTCCCATTTGTCCATTGATGGGCATGGAGCCTGCTGGAGAGTCTCTCTCTCCCTCTGCCCCTCCCCAACCCCACACATGCATGCACGCTCTCTCTCCCTCCCTCTCTCTCTCTCTCTGAAAAGATAAAAAATAATAACTTTTAAAAAACACTGCATTTGTAAACTTTCAGGAGGAAATTATAAGCTTTATGATTAGAATATGCTGATCTTCCTCATTGTTGTATCCTTCATGGTTCACTCAAGGCCAGGCAGATGGTAGGTATTTAATAACTATGTACTGAAAAGATGGTTGGTTGGTTGGTTGGTTGGTTGGTTGGATGGATGATGGATGGATGGATGGGTGGATGGGATGGATGGATGGGTGGATGGATGGATGGAAAACTGAAGAAAACTTACAGGACCAATAAACCTGGAAATCTCATAACACAGAGTCTCTCCAAGACCCTATTGCTGATACTTCTTTCTGAAGTATCTTTACAAAGACCCCAGACTAAGAATTACTAGAAACCTCTCAGATGCTCTTATTTTTGAAGGGCTTTCCGTAGCTAGGGGGAAAAGATAAACCTCAATCAAATTCATTGACCAAGAGGGAGGATCTCTGAGTTTTAATATCAACTTTACCACTAATTAGCTACGGACCTTCTCTGAGGTTTCAGTTCAGTAATTCCCTTTCAAGGCCTGTACTACATCTCCTAATTCAGATGTATCTGCCTGGAGGGATGTATTCATACCAACTGGAAAGCAGGGCTCTGCGGAAATGGATAGGTGCTGATTAGCAATGCCTGCCACGTATACTAGAAGGATGTGTTTTGGTGATACAAATTTGCCACCCCCCTACTCCATGATCTTCTACAGTTGCTTTTAAGCCCCACTCAAATCTGATTTTCACTCATGTCTGTCTGTGTCTATGGAAAGTGCTGAGAAGCTGAGCCAAATGTTTCCCGTCAGGAGTAGTGTCTTAAAAGAGTCAACCGCAAGTAGCCTCTTCTGAAGAAATCCCTGGCAGAGCGGCATGGACAACCATCCCAGGAGGAGCACTGCCTCTTGGCCAGGGTACTGACCTCCCAGAAAAGAGCCCCACCCTAGGCTCACAGACTTGCCTTTCTTGCTACCGACTGAGAATAAATAAACCAGGAGAAGAACCAGGGCTGTGACCTCTAAGTCCTCATTCCACTGTGGATTTCAGAGTATCCCTATCCCTTGACAAACTGAAGCACTAACAATGGTACACTTCCAAGGAAAAAGGAATAGTGGGCAAGAGGGGGCTTCCCCGCCATCCCTTATAAATCTCCCATCCTTCAGAGACTAGCCTTCTAATAACTGCCTTTTCCAAATCAAGGATACAAATCATCACACAATAACAACACGCACAGATTTCTGAAATCTCTCCCCCCTTAGGCACTGTCCTAAATATTTTTCATATATTATCTCATTTAATCTCATTTTCTGCCTCTTGCAGTTAGTTGAGAGAATTTTATTCTGAGGTTGATACTAGTGTATCATTTTGCAAGCAAGAAAACTGAGTCTCAGAGAGGCAAAGTTACATATCGAAGGTTGTAGCTACTAGAAGGAACCATATGAAGTTACCTTCTATCCAACCATTTCTGACCTACAAAAATGGCAATTCCATAGGGGTCAAACTGAGAGCAAGTGGCAGAACCAGGGTTCAATAGTACTCGACTAATTCTAGAATAGATATTCTCAAACACTGCAGACGTTCCCTGGATAATGGTCCATTTTAGCATTTATCGTTCTTCCCTGTAATTATCTGTTGACATGTCTGTTTCCTTTACTGGACCATAAATTTAATGAGAGCAAGAATGATCCATCATGGGTCTCTCAGACACCTCACTATCCCTTGGGCTATCTTAGCACTCATTCAACTTATCTGTGTTAAATGCGAGAATGAATAATTTTTCAAATGAGTTAATTCTCAGCCCTCTGGGATGATTGCTGGCTCCAGTAGCATCCGAGTTGGGCACCGGTTAAGTCACCATGCGACATGAATGGATAAATGCTTTTTAGTGCTGGAATTCAAACACCTAGGGCTTGGAGGTGCTTTGGTTTGGCAGTCAGAGTTCTCTTAATTCTTTTAAGACAGGTTGTGCTGGCCTCACTAACTGTAAGGATCAGATGTCCTCGGAAAAATTCCACCCTCAAGGCTGTTTCCTGGCTCCTCTCTCTTCCTGACACATTCCAAGAAGGAATTTATGGATGTTGGGAAGGACAAGGGGTGAAGAATTTCTAGAACCTTTAAGAATGCCCATGTAAGCAACTCCATGCTTAAATGACTGTGTGCGATAAAATTCTCTTGCCTGTAAGCAAGAAGAAAAAATTTGGTGTGAGCTGCCTCATGCAACAGAAAGAGATTCATCGGCATTTCTAAACACTAGGAATCCTCCTCGCTGCCCCCAACCTAGGATATTTCATGTGCGTGCCTAAGTCAACAAGATAGATATATTCTGGGAACCACTGAAAATGAAGTCATAAGTAACTAATTCTGAAATATGATTCTAGCCAGTTGGAAGCTTTATCTAAAAATGAAATTGTTTATTTTCCAGCTGTGACCAGGGAAAAATTCAAAGATTGTTGATTCCTTTATCCAGCAATGGTCTTTGTCCTGTGGCAAGGTGCCTAAAAATAACGGATAGTTTATGTCACGCTGCTTCCAAAAGGTGAGGTACAAAGCAGCTCTTCTTAGAGATGGGGTGGGCGCAGATCTGATCACCAGATAAGAGGCACCTTAAAGTGTAAAATTATTAACCAGAAAGCCCTTGGGGTATGGCACCACAATACCGACCTGCTTTCCTCACCTGTTAAATGAAGTGTCACCTCAGAGTAATGTTCTGAATAAAAATCTGTGATGCCAAGATCTGGGAAATGATCCTTCAATGGTAACCTCTAATACCGGAGAAGGTGAACCAAGAATTAATTTTTATCTTGAAACAGCCATGAAGTCCTAACAGCTTAATGCCCTCCCCAACTTAAAAAAAAAAAAAAAAAAAAAAAAAAAGTCTTCAGGACCATTATTTCCATCTCTTTAAATCTGGAGGGTGCAACAGTAAATATGCCAGTATTTGGAGACCAGGGACTAAAGACAGAAGCCTGTGTTCTACTTAGTCCTCTTGACAGAGGACACTGAGCAATTAGACACTTATCCTTAGAGAGATACAATGTTGCTTACTGGGCTCAGTGCCAGCTTCACCTTGACCTTTCATATACTCCTATTCCTAACTCGGGTTCTACCAACTGTGTGTGCTCACTCCTTTCCACTCCCCTGCATGTCTTTGACCCCTGAGTAGAACTAACCTTCAGTTGTCCATCCACGTGACCCCCACCTCTGCCTCTAGCAGGAAGCCACAAAAGGACATGTTTGTCATCTTCTTTATTCTCCACATCAGCCATGGACTCCAAGTCCCTTGCCTTTTCTCTGTTCCCTTTCTAGACTTCCACAGGCTTTGAATTCTACCCACATGCTACAATTGTATCCATCCACTTTCCGAAACTGCCACCCATCAGTTCAGGCCCATCCCAGATGGCACATCTCTCAACATGTTTTTCTTAAGCCCCTCAAAAGAATGCGGCCTCCTTCCACTTCAGACATACATAGACTTGGGTTGACCAGTCTCTGTTATTACCTGTTACATTGTTATTATAATCATGATGTATCTCCCTGATTCTCCCATCTCTTCTAGATGCAAAGTTTCCTTTCTGGTCCATTCTTTATTTGACCAGTGTTACTATTGCTTCTGTTATTATTAGCCACCATATATAAACCACGTGCTGTATGCCACATGCCATGCTAGTAGCTTAACATATATCTCACTTCACTCCATTCTCCTGAAACACCATGAAATAGATGTAGAAATAGCCATGTAGGGGAGTCCAGGCAAGTGGGACTCAAGGGGTGAACCCATGGCCACAAGAAGCAGCTACTAAGTGGAAAAGCTGGATTCTAACATAGGTCTATTTCTTTCCAAAGATCAGGCTCTTTCTCTCACACCCAGCTACTTTATCAACAGAATGGTTTATATTGCTAAAGGGAAGGGACTGAGTCCTCTCAAAAACTCTGGAGCCAAGTAGTATATGGGTCAACAGAAAGAGAGCCATAAGTTATCTCTGACAGGTTCTACCAGCTTCCAAGAGAAGGGTGAGGCCAAGCAGGAAAAGATGTTAGGCAAACCCAGAGTGCTCCTGGAGTAGCTTATCTCTCTGCTATGATTTGAGGAGAAGAAACTCATAGAGAACTTGGGGCTCTGAAGTATGAAGAAAGAAAGAAAGTGAGAGAAAGAGAAGTGAAGGAGGGAAGATGGGTGGTAGGGAGGAGGGAAGGAAGGAAGGAGAGAGAAAATATTTCCTATCCCAAGAGTAGGATGGGGAGCAGGGTTCAGGAAGGATGCAGGTCTGGGGCAAGATGGATGTACCTTCAGATTTGAGGAGGACAATAGCCATAAAGACCATTTCTTACCTGTACCTGGATTATGTTTGGACATGTAAGGTCCAAAAACGTAACAGAAATTATACTGCACATACATATTTTCTAATGTTTCGCTGAGTTACCATACAGACACCATCTTCTTACATGAGTCTCCTGCCATATGTACCTGAGGTACTCCCCCATTTTCACGAGACAGGACACTAAGCAACATCATACAGATTCTCTCTGACCTCTCTGAACTTCAGTTTCCTTGTCTGGACCATGGATTTAATATCACTAAACAGTCCTCTCAACCAATCCTGCTCGGTAGAATTTCCTGCCATAATGGAACTGTTCTTTGGCTGCATTAATGTTCTAGTCACTGTGTGCCACTATAAAACACTTGAACTGTGAATATTACAACTAACGATGGAGATTTTCATTATATTTAACTTTAATTCATTTTCATTTTAACAACTGCTCATGCTGCTGGCTGCCATATTGGACACTACAGCTCTAGACCAGTGCAAAGTTTTCTGCCTCTTCTTGAACCTTCTATCTCATGGAGGAATGTTTATGGTTTTTTTTTCTCTTGATACTAATTATGTTTTGGGAAATTCATAGGAAAGGAGGGATCTAAAGAATCTCAAAAAAAAAAAAAGCACAGCAGTTCATTTGGATCTAAAAATTACTTTTGATAAAGATACAAAGCAGAGTCCGCTCTGCACTACTTTTCTGCACCCAGAATATATGCTGAGACAAGATAAAGAGCAGGGCAACATGCAAAGCTTGGAAATAGCCCCTTTGTCCTAAGCGTGTAACCCCAGCAGTCTATGTGTTGAGCCAATGCAAAACTGTGTCTCTTCCTGCTGTTCTCTTTTACAAACACTGATACTCAACTAGATCCTTTAATCTTATCATAAAATATAGGTAGACCTCGATCTGGATCTACATCCATATCTTCAAAAGTGTATTTGTCTGGGAATGAAAGAGGAGTCTCTACTTCACTATAGAACTTTTATCTTTGCTTTAAAAACAGATCTGTATATGCCAAGATTTCAAGAGTTGGGAGAAAGAAAATTCTAGAAAAAATACTAATTGAAGGTCATACGTTTCACTACAAAACCTTCCCTTTGATGAGCTCCCACTGCTGACAAAGGCCCTGCCATCTTTGCTACCCACATTGTCTCCTGCACTTTTCACAACAATCTTCTGAGAACCCTTGTATCACATTTTAATGATGATGTGACTCTGGCTTAGGAGATAGCATTTTACCCAAGAAAGAGAAAGTTGAACAGTGACTCAAACCCAAGACAGTGTGTCTACAGAAGTTGTGTTCTTCAACACAAGTCTACATTCCAGTGCCTTGGGTGGTGCTGTGTTCTCAAAGAAGCTCTTTCTATTGGAGAGTTCCAAGTAGAAAAATATTTCTTCTGTTGTGCTGAAATTTGCCTTCTTGTAACCATCCCTCCTCCCCACCCCAACATAAACATGCATTGGCCCTTGTTCTGTCCTTTGAGGACATAAGGGACTAGCCAGATCCCACTTCCCTAGAATTTATACGTGGTCATCCTGTCCCTCTCAACCCTAGCTTTTTCAAATAAAGGCTAAACACACACAATCCACACTCATTCCTCCTGCAAGATAGTTTCCAGACCTTCCATTGCCTGGTCTCTTCCTATAAAGATAAGAATCTGCTTGTGTTTTTTAAAAGTCTCTATAGGATAAGTTGTTCATTCTGAAATTTTAAAAGCCCTACTGTCAGAACATGACCCTTCACGTCTAACCTAAATTATCACAACTACAGTCTAAAGTAATTATCCTTAAGTCTATCCTCAAGGGAGACATTAACCAGCCAGTTGTCTGCATGAGAATATTTTACATTTTTAAAGGTTATTATTTGCTCCCTATCTTTTTCCTCTCTGGTGTAAATATTTCCAGTACTAGAAAATTTATCTTCATGAGGTTTACCTCCTTCCCCATCAGCAGTTTCTACAGGGCCTCTTTCATCTAAATCCAGGTTGCTACAGAGTTTAAGACAGGACTCAGTGCAGAGGTCAAGTTCAAGCTTAAGCAAAGGAAAAGCTATTGAGCTGGACTCACGGCTACGTTTTGTTCTTAGGAGTACAACAAAACAGTAGTTTCTTTAAAAAAAAAAGTTTTTTTTTTAAGATTTTATTTATTTATTTGACAGAGAGAACACAAGCAGGGAAAGCTACAGGCAGAGGGAGAGGGAGAAACAGGCTCCACACTGAGCAGGAAGCCCATTCAGGGCTCATCCCAGGATCCCGGGATCAGGACCCAAGCAAAGCTTAACCAACAGAGCCACCCAGGTGCCCCAGCAGCTCCTTTTAAATATGTGCCTACTATGGACCTGTCACCATGCTGGATGCTTTCTGGACAAACTTCTAATCCATAATTCCCTTTGGAAAGACTTCCACTCACATTTTACAAATAAGGTCATGGTGAGAGAGAAGTCCCTTGTCAAAGTCACAGAGCTAGTGAGTGGCATTGAACCCAGGTGTGTCTAATTTTTAAGCCAAGGCACTTTCCTCCACACCAAAGATGTAATGGGTCTTTTCCAAAGTACAAAAAATATCCACCTGCCCTCAGACCACTGTGAGCCAATGCAAAATACAAAACCCTCAAGAATCACATTTCCTTCCTCCAAACAATGCAGCATTTGGCTGTGCCAGTGTAAGTCTCTGACATACGACAGTGAAAAATCCTCACTCAACCCATACTCTGGTCATTATTACCCTAGACTCATTGCCTCAGAGTCTCAACCAGCAGCTTTAATAGCCTTTTTAGATGGAAATTTAAGTCATTTAGCAACACACAAAAAAGTGTTGGATGAAAGTCCAAAAGCATTTCAAGCTTGGCCCATGGCCCTTCCTCATAAAAAAAAAAGAAGAAGAAGAAGAAGAAAGAAAGAGAAAACTAAGAATTGTTGGGAAGAAAGTGGTGGAAGGAAGGACTTTGTGGAAGGCAAAGAGAGTTGAAGTGATTGCAATAGAGTGTGCAATTAATGAATATTCGTCCAGTAAACAAATAAGATGGGTTATGCTGGCTTAAAAGAAAAGAACTTGCCAAGTTTCTCTTCTTCATAATAATTTTTTTCAATGGGCTGGCCTACATCGGAGATCCACACATTCTTATTTAGGAAACTAATTTGAATAAGAAAGCATACTCAAAAGAAGTGTTTGTTTCCTTTTCGTTGTTGTTGTTGCTGTTGTTTGGGGGGTTTGTTTATTTTTGCCTAACCAGGGAGTAGATGCCCAAAGTAGCTGTTGCATAGATAGATGGTAAAATCTCAAGTATGAATATAATTAGGACGTAATGGAGATGTGTGGGTAGGAATTGATTAAATGCACAGCCAGTGCTTTCTAGTCCCCAGACCTGTGCTCAGTCCTACTGTTTCAGTTTTCCCTACCATCACCCTGCTCCAGATTTCACCAAGACTTCCTGTTGTCCTGCAGGAGGCAATCACGTGGAATCATGTTGATACATTCTATCATTGGGATAAGATCTTTCTGGAGGAAAAAAAAAAGTTGGAGGACCTCTGTAGAATAAGCATTCCAAATACTGCATCTAATTGACATACATGGTCATCTCTGAAGAAGCAAGTGTAAGAATAACATGGGCATAGAAAAATGCCAATTTGCAAAGTGACCAATTAAAAACCAAATACATCTCAACTATTTTCTTGAACTATATTCAGTAGTATTTTCCAATTAAATAGGAGAATGAATGTATATGTATATGTATATGTATATGTATATGTATATGTACATATCATTACCACATGCATCCAGAGCATACTTAGGTCAATTTATAACCATCTAAGGTTTAGCCATGTCTTCCTATCCACTCAAGAATTTCCCAACCACCTTTGACAACAGCCCTTGCTCCGGCTACCTTGCTTGTCCATACAGATAAATAGTCATAAGACAGATGAATAAGACAATTTAGCAAAGTTAGGAACTGCCTCTCAATGACATAATCTCCTCCATACTCTGTTGGTATCTTATCCTCTCTCTTTTTAAGGCTTAGTTTAGATTCTATCCTTTCCAACTACCATTCTTCGACAATTCTTTTCATTTGTTTCACACTCCATAAGCAGTAGTACCCTATACCACAAAATCAGTCATTTGCATTCCTTCCTACTTTGTTCCTTAAGTATTAAATGTGTGATTCCCTTTTATTTATAATTCTAATGTTAAGACCTCTGAGGGTAGCCACTTGGTCTTGTTTATTTCTACCTCCACAAAACTCTGACTATTGTGGAAAACACAATATGTTTATTAGTCTGTTCAGGCTATTATAGAAACATAACACAGACCATTATTTTGGCTTAAACAACAAAAATTTATTTTCTTACATATTCTACAGGATAACACTTCCAATTCAAGGTGCTGGAAAATTCAGTCTGGTGAGGCCTCTCTTCTTGGCTTGCAGATGGCTGCCTTCTCAGTCTGTCCTCACTCGACCTCTCCTGTGTGCACAGAGAGAAAGAAAGAGGGAGAGGGGGAGTTCTGTCACATTGGTGATCCTCCTCTACTAAGGACACTAGCACTAACAGATTAGGGATGTACTCTTATGACTTCTTTCAAACTTAATTACCTCTCTACAGACCCTATCACCAAATATAGTCCCATGAGAAGTTCAGGCTTCATTCAGTATATGAATTTGGGGAAAGGAGAGGACAGGATTTAGTCCATAACACTCAGTGAGAATAGTGTAAGTACTTGCAGATTGGAGAAGACATCAGAGACTCATGGACATTCTTTCTGAGCCATCTCCTGCCCTCAATCATAGTTTGGACAACTGCTTTAGAAACATTCTATCAGGTTCTCCAAAACACCTGACTTTTTAAGGTTTTAGAAATAGATCAAGGAGAAGAGAAATTGAGGCTCAAAAGGGCTGTTCCCATGGTGACATAACAATTAAGAAGCAGTGGGCTGGAATTAAAACTCGCCTTGCCTTCTAGCATGTTCATTGTTTGAACCTCTGCCTCCCAGGGTGGAGGGGAACCAGCAGATGCTGCTCTGCTAAATTGGGACTGGAGGACAAATAATAAGAGGCAGGAAATACTGAACATCTACTGTGATTATGGCCTCTTGGCACTACAATGACTCATTCAGTAGGCTCATTGAGGAAAGACTGAAAGGATTCGTAAATCTATGAAAGATTTCTACTTATCATATTGTTGCTTATATCATTATTTTAACTCTGACATTAGCCACTCACTGCACAGAAAGAGAAATAGGACAAAAGTTACATGACTTACCAGTTTGTATCAACACTATAGGCAATACTGGAGGAGTATCAGGAAAACTTCCAACGCAGGAGATAGAACATCAAAATTCACTCAGAATGACAATATTCAATAGAGTCAATTAGCAATGGATACTAACAAGCTTGTTGTTTTCCCTCATTTCCTTGTAGAAGAGAATTCCTTTGAGAAGATCAGGAACCCACTCATCTGGATTCTCCTCTGTGCTTCCACATCCGCACTTCTGCCTGAGACTGAGACAGCCTAGGAGCGAAAGCACAAAAACCCCCTAGCCAAACTCACCTCCACCATGGGGGCCATGACCCGGCTGTTGGCGGGCATCCTCCTAGCCTTGTTCACCCTCACAACTGAAGGTGGGGTCCTGAAGAAAGTCATCCGGCACAAGCGACAAAGCGGGGTCAATGTCACTCTGCCAGAGGAACAGCAGCCGGTAGTGTTTAACCACGTCTACAACATCAAGCTGCCTGTCGGTTCCCAGTGCTCAGTGGATCTGGAATCAGCCAGTGGGGAGAAGGACCTGGCCCCACCATCAGAGCCCACTGAGAGCTTCCAGGAGCACACGGTCGACGGGGAAAACCAGATCGTCTTTACACACCGCATCAACATCCCCCGCCGAGCCTGTGGTTGCGCGGCGGCTCCCGACGTCAAGGAGCTTCTGAACAGACTGGAGGAGCTGGAGACCCTGGTGTCTTCCCTGCGGGAGCAGTGCACCATGGGAGCCGGCTGCTGTCTCCAGCCTGCTGAAGGTACACCCAGCCCCTCGCCGTCCACAAGGGAGAAATGATGAGCACAGCCAGCTCCCTCACTTTGTTTCCAAAAAAGGTTCCCTGGGGAACTGGCCTCACAAAGTGTTCATTGAAAAGAGATTTTATGGTCAAATAAATGTGGAGAAAGTAGCCCTCTCTGTTCTGCTCTTGGAGAGTCTGGTTAACAAATGTTTCTCAGAGGAGTTTCTAGACCTCTGAGAAGTCTTGCGTGGAAAAACCTTGTTATATTTTAATGACCAGTTTCCAACATTTATTTAACTATGAAATCTACACATTCTGTACCCCAAAACCTAAGAATATATTATGAAATTCCTGACCAAAGATCACTCTCTGAAAGGTGCCAATATGGCCCCATCACCTCATTGTCCAGGCAGGAAAACCAAGGCGCAGAGGGAGGGTGGGATTTTCAGGCCTGCCACAAGTGATCAAGTTAGGGCTTGAACTCACAAAGACACAGTCCTGCCTGTGGTGGTACAAAGTCTGGGAACCGGAAAAAAGGTTCCAGTTTAATGGCAGCAACAACCATCATCACAGTATGCATTGAGCCCTCTCTTATGCATCAGGTACTGTAATTCATTACCTCATTAAACCCTTCCTAGAACTCTTTGAGATAATGTTTAATACTCCCATTCTACAGATCTAACAGCTGAAACTCAAAGTTAACTAACTGGCATAAAATGACACCAGAGTAATAAGAAAAACAAGTTCTGAGTGCAACTGTGGTCTCCAGAGCTCACGCCCCCATCCCCCCCATAATAGCCTGTATCCGGTTCTTCCTTTTCTCTGGGATTTTGCCATTTTAGAATTGTCTTCATCTTCACTGCCTAGACTTGACAGGGCTACAGGAATTTTGGCAGCTTCAAATCAGAGCTGAACACCTTTATTTCTGCCACCCCACCCCCCCCCCAAAAAATGAGAAAGCACTTTGATAAGTTATTACAAGAGTAGACCTAATCACCCTAAGTGGAGAGGACTATAGGATATACTCTAGGTTTCCAAGGTGGGTAAGTTTCCTTTAGGCACAAATGACTTTATCTTCCACTTCCATCAACTCCCTGGCAAAATGCAGATGGAAGTTACATAATAGGATTAATGCTAAAGAATGGGTTGAAATAATTGTTGAATGCAGTGCTGTCCGGGAGAAATATAACATGAACCAGATAGTCTTAATTTTTCCAGTAGTCACATTAAAAAAATGAAAAAGAAACAGGTGAAAATAGTTCTAATGAAAGTAGTTTTACTTAGTATAACCATATTATCCACTTTTCAGCATGGGATCAATACAAAACTTATTAGCGGGTGTTTTATATTCCTTTCTTTAAACTAAGCCTTTGAAATGCCATATGTATTTGACATTTATACCAAATCTCAATCCAGAGTAGCCACCATCCAATTGTTTAATAGCTACTGTGTCTCATGGCTGCCATACATGAAAACATATGATTCTCACCTTTTGAACTCGTTTTTCTTTTTTTTAAGATTTTATTTATTTATTTAACAGAAAGAGAGATCACAAGTAGGCAGAGAGGCAGGGAGAGAGAAGGGGAAGCAGACTCCCCACTGAGCAGAGACCCTGATGCGGGGCTTGATCCCAGGACCCCAGGATCAAGACCTGAGCTGAAGGCAGAGGCTTTAACCCACTGAGCCACCCAGGTGCCCCTCAAACTCATTGTTTTCATTGCCTTCTTCCCTGCTGTTAGGAAGGAGCTAAAACATATTAATACAACTGTATTTGGGTGCAGAGAAAATGGAGCGAGCTTTGTTTCTTCTCCCTGGCTCCATGGAGACTACACCAGCCACTCCTGCAAGCTGAGCCAAGACATGAGGCAGACTTCAAAGAGTTGGAGGCATGTCAGCCCTGACCATGTCTTCCTCAGATTCACCCACCACTGCAGGCTTTCGGATGGGAAGAAAAAGCTAGACACACATGAGCATTGTGGAGGCAGAGCCACATTAGAAGCTGTACCGACAGAATTAGAAAGCCATTCCTAGGCTGCCTCATTTCAGTAATGGAAAATCAGAAAGTTCAGTCACATAAATCAACATAGTGACTTGAGTCAACCCAAAAAACTCTGCAAGAGAAGATCACAATGAGAACAACAGTAGGTCTGTAATGTCCTCACTTAACCCTGATACACCCCAGGGAAGCAGGCTGTTGGTCCCATTGACTGATGAAGAAACTGATATCCAGAGCATCTAACTCGCTTTCCAAATGCAGCACCGCTATGGAGCCAGAATCAGAATTGAGTTCAGTTCAACAAATATTTCTTGGGTGAAACAATTATTCTCTTATGTGCCTGACCTTGACTAGGTGCAGGAGAAATTACATAGCCCAGCCTAATACATTCCACGAGGCAGTGATCTATAATCACCAGGGTCATGGGTATATTTGAAAATTCGATAAAAACTACAGATCCCCTCCCCGAGGGTGGAAAACACACACACACACACACATACACACACACACACATAAGTACACAGTCTTTCCCCAGGAGCCCCAGTTTCAGAAAGTACAGGTGAAGAATTCACGCCTCCTCTAAGGGGATGTCAGTTCCCTCTGATTTCACACCTGAGGCAACTAGTTTTCAAGCTAGATGGGACCTGAGGGTGCCACCATCTTCTGGCTGTGTTGGAATCGGGGTCCCGTGGTGGTAACAGAGTAAGCCACTGCTTGTGCTCAGCTGCGGGCCTCTGTTCTCTGGTTGCAGGCCGCCTGGACACGAGACCCTTCTGCAGCGGCCGAGGAAACTTCAGCGCGGAAGGCTGCGGCTGTGTGTGCGAGCCTGGATGGAAGGGCCCCAACTGCTCGGAGCCCGAATGTCCTGGCAACTGTCACCTGCGCGGCCAGTGCGTGGATGGACAGTGCGTGTGCGACGAGGGCTTCACGGGGGAGGACTGCAGCCAGCCGGCCTGCCCCGGTGACTGCAACGACCAGGGCAAGTGCGTGGGCGGGGTCTGCGTGTGTTTCGAAGGCTACGCGGGGGCCGACTGCAGCCGGGAGCTGTGCCCGATGGCGTGCAGCGAGGAGCACGGCCGCTGCGTGGACGGCCGCTGCGTGTGCCAGGACGGCTTCGCGGGCGACGACTGCAACGAGCCGCTCTGCCTCAACAACTGCCACGGCCGAGGGCGGTGCGTGGAGAACGAGTGCGTGTGCGACGAGGGCTTCACGGGGGAGGACTGCAGCGAGCTCATCTGCCCCAACGACTGCTTTGACCGCGGCCGCTGCGTCAACGGCACCTGCTACTGCGAGCAGGGCTTCACGGGCGAGGACTGCGGCCAGCTCAGCTGCCCGAACGCCTGCACCGGCCACGGCCGCTGCGAGCAGGGCCAGTGTGTGTGCGACCCAGGCTTCGCCGGGCCTGACTGCAGCGAGAAGAGGTGCCCCGCCGACTGCAACCAGCACGGCCGCTGCGTGGACGGCCAGTGTGAGTGTGACGCCGGCTTCACGGGAGCGGACTGTGGTGAGCTCCAGTGTCCCAATGGCTGCAGCGGTCACGGCCGCTGCGTCAACGGGCAGTGCGTGTGCGACGAGGGCCACACCGGGGAGGACTGTGGCCAGCTGCGGTGCCCCAACGACTGTCACAGCCGGGGCAGCTGCGTCTGGGGCAAGTGCGTGTGCGAGCCGGGCTTCCAGGGCTACGACTGCAGCGACATGAGCTGCCCTAACGACTGCCACCAGCACGGCCGCTGCGTGAACGGCATGTGTGTCTGCGACGACGGCTACACCGGGGAAGACTGCCGGGACCTGCGCTGCCCCCGGGACTGTAGCAGCCGCGGCCGCTGCGTGGATGGGCACTGCGAGTGTGAGCACGGCTTCACCGGCCCTGACTGCGCAGATCTCGCGTGCCCCGACGACTGCCACGGCCAAGGCCGCTGTGTGAATGGGCAGTGCGTGTGCCACGAGGGTTTCATGGGCGCCACGTGCCAGGAGCGGAGGTGTCCCGGCGACTGCCACGGCCACGGCCGCTGCGAGGACGGGCAGTGCGTCTGCCAGGAGGGCTTCGCGGGCCCCGACTGCGGGCGGCGCTCCTGCCCCAATGACTGCAGCGGCTGGGGCCAGTGCGTGGAGGGCCGCTGCATCTGCAGCGAGGGCTACTCCGGGGACGACTGCTCCGAGGGTGAGTCCCGGCGCTGAGCCACCTGCTGTTGGTTCGGAAGCGGCGCCGGTGCGGGTTGAAGAGCTATGTGTCCTGTTACACCTGCGCCCATGCCCGGGAGCACACACACACCATTGCAGGGGCCCGCGTTACTCACCTGTCACAGGGCTGCCTATTAGAAGGCTCGGAGGCTCATAGAATTTTTCCCAAACACTCTTATCTGGTACATTCTAGAACTGTTATTTGAGTCTACCTATCTAGTCTACACGGAGTGTAACACCCAGTGCCCTGTGGGGAGGTAGATGAAATGAAAACAGCCTTTTTGCCAAATATGAACCTTCTCATCTACTCCCCACTGACACTGAGCCAAAAATAACCTAAATCCCTCTATTTGGATGAGAGCAAAAATTCAGCTCAATTGAATGGACAGTGAGATTACATAAAACTGTTCTACACGCACACTCAACTAGTGAGTAAATGCTAATTAATCACTTGCGAGGTAGACCCATCTCTTAACTCCTTTTTTATGACTGTCTTCAATCCCAAGGATTATAAGCTCCTTCTAGGAGTGCCATCCTGACAGCAAAAGGCACGGTATACAGTAAGAGCTCAATAAACCCGACTTGAGTGAAAATACAACAAAGAATGATAATGCTTGTGTTCACTGAGGGTCTTCTTTGCACTCCTATTAGCCACCCAGACTATACTTGTTGTAACAGAGAATTTCTGTCCCAATTAAAGGTATCATTGATATGAATAAATAAATGTGTTTAATGGGCCCAAGGCAGGGAAGCCTGGTTGGAAAGAACACCAGGCTGGCAGGGAGGAGGTGTGAGTTCCCAATTTGCTGAGAGAAGCAAAGTTGGGCTAGTCCCTCTGCTTCACTCATACCTAGAAAATGAAAGAATTGGACCAAAGGAGCCCCAGAAACCCTTCCTGCGCTAAAGATGAATGACCTCGAGTTCAGAGCAGAGAGCCAAGCTCAGGCTGCATGTGCCCATGCCAACGGCCCTAATCTGAACTAAGGTCCAGAGAGTAGAGAAGTTGGAAGGGTCAGATCACAAAGAAACCTGAAGGACAGCCTGCAGACCCAGCACTGTAGCCTGAAAGTCACCAAAGGTTTTCAAAATGAATCACAGCAGGAGGCTCTTGATGAGGATTTCATATTAGGAAATGGAAGCTGGACATTGGGGCTCAGTGACTGGCAGTGGAAGGGACAAACACACCTAGAGAGAGAATCTATAGAGGACCGTACTAACACTACCTGACCCAGCTATCTTTTTGCCTTCCTGCCAGTGTCGCCTCCTAAAGACCTCATCGTGACAGAAGTGACTGAAGAGACTGTAAACCTGGCCTGGGACAACGAGATGCGGGTCACGGAGTACCTGGTCATGTACACGCCCACCCACGAGGACGGCCTGGAAATGCAGTTCCGCGTGCCCGGGGACCAGACATCCACCACTATCCGGGAGCTGGAGCCAGGCGTGGAGTACTTTATCCGCGTCTTCGCCATCCTGGAAAACAAGAAGAGCATTCCCGTCAGCGCCAGGGTGGCCACGTGTGAGTTCACAGAACCCACCCCCACCTCCAAGCCCCAGCAGCGTCTGCGGCCCTTGTCTTGCCCAGTGCATGACCCACCCCCCAAAAGTCACCGCTTCCCCTTCATGCCCGAAGCAGCAGAGCTGTCCTTTCATCATTGCACAGATTAAGACCCTGGGATCCAGTTAAGCCCACTGAATTTTTTTTTTTTTAAAGAAACCCCTTGCCTACCAATTCATTTAACTCACGATAACCCTATGAGATCAGGACAATTATTAACCCTTTCTATAGATGAGAAAACTGAGACTAAATGTTTACCATCTCCTCCCAAATCAGACTCTTTATAAGTGGCAGAGATGGGATTTAAACCCTGGAAGTCTGGTTGCAGGTTTATGCCCTTACCCATTCTATTCTACTGTTTCCTTTCTATGGAGCTCACTGTCCACATATTAAAAAAAAAAAAAATAGGGTTCAAGTTCTTCCTTTAAGAATGCAACATCAGGGGCGCCTGGGTGGCTCAGTGGTTAAGCCGCTGCCTTCGGCTCAGGTCATGATCTCAGGGTCCTGGGATCGAGTCCCGCATCGGGGTCTCTGCTCGGCAGGGAGCCTGCTTCTCTCTCTCTCTCTCTGCCTGCCTCTCCGTCTACTTGTGATTTCTCACTGTCAAATAAATAAATAAAATCTTAAAAAAAAAAAAAAAAAAAAAAAAAAAAAAATGCAACATCAGTATAATTCCCTTCATACCTAAAAAGAAAGGCTAGAAATTGGTCCTTATTTTTGCTAACTATAACATTGACTGCCACATATTGAAATGTGCTGTGCGCCAGGAACCATGCCCAGTGGTCGACATGCAACTATCACTCAGTCCTCAAAATGTTCCCAAGAACAGGCCCACTTACCTCTTCCTCCCAAATGAAGAAGGTGAGGCTTAGAGCACTTTCTGCAATTCGCCCCTTCGCGCACAACTTGTAATGCAGAGCCTAGATTTGAGCCCAAGTTTCTCGCATTCCAAACCCTGGGTTCATATGGCTTCACCATATGAAATTGCCAGGATTTAATCCTATGGTGGGTCCTAATGCTAATTGTCACGCTGCCTCACAGTAAACAGCATCCCACAAGTAGTCAGGAATAGAATCCAGCTCTGACAGGGGTGGGGCACCCACCGGTGGGGTTCAGGGAAATCACCGCTTTGTCCACCGCCAACCCCACCACCACCACCACCACCGCCAACATTCAGCCATCCTTCCCTCTGCTCTTCCTGACAGACCTGCCTGCGCCTGAAGGCCTAAAGTTCAAGTCCATCAAAGAGACATCTGTGGAAGTGGAGTGGGATCCTCTGGACATTGCTTTTGAAACGTGGGAGATCATCTTTCGGAATATGGTAAGGGGCACAGAGGAGCGGGCATATTTGACCTCGAGGATCAGAAAGATCATCTGGGAGCTCTACGGACTTTTTATATCAACGCTATTGCCTTCACTTCTGGTGGGAGACAGGGGTGTGCTTACTTAGTCCCTGCATGTCTGCAAATACATTCTAAGTGATTTTTAAGAAGTCAGTAAGCATAGCCCTGAGGGCTGTGAGCTCAAACAGATGCTGAGCTGTCCCCTTGCTCCTTATAGTCTGGAAAACATCTACTCAGAAGAGAATAAATAAGCTCTGTCTCCAGATGCATATCTGACCTGCAGTATCCCTTCTCTCTGGGAAGTGGGTCCTGAGTCTGAGCCCAGGCTCTGGCACTAACCAGCCATTGGGACAGCCCCACAACTTCTCTGTTGCTCGCTTCCCAGACTGTCAAAAGAAGGATTGAATCTGTGGCGCTGGACTGCTTTGGCTCTCACATTCTGGCCCTTGACTTGAGTGTCCAAGGAGTGAGTACAGAGGTTTACAAGAGGCAGAAGCCAACTCGAGAGGCGTCCTTATCCTCTGTGCATCCTCTGCCACGCTGATCTGCTGGCTAGGGAGAGCTCAGCAAAGGAGTGGATGCTGAAGGAGTGAGCCACAGAGGAGAAGAGGCTGGAACCTTCTTTAGGTCTTACCAAGACTCTCTCCTGTCTTTCAGAATAAAGAAGATGAGGGAGAGATCACCAAAAGCCTGAGGAGGCCAGAGACCACCTACCGGCAGACGGGCCTAGCTCCCGGGCAAGAATATGAGATCTCTCTGCACATCGTGAAAAACAATACGCGGGGCCCGGGCCTGAAGAGGGTGACCACCACCCGTGAGTATCACCTTTCATAGCACGGACCCTGTGATAAAGCTGACCATGCCCCACATTGCCTCCTCTGGATAACATTCCCTCTTACAGAGCTTCTGCATCAACTAGGTTTTGCTATGTAAAGAACAAGCCCCAAACTTAAGTGGTTTGAAACAACACATTGCTGATTTGGGGTTGGGCTCAGCTGGTCAATTCTGTTTTGGAGTGGGCTTGTTTCTGCATCTGTGTGGGCTAGGGGCTGGTTGGCCTCGAGTGGCCTCTGTAGGCCAACCTGGGCCTGCTCACACAGCAGCTGAGCCCTGTTTCACTTCATCAAAGCACATCTCAAGGCCATTCCAGATGTAAGGAGCGGGAAACAGATCCATCCCTTGATGAAAGGAGCCTCAGAGTGACATATCAAGGCAGGCACAGGTACAGGAGGATCAGTAAGAGAGACCATTATAAATAACCTACCACATCATCTAATCTGAAACACCGGTCTTGGGAAAGAGGTTGGGCAAGTATTATTGTTATTTTTTTTCAAGAGTAGAAACTAAGGCTTAGGGCTTCAAAATCAGTTTAACAAATGCCACATGGTGAACACTTGGGGGCCACCACAGGGTCAAAATTGTCAGTGAGGGTCAGTTTTATAACTCTCACCCCCTTTTCCACTGGCACTGATGAGGCGCTGGTCTACGTAGAATGTTTATCCCGTATCTCCAGTAGGAACACACGTTAAATGTCACTCAATAATAAAGATTTCAGAACTTGGAGGTAGAATAGAATTTGGTACTACTAGATCCTTTGGTGAGGAAGAAAAAGAAAATCTGGATTTGGAGTTGTTCTACCAAGAAGCCAAATGTTGAACACCAATAAATAAATAAATAAAATTATTTTGCATCACCATTTGGGAAACCTCACCATCTTCTTTGAGATAGCATCTGTACCAACTGTTTAAGGGATTGATTCTTTTTGGCAGGAGGTTATTGGAAAATTTAAACCTATTGACTAATGACAAGAAAGAACATCTTGCATTTAAATATTTGCACACTTTGCCTCACTCAGAGCCAACCCCTAGATTGTCTCCTCTATAGACAAGTGTTTTCCATCATTCTGACACCATCCCTCTGTGGTAGGTAGAGAGCAGGTATCGACAGGAAAAAATCATTAGATCACCAGAAAGGCGTAGAAAAGATCCAGCAAATGCTTGCCTGCTGTAGAGAGGGCACACCAAAACTCCAAAACACATTTATCTGCCCCTCGTTTTTTAATTTACTTCTGGGGATTAACTGCTTTATTCTTCTTGCAGGACAAACATCCGAACACCTAAATTCCCTAGTCTCACATAAATATCAGCACTGAGGGACAGATATTTCCGTGTTCATTTCACTGCTGGCTGAACTTTATCCAGGTTTAAAGGATCTCAAAGTTTGGGTGACAAAGCATTTTTGGCTCCTTCACACTGGTATCTGTATAAGGCTGTATTACAACCATTTCTGGCACCTAGACGCTTTTGAGAGACGTTCATATTTAGAGGAGCAAGCGTATGGGCTTTGGACCCAAACAGACCTGAATATGAATTCCAGCTTCGAGGCTCACATTACCTTGCGAAGTTCTACTTCTTGAAGCCTATGACCGGCCATCAGGAACATAGGTTTATAGTGTCCTTGCAGGGTTGTCAGGAGAGTTAAGACATACAAGACAGAGCGCTGGGCTTGGCATGTAGTAAACCACAGCAGTACTAGGTCCCTCTGTTCAAGGATCCAAATCTGGGAGATGCGGGGGTGATCAGTGAGCTCGACTCAATCCTGACTTCTTACGAAAGGGCTGCTAAGGACAGGAGCAGGTGTGGTCGGGGTGCTTGCTAACACCCATAAGAACACGGGACAGGCAGCTTCACTGTTGAATTGTAACTTTGCTTTCATTGCGCATTCTCTGGGTTCATTGTCTGTAGGCTGAGACTGATGGATGAAGGCTTAGAATTCAAAAGATAGACTCTGCAGGTTTCTCCCAGTCAGATAGGACTTATTCTTCCTCGTTCCCTATATAACACTGAAATTCCTTTCATTGGAAAGGAACTTTCCTAATTGTTTCCTAAACCAGTGCTAAAAACACAAACGTAGCTCTTTTTAAATTGAAGAAACAAGGAAATTTTGACTGGATGCCTTCATATTTTAATTTTAGGCATTTGCCAAATTTTCAGTTTTAATGTTTGCATTGAAATTGTTTATGTAATTAGAAAAAGAGAATTCAGACATAAAGGACAAAGTCCAACATATGCTGGGGATGAAAAGGAGGTCAAAGACCCACTTTCCAAATAAATTAATTTAGACCCTATCTACGTTGAATAATACATAAACTAGAAAAATATGTTACAGAACAGTGAAAAAAGTGTATTAGGATTCTCTTATTTATTTATTTTTTTGGATTCTCTTATTTTTTTTTCCTCTTATTTTTAATTGTGCTAAGACCACTTAGAATGTGATTTGCTCTCTTCATGAGTAGCATTCCCTCCGGTCCCTTTGTTGTTGGGCACATCCCTAGAACTTACCCGTCTTACATAAACTGAACCTTTGTACTTGCTGAGGAGGGTGTATGTGCTCACCTGATTACAAGGGTCAAAGAGGAATCTCGTTAGGAAGTGACAGGTTAAGTGGGGTTTTGAGGGATGACTAAGAGATTTTTCGAGGAGGAGGGGTGATCTCAGGAAGAACAAGTGCAGAGGCCAGGAGGGGAGAAACAGCATGCCGCACCTGCTGTCACAACACAACACACACGCACGTGAGAGCACAAGGCTGGGTGGGACAGGAGGAGTCTGAGGTGAAGGCACAAAGATGGTGAGGCTTGGGACAAGCCATGGCTTTCTGCCTGAATTCTTTCCTCACAAGTAACTCTCCATACCCGGGTAAGCCAGGGGTGGCCTCCCATTTGAGCTCCATAATTCTGATCAGCCATTCAGGGATTTTTGCTTATTTAAAAAGCCAGAGAGACTAAATAAATGTTTTTTTGTTTTTTTATTTTTTTAAATTTAAATTTAAATTCAATTAACCTGCTTACAGTACATCGATAGTTTCAGATGTAAATTAATGTTTTTTTAACTGAAAAAAGCCCTAAGCTTGTTTCTTTTTTATTTATTTATTTATTTATTTATTTATTTGACAGAGAGATTACATGTAGGCAGAGAGGCAGGCAGAGAGAGAGAAGGAAGCAGGCTCCCTGCTGAGCAGAGAACCCAATGTGGGACTCGATCCCAGGACTCTGGGATCATGACCTGAGCTGAAGGTAGCGGCTTAAACCACTGAGCCACCCAGGCGCCCTCTTTTTTTTTTTTTTAAGATTTTATTTATTTATTTATTTGACAGAGAGAAATCACAAGCAGGCAGAGAGGCAGGCAGAGAGAGAGAGAGAGAGGGAGGGAAGCAGCCTCCCTGCTGAGCAGAGAGCCTGATGCAGGACTCGATCCCAGGACCCTGAGATCATGACCTGAGCCGAAGGCAACGGCTTAACCCACTGAGCCACCCAGGTGCCCCCCTAAGCTCGTTTCTTAACTCATGAGCATGGAAATGATAATAGTAACAGGGCAACGACCACTTATCATGTGACTGCCATGCTCCAGG
Organism: Mustela putorius furo; assembly: GCF_011764305.1. NCBI lineage: Eukaryota > Metazoa > Chordata > Mammalia > Carnivora > Mustelidae > Mustela > Mustela putorius. Next base: position 550,170 of record NW_025422439.1, on the reverse strand, counting down.
CTCTGCGCTCGGTGCTTTGCAAATATTATCTCCTTTCCTGTTCAAAATAACAACAAGCCCTGCAAGGTAGTTGTCATCCTGCCTATCTAAAGTTTGTCAAATGGGAAATGAAGACTCAGAAAGACAAAAGAAGGTAGAATGGTTAGTAGACACTGATCCGTCCATGCATGGAGCTGGATGGCTGCAAACCCCTCTCTGCTCAGCCCATGCCGCCGGCCCCAGTCTCTGAAACCACTCTGCTGTCTGCCTGTCACAGGTTTGGATGCCCCCAGCCAGATCGAGGTGAAAGATGTGACGGACACCACAGCCCTGATCACTTGGTTCAAGCCTCTGGCCGAGATCGATGGCATTGAGCTCTCCTACGGGATCAAAGATGTGCCTGGCGACCGCACCACCATTGATCTCACCCAGGATGAGAACCAGTACTCCATCGGTAACCTGAAGCCGGACACCGAGTATGAGGTGTCCCTCATCTCCCGCAGAGGTGACATGTCCAGCAACCCGGCCAAGGAGACCTTCACAACAGGTAGTGGGCCTTCTCCGGTGAACAGCCAGAAGGGAAAGTAGGGTTGTGAGACATCCATCCCACTCCACTGGGGTCCTTCCAGGCTCCTCGGACAGTGGAAATGGAAATAGACAGTAGAAAGGGAAATTTCATTCCTTTAAATATTTATTTTAAAATATTGTAGCAATTGATCAACTTTTTCAAGGAAAAAAAAAAACTCTATCCAAATAACTTTCTAAAACACACACACACACACACACACACACACACACACACAAAAGCATACTGGGAAAGTGCTGGTCTGACAATCTCAGGTAAAAGAAGTTCTGATTAAAATAAAATTCATGTAAATATTTCCATAATAAAACGCAGTTTATGGAAAGCATGAATAACAAAGATGCCTCTGGCATTCCTTTTTTTAAAAGATTTTATTATTTGAGAGAGAGAGCATGAGTGAGGGTAGGGGCAGAGGGAGAGGAGAGAGAAAACCCAGAAGCCGACTCCCAGCTGAGCATGGAGCCCAACATGTGGTTTCATCCAGGCCCTTGAGATCATGACCCGAGCTGAAAACGGAGACATACTGACTGAGCCAGCCAGTCACCCCTGTGGCATTTTCTTAGAAGTCCCAACAGATCCATCAATCATTGAGCCAATAAATATTTTTTCAAAGCTCAGTAACTTATGAATTATTAGAAATACAGCGATGGGCACGGCATACCAGTTCTTACACTCATTCAAACTTACCTTATTTGTAAGTTTCTGTGTATTTTTCTCTTTTTTTTTAAGATTTATTTATTTGGCAGACAGAGATCACAAGTTAGGCAGAGAGGCAGGCAGAGAGAGAGGAAGGGAAGCAGGCTCCCTGCTGAGCAGAGAGCCAGATGTGGGGTTCGATCCCAGGACCCTGGGATCATGACCTGAGCTGAAGGCAGAGCCTTTAACCCACTGAGCCACCCAGGCGCCTCTATGTGTAGTTTTTTTAAGCATAAAATCTGAGGAGCATGAAAATGACTAGAGTATCACACACATTAATAATGGGGAAAGGTAAACGAATAAATAAAATAAAATAAGGGCAAAAGAGGTGCCTGAGATGCAGTATTTGTTAGATCTGTCCGTTGGGTACTGAGTTGAGGGGGTGTTGCCATTTTTTCTCCAGGGGCATGTGTTGCATGTCTTAGCTTGAATTTTCAGACTCCCACTCTCCTAGCGCCTAGCATTTTCAATGCAAATGTCCCTTCCTCTTCCAAACAGGCCTGGATGCTCCTAGGAATCTCCGTCGCGTCTCCCAGACGGACAACAGCATCACCCTGGAATGGAAGAACGGCAAGGCGGCCCCTGACAGTTACAGAATTAAGTATGCACCCATCTCGGGAGGTGACCACGCCGAGGTCGAAGTCCCACGGAGCCAGCAAGCCACCACCAAAGCCACGCTCATAGGTGAGCTCTGCCTCCCCGACCCAGCCCACCCACACACTGGGTTGGGAGGGGTGGGGCATGTCCCCATTTTGCAGCCCCCCACAGAGAGAAAGAAGTGCAGTCCCAGCAGTTCTCTCACTTGGACTTCAGCGAGACAGGCTGTAGAACATACCAGACACTGAGAGATCATAGGGTGCAGTGACAGACAGCTCAGGACTGTCTTCATGATCCTCGGAAAGTTTTCCCAGTTTGGGGCTAAATATCCACCTGCACATTCTCCCTTAGGTTTGAGGCCAGGAACTGAATATGGGATTGGAGTGTCTGCTGTGAAGGCTGACAAGGAGAGCGACCCAGCCACCATCAATGCGGCCACAGGTAAGACAGTCGTTGGTCCCCACCACCTCCGGGCTGGCGCTGGCAGACACGCTGGGGCCCAGGAGGCAGAAAACCTATTTGGAAAGAAACAGTAGATGCACAGAGGAGAAAGCATCCCCTAGGATCATCTATCCCAGATGTCCAATTCAAAAGTAACATAACCACACCGCATCTTAATGATCCTAAAGGGGAATGAGATTTTTTTTTTATGAGAAATTGGAACCAGATTTTATAAGAAACCTGCCAACTTTTTTTAAAGTTCATAATCAGTTCTTTTTCTTTCTTCTTCTTCTTTTTTTTTTTTAAATAAACCACTGTCTGATCAAAACACATCTGGGAGGTTTTTTTTTTTTTTTAGGAAACACCTGACTTTTATACTATACCCTTGTCCTACAGACAGTAGGTAGCAGGAACATAGTTTCAGACAGACTGTGCTCTTACTTTCATCCTGAAGCTCCAGGCTCTGGCAGAGGGCGATGAGGAAGGAGCTGTATGATTTGAAGCCATTGACTCTTTGCTCAAGTCCCCCCCCCCCTGGAAAATTTGTTAAAAGAAAACTTTTCCCTCTAGTTCTCCACCAGCCTCCTCCATCCTCCCCCCAGTCACTGTGAAGAAAATGGGTCTGGTGTGCAAAGGGGATGAAGGTCATGCCTCATGGAGCTTCCCCATTATGCAGGACCCAATGCTGATCACTTGCACAAACACACTTTTTTTTTTAAGATTTTATTTATGTATTTGACACAGAGAGAGATCAGAAGTAGGCAGAGCGGCAGGGAGAGGGAGAAGCAGTCTCCCCAGTGAGCAGGGAGCTCGATGCAGGCTTCTATCCCAGGACCTTGGGATCATGACCTGAGCGGAAGGTAGTTGCTTAACTGACTGAGTCACCCAGTTGCCCCACACACTCTTTTTTATCTTTTTCTTTGGAGGTAATTGTCAATTCACATTCTGTTGTGAGAAATGATACAGAGGGATTCCCTCAGTTTCCCCCAATGGCTAACAATTGTGTAATCATTGAACAATATCACAACCAGGAAACTGACATTGACACAATCTATCAGCTTTATGTATATTTCACCGGACAGTACATGCAGCTCATTTTTGTTGGTGGGTGTACTTAGCCCTACACAGTTTTATCCTGAGCAGCTTTTTTCATCCATCGGTATGGTTAAGACACAGAATAGTTCCATCACTAGGGTCGCTTTTGTCCCTTTTTTTTTTGTCCCTTTTTTTTTTTATAGCCACGGGCAACTCCTTCCCTCCCTCCCCCTCTCCCTAGCCCTGGGCAATCCCCAGTCTTCATCTCTGTGCTGTTGTTATTTCAAGAATGCCACATAGAAGGAATCATACAGAGAATGCAACCTGCAGAGAGAGGCTTTTTCACTCCATGTAATTCTCTCAAGGTCCCAGGTCTATTCAAATTGATCCTTGTGTCAACAGTCAGTTCTTTTTAGATGCTTTTAACTGAGTAGTATTTCATGGTATGGACATATACCACTATATCCCTTTTAATCTTCCAAAACATGAAAACAGACCCAGATGAGGAAGTTGCCTGCAGCCACACAGCCCCTGTAGGGCAGAGCTGGGATGCTTAGCCCAAAGCAGCCCTGCCTCCCAGCCTAAGGCCTGGACATCTCTCTGCTTTCCTCCCAGACATGGACGCACCCAGGGACCTACGCGTTTCTGAAACCACAGAGACCAACCTGACCCTGCTCTGGAGGAGGCCTTTAGCCAAATTTGACCATTACCGCCTCAACTATAGCCTGCCCTCTGGCCAGCCGGTGGATGTGAAGCTTCCTAGAGACACCACGTCCTATGTCCTGAGAGGCCTGGAACCCGGGAAGGAATACAGCATCCTCCTCATCGCCGAGAAGGGCAGACAGAAGAGCAAACCCGCACGAGTAAAGGCATCTACAGGTGAGGTCAGCCTCTGAGCTCTCTCCAGACCCTCTGCTGATTCTGAGGTTTGCAGACCCAGAAGTCTGCCTGTCTCCCCAGGGGAAAACCAGGTGGGAAAACACACAACTTTCTCTACATAGTGCTTTGAAGGAGCTACTTAAATCTCTTTTCCTCTGTCAGCTGATTCAGCGAAGTCTTCTTGCTCGGAAATTACTATCATTTTTTAAGATATTTCTTCCTAGGAGAACTTAAGGCAGCGGGGTTTGTGTTTGTCTTGGGCTTTTTTAAATTTTATTTTATTTTGTGCATTTTACAGAGTTTTTTAAACCGTTTCTTATTTTTTTTTCCCCTCCTTTAGCCTAACAATTAATTTACTTCTCACTTTATTTTTTTCAAGATGACCAAGGTGTTGGTAATAATTTTTTTTCCCACTTAATGTTTTTTTTGTTTGTTTATTTATTTATTTATTTATTAGTAATTTCTACACCTAATGTGGGGCTCAAACTCATGATCCCAAAATCCGGAGTCACGTGTTCTACTGACTGAGCCAGCCAAGCACCCATCCCACTGAATGTCTTTATTTCAGGTCTTCTGCTTCCTTTCAAGGTTACCTGAAATGTTGCGTCTGATCCTTGGAGGCTAGCACAGTGCCCTCCGCATTTTCTCTTTTCTCCTAGTCTCTAAGAGGCAAACTTCTTTTTTCCATGACAGCTAAATCCTGAAGTGCGGTGTTCCTTCTAGCCCAATATCCTGTTCCTGGTACCTGCTGCCATAGTTCCTCAGTGGCTAAGTTGAAAAAATAATCAGGAAAAAAAATCCATTCTCCTGGTATTAAAAATATGTGCACGAATTGTGGCCCCAAACTATTCTAGAGGTATAGGTGGAAAATCTTAATTCTTCAGGGCTTGACAAGGAATGTCTTTAGTCTCAATTTAGTCTTTATTGAGAAAACCCACTCAATACATTGTAGTGTGCTGATATCGGAGGGGAAAGTGAGTCATGTACTTAGCATTGTTATTTTCACTCCTGTGCTCCTGCTCACTGTCTGTGGGGTGAAATTAGACAGTGGGAATATTAGATTGAACACCATCAAGGAAAGGGGGTGATTGGGAGAATCAGGGTCAGCTGGAGAAAGTGTCACAGCCGGGATGTTTGTCCAACTCAATCTCAATAAGCAGAAAAGAGGTCATAATGATGGGCAAATCTGGAAATGGCCTTGAAGAGTCTTCATCATTTATGAGTACCTTCCCTTGCAAATAACAGAGAACTCAAAAAACAGTCACTTCAGCAAAATGGAAGTTGGTTTTTCATAAGGTAAATCTGAAGCTAGGTGGTTCAGGTCTTGGGTAATAGTGCCAAGTTATCAGAGACTTGGTCTCCTTCTCTTTTTCTGTTCCACCATTCTTAGTCCTCAGCTCCATTCCCAAAGTCACCTCCATGTCACAATATGGCTGCCACAGTACAGCCTTCACATCTGTGTTCTAGGCATCCTGAAGGAGGAAGAACCAAAACCAAGGAGTACCTCCTAGATGAGTCTTTCTGGAAACTTCACCATTAACTACTACTCATATTTCATGGGCTACCCCATGCTATAAGCAAGTCTAGGAAAAGTAATCTTCTGGCTCAGCTTGTTGCTGCCCACATAAAATTGTCATTGTTTATCAGAGAGAGAGAAAAGGGATATTTGGTAGACAAAGAGCAGCCTCTTCACAGAATCTCAAGTGAGCTCAAGTGGTCACTTCTGTTGACTTTGCACTGCTTCCCACCCAGCTATGAAATGATCATCAAGGCGTTCTGGAGGGATGGTTCAATCCTAGGTAAGGAGGAGCAACATAGAATCCAGAATAAATAGATCTCTGGTAGAGATTTGAGTGTTTCAACTTTATAATCATGAGCTTGTCAGAAGGTGTCAAGGGACAGCAAATGAACCTGAAAAACAATAGAGAAGACATTTCTTTCTCTTTGTTCTTCCTACTTCCTCTCCTCCTCTTCCTTCTCTCTCTCTCTCTCTCTCTCTCTCTCTCTCTTTTCCCACTTTTCCCTGCATTTGACAAATGCTATATCAAAGATTTTCCTATCTCTACTCCATCCTTTTACTTTCTGGCTGTAGGTAGGTTAGCTCCTGTCTCCAGTGGAGAAGCCCCAGACCTCAGCAGCTCAGGAAGACAAAAGTTTTCAAGTGAACCACAGGCTGAGATTACTTTTAGACTCCAACTAAAAGCCCAGTTTTGGCATCCCAAAGACTCAGTGGTTTCATTTCCCCCACCACACATCCTTAATATGGTTTCCAAAAAATCACGTTGTCTATTTAAAGACATCTTTCATTTCAGGAAAAAAAAAATGTGCAGAGTTCCTTTTATTGGCTCTTCCCCCATGGTCTCCAGAATATTTTTCCATAGGGCTTTCTCCATAAGACAGTTTTATTTCATTAAAAGTGAGGTGGACATCTCTTTCCTTCTCTCGAATTCTGTCTTTTCAAGTCTTCTACATTACTTGACCAGTAATGTTTACAGCTGAGCTCTGTGCACTAAGTTCTAGGGATTCTAGATAAGTTAGGATTAGGATAGATGTGTGCTGCTGAGGAACTTGCTGATACACAGCCCAACAACACAACACTCCACTTGCTAAAGCTGGGGGTACAGAGAGTTCAACGGGAACGCAGGATGATTTTGGGGCATCAGGAAAGTCTTGAGATGGGCAGAAACTTTTTTTTATTTTTTAATTTCCTTTTTTTTAAAGATTTGTTTATTTATTTGAAGGAGAGGGCCTGAGCAGGAGGGGCAGAGGAAGACAGAGCAGGAGAAAGACTCTCAAGCAGACTCCATGCTGAGTGCAGAGCCTGATGCAGGGCTGGATCCCACAGTCTTCAGATCATGACTTGAGCTGAAACCAAGATTGGGCGCTCATACCACACAAGCAGCCCCATCACTGGATAAGAGCACAAGTCTGCAGAGGGGTCTTATAGAGAAGATGCAGAATTGGCTGTCCCCAGAGCAGTTTTTTTCCCAGGGAATTCTAGAGCTCTAACCATGGAATTGAGCCAAAGGGCAAACTTTTTCCTTGACGCAGAACCAAATTAAAAGTACGTGTAAGCCAGCTGCCCATCACACCTGAAATAAAATCCAGAGACCCTACCACAGCCTACATGGCCCTAAAGGATCTGTCTCTTCCAGTCTCTCTGACCTCACTCCCACCATTTTTCCCCTTGTTCATTTCACCCTGGTCACCCTGACCTTCCTGCTGTTCCTTGAGTATACCAAGCCTGCTCCTGCCTCAGGGCATTTGCACATGCCATTTCTACTGCCCAAATACCACTCCTCTCCCAGTTATTCATTGGCATCCCCCTCATTTTATTTAGCTCAAGTGATTTCTCAGCAGACTTCTCTGGCCACCAATCTGAAATGGTGTTTCCATCCTGACTGACTCCACCTTTATCCAGTGCTGCACCATCCCCAATGCCTTAGACAGGGCCAAGCATAAGACATGTGCTTCATGAGGCTTCATGAGGCTCTAGCTACACCAGAGTGGTAATGTTTCTGTTGACTCTCCTGGTCTTTTCCTTCTACCTCTGCATTAACAGCCCAAATTCCCCCTGTTCAGGATTAAGGGAAGGAATGTTACTCTGTTGTCTTCAGTTAAGCTTACTCTAGATAGAAAAGGAAGGAAAGAGAGGAGGGAAAGAGGGAGGATCGGGAGAGAGACGGAGGGAGAGAGAGAAGGAAAGAGAGAAAGGTAGAAGCCCATTAAAGTTGAGGAATATTAATGTGTGCCAGGCATCTCCCCCAGGCCCCACACCCTGCATTTATATTTTGATAAACTCAATGAAACCCCACTTAAAGTGAAGCCATGGATTTGCTGTGAGCAGGAGGGACATAGAGCAGAGAGAATATGAAAAACACAAGGCCAAGAAAGCATCTTTCCTTACCAGCATAAGAACTCATCTGTGATACCCCAGTAGTTCTCATGGGTTTGGAAAGCAGAACGGTGGCATTTTGCTTGTAGTCACAGCTGCAAGTAACAGGGAACATTCTGCTGAGATACCGTTTTGATTTATTCATGGAGCAAATGGAATTTATTCAAATATGTAACCCTCCAACAAATATTTATTACTTAACTGCTATGGGTCGGACAATGCTGGTGTCTCTGTAGAACAGGAAGGCACACCGTGAGGCACACTGCAGAGAGAAAGAAAGAACCAACACCAAAATTATAAGACTATAACTAGTCTGTTTTAGAGGGAAGTTGGGGAAGCTATGAGAGCAGAAACAAGGATCCATTCCAGACCTGAGCAAAGGGAAAGATGGATACCAGAGAAGGCCTTTTGGAAGACGTGACACTTGGCTGAGTCCTCAAAGAGGAAAGGAAGTGAGGAAGGGGGTAATGACATTTCCAGCAGGAGGAACAGCATGTGAGAAGGCACGAGACACTTCCTACTAGTGAAACACAGGCTTTCCAGTCCTGCCCTAAGATAGAGTAGGAGAACAGCAAGGTATGGGGTTCGAGACATCATCAGAGACTGTCTTTGAAGGGCAGCGAATATCGTGCTAAGGGGCTTGGACTCCATTCTTGACAGTGATAAAGAGTCACTGAAAAGTTTTAAGGCAGGCAAGGCATTTAATTTTAATTACCTTGACTTTGCAAGGTGAGATCAAAGCAATTAACTCCACCCTTTGGGTCCTCAGGTTTGAATTCGGCCATCTACCTGCTTTGGGAGAATCACTTTCTCCCGTCAGTGAACACCGCAAGTGAATTCCTAATTAGCTAGAACTTAGTAATCACCATCTACAAGATGGTGGAAGATTTAAAGTTGGCACATCTGAAGGTTTAAAGTTGGCACAGCCGGAAATTCCTCCAGGCCAGCTGGTCAACCCACCCTGAGCATAGAAATGGGATTTCGACCTTCTGATTTCCCAGGCCCACTGACATTGTTCAGAGGGTAGATGCCAGTGCACAGCTGTAAGGAAAAAGACAACAGCCTTTTCATAAAGAAATGCCAAGAAATGCAGCGTGGAATGACAGAGCGGAAACACTGGGCTCCGGGGACAGTAAGGCCACCAATGTGTCATTTGCTGTTGAAATGTAGAGTTTGCATTTATGTGAAACTTCTTAGTCCCCACCTCAGCTATTGTCCACTGTGTTTTTGTTTGCAGCATTCCCTCTAATTTCATAATTATCCCTTCAATTTATCTCAATTCTATTCACTGAAGTTACACCTTTTACTTATCTGACTAGCATTTGTTTAGGGAGAAAGGGTGGGGATGGGGGACGCCGATAGCACCCATGGCAGAAACAGTCAGAGCCCGGCTCGCTAAAGATAAACTGATACTCTTCCTTGATCTGCTTGTTAAAAAAAGAAAAAAAAAAAAAAAGTAGAAGAATAGTCAAATGTTTCGGTGGAAATATTACCCTGATTATTAATATTTACTGAGCAACATGGTGTTATGTGGAAGTCATTTGTCAGCTGTAAGAACGGAGGGAGCAGGACGTGAGGGGTGTCATGTAATAGTGCCAGTGGCATAAAAAAGCCATTCTAGAGAGAAGAGAAGGTTCTCCTCAGGAAGAGACAGTTGCCACTGCGCATCCTCTCCCGTCCTTTCTGCATCCGTCTTTACTGCAAGAGCTTTCCAAAACCATTCCTGACCTCCTCCTCCCCGCCCCAGTTAGGTACCTCGCCTCACCTTCCCGGCAACAATGGTTCTTGACATTGTTTTCATGGGAAAAAATAAAAAAGGCTTTATGTCTGAATTAGAAAGACAGCTTTAAAAGCAGTTAGCTGAGAAGGAGAGATGGTGACTTAATTCACATAAAGAGGAAAATTGTCAGTGCCATCCAAGCTCCTGACGAGCAGTTTTGACAGCAGGAGAAAAGGAGAGGAAAGTGGGATGAGTCACAGGGGGGCATTTGTGGATGATAGGGTTAATCTCCCTACCCTTGAAGTGTGGCTTCGATTGGTTTTTGTCCTATATCTCTTCATGCGTGAGGACTACTAGAATATTTGAAAAGGACACACTCTTGATTTTAGTTGTGCTTAAATCCCAAGGTCGAGGAGACAACTGTTATATCGGTAGCAGTGCTTTTGGCCTCACAAGGGCCAGTGGGTTTAAGGATGGCTGACTTTCCCTTTCTTTCCCCCAAATGATCTTTCTGATCAATATCACATTTGTGTGGTTAAGAACTGCTTCAGGTGAACTTCAGGGCATGAATTTGCATTATATGAGGAGCCTGTAGAATGGAGTTCAAGAAGAGGCATGGCCAACATTTTCTGTAGAGGGCCAGAGAGTAAATATTTTAGACTTTTCAGGCTGGAAGGTTTCTGTCACAACTATTCAAGGATCCCTGTAGCAGAAAAGCAGCCATCAACAATACATGAATGAACAAGCATGGCTGTTCCAATAAAACTTTATATATAGACCAAAATTTGAATTTCATTTGTATTTTCATATATCATGAAATATTCTTCTTTTTGGATTTTTGACCCCAACCATTGAAAACTATAAAAAAAACTGTTGTTAACAGTTCATTACCAAAGTAGGCAATAGGCCAGACTTGGCCCTCAGATCATAGTTTGCAGACCCCTGTTCAGATCAAATAAGATTTGCTGGAGTACAGGCTTTGTCAATGTGAAACACTAAGGAAGAACTTTTCCCAGAGCTTGGAAAAGTCTGAATTAAATAGATTCTTGAAAAGAAAGATTTTTTCCCTCAGAAAGGATGTCTTCCATCCAGTCAAGCTAGGATTTTCAGGTTAGAGGTGTCCTTTAATGGGCACATAGGGCTCTTTTGAAACTAGCAGCCAATGGAAAAACAATTTGTTCTTTTAAATGAGCTCGAGGCAGTTCTTGCTCTATTGTTTACAGGATCCATTTCTAGAAGAAGTCCTTTATTCCTAGGTCACGCAAAGCCCACTTAAGCTCCGCCCTGGGCGAATTGTTACCGGGAAGGCATATTCAGACAGGTGTGTTATTGCTGTACTTTGTGTGTACAGGAGATGATTAAAGATCACCTTTGCTTTTAATTGAGCTTAATAACCTCGGTTTGTCCCAGGCCTCAGTCTTTCTCTCCAGTAAGGGACTGTTTTGTAAAGACTCGTCCCATTCCTCAGTACAACCTTACTTGGACCATGTTCATCTATCTCTGATCTTCCTGAAGTGGTTTTATATAAACTGACTTGAGCCCCCAGAACTGACAAAAAATCCCAGCATAGAGACTATAAAACAGATCCTCTAGATGAGACTAAGGAAACAAGATCCAATTCTCTCAAAATGCAGAAGGCTGAGCAGCTTAGACCCAGCAACCTAGGAATGCCTGGAAGCTGTTCCTTATGGTCTTGTCCTTACAATGACAGACACTTTCCATGATGGAAACCAAAGCCTAGAACACTACAAACATGGATGTGTAGAGTTTTCTAGATCCACAGGACGCTGGTCAGGAGGAAAATGCCATTTCCAAAAGACACAGGCAAAGAGGCAACAGGGAAAAATAAGTATTATATTGAGTTTTCTGTTGATGTTTTGATGGCGGCCATAGCACTGGGGCTTACACTGAGAGAAACATGGCAATCGGCCCCACCCCAGCTCCCACAGCAGGCCTTTTCAGCGTTGGCAATGGCTTTGCCATTTCTGGGTTCCCAGAAGGAGAGGAATTTGAGGAAGGGTTTAACTGACCCATCTCTGTCATTATTCAGGCCATGCCCCTGAACTGGAAAACCTCACCGTGACCGAGGTTGGCTGGGATGGCCTCCAACTCAACTGGACCGCAACTGACCAGGCCTATGAGCACTTTGTCATTCAGGTGCAGGAGGCCAACGGGGTGGAAGCAGCTCAGAACCTCACGGTACCCGGCAGCCTGCGGGCTGTGGACATCCCAGGCCTCAAGGCCACCACCCCGTATAGAGTCACCATCTACGGGGTGATCGGGGGCTATAGGACACCGGTGCTCTCTGCTGAGGCCTCCACAGGTACCTCTCTCTCATGCTTCCATTTCTAGCTCCTGCTGTCCCTAACAGGAAATCACCCACGGCTCATCAGACACGACTCACTCCTGACTGGACTTGGCCTGCCCCAGGTCATAGCGCTGTGGTGTCTCATAAAGGGGAGCCATCAGGCTGTACAACTCTGAGGGCACCTTTGACAGCGCACCCCATGTGAACAACACCCTTTGGGGTTGCGCAGAGCCCTGCCTGGGGACGATACCCACAGCCCCAGCGGCGGGGTCATGAGCTTCATGGACTCCCTCTTGGGAAGGGATGTGAAGGCATTATATTTAAGAGAAAAAAAAAAATCAGAACATTAATCTCCCTGTGCACTGAGGGTTGGGGTAACTCTTTAATGAACTAAGATGACAAATATTTTCCTAGCCCGCATGCTCTTTGCTCACTTTCTCAAATTCAGGAAGTTGCACGATGCATGTTTGTCTAGAGAAAGTCCTATATTTTTCAGTAATATGAAGTCTACTCGGGTGTTCAAGGTTACCTGGATCTTGCTGTGTGATTTGATCATGAAACTCATTCTTTGTCCTTCTGCAGGGGCAACTCCCGGTCTGGGAGAGGTCGCTGTGTCGGAGGTACGCTGGGATGCCCTCAGGCTCAACTGGACTGCTCCGGAAGGAGCCTATGAACAGTTTTTCATTCAGGTGCAGGAGACTGATGCGGTCGAGGCGGCCCAGAACCTCACAGTCCCGGGAGGACTGAGGTCCGTGGACCTGCCTGGGCTCAAAGCAGCCACTCACTATAGCGTCACCATCCGTGGGGTCACGCGGGACTTCAGCACGACTCCTCTCTCTGTTGAAGTCTTGACAGGTATTCTAAACCAGTCCATTAATCTGCTTCCTCCCCTTGTCTCTGCTCAGGGGACATCCAAGCTCTTCCTGCTGTAAGCTGGGCTCAGCCGTGCCCCCCTCCCCTCGGGGAACACCAGTGAATCATCCCCACTTCCCTCCAAATGTCCTAGCCCTTATTTGGGCATGTCCTGGTCCAGCATGGTAGCCAATTCCATGGAAAATTCCACCTACTCTTCCCTTACAAAAGTGAGAGGTGACTTTTCTTTCAAAGCAAGTTTCAATCATAATAGCTAAGGAGTTGGAAAGCACACTTTGCAAGTGGAAAAGGAAAAAAAACTGGTGTGAGCTCATTTTAAGAACACACTAAAAGATTCCCTAAAGCCCCATTTATATGTTAAGCATGGAAGTTATGAACAATTCCTAGAACTGTCTTTCATTCCCGGAGACCAAAGAGAAAAACTCTGGCTTTAGTGCTCGCAGTTAGAGCATGCTCCACACCTGCCGTAAATCACGCATCTGTAATCAACACTCACCAGACGACTCCGCCTAGCCTCGGCTGGAGGGTCATCTTACCCGAATCCTTGCATGCCGTTCCTGTTTTTAGTAACTCGGCAACTCTGTGTCCTCATGCAGAAGAGGTTCCAGATCTGGGAAACCTCACAGTGACCAAGGTCGGCTGGCATGGCCTCAGTCTGGACTGGATGGCCCCTGATGGGATCTATGAGCAGTTTATCATAGAGATCCAGGAGGCTGACCGGGCCGAGGAAGCTCACAGTCTCACGGTTCCCGGGAGCCTGCGCTCCGTGGAAATCCCAGGTCTCAGGGCCGGGACTCCTTACACGATCACCCTGCATGGCGAGGTCAGAGGCCGCAGCACTCTGCCGCTTGTTGTGGAGGTCGTCACAGGTATAGGACCCTCCTCCCATGCCAGGGACTTGACTGAGCCAACCTCCCTTTGGGATAGAGAACATTCCCCAAGCGTCATAGTTTCATCTCCATGTTCCTGACAGGCAGTGAGAATGCAAGTTCTAACTTAGGAAGGTCTGGGTTGGAAGTCCACTTTCCTGGCTGAATGCTCTTGGGTCTGTCGTTTGACATGTCTGAGCCTTCTTTCCTCGCCTTCAGTTCAGAGATAATACCCCACCTCGGAACATTGTCCTGCGCAGTGAATGAAACCATGACCGAAAGTGCTTAGTGAAGCTCACATCCTGTAGGAAATACTGAACAGCAAATAGGTTAATACATCAGGCAGCAACATATCGTAATGAAAATAGCAGAAATAGTAGGGCTGTGGCACAAGAATAAGGTCAAAAGTTTCTAGAGAAATCTTATCATGAGTGGCCTCAGAGTCACTGACTGCCGTCCAACGGGTAGTCATGTGTCCATGGAATAACCTTTGAAATGATCTGGCCATCTTCAGCTGAAACTGTCCGAGTCTCTCATTCTCTCCTTAACAGACACTCAGGACAGCCAGCACATTTCCAAAAGAGAGCAGCAGTCACATTTGACTCCAATGTTTTTCATTCAGTGTGGAGAGGAAAAACAATTTATCTCAATCTGTCCCCTGGAGATATGCTGCTGCATCTGTTATAGGAAAATTCTGTGCTGTTTGTGAGGTTTTTAGAAATAGCTTGAAAGGGGGAAAATGAGCCAAATTTTTGGAGGGTTTTTATGCTGGGCCCTCAGCCCATGCCCTTTGCTATACATCCTGTGTTTTGATAATACCACCCATATAACCTCTTTCAAATAATTTGTTCTTCTTGTTCACATATACCAAATAAATTTGGTCCTCGGTAGAAGGATTCCAAAAATGAGAAAGGTGATGTCCCAATCCACCAAAGCTGGCCAGGTTATATGGTCCTGTGCTGCTTGAAATATCTTCAGACCAAATGAGCAAAAGGGGCTTTTGAGGCCCGTGTGGTCTGGATACAGGATGCTAGCGGTCGGTCTCTGTTGCATGTAAACTTTTGTTTTGAGCAACAGAACTCCTTTTGCACATGAAATCTCACCAGGAACCCCACTCCACAACAGATAAATGGACAGCTCTTCTCAGTGAGCGAGGGAGGCAGAGGGCACTTCCTGCACAGACAGCGTCCCAAAGCATCACGGTCACGTGGTACCGCTTGAATCAGCCCCTCTAACAGGTTGAGTGTGCTCGGGCTCACCACTGAGATATTCTTACATCTAAGAATAAGAACTTCAGGGGCACCTCTTGTGGCTCAAATTCCTACAGATAATTCCTTTTCTAACTTCGAATCCATGGCCCCTTCAGCCTTTAAAAGGAGAAGAGCCTGGGCATTTAATCCTCAAAGGTGTTCCCCTCGGCAGTGGGCTTTGCCATGTTCAGAATCCAGACTTCCTAAATCAGCAATGAGAACTACATTAACTGTCCTTCCTACGTGGTGGAAAGATAGATAGTGGGCCCTGCTCTGCACCATTTACCAAGCAAAACATAATCACTTTTAATTAAAAGTGAGCCCTCATTTCGCACCAATGGCTTTGCTTCATAGTGCAGACATTCCTCATCCAGGCACAAAGTACTCGCGGAAGGTGGGAGGGAGAGAACCGAGCCAAGAATCCAGCACAGAACATTTGATCCCTGAAAGCTGAGTAAAACAGCAGACTTGTCCAGACCAAGACAGCGGACACTTTATAAAGCCAGCCCGATAGCAGGTGGCCAGCAATTGGACAGTCTCTCCTACGTGAAGTCATGAAACGAGGCAGACAGTTGTTTCCAGTACCGCTGAGAAGCTCCAAGGTGAAACAACTGAACAGTGATGTGTTTGTTGGGCTGCCTCTTATGGGGCACTCACTGTGGGTCAGATATGACCCTCAGGGGGGTTGTAAATGGTCTTTAAGCATCACACAGTCCAATGACAGGGCACTGTCCGCTCCCTCTGTAGATGAAGAGAGTGAGACTCAGGGACAAGCTGCGTGATAGGTCCAAGACTCGCCGGTGGTTAAATATCATTGTTGGAGTTCCAACCAAGGCCCAGCTGCCTGCAGAGCCTTCGCTTTTAACCATCCCTCCCCTTCTTACCCTGACCCGCAGTCCCACTTTGCCAGCTGCTCTGTGGGTTCTGGCCCTGCACGCCGAGAGCCCTCCCAGGTGGGTTGTTCAGTGGTCTGCTGGACAGCATTGCTCTCTCAGTGAGCCGTGCGGGTCTTCCCCTTTTTGGCCATTTGCAACTCCTAAAGAAAGCTGTGGCCAGGTTACGGGTGTTCAAGCTAGAAATAAATGCCCAGAGACCAAAAAGGACCACACATGCCCAGGAATACTCTCCCACCTCTTTCTGTCTTCCGTAGACCTGGGCTGTGGGACGTTTGGTTTCTTCCTTTTGTGCTTCGCAGAACTGACTGATGCCTCTCTGTCCTTCTTCAGAGGAGCTCCCCCAGCTTGGGGACTTAGCCGTGACCGAGGTTGGCTGGGATGGCCTCCAACTCAACTGGACCACAACTGACCAGGCCTATGAGCACTTTGTCATTCAGGTGCAGGAGGCCAATGGGGTGGAGGCAGCTCAGAACCTCACGGTGCCCGGCAGCCTGCGGGCTGTGGACGTCCCAGGCCTCAAGGCCGCCACCCCGTATAGAGTCACCATCTACGGGGTGATCGGGGGCTATAGGACACCGGTGCTCTCTGCCGAGGCCTCCACAGGTACCTTCCTTCCCACTGCCGATGCCCCTCCCCAAGGCGCCTGCTTCTTCTCCAAGAGACTCTGCAGAAAGTCAGCTTCTCTCCCTGAGTCCTTTCCTTCTGCCTCTTAGCGGCTGCTCATGCGTGCTGCGCGACAGCCCTGTGACCTGTGCCTCGGTCTACAAGCCCCGGCCATTTCGAGAATGAATGATACAGCCATTGCTTTTTCTGACCTCCAGCCTCTAGCCTCTCCCAGCCTTTACCTAGTCCTACCACTCCCTCTCTTTCCAAATGATGGCATTCTGTTTCAGGAGACAGCCTGATGGTTTTAATTCTCTTCTCCAGGGCTAGAATAGAACTAAAAGCCGCCCCTCCCCTCACCATGTGTAAGTTCTGGTAGAGCACAGATTATTTACTTTAGAGAGTCCTTTTGCAAGTTGGAAACCGGTACTTTACTATCCCAGACCCCTCAAGGGTATGGGCACTGTGGTTCTTGCATTTAAAAGAAATGTTTTAATTTAAATGTTTCTTTAAAATGCACTGAGTATAATAAGAGAACTGAATTACCCTCCTCCGGGCACTTCTCTCAGATACTGAGTCATTGTTAGGACACCAAATTAGCAAATAGCTAGACCAAAAAGGGAAGGAAAAAAAAAATCACACAATTATGACTAGAGACAGTACCAAAGAAAAAGCCATTCATTAGGAGAAGTCCACACAGCAGCATTCAAAGCAAGGAATGTCCCGGGCTATGAATGTCAAAGATCTGATGCCCCTTTTTGCTCTTTTAATCAAGAGGTGCTCCCTGGAGTGTTGGCCTCAGCGTGGCACACCCCCAGGGCCCACCCAGGAGGGTGTGTTAAACTCTGCTCATCACGGCGGCTCCAGCTGGCAAGGTGGCAAGGCATTCAGTGCCCCCCAGGAGCCTGCCGCAGTGAGCAGACTTCCCAAGCACTGTTCTCCTATGCTCCTCTTCCTCCAGGCCTCCACTGCGTAGAAGCTCAGCAGAGGCCATCGTGTTTGGTTCTGCAGGTGCCTGCCCCATTTTTAGATAGTTACGGCAACTAAACTTCCGTGCAAACCCATACGATCTCCCTGATTCCAGCAAAAGCATCGCTCTGCATTTTAGCCTCAATCGTGTCAATAATCCTCGCTGAGGCAAACGTAATACAGACAGCCACTGTGTGAATGATGACCTTGAAACGCCCAGGAATTGCAACTGAGGCTACCCAGCATGGACCCAGGGCCCTTTGATCTGACATCGGGATCATAAATCATCCCTCCCCAGAAAGCAAGAGAAATCACTTGCCATTTCTGATCTTTCCTGCAGACCTTGTGGTTTGGGTGCCCATAGTACTTTTATGTGTGGGGGGTTTTTTCCCCCTTTTTAATGATATCAACAGTCTTGTTTCTGATGAATTGGTAGGAGGGCAGAAGGGCCGTAATTCCATCTGATCTGTGTCTCACTACATCTGATGAGATGGAAAGGCCTTCTTCTTCCCTGTTAGAGAAGCAATATCAGCTCTTACCACCTTGCTTCTGCTTTGCCCTCT
This sequence comes from Mustela putorius furo, assembly GCF_011764305.1. Lineage (NCBI taxonomy): Eukaryota > Metazoa > Chordata > Mammalia > Carnivora > Mustelidae > Mustela > Mustela putorius. The sequence continues at coordinate 532,014 of NW_025422439.1, read as the reverse complement.
GCCTAGTTTATTCCTGCCGCATGACAAAACATCGGTGAGGCAGTCTCCCAGACAAAATGCTATTTCTTGGCCGAATAGGGCGGCCTGAATGCCTTGCCTCGGCTCAGCTCTCCTGGTTGGCAACACACTAGTAGCTTTCTTGGCCCATGCAGAAGCCGTTAAGAGAGGACGAGCTTTTCCAACAGAATATGAAAACAGCCAGCCCTTGTCAGGGGTATATACAGTGACAATACCAAGAACCACGCTGACGAGTTGCCAGTTCCCTTTAAGTCACAAAAGCAGAAGCCTCCAGGTACCACCTTGAGAGGGTAACGGCATCAGAGTTACTCAGTCTTCATTTAACTAGATGGGAGCTCCTTCAAAGCAAAAGATACCCCCAGGAGGGTGCCAAGCAACTTTTGGTCTCCTGAGTGCAATTCAAGAGACTAAGAGCTGCCAGCACACCTATCTTTTGAGCGATGGCCAGCATCCCCGCCGTGGGAATCCCCGAAACATCTGAGTTCGCAGTTCCCGCTGACATCATCTAGATGACTTCTCCCACTCAGGATCTCAGCCTGATCCTGAGTAAGCCTGATCGCGTAAGGCAGCTCCAGAGCAGAAAAATCTAACTGCCCAACCCTCCTCTTGGTCTTCCCTTGTTAACAAATCCCCTGTGTCGCTCCCGCCGGCTCCGCCAGGTAACACCTGCCGCCTCTCAACCGTAACCTTGAACTAGCAGATCCTTCTGCCCAGCCCTGGTTCTATTAACAACCTCAGTCTTAAAACACAAGCCTGATCAGTAACCCCCCATTTTTTTTTCTTCTCTCCTGCCCCCTTTTTCAGCCGCAGGACCTGAACTTGGAAACCTAACTGTTTCTGACATAACTCCTGAGAGCTTCAATCTCTCCTGGACAGCCACCGACGGGGCCTTCGAGACCTTTACCATTGAAATTGTTGATTCCAATAGGTTCTTGGAGACGATGAAATACAATATCTCTGGTGCTGAACGAACCGCCCACATCTCAGGGCTACCCCCTAATAATCACTTTGTTATCTACCTCTCGGGACTCGCTCCCAGTGCCCGGACTCAGATCGTCACCTCGGCCACCACAGGTACATCCGCTCTCTCCCATATCTGACTCCCTCTCTCTAGGTCTCTGGAGTCTTCTCGGCAAGGGGAAGCTGCTCCTTCTCACCTGCTGAGGCCACAGCTCATGAACTTCTCTAGGAGGCAGGGCTGGTTAACCTAACTCTCTTCCCACAGCGGCCCCAATGGTGCATTTCCATGAAGTCCCCTGCCTGATCTATTACTGACCAGGACACATGCAGCCTTAAGCGTAGTCTGGTCCAGATTGTTGAATGGAATCTGGAGAAAAGCATTCTGCCCTTCCATACCTAAAAATCCAGAGTTGTCCTTGATTTGGAAAGACATCTGCATCAATCAAAGAGGTCTTAAAAATTATATTTTGTGTTATCCTAGTTGACCTCCTAATACCCAAGTATCCCAATGATTTAATGAAACTGGTGCTATTTGTTTTGTTTCAACTGGGAAAATGTCCAAAAGAAGAAAAAAAAAAAAAAGAGCAGGTTACTAATCAGATGGGGGCACGAGGAAGCTGTGCCATCCAGAATGCCCCAATTCTATCACCAGCTCTAGGAGCAAAGACCCGAGCATGCTGTCTTGCCCCCAGAGAGTGAATGGTTGATTTCAAAAATAGAAGTAGTCATGTTTCAATAAGGAACTTGGTCAACCAAAGCATACACTGCTCTACTTAAATTTGTACTGTCTGTGGTAGACATACTATGTGAGATGTTCTCTGGGATGCAGCAAAAGGGCATTCTCTATCTGAATTCAGACAGGAGAGGCTTATCCACTCAAAATAGCATTCTTAGCCCATTTGGGGCAGTGAATCAGTAAATCAGAAAAGAGTTCACATCACAGCATCAAAATCGTCTATCACAGAAGTTACCCATGGCCGAGGGAGGGTCTGTCCTCATTTTACGTGAGACTACAAATTGTCACCGGGGTGGTGGAGAGGTAGTCCTGGCCAGATTCAACTACACTGAGACCTAGGGAAGAAAACCACCCAACCCCACCTCTTCTTTTCCCATGGCGCAAACTGGGTTTCAACAAAGGACCTGTGTCTTTATCCAAGGGTGAGGTCTAAAACTTTATGGATTTAGTCTTATGTGTTTTGGTTTTTGACTCTGTAACCGTGTTTTAAACTGACACACTTTCATATCTCTTTGTTTTCTGCTTACTTTAGTAGCCGAACCTCTCCTTAGCCACCTCACTGTCTCAAATGTGACCTGGGCCAGTGTGTCTCTGTCGTGGAAAGCCCAGGAGGCTACCTTTGATAGCTTTCTTATAGAAATTAGGAATTCTGACCCCCGCCAGGAAACAGTGGTACACTCTCTGCCCGCAGCATCTCGCAGCTCTGTCATCGCCAACCTCAATGCTTCTTCTAATTACACTGCCCACCTTCATGGGCTGATTGGCGGGCACCGTGTTCAGACTCTGACGGCCCAGGCAACCACAGGTACTTGCCACAATGGCTTCTTCTCTCTCCGTTGAACTTCCTCTGAGGGTGAAAAAAAAAAATCACTCATTACCCATTTTTCATCCTCCTCATTCCTCCAGATCATTCTCAGATTTGATAGGGCCACCCAAATCAGAGCTTCAAAACTTGAAAGAAAGAAAGAAAGAAAGAAAGAAAGAAAGAAAGAAAGAAAAGAAAAACTCTCACCCCAAATTAAGGAACTTTGGCATCACCCTCTTTTTCCTAAATAGGCACTCACATCTGGAGTTGCTCTGTGTGTTTGTATAGAATTAACCTGACTTGCCTTGGTTAAATTTCTAAATCATCCTTCCATTTGATCTTGAATAATCGTTTCTAGTTTCATCCCCTTTATCATCTGCCTGTGGTCTAATCAAAGTTTACCTCTGTTGTATTCAAAGAGGTGCATGCATGCCAGTTTTGGTCCCCTGATCAGAATGTTCTACATCCTCTTTCTCTCCCTCCAAGATTCTGAAAAGTGGTGCCCAGAGCATGCAGAGAAAAGACCCTAACGCACGTGAGAGGAACCAGCCGTCTCATCGTGTTCTTGAGACTTCTGTTTGCTTGCCTTCCCTACAAACAGACTATTCCCTTTTGACATTTACCCTATGAAGCATGCTTTGTCATTTACTGACAACTGTCACAAATTGTTAGTCTTCTTTCATCTGTCATCGTGTCCAAATCTTGGTGCATGTGGTGAACATTCAGAGCATTAAATTTCTGAAAAGATCCGTGTTTCTTGGAAGCAGACAGCATGCCCAGGAATTGTCTGAAGGATCAGAAGCAGGAACGGAAAGACGTCCCAGCTTGCATGGAGCACTGACCCTGCCTTCCCTCTCTATCTCTGAGGTCCTTCTTGCATTTCCCTTTTCAGCTTGGCCACCCCCTTTGGGAGCCAGCTGGAGGCCAAGCTGCCAGGAGAACCTCGGTCTTACTCTGCATGGTGAATGTGTTCGCACTGCCGGTCTCTGTCTGGTGGCATGAGAAGAGTCCTAACATGCATCCTTACTTGGAGAGATGGCTTCCACAGCAAAATACAAGGAAGGAACAAACAGAGGCCTCTTGGGGGGGGGGGGTGTTCTACCTTCAGTGTGGTTGAAGTAATTTGCCAGGGTTGTGGCTAAAAATTAGAGCATCATTCGCTTCTCAAACGAATCGCCGAGGAGGAGATCCTGTGCCATCCCTTACGGCCGTGTTCTGCTTCTGAGCCAAATCCTTGTTACCCTTGGAGACTTTCTGGCATCGCATTAAGCTGTGCAGTTGTCCAGTTAAGGTTTCTCCAGGTGCACCCCTTCTTTCCTCTTAACACCGGAGCTGCAGCCACACAACTCCCAAGTCCCTGGAGGAAATCGTCTGCTTCTCTCCCTAACTCTAAAAGGTTGGCCCCAGTACCTCAAACTTCTAGAACTGCTGCCTCATTCTAACACAGAGTTGGAGTTGAACTTATTTTCATGGTAGTATTACTTGATAAGTGTGCATTGAGGAGGTCAGACCATCTACATCCCAGCTGAAACCAGTGATACAGGCCCCCTACATCAACAATGAGTCCCTTCATCCCTGATCTCCTAGTCCTTAAGGGACAAGAGAAACCTAACATCCAGGGGAGCCAGCTGTCCTTGCAAATTATCCAGTAAGTGGATCTTCTAGGCAGAAAATGCAACACCTAGCTAAATTTTCTTTTAACTTCTGGATACACCAGGAAGGATTTCGTGAAAGCCATTTTACCTTTGCGGTACGTAGGGTAGGGTGCAGATCTCCCTATGGTGTATAGGAAACTTAGGTTTCTAAATACTATGAAGAATTTCTCTTGTGTGGATATTAGCCTTTAATTTGTACAATCCTAACAGATCAAAACAAGATGAAATAAGGAAATTTCAAAGTAGCATTTTCTAAGCTGTGCTCAGTGGACTGCCAACTCCTTGAGATGTTCAAAGACTATTTTTCCGAATGCATATCCACTCATCAGTCAAGTTTATGAAATTCTGGGCTAAGCAAAATTAAGCAGGTTTCTTTATAGAACGAGCATTGCAAAGGCTATAACATGCTTTGTGAGTCTCTAGGTGAGAGAGAATATCTGTAAATACTTCACTATAAAGCTGTTTTTCTTAGAACAGCTACAGAGCGTGTGCCCCACTGCAAACCTTAGAAATGCACCCTTAATATTCCACTACTCCTGTCTACCATTCTAATGACCTGTTCGCTCGTCTTTGTACATGGCCAGAAAATGGTCATGTCTGTCCTTAAAAAGAATGTGCATCCAGGCCCGCCAAGAAAGCAGTGTATTCTCTAGCGTTATAGTAGATTCAGGTGTAGCCACGGGTGGATAGACTACCTTTCTGCAAATATTTGGAGGGATTGGCACTTTCATGTCCTATGGCCACATTCTGGAAAGATCCGTCGCTTCCTCTAATAATGTCTCTCTCTCTTTCGCCCATGTCCCTTTCCCTTCAGAGCCAGAGCCACAGTTGGGCACGCTAATCCTTAGCAATATTACTCCTGACAGCTTCAACGTGTCCTGGACCGCTCGAGCCGGGCCTTTTGCAAAGATTGTTGTCAATGTTAGCGATTCTCACTCGCTGTATGAGCCCCAGCAGCTGACAGTCTCAGGAGACACACAGCACGCTCACGTCACGGGCTTGGTGGAGAACACAAGCTATGTCGTTAGTGTGGCGGGGACCACCTGGGCCGGGGACCCCACCAAGCCCCTCACGGCCTTTGTCACGACAGGTACTCATTCAGAGGTTGTTGCTTGTCTGCCGAGAATTTGGAGGTGGGAGCGGGAGAAAGGTGAGAGGCGTTCTGCAGGCACTCAACCCCAAATCCAGTCTTTGCTCCAGGTGTACACAGCTAAGGGAAGAGGGAGCAGATCCTGTAGCAAAGAGGGGTATTTTGCCACCATTTGTGGGAAATGGAGACCGTGTATTCGACAGCTGTGTCAAGTTTCCAGGGATTTTCCTTGCCTAGCTTTATGGGCTGATCCATATTTTAGCGATTCTGGCTGAAGAGTGAGTTCTAAGGTAGTAACAGCCAAGAACAGGAATTTTGTCCATAAATCATGCTATGCTAAGGCCATTTATAAACCACCTGCCCCAGAAATGCAGTAATTTATCTTTTTTCTTTAAAAAAAAAAAAAAAAAACTTCGTCTTAAATCAACATCTACAACAGATTTCTGAAGGTTTGACCTAGCACAGCAGATAAATCCAAACTTCATTAAAGCTTAACCATATATTGAACTTGACCTCTAACCTCTCTTGGAATTACCTTAAGAATTGCTTAAAGATATGGCTTTCCATTTTCTTGCCTGAGATTATCTCAGATCAATGGCAAAGGCTGCAAATGGTGTGGATTTACCATATCCCTAGCCTGACAAACCTCAGGAAGTCTTTAGAAGTCTCTGGCCTTCCACTAATGATAATTTTCAGGAGACTTTACCTTCTGATTCTCACATTAAACCAGGCCTCTCCCAGCATCTCAACTGCTGCCAAGAAGATATGTTAATGCGTTCAATTAAATATTTAATTGGAGGCAGCCGTGATGACCTCGAAGCATGAGGGTTTTGATATCAGGCCTGAGTGGTTTCTGATCTTCTTAGCTGCGTAACCTTGGCTGCTGTTTAACTGCTCTGAATTCCAATTTCATTATGAATGAAGACGGGACGCCCACAGCTACTTGGGGCAGCCCCTGTCTCAGGAATTAAATGGATACAATGAACTTTAAGGGTCTGGTTTCCAGCAAGTGCCTTACAGATTCTGGGTTCTTTCCATTTCCTAGCAATAGGAAGAGAGCAGTGTTCTGAAAAATAAGCCGCAAGTCTAGATAGAAACTCGGCAACTATTGTTGTGAAATCATGACTTTCCTGTGATTTTTAAGAGAACACGGGACGTGGTTTTAACAGGAGATCAGAAAGTGTTTATATTTTCTGTCCCGTTGCCTACTGTGAATTCAGTCGTTCAGACAAGTCTTCAAATACAGAACATGCTCTTTTCTCAGTGGGGTGGGGGAGGGAGCGGTGGGGACTTCCATATTCTCACATCCCAAAGCCATGAGATGAGCTGGAGGGGAGGAATGGCCAGTCACCCAGCCAGGTCAGTCAGGCCCTTACTTGTCGCCTCGCCTCCTGCAGGACCTCCCACAGAACAGGGAGAAGAAAGGCAGGCTGGGAGTGCTGGTCTTGGGAATCCTAGATCTGGTTACAGCATTGTCTCAGCTAATCCCTGAAGTGAAAAGACCCTGAGTTTTAAAAGAAGCATATTTTTAAAAAAGAGAAAGGATAAAAAAAAAATCTGAACATGAATGACTATAAGTAACAGGCCCTGATTGACTGACTAATTATCCTGAACGCCCTTCTTTTCGTTGGACTCTGCCGCTTTCATGGGGTGGAGATGCAAAGCGGCTAGCTACCAAAGAGGCCCCATTTATCTAAACAAAACTCAGCAATGGAACTTGAGAGCCATGTCTTGCACACAGAGAAGCCTCTTTGCACAGCGTATGAAATTTCATCTCTGCCTTTGATAGAGTTATGATTTGAGGTAGATCCTTAAATGGTAAAAACAAAATAAAATAAAATAAAAATAAACCGTCAAAACAAAGAGCAAGTGTGTTAAAAAAAAAAAAAAAAAAAGAAAGAAAGAAAGTACAAGTCCAAACCACAACAAAATTTAAATTACTGCTTCAGGAATGAAACATTCATTCACTTGTTCATTCAATCACCAAAATCTTTAAACATTTTTCTTTACATCCCGTGGATTAGACCCTGGGTGTTCATGTAAGGTCATTTATTTCTTTGAACGTTTCTATTTAGAAGCAATGGAAAATGTGCCTCCAAATGAGGGGGAGCTAAAGCAGCCTTGGTCATGGAGTTCCCAGCCCCACGCCCCCTCCAGTGAAAACCAACATTCACCAAGACCATGCTTTGTTTTGCTAGAGGCACTGGACCTTCTCCACCGATCCTACTTACATCTCCAGACTTGCCAGCCCTGATGGGGTCACTAATTAGATGTTGGCCCAGGCTGTGGGAAGAACGTTGAGCTTGGAATCAGATGGCCTGGGTGGGAGGCCAGCTTAGCCCCTCAGTAGATGTGTGATCCTGGATAAGTCATTGACCTCTGTTTCCTTAGATGTCATGGGGGTGAAGGGACAGGTAGCAATAGCCACTTCACAGTGTCATTGTGAGGTTCGAATAGGAGAACAGATGTGGAGCCTGATCAGTTGGGACATAATGGCACCTAGGAACTTAAGTGATATAAGCTCAGTCCTTTTGGAAACCCCCCTGTGTAAAAACCTCACAGCACCTGGGACACAGATGTTTGGTGAATGAATGAACAGATGACAATAGAAATTACTAAAGATCCAATATGTCTTTATCTCCTGACTTTATCCAGGAAAACAAACAGCCAAAGAAGTAACGAATCCTAGTATTCCTTAACTGGGCTGCAGTCATGATCTGCTAATTCTGACACATGAAAAACCTTACCCCCCTCCCTCTAGTTCAGGTTATGAGGATGTATGTCACTAATAGGTCTCATCCACTTGATTCAAAGTGAACTAGAAGTGGACTAGAAGCATGAAGTATACCAAAAAGGAAGTATGTATTTAGGGGGGGAGAGGGGGGATTGATTTCCTTAAAGACCTTCAGAAGACAGAGGGAAACAGAGAAAGGGATCCAAAACCAACAAAAGTCATCCAATTTTATAGGGAAAAAATCATGGCCTTCAGAGTGGGACCCCGCTAAAAACTTCGCTCTGTCACATCCTTGCTCTGTGACTTTGGTCAAGCAGATCGACCTCTTTGAAACTCAAGGTTTTTTGCCTGCATAATGGGAATAATGTCTATCTCATAGCCTGTTGAGAGATTGGCATGAGATAACATCATCTGTCCCCTAATAAGCTCTTACTAAATATTCATTTTCTGAGAATTTAACGCATTTAGTGATTGGGTATCTGTCGCTATTTGTGGAGACATGTGCTATCTCAGCAGGGTCAGCGCCGCTAACCTGAGTTGTTTTCACTCCTCCCTTCTTTCAGAGGCCTTGCCCCTTCTGGAAAACCTAACCATTTCCGACATTAATCCCTACGGGTTCACAGTTTCCTGGATGGCATCGGAGAATGCCTTTGACAGCTTCCTAGTAACGGTGGTGGATTCTGGGAAGCTGCTGGACCCCCAGGAATTCACACTTTCAGGAAACCAGAGGAAGCTGGAGCTTAGAGGCCTCATAACTGGCATTGGCTATGAGGTTACGGTCTCTGGCTTCACCCAAGGGCACCAAACCAAGCCCTTGAGGGCTGAGATTTTTACAGGTATTTGGATTCAAGTGAGCCATTTTCTCCCTTCCTTGGTTCTCTTCCATGTAATCCATCTACCACATCACCATCTACCACAACACCAACGTCCTCGTCCATTTTCTTTACGTAATCCATAGATGTGGCCTGCTCTTTTGTGTTTCCCCCCACACTCTTCCTTGTCTTGTGTCTCTACTGAGCACTCCTCTTCTCCCACTCCAGAAATGGGAAGGTCAAAATGTTTGTTTGCCCCTTGGCATCCCAAATCTTGTAGACTGTGTCTTGTCCAAGTTCTTGTGTGCTTACTCCACATCACCCTCTTCTGTGTACATCCTGGCTGGTCCTCAGCTATGTTTCAGCCTTCTCAAAAGAAATATACCAATGAGGATATTTCAAAAACTTATTTACAACATTTGCCATCTCAACATCTCAACTATGATCTTGATAAACTTACTGGGTGGGCTGGTTATTGGAAACCTAACTGCGAACTTATTTTATTGGCAAACACTAATGTCATAGAGATTCTTTGACACAGACTAAATCCATAATTTTCTCAAGACTAATAATAATTCCTAGATACATAAAACATTAACAACTTTTAACAGTCAAAAATCTGTGTTTCCCAAAGTCTTTCCAGATTTTACTAGCTCCATAGGCTATTCAAAGGTCCTGCTTGATGAAGAAGTTCCATGTACAAATAAGTTTTGGAAACATAGTTTAATAGGATCCTTGACAACAGGGCTTTCCAGAATAGCCCAATGTGCATGTGTCTTTTCCAAGAGGGACTTACCCAAGTAGTATTTCCCAAACTTATTTGACATCGAATGCCTTTTAAGGAAGAGGAGCAAACAAGAATGGTTTGTTCTGAGTACACTTTGGGAAACTCAGCTCTAAATTTACCTTGACAATGAGTTTTGTCTAGTGAAGGCAATCCAAGATCATACCTTGAGTCCAAAGTATGGAGTACAAGAGGTTCCAAGCCTCAGTTCTATCCTCTGAATGCCTGTCTAATGGTTTAAAAAGTAAGCACCAAGAGTAGGAGCCTTCTTGAGTACAACAATTCCAAGAAAAATGCAAAAGGACCATAACATAACATTTTAAAAGTCATTTTGCTCAGGATCAAGGGAAATATAATCAGCAGTATCATCATGGGCAACTCTACAGATCGTTAATACTGGTTTATTTGTCTTTTAAAAAAGAAAAAGACAAAGGTCTCACAGAGGATGGGCACTCAGCCATTGGAAGACAGAGAGCAAATGTAAACAAGTTACTGGCTTTGAACTTGTTTAATAATGCATGGGAGGGGCCAAAGCAGAGTCTAGATGTGGACTGATAGAATTGCTTTTAGACAAAACTCACATATGCAAGCATCCACTTGGCTTGTATTGGATGTATGAACTGCATCTTCCCCTTCTCCTAGACCTACTTGTTTGTGTTGAATGATTTTATTTTCGGGAACTCAGGACACTTCTGTCCCTGAGAGCCAGGGCCAGTGCATACTAATAACCCTCCCTCACCAACCCCCCATCCCGCAGAAGAAGGCTGCATGGGCTGGTAAATGATGTTTTCTCTCCTCCTCTCCCCATGTTCTCCTCCTCTAGAAGCCGAGCCAGAGGTGGATAATCTTCTGGTTTCAGATGCCACCCCAGATGGTTTCCGTCTGTCCTGGACAGCTGATGAAGGGGTCTTCGACAGTTTTGTTCTCAAAATCAGAGATACCAAAAAGCAGTCTGAGCCACTGGAAATAACCCTACTTGCCCCTGAACGAACCAGGGACATAACTGGTCTCAGAGAGGCCACCGAGTATGAGATTGAGCTCTATGGAATAAGCAGTGGAAGGCGATCCCAACCAGTCCGTGCCTTAGCAACCACAGGTACCGTACCTCCACAGGAGAGAACGGAGAAAAGTCGTTAACGCGGGGGTCTACTTTCACAGGGTTGGGAAACTGCAAGAGCTTTGAACGCAGCCAACTCTTTCAATTACAGACGGTGCGAGTGTGGAAAATTTGGCTGAGCCTTCGTGCAAGAGGAGCAGGATGCCATTTATTTAATGGGGTTGTTGAGGATTGAATGAGATAATTCATGGCAAGCCCACAGCAGAGGGTCTGGTGCATAGCAAGGGCTCTGCAAATTAAAGCTATCTGGAGTTGCATTATTTTCATTAATACATCATCATTATGACAATTATTGCAGTTTTTAAATTCCAAAGACCCTTCTTCCAGCTGATTTTTTTTTTTTTCTTGGATGCAGAGGTACCTCTGGGCAAATGTTTGACGTTACAGTGTGCAGGGGATAATGGAGAAGTGGTACCTCCACCTATAAAGATGAATATTTACCAGATGCAATGTGTAAATAATCCATTGCGTGCTCAGGAAGGATCAAAAGAGGGAGCTGACAAGGTCGACAGGCTGCTCTTCGTGACGTTCATGATTTTATAGGATAGATACTCCATAGCAGCTCTAAAAAGCACTAGAGGGGAAAATGCAAACTTTTTCCCGATGAGTTGTTTCAGGGAGGAAAAAGGAAGTTGATTGGTAACAGGACCCTTTAGAAGGAAAGACCTATAACAGGTGTGGTGAATTCCTTCCTGAAACTAAGGGACAAGGAGAAACCAGCATTCCCGAGAGAGACTGCTTCAAGAGGAATCAGAAGAAAGAATCACAAAAGCACAGGGAGAGGTAAAAGGGACCAAGGAAGGGGGGTAGCCCAGCCTCTCCTGCTCAGGGAGAAAGATGCGATTTGCCTCACGTCACATGGCCAGGTTTGGTGTAGAACCCAAACGCAGCTATTTTAATACTATTTTATTATTGTATTTCGATACTTACTTTAATACTATTAAATGTAAGCAGGCTGGATGACAGAGAACCACTGAGTGTACATACTTGCCGTCTCAGAAAAGCAGCGCGTTAGCCAAAAACTCTGTGCGCAGAGGTGGGTGCATTACCGTGGCAAGGTGCAGGACCCATGGAGCTCAAAGAAGCCACCTACAGAAACCGTAATCCTTATCTGTGGGTGTGGAGGAAACGCTAAAGTGCAGACAGCAGTCCAGGCGGAGGAAAAACCGTTTCTTAGTAGCTTGGACAGTCTGTCCATGGGATGCGGGTCCATGTCTCCTCTCTGTGGCTGCACATAAAACAACCTCAGATCACAGACCGAGCCTGATTTTGACCTCGGTTTGTAAACACTGCCTTTCGATATTTACTTCTGATCACTGATTTTGTTTTGCCAATCTTTTTTGCTAGAGGCCCTGCAGTTCTAAAGCCAAAAAAGAAGGAATAATCAAGAGGTGTTTTTTTTTTTTTTTTTTTTCTTTTTGTAAGAACCAAAAAAAAGAAAGAAAGACCCTGTTCTTTCGGGAAAGCTTTTCTTTGATTTCTTATTTTGGGGATTTGTATTTCAAAGCCAATGAGAAGTAAGAGTATGTGTGTGTGTGTGTGTGTGTGCACGCGCGCGCCCACATGTGCCTGCATCCCTTGCTCTGTACTTGGAAAGGACAGGACAGGTGACTCCATTAGACAGAATATGTCTTATTCCATTGTAACCTCATGTGTTTTATGAAGTTTCCCTCTTGTATCTCCATCCTCCTCCTTCTTTCCTTCCCTGCGTAGTTGTAAACCCTTCTCTGGGATGTTCTGTTCCTCTTTATCCTCACCAAAGCTGCTGCAGGCTCTCCGCTCACTCCCAGAGCACCAGCTGCCAGCCCCGAGTGCCCAGTGGTCAGGGGCAGGGGCGGCACATACAGCGATGTGGCCTAGAGCCTCTGGGGAGAGTCCCTGGAGCCTAATCCTTGCTCTACCAGCTGTGCAGTCTTGGCCAAGTCTCCTTTCCCCTCTGAGCCTCAGTGTCCCCATCTGGCAATAGAATTTAACTCAGAATTCAGCTATGAGATTTTTCTTTCTTTCTTTGTTTTTAAGGATTTTATTTATTTACAGAGATCACAAGTAGGCATAGAGGCAGGCAGAGAGAGAGGGAGAAGCAGGCTCCCCACTAAGCAGAGAGCCTGATGTGGGGCTCGATCCCAGGACCCTGGGATCATGACCTGAGCAGAGGGCAGAGGCTTAACCCACTGAGCCACCCAGGAGCCCCTCAGTCATGAGGTTTAAGGAAGATCATGAATGTCAAATATTTTGTTTCCTTGCCCTTTGTAACAATATTAACTGTTTCTATGTTTGGATGATTTCATGTAAATTTAATTTTTTAAAGGGATGCTTGGTTCAAAGTTCAAAAATTTAGAAAGGATCTATAGCAAAGTCTCTCTGCACCTCCGTCCCTGCTCCCTAGCTGCTCGAAATACTGGCATTCAATATTGCCACTTCCTTGTCTGTAGAAATAGACAAAATTAGACATAAATCTATTCTCTTTTTAAAAAGATTTGCAGAAAACCACTCTTCTACAGTCTGGTATATGTGGGTTTCTTGCTTACTGGATCAGAGAGATAATCCCATACGCCTTCTTTGCTTCCCCAGACCTTACTGATGGATTCGTAGGTTGATCCCTGTATTTGCAATGGCAAATGGAAGTTTGTGCCACTTCCTCCCAACAGCCGTGGTCCCTCTTTGAAAAGTCCTGAGTTGCCAGGAGCATTTTTGGTCTCTGGGGAGCTAAACACCAGTGTGCCTCCGTGCACCAAATGGTAGGGCTCCGGAACAGACAGAAAATAGTTAAAATCCCAGCCACGGAGTGTGATAGCTTTGTCTTCCTCTTCTGGAGATTAGAGTGCTTAGTGAGGAGCCTGAGATGATTCCTTCACCTGTCCCCCTCACTGCCCCCAAACACATACCCTCCGCACTCCCTTCCACCCCAGAGGCCATGGGGGTAGTCAGTGCCCCTTCTCCCAATTCCCAGAAACCAGCCCCCTTTCCCAGCCAGTTAACCTCACAACTCCTCTGCCCAGCTCTAATTCAGATGCACTTGAAACCACGCACCACCAAGTGACAATGACGTTGTGTCCGGGGGGCCTGACCCAGCAGGCCTGCAGAGACCCGCTCCTGTGTGAACCAGGCTCTTCATGCTCCATCCCTCGGGCTCTGACTCCCATGAGGCATAGAGACTGTAACCACCAATTACAAGGCATGTCCTCCATGCCACACGGACAGGGCAACGGACACTTATCTCCACGAATCACCGTGACACAGCCAGACCAAGGGAGAGCCACATTCAACCCACTTCACAGTTGGGGAAACTGAGACTAAGGGGGTAAGGTGTTTTTACCTAGGAAAGGCAGAACAGAATTCAAACCCAGGTCAGTCTAACCCCCAAATCCTTGCTCTTAAACCATACTGGTTCCAGTAGCTATCCTCGCAGCTTAATACGGGACGTATTAAGTATTTGGTAAAAACATGTTGAAGGGAGAATAAAATTTTTTTTTAAATGACTTTTCATGGCCACCTCATTAAAGCAATGGACATTTGCTCCAGATTTGGGCATGGCAACTTTTTAGGCAAATTGCAGATAGAAGCCCTCTTCTACCTCCTTGGGAGTTTTTAGCAACTCCAAATGTTTCCCTAATGGAGTTTTTGTTGAAAACCAAGCATCCACTTGGGAGAAGAGAGGCATCGCTTTGCTTCTGTCTCCCAACTCTTCAACAGAATGATTCAGTTGCTGTGGGAGGCTCTGTCTTCAGGTTCCTGTTGACCATCTCCTCTCCTGTGGTGCTGGAGGCTTATGGGCGCTATTTATGACAGAAGGAGATAGGCTAAAATAACTCATAGTCTTTAACACGGAGAAAGGCCTAACATCCAAAAATAGCACAGCACTGAGCCTGGATTCCCATCACTCCCAGGCCATTCCATCAAGATATTAAGCAAAGCTATTTCCCTGCTGCCAGTCTGATGGAGCACCGCCCTCAGGTGTGCATGCTGTATGACGCAATGAATTCTGAAGTCTTCTAAGACAGAGCAGATAATATTGCCCTGTAGATGAGAAAACCTGGCATCTAGAGATATAGACCATGGCCACAGAGATCCATCTAAAATGTGCTGAGGCTTGCAGTCAGAGCGAAGGGCCACCTGGACCAGGCTAGCCACAGGAGATTCCCGGTGCCTGCTTTCACACACCTCACTGGGTTTTATTTTCAGCCAACCTTATCCAGATCTTTCCTGGGAATTGCTTCAAAATCAGGGTAGCCCATGGGTAAAAGAATTATATGGGGAAGAAAATAAAGAGAGAACAATCACTTTTACTGAATTCTTACTCTCTGCCAGATTCTGTTAGGGGTTTTACACCCATTAGCTCTGTTAATCCTGAAAAATATTCCCGTAGGTGGGCATGACTTCTCCCACTGGACAGATGGAGCAACTGGTGCTCACAGAAGTGAAGGGAACCGCCCCAGGTTGCCAGGGCCCTCCGTGGTATTTGGACAATCAAGATCTTCCAGGCTCCAGAGCCCTTGTGGTTTCAAAGCTTGGTTCCAAGGAAAGGGCAGAACCCCAGGCAGCCACAGAGTCTGACTACCAGGAGGAAAGGTCACAGGAGAAAGCCAAAAGAGGAGAGAAACAGAAATGGAGAGGGGGAAAAACATCTCCCCCACGTGGGCTGTGGGTTTTAAAACTTAATGATCAATGTGGGTTGGAGAGGGAAAAGATGAGGAAATGAGCTCCCCGGAGACCTGAAAATTGTTTCCTGATCTCTCTGATTAAATATGGTCAGCTGAAGAGGGCAAAGAGCTAAGCCAAAAAATACATAGAAAAAGCCAGCAGAAACTGGGTTTTGGGGGGAGGTATTTATGTAGCAGAAACTGACCCATGGGCAAGGCTCTCCCCGCAGGTAGACCTGTGTGCAGGAGGTATTGTGTTTACTTTGCTTGCTCTCCAGGCTCTGGACCTCCATCCAGTTCTGGGAATGGGTTTGTCGAGGTCAGTTTCCATGTCAATGTTATTTCCAGGATCCCCGGGCTGCGCCAGCTCTGCTGCCCAGTCCTGGGCCCAGAAAGGTCACACCACAACAACATGCGTCGGTGAACCAAGCCTCAGTTTCCTCCTCTGTAAAATGTCTACAACCACACCTTCTTCTCAGAGGTGTCTAAATGAGGAGTAATCCTTATCAGTTACAAAGCACCACATAATTGTCAAGTCTTGGAATCATTTAATAAAAGGAACTAGAAAGCAAAGGTTTGGGGGAAAAAATTGCTACAACTGAAAAATTATAGGATGGCATATTCCAAGCTGTGAAACCACCCAGCCTCACTCCCTCAGGTATCAGTTGTGGTGTTAACATTCTACTTGAACAAAACCTAATGCCAGCTCTATGGCGCTGGGCCCTGGGCCTGAATGAGAGACCAGTTGTCTTTGTCTCAAGTCACAACTTGACCACAGATCACCGCGTTTTCCATCCTCAAGGCTTGGCTCAGACACTAACTCTAGAGGCTGAGTCTTCTTAGATAAGGAATCCAGAAAGAATCATCGACGAGCTAGAGAGTTGACTGTTTCTGGGTTTCTCATGTGCTTTCTCCTTGACAGCCATGGGCTCTCCGAAGGAGATCAGTTTTTCAGACATCACTGAAGATTCGGCTACTGTCAGCTGGATGGCGCCCTCTGCCCAGGTGGAGAGCTTCCGGGTTACCTACGTGCCCATTGCAGGAGGTAGGGCCCTGGAAAGGGGGTGGGGGGAGGAGCAGCCCCTGGAGGGTTTGAGTGGGATAATGAAGTGACTCTCATAACTCCCAGCCTCCCAAATAGGACCAAAGAAAATTACTTTCTTCTGTTGGAGACCATCTCTGTAGATTTCATTTGTAAAGGGCTGTAAGTAAGATCCTTGGAGGAAGTGCCTTGCGAAGGGTCATTTTATGAAGACCCTCTCCGGCCTTGAAACCCCTCTATGAGAAATGGACCCCAATGTTGTTTCCACACAATGGCAGAGACTCTAAATACACTGGTCCTTTTCTCTTTGAGCACACTCATCTGAAAAGCTGATCCTGACCTGCATGTATGTGAGGTTTTACCCTTTGGTCCTCAGATGTGTCTGTCTCAGTGCAGATGGGGAGTTGTGGCCTTGCTAGTGGAACTAGGAGTTCTAGTTCAACGCACAAAGGCCACAACAAAGACCGTGGTTGGGGCAGGGGGGATGCTCCATCAGATCTGTGCAAAGACATTCTGGCAGGTGGTAGTGTGTCCAGAAAGCATGGCTGATACCTCTTCAGAGTGAGGCTGTAACAGCTCTATAGAAGTTTGGCTTGCTGGTATATAAGCTCTTTACCAGCCCTGAAATTCTAAGAAACAGAAATTGAGGCCTTCTTCACAGTCTTGACTGTGACCAGCTTCTTTCTTTAAAAGAGTAGGCTGTCTGCTGGGAAGGGAGTCTGTATACTCCAAAGCTAAGACAATGGGTTAAATAGATGAGATATACATTACATACTGAGCTTTTCATATTCTTTGTGGGGGAAAATAAATAAATAAAAACACGCCAGCTCTCTACTGAACGGAAACTTGCCATTTTTAGCACATTGTGACTTCATGTTTTTTCCCCTCCTGGCTGGGTTTTTGGCATCTGCACGGATGGAAAAAAAGCATTATACAAAAAGTAAGACGTCTTCTCTTATGCCAGAGGGCAGGAGTAAATGAGAGGAAGTCAAAAAAATGGTACTGGATCAAAATATAGTTTCATTTCAAATCAGATACACCCGTTCTTGGGGCAATAGTAAGTTTTGATGAGGTTCACCATTCCTGATCTTGCTTTTGCCATGTTCCAGGGACACCGTCAGTGGTAACCGTGGATGGAACCAAGACTCGGACCAGGCTAGTGAGGCTCTTACCGGGAGCAGAGTACCTTGTCAGTGTTGTCGCCATGAAGGGCTTCGAGGAAAGCGAACCAGTCTCGGGATCCTTCGCCACAGGTGTTTTTCTCACCTTATGCACGATTGCTTGTGACTCAGAAGCTGGAAAAACTTCTTTTATTTGGGGAAATCCTAGTGCGATGTGGAATGAATGTGGAGCACCAGAGACCTCATTTCTGGTCCCTTGCCTCTTACAGGCAGGGTAACCTTGATTTCATCCTTTACCATCCTGGGCCTTCATTTCTTGGGTTAGCGTGGAAGAAAGAACACAGTTTGGGAGTCTTACTGACCTACATTGAAATGTCAAGTCTACCACTTAGAGATATGTGAGCTGTCAGTTAATTTCTCCAGGATCTAGTTTCCTGCTTTGTAAAATGGGTACAACACTGCTTCCTTTGCAGGGTGCCATAATTTATGACATGATCTATTTAAAACAACCTGTAGATATAAATGTGCACATGAAGCCACTGGGAATCCTTTCAAGCAGGTGCCTCGCACAGACAGAGAACGGGGATTGCTTTAAAGTAACCGTTCCTGATTGGGCAGCTCCTGCATGCCAGGCACTGGTACTAAACCCTTTGCATTTAAACCATGAAAATGCCTTCTATCATTCCCATTTTACAGAGGGAAAAAACTGAGATCCAGGGAAAAGAAATACCTTGGCCAAGGCCACCAAACTACTAAATGCTGGAGCAAATTTGAACTTAGGTCAGTCTCACTCCAAACCCCATGTTCTTCTAAAATAGAGGATTATTTTCCTATTATAACCTGATTTGTACAACGTACTGTAAGGAAGGGGAAATAATGAATTGCATTGAGGGAGAATGAAGTGGAAAATTTCTCTTCAGACAGCCATGTCTCTGAACAATTTATCCTTTGATAGAAGAGCAATTATCCAGTCTAATCCATTAAGGGATCCAAAGAGCGGGCCTCATAGGAAATTTTAAAAATACCCTAATAGTCGAAAAGAGTTGATTATATGCAATTATAACATCCCATCTGAACCCAGAGTCCTCTCTGCTCTCCACACAGGCCCGTATTTCCCCCATAGAAATCTTTCATTCACGGGCTCTCCGGTTACAGACGGTGGGTGCACTCCCTCCCGAGGCCCACTGTCCTGGACATTTAAAGGAGATCCTGTACAGACAGGCTGAAGCAGGAAGGAGCTCGGAGCAGACCATGTGGGCTCCTGAAAGTACCCTGACTCCGCCTGCTTCTCAGGCTGGTCATCACATCTCTTGGGTCTCAGGAGCCTTGTTTCTGAAATGAGCTGCTGACAGCTGCCCTCCAGCCTCCCAGGGCCATTGTCCTGGGATAATTGAGTCATAAATGCAAATGCAAGAAGATCATAGTCCTATTTACATTAACTTCTGAGAAAGGGATGCTGGGCCATCGCAGGAGTCGGTTAAACGGGCCAGCGTCCTCTGTCAGTACAAGTCATTTGGGAATCACGTCAAAGACGCCAGTGATGTTAACAGCCGCGTTACTAATAGCAGCGGCCATGAGCGAGCGTTGCCCCAGAACGTTTCACACATGCAGTGCCTCGTTCATCCTTCTAGCAGCTGCCCTGGGACACCTGAGGAAATGAGGTTTGGAGAAGGACACACAGATGCTAGGCAGAGAAGGCACACTAGAACCGGGGACTGCCAGCTTCTGGGGCTCCACGGTGCCCCCCAGCCCCCTTACTGGTGCTCTCACTCAAAGCCCAGAAAAGCCTCTGGCAGCCCTGACTCTGGGAGGCTCCCCGTTTTGTAAGATCTTGCCCTGGGAACAGTGATGAACCACAGCGATAACCCCCATGATGTTTATACCGCTCCTTTCCACCTCCACTATCGTGTGAGTCCCAGAGTATCCCTGAGGATAAAACCAGATAGAATGAGGATGCCCCTTGCACAAGTGGGGACACCAAGACCCAAGAGAGCCCAGGCAGCAAGGGAAGGCCTCATGACTCAAACCCAGGGCGTCCCCGCTCCAGACTCAGGATGCGGAACTCTGCGCACACCAGACGCCGCGTCCCAACCCCAGGAGTCCAGGAGCAGTGAGAGAGCGGAGCAGCTGTGGGCTGATGTCTGACCCCACCACGGCCTAGCTCTCCAACATACCATCCTCTTTCTTTGCAGCTCTGGATGGCCCATCTGGCCTGGTGACATCCAACATCACCGACACGGAAGCCCTGGCCATGTGGCAGCCAGCCCTCGCCCCCGTGGATAGTTACGTCATCTCCTACACAGGGGAGAGAGGTAAGGCCATGTCTACAACCCTCCTCACCAGGAGGAGTGTCTGTTGTGTCGTTCTCCCTCCTCCCTGTCATGTTTGGCCCCGGATGGCAAAAATACATGGGTAAATAGACTCATGGGCTGAAGCCAGGGCTGGACAGGCCAGTGCGGAGGGCCTGACCAGAGGGAAGCAAGGGAGGCCTCACCCATCCTCCCCTGCTTGTTGACAAGTGAAGGGCATCAATGTATGGTTACACCAAGGAAGGCCAGTAGGCCATTTGGAAGAAAACTAAGGGCACATCTCCAGCATGCATGTGTTCCCCCAGCCTGTCCCCCTCTCCTGTTAGTCTTCCTGCCTGTCACCATGAGCCTTCCTCTCCAGGCAGCCGCTCCCATCTCTTACAAAGAATAAGTTCAGAATCCATAGTCATAAACAGGCTATTTCAGGGGACACTGGGGAGCCTGGGCCTCTTAGAGGCGACAGAGGAGGTAACAGATGCAATGGAGAAATCAGAAATTTTTTGTCCTCATGTTTGCAGACATCTGTGCTAATTAATTTGCTTAGTTGGCCGACTCAACACTTGTTTGGGGCACCAACACATCACGGCCACCAAAACATAAGCTCAAATACAAGGAAGAGAGAGGAGAAAGAGATTGTTTTTCAGAGAATGAATTCATGCTTTTGTAATGAACTACTCTAGAAAAAGACTTCACTATCTGAATCCCAAGCCATATGTAAGTTTCCTATTTTTCAGTTCAGGGGTGTTTTACATGCAGTGACAACATGGAGGGACGCCGTGACCCATGCCTGGGGCCTCTGAAAGTCTGCATTCACTCCTGGGTCACTACCTAAGAGAGGTCTTTATGGGCACAGAGCAAGTGGGAGAGTGTGGGAAGAGAGATTTGGGGGGTTGTTCTTTTTATTCTTCTGTTCATTC
Source organism: Mustela putorius furo (assembly GCF_011764305.1). NCBI lineage: Eukaryota > Metazoa > Chordata > Mammalia > Carnivora > Mustelidae > Mustela > Mustela putorius. The sequence goes on along the minus strand of NW_025422439.1, from coordinate 511,274 downwards.
ACTCATTCATCTCTTCAATTCTTAAATATTCCCAATGAGCGAACTCTGAGTCAGGGCAGCCGGTGATGTACCTACAGTGAACGAGAGCATTGTTTAGAGGGAAGATGGAATTAGTAGAGGCAGACCTAGAAAAGGGCCTGGTCCACAAGAGGGGGTTTCGTGGGTGAGAAACAAGACAATCAACTCATCCCAGGTTACCCAGGACTTCCCCAGTTCCAGTACTGAAAGTCCCATGCCCTGGGAAATCTCTCAGGTGGTCAGTCACCTGTGATCAGGAAATAAACACATCCACCTGGCACCATGCTTTGGTTTCCCCACTGGACTTGACCCAATGGGTCTGAGATGCAGTAACGAGGCTTTCGTACATCTGCAGCTGCCCGATTTTTGTGGTTCTCCAGCCTCGTGATTTAACAACGTTTGTCAGATTATAAAAGCACATGAGAGTAAGTTGAAAAAGAGGGGAAAGCAAGTAGCATTAAATCTGGGCAGCCTGAGGCTTGGAGACGTTAGCTGCAGCTCTCCTCCAGCTGGTTCCTGAGCCTCCGCTGCAAAGCTCCCCCAGACAGCGCCACATGGCAACACTTCCTGACCCCCAGGTCCCCTTCCTCCCGATTTGATGCATGGAAAAATCCAGTCTCCATGTGATAAATCCTTTGTGTATGAAGTGAGCGATCAAGAAAGAAAACAGGGCGTGAGTCATTTCAGAAATCAGACCTGCTTTTCCACAGGGTCGTTGAAAGTTTCTGCTAGAAGTAGGTGTGCGCACCATGTGCCAAGTGCGCTGATGGCTCGCACGGGGAGCGGTAACCGCCTTGGTGTGTGTGTATTTCATGTTTAGTGCCAGAAATTACGCGCACAGTGTCCGGGAACACGGTGGAGTACACTCTGACCGACCTCGAGCCTGCCACGGAGTACACACTGAGGATCTTTGCAGAGAAAGGACCCCAGAAGAGCTCCGTCATCACTGCCAAGTTCACAACAGGTACAGAGATGCCGGGAGCTGGAAGCAGCCCACCCACAGCCTCCATCTTAAACGGCCATGCTCTCCAACCCCTTCTTTCTTAAGTCAGATCCTTGCAATGTGATGACATCAGCATCAGCTAAATTCACCGGCGCCCCCTCACTCGGGACCTTAAGAAACGCATCATTTCCTTTTGAACTGAAATGACCACGTTCTCCCCATGGACTAGGAAATGGTTTTAAGACGAGGGCTTTTTTAAAGTGTAAAACCAGTCCCCATTGGGCCTCAACCCAGTATTTAATGATCCTTGTTCTAGGCAGGGAAATATTTTTAAGAGAAGGATTTTTCAGGCATGTTTTCCTAAATGTCCATTGGGTTTTTATATAGTGAGATCTTTTTGCGAACTGCAGCAGGCAGGGAAAGTGAAGAGGCATCCTTTTGTGGTAGGGGTAAATGCCAATATTAGCATTCATCTGCCTGCTTGCTTATTCAGGACCCAGAGGGGTTGGGAATCATGTTCCCAGCTGTGTCTTTCTCCCCAAATCCATCCAAGGCCAATCTAGAGTGTGTTGGGCTCAGGAACATCTGGCCTTTAGGATGAAACGAACCACAGAGAATTCTGTCTTTAGAGATCACATGACTCAGCCTCCTCATTACAGATGGGGAAGGTTCCACCCAAGGTCATGTAGATGAACGGTAGGGAAAGCCAGCCTTCCTAATAACCCAGCCAAGGGAGTTTTGTCCTAGAGTTGCTGACATATTTGCTAACAAATGACTTACCTTCTGCAGACCTTGATTCTCCAAGGGACTTGACTGCTACTGAAGTTCTGTCGGAAACCGCCCTCCTCACCTGGAGAGCCCCCCGGGCGTCAGTCACCGGTTACCTACTGGTGTATGAATCTGTCGATGGCACAGTCAAGGTATCTTGCAGTATATAAACTCCCCACTGCCATTTGAAACATGGATGTGATCCTCAGTGGAGAGAAGAATCACCCCAGGGCTGTTTCTGCATCTCAGTGCAGCTAGGGAGCTGAAAACAAAACAAAACAAAAAAATTAACAGGGATTGGATGCCATGCCAGACCTTCTCAATCATATCTCCAGCTTCCCTGTCTCCCTTTAACCAGAGTCCAGTTTTGATAGGTCAAGAACCACTGCTCACAAGACTTGTGGACGTTCTAGGAGCTGGGTGCATGGTCTTTTAATGTTTTATTGAACAAAAGCCAAGGGTTTCTTTAGCATCTTTGCCATAGATGGCGTCATTCCATTATATATTGAAACATACGTCACCACGTTCTTTAGACAACAATTATTAATACTATTTACAGCAAATGTTATTTATATTCTCTGCCCCTTAACATCTTTTCTTTTACCTTCCAATGTGAAATAACTTTAGCCCTTCCTTTCATGCAAGTGAACTTGATCTCTAAACTTTATTTTCTGAACTCATTATTGAACTTTTCATTTTGGTCATCACACTCTACATTTCCACAATCTTTTCCTTATTCCAGGCTCATCTGTCTTTCTCTAGTCTATTGTTTGTATTCCGCCTATCCTCTCCTCTCTATCTCTAAGAGTATATGTTACTGGTGGGTTTTTAAAAAATATTTTATTTATTTATTTGACACACAGAGAGACATCACTAGTAGGCAGAGAGGCAGGCAGAGAGAGGGGGGATAGCAGGCTTCCTGCTGAGCAGAGAGCCCGATGCGGGGCTCGATTCCAGGACCCTGGGATCATGACCTGAGCAGAAGGCAGAGGCTTTAACCCACTGAGCCACCCAGGTGCCCTGTTACTGGTGTTTTATTCTACAACCTGCATAGTGTCTCTTCCAAGCTCTGTTCGTTCATTCATTCTTTCTTTCTTTTTCTCTTCACTGCTGTTGTTTGGTTTGGGTCTTCATCATTCATGTTGGAGACTTCAGCCCAGTGTCTGATGGTCCTTTGGTACTTGAGTCAAGAACAAAACAGCTCATTGGGAGTTCTGACTGCAGACATGGGGCTTGCCAACTAACGGGGCTACGGGGCTCACCACAGAGTAAGCAAGTACCCAGCGATTTTGTTGGGGGACTCGAAAGTAACAGCTCTGTAAGCCTTTTCTCTTGAGCTAATCCACCTCCCTAGAGGATCCTCCAAATCCTTCAAGCCAAGCGGCCAGGAGTGGAGTTGGAGGAGGAGCCTGGGCCCCCGCGGTGCACACACCTTTAATTCTGTTCCCAGATAGCTCCGCTGGGCCTGGCGGACTGGAATCCAGAGCCTTCCTTCTGGCTCAGTGTCTCCAGAGAGTACATCTCAGCCTCTCATCTGGACTGGGAAGGGCAGCCGTCCAGACTGGGGTGGGCAGGGTGGGCTGGGTGGGTGGGGACATGGGGAGAGCTTGGAATCGGATCTGTTCCTCATTTAAGCTGTTAAACAAACTTTTGTTCAGCCATGCCCCACACTGGCCTTCAAAGGCATCTTTGCTTTTGTACACATTCCGTTCCTGAACTTGCTGGGCCCTGTGGCATTCCCCCACCCCCACTCGGCCAGCTCTCCCCGCAGCCTGCTGGGCTCCGTCCCCTCGCTCGGTACCCCACCACAGCCCCTCCCATCCATCAGGATTCTGTGGACATGGCATGCCTCTGTCTGTCTCATCTGTCATCCGCTTCATCCTCATAGACTTGTACTTTCTGTCCCTTCACTCTCATTCTAAAGAGCTAAACTGGTATGTCCAATCCGCCATGTTTGACTAGACGTGGACACACATTTCTAGTTACTCCCGTGGCCCTTCTTTAACTTGACAGAACAACAGACTGACTCACTGTGTGCGTGGAGGCAGGTCCCTCAACTTTTCTGGGTGTCGCGTTCCCATCTGTAAAATGAGTGCAGTGGACTCACCAGCACCCTTTCTAGAACTGAGCTTACCTCAAGTCCTGGGCCTCATTTCAATCTACCCTGATTGCCTAGAAAAGGACTTTGCACAGCCGCTGAGAGAGCTGAGTTGTAATTTTATCCCCAAGTAATTCAATGAACCCAGCTTAATAGCTGATCCTTCCCCAGGGACCAGACCTGAGGGCCACGTAAAAGTCACTGGGTCACCTGTGTCAGCCTACTGAATTACCTTCCTGCGTGTCTAGTCCCCATCACTGTATGTTTCACTCAAGAAAATCAACCTGGTACAGGAGGAGAGAGTCCTAGGTAGGTTGTGGGGAGACAGAAGGTAAGACTGGCCCCTGCCCCCACCACTTACAGAGTGAGAGCGGGTCCCTCAGATTCTCTGGAAGTCAGTCCCCCACCCACCTCCCCCATGGAAGACTCAGGAGAGCCCACCTGCCCAGCATGAAGAAGCGAGAGAACCTTGCAGGACCTCTGCACTGACTCGGTATTGTCTACACCTCACCGGCCGTGTTTGCAGGTGACAGCACAGCTGGACTGGGTTTGCTAGCAGTGTAGATTGAATTCCAATACCAGACACCAAGGTCGTCTGCTAAAAAGTGAATTCACTGGCATTGGAAGCTGGAAAGAGGATTTGAAAAGGAGGAAGACTTCCTGAAAGCTGAAACAAATGCTCTCCAGACAGCAGCGCCGAGAGCAGTCACAAACTACAGGGGGGAGTGCGAAGAGGTCTGGTGGTCATGCCTCTCCTGGATATCTCATTCTAGAAGGAGACATGCTGGGTCGGCTCAGGCCTTTGCCCTTGCCTGCTGAGCTCCCGCAGTCATCCCTTGACTCGAGATCCCCATGCTGACTGCATCTGAACAGCTCAGGGAGCTTCTTCAGTATGTGCCTGGAAGAGCCCCACTTCCGACTCTTAGGATGCAGCCAGTCCGGGATGGAGCCCAGGCTTTGTATTATTTTCAAGCTTCCCGAAGGACTGTGAAAAAGAGCCTTATTAGGAACCACTGATATAACTGGTCTGAGAATCTAAACCCTTTGCCCTTTGTGTGATTTATCTTGCTTCCAAGTTAAGCTGGGTTCACGTCATTCACTTGTTCAAAAACTTTTTGGGAATCCACATTCCTTATCATGATAAGCTTCAAGTTCCATAGCTTGGCACTTTAAGGCCCTTTATAATCAGGCCTTTGCCCACTTCTTCCACCACTCCAGCACCCAGCACGAAGTGTGGTTCACCTAGGTCATTACTTCCTCCTCTGTACCTTCTGGCCTCAGGACCTTTGCTCATGCTGCCTTCCCCTGTCTCTCATGTCCAAAAGTGAGCATGGAGCCTGACATCGAGTGAGACTCCGTGGATCCTTTTGAGTGAAGAAATGAATGGATGGGGGAATGAATGAATGTATCATCTGTACCCTGAGGATTTATGTGGCAAAGGACTATTACATTCTTTCTTCTACCCCTAGGAAGTCATTCTGGGTCCAGAAACCACCTCCTATAGCCTGGCGGAGCTGAGCCCCTCCACCCACTACACGGCCAAGATCCAGGCACTGAACGGGCCTCTGAGGAGCAAGTTGGTCCAGACTGTCTTTACCACAAGTAAGGAGCTCCGGGCGCTGCTGGGCTTTGAGATCGAACTTTGTGAGACAAGACCAACCCTCCACTTCTCCTCTGACTATGACTGAGTTTTTCCCTCAAATCTCTTAAAAGGATCAGTGCCTGCCTCTCCCTGCAAGCCCGAGGAATGTGGGTGCAGGAGGTTAAGGACCTCGTGGTGAGAGGGAAGGAGGGCCAGTAGTGAGAGCTCTGGACACAAGCCCCATCTCCACCACTTGCTCTGGGTGATCTAGGAAAGTTACTGCCATTCTGCAAGCCTCAGTTTCTTCATCTATGGGATTCACAAGTATCCCTTCCTCACAAGACCCCTGTGCTCTCTGAGCTCCTAGCCCAGTGTGCGCGCAGGCGCTGGGCTCACTACAAGCTGAGGCCTTTTTTTCCTTCAGCGTGCGGGCCATTACAAAACCCGCCCATGATCAAAATCAAAACCAGTCCTCCCACCAAGCTGGTAGGATCCTCAGGTCCCGTTTTCTGCAGGGGAAGCAGAAGATCCCAGAGATGAAATGACTGTAGGTTCTAGCATGAGTGAGAGGGAGATCTGGGCTCGGGGGTTCCGGGCCCCAGAAAGCTGCCCCATACCTGGCCACCAGGTGTGGTCTGCAGACGGCAAACATGCAAGGCATTTCTCTGGTGAATTCAGAGGACGTGCTCATTCCTGAGAGGGGGAGAGGGGCCCTCTGGAAAGCCCAGAGCACGGGGTACCCAGAGGGCATCCCAGTGCCTCCTGCCCTTCGCACACGGCTCCAGTTACTCTGCGCACCCCTGCTGACGTTGCTGCAGAAGCCAGGGTCCCCTTTGCCAGAGGGGTCAGGTCAGAACAGCCAACTCTCTGTCCCACCTGCTCAGCACAGCCCCCAAGACTGCATTTCTGTCAAGTTGGACGTTGCTTTGCATCACATTAAAGCACTTGGAGGTTTCCCAGGCATTCATGTTTGGTCCCTCCCAGACTCAGAGCAGTTAAATGACTTCTCCGGTGTCCTGAGGCAAAGGAGTGCAAGTTCAAGACTAGAACCCTTGTCTTTGGCTCTCAAATCCTCTGAAGAATTTAGAAAGCATGCTTGTTAGATGCCCCGTAGAATGCCCTGATCCACAGCAAGCCACCGCATAGAGCTAGATACCCAGCCATCCTGCCAGGACCTGGGTCTGCTTGAGGTAGATCAAGGTCAGCCTGATACTTGTTCCTCAGAGCAGCTCTGTTCTCCACCCCCGCACTGGCACCCCACTGACATCACTGGTGACCTCCATGAATAGAAGGGACGGAGCTGGGTGCCTTATATCTATAATCTTTAAACCCTCATCGAACCGCTGCAAAAGAGGATTTATCCCCAACTTGCACACAAGAGAACGGAGCTGGAGAGAGGTCAAGCTGCTTGCCTTTAGATACCCAGGCGGCGTGCAGTGGGGCTGCAGTCTGAAAGCTCCTACCCCAATCCTCCTGCTCTAAGAGGCCCACTCTTCCTTCTCATCCTGCAGCTGGGCTCCTGTACCCATTCCCCCGGGACTGCTCCCAAGCGATGCTGAATGGGGACACCACCTCTGGTCTCTACACCATTTACCTGAATGGTGATAAGGCTCAGGCTCTGGAAGTCTTCTGTGACATGACCTCTGATGGGGGTGGATGGATCGTGAGTATCCCCAGTCTTCAGCCCTGGGGCCTGGGGGCAGAGGGCACAGCAGGGGCGGCGGGGGGGGGGTTGGCGGCACGTCCACTCACATACTCAGACACCGATGTTTGGAGGTTTTGCGAGATCGTGCCTGTCATCCAGAGACGCTCGGGAGCTGTCTCTAAAAAAAGGAATGGGGAAGAAGCTGGGTGGGGGGGAAACAAGAGAAAATAATTTTTTTGTAATTTATCTGATCTGATCCTCAAACAACTCTCTGATGCATAAAAATGAGGATGGTCATGGAACCCATTATGTGGCTTAATTAGCATTTTCTTTCGACCACTGTGCTAAGAGTTTGATGTGAATTATTTCAATCCCAATACTGTTTGAGCTGGGTAGTATTTTTTTTAATTAATAATTTTTTTTTTTTAATTTGAGAGAGAGAGAGCAAGAGCAGGGAGGAGGGCAGAGGGAAAAGAAGAAGCAGATTCCCTGCTGAGCAGGGAGCCTGAGGCAGGGCTCCATCCCAGGACCAGGAGATCATGACCTGAGCCAAAGGCAGATGTTTAATTGACTGAGCCACCCAGGGGCCCCATAAACTTTATTTTTTAAAGCAAAGTGAGCATAAAGTACAGAGCGCGCCCACATTCCCCCGTCCCATGTGCATGGCCTCTCCCCATATCAGGGTCCTACCCAGAGTGTTGCATTTAGACCAAGTGATGAGCTAATCTTGACCCATCGTGATCACCCAAAGCTGGGTGATATTTTTAATCCCTGTTTTTCAGGTGGAGGTGGCCTGCCCAGAGTCACACAGCAAGTTAGTGACAGATAGAGCTGGGGACTGGTGCTTTTCCCACAGCTCCAATGCCCTTCCTCTCAGAGAGATGCCTTCTATTTCTTCTGAGAGCTAACGTGCACCCTGATTCATATGTTCCAGGTGTTCCTGAGACGCAAGAATGGACGTGAGGATTTCTATCGCAACTGGAAAGCCTATGCTGCTGGATTTGGGGACCGCAGAGAAGAGTTCTGGCTTGGTAATGTACCCCTGCCTGTGTGCGTCCCAAGTGCCCATTTCTGCCCTCCTTGTCACTGTTCCTAAGCCACAGCAACCCATGGGAGAGAAAGAGCCTAAGAGGAAACAGTAGCTCTGGTGGTAGACACAGGATACCAGCTCTTCCTTGTAAAAGACTTTAAGTTCTCTAGGTCATTAAAAATAAAAATCTGGTCCAGGAAGAGCCAACAACCAGACGTGAAGGATAGCCTAGACTAAAGTCATTCACTGAACCACATCAGACTCATCTTCACTGATATTATTAACTGTTTCCATCCTGGGCTCCAGGTGCTGGGATGGGCCTTATAGCCATAACCTGGAACACCCAGCACCTGCGCAAGCTACAAAATTCCCGGATTGCACGTGGGAAAAGAGGAATGAAGTCATATGCTCACAAGAATCTAGCCAATAAGCTGTAGAGCTGCCACTTGAAATCTCCCCAAACACCACCACGAAGCCACCCTCCATCCGTCCATCCATCCATTCACGCAGCACGCACTTTCCCACAATCTCCCTGCAGGGGGCACTGTTCCGCGCTCCGGCACCCTCACTGGGAAATGTCCATCCCCTTAGTGTCCACTGCCTTCCCCCTGCAAGGGGCTTTGGAGGTTAAAAGTGCTTTCTCCACCTTATCTCCTGGATCTCCACGATGCCCTAGGAGGTGGGCAGGGCAGAGATGCCACCTTGAATTTCCCTGAGGCTCAGAAACACCCTAGATTTCACCTGGCGTTGTGCCAGCGAGGAGCAGACCAGACCAAACCTCAAGGCCCGGTCTGTGGGAGGCAGAACCTCTTTGTAGAGCCCAACCGCTGCTCCTACAGGGTGATGGAGTAGAAGCAATGGCCTCAGTCACTCGGGCTTCCTCTGTAACCCTCGCCTGTCCTCCACAGGGCTGGACAACCTCCACAAAATCACAGCCCAAGGGCAGTACGAGCTCCGGGTGGACCTGCGTGACCACGGGAAGACCGCGTACGCCGTCTACGACAAGTTCAGCGTGGGGGATGCCAAGACTCGCTACAAGCTGAGGGTGGAGGGCTACAGCGGGACCGCAGGTAGGGGACAGCCACAAGCCCCGCCTCCGGAACCACAGAAGCCTTCCTTAGGCTTTTAGCTCATTCCTCCCTCATCCCTTCCTTCACGAATCCATCCATTGATCAGGTCAACAAATATCGGAATCCTTACTAGGTACTAGACCAGAACATCAACTGGGCAGAGTAGAGTAGATACTTTGGTCACCAAAGCAGAGTAGGGTTGGGAATCAGAACAATATGTCTTTTTCTTACCCATTTTTAGATATCAACTGAGCCTGGAGACTCACCTAACCCTGCATCTAAATGTATTTATTTATTAAAATTTCTTGTACATACGACCCCCCAGGGATCCCATTAATGAGCGGGTGTGGACACACTGAGGTTCTGTGTTTCCTATGGGTTTCCTGGCACTGCCACTGTTGGGGATGCTGCTGGTCTGTGGACCCCACTCTGGGTTGCAGGCATTGACTCCTTCCCCAGCTGCTTGCATCCTTTCGAGGGGTATCCTCTGCCACACGGTCATCTAGCCACAACCCCCAGACCTCATGACCAGAAGCTCACTGCCTGCCAAATGGTCCTTGTGGATCTTGTCCGGTGCCTAAGCTAGCTCAGATCGTGCAGATGTCATGGACTTGGCATGGTCCCTGTGTGCTTTACCAGCTCCACATTAGTGGAGAGGTTAGTAAGGAAGCCACACACATTCAGACTTACGAGGGAGCCTCTCCTCTTTGCAGCTGTTCCGGAAGCATTACCTCCTTCCGATTCTCAGGGACACTGGTCCAGGAAGATGTCCCTGTGACACAGATGAGGAAACTTTGACCCAGAAAAGCTGCGTGATTTGCCTGAGGTGGACCCAGGGGTGGGCTTGTTGGCAGACAGGTGTGCTTGGTAACGAGGAGGGGTCGGGTCTGACAGTACACCCACCCTTCCCTGCTCTGGGGTGGCATCGGGTTATGTCCATGAAAACAGAAAAGGCAGACGCTGTGGTACCTCCCCAGCCTCTCTGAGCCCTGAGAGGAAACATCCATAATGGGGAGAGTCTCCAGAGAAAGATTTGCTATCTAAGGAGAGGCCAAGTGCTTGCGAGATCAGCATGGCAGTAGTGAATACAGAGAGCCAGGGGCCGAGATGGTGTTCATTCTTGTGTCCCTCAAAGAGGTCTGACATTTTATCACCTGGCAATAAATATCTGTTTGAGTGAAGTGGCTTCAGGCAAGAAGGATATTGTCACCGGGCAGGGGTCACTGAGCAGCGGGAATGCAGCTACACCCGCCTCTCTCTGCCTTCGTCTCCAAAGCCCCCTCAGGAAGGGACCGCGGTAGAGCTGCTCCTGGTGGCAGCCCACGCTCCACAGAAGGGCACCTCATTTCCTCCATACCTACCTGCTCCTGGTCGCTTCCTCCTTAACCAGGCATCTGAGGCCCTTTGAACCTTGCTTCAAAAGACCAGTCCTGTCTTTCCCTCTCTGAGCTCCATTATGTAAAGGAATGCAAAACAAAATGATCAAAGTAGCGAAAATCACAGCTGCTACACGTACCCCTCTACCTTCATATCCACTGACTGTCCCACCTCACGCTGAGGTGGGCGGAATCAATGCGCTGGTTCCGTTTTCAAGAAGAGAACACTGAGGCTCAGCTGGAGGCCTGACGTGGGCCAGGTCACACTGTGGAGTGAGAGCCGGACCCTCCAAAGCCATCACAGGCCTCTTTCTGGCACATTATGCAGCTTCCAACCGCCATGAACCCTCGGGGGTTCCCCTCCAGTCCTGTGCTCGACACTAATTCTCGGCCTGAGGTTCAAGGGCAGTGACCCCAGGATCTTTCAGCTGCCACCCCGGTTCTGCCCTTCCAAGCCCCTGAGGAAAACCTGTTCTGGGACTCCTCAGACCCATATCTCCTCTCCACAGGTGACTCCATGGCTTACCACAACGGCAGATCCTTCTCCACCTTCGACAAGGACACGGACTCAGCCATCACCAACTGCGCCCTGTCCTACAAGGGGGCTTTCTGGTATAAGAACTGTCACCGTGTCAACCTGATGGGGAGGTACGGGGACAACAACCACAGTCAGGTGAGCCAACTGTGAGGGTCGGGGACAGGTGACAGGGGGGCACCCCAGCCCCTCGGTCCCAGCCGAGACTAGGGGGCAGCAACCTCTGGGACATGGTGTCACCTCTGTTCCCGCAAGGAGGAACCTCGGGGACACAGGAGGTTGGATGAAATCCTCGAGACAGCACCTGTTAACCCGTGAAGATCCCGGGGAGACCACTGGTCAGTGGATTCCAAAACAGAGAGCTCTCAGCAGACAGAGCCAGAGTCTGAACTCCAGAAGGAAAGCAGACTAAAGGGGAGGTGTCTAGGTGATGCGGGGGCATAAGTGGGGTATTCTTTCCACCTTACGATGTTGCCCCAGGATACTTTCACTCTAGAATTATTGTACTACCTTTCTTTTCTCATTCCCTGCCTCCACAGTGACACAACGTCCTTCTGGAAACAAAAACAAAAACAAAAACGCATGCCCGAAAGGAAACTTCTTTTTCCATCCTCCCCCACCTCCAGTGTGGGCTGACGTGAAAGGCCACGAAGGAGTTAGGGGCGCCCCGTCCCAGCTCTGGCTCTGCTCTGGCAGCCGTGTGGGCTCGGTGACCTCACTTTCCTTCTCTGGCCTCAGTCCCCAGCATAGAACAAGGAGGGCTTGCATCCCACTCGGCACCTCTGTCCGAGGGACGATGGAGGGCAGAGGAAGGCAGGCCAAGTAGTTCACCAGAACTGAGTGGTTACAGACACATTTGCCCATGGGGCGAGCCAGCCATTCTCACACCCGACCTGCCAGTCGGATTCAGAGACCGTCTGCAGTCAGTGAATGCCAAACAGAATCCCATGAAGTATCTCTATTTTCTTGCCTCATTTTACCAGCCATTAACTTCTCCAGGTCTCCTCAAAGCCCCATGCCGCTAAAGAGAAGAGAGGTCAGAGAATGAGGTAGTGGCTGCCTAGAGGCAGAGGGTTGGACCGTCCCCAATCCCCCAACCACACTGTGGGGCAAGGGGCATTGTGGGTTTCGACAGGCAGATTCTGCTATCTTTAGACTCTGTGGGAGAGTTAACATGGAATTAGGAGGCCCAGACACAAATATAATCTTTTCTTGAGGAAAAAAAAAAAATCTCTAGCCAAATTTCTAAGGATGATTTTCCCTGTTGGAGATGAGAGAAGTCATATTTACTTCGTACCTACAATGTGCCCAGCGCTATGATCGCTCCCTCACAAACTCATTTAACCCTCATAGCATTCTTCCAAGGTTGTCACTTCAGACCCAAAAGGGGTTGGGGGGTGGGGGGGAAGATGGTGAAACTAAAGCCCAGAAAGTTCTGATGACTGGTTCAAGACCATTTATGTCTCAAGTAAGAGCCTTAAGGTTTAACCCTATATGTCAGGTTGTAAAATTTGTGCTCTGCCTGTGTTCTTCCTGCCATTCCAGACAAACCTCTATTAAAACAGTCCACAGGAATCCTGGGAACTAGAGACTTCCCTGCATATAGCTAGTCAATTCTGTAACCTCCAAGCATGACCTGAATTCCTTCAGCACCTACTCCTACTGATGGGAGGTTTCACCAGCCACCATTTTGTTTCATGAACCACCATTTTATTTCACAAGCCACCATTTTGTTTCACCAGCTACCATTTTGTTTCACTATGGGAGCTCAAAGCTCAATGCAAATGCAGGTAGCTTCTGACAGACATTTGAAAAACTGAGTCAGATTCAGCCAGCTCCTTTTGCAAGTTCACAGTAGATGGATCAATACACAGATAGGCAGTAGACAGCTGTGAGATACCAAATGGTCAGGTTCAGACAGAACTCCCCTTGTTCCCGTCGACCAAGCAGCAGCGGTCGGTGAACACCTTGTCTAGTGGAAACCCATCTGGAGGCCTTCTCTTTTTCACAGGGCGTCAACTGGTTCCATTGGAAGGGCCACGAATATTCCATCCAGTTTGCTGAGATGAAGCTGAGACCCAGCAACTTCCGAAATCTCGAAGGCAGGCGCAAGCGGGCGTAAATTCCAGGAAAAACTAACTGGGTGGGAGAGGAGCAGGGCCCAGAGGAAGAAGCAAATTTTACCAAAGTCTCAATACAACCTGTCCAACCATCAAGCCACACCCGGGTATTTGGCAGGAGATAAAGGTGACCGTGGATCATGGGGGCCGATGACAAGAGCACTGGCCTCCCCTTCTCTGCGAGGACTTCCTTCGCACCAAAGACAACAGTCTCCACAGGTGTCTGTTTCATTGTTTGAATCAGCAAACATCTTCCATTGACAGCATCAAGGTGGTTGTCTTGGGTGGCTCTGGGAATGGGAGAGGGGTCGGCTGTACCGTGGTAGTTTGTGTTAGAACTGGCTGTATTTTACACAAAGCTGTATAAGTATCATTATTGTTGTTCGCAGTGATTCGGTGTGTGTCATGGGAGGCCGTTCCCCCCTCCCCGCCTTTTTTTTTTTTTTTTTTTTTTTTTTTACATTTCATGCAACAAAAACCAGAAAAGCAATACTGTTTGGAATTTAAGGATATGATTAATATTATTAATATAATAATAATGATGAAAACTAAGAATTTTTAAAGAGATCTTCCTTTCCAAAACACATCTGGACAGTACCTGATTGTATTTTTTTTTTTTTAATAAAAGCACAAGTACTTTTAAATTCAGCTGTTGTTGCCTTTCGTTGTTCAGCCTGAATTCCACCAAAGCCAACGTACTTGAACAGAGGAAGGAATGCAGGAAAGGGACAGAAAGGAACAGCTAGGAAGAAGGGAAGAAGAGAGGGGGCCTACAGACTGGGAGAGAAGAAAGCACTTTTTTGAACAGAGTTGAACGAGGTTGAAGAAAGGTTACCACTTGAGACTCAGCTTCTTGCTCAATATTTTCAAGACTAAGAGTGTGTGGTTTCAAAGATGCTTTTATACCCATCTTCTAGAAATTCCATGATGTAGATGAGGAGATAGCTGTTAACCCAGCAAGGATCAACATGCCCAGCGGCAAACTAGCTGAGTTCAAATCTTGGCTCCACCATTCCTTAGTTCCCTAATCTCTCTGTGCCTCAGTTTCCCAATCAATACTCACACTTCTTTTTTTTTTTTTTTCTTTCCTTTCTTTTTATTGTATCTATATGAAAAGACGGATGTTAGCTGAACCTTCTGTGGTGATCATTTCACAATTATGTAACAGAACCCACCATGTTATAATGCTTCAAACATATACAGTGATATATGTCAACTGTTTCTCAGTAAAAACTGCCCAAAAAATTTATATAGAAAAAAATCACATCAGTTGACTAAAAACCTGATCTAAACCAAAACTCAAACTGAGGTACTCAAAGAGCAACTAATGAAAGAAAGTAACATCATGAATTTATTTAATACTCACACTTCTTAACTATGTAGCATTTCTGTGGAAAAAATAAACACCAGCCAGATGAGCCCCTGAATGTGGTGCCTGGTGTGGAGGAGGTGCCAGTAAGAGTCATTTGTCTTTATGATCACTTTATATATGACGGGCTGGGGGTCATGGAAGGGCAATGACTCGCCCACAGGCTACCCACCCAAATAGTCATAGGACTGGATTTCAGCTCAGGGCTCTGGCCCCTGTGTTCTTGCTCTCCCTCAGGACCCCAATGAAAATCTTTCCTTTCCCGAGGAAATGTGTGCTCTGAGTTGCGGAATGGTGGAGTACAAAGAAGCTCAGCAGATCATTCCTATAACCCCAAGATCTTGGAAAGAGAAAGAATGTCTGTTGGGAAGATCTCCCCCCTCCCTACTCAGGACCACCCCCACCCTGTGTCCCCCAGCCCCGGCCTGAATGCGTCTAGGAGTGGAGGAAACTCACTGCCCAGCACAGCGGATCTGCTTGTACTCGGGCAATATCAAATATGGGGTCGGAACCCCACCTTACACATTCGTCTTTGAAAACGGGGTGGGTTGGGGGGTGGGGAGAAATTCCCAGTTCATTCTCTTGGGGATTTTCAGCAAAGGGACTTATTTAATGAAAATGTTTGGGCTTGATAGGCCTCATTCAAATGGAATGTGGTGGCTCAGACTTGAGGACCAGAAAAATTTATGGCTCAGGCCAGATCCTTCGCGGCTGGGTTTATCTTGCTTTAATAAATGCTGTCACGTTATATACACAATGGGCTGCTCCAGATCATAAGACTCGTTGCCTGCCATTCCGCTATAGCAACACTCGCCTTGCTGTGTAAACCTGAACAACCAGGCCTCGAGTGGGAGACTTAACTCTCTGCTGGCAGCTCCCTGGGGAGACTCTGAGATGTAAGGAAGCGGGTGAGGTACTTCCCAGAAGCCACACCAGAATCCAATTCCCCATCAAACAGGAGTCCTTAACCTGGGCGCTGGGTCCTTAACCTGGTTGCAGAAGCCCCCAGAGGGGGGATGGGCAGGCAGAAGGGCCCAAGCCAAGACGCGCAGAGCTGCCCACGTCCTGGTTAAAGCATGAGCTTGCCACTCCTCAAATATGTCCTCAGTCCCCGACTCTGGGTTCCTTTAAGCAACGCCTCCCTCCTGGAAGGGGTCCTGAGACTCCACCTTCCGGGAACGCTCTCAGCTGGGAATGAATTTCCAGGGAGTCTGGCCTTCCTTTTGCCCTTCCTCCAAATGCTTCTCTCCCTTCCCCCTGCTTGTACCCTTCAAGGCCACCCTGCATGGATTATGTCAAGGGACCTCTGTGCCCTCAAGTTTCTGGTTGGCTATCAGAATGAGAAGTGCTGGGACACTGCCGGGAGAGGGGAGGGTGTTCAGGGTCCTTAATTCCAGCACCACCTCTGTAGCATCACAGGGGGCTGACAGTTTCTCTCCTAGCAGAGGCACAGCTCCAGTCCATGGGCCGTCCCCGCTCAGCTCTCTCTCCAGCTGGCAGGAAACTGTCCCCTCTCAAGTCCCTTCAGGCCTGAGGATGGTCCCACACCTCAGCCACTGCCAGCCCTGGGATGGTGTGACCCCCTGCGGCTCTCCTCTTTGTCTGCACCACTGGAGACAGTCCCTCTTCTCCTGCCTCTCCTGGGGACCCTGACAGACAGGCCCCTTCTCCGGGACACTGGGCGCCACTGTTGTCTCTGGCTGCTGTCCCTACACCATTCTTTCCACTCCCGCCTCCCACCGTGGAAGCCACAGGGGAAAATACTCTCTCCCACTCCCCGCAGGAGCTGGGGCATGTAACTTGAACTCTGTCCACTGGATACCTGTGGAGGGACTTCTAGCCTTGAACAAGGAATGCAAATCAAAGAGCCTAGGAGGCTGGTTTCCCCACAACCACCACAGTGTCTGCCCACATATCCCCATCCATTGGGACAACCCATCCTACCTTCTCCCTTTCTCGGCCTGCTCCTCCCAGGCCATGCTTCTTCCCACCGTTCCCTGCCAACTCCAAGTACGGGACAGGTGAGGGGGGTGTCCCATGGGCTGTGATGATCGGCTCTCTTCTCCCCAAGGATTCTCTTTTCCTCTTTCTATTTCAAAGTCAGTACAGAATAACGCCCCCATCAGTCCAGCACTGGGTGAACAACATAACCATGGGCCCTGGTCTCTCAGGAGCTTCCATGCCGGGGGAGGCTGGCAACAGCCACGCACCAGATAAGCAAACCAAGGGTATGCTTGGGAAGCAAAGCCGAGACACTACAGGAATATCTAACGAGGACCTGACCCTGACCGGGAAGGGTTCCCTGAGAAAGGACATCTGAATCGTGACCTAAACGATAAGTAGGAGTCAATCAGGGAGGAAGGCAGGGGAAGTAGAGGGCAGGATATCTCTAGAGGCCCTGAGACAGCCAGACTGTGCAGAAAGCCAGCCAGGAATCCTGTCTTGATGGTTCTTTCCCTCCAGGATAAGGATTTCAATCTTTTTTTCTTAAGTGCAATGGGAAACTGCTAAGGAATTCTAAGCAAGGGAGGGTTAGGACCCTATCTTTTCTCCAGGCCATCTTTGGGACGGGAAGTGCCACAGGGGCCCATGGGAAAGGTGGTGGAGTTTGAGTAGGCATGTTGTCCTGGAGATGGGGCATACTGTTCTGAGAGATGTTTAGAAGGAAAAACCCACAGGACATGGGGTCCCATAGAGCTGCTCCTCGTCCACACCCCAGTTCCAGAACTTCTCTCAGTTCCTGCAGGGGCATCTTCTAGAATCATCTCCAGTGTCTCCTTAGGGGTGTGTGGAGCTGGAGTCAAGGCCCCCTGAGCCCCCAAAACCAAGGCTGGCTGCGGGGTCCCATAGTACCAGGCCTGGCTCCTTGGACTTTGGATTTGGGGAAGGGGGGTGCCAATCAGGGAAGCTCCTTGGAGGTTACTGTTAGAATGGCATTATTGCCATAAGGTGAGGCTGTGGCGGAACACAAAGTGTGGAGGGGTGGGGGGCCTGCCCGGAAGGATTTATGTCCTGTGAGCACAGCTGAGAGTTGCTGATGGTGTTTAAGGCAGGAGAGACAACGTCAGCGTTGCTCTCACTCTCATGCTAGAAAGGCATTTGCTCCTGCCACCCTGTCCTCTGGCCTCAGTGGGGTCCTGGACATCCTCATAGGTTACCCCACCACCACCACCTGGATTCCAGTGGGTGTGGAATCCTTGTGGCCAGCAGAGGGCTCCCTCCCCTCGTCCTCCTCCCTCCACAGCCAGGCCCACAAGTGAATTTAAAGCTCAGGAAGGAAGCTGGAAAAGGCTCTCCTCTTGAGAATCACTCCAACCTCGCCGAGACTGGAGAACAGATTTCCGTGTGTTGCAGAAACACACACACACACACACACACACACACACACACACACACACGAGTCTATACGAGCAGCTCCCATTAGCCCAGTACATGTGCAGCTGCAGATAAAGGAACTGTTTCAGAGCAGTGAAATGGCTTCTCTGACGTTCACTTGACCTTGAAGTGCCAGAGCCAGGACTGAAATCTTGGATCTTCTGACTCCTTAGGCCAAGTGCCTGGAGAAGCATCGGTCGGCGTACTTACTCCTTTCTCTGTTCTTCCATTTGGCACACAAGGAACCCCCATCATAAGCTGGTTCCCTCATAACACTTGACAGTTTGCAAAGCCAGTGTGATTGTAATTGTTGAAAGTCATCTTTGCAGTTAGAGCTGAGCTTGAATTCCGTTTTCCAATTACACAAAGATCTTGGTCGAGCAGCTTAATTTTTCTGAGTATCCCGAAACATTAGAATGAAGACGATATACACTGATGAGAAGCTGTGATGCTTTGAAAGAGAAAAGATAGACAGCTGCCTGACCTGGAGAAAATGCCAACCACACACTTCCCTCTCTGACGTGGATAGACCCTTGCTCAAAGCTGAGCATCAGGGTAATTACTCAAGTCAGCCAGCAGATGGCAGTCTCCCCTGGCTTTCGGAGAGCACCCCATGAGGCACTCCTAGCTGATGTGTTCAGGTGGCTGGAGACCTTGGCTCCCACAGACACCTCCAAGGAAACACCTCCACCTTCACTCCAATCACCTGCTCCATAAGAGGTTCAAATCCCGCCCAGGGGCAGCAGGGCTTGGCAGGCTGTCTCTTCTGTTTTTGTCTTTCCCTCGGCTACACAAAACCTTATGTCAACAACCACAAACCTTGCTTACCACCTTTTACATCAGGCTGTGTGGGGAGAGGAATGTGGGGGTCAGGGAGGGCAGGCTTCTGGCCCACATGTCCAGCATGTTCAACAGCTCCGCTGTAGTGATGTCTCCTCACTAACTTACTTTCCGTTACGAAACCCTTACCGTTGGGAGGGAGGGGCAAGCCCCCACAATTTCGTCCGTCCTATGCTGGCTCCCCTGGCTTTCCCCTGGCCCTTCAGCCTTACGACTTCTCCTTTGCTACAGCGTACATAATGCTCCAGCACAGAGCAAAGCCCTTTGGGAAATGGGACCTACTTCTTATTATCATTGCTACTGTTTGACTTTCTCTCCTCAAAATCCTGGCTTAGACGGTGACCCCCTGGATTGCCCAGAGTAGCTTGGACATCGGAAACACAGCCAAGGGCCCTGCGTCCTCAACGCTTGGCTCCTTGAGTCAGTCTATACTCCCAACGAGGTGTAGAGCGATCCTTTCAAAATGCTGAGTCACATCATCTCGTTCCGCTGCTCCAAACCCTACAAGCTTGCCTTCTGGCTCAGAGCAAAGCCTGAGACATGACAGTGGCCTTGGAAGCCCAGAGAGATCTGTCGATACTGCTTGGAACGCCAGCCGCCGTGTATGATGATCCGGGGACATGGGCTTGTCTGCTGTTCTTCAGAGCCAGCACTCTCCCACGGCAATGCCTTCCCCTGGAAGGCTCTTGCCCTCACACCACACATGCATGTGCATGCGCGCGCACACACACACGCACACACACACACCATTTTCTCACCTCCTTCAGGCAACCTCCCAACGTCATCTGCTCCATGAGACTCTCCCTCACTGCTCCACCTAAACACACATGTGCACGACCCACGTGCAAACCTGTGCACACGCACACCAGCCCCGCCCCCAGCCCCCACACTCTTCTCTTTCTCCAGGGCTCCTATTTCTAACCTGACTCACTGCTACTTTACCTACTTACATGTATGATTTCTAGAAATTAAGCTCCGGGATAGCAGGGACTTCATGCGTGTTTGCCTCCTGCTGTCCCACCAGCACCTGGCACGGAGCCGGTTCTGTGGTCTCCCGGTCCTTACCTGTTGACCAAATACAGGGCCAGACCTAGGAAGACAGGCAAGCAGGCCCTATCCGCCTCACCTTTTTTTCTATTTAATTCATAGAGTATCCACTCTGTCCCCAAATCATCATTTTCAGCAGAAACAAACTCAGAGAAGTGATTTCTCTCTCAGAGTCTTCATGCGACCAGAATGGATTCCAATCCAGTTTCTGCTTGCCCAAGCTGTTACCACAGTGGGTCAGAACCTGACTCGTGATTTAAAGAAACAGCAGAAGAATTGCTCTATAGAAAGCCCCAGACAGGGGCGCCTGGGTGGCTCAGTGGATTGGGCCGCTGCCTTCGGCTCAGGCCATGATCTCAGTGTCCTGGGATCGAGTCCCGCATCGGGCTCTCTGCTCGGCGGGGAGCCTGCTTCCCCCTCTGTCTCTGCCTGCCTCTCTGCCTACTTGTGATCTCTCTCTCTGTCAAATAAAATAAATAAAATCTTTAAAAAAAAAAAAAAAAAGAAAAAGAAAGCCCCAGACAGCAGCCACTCCTAGGGAGGGATGGGCTAGGGGCTGGGACTGTCTCACAGCCAAGGAGGGAGAAATCCAGCAGGATAGTAGAATGGAAAGCACCATAAATATCAGGGATTTGAAAGGCAAGCATGGTGCGTATCCAGCCGAAGTTGCTTGTCCAGGGACTTTCCACACACGAGGTCCACACGTACTGTCCAAGGGTAGCCTCCCAATTTTGGACCTTCCAATTTCTGCCCTCCCCTGCTCCCCCAACACACACACTGAGAACCATCATTTTGCAAGTGTGGATGGGAATGAGTAAAATTAGTGACCTGTCAATCCTTTTATTTACAAGAATTAGCTTTAAAAATTTACTGAAACAATAGGGAGAGAGAAAGGGAGGGAGAAACAAAGACAAAGAAAGAGACAGAAATAGAGACAGAGGCCGAGACACAGAGAGAATTTTCCAGGGATGGTAGAAGCCTCATAAACTAAATTTGCCTAGTTGTGGGTTCAAGAGCTTCTCCAAAAAGAAGTATATCTCTTTCCTGACAACCACATCCTTCTAAGCCATGAGCCCAGGAGATGGTGGAGCAGGCCCCAGGTGGGTGAGAGGGGTTTGGTCTACACAGCAGACCTCACTCAGCAAAGGCCGAGGACGGCCCTCCTCCTGGACCCCCTTCAGGGGAGCATCAGAGTTGGGTTTGAAAAAGCATCCACCTCCACCCAAAAGCCCAGTCCTAAGGCAGCAGAGAACTCTCTTCTGAGTGCAGCATAAGCCTAGTTCTGACTCCACGCTGCTGGGGAGCCTGGCCTGGGGGGCTGTGTCGCCATCACACCCACAGTGTGGAGCACGGGAGCGGCACCATTGAGGTCTCTGTATTACGGTATGAATTCACAGTAACTGCCGGTGAGTTCTCAGGAAGGGATCTCAGGGCCTAACCAGGGCCAGCATGAAAGAGAGTTGTCCTCACTTAAGAGATGTCGTCTTTATCTAGTTGTCATCCTCAGAATGGCGCTCACGTAGACAATCGGGGATTGAAGGGATTGGAAACACCCTCTTTCTAGAGAACTAGGTGAGATGACCAGCAGGGACATCACTTCGGTCTCAGAATCTCCGCAGGCACGTTCTGGACGACAGAAGGCAGACTCGTCCTGGTGGGTGACCAAAGGAAGAACTAGGGTCCCCCGGTAGACTCTACATGGGGACAAATGGCACCCAAGCGAGGAAAGAGCTTGTCGCGACCACAGCCCTCCAGGGGACAGACGAGCCATCGGAAAAGCAGAAAGCTCCTGGCCCTGGAGGGGTCCTAGGGCTTGAGGTTCACGTATTCAACAAAGCGGCCTTGTCATGTCCCTTCCAGCCCCAGAATGGACCCATTCTCCCCTCCGGCTCAGCTAGTTGGGTCATCCAATCTGTTGAAACGCTTCTGCTCTGGGTTTTCAGCCTCCAGCCTGAATCTCAAATGCAGCCAAGGAAATCCATCATGACAGAGTTAAGAGACCACGAAACACAGATTTATTGAAAGAAGACAGCCCCTTCGGGAGACAGGACATAAACCCAGTGCTCACTGCTCCCTCAAAGCCCTTCCTCCAGGGAACGCGCCGGGAAGGAGCCACCCCTGCAAGGTGGCAAAACCCTAAATCTCCTAAAAATTGTAGGTTTAATGAGTTTCTTAGAAGCCAGCTCCTTACAGAAAAAGAAACCTGCAACCCCAACCGTGGCCCACCGCCCAAGACTTTCAATGCCTCTTGGGCAGGGGTATTGGCTGTGAGAAAATACTCAGGATCAGGGTCCCCGTCCTAACGTCACTCAGGAATCCTGGTAGGTTTGCACAAAGCTGCAGTCTCTGGAAAGGAGATCTTAAGTGTAAACAGGGATGTCATGTTATCATTTGGCCCCCAATCTCATTCACACCTTAACCCTTTCTTCCCACTAATGTAAATGCCGAGAGCATTCAAGGGGAGCGTGAATGACTTCATGGGCATCCTACAATGCATGCGTTGGATGGTAAGGCTGGAGGTTGGTTCTAACGAGAACGCTAGACACGGACCCAAGAGAGTGCCCACCTGACGAGACTCTGGGTGTACTGGAGGCGGGAATCTCTTCTTAGCAAACTCTGGATCCACAGCCCCTGGTGAGGAAGATAGCTCTATGCCAAAATCAGTGAATGAATCAATCCATCCATGGATGGTTTCACGCTTTGGCTCTGCTAGGAACTAGCGATGTGATCTCGGCAGAGTTGTACAACTTCTTGGAGCTTAAAATGTGTTCATCCATAAATCAGAAATGATTTGTATGATTTCAATAAAAAACTGCGTATACAGTGTCCCAGAAGGGGCACCTGGGTGGCTCAGTTGGTGAAGCGTCTGCCTTTGGTTCAGGTCATGATCTCAGGGTCCTGGGATCCAGCTCCACGTCGGGGTCCCTGCTTAGCGGGGAGCCTGCTTCCCCCTCTCCTCCCCACTTACATTCTCTCGCTATCTCTGTCTCTCTCTCAGATGAATAAATAAAATATTTTAAAATAAATAAATAAATAAATAAAGTGTCCCAGAAAACTAACTGAAGAGGAAACCTGCAGAAGTGGAAGTGGGTTGGGGGGTGGGGTAAGCAGGTGAAGGGCGTTACGGAGGGCACATGATGTGATGAGCCCTGGCTGTTACATGCAACTGATGAATCCTTAAACACTACATCAGAAACTAATGATGTACTCTATGTTGGCTGATGGAATTTATATTTTAAAAAATCATTAAAGGTAAATAAAATAAAATAAATTAAGTGTCCCAGAAAGTGACTGGCATATGGTAGGTGCTCAGCAAACCAGCACACCCCTTCTACTTCCTAGGACCATCCTTCACACAAAGGAGATCTGTGTGACAAAAACATTGCCTGACTGATCCATACTTGGAACTGATATGAATGAGCTCAGTTAACTGAGGAGGAAGCAGAGGCAGGTGAGGTCATGTGCCTTGGGTCATGTGGCTGCCCCACGGCAGGGTTTGGGGCAGAAGGAGAGAAGGGAATCCACGTGGATTTGTCTTTCATTTACACTGTGATTTCCTCTTAGACATTCGGCTGCTAAAGGCAAAGTCCCCAGATCTTCTGGAGGATTCACCAAAGAGTCATGCCTTTAGCAGCTTCTCATTAGTAAAGCCGGACATACAGACACGGCAAACAGCACTCAAAGCCATTTATCCTTAAAGGACCCACATAATAAATTCTTACTGCATTCCCTTCCCTCTTTCTGCTCCCAAGAATTTATTTCTGCACGTGAGTGTGTATTTGATGCTGCCGTCGGGAAGCGAATTGCACGTCACCCAATGTGTCCCCTCACTGCCTTAGCTACAAGGATAGTAGGGGCAACCTCATTGCCCCCTTACTCCAGTCATCATGGCTCAGGTCTGTGGCAAGTCTATTCCTTCCAGTTTCTTCCACTGGTTTCTGTTCTCTTTTTCATCCGAACGGTCTGACTTTGCCTTCTGTTTAATCCACAGGTCTTTCTCGGGGAAAGAAAAAGAAGGTAAGCAAGAAGAACATCAACGATAAAAAGGCTCACAGATTCCCAGTTTGGACTTTCCTAGTCTGAAAACAGTACCTGAAATCCTGCGAGGTAAGGGATATCTCTGTACCCGTTACACAGACGAGAAAACTGAGGCAAGGGAAGGTTAGAGAATGTCAAAACCACATTGTTGTGCTCTATTTAAGGTGATCAGAATAAAAACGGAACGTCTCATTGAGAACCTCGTGATCCAGGACCAGGAAGATGACTGAGTGTCCTGAGTACACTACAGGCTCTGGAGAGGAAGTCAGCCCACGCAGCACAAGCACCAACCGCCGTGATCAGGAAAAATTCCATGTTCCATCCACCTTCCACATTCCACTGTCAGGAACAGCAGAACCTGACGGCGGCAACAATGTAAGCCAAGAGGTTATTTATTGCTGTAACTGGGTTGGAAGGAGAAAAGACACGTTAAGGTAAAAGGGCACACACCCTAATGGTTTCTCTGCCTGCAAGGCAGACACAGCACTCCACCAGCTCCCTCTGACCCAGTGCCTCTCCCGAAGTGCGGAGAACGGAGACGGGGGTGGGGAGGAGGGAAAACCTGCAGCCCCGGCTCCTGCCCACAGGCTGGAGGGTGACTCATGCTGTGCAGGCGAGCTGGTCCTGCTGAGCTCCTCTCAAAGAGAAGTGGCTGCTCCCACCTGTGGCTCGGAAACCATGGTCTGCAGAAGGTACTGCCCAGCTGGTCTGCATTCCAGAGTCTCCAGAATCCCAGGGGCCACAGCAGGCTGCGCTGCCTGTGCACCAAAACCCCAAAGAGCCTCCTTCCCAGTCCCCAGATTCCCATCGCCCTCAGGGTTTTGGCATGAGCGACAGCCGGTGGAAATGCAACTTCGTGGCGGTGTGCATGGAGGTTACCACTTCTCCCAAACATCGGTGTGGCCACCATGGGAGTGGAACTCACATACACGGCAGTTCCCTTGAAATGGCCAAGCAGGACCAGGAGGGGAGCCTTGTCTGCTCCCAGGAGAGCATGCCGCCAGCCCAATGCTATTTGCGGAGATCACTGGGGACCTGCTGCGCCCTCCTGAGCACCCACGTCCTGCTGCCTGGTTCACTCCCCTTGTTGTCTGCCTTCTCTGCTGTGTCTGACTCTGACACCTTTACCCCGACACCTGACAGGCAATCCAAGCTTTAGCTCGCCTTTGGTGCCAGCTTCCTGGACAGGTGTCGACATTTGACCTTCTTTCTCTGTAATGAACCCAGCCCAGATCCAGGATGGGTCTGTCCGAACAGATCCCAACGCCAGGATGTAGGCACGAGCTGGGAGGCTTTAAGCTAGCCTGGCCAGGCTACCAGAGAAGGTTCACAGAAAGGAACATGTCACGGGATCACGGGAAGGAGTGACACAGGGAGGCTCCTTCAGATAGGAAGGTGACAGTGGCACCTCACCCTTTGGTATGGCACAGGGCTGTCAATTCAAAGAGGCGGGGAGTGGGAAACAGCTTGCTGAGGGACATGGCCTCTGCAGACATTCCAGGGTCTTCCCTGGTCCCTGACATCAGCACAACTGCAGGGTCATGGGCTGTCCTGCAAGCTCGCCTCTCCGCCTCTCCCCTTCTCTGCCTCGGGCCTTTCTTCAGAGCCTGGGAAGCCACTCCCATCTCACCCAAAGACACTTTCCAAGTGGGAGGTGGGCCAGGCGTGGGGACCCTCCACCGCGGAAGGACAGGCATGAATGACTGGACGAATGCCCCAGGTCCCTCTCCTTTCACAGAAGGAGGCACATTCCGCAGGCCTTCCCACGGCCTTCCCACGGAGGGGTCCCAAGGGGACGAAGCTGTAGTCGCCCGTGCAGGAACCGAACAGCAAAGCCCACGTTGGCCGTCCTTCCTCCCTGGCTCACCCTGCCCTCGCGCTCACTCCCGCATCGGGGGGTCGTCTCCCGGGCTCCTGCCTCAGTCTCTGCTGTAGGCCTGATGGGCTGAGCGGGATGCTCGTCATAGTTGCAGTGAGAGTCAGGAGGGCTGTATGAGATCATGCCAAGGAGGTTAAGATGAGCCAGAGGGCGAGCAGGCCACGGAAAAGCTTGAGATTTCAGACTCCCTTGCCTGGGCGGTCAAGGGGCCTGGGAAGCCTGCCAGTGGGCCTGTGGCTGGCGGTGGTGGCGGGCGGGGTCTGGCCTCACCAGGGCTAGATGGAGGTTTGAGGCCTCCACTAAGCCGGCGCAGGGAAAGGATTGGGATGGGCAGGGACAGTGACCCAAAGGGCCACTCACCTAAATGGGGCCACCAGGGAAGCCACAAGGTGAAGGTCTGACTCAACCTTTCTGCCAGGGCCCAGAACTAGCACACTGGATTTGGCATGAAAATAACCGCAGCTTTCCTGAGCGCTGCCTCTTTTCAACCTGCTAAGCAGTTTTCATAATGAGCTCATTTTGTTCTTAAAACAACCGTAGAAGTCATTCTCCCCATTTTATAGATGGGGAAGGTGAGCTCATTAGGCCCTCAAACCAAGACTCGAATCCAGAGTTCTTGGATTGCAAACTGTGGGCCCCAGCCCACCAACTACCCACCCGAGATCCAATGGGGCTGCATGCAGTCCAGGCTCAAGGTCAGCAAGTGACCCTGCAGATGGAAGCTTGAGGACGGCAGGAGGGAAGAAGTGAAAGAGGTATCAGAACGCAGGCGTAGCCTGGATTCACTGGCCTCGCCCGGGGAGAGACGCTGCCGGTGCCTGAGACTCACAGCGACAGTGACCGTGTCCTCTGTGGTCACGTGGAAAATGTCCTTCCATTCGTGCACAGTGTTTCTCAGACATGTCATCTGCTTTCAAGGCCCAAAGGGAAAGGACTCCAGGTTGGGGTGGACAGGATGCTTACTTTGTTGTGTCATTTAGAAAAAAACATAGAGCCATGCTTATCTCTGCAGTCCACACTCCCATTTATAAAACATATTCTAGTCCTCAAAATCATGACACCGAGGCTGGGGAGAGCAGAATGTATGACTCGAGTTCCAGAGAGGAGCAAACAGGATCAGCAGGGTTGAGAAGCAGGACAGTGTGGTCGAAATACCAGCCCCTGGCCTCGGAGTCGGGAATGCCTTCTCTAACCTGAGATCTGTCCCTGACTGGCCTCATCTCCCCACTGGTTCCCAATTCACCTTGGACCTGACTTTGCAGGCTGGGTATTGGAGAGGCAATAGTGCAAAGGTGGAAGGAGCCTGATTCCCAGAACAAGCCCACAGAGCAGAGATCAAATCCACCAGTGGCAGTGTTCCGTGACATGAGCAGGCAATGCATTTCTATAGCCTTCTGCTCATGGACTCATTTATTACAGCAAGTAGCTAACCTTGGCTCATGGAGTCCCTGTGCACTTAAGGCGGTTTCCTCTGACCTCAGTCCAGTGGATTCAGCATCATTCGAAGCCTCCATCTGGAGCTCTCCAAGCTGGACTTCACTGACTGCACATTCCTGTTCCTGGCCCCAGTCCTTGCCCACTGCCCTTAAAATCAGTGAGGCCACAAAGCCCAGCACCACTCAGCTCTCCTCTCTGGTGGAGAAGTGCCAGCCTCATCAGATAATCCAAAAGCCAGATCAAAGGGCACCAGACCCAGTCACAGAAGACCTGGTACTGACCTCAGCTGGATTTCTAATTTGCTAATTTTCTAATTTGCTACTTGCTATATACCTTGAGCATATTTCCTCAGTTTTTGGTCATGCTTTCCCACCTCGAGAACTATGGGGCTGCCCTCAAGGACACCAAAGCCACTGCTCACACTTTAGGATTCTAACAGGTACCTTCAAGGCCTGAAAGAGAAAAACAGGGTTAATTACTCAAAGCTATGGGATAATTAAAGACAGTGGCTTCCCCAGAGTCTAAGGGAACAAAGATTTCTTTAGGCAGATATCATCTTTGTGAAGGAAAAAGAGCAGACTGCTTCCATTACGAGCCCATCCCATTGTTTGCAAGATGGCCACAAGGAATGGAGAGGCAACAGGTTCTCACCTGGAAAGACCTCATTCAAATCTTGCCTTTACCCCTAATGACTGTGCTGGCGGGAACTTACCTCTCCAAGCCTCCATGTCATCACTGGCAAAGCAGCATCTCTGCACAAAGTTGTGGTAATTAAATGAGACAATGGTAGCAGCACACACTGTAAGCTGTGGCAGGGAGTTCCCTTTATTGTCATCAAGCTAGGGCAAGGGGGAAGCTGGTCTGGGAAAGCAGGGGGAGGGATGGAGACATTTCTTTCATTCATGCATCGAATCATTTATCTCAACACGGGGTGTCAGGGGCTGAGATGAATAAAACATAGCCCTTGACCTCAAGAAATTCAACGTCTGGGTGGAAAGTCAGATGCATACACAAGTTACTGATCCCCTAGTGTGATAACTGCCTCATACATGTGTAAGGAAGCCAGCACCACCCCTTCTAGATCATGCTCCAGAGAGACGTCCACGGATGCCCATGGAAACGTGTACAACAGAGATGCCTGTTGAAATGTTGGTTACAAATTTAAGAGGTAGAAAAAAAGTTAAAAGTCCATCAGTAAGAGAGCAGGTAAAATGCAGCACATAAATCATTAACGTGGAGTCTCATGAAGGTTGAGTGGAAAATGTAGTTATCAGATTATATATACATTTGGGTATCCTTTGGCTGGATTTTAAGACCACACACCAAATATTCTGTATTTTTCACGGATGTGTGCAATTGGGTGTATAAAAGTATTTTTTTTTAATGGACTAGAAGAATCCACATCAACGTCATGAACCTGGTAGCTTCTGGGGAAAGTAGGAAGGAAATGGGCCTGGGGTAAAGGTCAAGGGGACAGTAATTTCATCTGTAATGTTTTGCTCATGTTTAAAAAAAAAAAAAAAAACAGAAACAAATATGATAAACCTTAGCATTTGTCTGGTTCTTTGGAGAGTGTTAATACATGTGATATTATTCTTTATACCTTTCTGTATTTTTTAAATTTGTCAAGATAAAAGTCATCAGAATATAGAAGTGGGTCGTACAAAGAATGATGAGAATGTCTTTCCCTCAGTTATTCTAAGCTGACCTTAGAGTAAGTCCACGCTAGAAGGGGGGTGGCCAGAAGACAAGATCAAGGCCAATAGGGGTTGCCAGTGGTCGCAAAGGCTCATAGAGCATATCAATTGATCACGGTGACATTGCCTGGGGATCAGCATGAAACTTTGCTTTGGAGAAATGAAGAGCTAGCTTTCCTGAATTTTCCACTCACTAATATAACAAGGTTGTAATCACACATCAGTTCTGAAATCTATCGCCATCTCTCATGAAGCTAGTTCCTCATGCTAGTTAACAGATAAAAGGTGCACTTTAAATTCTATATAGTTTCCATTTCAGCCAATGGTTTAAACAGGCTCTTTGGGAACTTCCCAGTCTCTCTGGGAGAAAAAGATCCAATCCCTAAGTCATAGTTTTCCGCCTACCATCCCCAACTCCTCTCCAAGATGGCGCCCGGGCGTGGTTTATGCAACCTCATAATGGGAGTGCAACCCTGGGGCTCACAGACAGAAAGCCAGGTCAGTGCTGGTGTCAAAAGCAACAGCCATGATCCACCTAATTGCAGACTGACCTGCTAGAGCTGGCATCTGAAGTCTGCAACCAGTGAAACTTGAGGTCTGCTGTGTGTGTGTGTGTGTATCTCTCTCTGTTGGGCAAAGTCTGGATGCTGCCTGGCTGATTCAGAACCATAGAGCTTTATGAGGCTTGGCAGTGAATACATTCAGGTTCAGCCCAAATGGTTATTTCCGTAGCCTTCTATACAGAACCACCTTGGTCCTACTATGATAGACCATCTACCCGGCACCCAGCTGTCTGCAGCACACAGGAACCAAAGGCAGCTGGAGAGGGCTAACCCTCTAAGCCTCCCTGGGCCTCACAGACATGACACTGCCATGGTTATTTTGAGGTGACTGCCCTGATGGTACCAGGTCCTGTGAGGTTGCTCTACTAAGTGGCTCCCTAAGCAGAGAGTGGAAGCAAGAACCATCCTGTGTTCTGGATGTTTTTCTCATTTATCTAAAGTGCTTTTCTTGGCCAAATGCCCCCGTAGAATGTTTCAGTCCTCTCTCTTTTCCCCTCCCAGTCTTCTCTCCATAAAACCCTTAGCTGGTGTGATAATTAATTGTCTGGGTAAGTGTGGCTTGACCACAGTACTAAGATATTTGATCAAAGACACCCAGATGTTGCTGTGAAGGTACTTCTTAGATAAGGTTAACATTTAGACTTTCATTAAAGCAGACCGCTCTCCATAATGTAGGTGGGCTGCATCCAATCATCTGAAGGTCTTAAAGCAAAGGCTGACCTCCCTCGGGAAAGAGGGAATTCTGCCAGCAGACTGCCTTCAGTGTTAAGCTTCAACGTCAACTCTTCCTTGAATCTCCAGC
Source organism: Mustela putorius furo (assembly GCF_011764305.1). NCBI lineage: Eukaryota > Metazoa > Chordata > Mammalia > Carnivora > Mustelidae > Mustela > Mustela putorius. The sequence goes on along the minus strand of NW_025422439.1, from coordinate 481,042 downwards.
CTGCTGGTCATCCTTTCCTTCTCTATAAGGTCCAGTTTGCAAGCCTGTGGTCTTACTGAGGAGGTCAAGTACTTGTCCTCTGGGATAATTAACTTGTTGGAGGTAAGAGGCTGCAAGGAAACCATGGTTAAAGGGGAAAAATTTACATTTATTATTATAAGTTTTTATTGCCATTATAGGGTGTGATCTTGGACAAGTCTTCTGGTATCTGTGAGCTTCTGTCTCACAGAGTTGCTCAGTCAAGATATTATTATTATCGTTAGTAGTAGTACTCACTTTTGGAGATTCTTCTAGTCCCACAGTGTGAAGATGACAGAGATTGTAAGTGTCAGAGTTGAGGCTCTGCAAGGGTGGAGGTAATGAAGTCAGTGTTCATGGGCCACAGTCAAGGTTGTATGGAGCACATCTGTGTAAGCTTAAGTTTTAGATCGTCAAATCATGGCTGTGTCATAAAATCCAGGTGGTGGAGAGAACTCAGACTAGCATGTGGTCAGCGATGACCAGCCCAGTGATTTGGAGGCAGTGGGATCACAGCTGAGAGACAGAGAGAAGTTATCTGCTCCTTGGTCCCACAGCCTTCTGTCCCAAATGGTGTGATCATAGCAAGCTTGTCTTTGACTAAAAACAACAACAACAATCCTCACAGGAGCCAGACTTCACCTTCTGCCCTGCCAGGTAAGAAGCAAACCTTCTAGCAACTTCACCCTTGGAGTCCGAGAAGGACGGGAAATTCCCCTGGAAGCCCAGAAAGAACCGAGGCCAAACTCTGGGCTTTTTCTGAGCAAACATTTTGAGAGAAACCAAAGTGATGATGATGTGGAAGAACGGCCGGGGCTGTCCCCGCGAACAGCAGTGAGGCTTATGAAAACACAGGGATTAGTACCGATGAATCATTGCCAGTCCTCTCCCTGACAGCGCTGGCTAGGGGCGAGCCGAGAAATACCGGATCTCCAAAAGCGCTGACGAGTTACCCACTAGGCCTGGGAGGTGGATGGCTTTTGAAATTGGTGGGAGGAGAAAGCGGGGAGTGAAGACACGGAGGCGTAACCCCCCTCCCCTTCCAGAATTCACATTCTTCCTTTTGGTAAGATCATTTCCTACTTTTTCAGAAGTGTGGGTGATTCTAGAATCTGGGTGAATGGCGCCCAGGATCCCAACCTTCTGTTCTTCCGGTGTGGGTGGGAATTCATGGCCTTCTGTGACTCTTGCCCTTTGACAAGCAAGGAGGAGATGCTCGGAGGCGAGCTTCCTTGGTTTGGGTTAGTAACAGGAAGGACAGACTACAGGTCTTTGGAGCATGGCTTCAGACAGAATCTAGGGTGAGCCCGGCTTTAAAGGCACTATTCCCTTCAGTGTCTTGACCAACACGATGGATACACAAACATATAGATGTGATAAAATGTGTAGAACTACACACACACACACACACACACACACACACACACGAGCACAAGTAACACTGGGGAAACCTAACACCGTGAATTGTATCAATCTTCACATCTTGGTCTCAGTATTCTGTCCTATTATACAGCTTTTCAAAATATTACTACCGGGGGAAACTGGGTAAAGCGTCCACAGAATCTCGGTATTATTTAAGAACAGAAACGCGTTTGGGGCACCTGGGTGGTTCAGTCGGTTAAGTGTCTGACTTGGGCTCATGTCATGATCTCAGGGTCCGGGACCCACATCTCGCTTCCCTGTGAGGGGGGAGCCTGTTTCTCTCTCCTGCTTGTGCTCTCTCTCTCAAATAAATAAAATCTTTTAAAAAGAAAGAATAAAAACAGGTTTATTGAGATATAATTCACAGATCATACAAGTTCTCCGTCCAAAGTATACAGTTCAGTGGCTTTTAGTGCATTCACAAACTTGTCCATTCGTCACCATAATTTTAAAACTTTTTAATTATCTCAATAAGAAACTATTGCTCCCTTTATCTGTCATCTCTTAAAACCCCCATGACCCAAACCCTAGACAACTACGACTCTACTTTCTTTTCTCCATAGATCCGTGTGATTTGGGTATTTCTTGTAATTGAAATCATACTGTAGGTGGTCCTTTGTGACTGGCTTCTTTCCCTTAGCATTTTTGGTGGCATGCATCAATATTTTGTTTCCTTTTTTGACAAACAAGATTCCATTGCACGGATAGATCACACTTTATCTGTTCATCCGTTGATGGACATTTGGGCTATTTCCATTTTGGGGCTAGTAGGGATAATGCTACCGGGAATATGCATGTACGGCTTTTTGCGTGGACAAATGTTTTCGGTTCTCTTGAGTACATACCTAGGAATGGAATTGCTGAATCATACAGTAACTCAATGTTTAACCTTTCGACAAACTGCCAGACCATTTTCCAAAACAGCTGCCCCATTTTACATTCCCACCAGGAGCGAGCGAGGGTTTCGATTCCTCCTCGTCCTCAGCAAGACTTGCTATTTTGTATCTTTTTCTTTATTATAACCCTCCTAGGACGTGTGAAGTGCTATTTCATTGCCGTTTTAATTTGTTTCCCTGATGGCTAATGAAGTGGCACATCTTTTCACATGCACCTTGCTCATTTGTGTATTCTCTTAGGAGAAATGTCTATTCAAATATTTTGCCCACCGGCTGCATTATTCATCTTTGACTTATGGAGCTCTGTATCCATTCTTGCAAGTGCACATGAATCTATAATTATCTCAAGACGGGTTTTTGTTTTTTTTTTAAAGAAAGGATATTGGGGAAAAATAAAAGACAATTCAAGAATTTAAAAAAAAAAAAAAAAGAAGAAGAAGAAGAAGAAGGGCAGAATGTCACCAGAGAATATATACCGACAACAACCCAGCATATGAAAAGGCTGCGCAACATCATTAGCCATTAGGGAAAAGTAAATTAAAACCACAGTGAGAGCTATCTACACATCTACCAAATTGGCCAAAATAAAAATTAGTGACAAAACCAAATGTTAGTGAGGATGTAGAGAATTTAAGTCACTTGCACATTGCTGATAAGAGATATAAAACACCACAGCCACCCTAGCAAACAGTCTGGCAGTTTCTTTTAAGAAATAAACACGCATAGACCCGTGCCTTGGTGGCTCAGATGGTGAAGCATCTGCTTTCAGCTCAGGTCATGATCCCAGAGTCCTGGGATCGAGCCCCGCATCGGGCACCCTGCACTTCTCCCTCTCCTACTGTTTTTCCTGCTTGTGCTCTCTCACTCTCTCTATCAAATAAATAAACAAAATCTAAGAAAGAAAGAGAGAAAGAAAGGAAGGAAGGAAGGAACGAAGAAAAAAAAAAAGAAAGAGGGGCACCTGGGTGGCTCAGTGGGATAAGCTTCTGCCTTCGGCTCAGGTCATGATCCCAGAGTCCTGGGATGGAGCCCCACATTGGGCTCTCTCCTCAGCGGGGAGCCTGCTTCCCCCTCTCTCTCTGCCTGCCTCTCTGCCTGTTTGTGAGCTCTGTCTGTCAAATAAATAAATAAAATCTTTTAAAAAAAAAAAAAAAGGGTAACCCAGGTGGGCGACAGATCTATGGCAATGCTCTGCTTCTTGTTTCTATCAGTGCCAGGATCCTGGTGGTGGTTCTGGACTCCAGTTTCACAAGGTGTTACTAATGGGAGAGAACAGTAAACCCAGTAAGGCAGCATATCCAAAGCTCTCTACATCGGCATTTCCTACAACAGTAAATTAAAATTATCTCAAAATAGAAGTTTAATTTAAGAGAGACAGAGAAAAAAAAGAGGGGTTCCTGGGTGCCTCAATTGTTTAAGTGGCCGGCTCTTGACATCAGCTCAGGTCACAATCTCGGGGTCCTGAGATCGAGCCCCGTGAAGGGCTCCATGCTCAGCACAGAGCCTGCCTGAGGATTCTCTCTCTCCCTCTGCCTCTGCCCCTCCTCTCTGTCTCTCTCTCTCTCTCTCTCTCTCTTTTTCTCTCAAATAAATAAATAAACCTTTCAAGTAAATAAATAAATAAATAAATAGAAAGGTAGCATCTTTGTGGTTCTGCTTACAGTCCTACAGATTATTCATGTGTTATTCAGGGCAAGTGAACATCGTCAGTTTTCCCACCTGAAAAGGGGGGAGAATATGTACTCATGATCGTGGTAAGGGTCAAATAAGAATAAAAGTGAAAGAGCTTACAGCTAACAAAGCACTTGCTGCCTCTGCCCCTATTATTAGAACATTCTCTGATGTCAACCTACTTCCTTTAGTGGGTGCCTCAGTGTCAGAAATGTCCACTCCTCATCATTGGACTTCGTCATGGATAAGGCAGCTACTGTGAGAAAAGTGCCGGAAACCACTCCTTCATACCCAGGCAGAAGCGAAGGTGTTGCTAACACAGAAGCATCCAGGTCCTTCGAAGGACTCAAGATGGGAGGGAAGCAGGACAAGATCTGGGCCCTCCCCAAGGCCACTCAGAGGGGAGGGGCAGGAGAGAGGCCACACTAGAGTCAGGTCACAAGACTTAGGAACTTCTGGTACCCAGGAGTGGGGCTTTTGACTTACCTGCCTGAGTAAGCTTTACTCTTAACCCTGTGGTCTTGGGAAGGTCACCACTCCTCCTCTTCTGCTGGTCAGACGTAAGTCCATGTCAGTTACAAAGTTGGTATGAGGACCACCTCCATGATGCCAGTAAGTGTCTCTGAAACTCCAGTTGCTCCCTCCTACCAATACATCTGCATTTCGACCAAATTCATTTACCACGGCTATTGTTATTTATGTACCATTTTTTCACTCAGTAAAGTCTCTTCTCTGCTTAAATAACCTTATTTGCTAACGGAAACAAAAGCAGATGCATATCTGTTCACATTTTAACATCTTTGAAAGCAGGCATGTTTCTTACCCGGCGTGATGTATGATGGTTTAATTAGTAGAATTATTTTTCCTTTCTTAATGGAATCTATAATAATGTTGTTTTATCATCAGCCACATTTTAGATTCTATTAACTATGGAATGTCTTTTCTTTAAGCAGAAAACCAGAGTTGCTTATTAAAAATAGAAGGGTCCATTTAAACAAATATATTTTTTTTAATTACATTCTAATTAAATTTCAGCTGGAGTGTGCTGCTTGCAAATATGTTAGCCTGAGGTCTGCTCCTGTTCTATTAAAAAAGGGGAAATTTAGCAAGCAAAGAGGGTCACCAATAACTTATAAGCACACACACACACACACAAAAACCACAAAACTTCCTAGCATCAAACTGATAGGATCTTCATGATGCAACATAGTGATGAACGGTCCCACTCTGCAGCCGCTAAAACTATGTCCTTTAGCAACAAGGGTCTGACTTTAGAAAGCACTGGGAAAAGGATGAGTACCCGAGCAGGGAAGACTGCACCACTGCTTCTGGGAGTGAGGGGTGAAACACTCACAGTCCCTAGGGGAATGAAGGCTACAAAGTAGGGTTCCACATGCAGATACAACATAGTAGGGAGAGATGTTAACTTAGAAGGACATCCAATGACGGGTAGAGTCTTAAAATGTTGAAAGTAGAAGAAACTGGATGAGATACAGAACACAGCATCATATATATATAAATTAAAAGCTTACCCATTCACTGTAAACCCTACATATGCTCACAAGGATACATTTTTAGGATGGGTGTGCGGAGGGTGGGAGAGGAGTGAGGGTACAGGGAAGAAAAATAATATTGATAAAATAAAAATTAGAATAAGAAAGGTTGTTGGGACCAAAAATCATACTGTGCCCTAAGATAAAGTATTTGAGTAACTCAACTATCCCTATTAAAAATCTAAATAGAGTGTAAAGTTCCTATCAGTGTCATGTAGGTATACAGCAGATATTCAGAGAATATCAGCTGCTTGACCTTCAGGTGACCTACAAGGGCTATCTAGAGTGTCTTCAAGAAGTCAAAGTGGTGCTGAATTTCCAGGGACTGTCCCTACATAGATGTCCCTTAGCAGACCCCTGAACTGGTCATGGTCCCCCCACCCACCCCCACACACATGCTGGACTCCTCTAGTTCACCACCTCTCCACCACCAATCATCACCCCTCCTCCAAAACCATGGGACCTCTATAGCCAGGCATTCTCCCCTAAAACGGATGCACAATCCCTAAGGAGCTGATTCAGGTAGACACTGCTTCGGAATTAAGTCCCTCCATCCCCTTGTACAGATGGGAACCTGAGGCCAGAGAGCAGCAGAAGCATAAAGTGAATCAGAGAGAGTCCCGTAACTCAACCCAGGTCATTCCCCATTCACATGCACACACATTCCCTCTCCACATAGGGTCTGTAGTGCCCTTTATCTGACTTACGGATAAAGCAGTGGAGAGGCCACCGAGATAGGATTTCCATCCCTGGTGGAGAAGACATTCATGGCCAGGGTGCTTCTCACCAGCCACTGGAGCACCAAGACATCAGGAGGCCAGGAAATTACTCTGAGGTCAATAGTGCCCTCGCAGAGGACACAGAAGTGATTAACAGCCAGTGGTGTCATTTCTTAATGCCATTATCACCAAGATGATCTATTCTCTCGAAGATAATAGAAAATCAGGCCTGTGGGCTGCTTAGCAAGTTGGCCTCAGAGAGAGGGTAGGAGGCAGAGGCAGCAGAAGCTGTGAGGTGGGCAAGGGCATGAGCCCTTTTATGAGAATATTTCTCTTATTCTCCAAATATATACCATTATCTTCTTTTTAACAGATACCAAGAGATTGAGACCAAGTAACTTGCCCAAATTCATCAAGCTAGTAAGGGGTTCCAAAAGCATGTCTGCTCCCCAGGCCCTGGTCTTTTTCCTGCACGGCTTCCTTAGACCCAAGAAGAAAACAAAACGTTCTGGGTGAGGTTTGAAAAGAGAGAAGCCCAGCTTTGCAAGGGAGCGTGAATCCAAGAGGCTTTTACATGCCTCTGTCTCTTGACAGAGGTCTTAAGGGAAGAGTGTACTTTCCACAAGTGGAATGGAGGAGGGCGTTTGGGGTAGTGAGAACGTAGGGCACACGCCTGGAGCATGGGTCGGTGGTTGGGTCGGAATGTCCGCAAATGACGTGGAACAGAGGCAGGGTGGGGTGATGGATGGCTCCATGCAGATGGACGGGAGCCCGTGTCCTTGGGCTCAGGGTGTGTGTGCTCCATAGATGGCCCTGCAGAGCTCATGGGAAGATTTTAAGGTGGAGCGTGGCCAGAGAAGTTAGCCACCATCCCCAGAGCCTTTGCTGCTGAGGGAGAGAGGGGATGAGAATTCAGGTTTTGGGTCAAACTGACCCAAAAGTTTGAGTCCTAACTGACCCAAAAGTTTGAGTCCTAACCCTGCCCTGAGTTAGCTATAATCTTGGGGGAGAAGATTCACCCTCTTACCGAACACTTAGAACAGGTCTGGCACATAGTAAATGCTTTGCTATATAAGTCAACAATGATGATGATGATGATGGTGAAGGTAAAGGTGACAACAAAGGAAGAGAAGGTGGGGGAGGGGAATTTGTTGTACTATAGAGGGGAGGGTGACTCCAAGGGTCAAAACTTACCAAAGGATAAGGAGTCACTAAGTCTGCAGCTAGTAGGATTCTGGAAAAGTTCTGGAGACATGGCCAGGAATCCCTCTATGGCCAAGACCCTTGTCTTTTGCTTTGTCTGTTCTGTAATAGTTCCCAGTGCCTTGCTGTGGCTGTAATCAACACAAACCAAGAGACCCCGCACGCTAATCACTGAGCTAGGTGTCAGACACTGAAAATGGATTCAACCATCCCTGGCCTCAAGGAGCTTACAGTCAGAAGAGCGGAGGATGGGGAGGGCACAGACATTTAGGCAATGACCCAAAGCAGAAAAGCCAGCCAACATGACTGTAGAGCTGGGTGCTGGGAGTAGGGGGAGGGGGAAGCGAGGAGAAGGTGGGGCTGGCGGAAAGGGCAATTCTGCTCCAGGAAGAGGGAGCAGAGGCTTTGACTCACTGAATCTAAGAGAAGATTAGAAAAACCAATGTAAAAAGAACAGAAATTGGGTAGTTCCAGGTTTCTGCATAGCAGGAAAGAACCAGTCGCTTTGACCAGGCCTTAGAATAAATGTACAACCCTTTCTCCATTTGGTCTTCTTTGCTCAGGATTCCAAGTCCTGAATGTCCCTTCTTTGGTTTCCAGAAGGCAGAACATCAGGAATTTTCATCCTGTGAGCAGATTCATTTCCAGAATGAAAATCTGGTCAGAGTTGCCAAAAGAGCAGAAAAGATACAGATTACCAGAAAGAAGAAGTTCGAGCTCAGGCAGACACAGCTAGGTTCCCAGCCAGTCTCCTCTGATTCGGCTCAGAGAGGGAGAGCGCGGGTTGTAAACTCCTCCTGCCTTCCCCACTCCGGGCATCCCTTCCACTGGGAGCAGTGGTAAGATCTAGTTCTGGCCAATGAGAGGTAGGCAGAATCCAGTAGTGGGACCCCCTGGGTAACCTCTGGGAAAGGAAATGCCCCCTTTGGGATCTGTTCCTTCCGTCCGTTCTTTGCACCTGAAAATAGTCTTGATACCTGGAAAAGCAGTATTCTTGTCTCCTAAAACAAAACTGCTCTAGGTGGGGAGCTGGGAAGGGAAAAGGAAGGAACCCAGGCCAGGACTCTGTCAAACTACTTACTTTGGAGTGGAGACAGAATGAGAAACGCAAACCATCTGAGTTCAGAACCCTCGGGACAATTAGTTTGACAGATGTTTGGGGTAGAGGGTGGGGAGCTGGCCACCTCCTTTCCTTGGAGCTCAGCAAGCAAGTGATGACGCAGGAAGCCTTGCCTGACCCCCGGAATAAATCACAATTCCCCCATTTCATAGGTTTGTGGTTCGCCGGTCTGTTCCCTGTGGGCAGGGACCACAATTATTTGTGCCTGTTGGTAGAATGCCATGTCCTTTGCTGGATTCTGAGCTTTGCAAGGGCCCAGTTATATCTGTATCTGTAGCTCTATATTGTATCTGTATCCGTATTCATCCATCTCTCTAGCATCCATCTAAAGCCCTCGTGTCCCCAGTACCCAGCACGGTGCCGTGTACAACACAGGTCCGCAAATCTTGCTAAGTAAGCGAACGAGTGAGTGAGTGAATGAATGAAAGGGCTGAATGGAAGTCGTGAGATGAAACTGTATCTTCGGGCCCCTCCACCGCCTTCATTTCTAGAAGAACAAGACATGAATAAACAAACTGGGGATTCCTCAGTTCTTCATAAGAGCAGAGACGCCTCTGAAGGTTCAAGGCTGACTATCCAAGGCGTTGTGTCTCCAGGGATTTCCACGGAGCCCCGCCTGGCTTCTCAAAGTGCACAGAGATTAAGAGTGTGTCTCCGGCGGACAAGAGGTTGGTCCTGCCTGGAGTCTGGGGGGCAGGTGGGCTGTGATTGCTGAGGATCATGCTCTCTGCCGACTCCCTGATGGCCCTCATGTCTACTACCCCCCTTCCCTACTGCTCTACCCTCACCCTCCCCCACTGCCACCACCTGATCCCTGGGGTCGGTGGCAGAAAGCAGCACGCCTTTCCACAGCCCTGAATCAGGCCAGCTGGTGTATCATGCACAGTCAAAGCCACATCAAAGGCTAGAGTTGGGTTGGCGGGTCTACACTGAAAGCCCTCAGGAGCCACAGCCTGGAGGCCTGGGGGCTCCTGAGGCAGCCTCTGGCTCCCTGGGGGACGAGGTACTTTCCTGAAGAGAACACATCATTCGGCTCTTCCTGTGCTTTTACTGTAAATTCTTGGTTTATTACGCACCTAAGAGGAAGGACGGAGGGGAAAGAGAGACAGAGACACAGGGGAGCTTTGATCCGAAAGCAGCACACACAAAGCAAGAGACATGTTCAGAGCTCTGAGCCACAGGGCCCCCGCAGGCAGAGACTGGGGTCCTGACGTGGAAAGTAAATGTCCCTGGAACAGGAAGCTCAAGGGCCAGGGATGAAAATCCAAGCCTCCTTATGCTTTGCTCAGTGCTCTTTCCACACATCCAGACAGCCACTCTTCCTGAGACACCTTGAGAATCCAGGGCCTTCTGGAAGGAGGGGAGGCAGTGGTGTGCACAAAGGGCCAAGCAGACACACATTCAACTAACCAGGGCCAGTCACTGCATCTGGTATCTTAGAAAACACAGAAATAAAAAGCCCAGGGCTGTGCCGCCAAGGAGCTCCTAGTCCATGGAGAAGACCCGGACGACCCCAGGCTGACTGCAAGAAGGGTTCATCATGCACAGAAAAGAAATTTGAGTCAGGACGGGGGAAATACCATGCACCAGACATCAGTAGAGCTTCCCTGGCCTTTGGCATGAGCCTGTGTTCACTGGGGAATGAAAGGTCACCGTCAGCAGAGGTGACACCTGGCAAAGTCCTGGAAGTGGGGACGTACTCGGTGCCATCCAAACAGGGACCGACTGGGGAGGTCATTCCAACCAGCTTGGATGCCCCCAAAGCTGGGAGTCTGACCTCATTCATGTCTGAACACCCAGCACAGGGCCGGAGCCTGAAGAGCGGGGTCTGAATGAAAGCCAGTGGGTCCTGACGGGGAAAACGTCGGGCCTTAAGGTGGTATATGTTAACACCACTGTCTCCTACTGTCCGTGAGTTTGTGCAGAAACCACCTATGAGGCAATACCTATCAACCCTATCAAACGCCCCATATTTTGAGGCCTAGCAAGTCTAGGTTAAGACTTGAGGACAGTTGGCCAAGAATACCTATGACTCACTTGCAGTCTTTACTAAAGAGTTTATCGTTAATTCATCCAAGAGAGAAAGAAATCAAAGAATTGGGGACTTCTTAGAGAAAGCATTTGCCAGGGTTCTCCCCTCTTCTTCACCCATCCCCCATCACAGGGAAGAGGCAAAGATGTCCTTTCCCCACCGCAGCCCCCAAGAAAAGCCCTTCAAGAGGCGACCCAGAGAGCCTGACCTGTGGCCCCTGCGGTGGGATGGTTCTGAACTCTGGCAGGGAAGGGAAATTCTGTTTCCTGGGCCCTTCAAATCTCAACTCCTTTCACTCTCTGTGTATCTACAATTGAACATACGTACGACCGGTCAGAACGTCTCTGCTCTGCAACTTTTTTCACTCATCCAAAAGATCTGGAGGTTTGTCCTTGATGTCGCATTGACCTCTAGTTCGTTCCGCTTTAACTGCCACAGGTAGGCCCTCGTGGTTTACGGATGCATTCCCTGCTTTATTTTCTAAAGCGCAAAAGAATGCATGATCAGTGCAGAAAACTCAAAATATAGGAAAGGGGATTTTTTTTTTTTTTTTTGAAGCCTGCCACATAGAGCAGTAATTTAGATAAATCAAGCCAGCTGTGGCATGGAGGTCAGATCCATGAGGGGGAGACAGGAAGCAAAAGGAGAATCCTTGAGATAATGGTATGGTGAGGTAACAGCGACCCCGTCACAGAGCGATGATGGGAGGCGGCCTTTAAAGGCCGACCGCTTGGACGGCAGATGCCACACTTCTTCACACTGTCATGGAATATATCACCAACACAGTGCTGTCAGGACATCAAACAGGGTATCAGATCGAATCCAAAAGAAGGGATGGATTCAGAATTTATGCTAGTCACTCTTCTCTTTAGAGATGGAGAAAGAAATCCCTAAGAAGAAATGTGTTCTGGGCTCCCCGAGTCTCGTAAATGTAGACAACACTGGGGGGTAAGGGGAACCGGGAACAGGATCTCGTGTATGGCATCAGAACTGTCACTTATGGAGGCTAACAGAGCAGCTAACTCAGGAGCAGCTAACTCCACAGAGCAGCTAACTCAGGAGCAGCTAACTCCACAGAGCAGCTAACTCAGGAGCAGAAGGGTCTGTCCACCTGAGGAATTGAGGGCAGGTCTCCTGGGAGCAGAGGGCCAAGAGGACCATATTGCTCAGATCCAAACTGGGAAAGAACACTAAGAAGTGGAAGGTAAGGCCAGGAAAGCCCATACCTCATCAGAGGTTCCGAGACAAGCCACAGGCACCAGAAACAAAGCTATCTTTAGAAACGTGAGACACAAGCTAGCCTACATTCACAATTAACACAGGGAAAGCGAGTTCGGGTATAGCACTTGGGGAAAACCATAGCTACATGGACAAAAATGCCTAGGCTTGTGGATGTCACTGAAGAGAACGATTCCGTCTGAAGACCACGTGATTTGCAGCGTGGACCAGGAACTAGACCAACAAGCACCTGGAAGGCAGGGAAAGCACCACGGGGCTCTGCAGGCCTGGGCGACCACAGCGCCACCGTGAGGTGGGGAGAAGCAGGGACTGTGAATCCAGCTCTCCTACAGGGTTTGGAATTGAGGAAAAGAACTAATCCTACTGGAATTGAATAAGCATGTAAGGTTCTTGGAAAATCTGGAGAATTGGGGGAGTCTGGAAAGAAAGAAAGGAAAAGAAGGAAGGAAGGAAGGAAGGAAAGAAAGAGAGGCTCCAATTCCTTCTAGACATGTGGGTTCAGAAGCAATAATGACTGCGACCTTATTCATATCCCAAGCATACCAGGGATTTTAGAAAAATCTTTCCTCCAACCCATCAAACTCTGTTTCGACAGACTTTCCCCACTTTGTATTTCAAAAGCCAAAGAGAAGGGGGAAGTCATGGCCTCAAGTCATCCCACCCCAAATAAAGTTTTTTCTGAAAAAGGATATTTAGTCATTTTTGTGAAATGTCATGTGTGTGTCACTGAGTTAACATTGGACTGTGACATTCTTGGAGTATTTGATTCTTAAAATCAAAATGTGGAGAGGGTCACAGGAAAAAAACGTCAAAAGCATCTAGCCCCAGGCCTTGTCCAACAAAAATCTAACCTACTTCTGGGATGATTTGCAGAGTTATGCATTTTGCATAGTTAGGCTTAAATTCTGCTTCTGTGGGAGAAACAAGAGCGCTAAACGTTAAAGGTCTCATTTCTTCATACCTTCTTTTGCCCTCTGCCCTCAGGCCATGCGCAGGTGATGGGGGGAATTTATAGTAGGAAACCTAGTGCTGATGCTGTCACCATGAGTCAGCTCAGGTGGATTTAGGCAGAATGGGACTCAGGCAGCTGCGTGAGAGTCCTTGCTGTGCTAGTGGTGAGCTCTGTGACCTGGGACAGATCGCTTAAGCCCTTAAAGCTCGTGATGGGTGCAGTCACCACGTGGACTTCATCGCCGTGCGAGCTCTGGGTAGTCCATGAGATAGCATGGACTCAACCTTGGCGGACACACAATAAATGAATGGCAGAGGGAGGGAACGTGCCTCCCCATCGGCCGCTCCTCATTCTTCTCGTTTCTCTGACTCCACCCTGGAAAGTCTGATTTGTGGATTACATGCTAGGCATGAAATGTTAATGATGGATGGTGGGCAGCTGTGGCCGGCATTCCTAAGAACTGAAGCCTTCCTCTAGGTATGCTCTTGACCAGCATATCCAGCCCCCACACAGCCCTGTGGGAATTAAGCTCCACGTTGGGAGCCTCTCTCCAGGTCCCTGCTGCCGTGCCAGGCCAGGGTGCTCTGAGATAAGGTGGAGATCCCCAAATGCCTCTGTGTCTCAAGTGGTCCCATAGAGCTAGTAGCTCTGGTGTTTACGTTGAGTGTGGGCTGAGTATCTCAATCTGTGTTAATATCAGTCAATGAGACATTTGAAAAATGGAGAGATGTTCTCAGAATGCCCTGCATTTGAACTGTCTCCTAACATGTACATATCCATTCTCACTCTTGATCTCTGTAACAAACTCATGAGGTTTCCTGGACAAGGTCTAGGTATTTCACCTTTGCAGGTGCAGAAACTGTTGTCAAAGGTAAAACATTTTGCTCATGGTCAAAATATTAAGTAATACAACTAAAACCAAACCTAAAGGCTTCTCCTTTATAGGTACTTACGGGGTCAAGGACATTCTCACTTTATGTATCCAACCAGATTTCTGGATATCAGCCATATGATTTATTTTAGTGCCTGATCATTGTATCCTGTCATATGCCCCCATGGCTCACCTACCCCATCTCACTGATGAGAGCATCTCCTGGTAGCCATGAGATGATTAAATATGGAGGAGAAGGAATTGCAATCCTTTTCATTCATACTTCAAAGTAATTCTTGGTCCAAATGACACCCCACCCCCCACCCCGAAGCCTGTAGTCATTTTTGCTAGTGCTCTTCTAAAACATGCAGAAAAAAAGGAACTCTCCTGAACTAAGTCTCTGACTTCTCTGGCCCTTCCTTGAAGCCAATATCCTGTATCTTCCACTATATTCTAGGAGAGAATCCTACTAATCTACTATTTTATCTAAAATCAGAGAAGTAATGACTTTGATGAACAGGAAGACCTCTTCATTAAGATAATAATTTTAAATACAGAAAAGCACAAAAATGAAATCAGCCACGATTTCACGGTATGTGTGTGTATTTCTGCGCTTTCTCTTTTCTCTGCTTCTGAAACCTGTGGCCCTCCCTCTGTTCCACTTGCACTCACATGCTGTGGGCAGGAAGACCATAAACTTCCGGTTGGCTTCTCTCTACCGTGGAGTGCAGTACAACACCATCGCTTAGGAATCTTATCTGACCAGAGCTGCAGAGAAGCTTCTAGGTCAAAATTTCCCCCTGGGCTTTTTGCAAGCATCATTGGGTCATACTTTATGATGTTGCCCCAGTCTTTGAAAGTAGATAGGCCCCGGACGACTGCTTTCCCCACCAAAGAGACTTCTACTTATCCGGCAAAGCTGAGTATTTACTGGTCCCAATAAGAGAGAATGCCATCTTGGGCCAGTATTTGTGTGTCTCGAAAGGGGAGGTTATAGTGTCTGGGGATCCAGATTTGAGTGTTTCGGGCAGATTGTCTTCATAGTTTAGGATTAGAGGCCATAGAAAGTCTCGTGTCCTGGGGGGAATGCTGATGAGTAAACAGCTGTTGAATAAGCAGGAGTTTGGCCCAGCTCAGCTGTCTATTGTCCTAAAAGGACGATGTTTGTCCAGATGAACATCCAGTTGTCCAGAACAGGATAAGTAGGTTTAATGAGGTGCCTGGGGTTAATGATGAAGTCATTTATTGGTTTACAGCTTTACCTGCTCAGACAAGAATCGACTGGGACAAATGGTAAAGTCCCCTTGGGCCTCAGCTTCACCTCCCAATCACTGAGCTCTAGGAGCCCAAGTATCTCCATTCCCTCTGGAAACCAGAGGCTGAGCCAAGAGAGGAAGGGCTGCTCCGAGAGAGTTCTCCTCCCATGGTGGAAAGGGATCCATGCTGGGAAGGTGCCATGGAGGGAAATGCCAAGTGTACTCACAGACGGAACTGTCTTAGTGAATTAATATTTGTGTTAATATGAGAGTCTAGGCATGGGCTGGAGTGGGGTGTGTGTGACAGAGAGAGAGAGAGACAAGGACACAGCTGGGGGGGGTGGGGAGTAGTAATCAAAAAGTACCTTCAATTTCCACCTCTCACTGGCAAGAAGAGTTGAATAAATTGCCAAATCTGGCTAACCACAAACCTGGAGGAGGAGATGTATGGTTTTGTCCCCAGGGGGACATCTGGCAATGTCTAGAGACATTTTTGGTCATCTCATCTGGAAGAAGGGTGCCGTTGGCATTCTAATAAGGAGACATCAGGGACCTCACTCAACACCCCACAGAGCACAGGACAGCCCCCCCACACACACACACACAACAAAGGATCATCTAGCCCACTAGCAAGAGTGTCAAGGTTAAGAAAGCTTGAGCTATTAAAAACAAGAAGAAGAAGAGGAAGAAGAGGAAGAAGAAGAAGAAGAAGAAGAAGAAGAAGAAGAAGGAGGAGGAGGAGGAGGAGGAGGAGGAGGATGATAAGGAGAAGGAGAAGGAGAAGAAGGAAGAAGAAGAAGGAGAAGGAGAAGGAGAAGGAGAAGAAGGAAGAAGAAGAAGAAGAAGAAGAAGAAGAAGAAGAAGATGATGATTCCCGCTGAGGGCATAGGAAAAAAGGGAGAAGGGGGATCAGAAGGCAGGAAAACAAGGACAAGGTTTCTGAGAGGTCCTCTGGGAAGAAGTCAACTTTCAAAGGGGGTTAGAACCATATTGTGTGCAACTGTTAGTGATCTTCTTTGGTTCGACATTGTAGTGAAACATTTCTCTACATCACTAAATATTCTTTGAAAACATGACTTCTCATGGTTTAATAATATCCACACATATGTCTCTACTATAACTTTTTGACTATTTTTTGCAGTCAGAGTATTTCCATGTTATGGAAATGTCAGTAACAGAGCAAAGAACACTTGAACAAACACATCTTTGTGAAAATCAGATTGTTTCCTTAAATGTTGAAACACAAAAGTGTTACGTAAAAGGATGTACACATTTTATGTCTTTTTGATACATGTTGCCAAACTGGTTTCCAGAAAGATTCCTCAATATACACTTTCACCAGCAAGTGTATATTGCTGAGAGCACCCAGAGTGTATGTGCCACCCTTACGCTAAAGCCTCCGTTACTACCATGGAAATAGTTCTATCTGACCTCTCCCCCTTCTTTTTCCAAAGAATTTGTCTGTTTACAAACATTGGACCACTATGGATGTCTCGACCTTCCAAATTTCAATTCTCTCTTTTACAAAATTGTTGGAAGTCATCACAAGTTAAGAAAGCAACCATCTCCCTAGTCGTATCCTAGAAATGTGACTATTTTAATTCTATTTCAAATTGAAGTGACTCATCTAAAAAGAAAAAAGACAGACTGGTCGGCATCTAAAATACCACCCCCCACCTCTAGCTTCCAAAACGAGAAAAAGGTAAGATCTAGAGGAAGAACAAGATGGACAGTCTCAGAGTCAGAGGAAAGGTGAAGCTGCAAATCCAAATTCTTTATTCTTGGCCCAGTACTATTTTTGCTGGGTCCAGCTTCCAAGAGATAATTAAAAAGAAAGAGGGAAGGAAGGAAGGAAGGAAGGAAGGTAGGTAGGAAAAGACACATCAACATTTTTATAGGTAGGCCACTTGGGCTCAGAGGAATTCAACATCTTAATCTTGGTGACATATCTGGTAAGTGGCAAAGCCAGATTCCAGCCAATCTGACCTGACTTGGGTAACTGGTATGGTCATCTGTGAGACCTCTGATGCTCCAGAAAGCCAGTAGCTACCATCACTTATCCATGGAAATTCTCAGGGTTGTGGGGGCGGGAGATGTAATACTGTGTTAAATCTGCATGAATTAACTAGCAGAGTCTTTTTAGAACAGTAGTTTATGTGGACATACAATGATGCTATTGTTCTAGCAGAAGCAATCTACAACTCTATTGTCTTGCATGGCAGCCAATAGCCACGTGTGGTTCTGGAGCACTGGAAATGCAGCTGGTTTGATTTGAGATGCTCTAAGTGTAAACTATAAACTTGAAGACCTGGTGTGAAAACAAGAATGTAAAATATTGCATGAATAGCTTTTCCCATTGATTGCATGATTGGGTTACATGCAATATATTATTAGAATTAATTTCACCAGTTGCTTTTGCCATCTTTGCTCTACAGCCACTAGAAATTTAAATGTCTTTGTGGCTCACGTTCTGTTCCTCTGCAGTAGCCCTGGTTATACGTTACTCGCTAATTCTTGCTATGCTCTACTGGTCAGTGGAGAAGGCCCTTAAGGGAGGATGATTTGATTTTTTATCCTCCAATCCATAGATAACACCTAGAATCCTAGTTTGTGAATTCTGGAAGGAAGTTTTGGCAGAGACTTCTAATTGTTCTGTAATATCCATTCTCCTCTTCTCTCAGAGCAAGGGAATCCCGGGTTTTTTATTTGTTTTTGTTTTTGTTTTTTCACATACCAAATTTGCACATGCTTTTATTTTATTTTTTTTACATTTTTTCAAGTATTTTTACTTTGTTTTTTTATTTTTTTTAATTTATCTATTTTTTTTTTTATTATGTTCAGTTATAGCTGCCACTGTAGCAGGTAAGAATCGAAACTATTCCCCAGTCAACTCTGCAGCTGGACGACACCAGGTGACAGAGGTCCAGCCAACAGGATGTGAGTTGAAATGGTATATGCAGGCTCCAGCTTGGACATTCAATCGTTAGAGGTGGTATGCCCTTTGTTCTTTATTTTCCCTCTTTCTGGAAAAACAAAAGGCTCCTGGGTCCTTGAGGATTTCTTGAGTAAAGACACTTCGCATACACATGCATACACTTTGCAAGTACATATGAAATGCATACTCAAAGTCAGTGACTTTCCGTATTATTGCATCTTCAAAGGCAGAATACATGGGTTGGCAACCAAGGGTCTTGAGACCTTTATGTGAGGAAAAAGGAAACTTCTATCCTATTTAAATCACTGTTTCGTTCAACTGATTTAGTCTGAATACAGATCCTGAAGACCATTTTTCTTTAACACATCTATATCACAGGACAACTAGATAACAGAGAGGGTTAAAGGATCCAAATTCACACAGCAACTTAGTAGGAAAGCTGAGTCTTGAACCCACGGCTTCTAACTGTTTACCCTTCCATACCATGCATTGTACTCAGCTGGTTCATCCAATTACAGCCCATAAAAATGCATTCCAGAAGATACAGTATGTAAGTGAACTATTTGCTATTATATCCCGAGATAAAAATCTCCATTTGCTCATATAATTGCTGTTTTAAACTGCTTCCTTGACACCTCAATGATTTGTATGAAGTACCAGTAATGCCCTATCAGCTTACTTGAGCAAGAGGCAGCCATAAAATAATCTTATCACTTAACAATGGCATGTTGCTAGAGGCACCAAAACAATGGAATGTAATCTTCATATTGCTTGCTTCCTTCTTGCCCTTTAAAAATCCAGATAAAGTGGCTCGAATCATCATTTCCATGGAAAAGTGAAGGCTAAAATTTCTGTAGGATTTCCTGGGGAGGAAGGGGTAGGCAGGGGGAAGGAGATTGTATTCTGATGTCTCCAAGCCTGGGCTCCTGATTCTACAAGTTCTGCTTATTCTACATTGCTACAACCCAGACAAGAAATCCAAATTTTTCTTAATTTACACACACACACACACACACACACACACACACACGATGTCTTGTACAGAGCTGATAAGCATGATACACTTAGTTGAAGATTTGCCTAGGAGAGAGTGCCTGGGTGGCTCAGTCTGTTAATTGTCTGCTATCAGCTCAGGTCATGGTCCCAGGGTCTTGGGATTGAGTTCCCTATCAGGCTCCCTGCTCAGTGAGGAGCCTGCTTCTCCCTCTCCCTCTGCTGCTCCCCCTCCCCCTGCTTATGCGCTCTCTCTCTCTCTCTCTCTCAAGTAAATAAATACAAATCTTAAAAAAAAAAAAAAAAAAAGATTTACCTAGGAGATAAGCAAAGGGTGACTTACAAACATCTTCAGATCAAACACAAGACGTGTCCCTTGTGAAACTTTCTTAGGTCCCCCACGCCCCAAGGGAATTCCCTTGGGATGCTTTTTCCCAGGGTCACCACTGGGCCAGAGAGGCACCCCTTCCATGTGTCCCAAACCAAGGGAGCATGAGTTGGAGAACAGAGCCCTGGTTCATCACAGCCCCAACTTGCCCCCTCAGCCAGCCAGCATCAACAATGGCACCCCGCAGAACCTGCAGCCAACGGCTCTTGCTCCATAGTCCTCAGCTACAGACCGTCTCTCCAGCCCTTCCTCCCGCACTCCTTTTAATACCCAACCTCTCCTCTTCCTCACTGATACAGCAATGGAGACAGCCCTCTAAACTCCTCTTAAATTCCCAGTCTGCACAGCTTAGCCTTGCTTGGTTGGTTTTTTGTTTTGTTTTGTTTTGTTTTGTTTTGTTTTTTTGCTTGAGCTCCTACCAAGCACTGTAGATGCAGTCTGCCCCTGGGAAGGAAGCCTGATCTTGGGTGAGGCAGCTTTCTCTTGTGGGGGGAATCACAGGCAATGGCTGACAGCTGAGTTCTGTCACCTAGCAGGATCCCTCACTTGGGAGGAAATAGTCCTTCCTTCCTGGCAGATCTGGATGGCAGTGTATCATGGCATTCATTAGACTTTGGTGCTCATGCTGCTCCGATCCAATTCTTCAAGTAGGTTCTGAGGACCACAGGATTCTAAAAGGTTATGGGAAAACTACAGTCCCCACTTACCACCTTTTGTCTGGGAGTTGAAGTGATACTCATCATTCCCTGCTCTTCCACGCATTTTAGATGCCCCTCACAGCTCAGACATCTACTACTCTTGGTGGCTTAGCTAATGGCATGATACATTTGTTCTGGAAGGGTCTGAGGCCATGGCCACCATGCCCTTCTTACTGGGACTACTGCATTTGCCCACTTACTATCTAGATGGGCAGAGGAACATGAAGGGAATGCCAAAGTGGACCATGTGGAGACCAACATTCCTTCTCACCCCCGTTGAACAAGTCCTTCTCCTGTAATGAGAAATAATTATCCCCATCATGGTGACTCCTCTGCTTGCCTGATGGTCCCTTGGCACAAGGAAGCTGAAGTGCTGTAGGATAGTCTAATGGGTCTCTCCCTTAAACACTCAGAATTCAGTTTTGCCATTTTGTGTGTCTAAATTCTCCAGGCAAGGACACTCCCATGACTACCCCTTGGGTAACTATTCCATATAGTCTCCCTCTGAAGACACAGGAACATATAAAGCTCACTGGGTTAGAGTATGAATTTAGTAGGATTTTGCTTTCACTCATTGAGAATTTTTATAGAAATGTAATGAACTTCACAAATAAAAATATATTTTATATTTACCCTTCACAGAGCTTTTCACTCCTTTCCGTGAATCCAAATTTCCATTTGTTATCATTTTCCTTCAATCTGAAGAACTTATTTTTTTAACATTTCTTATAATCTAGACCTACCACTTTTGAAAGATATTCTTGTCACATAGAGAAGTATAGGTTTACTTTGTTTTCTTCCAGCACTTTCCATTCTTCTGGCATGCATAGTTGCAGATGAGAAATTGGATTTATATATTTGTTCCGCTATCCATATTTCTTGGCAGTTTTTAAGATTTTTCTCTGTATCACTTGTTTTTAGAAATTTAATTGCTATGTTTCTTTGTGTGATTTTCTTTTTGTTTTTCCAGCTTAAGATGTGTTGACCATCTTAGATTTCTGGCTTTACATTTTTATTAACTTTATAAAATTCCCAGCCATTATTCTTCTAATGTTTATCAATACATAGAAATTTAATATATGACAATTGTGTTTTTCAAATCCATGGTAAATCAATCTCTCTCTCTCTCTCTATATATATATATATAGATAGATAGATATACATATATATACATATATTCTATGAAGTAAATGGTTTAGAACACTGGGTGACCTTTTGTGCTCCCTCAACCCCACATGACTCACAGCAAAGGAGTTGCTTTTATATTAACAACCTCATGTAAAGAACAGGCACAGAAAAATTTTTAGTGAAAGTAAAAGGATCAGTCTAGAAACTGAGTATAAAATATTGAAGTTATTGCCTTAGCAAAACTTCTGTGTATTCGTACAAAAATTACTGGCCCTGTTAAAAATTAACTATTGGCCAACTGGGTAGGCACCCCCCAGCCATCCCCCAAAGCAGATAAGCCATCTATAATCATGACTTTTATGGAGCCAGGCTCAAAATATTTTTTTGACCAGCTGCTCTTTGAAAGAAAAATTATGAAGACCATGTGTCATTTTAATGTCCCCTTATATTCGGCTCAGTGGCAACAAATAACTCGGAAATATAGAAATATATTTCTCTTCCATGCTTATGTGAACAGAGCATTTCAAGGTTCCTACAGAGGCTTGAATATCATCAGATACCCAGACTCCATCCTTTTTACTGCTCTGCTATTTTCAACATCAAGCTCTTGGCCTGTGATCTAAGATCCAAACCTTTTACCAGATATCTTTTTTATCTTAGTCATCCAGAAGGACAAATGGGAAGGAGAAAATCATTTCTCTCTCTTCAGGAATATTTCCTGAAAAAAATGTCAACACCAATTCCACGTATGTTCCATCAGTAAGAATTGAATAATGTCGCCACATCCCAGCTTACAAGGAGGTCTGGGGATGGAGGTTTTGTCCTGGGCTACAGTTTCTGGTAACTTTCATGTACTGTGTTTTTGAGGGAGAAGGGGAGGATGGAGCTTAGGAGACACGTAGCCTTTCTGCTTTCCATTCTTTCCTTCAACAAAATAGTGTAGCCACGTATATATAAGGCGCTAGCGACAGATTCTAAGATGTGGGATGAGCAAGAATGCTATCCAAGCACGTCCCTCCCACGTGAATCGTACAGTCGAGTGAATGTATGCAAGTTGAGTAACTAAGAACGTGTGTCTTCTATGCCCTTCCTACAGCGTATTTTCTGTCACTTCTGTGAGTACTGATATGCTGTTGGTCTAATCCCTACAAGTCCCCCATATCATTAAGCTCCACAAGAACTCAGCATCACACTATGAGAGAGTCTTTCTAATTAAAATACACTTCAGCGATCATTCATCTTTTGTAGTTAAGAAAACTGAGGTCCAGAAAGGAAGGGACTTACCCAACGTCCCTCCTCCAATCTCTTTGTTGGCAAGAACTCAGATGGCTATCTGAAGTCACTATGGCTTCTGTCAAGACTGAAATTCAAGAAGTAAAAGCTGAGCTTCCCTCAGGATTCCCCTGCTGTGCATGAGTCATAGGGAAAAACCCCTGGGGACAATCACCAACTAACTAAGGCTGCAGCTATGAAAATGTAGCTGGCTAGGCATTTGAACTCCATTCTTAAGTGGGAACTGATGCCGCCTAAACTACTGAAGGACCTTTTGATCCAGCTTCTGTGCCTGGAAAGAAATCATGCTGGAGAAAAGGAGATCGTTCTGGACTTAAGCACCCCACACTCACCAGCTGTGTATCCTTGAGAACACTGCTTAACCTCACTGAGTTAGACTGCTATCTCTAACTTGTGGATGGTTATCCCTAAACCACCGTACTAAAGGGATCCTCTGAAATCCCATAGATAATACACCTGGAGCTCCCCAGCTGGTACCCAATTAATGTTATTTTCATTCACTTACACTTATGTATCATCGCTTCCAAGGAGAACTTCCTCTACCAAAATTAATCTGGCTAATTTCACCACTTCAAATCCTTCCATGGCTCCTAGTCACTTCCAGAAGAAAGTGAAAACCACTTGGTATGATTTTCAAGCTCTCCTTCTTAAAAAAAAAAAAAAAAAAAAAAAAAAAAAAGGCGGCGTTTGGGGGGGAGCTTTGGCAAAATCAAAGATGGACCTAGAACATAAGTCCACTGACTCCTGTCCCAAGAATCTCTGAGCAAATAGCTATAACAGTTATTTACAAGTAGTTATTGAACAAATAATTATAGTAAAATGAAGGAATTTCCACAAGAGAGATTTATATACAACAGAGGGTTAAGAGGAGGCTTATCATGATGCTTATGTCTTCTCCGCCATTCTCTCCAGGGAGCAGAATGCATCCTAAAAGATTAACGGGCATCGTTGCTCGGTGGCAGAGTTGTAGGTGGTTTTTAATAATTTGTTATCAGGTTGAATATTTTCCAACAGCAAAACATTTTTCGCCTGTGTACTAAAGGTAAAGTGATAATGATAGTGGTATGTTGTGCCTAACTGAAGTTTAGGCAGGGGAAGGGAGTGATGAAGGGGAAGTTGGTGAGCGAAGTCAGACACCAGGAGGCTGAATGATGAGGTGACCCCAGTGACCCTCTGGAATCATAAACACGTATATGTCACACAGAGGATCACCCGCAGTTTATTTCATCTCACGTCTCAAGGTCATTTGTCTGTTTCTGAGACGCTATGACTCTGCCTTGAGGCAGGGTTCACAGTGAAAAGGCAATCCCCAGCTAACAGGTGGATTCATTAAGTCGCTAACGAGACATTAATATCTAAAATCTATTAAAAGAGCATGCAAATCAACAAGAAACAGCTGCCCCAAGAGAAATATGGCAACAGGATGTGAACAGTTGATTTCAGAAGGGGAAGCCTCAAAAGTTCAGAAACAGATAAAAAAAAAAAAAAGAGTGTTCAAAGTCATCAGCAATGCAAGAAACACAAATGACATTTGGCACCCAAGAAAAATGATACACATTTCACACTAGGAACGACGATAAAACTGTGTTTTATAAACGTTGCTGGCAAAAGAGGTGGAGAAATTGGAATCCTCTACACTGTTGGTGGGACTACAAGACAGTGCAGCTGTTACGGAAAACAGTACACAAGTTCCTCAAAACACTGAAAACAGAATGACGGTCTGATCCAGCAATTCCACTTCTGGGCGTATATCCGAAAGAACTGAAATCAGGATTTCAAAGCAATCTCTGCCCTCCTGTGTTCACAGCTGCAATATTCACAATAGCAATAGCTAAGAGACGGGAAACATCCGAATGTCCGTCGATGGATGAATGGATAAAAAAAAAAGTGGCATGAGTGCGCGTGCGTGTGTGTGTATGTGTGTGTGCATGAGTGTGTGTCTACACTCAATGGAATATTATTCAGCCTTAAAAAGAAAGAAAACCTGCTATATGCAATAACATGGATTAATTTGAAGGACATTACGCTAAGGGAAATAAACCCGTCACAGGAGGATAAATACTGCATGATTCTATGT
The DNA here is from genome assembly GCF_011764305.1 of Mustela putorius furo. Taxonomy (NCBI): domain Eukaryota; kingdom Metazoa; phylum Chordata; class Mammalia; order Carnivora; family Mustelidae; genus Mustela; species Mustela putorius. Next base: position 456,578 of record NW_025422439.1, on the reverse strand, counting down.
ATATGAGATACCTACAACAGTCTAACTCATACTGAGACAGAGAATAGGATGATGGTTGCCAGAGGTTGGAAGGAGGGGAAATGGGGGATCAAGTTTCAGTTATGCAAGATGAGTAAATCCTAGAGTTCTGTAACACACAGTGCCTATGGTTAACAACACATATTGTGCACTTAGAGAATAGGTCTCATTTCATTGTAAGTGTTCTTATAAAATAATAGTAAGAATAATCCAAAGAGGCATAAGAAAACTTTTGGAGTGAGGAAAAAGGGAAGAAAGGAAGGAAAGAAAAGAAAATAAACTAGATTAACAGGAATGTGAAAATACTAATGTCCCAGTGATCTTGGAGGGCAAAGTATTAATATTCACCCCATTACATATAAATATACCCAGCAATCTCTCTCTCCAGGGTATAAAGCACAAGAAATTCTCACACGGGTTCATCAGAGAACATGCCTAGGGATATTTATTGCTGGGTTTTGGGGGTTTTCTTGGGTGGGGGGAGGAGAGCAAGAAGGAGGAGGGACTGGAAAATAATGTTGATGTCCTTCCCTGGGACGACGGGTAGGTAAAAGTAGGTAACTACATGCCATAAAATACCACAAAGTATCAGGCAGACGTTCAAAGGAATGGCTTAGATTATTGTCATAGCAACATAGACAGATCTTAAAAACATTGCCCTTAACTAACTGGAATTAACATTTTAAAAAACAAATAAAATAAAATAAAAATGTTGCCCTTGATGGGGATTAAAAAAAAAAAAGGGAAAACCAGAATGGATACACTTATGGAGATTCAAAATATGCACATACATTTTGAGAGAACACATAGGAAGAAAAAGAGGGTCATAAACTTTAATAGCATCTCTTTGGTGTCCCTCCTCCCACACTCCCGGTGTGTCTATACTTTCCACGCCAACAATACCGAATGCTTGTAGTTCCACCAACTCAGCATGCTATTTCACTATTGGCTTAGCCTTTGTACATGCTGTTCCTCCCCCCACCCGTCCCCCTAGTTCACTGGGGGATGGGCACACTGAATCACACTACTGAATCATTAGCACTCCGAGCTTGCTACTTGCTGCGGGGGGTTGGGGGGGGCTGCTCAGAAAACAGTGCTCACTTGACCTCAGTTTGGGCACCGTCATCAGGCCTACCATGCATCCCAAACCACCTGCATGCCTTCCCAGGCTTTTTGTATAATAGCTCTCTTTGTTGAGACCTTCTAAAGCCCAAGACCAGATGGCTGTCTGGAAGGCACACAACTGAGGGCCATGATTCTGGGATCTCAGTGTGGGAAGAGGACTGGAGGTATAAAAGTTCCATATGTTGACTTTCATTTCATCCCCCACCCATTTTCTATGAGGTACCCCCTTCTTCCAACTGCACCTGGTACCAACTTGTCCAGAGTCCCCTGATTGGCTTCCTTCAAAAGTAAACCTCCCACTACGCACCAGGCTCTAGGAGCACATGTTGGCTGATGTGATGGGTGGGTGATCTACAGGTCCCTTTGCTTTTACAGATTTTCAGCCACTTTGCCTGTTGTAAGGCTCAACTTCATACTGTTTAGAAGTTTCAGAATCCAGAATCTTTGGGGGGCTTTAGAGTGTGAATCTCTTTGGTCTTCTGCATTTGCCTGCTTACGAATCAGACTTCTTGGGTCTGCTAAAATCAACTGGGACCAGTTGTCCACCAGCTTTTCAGCTTCCAGTCTTCTTACCATTCCCTCTTCCCTTCTTTTGTCTTTGAGAGTTGACGCTATACATTATGCTAAAAGCCCAGTCACTGTCATTTTATTGGTGTTTCAGGTGAGAACACGGATAAATGAGAATGTTCAATCTATCACCATCAACCAAAAGCTGCCCATTTTTACATAACTTAAATAGTTATTAAAAAAAAAAAGTCTTGCTTAGTTTGAGATGAAATGGGAAAATTGCTAAGATTCACTTCCCATTCTTATCTAGATACAATAGATCTTAAGATGTTAGAGAAAACCTTGATCTCCCCCTTTGACTCCTCTCTTCTCCAAGATAAAGACAAGGACCCCCCCCCCACCACCAGTATTCATGAAATTATTCGTGAGCAATGGAAACTATATCCAGCAAACACACACAAAAAAGGTTGAGGGTGCACGGGAAGAGAGAATTCAGAGATGGCTCCGTTGCCTGTTCCTCGGTGAGTGGTTTTCAACATATGCTCCCAGGCCAGAAGCATCAGGAGACCTTGGAACTTTCCAAAAAGCAAATTCTGAAGCCCCACCCTAGATCTACTAGATCAGAAACTCTGGGAAGAGGACCCAACAGTGCCTGTTTTAACGAGGAGATTCTGAGACACACTCAAGTTTGGGGAAAACCGCCCTAGAACCAGGTATGGATGAGGAGACAGAGGGATGAAGAACAAATCTGGCCACCGTGTTGCAGTCCACCATATTACCTGAGAAAGAATAATTGTAAACTGAAGACCTGCTCAATTGGTCTCACACTTTAAACTCCCAGTAAATTAATAGTACTCTGATGGAAGAGACAGCTCACCTCAAATCAGTCTGTGTTAAAAATGGCCCCCTCCCCCCATTCGTGCTTTACTCTCATGGTTTTACTAGCTGGAGCAACCTCCTGTACATGAGCATCTATCCCAAGGCAGTTTACCCAGATCTTTGTCATCCTCCCATTGGGTATCCTTGGGGCTGCTCATAATTACAGGCTGGAAATGAGCTTTGTGCTGAAGGTGTGGCTGGTAGCCTTCCAAAGAGCTTTGCTCCAGGAGCAGAAGCTGAGGTTTTTCACCAAAAGGTCACATACAATGAAGACAGAGAATTTCTCACCTCTGGTTTGACTTCGTTCCAGCCTTAGAAAATACAGAGGGGGATGGAGCCCCAGGGCGGGGTGGGGAGGGGGATGTGACGTTGATATCTGTGTTGCCATGATTCAGAAAAGTTTCTGAGACATTGCAGGAGAATAAATGAAAAGTCATAAATAAAATATAACCTGTTTCTCTCCCCCATCCCCCACCAAAAGGCACTACTTCTTACCCTTAAACCAACTTGTTCCAATTGCTGCTAAGATTCTACTGTTCCAAAGATCCAGTTACTGAAATGAGAATAATGGCCTCACTACTGTGCCCAGCAGTGTGCAAACCTTTACGTATATTATGTCTATTCACTTAAAAGATACAACCTTCCTGAGTTTTAACCTCCTTTTAAATACAAAGAAGCTAGGGCTCAGAAAGACCAAACCATTGACCAATGCCACACAGCTAGTAAGTCAGAATTCACCATATCTAGCCTGCAATATCTATGATCTTAACCAGCTGCCACAAGGGCTCCATGACCACACAGAGCTAGGTTTCTAATAAGCCAGCTCCCAGTTCAGACAGGACTGGGTCACTCCAAGAGCTATTCTGAATTTCAGGGTGCCCAGAACACACTCCTAATCTCCCACCCAACAATCTTGCCTACCTAACACATTATTGCATGTCCTTTGAGAACCCCACACAGGGTCACCTCCTCTGTGAAGTCTTTCCCACTGCACCCCAACTCTGAAGCAGTCACTTATTTTATTCTCTATTATTTGGTTACCTGTCTGCCTCTTCCATGAAACGCTGAGCTCTCAGAAGGCAGGACTGACCTCATGGCTTGCCTTGCTAGCACCTAGGACAGGGCTAAACACGTGGGATACAGTTAGTACTTGTTTGTTACTTCAAAAAAGAATGAATGGATGGGTGGGTGGTGGGTAGGTTTCAAAGGAAAGTGACAGCAGCAGATACATGACTCTAGTATCAATAGCTCCAGAGTTAATTAGGGCAAAACCAAAGCCATTTATCTGCAAACACAGGTGCCTAAGCCCAGGGAATCTTGCCCTTGCTGCATCATTTTCGCCTCTGCCATTTCTGCCTGTTGTCTCTCTCCCCCTTCTCTTTCTTCTCCTTCTCTCCCCCAACCTCACTTTCTTTGTGTCCCTCTTCCCTTTAAATGCCTGCAATACAGAACGGAAACCATACATGTAATATTTTCATTTGTTGTAATATATGATTCAGATATAAATAATGTTCCCCATTCTTAATTTCAAAATCCAGTGGATGGAACATTTTTGTAATGTCTAAAAATAAGATCCAAAACACAAACACCCACAACTCCCTCCCTCGAATTAAGAGCATACACTAAATTGATTATTTCTTCCTTCCTTTGTTTTTTTTTTTTTGGTGAGTCAGTGACTATCAATAGAAAAAAAAGCATCCAACGCTGTTCAATAGCAGAGATTTACATGATTTCAGTACCTAGGAATTAACAGCAATGTGTTAATCATATACATATGATAATTAATCATAGACATAATATATAAATCATTACTTACACATTTATATGTATAATGTATCATAATATATCATTGATACAGGTATATTCTTATATAATATATATTCTCCCCCTTCTTACTTCCATTTATAAGGAGACAACCGAGACTCAGAGAGGTTAAGTGACTGTTGAAATATTAACCAGTAAGGGAGAGGAGGGGGTGGGATCCAACTCAAAGCCCATGCTTTCTCACTGGATTAAACATTCTCTCAATGCAAAGAGACCTTACTGTTAAAGAAAAGGAAGAGGAAATGCCCCCCAGCTAAAAACAAAAACCTAGAATTAAGGAACACTATATTCAAGGCAAACAGCAAATCCTGGGCCACGGTTTTGTAAGAACAGGTGTAGCGCTTGCTTGCTGACATTTCCTATGATTCAGCTCTGCCGTCTTACTCGGCTCTTTGCGAAATTAAACCACATTTCAGAAAAGGAAACAATATCGGACTGATAATAATTTCTGTTTAAAATCTGATCATTTAAAACAAAGGTGAAAACCAATGGAATGACATAGATTTTTATCTCACCTTCCAGTCACAGAAACGTTGAGTGTGAAAAACTTTGAATTCCAAATTCCAGAAACAATACTTTCTTTGCTGCCTGTGGAGGTTTCTCATGCTGTTTCACAACCTACATGCCCCACACTCCCACTCCCATGGTGTCTGCTTCCTCTTCCTCCCTCAGCCCATGCGGTGAACCCGAAGGCATGCTACGGGAGGGGCTCCACGGAGAGGAGCCCAGGACTCCTTCCCGGCCTGGGGCACTCCTGAAAATCTCCAGAGCCTTCCTTCCCGTGATTCTCTCAGGCTGCTCTGTCCTGACCACGCAAGGAGGAAACCAGGCAGGATGTTAGTTAGACCTGCCTGGGTTCTGAGAATTGCTACTTGACCATTGTTTTTCTCTGGTTTGAACCGGAGCAGCAGGAAGGGTAGAAAGTGTTAGAGAAGAAAGTGTTCTCGGGGAAGCCATCAGAGTGAAAGCAGGTGGGGTCTGTGGGAGACCTCAGCTCTGGCCAAGACTAGACTGACTGAAGCTGCCTGGCCTCCCTCTCCACCAGACGATGGGGAGCTTCGCAGTATTGGCGTTCTTCCCTCACACCCCATTAGTGTCCAATTGCATTTTGCACCTTCATTCTCAAGAACTCACATATCCCATTAAATGTGAGTCTTGCCCAAAGCCAAAACTAAGCTTGTAATCTCCTGCTTCTTGAGAAAGTTTTAGAGTGAGTACAGTCTGTGGTTGAAGATGGACTATAGGCTTACATCTGACTTCAAATTCTGGGTCTATCACCATCCATGTGCCTTTGTGCAAACTAGTCTTCCTTCATGGCTCCCTCTCCTTTGAGTTCTCTGTGAGAACGACTCCCTGATCGACGTCTTCATTTTCTACTTACATAGCCAACTGCCCGCAAAAGACACCCACTTGGAGTTTCCTTCATGCCTCAAATATGAACAGACAAAACCATTATCTACTCTCTCCCTGCCCGCAATACCCTTTATACTATTTTTTTCTTTCTCTTGGCCCATGGAAGCCCCAGTGATGTTGAATCAGAACACGAACCCTGAGATTTCTTCCCCCAGAGCTCGGCCATGCACTCCTTCCTTCCTCACGGGTTCTCATCAGTTCATGGCATTTTGTTCCCCTGCCTGTATACTCCTTTCAAATGAGCCCTTAAACCACAGCCAGAAAAATCACACTGACCGAATACCCGTCTGCCACCACTGAAAAACCGTCAATGGCCTTCCAACCAAGAAAACAGGACACAGTCCTTGGACTGGAGCTCAAGACCCTTCATAATCTGGGCTCAGCTTCTTCTTCCAGCATCATCTCCCAGAGCTCCCCCACCTAAGGCATCCGTTCCCATAAGATCACTCACTCAATATGCATGCATTTACTCCATTCACTAAGTATCTGCAGAATGCCCACTTTGAGCCAAGCGTTAGGAACACAGTGGGTGAGTTAGCTGACATGGACCCTTTGTAGTGGAGCAGACAGACAAATGACAAATTGTGAACTCCTGGTTCAACTCGATATACTGATCACGGCATTTACATGCTTTCCTTCCCTCTATGAAATGGGGGGAAAAAGTGTAGGATATAAGTGGACAGCAAATTATAATGAAATTTTGGAAGACGGCTATAGACAGATGAGCAATGATCAAGTTAGCAGAATGGAGAAAACTTCAACATAAAGGCCTAGAGACATGTATGCTGACCAAAGTGCATCATGCACTTTGCTGAAGACCTGGAAGGTGAGGCTCTCAGAGACCTGATGCCCCCACAGAAACAAGGGGTAAGATGTGAGGCTGCCTATCTGGACACAGGAAGAGTAAAACCCTTAGATTGTCCCCTTGGTCCCACAGAGCCTGATGGCCACCATGCAGGCAGAAAGAAGGGTGTTAGTGTCTGGAGAAATTGTCATAAGAAGCTCCAGACTCACACACATCAAGTCCAGAGCAGAACAAAGATGAGGCAGGAGCTGAAAATGATCATGTCGAGGGGCATCACCATGACATTTCAGGACTGCCCTGATAAAAAGATGATTGTAAAAGTTTGTAGATGTGGGGCTGGGAGAGAGAAGAAGATCACATGCCCACATATACAAAGAAACACAATTGCAATCAGGCACTATCAGAAATTCTAGAAGATGGAAAATAACTGGAGAAAGCCTCCTAAGTTCTGGGGAAACTTTTTAAAATCTCAAACCCATGACTTCACAACACTACCAACAAACAGGGTGTGCATATAGACATTTTCAGACATAGGAAGACTCGGAAAATTTACCTCTCATACACACCCTCTTTTTCGAGAAGTTACTTGAGAATGTCCTCCAGTGGAGCAAAGGAATAAAGCCAGAAAGAGGAAGATGCAGAAACCCAAGACATACGTGGTCTGAAAGAGGAAAGCCGTGAAGGGGAATTCCAGGATGTTAGCAGACAGGACACAAACGAGGAAAGGCAGTGGAGTGGAGGAGCATCTCCACTCTGAATGGAGGCCTGCAGGACAGGAGACACAGGAGAATAAAAATAGTACGCATTAGTATCTGACATATTTTATCATTGAGAACTGGGGTCTGCAAACTCCCACCCGTGGACCAAATCCTGCTTGTCGCTTGTTTTCCTCCCTAAGATATAATTGGAACATGGCTATACCCATTCATTTAAGTCCTATCAGGGGCCACATACTGTCCTTGACCGAGTTCCCTCTGCAACAGCTGAGCTGAGCGATTGCAACAGACTGTCCAGACTGAAAAGTATACAATTTTTACTGTGTGACCCTTTATAGAAAGATTCCATCAATCCCAGTTTAAAAGGGGGGAAAAAATTACTGACTTGATAGACTGGGTTAAAAAAAAAAAAAAAGATAAGAGTAGGTATAGAGAGTGTCTGGGTGGCTCAGTTAGTTAAGCGACTGTCTTCAGTTCAGGTCATGATCCTGGTGTCCCAGGATCAAGTCCCTCCTCCGACTCTCCCCAGAAGGGAGTCTGCTTCTCCGTCTGACTCACCCCTCTCTTACACTCTCTCTCTCATTCTGTCTCTCAAATAAATAAGTAAATAAAATCTTTTTTTTTATATAAAAAGAGTAGGTATAGAGAGAAAAAAGCCCACAAAAATTGGGGGTAAAGAGGCCATTGTAAACTCAGGATATCAAAGTTGTATGAGAAAAGAAATGATCTTAGAAAAGAAATGATCCTAGGATGGTACTTGAGTTCTGCAGTGAGTAGTATCTGCATGATCATAAAAACATGCACACTGATTCTGATTCATCAAAAATTATGACATAAATATTAAGGAAAAAGAAGAGGAGAAATGAGATGTACAAAAGGCCTAAACTGTCATCTCCTATAGCAGGAAGTCAACAGAACACTGACATTATAAATCAAGAGTTTAACAGTGTAAGCATCTTTGCTGGAAATACAGAGGCTTATGCCATAAGAAATAATGAAAGAGTTAAAAGTAATTTGTCTGGTGAGAAGGACCATATGTGGTAGGGATTGGTAAGCAGGGCACTACTGTTTTCAGCATAAATCTTCCAAAAGCTTTTTTTTTTTAACTGTGTATACATATTATTGGATGAAGTAACAATTTTTCAAAAATACACGATCTCAAAAATTATAAAAGACAGTAGGTTGAAAGCTATTCAGCTAGCCAGTTTAGGTGAAAAGGACTTCCCAGACAGACAGATTAGCATGTGCAAAGGGCCAGGGGTAACATCAAGTATAATGATTTAGAGGACTGGAAATGGATGGGACCGGCTGACGAGAAGAGAGTGGATATGGAAAGGTTAAGAACCAAACTAGCAAACACAGCAAGAAAGAGACCACAATGTCACCATGAAGAGTCTCAAAGGCATTGCTCAATCGCTGGCTAATAATATCATCAATGGACTCACAAGACTGTGATCAATATTTGGAGCACATTTTTCCTTTCATAAAGAAGTATTTTGCTTAAGAAACAGACTCAAATTCGTGACCTGACAAAAGGAGTTACTGGACAATCAGAAAGTCAATTGGTATTGTTGAGCCAGATGGTATCTGTTTCCTTCAAGGCCCTATGTCAAATTCTTCTAAAAGCATCAAGGGGACCTCCCAATGTCCCTGCCATCATTGGAAGTGAGCTGCCTTTCCCAAGGAAACTCTTGCTCCCACACCTGCGTACTCCATCCCCTTAATCTTTGTTAGCATTCTGGAGGCAGAATTCCCTTCAGTCTCTTCTTGAGCTCTCACTTGCCACTCTTCCATCAAATCCAAAATCTTGGTCTTTGCCATCACTTGACTACCTAAGTGCCCTGTTCTCCACATTCCTTTATCAGTCTGTTCCAGATGTCTCAAAACAAACTTGAATCTTTCAAGAAAGGACCCCAGAGATGCTCTCTCCCTATCTTCATGAGGAAAATGGACCCCAGGGAAAGAAAGGATTTTCCCCAATGTCAGGCAGCAAATTGAGCACAGAACCAGGATCACAATGCAGATTGCATCACTTTTGGTTTGTGAGGGCCTCCCTTCAAGATTTCAGGAAAGACAGTATGGAGGTTCCTCAAGAAGTTAAAAATAGAGCTACTCTATGACCCAGCAACTGCACTACTAGGTATCTGTCCAAAGGACACAAGCACAGTGATCCAAAGGGGCACATGCACCCCGATGTCTACAGCAGCAATGTCCATGATAGCCAAACCATGGAGAATGTCCAGATGTTCATTGACAGACGAATGGATAAAGAAGATGTGGTATATATAATACAATGGGATATTACGCAATGGCAAGACTGAGATCTTGCCATTTGCAATGATGTAGATGGAACTCGAGTGTATTATGTTAAGCAAAATAAGCCAGTCAGAAAAAGACAAATACCATAGGATTTCACTCATATGTGGAATTTAAGAAACAAAACCAATGAACATAGGGGAAGGGAGAGAAAAATAAAATAAGATCAAAACAGAGAGGGAGACAAACCATAAGAGACCCTTAATTCTAGGGAACAAACTGAGGGCTGCTGCAGGGGAGCGGAGTAGAGGGATGGGATAGATGGGGGATGGGCAGGAAGGAGGGCCCGTGATGGAATCAGCACTGGGAGTGATATGCAACTGACGAATCATTAAATCCCACCTCTGAAACTAATAATACACTATATGTTCATTAATTTGAATTTAAATTTTTTTAAAAAGAAAAGGAAAGACTTCAGGGAAAAGTGCTCCTACACACCAGTAGGCAAGAACCTGAGATTGGGAAATTCTCAAAGGTGAGTTTTCTCTTTCTCCCCCTCTATAAGAGAGAATTTTTCCTCTATTAAAGAAATAGCAATTAATATCTGGGGAAATGTGTTCAGGTTATATTTTACAATTCATGCACTTGGGTTAAGGTGTACCCAGATGTAATTATTTTTGTGAAATAGCAGTTAAGACTGAATATTAACTCCTACTGCCTTTAGAAGTAGCAGAAAGACTCTGTGTTATTGTAGCTGGCATTTTCTTGTAGGAATTCCTAAGAATCAATTACAAATTATTTTTATTGTGCTGGGATGAGGCAGCACTGACTCAATAATGTGTTCTAAACATTAATTTAGCCAATGGTTCTGAGTCACTTTGGTTTCAAAGCTTTTCAGCCCTTTAGAAATCGAGGACTCCAAAATTTGTGATTGTACATATTTACCAATAAGTATCATTTGAAACAAAAACTGAGAAATTTGACTTATGTATTCATTCAAAAATATCAATAAGTTACATGTTGACATAAATAACATTTTTTGTTTAAAAAAACACTATATTTTCAAAAAACAGAAGAGTGGCATTGGCTTTGCTTTTTTGCAAATCTCTTTCATGCCTGGCTTAGTAACAAACAGCTAGAAAATTACATCTGCTTCTTCATTCAGTCTTTGGCAGATACCCCACATCATGCGGCCCCTGGAAAACTCCACTTACACTCACAAGTGAATGAGCTTGAAAAAGGCCAAAAACATATTTGTATTGTCACAAAAATAGCTTTGACCTCATTTCACAGGCACCCTAAAAAAGTGCTGGGGATCCTCAGGGGGTCCCTGGACCACATTTTAAGAAATGCTGGTGTAATTAAAATAAAAAAGACAAAATGTACTTATTTATTCAAACATTTGTGTTTTCACATGATGGGTTTCACTACGTCTTCCCAACCAAACAGGGAGGAGAAAGGTTTCTATTCCACTACACAGAAGAACGTGTTTGTTAGTAAAGACATCGGTGAACTTGTATTTTAAACATTCGGATGCAAAAGCCACGATTCAGGGTCTGTGGGACCCTTTGGGTGGACAGCCAGTGGCCACAGTGATGTCATTCAAAGGTGATGGGCTCACCTTAGTAAGTAGCTCTTGAATAGTCATTGAGGGCAATTTGTTTGGACCCATCATTCACTCATTCACTCATTTAATTCACTCGTCCCAATTCTATGTTATCTGTGCAACTTGTACATTCTTATTTCAGGAAGCAGGGTATCATATTTGGTGCCTCCTATCTTCTCATTGATGCCACTTTTGAGGGGAAGGCAATATGCCCTTTGCTGAGTACGGGAGTTGAGAGCAAAGAGGACCATGGTAAGAAGTGATATGTTCGCTCTCAGGACTGAAGTTGTGCACTGAAATGGAACTGGTTTCCAGTCCCTGTCACACTTACTGCGACTTGGGCAAGTAAGTCACAAGACTCTGTGAGCCTCGGTATCTCTATTGATAAAATGGGGATGACAGTTCCCAGAGTGGCTAGGAAATTCCCATGGAGTGATGTGTGGAAAGTACCTACCGCTGTTCCTGATGCCGAAGGAGGGCTCCACAAATGCCAGCCATGATGCTGTGGATCATAGGAAAGGGGTTGGAGCAACACCCCAATGTGGGCACAGCCGGCTGACTCAGGACCCAAAGAGGGCATTGATGCGAAGCCACAGCCTCCCTTCCCTTCCATGTTGGAGCTATAAGAGCCATTTAACAGATGCTCAGTTACGATGGGCTCCTGCTCCCTCCAGCATTTTCCTGAATGCAAAGCTCTCCAGGTGTTCCAGAGAATCCATCAACAAAAAAGTCTCCCTTGACACAGTCTAGAAAAGTCTTTCTTGACACTCCTACTCCAGTCTCCTGAGCGATCTGCTTGATATCAGTCAATCCATTTACCCAGAAAGTCTGCACAAGGGCCCCTTTTCCCAGAAAGCACCCCCCCCCCAACATGGTTCAGGTTTGGTTTCTCTTCCCCACTACCATTTTTCTTCTGTAACTCTAATTTCACACCTTTGTTAATTAAAATGACCAATCTTTTTTGCCTACAAAGAGCGTGCTGATAATTCAACGAGTTTCTCTGCATAATTCTTACACATTACTCTGAAGGTGAAAAGCCGTACTGAGTGAGACTCCGTGATTTGCCCCAGTTCCCACAGGTCACAGAGCAGATGGCAAGTCCTCCTCACCTCCCCCACCCATCAGCAAACTGACAATCAGCACACTGCAATTCGCTTTGATTCTCAAGATTTCTGTCTTAGTTCATTGAAGCCTCCTGGCTTTCTCTGGCATATTGAGAATTAGCACGGAAAGGCAACAGGGGAATAGCAGCACAATTAGACCACAGCCATCATTTCAAAAATAAAACAGCTCCTGTTAAACTGATGAATCCACAAGAGAGAGAACTGGGTCTCCACGGTGGCTCCCCCAGTGACTTTCTCATCCCTGCCTCACACTTTCCCCCTTCGATTGTCCAGCCCTGTCCTGCTAGATTATGTTTTTAAACACAGCTAGAGGGGCACCTGGGTGGCTCAGTCAGTTAAGCATCCAACTCTTGGTTTTGGCTCAGGTCATGATCTCGGCCTTGTGAGATGGAACCCCGCATTGGCTCTGCACTTGGTGGGGAGTCTGCTTGAGATTCTTTCTCTCTCTCTCTCTCTGCCCCTGCCTCTACTTGCTCATGTTCTCTCTCTCTAAAATAAATAATCATAAAAAAAAACCCACATTGCTAACCTTGCCATTCTTCTCAAAAATGTCTAATGTCCCTTCACTGCCCACAGCCTAAAATGTCAGCTCCCTACGCTGCTATCTGCCTCTTTCTGTCTGCATTTCACTTCACCAAACTTCTCTTTCTCTCTCTGCAACTCCATCTCCTACCTACGAATGCCAGGTAGCCCAGTGCAAGACTGTCTTGATGAAGGGAGCAGTGCACTGAGATACATTCAAGCACAGGTTTCTTATCTCATGGTCCACAGACCAGTTACTTTGAATACCATTGCCTAATATAGATGTCTTTCCCCGGAATGCCTTCCACCACCAAAGGTAAGATGTATCTATCCTTAAAGCCCTACTCACATGCTGCCACCTCCAGGAAGTCTTCTCTATTCATCACCACTGAGAATAGTCATCATTGGCTATCTTATGCTACTGACTATCATGTCTTATAGTAACATTCTATATACCCATATCCTAATTCTTCCAATAAGCTACCTGGCGTCTCTCTCCCATATGTCTCTTGAACACATAAAATTCTTGCTGGCCTGGGGCCCCTCACACATGCCTTTCCCTCTTTCTAAAACCTGCTTCCTCCCATTAATTTTCTAGTCCATAATCTCCGACATTTCAGATTTCAACTTAAAAGCCACATCCTCAAAAAGACACTCTTGAGGATATTTCAGTCAAGGGCCTGGCAGGAAACAAATGTCACCTACCAAGGGGGGTAATATTTTAATAAAAAGCCTACCTACAAAGGTATGGCCAGGGTTGAGGGACACCAACAAGAGATAGCCCAGGACACCACAGCTGGCACCAGCAGGTGCCTGAAGCAGGAGGGGAGGGAACGTGTACCAGAACCTGAAGACAGTAGGTGCAAGAAGAAGGCCACCTGAATTCACTAGTGGCTCACAACTGAGCAGTGAGATCTATAGAATAGGACTAAGGAAGTAATACCACAGCCTCCTGCTTATCCCACTGCCCCAAAGGCCAACCTCCTACTGGGAGCAGAAGAGCCCTTGAAGGCAGCCCAGCCAGGTCAGCCTCCCAGAAGCGTGGAGAAGGATGGGAAGGAAGATGACAGAAGTAACCCAGAATACCCACCATTCTCAGGTAGACCCTCCTCTGAGCCCACCCCCGAGCAACCTGTTCTTTTTCTTCTTAGTATTTAATAAAACGTTCACTCTTGGAGTGCCTGGGTGGCTCAGTGGGGTAAGCCTCTGCCTTCAGCTCAGGTCATAATCTCAGGGTCCTGGGATCGAGCCCCGCATCGCGCTCTCTGCTCCGTGGGGATCCTGCTTCCCCCACTCTCTCTGCCTGCTCCTCTGCCTACTTGTGACCTCCCTCTCTCTGTCAAATAAATAAAATCTTAAAAAACAAACAAACAAACATTCGCTCTTGTATCTTTTTGCTGACTGTCGGTAAACACCTTCAAATTGTAAGTCCCATGGCCATGGAGGCATGAGTCTTTTTAGATGTGCTCAGTGCAGCATCCCCAGAATCTCTCTTATTGTCGGTGCCAGATAATACTTGCTAATGAACACATGAACAAATGTAGATCAGTCAGACACAGTAACACATGTAATTATACACGTACACATCTCAGTTTCAAAGGGAGAAACCTCCTCTACAGAATTAAGAAATGCCAGGAAATTTCACATCAAAGTCAATTCAATGAAAACAAAATGCTGCCTAGCATAGAAAATCAAACTCTAACTTCAAAAAAAAAGCTGATCATTTTCTAAGAAGAGAAGAAAAAAGTCTTTCCTATTAACCTGCTGTGAAAACACTCTGAACCAGACTAGATAAGCTATTGCTATAGTATACAAAATGGTCCTCCTCCCCAATCCACACTGCAGATTTAAACAAGGTCAAGGGCATGTGGTATTCTCTCTTGAACTCTGTTTCCAGCAACACCTCAGCAGATCTCACACCGGATTTACAGTTGCAAGAGAGGAAAAGTGCTAGCAAATCCTCCAACCCCTCTTCCTGGTCTTGGGTTTTAATGCATCTCCCCAAAGTCTTAATTTCTCTGAACCCTTGTGGTAACATTATGAGGAATACAAATACAAAACTTTTAAATCAAATTCAACATAAGTTTGTTTACGTGGTAAGTGTATTTTACAGACAGTTGAAGTTGATACCCAACCAAAATGTCCACATTTGTTTCTGTCCTCTGTTTCCCAACACAGTCACACTTTGATGAGGAAGAGAAAAGTCTTTTTCCTTACAGCATGTTACACAGTATGATTTCAAATACTTCATCTTTCTTTCACTTCCTCAAATGTGTCTTGGGCATCTTCTCCCCAACCATAGGACTTTCCTGTTTGCCACTCCCTTTCACTAGAAGATGCATACCTCTTTTCTCCAACTAATTCTGCAAAAATGAGCTAATATTTGGACCTAGGTCACAGTGTAGTTGTGAAGAATCATTGCAATAATAATTTAATAAGGTAGTACACGTAAGACAAGTAAAACAGCTCCTGGCACATAGTACCATCTTGTTGTTTGTTTGTTCATTTGTTTGAGTAATCTCTACACTTAACATGGGCCTCAAACTCACAACTCCAAGGTCAAGAGCCACATGCTTCTCCAAATAAGCCAGCCAGGCACCCCAAGGTCTTGATAAATATAATCATCAACAACATCATTATGATTACTTCCAAATTAATCTTCAGATCTGCTATCAAACATTATTTGCTCAGGAAGATTTTATGTCCCCCAGGTTAGATTGGATGTCCCAATCATGCCCATTCATGTGACTGCATACCTTTCCTTCATAGCACTAATTACAATCCATAATTACGTGTGACTCAAATTACCATTAAAATAATATATATGTCCCTGACTAGACCAAAACAAACAAACAAACAAACAATGATGAGAAATTGTGCAGCAAGTAAATTTATGGGTCACCACTATATCCCTCGTTTCTAGGAAAGTATTTCACACTTAGTGGTCAAAATGCATGTGAAATAGGATGGACAGACATCATCTCTTTCTCTGATTGTGACACAATAATCACCACTTCTTTCCATACATTTCCTTCATATTCACTATCTAAAGAGTTGTAAAGGTAAATGTTTGAGGAAACAGATGCATCAAGAAGCCATATGACTAGAGATTCTAGTTCCCAGAGTCACAGGTAGACCAAAAGCCAAATATCCATATTTCTAACCATATAGCATCCTGAGTACAAGTGGAAAATGGCAGAAGGTTTCTGTTATGGACTGAATGTTGGTCCCCTCCCCAGATTCATATGTTGATGCCCCTAATCCCTAATGGTAAGGTATTTGGAAATGAGGCTTCTGGAGGTAATTAAGTTTACATAAGGTCATGGGCTGGGTTGGGGGCGGGGGGCTCCCCCGTAATGGGATTCGTGTTTTTAGAAGAAGAGACTAGAGATCTTGCTCTCCTTCCCTTGGGCCATGTGAGGCACACCAAGGAGGCTGCCATCTGCAACACAGAAAAGGAACTCTCACCAGAACCCAACTATGGTGACACCCCTATCTTAGACTTCCTAGCCTCCAGACCAAAAGAAATAAATGTCTGCTGTTTAAGTCCCCTTGTCTATGACATTTTGTTATAGCAGTGTAAGCAGACTAATACAGTCTCCTGTGGAGGAGAGGAGTCAGGGGGATAATTTGCTGTACTCAAGAGGCCCTCAGTCTTCTTCATATAGTTTCCTATATAGTTGTTAGAGCCAACTGTGAAGGCATAGTTCCAAGAGAGTGTGTGGAGAAAATGCTTACATTCACCATGCTATTTCTTCTTCCTGGACACATAGAAATGTGCATTTCCCAGCCTCCCTTGTTCTTGGATTGGGGTCATATAACTAGCTCAAACCAACAGAATTCAGGCATTAATGGTATAAACCATTTCCAGGCTTGATCCGTTGAACATCCATGTGCAATCTTTCACACTGTCCTTCCTCTCCATAGCCACCTTGGAGGCCACGAAGGCTGCCTATCACCTGCTAGACTCCATGTAAGTGAGAAAAACATGTTTGTTTTATTAATTCCCTGATATTTCAGACTAGCCTGCCACTGCTACATATCCTAGTAGTGTCCTGACTACTACGAAGAGGCAGAGTGGAAAACTAAAGAGAGAAATGAAGACACCAAGAGTCTGAGGCCAACTCTGGCATCAGCTTCTAATAAGACATTCAAAAGTCGTCTCTCTGGCTCTGAATTTTCATCCATGTTACTCAGACAGGAATAGATCACAGTGGATGCTCTAGGTTTTGCATATTACCTGGAAACTAGACTCAGTACTTCATACATCCCTCTTACCCACACGTACACACAACTCGGAAAGTGATGGCAAAACACATGGCGTTACTGAAGACTTTGTTGGGTGATAAGATGAATTATATCTAGAGTCACTGCATGTGCTATGCCAGGACAGTGCCCATTTAGACCCATTGTCCCAGTTTAATAGGTGTAATTATTCATATAAGAGAATTCTTGACCTCTAGGGCTTTCTGGCTTAAACAATAACATCGTAAGTTAAGCTAGTTATGTTACACACAACATACAGCAACTCTAACCCAACATCTCTGTGTTGTTTTCTCTCCACCCCGAGACTCCACCATCCCCTGCATTTCTTCCCTGGAGTCTTTCACTGGATTTTCTGCACCTAGTTCATTAGCTGAGAAGGAGCTCAGAGAAACACACCAACTCATAACTCCTCATCATATCTCATTACTTCAAACTAGTCATATGACTCCTCTTTAACTGCAAGGGAGAAAAGCTTATTGTAGGCTCCATGGTGATCTTATGTGCTCAGAAACAAAAACAGACAGGTGGGTATGAGTAAAGGTTTAACAAAATGCCTTCACCTTCTCTGTGGGAAAATGACAACAGGTCAACCTCAAAGCACTATTTCCTTGATAAAGGTGGAATGACACGGCTAATGGGGAGAATGACTCCTGATTGGTAAACAGCCTCTAGATGGGGCAAACTGTACTTGAACTATGAATACCGGTGGAAAGCCACAGATTTGGGACCTGGAATCTGTGAAAACAGATATTGGTTCCAATGGCGCTTTGGGTTCTCGAACCAGACTGGCCCGTGTACCCAACTGTGTAGTCTCATCACAAGGACAGCACCTGTGTTATTGGAGAAGGAATATAGACCCTAGACTGCTGCAAAGAGGCCCACTGAAAGACTCATTTGGCATGGTGGTCTTGGCCTGCTATGTTTCCTCTGCTGTGTCTTTTCAAGTGGAGTGGGCCACTGCAGTCATGTGCATTTGATAATCTACTCTCTGTATGGCCCTTGGAGAGACAAATCAACATTACCTGTAACTTGGTAGAAATGCAATCAGCCCCACCTCAGACCTACTGGACCAGAATCCCCATTTTCACAAGATGCCCAGGCAGTTCTTCTGCATGAAGTTTGAGAGGTGGCGGTATATATGAAGCCAGGACCAGAATCACTGGTCACTAAGAATGGGCATAACAGTGGACACAAATCTCTGCCACTCTTACTCATTCCCAGCTCAAATCAATATTCATGTGTATTTTCCTCTTGTTATTTCTAGTTTTCACTTATAATCACAAAATTACTATTATTCTTCAGTGGGCTCTGTAAGAGCAATTAGGTCCTTCTATTTTAATTTACAATTAATCAATTAGCCTTCCGCCCCAATGTAGCAGAGCGGCAACAGTTTCCACAATATTCCACATGCATTAAGTTTGAAGAATTATTTCCTCTTCCCCAAAATGCTTACCAGGCTCCATCACATCAAAGCAAGAGAAGGTTTTACCAAATGGGCAGATGAGCTCCTTGGACTGATTCCTTATGCTGTTTCAGTTCCCATGAAGGGTTTCGAGCTTGTCCAGGTTTTGCTACTCTCACATTTTCTGATGTGGAGTACAGAATGGGATACCCCAGAAAGCAACTTCATAGAGGAAGGAGAAAAGGGCACACAGGACTGTGCCAACCACACCGTGGGCTGGTTTCAGAGAGAGAAATTTAAATTCTTATATATTCCACATTCCCTAGAAAGAGGTAGTGAAAGGTAGTACATGGTATTCAGACAAGGAAATAGTAGATTTTCCTATGACCTATAGGAAACTACATATATTTTAAAAAGAAAACATTAGATGTCCAGTGTGATCCAAGATATTACTTGTGGTCACCACTCTGGGTATAGATTCTGGGCTGTTTCTAGTACCTTCTGTATAAAAAGTGATACGTATTCATAGTAAACAATTTGGGACAAACAAAGACATATATAACGTGAAAATAGAAGAGCTAAATATACTCAGTAAAGTTGCAACTGGGAAGTTGGCAGGAGGGAACAGAGGCACAAAAACGGGAATAAGGACAAATGAGCAAAGATGGCGGCAAACAGCTTGGGAGGAGAAACAAAGGAGACTGGAAAGGGGGAATGATGTTTTTGGTGGTTGGACGGGAGATGACAGGAGAGGAGTTTGGTTGCCTAGATAGTCTGGTGGCCCAGAGAGGAGTTTGGTGGCCTAAATTAATGGTTTATGTTCTAACACTTCAAGTCAACAAAAGGCAGGATCTGATCCCTTTGACAAATGTAAACCAAGTGCTCACCATGCACCAGGAGGTGTTCTAAGGCGTTTTAAACACAGTATCAATCTTTCAACTATCCTAAAAGTGAAAATAAATTATCGCTCTTGCATTGCCAATGACAAGTGAGACCAGCAGCACCTCCCAAAGGTGTTGATCTTTTACCTCCCAGAGAGTGTCCAGCAGATGTTTGCTTAAGTAGAAGGAAGGGGGAGGAATGTGAAGTCAGGCCTGTGTTTCCAGAACACTGGTCTGAACCTCTCTCCTTCTCTGTACACTCTTCTAGGCTTCACCTCCCCGCCACGTGTTCCCCTCCACATTCTTCCATTCGTTAACACCTCTACAGATGCTTCCATTCTCTCTGTCTACCAATAACCCCCTTTCTTTGCACGGCTGAAATTTTGATGGTAATAAGGCAAGGTTAGGTTGGGACTTTTTTGTTCTTCTTCCCAGTAAAAGTAACAACCACAAAAAGTGAATTGGTGCATTCTCTTGTGGTTGACATGTTTTCTCCTTGGCTTGTTGCTTCACAACTGAAAATAGGTAACATGGTACAGCTAAAGCACTTGTTCAATTTGAGATCATTTACTCCGGGGATAAATTGAGTTTTACTTCAAAAGCAAGACTCATTGAGCTTCATATTTCGTAGGAAAAAAAAAAAAAAAAACCTAGCCCACTTTAAAGAGAAAAGAAAAGGTCATTTCCTGATTTTGCTAACATCAGGAAAAAACACTATAGGACATCGTTCAATGTCAATCTCCACCCCTCACGGAGTCCACAGATCTAGCATGCCCAGGAGATCGAGGCTGTACTCTACACGAAAAAAAGTCTGAGCAACTCAGAAATAAGCCACTCTTCTCTTCAAACAAAACAGACCCTAAACTTCTGAAAAGTTTCCAAATTTCTCTTTCTCCCCCCTGCCCCTCCTTTCTCTATTTCTCCTTTTCTCCAAATAACATTCGTTCTTTGAATTTTTTGCCCACCCGTTATGTTCCAAGAAGACACAGATTTCCTTAATATGTCATGGTATCTGTTCTATTGGGAGACTGTGTGTTTGCATATACTTAGGGAAGGGACCGGACTTGACAGAGAGATAGGAATTTGGAGAATGGAGGGCAGCAAGAGGGGAGGCTAGAGGGAGGATCAGGCCTTGGATCTCTTGTCTGCAATGGGCTCACATTTAGACCTCATTTATGAAGATGGCATGGTGTCTTAAAACAAATGTTTCTTCCAACATTGTGTCCTTAAAGTGGACTTATTGGGTAAATGTATCATTTAAATATTTATCGAGAGCCTGCCAGGTGTGGACATGTGCAAGCCATTTATTTACTCCAGAGATATGCTGTGCTCTCAGGGTGATTACCGCGCCTTTGGGGAGACAGAGCCCTAGGTAGGTACCTAGAGTACAGGTAATAGAATCTCATGATGTTTACGGCAACCTGCTGGCAGTCAGGCAGCCCTGGGTCAGAACATCGCTCAGTACCAGTATGACCTTGAAAGAGCCTTTTGGCAGCTCTGAGATTTAGTTTTCTTTATCTGCCAGAGGGCAATAAGAGCCCTCACAGGGTAATGTACAAATTAAGTGAAACTATGAATGTAATGTGTTTGGCACACAATGAGCTCATCTCGTTAAATGCAGGTGGTGGTTGTAATCATAAAACTATTACTCTCATCCTTATCGACTAGAGATAGACGTGTGCTCTGAAACCCTACGGAGGGATAGATTTCTTCTGAAAGTCGGGGGTGGACGCTCAGAGCAGAGACAATATTTGAACAGCAACTTAAACAAACGTGTTGAATTGCCAGAGCAAGAGATGTAAGAAAAGGCATTTAATGTTGCAGCAAGGATGCTGCCTGCACAGAAACGCAGTAAGCAGAGGGATTAGCTGGCTTGGGGTTCAGAATAAACAGGGCACCTGGAGTGGAGCTGGGATCAGAGGCTGAAAATGAAGCTTAGGGGACAGCCAGTGAGGCCGTGCAAGGACATGTGACCCAGACTCCACAGGCAAGGACAGACACTGAAAGATGTTAAACTGGAAGGGGAAGGGTGGGAAGCAACCTAGTAGAATTTGAGTGCATTTTTACTTAGCAAACCAGTGTACACATCAAAGATGTCACCACCAGGAAGCCCCCCTGGAGAATGATAAATGAGATTATGTTTCCTACCCGCCGTGCACATAGAATGCCCTGAATCATCTGGTATGAATACCCATTACATTATATTGTATTCACTACTTAATTGTCCATCTGGCTCCCCCAACTGTAAGCTTCTCGGAGTCAGGGCTGATGTCTGTAGGGTGTTCGCTGCTATAACGCCAGTGCCTAGCAGCACACAGTAGCCCTCAGATGCTCGATGGGTGGCGTGCCGTAGAACAAGTCATCCTGTCTCTTCTTCTCTGTCTTTTATTGATATGGAAGGACCTTTCTCCAGCTTTACAAAAAAATGCAGACTCACCTCCCTTCTTTGACTGACAACAGAGCTCTTTTTTTCTATTTCATTTTTATTTTTTACCATAATTGTACACAAATACCCTTCAAAAGTCAAATCATTTAAAAAGGCAAACAGTTCAAAGATTCAAAAATTGGAAAAACTTACTAAAAAGAAAAAAAAAGACAACAAAGCTGCCTGCCCCCAACTTTCTCTAGAGGGCAACTACTAAAATTGTTTTAAAGTGATTTGTTTGGTGTTTGGCTCCGGATTGCATATCCCTATGGGCTTCTCAAGGTTAAGAGCCTCAACATTTTATAACTGATTCAGTCTGTGAGGTGGGATATTCAACGATGGTTGAAAGGCAATTATCCAAATGGTGACAGTTCATTGCTTAAAGCTTCTGTAGCAGTTTTCCCTGGAGCAGATCTGAAATGTCAAAGGCAATTTCCAGGAAATGTATTTTTTCAAGTTCTTTCTGAAAATGTTGCCTCTTCGCAAGACTTATCTTGCTACCTCAGAAAGGCCCTGTGCAATGGTCTTTGCAGTCCTACAGTGAGGAAAGAGGGCAGCAGGGCATGTGGGGGCAGAGACCCTGCCCTGCAAGGGTTCAGTGTCCTCAACACAGATTGCAGGTACAGGCTTGAGAAAATGCAGACCTTTCCAGGAGGCAGCCAGCTGGTCTGGACTTCTGGGCTCCACCAACTCCGAGGAAAGCAGGTCTTCAGGACCATCTAGCTTAAGGATTTTCTAGTACTTCCCCTCTCCGAGGCTCCTAGATGCCAGGAAAGTGATGCTCTTTTTTTCCTCTTTATTTTTTTTTTCTTTTTTCCCCTTTTGGTCCTGACTCCTCCACCACCCTAGCATCTGGTCATCTTTAATTCTGCATCACTGAACATCACAAGATTATATTTCTTTTTAAATATTCCAGGATTTTCACTTGTTCACATCAGTTCTTATCCTGATTCATTGCCATGCCATGCTTTAAATTCATAGATTACCATCAGCCATTTCATAAAATGCTATGTATCTCAAAGTACCTGTACAAACAGCAAAGGGTCCATTTCTCCTTTTGAACTCATCTGCTCTTTACCATCAAAGAGAGCTATGCAACCCAGCATGTTTTCTTCTTTGCCCTGATTACCAAGAATCTCAGAAGCATACATGCTGTACATAACCGCTGAACACAGTCCTCTGCCAGGGTGTGTCCCCTCTCTTAATCCTTAACCTCTCCCTTTACATCGTGGCTCCTACCTGGTGCCTTGTCTTAATGGCTTGAGTTCCAATATACGTGTGCATTTATTTTAAGTGGTCTCAATGCCTCTTTAAAGTAGGTAAGAATAACATGTGTGTGTGCCTGTGCATGTAATGTATAGATTCATATATATGTCTATTATGTATTAATTTATGAACACACACACATATTCCCAATGCTGAAAGTCTATCTGTCTACATATTTCCCAGATCTCTTCTTCCAGCCTCTCTCTCAGCGCCTGGGGCCTCTCCAGTAGTCTATGTGGTCACACACAAATGAGGGTATCTAGCTCCTTCCCAATTAGTGAATCCCAGGAAAGGAAGTTCTCTTCTGAAAACGTGAGTTAGTGATGAAAATATAAGTGCAGATTTTATGGAGGAATCTCAGAAAAACGCATTTCTATTCTTTTCTCCAAATCCCTTCTTTTGTAATCCTGCCTTGAATTGAGTTTATTTCGATACTTTAAATCAGGGGTCAGAAAACTTTTCTGGCAAAGGGCTAAATAGTAATATTTTAGATTTTGTGGGCCATGAGATCTGTCTGGGTTGCAACTATAACTATTCAACGCTGTATTGTAATACAAACATAGCTATAATCTGCATAAACAAATGAGCATGACCCTGTTTCAATAAAACTTTATTCATAAAGTAGGTGGTGGGCTGATCTGGCCCATGACTGTAACCCTAACCCTTCCATGTCCACTATACCTGTAGCCAATAGATCCTAAGTTCAGTGTCATCCTGACCAACTCCAATGTCCAATCTATCAAATCAGACTTTGCAAAACAGAGGGCTCTCCAGTTAATGGGACGAGATCCATCCTACATCTTTTATTGCTTGAAAATACCCTGCAGGAGTTCACCCTTCTCTCACATACACCAAAAATTTTTTAAAAAAATATTTGTTTCTACCACAGTGTTCACCACAAGAGAACTTCAGATATATATTATAAATATATCTTCATCTACAATAGCGCTTTTCAGCCTACAGCCATATTGGGGTTTAGAAAGTGGGCCCAAACAAGAGACAAAAAAAACAAAGCTTCCTTCCAACAATCTCCAGCATCCTGATCGCTACAGTGCTATGCCTCAGTTTTCTCATCTACACAGTGGGGTTAAGACTTCACCTGCCCAAAGGGCCACAGCCTGGACAAGATGCACCCCCCCCCTTGACCCTTTCTGGGATTTAGACAGATTATTTTCCTAAACCGATGATTTCCAAATGGTTTCAGGAATTGTAGTTCCCTGAGGCACTTGTTAAAACAGAGATTGCTAGACCCCAGCGTGAGTCTCTGATCAAGTAGATCCTAGGGTGGAGCCGAAGAATTTGCAGGGCTACCAAATTCTGTTAGTGCTGGCCCAGGGACGACAATTTTGGTCCACGATAGAGACCTCACGGTCCTCTACACAGGGAAGCAATGGCTGGACAGTGGGGGACAGTCCTACAGCTGGTTCCTCTTCATTTTTTCCAAAATGCTGTTCCCTCCCAAAGGGGTGAGATATTAGACCTGTTTGCTCACCAAGTCTCAGATGCTACAGTCACACCTCAGCTGACTACAGGTTGAAAGGAGGCTAGTGGTGACTTTTGCAGGGTCATGCTAGAACATAAAGGCCAATGGGTAGCCAGGTAAGTTCTAGAGAAGGACAGGGAAACCGGGGACCGTTGAGAAGTGAGAGACAAATACACCATCAGGCAACTCCTTTGTATAAACCAACCTTCTAGAACCTTCTCTTTCCATAAACACAAAGTCAATACAAGCATTGCCTGAAGGCTAATCATACATGGATCCCACAGCAAATACTGCAGGGTAGGAGGCAAGGAAGGCTGCCCTCAGGAGCTCTTAGTCTAACGGGGAGGGCAAAAGGCACACCGTATTCGCACACTTGACAGAGGTCAGAACAAGTAGTTAATAGGATACAATAGTGTGTGCATGACCATGGACTTTTCTGGAGAAAGGACAGTGGTGGGCTTGAGAGCCCTGAGCAGGCCTCCCCCGGAGACGGAAGCAGGCGGCAGGGGCAGGAAGGCTCTGAGGCAGTGGAAGGGTGAGGTCAGTGTGGCAGGAAGCAAGGCTGTGCCTGAGGGGTAAGAGAGAGCACAGGTGGCTCCTAAGCATGACTTTACCCCCCTCAACTCATCTCCATTTCTCTGCCTCAGTTTCCTGATTTGAGGAATATGGGTTTTGAGCTAACTCGCAAGTTTGCAAGTTCTGTTCCAGCCTGGAGAGACCCCAGGCCACTAAAAGGTGTATGAACATGCTGGGCCCAGCCTGCCTCTTCGTCGCCCTGCCTCTGCTTCAACCAGAAAACTCCACTTTCTTATGTGTCTTCACTCACTGCACAGTTTCGCTTCCAGAAGGGATTTGAAAGTCACTCAACAAGAAACTCTGTAAAAGCTCTTTCCATTTGTATCTCAGGTGACCAAATGAAAAAGAGAAAGCAGCCAGGAAGCACAAAGGATGGGACCACTCCATGGGCTGGGCTGGATCCCAGAGCAGCTGGGCAGCGAGGGGGGCTCAGACCCCTGGGGTGGGATGCCAGGAAGCTTGCAGGCTTGCGTGTAGAGGAGAGGCACGGGGACAGCAGATCGGGCCCACGGGCTGCTGGAGAAGCAAACGGATCTGAAAATCTCAACTGCTCAGAAGGTTCTGAGTAAAAACAAAGGGTGATTTTTTTTTCCCCCTTGTCAGCCTTCCCTCTCAGGACATTGTACTGTATGCAAAACGTGTAACTGTAAGACAAACATTTTTTTCCACTGCCCTTCTCAGCCCCGCGGGCCTTCAGGAAGACCTGCACTTCAAGCAAAGCCGTTTTATCAACACCCACAGCTTCCATTCCATAATCAGAAGTTTTCCACTTTCATCAAAGAGACTGAAGATAGAGGCCAAGGGAGCAAATCTGTTCTCAGTGCGTGGGGCCCGTTATAGAGACCCCGCTACTCTCTCGTCCGTGTCCACCGCCGGCCACAGCCTTCTCAGCAGATCAGCTAGGTACACACCCCAGAGGACACTGGCTGACTTCAGCCCCACCTCAGCTACCAGACCAAAGGAACCCGTGCACCCACTGCTTCCAAAACTAAGCCTGACTTGGGGTCCGGAGCGGGGAGGTGGTCAGCTCCCTTAACCGTGATGCAGTTACAATTCATACCACTCTAGGTAGTGCAAGAAAGCAATTTACCTCTTGATGGCTCTTCCTTCTCCAGGATCTGTGATTTTAGGGTTTCACTGGAAAAGAATATTCAGACCAATCCCTAGAGTCTGACCCAACTCCAGTGATGTTCCTCTGTCTGGGATCACTGCATTTGCAGCAGGAAGAATCATCCAAGCTTGACTTTGAATACAGGGCATTTCCTTAGGAGGAGCTGGGGTTCCTGCTGGCCTTCTGAGATACGGTGCCACCAAAAATGAGCAGAAAGGCAGGGGAGGGCGGGCGCTTACAGAGGACTGGGTACTTCCGAA
The DNA here is from genome assembly GCF_011764305.1 of Mustela putorius furo. NCBI lineage: Eukaryota > Metazoa > Chordata > Mammalia > Carnivora > Mustelidae > Mustela > Mustela putorius. Next base: position 430,113 of record NW_025422439.1, on the reverse strand, counting down.
TGAAGTTTTCAGAGCTACAGCTGGAGGCCCCAGCTCTGCAGTGATTCATATTTTAAATGGGGTGTTGAAGTAGAGACCGTTAGTAACCGCAAAAGGACAACGCTGTCCCCTAGAGAATCTATTGTATCTGTCCAAATGCTCCACTCCACCCAGGGGACCACTAGCGTGCTTGACCCAGGTGGGCCAACACCTTGGCCAAGTCCATCCCCATTCCTGGCAGGACTCTCATGTGAAATGCACAGCAGCTGTGCACACATGGGGGTAAGGAGAAGGGTATAAGGACCCCCACAAGGTGCCAAGGCCAATAGGGGGCGAGGCGGAGAGCAGATCTCAGGTTTTCAGCCTTGAAGCCCAGTGATGATTTAATGATTTAACACCGGCAGGGGGTGTGAGGGCAGGGGGGGTGGGGGGCGGTGGACAGGTATGTCTACGCACCGGGGTGACGTCATTGATCGACATGTCCCACTTTGGCCGAAACAGTTTTCACATTCTCTGATCCTCAGTTTTGCGCTCGGTGGAAAGGAAATGTGAGCTGCGTCAGAGGGCAGAGGTGAGAGCGGAGGGAGGCAAGGTGTCAAGTTCTGCTAGTCCGGGCGCCCCGCGCTAGATGGTTGATCTTCAGTTGCAATAGTCACACACACACACACACACACACACTCCTTACCCCAAGCAGAAGACACACACAACACGCGCCCCACATCACATATGCGACGCGGACATGCGCCATGCATGCAAACCACACGCCCACCGCCCCGCACGCTGCACCTGCGCCCCTCACAGAACACACCCCCACCTTCTGCTCCACTCGCTTCCCCGCCCCCACCTCGATCGCCAGGCCCTTCCCCTTTCTGGGAGCGTGCTGGTGAACCCAGGTTTCTGCACGCCTGACCCCCCCCCCCCCCAGTGCAGCCAGCAGGAATTTTTTTTTTTTTTTAAAGATCAGTGTTTCCGGATTTCTGCTCTTTGGATTCGCCCCCACAATTCATCCTGCCGCCGGCATGCCCTCTTGGGATGAATCTCCACATTTGTGGGCTCTTCCTTCCCAGGGAGCTGGTGGCATCTCCAGTTTTCAGCATAAGCTGATACGATCAGACTGAATCCTTCGGAGTCCTTCTAGCCCCGTCCAGGGACCCCAGCTTCTCCCCCAAAGAGACATTTTCTACCGAGGTCTTCTGAGCTGCAGGCCTCGTACAGAGAATGTGCGGCTTTTCAAGCAGGAAGGCGTTTTGTGGCTGAGTCTAAGTGAAACAGAAGTTGCTTTGTACACACACACACACACACTCCCCAGAGTAGGGAAATCGTCATTTTCTTACTCGCCCTCTGACATTAACCACCTTCTCTGTCTGCACTCAAATTCATCCCTGGCAATGAAAAATGAGCCTCTCCCCCACCCCTGCTGCCGTCTTTCGCCTCACGCCCCCAGAGAAGAGTGTCTCCGTGTGGCAGCCGATGAAGGTTTTTTTCCACGTCACATGATCCAGGATGCAGGGGGAGAATCCTTCTTGGAACAGAGATGAGCCCAGAAGTGAATCAGATGAAGAGAGATAAGGTGTGCTGCGGGAAGACTATATAAGAATGGACCCAGGGCTGCAGCAAGCACTCACCGGAGTGGCCCCTTCTCGAGACACAGCCATGCATGTGCCAGCGGGCTCCGTGGCCAGCCACCTGGGAACCACCAGTCGTGGTTATTTCTACTTCACCACCACGGCGCTGGCTCTGTGTCTTGTCTTTGCTGTGGCAACCATCATGATGTTGGTAGTTCAGAAGACGGTAAGTGGACTCCTGGTCGCCTTTCCTTTCCTATTTTTGTTCAGTTTTCCCTAGAGAGAGAGAGCCTTGAGAATAATTAATAAACTAGTAGAGAAGAGAGGGAGGAAAAAGTACCTAGATCATGCAGAAAGACGGAGAAAAGAAAACAGAAACTCAGCGCTCTGAACTAATTTAGGTTTTAAAAGAAAAGTGTGCTCGGCCATCACCTCAAAACTTTCCAGACTCACGTGGGCCAGAAGAATAGAGGGGAGCAATTAGTATTAAGATATTAAGAATACGACAATCAAAGAAGGAAGTGATAAGGAAATGTGATAACCGATTTGCACGCCTCAGGAGCATGTCTTCAAGGTCTGCCACCAGATTCCAGGGTTCTCTGTTCTCAGGTGGAACATTGCTCAGATCTCTGGGGCCTCCTCCGTTGCCAAGAGCTTTCACAACAAGGAGCTAAGTTTCAGTGCCCAGGGTGTATGACGGAAGGAGTAAGACAGGAGGCCAGGCTTAACTCCTTAGAGCTATTTAAGCCTATAGGGCAAGTTGAAAGCTTCCTCTTGAGTCACTGTTTGGAAGAGTTTAGGATGTCAGGAGAAACCTAGAGCATGGAGGCAGAACATAGAAATGCTTTTAACACCTGTTCCCTTGGAGATTGCTCAGAATGCTAAAAGGACAAGCAATCAGACAAGCAATCATGGGTACCCACCGTAGAGGCAGACGGTCTCAGGAAATTTAGTTTGTTTGGAGGAAATGGTACAATTTGTTGCAAAAGCAGAAGAGACGAAGGAGGGCACTTCTTCATATTTTAGGAAATTGGTGTTTACAGAGAATGCGGCCAGTGTCCTTTTTTGTAGAAAATACCGTATTGATGGTATACATGGCTCATGGATTTTTTAATGAAGTAAAGTTTTTGTTAATATTGGTAATTTGAGAACTCACTCCCTCTCCATGCCCTGCCAAAGTGAGAATGTTTCTGTTTCTTCCTTCCCAGCTCCCATTTTTCGTTACAACTCTACAGAACTTGTCCCAGTTTTCCTTCCATTGTCTTAGGTTGAATGTTTTATACCATATGGATTGCTGAAAAGAACAAAGCTTTAAAAGATTTTGGTATCTGTTTCTCAAGTGTCATCAGCTTTGAAATTTAAATGAAGCTTGGAGGCTCATATCTTCATAAAAGTGAAAGAAAAAAGAATTACTAACATTTGATTTCCATAGTGGAACTTATAAAATGCATCCTTGAATGGGCTCATCTACAGCTACTACGAGTAACACTCCTGAAAATATTCTAGGGCATTTTTTTTGGGGGGGGTGGGTAGAGGCTAGATAATTTCTATAATTCTACTTTGAAGTAAACCAGAAGTATATCATTTTATAGCAACGGCCAAAGAAAAGAAATTGAAGTGGTCTTTAAGGTTTTTTAGTTAAATGCTGTAGCTAGAACTGCTGAGAAAGAGGGGAGGGAGGAAGGAAGGAAGGAAGAGGAGGGTGATGGAGAAATATAAAGCCGGAGAGAGCTCTGGGAGGGTCCTTATTCAAACCCATTCTTTCCAGGAAGGAACTATAGTGGATTCTTCTGGCCCATTTTTGTATATGTGGAAAATTAGGAACAGAAAGGAGAAGGGGCTTGAACTAAGTCATCCTGAGAAAGTGATGGCATCAAGACCATGCTTGATTGTTTAATGAGAACAGCACTCCCTTGACTAATACAACCAGCCACAGAAGCACTTAGAAAGTTCGTTCCTGCGCCTCTCTCAAGAACCTTATCTTCTTCTGCATCCATTCCCTTCACTTACTCCTCATGTTAGGATATGAAAAGATTCACTTCACAAACTGTAGGGTTTGGTGGGCTATGGTTTCTTTAGTCTGGCAGATATCAGTTACTTGCTTAAAAGCTAAGGCTTGTAATACTGATCATGATATTAAGTGTTCAGTGTTTTGCACATACATCATTTCCAGTAAATTATCCAGACATTAACAACTGCAAGAGCTGAGAAGAGTTATTCCCTTGAGTTATCAAGGAAGGCTTCCTGCAAGAAGTGGGAATGCAGGCTGACTCTAGGAAAGGTAGAACTTAGATAAATGGAGAGACCCTAATAGGACCTCTGGTAAGGAAGTTAGTGGGAGAGACCCAAGAAACTTAAACTCACATCCCAATTATCAAAAAATGGAATGGGTCAATGACTACATAGCATTCTGTGTTAGGTTGGAAGGGGCAGGGATGGAGTATCATGAGAATGGTTTTACTGGCCTAAGAAGTCACAGTTCTGGGTAAGAAGCACATGAGCACAAAATTTAAAACAAGAAGTGATGGAAGGTAGCCACATAGGGTTTCCATGACTCCACAAATTAAGGAGACAGGGTGTTTAAGAAGTGGTTTAAGAACCACTTCACTGGAGATTAGAGTTCCAGACTGGCTTGAGAAATTTAAAGCAGGTGGGAAAGGCAAATCAGAGGAGAGGGGGCACTCTGGACCAATGGATAAGCATGAGAAAGTGATGGAAAGAGAGAAGACACAGAGAATGTAGAAAAACCAACAAAAATTACCTTGAGATTGGCCTAAAGACCAAAAAACTCCAAGGTCAAATTCCTTGGGAGACACAAAGAAGAAACTTAGGTTTCAATCTCAAATATTTATTGGCCATCTTCTGTGTGTGGGACATCATTCCAAGCAATGGGGATAGAGCTTGAAAAAAGCCAACAAAATTCCCGCTTTTGTGTTTCTTATAGAACTACTTGTCTAGTAATGTCTTTAGAGTCCCTGTGGTAGTTTTTCTTAATTTATATTTAAGCCAGTATATTTATTATAAAATATTATATTCATATGGTTTAAGAAAAGTAAACAGCAAACATGGGAAAAGAAACTAAAACTCAATCACACCATGCCCACCCAATCACCAATCCCTCTTCCCTGAGATGACCACCATGAACAGACTCTCCCACGTCCTTCCAGAAATAAGTGTGCCTGCAAATAGATAGCATAACATGCTGTTCTATTAGACTCATAATTTTGCACCTTGCTGTATTGAGGTGACAGTGTATCTTGGAGACCCTTGCATGACAATGCATGAAAGTTTGTCTCATTCTTTGGGAGGGTCAGAAAGTATTCTGTTATACGACTGCTTCATAACTTATTTTGTCTGTGCCTAATGAAGGATACTTCTATTTTTCTCTAGAATTTTTACCCACTGTGCATATCTGCAAGTATATCTGTAGAAAGAATTCCTAGTGAGGGGAATAGAATGTGTATTTTTCACCTCAGTAAATATCGTCAATACAAGAGAGTGTACCAATATACTCTCGAGTCAGCAAAAGTCCTACCAACAAAGAGACACCTCTTCACGACCATATGGAAAAACAGAAAACTGACCTGTTATTAAGTAAGCCCAAGAGAGTACCTGTATATGCATCAGGATGCAACTTCCCACGATTTGTACAGCAAAGCAAATGAAAAATAATGAAATGTGGCTTATCTTGTCCAGAAAGGAGGGGTTATACAAGGAGATAGGCTGCAAAGCTGGTGGTAGAGGCATAATTTCAAGAGGCTCTAAGGTCTTCAGTCTACGAGCCAATTCTATAAACCTAGGGACTGGGTTTATCAGTCCCTGAAAAGATTTGTTTACATTCCAAAATGTTAGAGCAAGAGTTCAGGATCATTAGGTTTTTAAGAAGACCCTTTCTAGAAAGAGAAAGCAGCTGCCTCCTTTCCCTTTGTAAGTAAAGAAAATGCCTTTAAAAACAAAAGAAAACAAACATATCTTTCCAGTGCCACTCTACATCCCCATCCAAAGCGGACTGAGCGTTCGGTTAGGCATAGAGATTGTTGGTGGCAGTGATATGGATTTGGGGTTTGCTTTGACCTTCAAAGACAATGTAGGGGTGAGTTGAAATGCCCCATGATGCTTCTTTCTACCCACACTACTCTCTACAGAGCATTCCATTTATTAATTAAAAAAAGAAGAAGAAGAAAAGAAAACAACAGAAAGTTTTTTCAGGGGCAAGCCTTTTGCTAGGGTAAGAAGGGCGGACCCACATGGACAGAGCAGGACCGCCGTTTTCTGACGATTCTCAAAGTAAGGCCCAAATACCCAAGAGTTTGAGTTCAGGGCAGAATGGCACAGAATGCCATCAGTGGGAGCGGGAGGAAGAATTTCTTCTTGGGACGAGGACGGGGCTTGCAGAAGAGCTAGAACAGAATCTGAGCCTCCTCCAAGAATTAGGATGTCTTACGCCTGAAGTTTTATTTTGAAAATTTTGAAACCAATAGAAAACAGGATGGTAAACACCCATATAACCTTTCACCTAAATTGACTGGGTTAACATTTGCTCTGTTTGTGCTCTTCTTATGTGAATGACAGTAAGGTGCAGATGGCGTGGCCTTTTACCTACACCTGTCTCAGCACTCATCTCCTCTTTACTGCAAGGCCATTATCACTGCCAGGGAGTCAATGTCAGTTCAGCAGTTCCATCTAATAATAATGCATAGTCCATATATCAATGCCCCCTACTTGTCCAAAAATATCGTCTACAGCTGTTGTGCCGTGTCTTGATTGGGGATCCTGAATTCACCCTCCAGTCACACACCGCATTTGGTTATGTCATTTTCAAGCTATTTAATAGGTGGTCCTGGGAGCTTGTTGGAAATGCAGAAACCCACGCCCAAATCTAGACCAAATGAATAAAAATCTGCCCTTTAATAAATTCCCTGGGTGACTCCTATGCACACTAAAGATTAAGAAGCAATCATTTAGCAATTTCCTCTGCCCTTTGTTGTTTGTTTCTCAGGACGTTGACTTTTTCAAAGGGTCCGGGTCAGTGTGCTTATAAAATTGGCCAAGTTTTGGATTTGGCTTCATATTCATTATGATTATATTCAGATGAAACTTTTGGGGGCAAGAATAGTACATAGGTAATGTTACATACTACTATAGCACACCTAGGGGCGTATGTCAATTTATCCCATTATTGGTGATGATATATGGTTACTTGATTAAGGTGGTGACTGCTGGTGAACACTTTTGTCTTTCTTACTAATAAGTAATCTCTGGGGTAGTACTTAAAAGACATATAAATATCTTCCATTCCACAGTTTGGGCACGATCCTTGTCTGAATCGGGGAATGAGCCAAGGGTCGGAGAATGATGATTGCCAAAGCCTGTCATTCTTTCTGCATTTATTAACTGCTATTCTTCAGTAGAGAAGAGCTCTCTGTAGGAAGGAGAGTGGCAGGTAGAGCTGGGGCAGGGCTTTCCAGGTGAGGCAGAAGAGTGAGCAGAGGCACAGCCCAGAAGCAGGCAAATCCAAGTGTCAGGAGAGGAGTGGCAGGGCCAGAGCAGAAGTCAGCCCAGACTGCACATGGGAAGAGCAGGAAGCAGAGATAGCTGGCAAGAAGCGCTGATAGAGGTAGGTAAGAGAGTAGGATGCTATGTCCATCAGGAGAGTAAGAAGATTTCTTAAACCTATGTATGAGCCCAGCCTGTAGCCAACACCCACTCCCAATTCCTTGAGGGAAGGAAGACCTCAGGTGTTCTGATGGCCTAATTAGTAATGTCTTTAAGCCCTTGCCACTCATAGTATGGTGCATAGCCCAGCAGCATTGGCATCATCTAAAAGTTTATTAGAAATGAAAAACCTGGAGGGTCCATCCTAGACCTATTGAACCAGAGTCAGCATTTTAACAAGATCCCTAGTGGGAAAAGCACACTGCTTTAAGCCACTCTGTTCTAGTTTCCTCCTGGATTAACCATACCAAAACCAAGGCAGCAAAAAAAAAAAAAAAAAGTCTTCTCTTGAGGATTTTCTATGACCTCCACCTACTGACTCATTAAGTCACAGGAGAATTTTCTGCCCCAGCTCCATCCTGCCCTACTCGAGCAAGGCAGCGTAGCATGGCATTGAAGAGCGTTGCCTTCCAATTCAACACATTTGATGTGAATCTTTTCCCTGCTATCCACCATTTGTAGGACCTTCTGAAATTTCCAAGGCTTCATCAGTCACAAACTCCTGGGGTAAAGACCAAGTGAAATGATGCATGGAAAGCATTTATCCCTGGAGGACTAAGCAGCCTCATGGAGGGCTTCCTCATGCTAGCTTGAAAGTAAGGGAAATGGTCCTGGCCCCTAATCTCCATGACCCACCTTATAAGACAATATGAAGCCAGCAAAGAAGGGGATATGTAATCGCCCTGGCATATTCTAAATGTTGGTTGCCTTGGGCCATTTTCAGTTTCAAAGGATATTTGGATCCAGAGCACACTTGGTATCTGATTGCTTCTGCACAGCCCTGCTCTGTAAAAGAAATGAGCTTTTCAAGTTATTAGGGGCAAATTAAGCACATCATCAGGATCAACCAAAATAGCTATCATTTCGAGCACTTTTCAGTACTTTATATACAATATCTTGTTGTGTCTGCAACAAGCCAGTGGAGGGAAGGATAATTAGCCCTCTAATTACAGTGACAAAAAGGAAGAGGAAAACAGAGTCCTGGGCAGGGAACATGATTGCAACTGAGTCATTCCACCTGGGAACAAGTAGGTTAAATGTGAAGGTTCCTCCCTCCATCCACAGAAACACTGTTGGAAATACCCATCAGACACCTGGAGTCTGAAACAAAAGAGTTACAGTGAAGGAAGCGTATCTGGTTGTTAACCATGGAGATGAAGTTTCCTGAGCTACTTAGTGGCAGCTGAGAATGACAGCCTGGGAGGGTCCATTAGCTTCCGTCTGTGTCTAACCTACGTGCCACTGACCACAAAGCCAAGTCATTGAGCAAGATGGTCCACATTTCCCCAGCCAGGACCCAGATCCCCAGGCAAGATTTGGGAGAGAATGGTAGGACTGAGAAGCACCTTTCGAAAGAGCAGTTGATGGATAGCACTACATAGTGCCTCGGGCATAAACAACTCCCAGCAAACTGTAAAAGTCACCATCTCTTTACACCCTGCCCCTCTACCTCCAAATGCAAGGATTGTTAAAGGGAGGGGAGAATGAGCATCACCAACCTTGGCCTTCTGAAGCTAGTGTCTCTCTTGGGGCAATGGAAAGACCACCAGAGAATCTGAATCCAAGATCTGCCACTGACTCATGAATATCTCAGGTTCCTCTTCTGTTAAATTAGCCTGATGGACTGAATGATGTCTAGGTCCCTCTCTGGCTCTGCTTCCCTGATCTTTTCTACCAGAGGCAGCCAGAGGAGCTCTGGCAAACCTCATCCCAGGAGCTCTCTAAAACAGGAATAATCGCATTTATGTCTTGGATGCCCTGGGCCCCTGTAGTAAGATACATTGTTTCTGACATGCTCCCGCCTAAAGTTGGGAAACCAGGAAGCCCTCCAATAACCAACAGAAGCCTCCTCTGACCCCCATATAAATGAGGTCCCCCTCCCAGATATTATCTCTTACAACCTTGCCACATACACAAAGTGTGTTCCGTGGGCCAGGAGCCTCAGTGACACCTGACAGCTTGTCAGAAATACGGACTCCCAGGCTCCAGCCAAACCAGCTGAATCAGAATTTGCGCTCTAACCGCCACCCCGGGTGATCTGCGTATATGCGTGAAGTTTGAGAAAGGTTACCTTGAACGGCTCTCTTCCTTTGTTGTCCTTGTCTCAACTTGCAATTCAATTCTTATATTTATTTGTATATCTTAAATGACGGCTTTAATGACTAAGCCATAAAATCCACAGGGTGTCTTCCGTGACTAACATAGTTCCTGGCACACACCAGACCAGGTGCTCATTTGACAGGTGCTGAATGTCTGACTTCCTGGTATTTCCGGGATGGCTCATGGAGCCTGGGATGCTCCCAGTGCTTCTACTGTGTCAGCCTCCTCTCACTCTCTCCGGACCCTTTCCTGGGGGTTCGACGAATTCAACCATCTTAGCACCACATTTAAACATAGATGCTTTTCTTCGTCCATTTGCACATCGCACTAATTGATGATCATACTCGGTAGTAAGCTTGCTGCTCATTAGATTTCGAAACGCTCTTCACAGTCTCACAGAGGCAACACGGAGGGGAATTTGGTGATGTCAGGTTTTCCTATGAACTACAGGCACAGTTGAGAGACCACAAATGCACGGTGTTACTACTGAGGTTAAGAGCTTTCAGCTAAAGCAATAAAATCATAGACTATTAGAGCCGAGAGGGAAGGAGCGTCCAAGTCAAGTTCACTTCTTTTGCCCTGAAAAACTGAAGGCCAAAAAGTTAATACTGACTTCTGCCATCTGCACGGCAGGGGTATGCCAAGGCTTTGCCTTCGGGAGACTTCCTCGGTTCATTACAACACACTTGGGCTGGAGGAGGGATCCACTTATCAGAAAATGAGCCATCAGGGGAAGGCAAAGGACAGAGCCCCCAGGGAAATGGTGGAATATAAGGGGAACTCCAGATGGTCCTGGGTGTTCAGACAGAACTCTGAGGAAGTAAGATGTGCACAGATGCTAACTCCTTGCTCTGGATGTGGGAGTGATTTTCATTCACATCAGTGTCACACCCTCTCTAGGTCTTTATTAGTATTTCAGTCCAGTGAATTACACATGACCCCAACCTAGACAAGTCAAAAGAGAAATAAGATACTTTATTCCATATTGGCAAGACACCTGAGGTGCAGTTCCATGGCTGAGCTGGGGAGAAGGGGAGGGAGGCTAGGGTTGAGGACGTCCGAGTTTGAGGGATTTGTGAGGGGTGAAGAAGTGTGCCCATATGCTTCTATCGCCTTCTTGCTCAGAGCACCGCAACAAGACCTCCCTATCAGTCCCTCCAGTCCCCAGCCCAGGAAGCCCCCCTTCAAAGACAATCTACTTCTATCAACCCCTTACATATCTGTATAAATATCTCTCTATATATTTATGTTTATTATAAAATAAATAATATGAAATATAATGTGAATTTATAAATATATAACATTCCTTTGTGCTTATTTATGTTATATAGTTATAAATATTTGGATATTATAATCATATATAAATTTGTAATAAGGTCCTGACGGCAGAGACCCGATTTCATTATTTACTGTTGCGTCACAACGCTTGGCCTATAAACATTCGATTAATTCAGAATTTCCAACCACAGGAAAGGGAGAGATGTACCTTCCCAGGTATGTTTTCAGCATACTTTCACCGTTTGATGAATCAAATACGGAAAAAAACCCACATATATTTATATATTACAGTTGCTTGTTCTTTTGTTGACCGAAGGGGGGAAAATATCAAATGTGGAAGCAAAAACAAAAAGGCCTGGACAGGGCGATGAGTTTCAGATTCCGGTCCCCAGAGCCGCCAGAAACTTTTCCTTTCACCCTGCTTGGCCCCCTAGTTCATCACCTGTAAAATGTGGATAGTAACCCTCAGACTGCGTTTCCGATAGGCAAGTTATTGAGCAAATGAACAAGAAAGCCCTGTGTAAACTGGGTCAGCGAATTCTTTTTTTTTTTTTTAAGAGTCAAATGGACCACATCTTCCTTATCCATTCGTCCATTGAAGGGCATCTTGGTTCTTTCCATAGTTTGGTGACCGTGGCCATTGCTGCTATAAACATTAGGGTGGTCCATATACACTATGGAGTATTATGCCTCCATCAGAAAGGATGAATACCCAACTTTTGTAGCAACATGGACGGGACTGGAGGAGATTATGCTGAGTGAAATAAGTCAAGCAGAGAGAGTCAATTATCATATGGTTTCACTTATTTGTGGAGCATAACAAATAGCATGGAGGACAAGGGGAGTTAGAGAGGAGAAGGGAGTTGAGGAAAATTGGAAGAGGAGGTGAACCATGAGAGACTATGGACTCTGAAAAACAATCTGAGGGGTTTGAAGTGGCGGGGGGGCGCTGGGAGGTTGGGGTGCCAGGTGGTGGGTATTATAGAGGGCACGTATTGCATGGAGCACTGGGTGTGGTGAAAAAATAATGAATACTGTTTTTCTGAAAATAAATAAATAAATTTAATAAAAAAAAATTAAAAAATTTAAAAAACAAAAAAGAGTCAAATGGAACATGAATTCTAAATTGCATCGCACTTGGAGGGCAACCAAAATGGAAAAGAAAGAGATGAATCCTTTCCACTGGATGATGATCTCATGCTGCCTCTTTTTTCCTTTCTTCTCTTCCAGGACTCCATTCCCAACCCACCAGGAAAATTCCCCCTTAAAGGAGGTAAGACCTTGGAATTGGGAGTAGATGTATATTAAATCATCCATATGACATCATAGTGGACTGACCCCCAGAAGCATCCTAGCAGTGCCCAGCAGAAAAGCCAATGGAGGCAAAGGTGAAGGCTGCTCAGAGCTGAGCTGGTGTAACTGCGTTCATCCCAACAGCCTTCGTACAGTACCCTGGTGCGCGCAGCTCTCTGGTTAATGAAAATTCCACCTGTGCCATAGGCCATCGCATGGACATGGACAGGCATGCAAGGGAGAGTTGTGTTACAAGCTTGAGATCTGGAGTCAGGCAAATGTGGGTATGCATCTTGGCTCTCCGTCCTGCCTCGGAACCTCAGTTTTTTAATCTATAAAATGGGAATAATACTACCTACTACCTACCTCATGAAGGAATTGGAGAAGGCAAGCAGATCTCATCCATAAATTGCTTGGTATGGCCACTGGCATATTGTAATCATTAAGTAACATGTAGTATCCAAAAGCCTTAATGAAGGTGAGATTGTAAAAACAGATTTCCCCCTCACCTTTTCTACCATTGCACACACTAGTTAACGCTTTGTCTCTATGAGGCCCAGAGGGGATATGCAGAGGTAGCTTAACACTGAGGGTAACACCAGAGATCATCTGGTGAATGTTTTCCTCACGCAGAAAAGGAACAATAAGAGCCAGTAGAGTGTCATGTCCAAGGTCATATGGAGCCAAAGCCAGAACCCAGATGTCCCCATCTCTTAGCCAAAGTTGGGTTTTTTTCCACCCCAGAACATGAACCCATCTCTGCCTTATAACCTTTAGAACTTAGATAGCATCACAGCTGGATAACCGGACAGCTCAGAGAAAAAAGTCAAAAAGAAAGGGTGGGATATGGTGGGCACCCCGCTAGAGACACCAGGGCATCTGTGGGACACAGGGTCTGAACACAGCCCCGCATACCAACAGCCTCCCGCAGGGAGTTTTCTTCAGGAGGCCTTTCCTGCTATCTATCACACAGACATTTAGCCAGTAGAAGCAAAAGCCACAAACACACAAGCATTCTGGATCTTTCAAGGAAGACTAATAACTACAGCCTTGTAAAAATAGGCTATAACCTTGGCTGGAGTTACTTCACAATGACCTCAATTCCCATAATGCCTCTGTGGTATAGCGTAACCCTAGTCTTTGAAAACCAGCAGGCACAGCTGTGGGTCCATGCAACTTTATTTCTAGAATGAGGTGAGAGGCTGGCTGTGACGCACAGAGCAGACGGAGTCTGAGAGCCCTGTTTAGGGAACAGCACAGGTTTGGGAGTCAGAACGTGTAACGCACGTTCTCATGGAGCTTTGCAAAACATCCTGGCACACTGAGTCACTGTCATTTTTCCTTCTCCACCCCCACTATCCCACCACCACATACCCCCCCAGATCTTCCAAGTTAAGACCAGAACTTCTCATGTCTTGAGAGAGAGAAGAGAGAGAGAGAGGCAGTCTTTAACAGGAACACGATTCAATGACCAGGGTAGTTTTGATGAGGCAATAGGACCCCAGAGAGTCTGGATCTCCGTTCCTGTACCTGCAGAGTCCGTCCTTCACAGGTGGCCAAGCACAGAGACTCCGACTGCCGGTCTGGCCCTATGCTGGTGTTCACCAGCCCAGGGTGAAATAGGAAAAAGAAGAAGGTAGCCCCTTCTTTCCATAGCCAACAACTATTTTAATATAAGGGGTGCTCTTTTCCTCTGAGAGTACATCCTTCCTTTCTGAAAGCATAGAACTGCCCTTTCTTTTACAACATGAAGCTGGAACAGATGCAAATTAAGTTCACTTGCTTTTTGTCTGAGTTATTCTGTTTTGTTTTAATGGGCACAAGAGACTAAATCAAAAGCTGCCCACTCTGTATTGGCCACTGGCTGTGTAAATTTCTCTGGTCCATGAAACCCCAAACTGTGGGAGCCGTGGGCTAGGTCCCTCATCAAATCCCTTCTTATCTTGGCCATCGCTGTATCAGAACACGCACGAATCCAAAACCAACCTCTGCTGGCAATTCAGCGTTTCTGCAGCCAGATTTTAGAAATGCTAACAGTCATCTCCACCAGGGCTATGAAACTTTTGTCAAGGATCTTCCCGTGCCTCCCCTGGCTTGATCTTCACCTTAACCTTGCAAGCAAGCAACGTGGGAGTTCGTATTTCCCTACCGCAGATGAGAAGCTGAGGTCCAAGCCCTCAGGGTGACTTGCCTGAGGTCACCCAAGAAGCTGATGGCAGAGCAGGGATCAGAATCCAGTCCTCTCTCTTCCCTGAATGACATTCCTCAGCCATGAAATGTTCATGGCCGGCTGTTGCTATGCTCCCTGACTGTCTCCTATTTTATAATGTACGTCTACCTTTCTCCTAACCTGGCCAGCTGCAGACACAGTTCTGGGGTGAGATGGAAAGAACATTGCCAAAGAGCAAGGGCTCCGGAACAGATTTTCCTGCCAGCTGGCTGTGTTTCTCTGGACCAGTCTTCCTCCTCTCTGGGCCTCACCTATAACGTAGTACCAGTGTACTAAAATTAAATGAAAGGGGCTTTCCAACTTTGACACGTTATGACCCTCCAATTCTTTTGCTCAGTATGTAAATAGAAAAGAAAAAAAGCCCAACAATAGTCTTGAGGGAATCTATATCCACAGCCTCCTTCCCAGTAAACCCCCTTTTTAACAGACACAAGCAGCAATTGCCCCTTTTCAAAAGCCATTGAGAGACACCTGGCAGAGGGGAGCCATCTCCCAGAAAGCCCTGGGAAGGGGTGCCAGGGGCCACATGTCGTTTGTGACTGGAGTGGACAAGGGCAGAAGCCAGGTATGGTCTAGGGAGCCCTTGGCCACTAGCAGAAGCAAATCACACACCCTCGGCAGGCAGCAGCCCAGAGCCCAGGAGGCAGGCCCGTGTACATGCACGAAGGTACCCTAACACAGGACGACACTTGGCTGCATGATAACCACAGAAAAACAAGCTTGTTTTGTTATGGAAGGATTTCTTTGTCCCAGCATGAGCTTTGTATACCAGCCAGGAGTCTGGTGACTGGCAGACTGCTACGTCACCCTCACTCCACAGTGCTTAGGGCACAGTGGACCATTCTGAGGGCTTAGCAGGAACTGTGGGCCAGGAGGACCACAGGGAGGAGACCCTTGCCCCATGCCTTTCTCCTCTCATCTAGAAAATGGAGTTAATAAGGATGCCCGCCCCCCCTCACCCCGAGCCACCATAAGGGTGACCAGGAACGGCAAGCATGACCTTCATCTGCCACCTGGCTGAGCCTATGCCCCTTGGACACGGAGTCCACTCTTCTTTTCATCCCCAAATCAAATGACTCTGTCCCATCCCCCACAGGGTGAGCAGCCAAGGTCGGGCTCCAGGGATGGCTGGCCGCCTTCTCCTCACTTCTTACTCTAATTTTCCACTTCTGCCACATTTTGAATCTCACAGGTGCTTATGTTAGGTGGCATATTTGCCCAAATCACAGAACGCAGGCCCTTTGCCTTGATTTCCCCCAGAGCTCCAACAGCACCCCACCTTTGCTAAAGCCAAGTTTGCCATAGGATTTAGGGTACTTAGCGGAGTTAGTAGGGCAGTGTCTTCCGTCCCAGGAATGATGCAAATAGAGTACTAGAGCCTTCTGTTCTTGTCAGACCTCTGCTCCTCCAGCCACCAGGAATTTCTCAAAGGACAGCTTTCCCCACGGGCGTTCAGCCCTCCGTCCTGCATATTAACACACCCTCCTTCTACCTCTTTTTCTTCCCCATTTTTTATTCCCCACTCCCCACCCCACAAGCTCGACATCTATTCCATAGAATGGTTTTGGCCACCTTGACTGACTTGCCTGAGATTACACAGCTAGTAAGGGGTCAGCCTGGATTTGGAGGTCTTGCCCCATTCCGTCTTAGCTTATCCAGGATTGTATTGCCAGGTGCTTAGGACAGCACCCTGTGCTTCCTTCCAATACCCGTACCAGTTGGTTCCCCTGGGCTGGGCACCCTTCCAACACTATGGCTTCCTCATCACCTGTTCCCACAGCTGTTTGTTTTCTTGTTATGGAGTTCTGCAGTGGTAGGGGTCATAAAGAGTCCACGTAGGGAATTTGGAAGCCGAGAATTGAAACCCTTGCTTTGCGGCTAAGGCATCGTGAGACTGGGAGATTCTTTCCCTCCCTACAGCCTCCAGTTAGAAGAAGTCAGCCTTTCCTGTGCCACGGGGTACCCCCTCTCCACAGGTTCCTGGAGGCCCTGAGGAAAGAGAACCAGTGAATAGACCAATTCCCTGCCCTCCTCTGCCAACTTTCTCCTGAATCCAATACCCAGCAGGAGACAGGAGCAAAGACAGAGAACAAGTCGAACTTTGGAATACCTGCATTCCGGTCCTGGGACTCGAAGCCATGCATTTTCCCTCTCAGGGGCCTGGAATGTCCTGTTGTCTAAAATGTCAAGAGTGAGGAGAACCAGCCAGATGACCTGAGCCTGGCATGGATTTTGTTTTGAGGCTGACATTCCTGGAATTAAACAAATGGTGTATTTTAGAGTTCTAACAATGGACAATTTTTACGTGGCTTGGCAGATTACCTTCCTCCACACCCCCTCTGCTAAAAAAGAAAATCTGGGCATTAAAAGAGATCAGGTAAGGCTTGCTCGCTTGTTTGTGCCTGGTGAACCTACCCACTCACAGGCAATAAAAACTGCCTTTGAAGGCAATGAAACTGATCCTTGGAGGCCTTCTGCTCAGGATCCCCAGCTACCCCTGCTGTCCCGTCCCCACCAGGATGCCACACTGAGGGCAGAAGAGGCTGGCAGAGAAGCAGCAGCCTCCCCCAGCCCCAGAACCACTGCAAACAGCAGAGACCTGCCTTACGTCTACCAGATAGAATGACCTGGTTCACGATTGCCCAATTCACCCATTGTGGTGAGCCTTTTTCTTTTCTTTTCTTTTTTAATTTTTCACAGCATGAGGGGGTACTTCTGCTCAGGGGGCACATTGCTTTTCAGAGAGTCACAGGCCTTAAAGAGCCTTCTCCATTTACTTTAAATGCAAAACGCACTCTTAGACTGACTTTTGCTTAAGGCAGAGCTAACAGGAGTCGGGAATCTCTCCGCAAGAAATAAACTAGGAAAAGGGCCGCTCAGAATGAAGGGGAATGGAGTCCTGTAGAGGCCATCCAGAGTGTTAGAGCAACCTGCACTCTCATCCCCACTGCCTACTGCCAAGGAAAGCCGAGGGGGAAGAGAGAGGACAGGTGAGGGAGGCGGGAGAGGGGTCCAGAGACAAGAGGAGAGGAGAGGAAAAAACACTCGGATCACTGGAAAACATATGAAAATTTGTATTGGAGCTTAGCATATACAGATTACAAATCTCGCAATCTAGAAGAAATCCCCATCTTTCCAATACTTCAGGGAAGGAAAGGGGAGAGAAAAAGAGGTAGGAGGAGAAAGGGGGGATGGAGGGAGCAACGGATGGAGAGAGGGATGGTAGGATGATGCATTTCACCCAAGCTCTCTGGTCGCCACCTGTGTTGGCTTGAGTTCCTACCAGCTGAGCAAAACAAGTCCTGCACCAGGGGGCAGGAGCCAGCCATCACCTGGTGTCCTTTGGGTGGTGGGCACAGGGCTCATAGCTATGCATGATCTCCTCTGACCCTCCAGCAATTCATCAAGGCAGATTGCTACTATCCTCCCTTTGGGGGAGGATTCAAAGAGGCTGAGTGACTTCTGCAAAGCCACACAACTTAGTGAAGTAGCAGAGGAGGAAAGGGAGGCCAAGCTTGCTTGATCCTAAGCCTAACTTCCCAAGTGCACTGTCATACCTTTGCATCTAGAATAGCTAGGAGGTGTTTTTTAAAAAGAGTATTTAAGACATTAGCAGATTTCACCATGTGACTTCAGATTCACTTTACCTTTTGGATTACACACTTTATATGCCTCATATCTACCTCCCCCCCAGTAAAATTAATGCCACCTGCATTTATATTAAGTCAGGTGGTCAGATAGGTTGATCTTACAAACTACAACAGCTCACAATTGAAAAGACTCCAAAATTCTAAAAAACTGCCAAGAAATTCAAATGAATTCCAGCTTGACTGCCATTTGTGCCTACTGGTCACTTTCCCTGTACTTGACACTGAACATGTGGGGATGACTATTCCCCGAGTGCTGTTTGTAAATCCCAAGTCACCGCCTTGTGCTTTGTTGAACAAATAACCCATCACTAACTTCTATCACTAGTTGGCTTTGTGGCATCGAGGAAATGGTCTAGTTGAAGCCTGCTGAAATGATCCTTAGGTTAAGGATTCCCTTTGATTCCAAATTCTACTGATAAATTCTACTGGAGAGACTTTCCCCCTAGATGTCACTGTTGGGACTCTCCTGGATATCCTGCCAGAGGAAGGGACTGCCAAGACCTTGGTAGATGCCATCATTAGGGTAATTCCTCTCCTTCTTGGAAGGCTTAAAATATTTTCAACAGATGGAAGGAACATTTTACACACTCATCTGGAAGCCATCAGATGGCTCAAACATTTATGTGCTTAGTTGAGAAACTTCAGTCTATCAGATAATGCCATGAGCTTTGCTTTAATGAGTGTTTCATCAGCCAGCTCACTCTGCCGAGGGGCATGGTTAATTGTCTAACAAGGACAAGAAGAGTAGAGGAGGAAGGGACTACCATTTCCTGAATGTCTCCTCTAAGCCACATGCTACACTGGACACTTTACATTCATGGTGTCTTTGCAACAACCTTACATTTGGGTTGAGTATTATCAACCACCTTTATTGATGCGGTAACTGACGGTCCTTAAGGGGAAGTAACAGCTAAAAACCTTGACTGGAGCCCAGATGCACTCCGTCTTGTCTCATCTGAATATTTGCTTGGAAGGTGCCTGGCACTCAGACCACATACTGTCTGGCTGGAATGGTTGGCCTGGTTTGTTTTATCACCCTGGGCATTGCTGAATCTTGATGGAAGCCCAATCAAGGCTGATGACTTATGACTTGGCAGGGTCTGTGAGAGGGAGTCCAGAAGGCTCATTAGCCATCTTTTCCCAGCACCTCCAGTTGTCTCATCAGTTTTCAGACCAGTGTGCATGGTGACTGCAAACCCACTTCTTTCTACATTTAACCCTTCCTCCACCGTGGAAGGACTAACCGGAGGACAGAGCCCCGGCTGGACTAAGAATCAGGAGACTCTTAGTCCTCTGAACCTATCTTGGGCCAGACCATCAGTTCCTCTGGGCTTAATGTCCCCACTCACAGAACAGGGTCTTGGTTAAGTTTGTGTCAAATGGTCCTTTCAAGTCTAACATTTTAAGATCCCAAAGCAGTGGCCAGTCTTCAGGTTGCCATTATGCTGCTTCCTAGAAATTGATCTTTTCTTATCTTTTTAAGATTTTATTTGAGAGAAAGAGCATGAATGCAGGAATGGGAGGGTTTGCAGAGGGAGAAGCAGACTCCCCACTAAGCAAGGAACCCAATGCAGGGCTCCATCTCAGGATTCTGAGATCATGACCTGAGGCGAAGGCAGCTGCTTGACTGACTGACCCATCCAGGTGCCCTTAGAACATGGTCTGTTCGAGCATCCTAAGCAACATCTCTCTCTCTCTCTGGCTCTCTCTTCTGTAGAAGTGGCCAAGAGGATTTTATTGACACATGCTTCTCTTCAGGCTTCCAGACAATGCCCAGAAAAGTTCCATGATCCTAGAGGAGGCCAAGTCTGGGCTTATAAATCTTGCCCATCTAAAGGCCTTGGTCCTCAGAGAAATTCACAGAGCACTTAAGTTGTTTGAAAGATGGAATGTTCCATAGAAGGGGTAAAGTGTCTAGGCTCTGGTCCTACTTCTGTCACTAATTCATGGGGTGACCTAGGACAAGCCTGCCATGGGGATAACATTGAAGAGCACATAGGTTATATGTTTACCAAGCCTGAACTGGTTAACCTCTCCAGGAACTTCCATTTCTATCAGCCATGCAAAGCCTTACAGAACCAGCCTGTTCATAACTTAAATTGACCCCAGACCTAAAACACTCTCCAGACACCACTGTGGGTGTCTGGAGATTTAAATATGTGAAGAGAGTCTCCTAGATGGGGTAGAGCAACATGCCCACAAGGACAGACTGTTGGAACTGGGACTGGCATTCCCCCTGCTGCAGCAAGCCTGACCATGTATAGTTGAGTCTACACAGCCAGCTAGAATAAACTAGAAGGGCCCTTCTAGGCCATCAAACTCACACTGCTCTTCATCTAGCTAAGGACACTAGGACCCAAAGAGGGAAGATTCCTAGATTCTAATTCCCAGGCCATGAACTCAGCCTTGACTTGCAAACATTTCTCATTATCCCCCACTGAGTGGTAAGTTCTTTCAACTAAACCCCTCTAGACAACACACTCAGCTGGGAAAGGAGATGTTTTGCTGCCCGTGCTCCAAGCATTCAAAAATGCAAGGCACATCACAGGCTTCCTGCCACAGGTCCCACCACCTATTTACAAATCACTCCTTCCTGTTTTCATAACCGAAAGAGAAAGTTGTATCACAGACCTAGAGGGTGACACATGGCTGGCAAAATGACCCTCAAAACAGCCCAGCACAGCTCTGAATAGCACTAACTGGTCAAAGAGTTGAGCGGCCAGCCCTGTGATTTACAGTGTGGCGTGTGTCCTTAGAGGTCTTCCTATTGTCTAAGAAATGCGCACATGGTCAATGCTAGTCAGGAACCAAGTGCTTCGTCTCTTCAAACCTCCACATAAAGTCTTGATGTCTGGGCCCCACGGAGCAGGCTGCAGCTCCTTCCTGCTGACAGTCTGTCAGATGTGAATCGCCAACAGCCATGCCCTCCTCTGGGCTCCTCTGCACATTCAGCCACCCCCTTCCACCAACAGCTCTTCCAGTGTCCCCTTTCCCAGCCCCCTGCCCTCAGGCAGCTTCAGCAACACCATTCGTGGAGAGGGTTACCTGTTTTTTTCCTGTTGCTTGAAACCACTTTTTGCTTAAAAAGATTCTTAAAGAAGAATTAAAATACACCTTGCCATTTGACTTCAGGAAATGCAAATGCTTCAGAATGAGGCTTGTTCTTTCTTTTTTTTTTCCATCCTTGGGTTTCTCAGAATTACAGCTGAGGTCAACCAACCAAACATACAAAGACCAAAGGGGAAAGGAAAAACAGAACCTGCATGTGTGAGAGGCAAGCCCAGGCTTGTCCTTCTCCGGCCACCTGCCTGTTTACGGAAACTCACCTGACAGATGCCACCACAAGTGACATGATGTGAGGGGGGCCTCCAGCCAATGAGCAGAACCTGGTCTTGGCATCCGTGTTGGCCTCAGCCTAGGGCATGAGTCCTCTCCTCCCATTTAATCTACGCTAATCTGAAGAGCTATGAGGGAATGAGGCAAGGTGTTATTCCAGCCGGAGGGGAAAGACAAACTGAGCATCCCCATTTAGCCTCACTCATGCCAGAACGCAGCTGACACCCACTGAGGGAAGTAAGAGGGAGAGAAGAGATGATTCAATTCAATAAATATTTACAGAGCATCTTCTGGGCTGAGCAGTGGGGATATAGAAATAGTTGTCTCTGCTCTGAGGGTTCATAGTCTAATGGAGGAAGTCAATAGGCAAACAGAGGGAGGGTCAGAGATGACTTCGAGGCCATGCTTTAAATAAGGAATAACTTCCCCAGTAAAGGGGAGCTTCCAGGTGGAGAGGCAAATCAATATGCATGTTTGAGGGCCATGGTGCCTCCAAACACCAGTATAGTCGTCAGCAATCAACCCAGGCCATTCAAGTCAGACAGCCTGGGTTTGAACCTCACTCTCTCACTGATGAGCTGTGCAAATGTGAACAAGTCATTAACCTTTGAAAGCCTTGGTTTCCTTAAGTACAAGACAGAAATCACTGGAATGGAGGGGGCGTGGGAGGGATGGGATGGCTGGGTGATGGACTTTGGGGAGGGTATGTGCTATGGTGAGTGCTGTGAATTGTGTAAGACTATGAATCACAGACCAGTACCCCTGAAACAAATAATACATATGTGTTGATAATTTTTAAAAAATCTATGTGCATCCATTAAAAAAGAAAGAAAGAAAGAAATCACTGTAGTACCCTTCTCATGGGTGGCTATAAGAATTAAGAGAAAGATCAAATATAGCATGCTTAGCAGAGAACCCAGAAAATGGCCATCACTCAGTCTGCATTAGCAATTTTTTATTGTCTGCATTATTGCTACTGCTGTAGGGATCAGGAGTTCAAGGGAAGGAGGGAAGGTGGAGTAAGACTAGAGAATGCAGGAGGGACAGAACACTAGGGACCGTGAACTTCAATGGAGTATCTGGCTCAGATCCAGCAGGCATAGCAAAGTCCCTAAGGAACTCCCAGCAGAAAAGAGATAAGGCCACATTTGCCTTTGCAACAATGCTTTCTGACTCTATGTTCTACATCCCTAAAAAGGGGAGGCTGGCCAGGGGAGAACTCTCTTAACAGCTCTCACAGTGCATTAGAAAATGAGCCTGCCCCCCCCCCACCCCGCTGCCATGTTGTATCCCTGAATCTAATCCCTCAAGAGCGTGGGCTGCAGCTGAAGTAGGCAGGACAAGAATGCCAGGTAAAGAGATGGGATCAAAAAATGGCAACTAGTCTACCAGCCCTCATCACCAAGAAGACACTTTGGGCCAGAGCATCTATGGGTCGAGGAGAGACAAGGATCAAAACTGCTGCCTGCTTCTGCAGGGGTTGCTGCTAGCAGTGAGCTAGTTCAGACAGCAGAGGGAACTGTTTGCTTAACTTCCAACCTCTTCAAGACTCCTGTGGGGAAGTGAGGAAGGCCGGGGAGGGATTTTCTCAGGCCTGGGGCAGAGATGCAAGTGGGGGGAATCTTGTGAGCCCAATAGATACCACTCAGAGATCCAGGGAGCAAACACATCACGGTGTGGCCGCTTCAACCCAACAGGCCCATGGCTGCCTTGTCTCTGATGGATGGAATGAATGGTCACTCTGATAACATCATCAAAAAGATGTCAATGTCAGGTCTTAGACCTCCCAGTTGCATAGACAGGAAACCAACGTCCAAAGAGAAGTAGGAATTCACCCAGAGTAAGTTGAACTCATGAGTCACTACAGGAAATGTATAACTTGGCTCTTTGCATATAAAATAGTTTCTATAATAAGAAGCTCCTAAGCCAGTATCACTGGTGCATATATTAAAAATATTTTTGTTTCTTAAATACCATGATGACATAAACACCATCTTTTTCCCCTGCCAAGGAAGCTCCAGATAGCAGACTTCCTGCTTAGATCTCTTTAATCCTATATCCTCTTAAAATTGAGTACAAGAATGTGTTTATCTCCATTGTCCAGCAAGTGGCTTGGAGGAAGAAAACTGGCCTCTGGAATCAGATAGACATGGGGGTGAATCTCAACAGTACCACCAACTTGCTTGACTTTGTGTCATTGACTCCATCTAGGCATCAGGACATCCACTTTGCAGAGTTAGCTGGAGAATTCGATCAGCAGAAACATGTAAAAGTGCACAGATTAGTATCTGGTGTGCTCTCAAAGGCAGAATTGCAGTAATCACTACTGGAACTTTCGTTCTGACCACCACTGCCTGGCTGAGTAAGGTGGGACAGTATACTTAATCTGTCTGGTGCCCAGAATTTTTCCCATCTGTAAAAAAAGACTTAATAATACCACTCTCGTAGAGTTGTTGCAAGAGTGAAGTGAAGTAAGTAGGCACAGGAATGGCACCTGATACCTAGGGGAGCTCAAGTCATCTTTGCTTTCTTCCCCCAAATTCCAGTCCTTGTGGAAGCAGCCAATTCCAAAGAACCCTAAAATATGTGATGATAAAATGAGAAACAAACAGGTTCCCAAATGGAAACAGAATACTAATTGTCTCCATCCAAGTATCATGGAAAAAGAACTGGTGTCCCCAGTACCCAGGGCAGAGAAAGACAATTAATGTGTAATCTCCTTACTTTTAGGAAATTGCTCAGAGGACATCTCATGTGTAATGGAAAGGTCTCCATTCAGGAAGTCATGGGCCTACCTCCAAGGTCAGTAATGAATCCAGAAACTCTGGTCATCTGAAGGCCACTTCCTGTGGCCTTCTAAAACTTCCTTCACTTTTCTGTGTTGTCAACCTGGCCTCCAAAGACGTTTGTGTTGGACCCTTGGGCCCCCTCTCTATTCAGCCACGTGTAAGTCTGGAGCCAAGTGCACAGTACTTTTCCTCATGGAAGAGAAACAAGCTCTTTGTCTCTGCCTCTGTCAGGTTCTTCACAAGGGAACCATGAATTTGCCTTGTCCCCTGATTGACAACTTAATGAACATGTCAGCACACAGTCTCTTTGCATATTGCTGTGTGCTTCAGCTAAGAGGCCACTTCTAAAGGAAATAATTCAAGGCACTTAGGCTGGGAAAGCTGAGATACGGAGAGGATGGCCAAGATTCTCTGAATAACCATTCTGCCCATTTTAAAAATTCAATTTTGCAGCTAGATTAGTTCTCACCCTTAAGTTGAATTGCAACAAGGTTTAAAGGGAAGGCATGGAGGCAATTAAAACGAAGGCCAGCTTTCCAGTTCTGAAAGGCACCCTGACTAATCAGTGCTGATTTTCACTTGTTGGACTCACAGAGACTTGGCTTTCCATGCAAACATAGCGGCCCACACGGTCTGCCCATCCTCTGCTTTCTAAAAACCCCAGCTGGGAAGAGCCCCTACTGAACACTGGCGGGATCTACACAATTATGTTTGGCTGCCCAAAGGAAGACATTAAAAAAATGAGACAATGAATTGCTAAAGGATGCATCTTGCTATGAAAATCAAAAGACTGAAGTTCTCCTGGATATCTTGATGCCTAAATTCGTTACTAATTGAACAAAACTGATTATCCTATCTCAGATACTTGATGCAATGCCTATAAACTAGTAGCCCCTTAGTGATGAAACATTGATTGATTGATTGATTGATTGATTGATTGAATGAACATGATAGTCCAGAACTTGTGGGGAATATAGTCCAGGAGCACAGGGTCTGAAAAGGGGAAGTTTAATAATTATAATAATAACAGAATAATAATAGAAAAGAATAATATAATATATAAGTGAAAAATAATTCTATAAGAGGTAGTATTCCATTTCCATATGTGTTTTGACCCTCCAGCTTAAAGCATTAGAGAAGAGAAACAGGGGTAGTTTTGCACCTGTGCCTTGAATATTAAGCAGCATCTAAAATAAGTAACATGGAAGAGATTCCAGATGGTTAGAACAGCAGGCAATGTTTTAGAAAACATGGGTCTTGAATGGGAAACCTTGAATAAAAACTTCCCATTTTGCAATCTGCCCAGTAATTCTTTTTGTCCTTCTCTCTCCAGTGTCAAAGCATATAAATAAATCCAAGTTGTCTTGGAACAAAGATGGTGTTGTTCGTGGAGTCATATATCAGGATGGGAATCTGGTAATCCAGTTCCCAGGTTGGTATGTCATCATTTGCCAACTACAATTTCTCGTGAAATGCCCAGAACATTCTGTTGACCTGAAGTTGGAGCTTCTCATCAACCAAGATGTCAAAAAGCAGACTCTGGTAACAGTGTGTGAGTCTGGAGCACAAACGAAAAACATATACCAAAATCTCTCTCAGTTCTTGCTGGAGTACCTCCAGGTCAACACCACCATATCAGTCAAGGTGGATAAATTCCAGTATGTGGATACAAACACCTTTCCCCTTGAGAATGTGTTGTCTATCTTCTTATACAGTAGTTCAGACTGAGCCATTTCTTCTGGCCTTCAGGAAGAAAACCACTCTCTACCATACAGTACTTCATCCATCCAAACACTTGGGCAAAAAGAAAACTCTAGACCAAGCCTGAAACCACAAAGGGTATTAAATATCATGCTTCTCCTTCTGTCTCTTGGAAAGATACAGCTCCAGGGTTTAAAAAACAAACAAACAAACAGTTTTGAGTGACGTGTTTTTCAAACAGAAAGGAGGGAAGCAAGGCAGTATGTGGGAAAAGCCCCACATGGGCATCAGAAGGGTTGGATTTATGCCCTGGCCCAACCACTAACTGGCTCACTGTGTGACCTGGAGTTATTCCTTTCCCCTCCCTGGAACTCTGGATACATGTCTGGAAAATGAATGGGCTGGATTTGAATCTCTCCAAAATCTCTTCCATCTCAGAAGACCAGGATGTCTTGTCCCAGACCCGTGAATTCAGATTCCAGGTAGAAGCCCCCAGCCAAAGGGAAGGCCCTCGCCTCACGCCAGTATAAATCTGATGGTACTAGTAGGATCTGGCTGCATGTCACCTCAACGGAGTCGGAATTTGGGGAGGAGGTTCAAGGTACATTCCCAAATGAAGTGAACTGTGGGATCTGAAATGTGTAAAAGAAACGACTGCCCAACTGACCATACAAATCTAAGAGGCCTCCTGGAATTTGGAAAGTCTTCTGACCAGGCTTGACTCCATCCAAGTTAAGACTGACAACACATCAACAACATACAACTCTCATTTCCTATAGGGAAGGGCTGTGCATTCAGCAAACATTCCATTGGCGTGCACTGGTCATGGTGATATGGCCATTTGGTCAGGGACCAGCTGCTGTCCTTTCTCACATGATCTCTCTCTGCTCCCTCCTTCAAATGCCTCTCAGGGAGCCATTTCTGTGGAGGGCCATTAAGGGCCCCGAATGTTATTGATAAAGATGATGTCCTTGAACATGGTGAGGACTTCTAAAAAATGGCAACCTCCTCTCCTGATTGGGGTAATTGTGAGATTTTTCTAGCTACACCAACCTACCTTTATATCCATCCATCTTTTCTGGAAGAAGCCCCTTATCTGTTGAAAAGGACCATTGAGCTTGAAGTATAATGCCCCAGAATTTCTGCTTCAGAAGCAAAAGGGACCCTTTACTGCCATCCAAAAGAATAGAGCAAAATTTGCATTTTTCTCAAGAAAGGTGGCAGGGAAAAGAAAAATGTAGGAAATCAGGAAAGTCTGTCAGAGAAAAACTAGAAAAAGTGTTAAAGAAGAAAAGGAAAAAAAAAAAAAAAAACGCCAGCAGTGTTGGTATGGATGAG
Source organism: Mustela putorius furo (assembly GCF_011764305.1). Classification (NCBI taxonomy): domain Eukaryota; kingdom Metazoa; phylum Chordata; class Mammalia; order Carnivora; family Mustelidae; genus Mustela; species Mustela putorius. The sequence continues at coordinate 403,139 of NW_025422439.1, read as the reverse complement.
AAGGACTCAAAAAAAACAAAACAGCTGAAGAAAAATTGAAGTCATTTGCTGAGCAATGTGCTATGTCAAACTCCTCCTCAGCCTCCTCTATGAAACATTCAGTAAAGTCTGCATTTCTTCTAACGCTTTCTATGAGTAGATTCTTTGGGAGGAGCGGGCATTGGAAGAGGTGTTGAATTCAGCAAGCCAAGTATGTAATAAACGCAGAGACAGGTTTTGAGGACCCAAAACCAGCAAGTAAGAGAGCACCTGGCATTTGAATTATACCCAAACTCTGAAGGACAAATGAACCTTGCTTAAGCCAACTCCGGCGTTCTTGAGAAGGTATCCACAATCTAAGGTTGTGTGCGCTAAGCAAATTTTCTACTGTCTCATATTCAAGCTTGAGAAAGGTTTCATCTCTCTGAGCAGAGGCACCTGACTTTTATACTTGAGTGGTTCCAGCTCTCAGTCTCTGTCAAGCAATGACCTGCAAGCCAACAGCTGAAGACACAGGTGGCACAGCATTAAGGAGTCCTCTAGCAAGACAAAAAAATAAAGGGGAATAATCATTAGTAACTCAACTGAAAATAATAGGGCATGGATAAGATGGAAAGCTTAAAACCAGATTCTTCTTTTTTTAAAGATTTTATTTATTTGACACACAGAGAGAGAAAGAGAGCCCAGCAGTGGGAGCAATATGCAGAGGGAGAAGGGAAAGCAGGTTGGTCAAGCAGGGAGCCTGATGCGGCGCTCAGTTCCAGGACCGTGGGATCATGATCTGAGCCAAAGGCAGATGCTTAACGGACTAAGCCACCCAGGTGCCCCAAAACCAGATTCTGTTGCTCCCGGAGGGTTAACCAGGCCCCTGGGACTGTGGTAGAATCTGTGCAAGTAAAATAAATAATTCTCTACCTGGGAATGTCTGTCTGTCTGTCTGTCTCTCTCTCTCTCTCTCTCTCTCTCACACACACACACACACACACACGAGTATACTTGCAGAAAGTGTAGAAAAGGGCAAATGCATAAACTCATAAGAAACAAGTCAGTGTAGACAAAGTGTGTTCCTGCCCTTGGGGAATTCCTAAGACTTTCCTTCTCCACATTTAGTAACTTTTTGTTCACCCCGTCTGTCTATTACCTACCAATGCCTCCTTAACCTACCCTATTTCCTCTCAGAATTCCCCAGCCACACAAAGGTTGGCTCAGAAGAGGTCCCTGCACCCCCAGGAGGATTGACAGGAACAGGCCTGAAAGGGAGGAAGTGCTGAAGGAAGTTATGCAGAATCTACCAAACAGGAGAGCCTTCTAGAACTTGGATTAGGAGGATTGAGAAGTCAGTCAGTGTCGTCTCTGGAAAGATGCTTGCATTAAGAGGATTGAGAAGTCTGTGTCGTCTCTGGAAAGATGCTGATTGATGAGCTAAGCCAGTGGTTGAATGCATGCCCGACAGCAGGCAGAGACTTGTCAAGTCCTCTTGTGTGGTTAGAGCAGAGCTGGGATTTGAGCTAGCAGTGGAGCCCAACCTCTTGGCTCCCTTCTGCATGATTTCCCACCAGGCTTTACTGGTCTCATTCTGTAGCCTTCCTGTAATTCCTCAGGTCACTTCTTTACCCCTGCCCTGGGGTGGTCCCCAGTATTCGGGGACTTTCTCTGTTCTTCTTTTCCCCCACACAGATCCTCCAAGATTATCATTCAAATGTGAGACTCAGATAGTCTTTGGATTCAGTACATGGGCAAATCACAGAAAAAGGCCAGGACCCCATATGGAAAAGTTCAATCTCTGAGAAACTGAAGAAATTATTTAAAAATAAAAGTTTATTGTTTTAATCTGAATTTATACATATATGTGTGTATATGTAGCTATCTGTGTATGTTTATATCAGTATATGTGTGTACACACACATGTGTTGTACACACATGTGTGTACTATGTGTGTATACACATGCATGTACGTGTCTGTGTGTGTGTGAGAGGGTGTCCCCACTTTCACCTAGTAATTGTTTTCAGGTCATCTGCTTAACCTGCAGTTGGGGAGGAAGCTTTATTCTTGCTCTGGGCATTGCAAAATGTATGTACAGTTGTATTTATTTTTAATTATGAAAAGAACAGAAAGTAGTATTTCTCCCATGCTTCACTTCTTATTTAATAATATTAATATTTTGCCATGTTCGCTTCTGCTTCCTTTTAAAAATAAAACACGGCAGATAGAGTAAAGCCTCACTCCTCCATCCATTTCCCTCCACCCTCCCCAGAGATAGCCACCTAGAAGTTTGCCCAGCCCCTTTACTTGGATAATTTTAGACTTGTTTTCCCATAAGAATATATAGTACAATTTTGTATGGCTTTAACAATTTCAATAAATGAAATTTTTTTCAATAAATGATATCGTACTTCATATCATATTTTGTGACTTGAAATTTTTCAGGTAACATAAATTCTTTGAGATTTTTATAGACTGACACCTGTGGATCTAGCTCACTTGTTTAATTGCGATATCCTATTTCATGGTTTGAATATACTGGATTGGCCATGCTCTTATGGAGGAACACTTAGTTTGCCTCCCGATTTTGCTGCAATGAGCATGTCTTCCTGTACAGCCACCACTCCTTGTTGCCATTTTTCTGTAGAGCAGAAATACTCCCTGAAAATTATAACTATTATTCTAAAGCTACATCCTCTTTTAGCGAGGCTAGACTCCTCTGTGGTCACAGCGCATAAGCTGGAGCTTGGGAATCCAAAAAACTCTTTCCTTCCTTGCTAGAACTTCTGTGCTCTGTACATGCATTCCACACACCAGTCCTGAGGGCCAGTGTGGTGCCAGGCCCCCATGCCAGGTGCAGGTTTTTCCAGAGCATTCTGGGGCTTCTCTTGATCCAGTTCTCTTCCTGGAAAGCAAATGAAAAATACCAGAGTGCAGGAAGATGAGCACAACCCCAAATAGAAAATTCTCCCTCAAGACCGAGTGTCTTTATTTCCTGGTGTCTGTCCCCCACCTTTCTCTTCACACTCCATCCGGTCTCCCTGAATGGCTTACTCAACTTCCCCTTGGCTCCAATGATACTTTCTTGCCCATGACTGCGTAACCTAGATCTCCAGATTTGATTGCTCCTAAAGTTCAACCCCATATATTCAGTGGCTGCTGGGCTCTACCCATGAGTTCTTTCTGAGATCTTGCAACAGAAGATTGGCACTCCACATCTACGGTAGGGACTTAAACGCTTTGTTGGTTGTTTTTGTTTTGTTTTGTTTTTTACCGTGGCTCAGAGGAAGAAATGCTTTATTTGCAAACAAATGTACATTCACACACACACACACACACACACACACACACAAATACACACACACACATACACACACTCACTCACGCACAAACCTAAGACAAAGCTTACATTAAGGAATACTTAACTACTTGTGACTAAAAAAAAAAAAAAAAAAAAAACTCTTGTCGTGACCATCCGAATTGATTTTTACGATGTTGTCATGAGTCACAACCCACAGTCGGCAAAGTATGATTCTAGCATGACTTTCCCTGCTCCAGAACTTGGAAGGCTTAAAATATACTTTCCTAACTCTCTAGAAGTGTGTTGTCCAAGATGAACAAGATTTTAGCCCATTGTCCAGTCTGCCAGCAAGCCCAGCTGTGGGGGGCGTTTGGTTTTTCTGCAGGTGCATCTGTAGAAGTCCCAGCATTCAGATACTAGGTTGGGAGGCGTGGGGAGTCTGCTGTAGGAACAGGAGCATTCATTCTGCTGACATGATCTATTGGAGTTATGCAGTGGTTCTAGGTCTGACAGCAGTGGTGGCTTCCTGATTATGGTGGTTTCCTGTTTGAAACAGCCGTGTTGTGGCTCTAAAGGGGCAGCTTCCTGATTGCAAGATTGTTGAAGAGACAGCAACTACCCTAGCAGCCCCATTGTGAGGGGTAACATTAGAGGTTGTTCCCGAAAGCTCAGCCTGGATTCTCTTCCTTCAGACCTCTTGGCAAGTCTGTAAGCCACCTAATACACTGGCATAAGTGCCTTCCTGCTAACAAGCTGGAGGGACATCTGTTCTCTGCAAATGATCCCTGATGGACACAGTCTCAACATGTGAAGCTGACTTCCCCAGACTCATCCCAAACTTGTCATTATTCCTATGTTTTAAATCTCAAGGATGATCTGAGTCTCTCATAACCCTTCTTTCTTATTTCCCTTTCAATCAACATTTGTTCAGTTCACTTAGTTCTCTTGGGCCCGGGAGCACCATGTCACCTGTCACCATATTACCCCTGTTTCCTGTTACCCTTGTTACCCTATTACTATGTTACCCTTGTCACCACCTAACTCAAAACCTGGATCCTCTTTTACCCCTCACAAATCCCACCCTTAGATGGCACCATCATTCTGGGTACTGAGAACAATCATGGCCACTTTGGAAGCTCTTACATGTTCTGCACTTCTCACATACTCACGCACTCATTTGATCTTAAACAGCTTGGGAGGTAGGTATTCCATTCCCCACATTGCGGACAGTGACATTGAGTCTCTGAGATGTTGAGTAGCATGGCCAGCATCCCACAGCCCATGGGTAGTAGAGCTGGAATTCAAGCCCCGCTGTGTAAACATCCCCACTCCGACATTCCATTCTCCAACCAATGTGGACCCAGGCTTCCTGAAATCTAAGCTCTCTCCTTCCCCATCAAGATCTTTCTTTCTTCTCTGGCTTCACGCCCCTTCCCACCTTATGCCTGATGGTCAAATAACATTGAATTTCTCCCAGTTCCTGAAACCTGTGCTCAGCCTTGCCACTCAGTGTTTGCAAGCTTTCCTCTTTGTGCCTGGAATGCTCATTTCGCTCTCCTTGCCTGGCTGACTCCTGTCACTGTTCCAATCTCCTTGAAGAAGTCTTCCTGACTCTTCTGGCCTCACCTAATACCCTGCAGTCTTCTTCCCCACTTGTCCCATTCTTTAGTACATGATGCCCTTCCCTCTAGCCCTCTCGATACTTTCTTTCCAGCCTCCAAAGGCCTGGAAAGCAGGAATCCTATCAATCTTATTGGGCATTGGGTCTTCACAGCACCGCACAGCTCCTGGGACATCACAGCTGTTCAATAACTATTTCTTAAATGAAAAATCAAAGAAAATCTCTTTAAACACAGGCCACATTCTAGAGGAAAGATACCAAATAAGCTACTCAAAAGAGAAAAAAAAAAAAAGGACTACGAATTCTTTAAAAAGTGTGGAAATGTGAATTGAAAGCCACCTTTTTTTCTTAGAAATGTTTTTTAGCACTCAGGAAAGTAAGACAGCTATTAAAGAAAGGGGATGTTTCCAGATGCCAGAACCTATCTGTGCCACCTGAGAATTTGAAAGGGGGGAAAAAACCAAACCTTCATTTGGTTTATTGAACTGTCTCTATGAGCTAGGTGTAGTATATTTGCCATATAATCTCTCTCCCTCTTGTCCCTATAAGACATTTCTGTGTAGTTCTAATCATTTTGTAGGTGGGTATACTCTCCCTAGATTTTAAATCCAATTTTGGTATACCTTAGAATCAACTGAAAGACTTTTTAATTCCTGGTCCCCAGCAAATAGCCCGGACCAATTAAATTAGGATCTCTGAGGTTCGAGCCCAGGCGTCAGGATTATTTATAAGCTCTCCAGCTTCAAGAGCCAGTGGTTTAAATCCTCATTATCCATACTGTGTCCTGAACCCAGCAGCCCTGCATCACCGGAAAGCCTGCTAAAAATGCAGAATCTCAAATCTACCCAGACCTACTGAAACAGAATATGTATTTTGATAAAATCTACAAGACTGAGATTCATAGACATCTAACAGTTTGAGGGCTACTGGTTCAGACGATTTTCCCTGAAAATCATCTGATGATTTCTCTGAATCCATTAGGCTTCCCTGTTTCTTCCCAGGTGACTTGGGGAAATGGATTCTCCCACCTCTTCTACTCTTTCTGTAGATATGAGGGTCTAGACACTACCATAAGTGTCATTAGGTCACCATGATGGTCTTCTTTTGTAATTATCGCTGAATTTTTAAAAATTGCTTTTGGTCCAGCTCTTTCCCTTGGGTATCTTGGGCAAGAGCTGGGACAAGACTGTAACCAATATGTTGAAAGCTTGGGATGTAGTCTAGAGCAAGGGATGTACTTTCCCTATGGCCAAGGAAAGAGAGAACCACGTCTGGAGGTGGCGGATGGAAATGGCTGGTGTGGAAACCTGGGTTTGAATCATAGCTCATGCAGTGATTAACAGGAGGCTCTTGATGAGTCACGGATGCTCTAAATTTCCTCAACTGTAAAATAAGGAGCATAATCCTTTCCAAAGCTGTGGGAAGAACATACAGTAAGCTTGAAAAGCATACAAATGTGAGGTCTTATATTACATTTAATATCTGCAAAGGAGTTTCACTGCAGGAGAGGAGCAGAAAGAAACTCAAGGGCAAAGACAAGAGGAATGATATTTCCTCAAACTCACCGAAGCCTGCGTCATCTGCATCTGGAAAAACTGGCCATTGGACGAACAAGGTGTTCATGAGGCAAATGCCCAATGAATGCTTTCATACTTCAGGGAAAACTAGCCTGAATAAGCTTACTCAATAGTTGAGCAATGGAGTACTGGGGGTCCCGTCCCTGCATCTTCCTCATGGCCACCTTATTCACACAGTGAAATGTTGGCCTTGGCATGTCTCTTTTTCCACTTAAAGTGGCGTGCCTAGAAGCAAGAATCCACTCAGAGCCCCAGCAACCAGACTGGAGGCTGGCACAGAGTCAGCCCTCAGGAAACGTGTAGACTCACTCACAAGTGAGGTAAGGAATTAACAGCCAAGGGTGTCCGTTAGACTAGTTAAGATCATGCTGAATTGGAGTCTGATCCCCCTGCGTCAACAAAAAGCTCCAAGGGAAAACCAGCTGAGGTGTTTCATCATTCCATTCCCACTGCTGGGCACACAAAGAACATAACTGCCATGACCTTTCTGAGTCCGCCTTCCGCTCTCGCAACTAGTTTCATTTTAACAGCTGGCCGGGTGCAGTCAGCATCAGGCGCAGAAGCAGTCAAGGGAAGAAAGGCCACGACCCGTCATGGGATTGACACATCGCAATGAGGAGAAAGCCAGCAAATGCTTAAGGAAGCTTAATTCCTATGGCCAAAATTACTTTCATACACTCAAATACACAGCCCTTGACTGAACGTGACCTTTTCATTATTGCTCCTTCATCAATTCTGGTGTGTTTACTTAAATAGCTTTATATTACATATTTGCCAGCTCTGACTGAGAGCTTCGTTACCAGGTTCCAGGCATCAAACTGAAGCCTTCAATACTGTTGTCTATTTCATCCTCAGCACTGTTTTATGAGATCAAGAGTGCCATTCCCATGTTAGATGAGGAAACCGAGGCTCAGAGAAATGCATTAGCATGTCTAAGGAGCTGAGAGGCCAGGATTTAATGCCCATGGTCTGACTCCAGATTCACATGCCTAATGACGTTGCACTGTTCCCTCCAAAGCCACTTGACTTTGCACATGTTGATCCCTCTGTCTGCCCCATCCTTGCCCTCCCTTCTCTGCTTGGTTAACCTGACCCCATTCATGAAATCTCAACTCAGACCTTACGGCTCAAGAATCATTCCCAGGCTAATCCTAAGCATCCGATTTCTGCCTTGACATCTCTCTTCTATCTAAACACTTACTACCCTGTACCAAAATTGTTTGATTGTAGGAAAAATGTTTACACATTGTTCACTTTCTGCCAGTATCTATAAAATAAAGTGATTCTCGCTTCCCAGTTATTTTGGTTTGGTCCTGCACCATATACACCCTATCCTGGATACTGGATGGGATATTGCTTTTTGGAGGCCAACAACTCTCCAACCCTGAGCCTTCACACTGGCTACTCCAGAAGTTCTGGTTGTTTCCCCATTGGTCGCAGGCTCCATTTAGTAAAGAATCATGAACTTGATGATACCAATCAGTAGAGGCCTAACTCCACATAGCTAAGAAACATCTCATTTCCCAGTGAGATTTAATTAAGCCTTTCTGTACTTGGGATCTGGCCCAACTCTTCCCAGACCCAAAGAGACTCTTTGGCTAACTCTTCCCCTAACCCAAAGTGCCAACTCATTTCCTGCCCAGAATGAACCACTTCCCAAAATGAGTGACTGTGTGAACATGAATCCCCCCACTCCCACCAGGCCGTCATCTTACCCTATGACCTCAACCTGACAATCACCCAACAGCTTGATATTGGTACCCTTCCCAAAATTTATGTGACTCATTCTTACCTACTACCACTTTGTTGTTCTAGGGCAGTTCTGGATGCACAGTGGGCATTTGATATATATTTGTTGAATAAATGAATGATTGAGTGAATACCATCTTAGATGCTGGTATAGTATTTTAGATCTTACAAAAATGATGATTTCAAGTGACATGAGAGAATTAAGCTGTTCACTAGGCTGGTAAGGGGCAAAGCTGGGATCCCCTGGCATTATGATTTCTTGTCCAGATTCTACTATATTTGGGGGTCACCAACCTATAGTCTCTGGGGCATCTGCATGTTTTGATAAATGAGGTTTTATTGGAACACAACTGTGTCCATTCATGTACTTACAGTCTATGGCTGCTTTTGTGCTATGATGACAAGTGAAGCAATTGTGCCAGAATTCAGAGCAGTCCCCATAGCCTGCCATGCCTAAAATGTTTACTGTTTAAAATGTTTGTAGACTCTGCTATATATTACTGCTGGCTCCATATATGTTCAGATGTACACACTTACATACCATACATCCTAAACTCACCCACAAAAAGAACCATTTGGCCACTGCCTTGACCTGAACCTTTCAATGTTGTCTGTGAGAAATGAATGTGAAGTGTTTGGGAATCATGTAAAGACCATGTCCGTAAGTGCCAAGTAATAAGTTCATGGACTAATGCATGGGCTTTGGCCATGGTAGTATCTACCCTAACAGTATAAAGAAGTGGCACACACAAAAAAGGTCTTAGATTCAAGTCCGCCAAAAGCAATGAGAAGGTATCACTTCCAATAAGACAGGACAGAAAAATCAGGATAAACAGAATATTTTAAAATCACAACTTGGACCCCTTAGCTCCAGGAAATTACTGCACACCATTATAATAACCCAATGCAGTCTAATTATACATAATAGAGTAGCTGAACTTGAAACAAGGCCTTGTATTATTATTATTATTATTATTATTATTATTATTATTTAATCTTGATGATTAAACCTGCCAAGGGCTTCCTGATATCAGAAGTTTAAGTTAAACTTTGAGGACAAAAGGGGGTTTTTGTTGTTGTTGTTGTTGTTAGGAAAAAAGACAAACCATGACAGACTCCTGACTCTAGGAAACAAACCGAGGGTTGCAGAAGGGGAGGTGAGTGGGAAGATGAAGTAACAGCGTGGTAGGCATTAAGGAGGACACGTGATGTGACGAGTACTGGGTATTATATGCAACTGATGATTCATTGAGCACTACACCAGAAACCAATGTTATACTATTATATGTTGGCTAGTTGAATACAAATTTTAAAAAAACATTAATTGACCTTTTAGTTACACAGAAACAAAGACCATGTTTTAATTAAAAGTGGTTTGAGGGACGCCTGGGTGGCTCAGCTGGTTAAGCGGCTGCCTTCGGCTCAGGTCATGATCCCAGCGTCCTGGGATCGAGTCCCGCATCGGGCTCCTTGCTCAGCCAGGAGCCTGCTTCTCCCTCTGCCTCTGCCTGCCACTCTGTCTGCTTGTGCTCACTCTCACTCCTCTCTCTTTCTGACAAATAAATAAATAAAATCTTTAAAAAAAAAAAAAAGTGGTTTGAGATGTGAGGAGCTGAGCTTCTTTATAATAATGAGCATATTTTTAATGAAGACATATCTTTCTAAATTATGGATTCGGAATGTACTGTTCCAGATTTGTCTATTTAGATTTGTCTATTTTTCTTCCATCAGCCTGCCGGGGGAGTTTGGAAGCAAAGGCAAGATGATAGCTGGAGGGTCTTCCATTTACATTAGTAAAGGGGACTTAAATGACCTCTCCTTGAATTATGGAACCCTCTTCCTGGATGTTTTCTAGCCTGAACAATCTATACTTCTATAAATATACTATCAGGCATGGGGGTTCCTATGCAAACATGGGGTGAAACCCAATACCACGGATGGTAGGACATTATAAGTTCCCTTGAAAGACAAGGTACCATTATTCTTCTTTGAATCACAAAGTAGGTACTTATGAAAAATGTGTTGATTTGAATAGAAGCTAAAATCACCTTTAAAAAAAAATTGCTATGTTGAATTTTTCCCTTTTAGTTCAGTATTTTCCAACTGAAGATGTTCTATCCAAATACTCATTAAATGAGTTATATGTACATGTATTTTTAAATTAATTAATGCCAGGCTCCTTTTAAATGAAAGATTAGAAGGAATAGCATTCTGTTTGAGAAGATGTGGTATAGGGAAAAATCGTGAAAAACTGAAATTTAGAGAGACTATGACTAGTTTATGAATTCAGACTATTTTAAGTTTTCATTGTGTCTGAGATATTTTACCACCCTGAAATTGGCAAAAATTGATAGTAATGCAAATAATTCTCATCCATAAAGATGCAAATTGGTTCCCATGCACTGTAACTGATTATCATTCTGTGGTTATTGACCACTTTTGCAAGTTTTTCATCTATTTGTAACTCTCTCCCCCACCCAGGAGCATCTATTAGCATCTCCAGAGAAACTTCTTTGTTGAACATTGGTCTATACCCTTCTCTGCAATTACTTCAACAATGCCAGATACACACACACACACACACACACACACAACGTTTGCAGTACAGATTTATAGTACTCTAGTAGCTCAGCCACTTTTAAGTAATATTTTTATTGAAGAAATATTATTATTTTGGTATTTTAATCTTAATATTGAAATATGGAAGAAAGCTCAGTGTTGCACTAAGAAGGAGGTATCATTAGGCGCATCTTATTGATACAGAGAAATTGGGACTCAGAGATGGAAATCACCTAGCTAATAAATAAATGGAAAAACCAAGACTCCAATCCAGATTTTCAGCAAATGAATTAGTTTTATTCTATTTCTTGAAAGTATTCTTCATCTCTTTCTCTGAATACTTACAGAAAGTAAAATCTCTGCATATTAGAGACACAACTATGATACCCAAAATATCACCACTTCAACAAAGATCAGGACAGTGCTATTTCAGAAATACACATAGAAAAAAAAAATCCCAATACTTTGATTTTGCTGTGCTATTGGAGACGGTAAATTTGATTATCACAAAGGAAATCTGAGAAAAGCACAAGACTCGGATTTGCTTTTATAGAGCTTAAAAACTAATTTGGAAAATAAGCTGTATATACCTAAAGCATTCTGATTAAAGTATAAAATTATATATTGAAAAAGAAAAGAAAATTGAAAAGAAAAGCCACAGATATTTGGGAAGATGTTTGTTATGTATATATGACAAAGGATTCACATCCACAATATATAAAAACTTCTATAAATCAACTGAAAAAAACAAACCAATCTAATCTTTAAATGGGCAAAAGAATGGAACAGAACTTCAGAAAAAAGAATATCTGTATGGCCAATAAGGATATGAAAGGTGTTTGATATCATTAATAGTCAGAGAAACGGAAACTAAAACCACCATGAGATATCACTATACATGCACCAGAATTGCTAACATTAGGATGGTGGACAATATCAAGTGTTGGTGATGGTGTGAAGTAACTGGAAATCTGATTACAGGGGGGAAGTAAAAGTGGTAAAATCACTTTGGAAAAATTATTTGGCAATATCTACGAAAGCTAAACATATGTTTGTCCTATGATCCTATGATCCTATGATTCTATTCCTAGGCATAGTCATTCCTAAGGGAATTAAGGTCATATAGTATGTCCAGAAAAAGGTACATGAATGCATTAGCCTAATTTGTAATAGTCCCAAAAAAGCAAAAATAACTCAAATGTCCTTCAACAGAATGATGGATAAATAAATAGCAATATACTCGTACAATGTAATCCTAGGCATCAATGAAGGAAAGAAACTGCCAACAAATAACATGAATGAATCTCAAAGACATTACATTAAGCGAAAAGAAGCCAGACACAAAAGAGTATATTTCATTTTATTGCACTTGATGAATGGAATGCACTCATGTATGATTGCATTTATATAATATTCAGAATTGGTGAACTAATCTGTGTGGACAGAAGACAAAATAGAGTTTGTGGAGAGAATGGGTGAGTATTGATTGCTTGGGTATGAAAGAAACTTCTGGGGAGTTGAAGATATTCTAAATCTATTCTGAGTAATGGTTATACAGGTCATATGCATCTATGAAAACTCATCAAAGTGTTCAATTAAAATTTAGGCATTTTTACCACAAGTGAAAATTTTAATTAAATTTAGAAATATTTGTAAAAAGAGGAAAGGAAAAAACCCCACCTACCGTCATTTTAACCCCATCCCTAAAGATAACTCTAGTAATTATCTGATGTGTATTCTTTTTCCTATGCTTATACAATTTTATCTTTCTTTCTCTCTATTCGTCTATTTAACCTGCCATATTTCATAACACTCAAATCTCTGTCAATTGTAAAGTGTGCCACCAATTTCTGTACCACCAAGAAAGAAAGAAAGGAATATCACTATCAATTAAACTGTAACATAGCACACATTATAAGATACATCTCGATTTCAGAGACATGAAAAATATGAAAAGTTAAGTCTTAGAATTGGTAATATACGTATAAACATACGTATCCACATATATACATAAACACATTTGTGTGTGTGTGTGTGTGTGTGTATATGGCACATATACATTTTCTTTTACAAAAATGCAATCGTGCCATGCATACTGGTCTGCAATTTACTTTGTTTGCTTAAGAATATAGCAAAGACATCCTTTCACAGCAGTGCTTGCAGATCTGTCCTTGCTGTCATTGTTCTTTATTCTTGTAAATTGACTATCTAGTATTTCTTTGTGAAAAGGTAATTTTCAAACCATTTCTCCATTGATGAATACCTTCTTTATGGATTTTGCTATTTCAACAGACCTGCCATCAACATCCTTGAAAAATATATCACTATCTACCTAAAATACAGTGAGAGTTGTTTAAAGAGTTCAGTTAATTAGCTATTTGGGAGAGAGAGAAAGGGAGAGCACGAGTGGGGGGAGGGGCAGAGGGAAAATCAGACTCCCCACTGAATGAGGAGCCAGACAGTTGAGAAAAATATAAATTACTCCAGGATCATTGTCTGAACTGAAGGCAGATGCTTAACTGACCAAGCCACCCAGGTGTCCCACATAGATTAGATTCCTGAAAGTGGAATTTAATGTCAATGGATATGGGCATTTAAGATTTTAAGATATCATAAATTATCATTCACAAATTTTAAACCAGCTCTCTCCACCCAATGGTGGAGAATGGTGGAGAATGGTGCCCACCCCCCTCACTTACACCAGCTGCGAGTACAACCAATCTGTATTATTTTTGCTAATATAAGAGGGTTTATATGACCTTTCACTGACATTTTATTTGGCATTTAAAAATAGCTTAGTCACATATCTATGCTAATACAAACTAGACTCTAGAAATATTACCATATTAATGAAACATGCTTAAGCATAAGCTACTGACCATGCTATAGAGAAGGCTTCTGTTTTGAAAAGCAGTTGGGATTAGATAAGGTTTTCTATGGGAATTCATTGCCCTAAGAGTATCTGTCCTGTCTTTAGCCTTTGCTGAGGAACATAGTTCTTGGTAGCTTCTTAAGCACAAGAAGCCATATTCTGTACCCAGTTCATTGCCATCTGGCTTTAGGGGATTTGACTAGGGACAGGTTACCCTTTATTGAGCCAACCACAGAATAGTTGGTTACCTATGGTTTGCATATGGTTACGGAATAGTTGGTTACCTACGGTTTGCAAGTTTGACTGGGTATACATCTCTATGCTGCTTTGTACATCTCTCAATCTCACTCAATCTCTCCCCAACAAACTCTTCCACCACAACCCTATAAAAATCCCACTCTGGGGCCAACAAATATCTGTAAATCTCCACTTTTCTTAGTAAGTTCTTTTTGCCTTTTGCCTTAGCTGAAATCAGGCTATTCTCTGAGACACCATTTCTCCTATAGCTTCTTGAATGAAAGGTGCCTTGTTTTCTCATACCTCACACCATCAGAGTCTTAAGGTGGAGTAGGTGTTCTCCTTGCTCCCCATTTCTTCTTCCATATCCTTTCTTCTCCTTACTCTTATAAAACACTCAGACTCTGGTGAACTCACACCACCTTATTGTTGACTGTCCTCCAAATCACTCCCTTAATTCTTAAAGACCTGAGCCCCGGACTGCTTTCCTCTTCACACCAATTCCTATATCATTTTCACCGGTCTCAACATCCATACATGAACCAACTCAGCACTTTGGTCTCCTATAGTCCTTCACCATTTCCTCCCTTTTATCTAGTCTACCCACAGCCATGGTCACATCCTGGATTTTACCACCAACAGAAATGATATCATATTTAAAATACCAATGTATACACCCCATACCCTGGCCACCCACTTTCCAACATTCCAAATCACATGTTTCACAGAAGCCCCCTCCCTTCACCATAATTCTTTGACCTTATCCTTTAATCCTTACCATTTTCTGACTACCCTGACTTCTCTCTTTGCTCATCCTAGAGTACATCATTTGTTTTAGTTACTTCCTGGCAAATCTCCTCAACTTCCTTTCCCATTATCGCCTCCACTGTTCTGGCCTGCACACACCAGCCATCCCTCTCTCTATAGTGTGCCCAAGCAGCTGTATGTTTCTGGAGAAAACAATCACACAACTGAGCTGACAGGGTTCACATTAATGTAACAATCCCAGGTAAGAATAAGCTTTCACAATGGCCCAGAGGGCTGACCATTTTTCTCTCACAGGCTAACTTTCCCACTCTCTGAGGTGAATGATTTCTCTCTCCTCATGCTTCCCACACCTCCTCCTCAATCCACAATTTCCTCTGATGACCTTGCCTCATACTTAGTTGAGAAAAATATAAATTACCAGAAGCAAACTCTCTCAACTTCTCACCACCCATGCTCAAGCCTACAGTATTTATGATCATTTTCTCCTTCTTTTAGCCTACCATGGTGGCTAACCCGTCCTCTTCTGTTCTGAATTCCATCCAATGGCTCCTCTCTCACCTTCCATAATACCACCAATCACCTAGGTTTTTTCTCCCACTTCCCTGGAGCATTTTATTCAGATACCTGGTTGGATTCACCTCAACTCCCTGATCTTGTCATTCTTCAGAAGATCATTTTCATCTATAGTCCTTCCCTCTGTTATGTCTTTTATGACAATGGCTACAATTGCCATCTATATGCTAAGACTACTAACTTTATATCTCCGCTCTAGATAACTCCTCTGAGATCCACTCTTACAAATTCAACTGACTAGTTAACAGCTTCTCCCTGATATTTCAAATATAAAATGTACCAAATTCCTCCACATCTTCTTTTCCCCACCTCAACTCCCATTCTCTAGACTTCTTCAGTTATCCCATCAGCAAAATTGTTCAAACAAAAAATCACCTTTTCACTAATATCCAACATCCAAGCAACCAATAAGTGGCTCGTGCTACCCACTAATCCCATAGTGAGCCATTACATTTTTCTTCATCTCTACTGTCAGCACTGTAATCCAAGCCATCATTCTCACCTGGATTATTAGAATAGGCTCCTGCCTGTTCTCACCTCTTCCTTGCTGCCTCCTCCCAACCCCTGAGGCATCCTCCACTTAAGAAAAAGGATATTTTTAAGATAAAAATTGGATCTGGGGTGACTAAGTGTCTCCATCGGTTAAGTATCCAGCTCTTGATTTTGGCTCAGGTCATGATCTCAGGGTTGTGAGAAGGAGCTCCTTAAGTTTCTCTCTCTCTCTCTCCCCTTCTGTTCCTCCCCACCTCCCTCTTTAAAAATAATAATAATAAAACAAAATAAAAATTGGATCATGTGGGCTTATTGGTCTCTCTCTTCTCTCTTTCTCTCTTACACACACACACACACTTTAGGACCCACCACTGTCCCATTAAATTTGGAAATTCCAGAACCCAGCTCCATACTGGCACTTAACAGGAGGGCCATAAATATTGGTTAGACAAAGCAGTGAAGTGAAGTTATTAAGGAATTCTATGATCATCTGAAATCCAGGCACAGTGAGCTGAGAAATTTACAATAGAACCAGAAACCAAAACACATATGTAAAGGAAAGTCACAGCCAAGAACGAGCAAACAAGCTGAAAAAGAGAAATCATCAGAATTAGAAAGTGTTTGGCATAGTGCCTGACCCTTAGCAGACAAGATTATGATTCAAGAAAAATTTGTACATGGTAGCTGAAACAGCAGAGGTGGTCAAGTGCTGTTCTGGGAAGCTCCTGACCTTTCCAGTACTTTCATGATGAGCCAGTCTTTTAGGAGTCAGCTATGTGACTTAGATTCTATTCTTCCTGATTTCTATGCATGTTCCTATAGCAGGCTGAAGGATCTCCTGAGTTTCCTAAATTTGGGTTGTCTGTCCAAGGAGTACCCTAATCTTGACTATCTCCTGAGTTAACCTATTCTTACAGCTGGAAAAATAACACACTGAAAGAGTCTATATGGTCCCTCCCTGAGTGACTGTTCTGTTCCATTCATAACTCTGTCTCTGGGGCCAACACACTCCAGGATCTTGGAAAGCTATGTTGAAATGAATTCGACTGACCAGAAAGTTCCAAGGAATTGATTAGTTCTGGATTTTTGTATGATTTCCCCCTTTTTCTTAAAATAAGAGGAAATAAATTCTGGCAACATTTATTTTGTAGTTAATGAAGATTTAACTGCAAAATATACAAATGTGAAGTCACTAGTAGAGTCTTCCTTGGACATACAACCCAAACTCAAAGAAACTTAATGAGACACATGTGAGGACTGCCTCTTCCATGCAACTGCATGCTGTAACCATAACAAGAGGACTTTTCTAGCAGTAACCAGTGGTAGCCATCACATGCTAGAAAAGCTGACCTGCCCAAAGTGCTTCTCATTGCCACCTTCTGAAAGGGAACTTAAACAATCACCTATTGTTATTGTCTCCTAAAGCAGAAGACTGAAGTTCCTCCAACTAAACCAAGATATGCCAACCAAGTCAAGGCAAATGTAATGTTTTGGCTTCTTCAATTATCTCACCTCCCAATGTATATCCTATAACCTGTGGACTTTCAATCACGTAGCTGCCCATTTTATGGGACCAGTGTGAGGGCCTGGAAGCGGCATGGGTATTATAACAAGAATTCCAATCACACATTTACTATTTTGCTTTGAGGCCTTAAAGCCATCTAACCTGGCTGAGTTTGTTTGGTCATCTGAGAAGTGGGTATAATTATGCCAAACTTGTAGTGTGTTTGAAAGGATTACAGGTGATATAGGGGAGATCCTGCTGCTGGGCCCACAGTGGGTGATCAATACTAAGAGTGATTAGATATTTATTGTACAGTGGTAGGTGTCTTTCTCCAGTTTGACTGTAGATCTTGAGGACAGCATAGGTTTTTTTTTTTTTATTTTTTTGAATTTCTTTATTTTCTACTTTCTACTTTATTTTCTAATGTAAGTATTCAATAGCCAGATATGAATCAGGCTATCTTTATTGGATAGCCCGGGTCAATATTCTTTTACTTTGAAGAAATTATTAGGGTCTTTTTAGGTTTAAAATATGGTGAGGTTTTTCTCCATGGGTGTTTTCATAAAGAATTTGTTCTTTGTAGTGTTCAATACACTTGTACTAAAAATAGCTTGTAAATTATGTTCACACTCTTTATCCTACCTTTGTATCTGCTGGATCTGCCCATGTTCCAAAGAGGTGTAACAATTTTCCCACTACACGTTTGATTGTCAGGGTCCCTCCTTTCTCCCTCCCTTCCTTCCCCCCTTCCTTCCTTCCTTCCTTCTTCTTCAACCTCTTCTGCCTCTCCCTCTCCATCTCTCTTTCTCATTCTCCTTCCCCCCTTCTTCTTTCCCCCTCCTTCTCCTTTCTTACTCCTCCTCCTCCTCTTTCTTCTTCTTCCTTGTATTTTCTGAAGATCTTTCTTCCTACATCTTAGTATTATGTTCTTTGGTGCATAACTATTCATGACAATATATTCCCCTATGGATCACATACTCCATTGTTATAAAGGGTTCCTTTTTGACCTATTAAGTATCTTTTGCCTTAAATTACACTTATTATTATTATTAATACTGAGATCCTCCTGTATTTTTTTGGATTGCCTTGGCTTGTATATCTCTATTTAGTCTTATAATTTCAATTCCCCATGGTTCCTTATTTTAAATCTGTTCTCTTTAAATTACTTGAAAGTGAGCTCAATAGTGAATCTGTGGGCCTAGACACTCTGATGAAAGAATCTTCTCTTCTATAGCCATATTATCTATTGAGCTTTGAAGAACGATGAAGTTACTTAGCATATTCCTCTTAATAACATTAATTCCCTATATATTCATAGCACTGCAACCTGAAAATCACTTTTTAATATATTATCCACTTACACTTCACAACCACCTTTGAAATAGTAAAAGAAGGTACTGTCACCCATGGTAAATCTACGTATAAGGTAGTGCAAGCTGCTCAAGTATTATAGTAATGAGTATAAATTAGCCCAGGTATTTCTGGGACAAGCAGACTAATTCAGCGGAGGAAGGTAGGTCAGGCAGACATGCAGATCAGGGGACCAAGGTGTCTTCTGTAGAGCTGTACTTTTGCTCTTTTTTGGGTTAAGTATAAAGGTTTGGCCTTTTATCCATTCAAAAAACATTTATTGATTACACTGTATACTAGGAACTATGTCAAGCAGTAGGAATATGAAGTTGAATAATACATAATCTCTGCTCCATGGTATTCACGGTGTAGTTTAGTTCTCAAATTTGGCCGATTATCACAATTGACTAGAAAGAATTTTATTACAGATTCCCTTGGCACACCCAACAATCATAGTCTAAGACCCAGAAATCTAATGTTCTAAAGCTCCATAGTCCCAAATGAAGTTGAGAACACTGGACATTCTAGTAAAACAATAAACTACTTGCATACTTAGCAATTCCTACAACATTCTTGCTTTTACCACTCCATATAATTCTCTTAACAACACAGTGAGTCAGGACTTTGTTATATTCACTTCATAAATGTGAAAAATGAAAAGAAAATTGGATTTCCAAATGTACAACCAGTGAATGACAAAACTTAGCCTGAAACCAAAATTCATTTCTCTAAGTTCTGCCATCTTTGCTCGCCACCCACACATCATGAAACCAAAGAAGAAATGGTAGTACCAAATAAACTCACCTGCCTTTGCCTTGGGCTTTGCTTTCAGGAATAGCCCAAACTCAAATACTGATTTCTTGGAAAGTAGCCCTGGATCATATATAAAGATATCAACCTGTAGAAATGTACATCTTCATTAATTTCCTTAACATAAAGAAAGGACTCACATTTGTTTCTCTCTGAGACCTTCAGACAGATCCTTGTGGCTCACTGGAGACCTATAGACCACACTTCCAGAGCCACAGCCTGGGTGACAATCCTGTGAAAAAGAAAATTTACTTGAGTTCTCTCATATTCCAATAGGTGGGTGAGTCTTGTCACACACACCACAAATGGAAGACATCTAGGATTTTATGTGCAGGTGCTTTGGGCCAGAAGTCGTGATTCATATCACTTCTCAGCCTTTTGGCTAAGATCAAGTGTAGCAGTAATGATTCATAAGAACAACTCACCTTTGGCTTTTCTGAACTGTAACCTCTGAGAGTGAGGTCTGGACCTGTGTATTTTTAACAAAATGCCTTCAGGTACTTCTGTGCATCCAGTCTAACCTGCCCATTCATAGGTGCAGATCCTGAGTGAGGCTGATGTGGCAAGAGACCCCTTCAAGGACCCATGGTGAATAAGCAGCAGAAGAACTAGAACAAGATCCCAAATCTGGACTTCCAGACCTGGCAGCTGTGTTCCAGCTGTGGACTCATCATCAGCACTGTTCCTCTCCAAAGGACTGTGCTGGGGAGATGAGAGGTGGAAGGGAAAGACCGGAAAGCTTTGATTGCTGCCTTGCTCTAGGAAGCTGCTTTGGAGAGAACCTGAATGTCCTTTAACTCATGCCAGTGGTTTAAACAGGAAGTTCTTACTCAGAAAATGATGGTCATAAAGTACAGTGCTGGGGAGGGTAAGCCTTCATCCAGAAATCTGCTCCCCTACACATATCTTGGACTTCACCTCTGTCTTTGTTTGACAGAATAAAATACTGGTGATTTGTCACCTGTTTTGACTCTTACTTATTTTTTTTTAACAACTGACTCTTTTAAAAAACATTTCCCTTCTTCTTTCCCTTAGGTAAACCAAGCTTAAATCATAACAGAATAGAAAGGTAATAAAGATACTTTAACACAATGAAGCCAGAACAGTACTAAGAGCTATACCAAGGAAAGGAGAAAACAACTATGGGGACAAAAATTATAAGGGGAAAATAATGACATCAAATTTTTATTGAAATCTTAAGTATATTATTTTATCTACTTTTCAGAACAGCCTCATGAGACAGATATTATTATCTTTATTCTCATTTCATGAATGAAGAAGATGGATTTCATGAGAATAATTCCAAATCCCAAGACAATATAACCCAACAGAGAGTTGAATCAAGAAGGCCAAACTTTCTTCCAATCCAAGAGCGTGGAATGGTCTTCCATCTTTTTGTGTCTTCTTCAATTTCTTTCATGAGTGTTCTGTAGTTCCTCGAGTACAGTTCCTTTACCTCTTGGTTAGGTTTATTCCCAGGTATATTATGGTTCTTGGTGCTATAGTAAATGGAATCGATTCTCTAATTTCCCTTTCTGTATTTTCATTGTTAGTATATAAGAAAGCCACTGATTTCTGTACATTGACTTGGTATCCTGCCATGTTACTGAATTGCTGTATGAGTTCTAGTAGTTTGGGGGTGGAGTCTTTTGGTTTTCCATATAAAGAATCATGTCATCTGTGAAGAGAGAGAGTTTGACTTCTTCATTGCCAATTTGGATACCTTTTATTTCTCTTTGTTGTCTGATTGCTGTTGCTAGGACTTCTAATACTATGTTGAACAAGAGTGATGAGAGTGGGCATCCTTGTCATGTTCCTGATCTCAACGGGAAGGCTGCAAGCTTTTTCCCATTGAGGATGATATTTGCTGTGGGTCTTTCATAGATATATTTGATGAAGTTCAGGAATGTTCCCTCTATCCCTATACTTTGAAGCGTTTTAATCAGGAACAGATGGTGTATTTTGTCAAATGCTTTTTCTGCATCAATTGAGAGGAACATGTGGTTCTTCTCTCTTCTCTTATTGATTTGTTCTATCATATTGATTGATTTGCAGAATGTTGAACCATCCTTGTAGCCCAGGAATGAATCCCACCTGGTCATGGTGGATAATCTTTTTAATGTGCTGTTGGATCCTGTTTGCAGGATCTTGTTTAGAATCTTAGCATCCATATTCATCAGTGATATTGGTCTGAAATTCTCCTTTCTGAGGTTCTTTGTCTGGTTTGGGGATCAGGGTAATGCTGGCTTCATAGAAAGAGTCTGGAAGTTTTCCTTCTGCTTCAATTTCTTGAAACAGTTTCAGGAGAATAGGTGTTATTTATTCTTTGAAAGTTTGGTAGAATGCCCCAGGGAATCCGTCAGGTCCTGGGCTCTTGTTTTTTGGTAGGTTTTTGATCACTGCTTCAATCTCGTTACTAGATATTGGTCTATTCAGTTTGTCAATTTCTTCCTAGTTCAATTTTGGGAGTTTATAGTTTTCCAGGAATGCATCCATTTCATCTAGGTTGCTTAGCTTATTGGCATATAACTGATGATAATAACTTCTGATGATTGTTTCTACTTCCTTGGTGTTGTGATCTCTCCCTCTTCATTCATAATTTTATGAATTTGGGCTTTCTCTCTTTTCTTTTGGACTAGTGTGGCCAATGGCTTATCAATCTTATTGAGTCTTTCAAAAAACCAGCTTCTAATTTCATTGATACGTTCTACTGTATCTCTGGTTTCTACCTCATATACTTTTAATTTCATTCCTATCAAAATTCCACTGGTATTTTTCAAAGAGCTGGAGCAAATAATCCTAAAATTTGTATGGAATCAGAAGAGACCCCAAATCGCTAAGGAAATGTTGAAAAACAAAAATAAAACTGGGGGCATCACATTACCTGATTTCAAGCTTTACTACAAAGCTGGAATCACCAAGACAGCATGGTACTGGCATTAAAAACAGACACATAGACCAGTGGAACAGAGTAGAGAGCCCAGATATGGACCCTCAACTCTATGGTCAATTAATCTTTGACAAAACAGGAAAAATATATGGTGAAAAAAAGACAGTCTCTTCAATAAATGATGCTGGGAAAACTGGACAGCTATATGCAGAAGAATGAAACTGGACCATTCTCTTACACGTACACAAAGATAAACTCAAAATGGATAAAAGATCTCAACATGAGACAGGAATCCATCAGAATCCTAGAGGAGAACATAGGCAGTAACCTCTTCGATATCACCACAGCAACTTCTTTCAAGATATGTCTCCAAAGGCAAAGGAAACAAAAGCGAAGATGAACTTTTGGGAGTTCATCAAGATCAAAAGCTTCTGCACAGCAAAGGAAACAGTCGAAAAAATAGAGGCAACCCATGGAATGGGAGAAGATATTTGCAAATGACAGTACAGATAAAAGGTTGATATCCAGGATCTATAAAGAACTCCTGAAACTCAACACACACTAAACAGACAATCATATCAAAAAATGGGCAGAAGATATGAACAGACACTTCTCCAATGAAGACATACAAATGGCTATCAGACACATGAAAAAATGTTCATCATCACTAGCCATCAGGGAGATTCAAATTAAAACCACATTGAGCTACCACCTTACACCAGTTAGAATGGCCAAAATTAGCAAGACAGGAAACAACATGTGTTGGAGAGGATGTGGAGAAAGGGGAACCCTCTTACACTGTTGGTGGGAATGCAAGTTGGTGCAGCCACTTTGGAGAACAATGTGGAGATTCCTCAAGAAATTAAAAATAGAGCTTCCCTATGACCCTGCCATTGCACTACTGGCTATTTACCCCAAAGATACAGATGTAGTGAAAAGAAGGGCCATCTGTACCCCAATGTTTATAGCAGCAATGGCCACGGTCGCCAAACTGCTGAAAGAACCAAGATGCCCTTCAACGGACGAATGGATAAAGAAGATATGGTCCATATACACTATGGAGTATTGTGCCTCCATCAGAAAGGATGAATACCCAACTTTTGTAGCAACATGGATGGGACTGGAAGAGATTATGCTGAGTGAAATAAGTCAAGCAGAGAGACTCAATTATCATATGGTTTCACTTATTTGTGGAGCATAACAAATAGCATGGAGGACAAGGGGAGATGGAGAGGAGAAGGGAGTTGAGGGAAATTGGAAGGGGAGGTGAACCCTGAGAAACTATGGACTCTGAAAAACAATCTGACGGTTTTGAAGGGGCGGGGGTTGGGAGGTTGGGGCATCCAGGTGGTGGGTATTGGAGAGGGCATGGAGCATGGAGTGTGGTACAAAATAATGAATACTGCTACGCTGAAAAAATTAAAAATTAAAAAAAAAAAAAGAAGGCCAAACTTCAGACCTTTTCTTTCTTAAGAGTATCAGACAAAGTTTCCTGAATACTGAGAGTGTTTTCTAAGTCCCCGAGCAGACCTTGTTCAGTTTGGCCACATAACAAATATAGCTCTTTCTAGATGCGGTAGAACCTCTATAAACTAGGTGTCCTTTGTCTAGGAAAGTGCAAAAACAAAGCCATGACAGAGTCTTGTATTTTGCAAGTTTCCAGCTAGAAGAGATCAACAAATTGAAGCACATCTTTCTTCAAACAGATGGGGAAGCTGAGGCCCAGAAAGGGCAAGAGGCTTGCCCAAAATCCCGCAGCAAGCCAGTGCTAGATGCAACTCAAAGTTCACATCTCCTGGTACCCAATCCAGCCTACACAAGGAAAGACAGAGAGTATGTAAGCAGTAGAGCCAAGTGGCCTCTGAAATGTCTTCTGGCTCTCAACTTCCCAAAACTTGGGAGTCCATGATTTCATAAATGGAAAAACATAAACACTTTCCCAGTAAAAACAGAATTGATTTTCCTGTGGGATGAAACAGCACATGCTTTGAATTTACTCAGAAAGTTCTCAGTAACAATGAGAATTCTAGTGTGATTTTTGTTTCTCTGCTTCCTCCTATAGGTTCCTCCTATAGTGGAAACAAGAGGATGATTTCCCATGTGGTCCCAGTGGGCTGCTCTTAACATTTGCTCTGACCTGAACAGGTAGTGAGAGCCCAGAATAACCATAAATGTTCTTTTCTTTTTCTCCAAAGCAAGCTATGTCACTCCCCACCTACATCAGCACCAGCAATCATACCCTTAGTTTGCAATGCCATAGTCTTTAACATCTTAGAACAAGAAAAATACTGTTAATGGAGCTAGATGTTATTTTCTTAGCTAATTCTGGGGCTTTGGAGAATACGGTACAATTGAAGGAATAACTGTGGACCAAATTGCTCATAATTGCATTCTGATTACTGTTAGTTATCTTCATTTTTATCATTTTTTAAATTAAATTAGGTCATTATGAATAAGCCTGAGCAGTGGGTTTTTGTTGTTATTGTTTTGTTTGTTTGTTTGAGTTTCCCATTATGCAGCTTTAGGATTGAAACCATCAGTAATGGGTTGAGTTGTATTTTCCAAACTTACCTATAATGAAAAAAGAAAAGAAAATCACCTGACATGACTTAAAGGTACAGAACCTCAGGCCCCTCCCCAGATCAGTATATCTTGGATGGAACCCTGAAATCTGTGTCCTTAACAAGTATTTCCAGATAATTCTGGCTATTTGGGGAAATCTAGGATCTGGCAAGTTTGGGAAACACGGAATGATGGCATGGGCTTTAAATCACACCCAAGAGACACTCACTTACCAATAGTTTAGAACACATAGGAGCTCTTTGTCAGTACAGAATAAAACTCTGTCTTAGACCAGGAGATTCTAGCCATAAGCATCTTTCTCCATGGAGCCAGGCCCTTGCCCTTCCCTACACCCTATGCAGTGAGAAATGAATGACCTAACTCCACAAGCCTGCTCATCTCTTCCCCACCCAGCCTGCCCCCTTCCACTCTACTTGGCTGTCCTAAGCGCCTGTGTTTCTGGATTAAAGTCCCAGAATCCTTTATCTTACCATCTCAAGCGATGGATCCCTTCTCTGAGCTCCTGCTCATGAGAATGGCCAATGGTGACATCTTAACTCCATTCACTCTGATTTGCTTAAAGATTCCATACATGTCTCTTGCCTCCCTGAATTACAAGCTTCTTGGGATCTGTGCAAGGACTAAAGTGGACCCTGAGTGTAACTGCTAAAGGGAAATCTACAGGAATGAATGCCAAGGTTAGGCTCTGGGAAGGCAGGGTGTCTTGCTCCCCGATGCTTCATACAGCATCTGGCACACAACAGCTCTTCAATAAATACCCTTTGAATGCATGAATAAATAAATTACTATATTTCAAGCTATAAATACTTCAGCACATACAGAGATCTTGAAATTGAGATCTTAGAAGCTAACCTAGGTATAACTTGTGATTTGGGTTTGTTCTAGTCTCTCTACACTAGCAATCCTCACCCTCTGTTCTCAGAACCTGTTTTTAAGGGTTTCAATTTTAAGAATGAAAATTATGGAGGATCTTAAAGAACTTTTGCTTATGTGGATTATACCTGTTGATATGGGCTGTGTTAAAAATTAAAACCGATCATTTAGGAATATTTATTTCTTTCAAAATAACAGAAATAAACCCATTACATGTTAATGGATTAACACAAATAACGTATTTCTATGAAAAGAGAGCTATTTTTCAAAAACAAAAATAATTTAATGAGATGAGTGGCACTGTTTTACATTTTGCAAATCTCTTTAATGTTCCATGTAATGGAAGTTAACTGGATTTTCAGGTCTGTTTCTGCATTCAATCTGTTGCCTCTGGAAAACTCCACCGGCAGGCCTGGAACATCCTGGCACCTTGTAGGCCCTCTTTAGCATATGAAAACTCCACTGAAACCTCCCTTCCCCTCACCTTCCCCCAACAGCAGGGTATATAACATGCCCACCCTCACAATCCGGGGCAGCAGCTCTTCCTGCCCACCGGTCCTGTCCCCGTGCTTTAATAAACCACCATTTTGCACCAAAAAAAAAAAAAAAAATAAAGAGAGTGACAAAGGAAAATGAAAATGACATCTTAATGCCATTATGGAAATAGCCTTGACCTCTTGGCCTCTCCAATAGCGTCTTAGGGACCCCCAGGGATCCCCAGACCATACTTGGAGAACCATTGCCCCACACATTTCATAATATAAGGTCTACACACCGGAGGGAAAATAAATCAAAGGATCTGTTTATTCTACTAGGATAAATCCTTATATATGAGCATGTCATAGCAGAGAGATTCAAATGAACATTCTCATTAAATGACAAAAATACCATAGATGATAAAATTCACAAAAAGCTTAACTTCATGAAACAGAATATTTATAGCAGCAGCACAAAACCACAGATTCTGTAATGCCCTTCTAATTTATACTTGATATCAGCTTTCTGCATCTTTTCCTGGGGCTCCCAAATCAGCAGGTGTTCTAGCAAGGAAAGCAAGTATGGCCTAAAATGGTAAATGAATATGATTTTTCATTCCCATAGCTATAGATGAAGCCTAAAGCTTTCACCATCTAGCTCCTCTCCTTTTTGTCATCCTGTCCCTTGCAGCCTAAGGTTGTTGAAAAGGTAATTTATATTGAATGGCCTCGAACTGACTACTTGTCTCCTTGGTAGTCAGTAAAAATACAGCTTGGAGCTCACCACGGAATGGAAGTTCAGAAATCTAACTGCCTGAATTTAAATCCTGGTTTCTCCACTTACTAACTGCTTGAATTAAAGCAAACTATTTAAGCTCTCTTGCCTCAGTTTCCCCCATCTAAGATGAAAATGGTCTTGATAGCTATTTTCTGTAAGTGTTAGGAGAATTAAATAAATTAATACATGTAGAGTGCTCAGAACAGACTATGACAAATAGCAAATTGTCAATAACTATTGGTTATTAGATGTCTTTTAAATTTTCTTAAAAAGAACAAGAAAAGTAAATTTCTGTGGTTAACTTCTTTCTCCATAATTCAGCGTAACTTTTTTTTTTAGATTTTTAAATTTATTTATTTGACAGACATTGATCACAAGTAGGCAGAGAGGCAGGCAGAGAGAGAGGAAGAGAAGCAGGCTCCCCGCTGATCAGAGAGCCTGACATGGGGCTCAATCCCAGGACTCTGAGATCATGATCTGAGCTGAAGGCAGAGGCTTTAACCCTTTAACCCACTGAGCCACCCAGGCGCCCCAATTCAGTGTAACTTTTAAAAAGATTTGTTTGTAGTAGTAATTTTAAGGCTGAATTCGCACTTGAAATAACCTTACCCTAAAAAGATCAATTAATTGAGGCACCATTATGGAGTCATATGCTAACAAATAAAAAAAGGGGCCTAGAAAATCCATACTACTATAAACAAACTATGGAAAAATACTGTCTTTCCCCAAAGCATCTGTGTTTACATTAGCAATCAGCCTTGCTCTAGCAAATGCTAAATGGCAATTAAATTTAAGTTAACCCTTGGGTTAATTATACACAAAGAAAAATTTTTAATGCCAAGCATTTACTGAGCACTAACAGATTCAACAAGCACACATTGAACATCACTCCCTATAAACCCCAGAAGGTGATGAGGACACCTTAGAGCAGCAGACAAGGGTCCTGTGCTTAGGAACTGGTGGAGAGCTCCATGTGTATCGAACAGTGATACAAACAAGATGTCCTAAATACTCAAGCACAGACAACAAAAATTCTTATGAAAGAGGAAAGAGGTCATTCTGACTTGAGGAATCTGGGAAGACTTTGCCAAGGTGATAGCTTTTGAGGTGGGTGTTGAAAGATGGATGCTATTTCACCAAAAACGTGTGAAAGAAAGGGAAACCATGCTAGCAGAAAGCAAGAGTGGGCATGGCAGATGGATTTAATAAGAGCATAAGGCCAGAGTGAAACTGAATGAAGCAGGTGTTACATGCTAGGCTATGAGGTCTGGACTTCACTCAACAGGCAAAAAAGCAGCCTGGGCAACAATAGGTATAAAACTATGTCATCTACACCTTGGTGTTTTATCAGTAATTACTGCACGATGGGTGAAAAGAAAGGCACTAAGGGAAAGGAAACCAATTATGAAGCCATGACAACAGTCCAAAGGGAGAAATGGTTGGAGCCATTTGTGATGGGAAGAGGAAAGGGGAATATGACATTTATTTTAAAAGAAGAATCCAGAAGACTAGGGACTAAGTAGATGTGGGTGGGAAGCTACTCTAGGCTGGACCAGGGCTGTTTTATAAAAGAATTTTTTAGATATCTACAAAAAGGTAAATTTGGAAAGTACTTTGGACTGAGGAAAAGCAAGAACTCAGGATTACCTGATTTGGAGTAAAGGAATAGGGAAGGAAATAATTCCACTAGAAAAATAATAAACAAATTTACTGATCAATAAGAAAAAGGAATGTATCAATAGAAAAATGTGTCATGGACAGAAACAGGAATTCATTAAAGAAAAAATAAAAAATGGTCAAGAAATATGGAAGAAAATGTCTAGCTGGATTGAGAAGCAAACAAAAATATGAGCTATCACTTTTTACCTCTAATATTTGGTAAGGTAGACTACACAACAGCATCCTTCCTTGCCAACAAAACTCTAGATTTTTTTTTTTTTTCATTTATCCAGGCTCATCCAGTTAGCTCTATTTTTCTAGGCCCTAATCCAATCCCCCTCCCCCAATAGGGAAGAACTTTGATTAGTCTGAGCCAAAATTGATGAATCCATTCTCTATTGGTGACTAGCTTGAGAGGGGATATATATTTTAATTCTAGGTAATGGTGTGTGACAGAAACATATTGAGGTGGATGAGAAAGGTCTTAAAAATAGTCTCTTAAATCTTAAAAAAGAGAGCTGAAGGCATTTCAATCCCCACTCTATTTGCCCCTACAAGCCTGAGGATCCAACAATGGCTGGAGTTGCTGCAGCTGTGCTGAGAAAATGAGGAGACCAAAGGAACATGCTGAGAAGGACATGGAGGAACCTAGTATTTGCTATCATTCAGCATCAGAATTAACCTATCTCAGAAATTTCTTATCTTGGGATATCTTGTAAGAATTTTTTTTTTTTTTTTGGTGTTAATATTTAAGTCATTTTTATTTGGGAGTCTTGGTTTCTTGAAAAGAAACTCAGTTCTCAATGGTTCTCAATACCATTTGAGCTACTTGTAACAACAAATTTCTACCTACACTGTAGCTACTTAATTAGTATTTGATGAGTGAATGAATGAATGCCTGAAGCCTATGAGAATGACAATAGGAAGTTCCCAGAAGGATCATAAACTTCAAATTGGGAAGTTCTTGGAGATCCCACAGATTTTTTAGTATGTTCAAATTCACCCAAGGAATCAGTGAGAAAATGGAAACTAGAACAGTTTTGGGACTTCCAGACCAGTCTCCAACTAACTCATCACTCTCTTCCAAGAGTATTGCTCCCCCAAGTCCTGGCTCTCATTTGACATGGGCTGAACCACGTAAGGTTACAAAGTCAAGGTCTCCCCTAATGACTCTCAGGATTGGCTCTTCACCAAAGGATGCAATGACATTAATCCTGAGAGGGGATGGATCTCCACCCAGGAGAACTGAGAAATTCCCCAAATTTGGTATGCACAGGAGAATCCCTTCTTTCATTCTTCCCTGGGTGTTGCAGTAGAACATGGTGGCAGAAGTCCAAGTGGGCGAGTTTGCTTGGGAGTGGCCCTGTGGATTCCTCTTTCAACACATAAGTTTGTTCAAACTAGTCCTGCTAAAAGTTGTGGATTCCGCTGGTGAGATCATGAAGACATTCACTTTCTCTCACAGAAGCAGCTCCTTCTCATTCCCTCTAGATGAAGCATCTGCTCTTTTTGTTGCTGCATCATTAATTCCCTTGGGTTCTGCAATCAGATATGAAATATGCTCTGTCTTCTCTCCAAATTTAAAATTCAAATGTTGGTTAACTACTCAGGAAAAAAAAAAAAAAAAAGGACCTTATTTCATGCCATAAGTAAAAATAAATTCCCTAAGATTGAAAATTTAGATCTTAGAAAACTATAAAAGCTGTGAGAAAAATAAATGAATATTCATAACATCTTAGAGTAATGAGATATTTTCTAAATATGGAACTTTTTAAAGTAGTAGCCACAAAAGAAAAGACAAATGGATTTGCTGAAAAAAAAAAAAAAATTAACTTCTTGAGTAGAAAACTGAACTCTGGAAGCCAGGAGTAAGAATGCAAATAACTTGTAATTGTGCTTTTTAATGGCTGTAGGCTAGCTTTGGAAATAAGAAAATAATAGTTCAAAAATTTAAACTTTTATACTCAAAAGAGTAAGATACAAATAATATACCAAAAGGAAAATATATTTAGCAACATCTACTACATACATAAGCTATTGTATTTAATTTATGAAAAGCTAATGAATATTAATAATTCCACATAGACTTTGGCTCAAAAAATGGACTTTACAGAGAGGTCAAGTCACCTCTTGCCAAATGTATGACTTCCCCATATTCTCTCTTTGCCTCAGTTTCTTTCTCTGAAAAATGAGGATGATGCTCTTCTGTGGTATAATAAGAAAAATATTTGGTCTTTGTCCCCAACTCTTGGTACAGAGCTCCTTAAAACCCTGAGTAATGAGGGTGATAGGAGCATCTTTGTCTTAATGAGGCAACTCTTGGTGGGCTCCTCGATAGCTTCAGGATGGGAGCTGGTCCCTACAAAGACCAAGTCTTGATTCAAAGCTTGGAGCTATCAGCCCCAGCCTCCAGTCTCTAGGGAGGGGAGGGAGCTAGAGACAGAGTTAATTACCAATGCGCAATAAGTTAATCAATCACGTGTAGTAATGAAAACTCCTAAATGATAAAGTTCTGAGAGCTTCACAGTTGGTGGACACATCAAGGTGCTGGGAGCCTAAAACACCCACAGGAACACCCACTTAAAAAACTCCACAGGAACAGGGGCTCCTGCACTCCAGACCCCTCTGAACCTCACCCTATGCACTTCTATATCTGGCTGCTCACTTATATCCTTTATAATAAACCAGTAACTGTAAGTAAAGGGCTTCCCTGAGTTTTGTGAGCCATTCTAGCAAATTGTCAAACCCGAGGAGGTAGTAGTGGGAGCCCCCAATTATAGTAGGTCTACCAGTTGACTCGATACTTGTGACTAGTGCCAGAAGTGAAGGTGTTCATCTGGAACTAAGCTTTTAAACCTACTAAGTCTGATGCTAACTCTGATGCTTAGTGTCAGAACTGAATTGAATTTTACGACACCTGGTCGGTGTGGAAAGTTCGAGAAATGGTGTTGGAAAAGACACTATCTGGTGCCAGGAGGAAAATGCCTCTCACCTCCCCCTGAGTTCTAAGAGAACTGCTGTAAGACATTTAGCAAATAGTGGACTCCAATCAAATATTAGTATCATGATCGATAACTAGGGGGAAAAAAAAAGATGAACCCAGCATTTGGAAAGAGGAAAGGGATCATTTAACAGGTAAAACAGGAAGGAAGAAAAGCAAATGATCAAACAGCAAAAATAAGCTGTTGAACCTCATCAATCATCAAAGAAATGCATCTTAAAATAAGATCCATTTCTACTCATTTAACTGCCAAATATTAAAAATAATGGCAATGCTCAGTGTTGACAAGAGGTTGCTTCAAAGATAGTATAAATAGTATGAACTTCCTCAATAGCAAAGAGATAAGATATGACAAAAATCTTAAAAATTATATGCATACTCTTTGACCCCACTATTTTATTTCTGAGAATGTATCCTAAAGAAGGAAAGAAAAACATAAACATACACAACTATTTTTCTTTATAAATGCTCATTAGGGCACTAGTCAAAATAGAAAAAAAAAAACAGAAAGAAAAAATAGAAGCCATCTAAAAGATCAGCATCCAGGGTAAGCATTAAATAAATTGTAATTCATCTTTAGTATAGTGCAGCTATTACAAAAAAAATATTTGATGGCAGGAAACATTGTCATGAACTAGCAAGGGGGATTAAAAGATTTTTCATTTGGCAGTATATACAGTTACACAGACCCCAGCATAATACAGGATACTGTAGCATAGGATCCTCTGTGTTTCAGACTTAACCATGTCTTCCTATGAGGGAAAGAGGGCCAGAGCATTCTGAGATTCCTTCTATAAGAGCACTGATCCCAATCACAAGACTCCACCCTCAGGACCCAATCACCCCCTAAGCACCCCCAAATCATTACATTATGGGTTAGGATTTAGGATTCCAACATGAAATTTAGAGGGACCCAAACATTATTCCATTCAGTCCACTGGAGATAAGTTCCCTCCAGAGGTTCCTTCGCTCTTGTAAAGATTTAAAGGCACGAAGTTTTCTGTTTCATTAAACATGCGCACAGCCAGAGTCAGCCACTTGATCGAAAAGAGGAAAACCACAATTAGAATCTTTGGCAGAGCAGTAATGTGCCAAATGAAAAAGTGGTGCGTAACACTGCTTCCTACCTCCGTCACCCTTAACGTGCACGTTTTTATTTCAGGGGGTAAAAACTCAGGAAGAGGGGATTAAACTGTGTACAGGAACCCAGAGTGGCATTCAAGGAGTCACATCTGCTTGAAATCTCTCAGTCAAGAATGAGGAACTTTGCAGTGAGAAAGAACAAAAACCCTATGGAGGAGGGCCCTTCCCGTGTATTTAACTCGAGCCTGGGTAGGGCTGCAGTTTTTTCCTGTGGTTGAAACCCAAAGAATAATTTTACTTTACTCTATGCCTTGCCCTTCACTGCCAACAATGTGCCAGGCACTGTGCTCAGCCCAGCTGAGGCTCTCTCCAAGGAGGACCCTGGGGAAATGCAGAGAATTTCAGAAAACTTCAACTGCAAGCAGTGGTCACTAATCAGTGTATTAGCAATTCAAAGGCAATGAATGACAATCCAGTCTGCCCTTTCTCAGCTCTAGAGGCCAGTACCTGGCTAGGTGGTCTGCACCTTGTTAGATCTGCAGGCTTATCTCATTTCATCCTCACAACTACGCTGGGCAGCATGTCTGCTGCTGTTGTGGTTATTGTTTTCTCCACTTCAAGATGAAAAACCCAAGCCTCAGTGATGTCATGCAAGACCTCAAGGCTCGTGAGTGGCAGACCTGGGATCCTTGCCACCTCCCTAGTCTCTCTTCTGGGACATTCCTCCCTACCCCCAATCTATTTTCTAGTCTGGCTGAGCTATTGGCACTTTTTGCTAAAGACACCAGGCATTTCTTTTCTCTGCGTCTTTGTTGAAGCCGTGGTCCCTGCTCAGAGAGCCCTGCCCTCCCACCCCCTTGTTGGGCTCCCTGCATTCCTGCCCATCATTTAAGGCCAGCTCAGCAGTTACTGCCTCCAGGAAAACCTCCGAAACCTCAGGCTCTTTGGGTAAAATTAAACACAGAGATATGGTTGCCCTTCTCTGAATGTGTCACAACCATACTTGTTTCTCGGTTTTATGAATACGGTTTTCCATCCACTAAAAATATTCTTTATTCACAGGCACACACTCAGGCACAAACATGCATATACATAGATACTCACACATGTGCACACCAATGCCTCTTTCCCCCTAATCTTACTCATCCTTCAGGTATCTTAGAGGTCAAGTGTTCTAAGAAAGCTTCCCTGTTAGGTGCCTAGAGCCCCCTCCCCAGAGGGTGGCTTCTTTGCTTCGTAGCCCCAACACAAGGGCTTCCTTCCTATCACACTTCATACTGGTTTGTCTTTACTTCCACATCCTGATTAAACTTTGTCAGGGTGGTGACTGTCTCATTGTCCCCTGGGTCAGAGCCAGTCACATCAGAGATGTTCAATAAATACTTGTTAAATCAGTGAATGTTCACCCTGCCTGCATCCTTCTTGGCCTGTGCCCCTAGACTAAGGAACTTGAGAATTATGCGTTCTAACGTCTTGTTTCAGCTTTGGTTAGTATTGTCTTAAAACAGGAGGTCCCATGCTTTCATGGCAGGAAATGAAGAATCCTGGAAGAATATAAAGAAATCCTTGCCAGAGGTGCTTTTGAGAATGAAACATGCTGGCTAGACGATACTGTGTTTCTAACAATAAGAAGTAACTCGGGGTGGAGGGAAGCATTAGTCAAGAGAAGGAAAGAAAGATCTTCCTGAAAATTGAAGCCCTGCTACTATACAAAGTCATCATGAGAAGTTGTTTATTTACAGGAAACTTCTGCATGAGCTACTCCCTCCACTACAATGCTTCAACAATCACCTTGACGCTGAAACACTTCGTTCACTTTGGGAAATTGTCTTGACTCACCTTATACTTGTTAAGAGAAGTTAAACTGATTTATCACGCATATAATAGTTAAACTCACTGACCTGAGATCTCACATTCCTGGTTGTATTTAGTCTTATTGAAATGGTTGAGAGTCTCCTTGTACTTCCTTGACATCACAGGGTGAAAATGATGCTTTCCCTCTGTGGCCTTCCTCCCCCAGACCCATAACTCTAAGCTAATCATGAGGAAAATGTCAACAAACTCTGACTGGGGGGTATCCACCTCAAAACTGTCAAGGTTATCAAAAACAAGAAAGTCCAAAAAACTGTCATAGCCAAGAGGAGCCTAACACAAAATGACTAAATGTAATGGGACCCCCTGGGTAGGACCCTGGAAGAAAAAGAGCACGTTAGAGAAAAACCGAGGAAATCCATGTAGAATTCGATAATATTGTAACAATTCTGGTTCATTAATTATGATTAATATACCATACTAATGTCAGATGTTAATAATGGGGGGAAATTGGTTATAGGTATGTGGGAACTCTCTATTCTAGCTTTGTAATTTTCCTATAAATCTAAAACCATTCTAAAATCTCTAAAATAAAAGGTTTATTTAAAAAAAAAACAATGTAAAATCATAACTTCTTTCCATAATATGTCCTTTCTTTCCCTCTTCTCTCAAAATGAATGCTATCCTGTTTTTTTTTCTCCACTCTTTTTTCCTTTCTTTGCTTTAATAAGCACAGTCTTCAAGCAACTCCTGCAAGTGATCATGCAAATGTCTTGTAGCAGAAAGATGACAGGAGAGTATATATGGTAGACCGGTTGGATTCATGATCCAATTCTTCCTGCATTCATATACTGAGCCCTTGGTCACGTGCTTCTCAGTTTATTTCCCCACCCCTTGAATTTGGGCTGGCCTAGTTACATGCTTTGGCTAAGGAGATGTTAGCAAACAGGATGCCATCAGAGGCTTGAGAAAGGGCTTGAGCATTTCAACTTGTTTCTGTAACATCTGCTGTTGCCATGTGACCTGGTCTGAGCTAGCTTGCTGGAGGATGAAAATCATGTGGAGTGGAAGCAAGCAGAGGCACCCACCCTTGATCAACTAACAGTCGTCTTACTCCCAGACATGTGAGCAAACTTATCCAAGATCAGCAGAGCTACTACCTGACTCACAGCTGACCACAAATGTATGTGCAAGTCCAGGCAAGATCAAGTCTAACCCAGATCATCTGAATCCCATTGACTCCTGAGCTAAAGTAGTATTCAATGGTTGGTGGTTACACTGAACTTTTGTGGCAATAGAAGACTGATATAACACCCAACTAATACACAAATATTAGTCCATCTCGACTGAATAGAAATCTCTTGGTAGAGATGGAAAGAAAAGTCCTGGGAACCCCTACCCCCAACAGAAAAAAACCATAGGACATCATGACTTGGACTTTAATTACCAACTCCAGCTTCATCTCTGACCACTTCCAGCATTTATCCTTACTCTCAGTGTTACCAAACTCCCTAAATTTCCCTATCAGTATAGGCAGTTACTCTTCAATAGTGATTAAGTCTGTCAGGCTCTCATGTCAGACTGTGTGGGTTCAACTCACCATCCCTGACTTGGCAAATCACCTGATTAGCTCCTTCATATGTAAAACGGTGACAAGGGTAGTACCTATCTCATAAGGTCGAGAGGTTCCAATGAGGTATAAATTGCTTTAAACAGGGGCGGGTACATACAGTATACCCTCAGTAAATGTTAACTAGTAGTTTGGGTAGTAGTAGAAATAGCAGTAGTAGTAGTCATTGTAGTCATACTAGTGGTGGTGATGGTGGTATTCTCAGACTAACCTATCCACCCAGAATGCTAAAAGAACACTTCTTCCAAAAAAAAAAAAAAAAAAAGAACTTTTCTTCACCTGGATAATTTTTAATTCTTCCTTAAGACTCTTGTTATCTTCTCCAAGGAGACTTTCTTGGCCCTAGGACAACCAATCTTTGTGTCCTTCCTTTGCACTATTAGGACCCAGTACTTTTCCATTCCCCTCAGCCTTGGGACATGACTTTGAGATGATCTCTCTATGTAATTGCCTTTCCTTCTAAACCATAACTTTCTTGAGGACAGAATACCCACCTCGCTGTCCTCTGAGTAACTCAAATAGCAGCTTCAGAGCTACAGGCACTATGCCTCTTAAGATCTAGATGAGATTGTCTTGACCTTCCAACACTCATCTTGAGGAAAGTGTGGGGACGATTCCCAGGAAAGTGGGAAATTGAAACCTCTGAGTCCCAGCTTCTACCAACTGAGTCAATTCCTTTTATACTTCGTCCTCTCTTCTAATACATGCTTTCTCTCTTCCTTAAAATTTGGTTCAGATCTGGAATTTGATGAATCTCTGGAATTTGATTGAATCTTGCAATGCATGAACTCACTTGGTACAGAAAGCCGACTTTATAAGAGGTTTATGGAGATTATGGGAGTGAAGATGGTATTATAGTACAGCGGCCTAAGCATGCTAGTATTCTATAGTGGGAAACCCTGATTTTCAAAAAATTCCTCAGCTGCTGCTTCTCTCACAGCATCAGCCTTTATCCCTCTTTTCTCTTCTCACCCTCCATGCTCAAATTCCTGCTGATTTCTTACACATAAACCTTTTGCTAACTTTTCCCTTATCTTTAACTAGACCCTTTGGGGAGGGCTAACTCACAACCGCAAGTGATACTTCTTTAAACATTTTTTTTTTATTTTTATTATTTATTTATTTATTTATGTCAGAGAGAGTGAGCACAGGCAGACAGAGTGGCAGGCAGAGGCAGAGGGAGAAGCAGGCTTCCTGCTGAGCAAGTAGCCCAATGTGGGACTCGATCCCAGGATGCTGGGATCATGACCTGAGCCAAAGGCAGCCACTTAACCAACTGAGCCACCCAGGCATCCCCCAAGTGATACTTCTTAAAGGGAGTGCCTTCCCTAGGGGTAATTTCAGGACTGGTTTTTATTGCTTTTATACTACTAGCCAGCACAACACCCAGCTCATGACCAGTACCTGTAGGCGTCAAATTAAGTCAAATTTTCAGGAGACATGTAGATAGATTTGGGTAAGAAGGAACTCAGATAAGAGATAAGAGACAGACAATGAAGACCAAGCAATGGACTGAGAGTTTGCTTATGATTCTTATAAGCTTTAGTCTTCTTAAACTCTTCATTATCATTAATAAAGATATCAATAAAAATATCAAGTTACAGACAAGATAGAGCCATAGTTAAAAACTCTCTTTGGAGTCTAGATAACCCTAAACCAAAATCTGGCTCTGTAACTAACCATTACCATCATCAAATTATTTAATTTCTTTGGGCCCAGTCTCTTTAGTCACAAAATGCAATTTATAGTACATAAGTCATAGTCTCATTGGAAAGATTAAATGAGATATATGTGAAATGTCTCCATAACCCTAGACCACAATAAGAGCTGCATGAGCAGTATCTCTCATCTAAAGAGGATTTGGGGTCTTCATACATCCTAGGAAAGAAGGAAATCCCTCTAAGGTATCCATTATACATAATCCATTAACTTCTCTCCTCTACATCCAGATGGTGCTTGTAATGAAGCACCCTTGGAAGAAATGAGAAAATAGTTACTCAAATCATTTTCTGTGTTCCTTGGCTCAGATGAGGCTCCCAGTCGAGAAAGGCTGGAATAGAGAGAGGCAGAACAGAAGAGCTTGATTCCTAGATACATGGTATAAGAAGGAGGGTTTCTTGGATATTTGAAGCCTGGAAGGAAAAGAATGATCTAGAACTTTAAATAGTAGAAGATCTTTGTGATCTCCTCACCTGACTCTCTTCTATGGTTTCTCTTCTTTCAGAAAATCACATCAAGGCCCCAGTTTCACCAAGGATGCCCCCATGTAGACTCTTTGACCTTAATTCCAATTACAGTTATACATCACAAGCTGGTGCAGTAGGGATTGAAAGAAGGTGTTCATTATACAACTTTTCACTTGTGCTAGTAACCAAACCACACTTTTTAGAGAGTTTGGTGAATGCTGTATAAGTTGAAATAAAAGGCAACCATACATGCAGGGAGAAGCCCCATTTTTCCTAACAAAATACCAATAAAAACATAATTTTAGCCAAAATGAATATATAACCTTTTAGGGGTACCCAAGAAAGACTCATAGCTCTGTTCTCAATATTTATTATGGCAATTAAGTTATACAAATACATCTAAAATAGTCTCATATATAAAATTCTATTAATGTGGAAAGACTGTTTTCTCCCATATGCATCTTCAACATCAGTGTCTTTGTTATTACTAGAGCCATTTTTTGGAGTTACCTTACTCAGTTTTCCAGAGCATATCATCTACACTTCTGCTTAAGGGCTATGAGTTAATCCACAAATCATAGTCACATAGAAAATGTAACCACAGCAACAGTACCCATGTTCCAAACATTCAAAAATTTTGTTTCTGTCAGTCTTCTGGTGTGTATTTGTGTTACTCAAAGCATAACCTCTCAGTTCTATTATTTTATGAGGTCGTCTGTTTAAAGCTCATTTGCACTTTCTCCTATCATTTACATTGGACAAAGAAAATCCAAGAAAACTTTTTGAATCTAGGTTGGATTCTAACTAACTACATTAAAAGAGCTCAGTAAGCACCTGAAATTTGCATTGTTTGAGGTCATTTCAGACTAATTGTCTTCCTCCACTATTATATTGGTGATGGAATAAAATACATTGTGAAAGCACCTCATAATCTGTTACACTCCATGAGGAGAGGAGTTGAGGATGAAGAAACCCCCTTTTCTTAGAGGTCATCAGGGAGTGAGTGGGTAAAGACCTTGCCTTATTATCGGGACATACACAGTAACACTTTTTATAAAATCTATTTCATCCTATGAATAGCACAAACATATTGTAATGTATCTGTGGTGTTACAAATTCTAAGTTGTTAAATCTTTACATTTATCTTTACATTTAAAATAACACAAGTTCTGTATTTTTGTTTTTTAATCTTTAATTGAATAGTAAATTCCCCAACATGTAAATAAAGCCTACCACATCAGCCCCTCTTCCCCATACACATCTCCATCTTTCTTGTCTTGACTTTTTGCTTTCTCATTCTCTCAAGCAACACTGAAATTTATTTGTTCATTCAAGCAATACGTCACAAGCCCCTGTACTCCTTAGTATCTTATTAGCTCACAAACCTCAAAAGACAGACCAGCCTCATGTGGCCACAAGCCCATGGCATGTGATGCCAATTCATTCTGATCATCTTCATTAAACTTAGTTATTTCTTATTCTAATTTAAGTATAGTTGGGTTGTTTCCCTTGCTTTCCAAATGGTGCTTAAATCAGTTTCCTTTATCAATCTCTTGACTTTTCAGATAGCTCTCAGAATGACCAAAAATGGAAAGGCTGGAATGAACCAGACATTGAAGGGGAATTCAGGACACTGGCCTGCCCTAGCAGAAAACTCATGCCAGAAAATGGTGCAAGAGAATGTACAAAAAGAGAACCTGACCAGATATTTGGACATTAATTTCAGGCAATGGGAAGCCTCTGAATATTTTTTAGCTGATAACAGACATAAAAAAAAAATCTACAGGCCACTTAACATGAACATTAAGAACACAGTCTTTGGAATCGAAGAAAACATTACATTAAATCTGTTTGCTTAATAACCACAGGATCTTAGGTATCTCGCTTCCCATAAACTTCTGTTATTTAGGTGAACATAATAACATACACTTCAGAGATTAGAGAGAAATTTAAAAGACAATGAGTATATAATGCTTAGCATAGAACTTGGCATATAATAGGTACTCAATAAATGGTAGCTGTCAAGTCATATTACAAAGTCATGTTTGGGTTAAAGTAATCTGTTAGAAGTGGGTACACATGATAGATTAGAGGCAAAGAGATGATTACAAACAATATACAGGAAGTTTGGGTTAATGGCTTGGTATCCTACAAGATTTGGTGATTAAGAGAACATTTGGGACAAGAAAGAGGATGGACTAAACATGACCAAGATAGTTAACCAACTAGTCGTCTAAACCAGGGAATGCTAGTGCCTTCCAGAAGGAATGTTGGGACAGACAGAGAAAAAAAGGATAAAAGCACTAAAGATAACCCAAAGAGCCCAGCTAATGAGCTAAACAGGGGAACGTAAGTGCTATTCTGAAGGAATGTCAAGACAGGGGAAAGAAAAGGATAAACTTGCTTGTGTTCCCTCTCTCTCTGTTTCTCTCTGTCGAATAAATAAATAAAATCTTTAAAAAAAAAAAACTTGCCTTTAAACACATTGAGATTAAAATGATGGTAGCACAGCTAAGGAAAATGTTGGCACATGTTTACTAGGAAAGCATAAAAAGAGACTTTGGAAAGTCTTCCATTGTCCACAAGGATAGGGGGTGGGGGATGGGGCACATGAACAACATCACATTGAGTCCATGGGGAAGGCACTCTTACACACTGATTTTATTTCCTTCCCTGCTCGACTCAAAGCTCCAAGAGTGCAGAGAACCTGCGAACAGGAATGCTTAGCACTGAATCTTCAAAGCCAAGCTCAGGGTTAGGCTCAGAGTAGGCTCTCCCAGAATATTGTTCTACTCATCCATCATGTTTGAGATAATCAGAGACCACAGCAATTTTGGGTTTGATACTAAACATCTTACAGTCATTGTCTTTAAAATCCACTCAACAACTCTTTGAGCTGTATATCATTATGTTGTTATTATGTTCGCCTAAATAACAGAAGATTAAATTGGAAAGAGATGCCCAAGATTTTGCAGTTATTAAGTAATGAACTTACTATGGTCAATCTGATTATCTATTGCACTTCGGAAGCTCTAATCATCCCCTCCTATGTCTTTGTTTCTTGTAAACTAGGCAAATTAATTACTAGTAGGAAATCTCTTTCAAAACAGTTTTGTCAGGCAGCAGAATTGTAAAATGGTAAGACCACCTGTGATGGGGAAGAGATGAAGCTGCTATGGACGGGGCTTTCAAAGGAGCCGGGCTAGAGGCAGTCAAAAACAATATAAAGGTCAAGAATTCTGGAGAACAAAAAGGGGTATGATTCAGCACCATTTGCCTGAATGACCCAAACAGGACCCTCTTTGGGGGTTGGGGCTTGCGGGGGCCAGTGCTCTATAGAAGGGGATCTAACCATGTCCCTGATGGAAGGGAGAGAAAGGCAGTCCCAGTTGGAAGACCAGTGTGGCTCAGACCACCCCTGTTTATGCAGTCCCTCTCCGCCAGGTTGGGACTGTGCTTGCTCACACCTCACCAGCCCTGCTGGGTACTTTCCTCTGTTTCATTCTAGACTCACAGCCTACCATATTTCAGTGCCTGCGTCACTCTCATCACCCAACTGTAATGAATGCCATCCTCCAGGCACGCTTTTCAAGTGGAATCAGTACTCACCTCTCTTTATAAACAGCAAGAGGGAGAGAGAAGGTAGCCATGAAAAGCCCAAAATTCAGATAACTGAAAACCACCACATTTGAATGAGGCTATGATCAGACAGGCTTTGCAAGACATTTCTACCACCATCAACTCTAGATGGTCTAAGGAAATCAACTCTACAAAGATCAAAAGCACTGCACCTCTTCAGTCTCCCAAAGAGTTCTATTGTGTGATGCCAAGTCAAAAGAGGGGCTTCAGGCAATATCCCCCTTAGGCAACCTGAGTGTGGCTATAGTAAAGCATTCAGAATCGGCTAACCTTGCCCTTGGAGAAACCAAACCAAACCAAAACAAAAATCCCTAATTACTAGCTTTGCTTTCCCTCCCTCCAAAAGGAGGATGGAATAATAATGAATCAGATATTTCCCCTCTAACATCAAAATCTATCCCATAGGGTGTGGAATGGACCCACCCTTGTGACTGGCTGGTCTATAGCAGAGGTGACTGCCAAAAATAGGGATTTGAACCACAAACCCAAATACAAAACCACAATTTGAGGAAACCATGTGCATACCTTTTCCCTAGTCCTTTTGCCCCTGGAAGGGGAAACCATCTATGGACAGAGTCCAAGGCTGTTTTTCCTTCTCTGAAGTGGTTGGTGACCAATCTTGTTTTACAAGAAGGAAGAGGGACTTTTGCTAACCCCAGAAGCAGAGATTGCCAAGCCTGGGCAAGGCCTGC
This sequence comes from Mustela putorius furo, assembly GCF_011764305.1. Classification (NCBI taxonomy): domain Eukaryota; kingdom Metazoa; phylum Chordata; class Mammalia; order Carnivora; family Mustelidae; genus Mustela; species Mustela putorius. The sequence goes on along the minus strand of NW_025422439.1, from coordinate 360,462 downwards.
TGATGCAGGAGAGCATATGATTATCACCCAGTTCTCTGAGCATATTAGCCTCAGAATATGCTCTGGGATGCACTGGAAAGGTGTCTTATTGGTGTCACACCAGGCCTAAAATTGACCCCTTGCTAGTCCCAAAGCTCCTTAAAAGTGCGGATTTTATCTGTCTTGCCCCCCAATGGATAGTATCTAGCACACAATATGCACTCAAAAAAAAAAAAAAGATCAGTTGAATGAATGAATAGATGCCTCAAGTTTGGTTTCTATTTAGAATTAGTGATTACTTTAAACAAAAGACACCTGGCATATCACTGGTCCACACCAACAAAAGAGCTTCTGAAGGTGAGAACAGATGTGTAGGATGGCCCACAGGGTTCCAGGGACTTGACTTTCCACTAACATTTCAGAAAAAGCACTGATTTGGGATCAGATAGAACTGGACTCAAAACCTGGCCCTACCACTTTTTCTCTGGGTAAAGTTGGGCAAGCCATTCTACTTCTTTGAGTTTTGGGTGTCCATCTGTCAAATGGGAATAGTAATACTTATTTTGTATGGCTTTTGTGAGAATGAAACAAATAGGGCATGTCAAATGTCTAATACAGTACCAAGCCCATAATCTATATTAAATGTTATATAGCATGGCTGGTGTGATCATCACTACCAAGGACAAATAGTGAGTGACTTCCCAATGTCTGTTATCTCCATCCCTTTCCAGACACCTTTTTCCCTCTGCCCAAGTTCATGCCGGCAAGAAGGAAGACCATGCAATTCAGTATTCTAGAGGTCCATTCACCACAAACCTTTTTCTATCTTAGCCAGTGTTAGGCTATTCGAAGGTAAAGGGAAAAAAGAGACTTTATTTGTAGCTTTTGCCAATTTCCATGGTGTAATCCCCCAGGGGCCAATTTCAAGCCAGTATGATGTCATGAACACAGAGGGAGTAGGAGACAAGTACTAACACTTCCTCACGTGTATTTTCACCATTCTGATACAATAGCTGCAAATAATCTCAATACAATAGATGTAAATAGTAAGGAAATGATTGTGATAATAACATGCAGTGAAATAATTAAAAAGGATATCTTGAATATTCCTTATCTTTGCTTTCATCATAGTTCGTTTGACTCTAAGTTTATATAAAGTTCGATAATGGCTATGTTTCACAACCAGCTTGCAAAATTCTTGAAAATTTAACAAACAAGCTGGTATGACCTTGTTCCAGCACACTGTTGATTCTAGCTACGTCTGCCTGATTATCAGTGTCATCAGAATGGAGTCAGGCTTATGCAGTAAGCTTGGACACTAAAAGACTCCAATGACTTAGAACAAGACTTCTCTAGAATTCAAGAAAAGTTTCAGGGCAATAAATTCTCCTTGGAACTCCTCTAAAAATACCTCCAGGAGAAAGAATCCTTTCTTCAGTGAAGAATCTCCTTCAATGAGGAGATCATTCAGTTCCCCTAGTTCAGTGCAAGTCAGGACACGGGAATACCGGACACTTAACCTGTCAAGTTGGAGTGACGGAACAATATTTGGAAAAAAGGGCACAGGCCATCACCTGCCTCTGTTGCCACGTGACCGTAGCTTTGGGCAAGTGACTTCATCTCCCATGGCCTCATTTTCATCATCTGCAGAATGGGGACAGCACCTACCTATACATGTGGCTGATGAGATCATGTATTCCAATTGTCCTTGTGAACTGTGAAGCATCATAAAAATGTAAGGCATTGCTCCTATGTGGGGAATTATACAGAAACCTAGAGTCAGAATGAGATGGGTGGGGAAGACAAGAGGAAGGAGGTAGCCAATTTCAAGAAGACAATGGAAGAAACCAGGAAGAAGAGTTTGGGAGTAGGAGGAGGATAAGGGAAGTGGGCGAGAGAGGGCAGTGAGTAGCCCATTGCGTCTGTAGGCATTGCCTCAGTGTTTGTCCAGCCCTCTGGTCACACTCACTACAGTCGGTTCTTCCTTATTTCTTAACAGTTCCTGTATCATCCTAGGATAAGATTTTTACACCATCCCTACCACCAAGAATAGATTCTCATGCCTCATGCCTCCTCAGCCTGTATACCATGTGCCCCTGCTGTCCATAGGGACTCATCGCAATGGAGCCATCTCAACGGCATTGTTGGCCTTGGAATTCTCTGGCTTCCAGTGCTCAATTTGACCAAAAAAAAAAAAAAATCCTTTTTGAACTCAACCATCTTACTGTCTATGTCTGGCATGGGGCTTGAAATACTGCTGAGCCTCAAATGAGAAAAAATAAAAATCAATTTTAATCAAGGCAATGGCTTGCTTCTATAATGCCTGCATTAATCGGGCTTTTTTTTTTTTTTTTTTTTTTTTTTTTTTTTTTTTTTTTTTTTGGTGGTGGTGCAAGGATTCCTGATGGTCTCTTTCAAAGACTACCTTCTCTGGTCAAGGAGGGACAGAAAGTAAACAGATGGGATGAAGTTCAGTGCTGAGACATTTCAGGAATGACACAGGCTATACAGGAAGTGGATGGCTTCTCATGACAGGAGGGATGCAGAAGAGACTGGGCAATCTTTTAGTGTGCATGTGGCAGAGGTGTTGGAAGCACCCAATACACTGGCTTCTCAAGGTTCTTCTAATCCTGAGATTGTCTTGCTACTATTCACATACACCCTTCCTCAGGTCCATTCTTCAAGTTTCATAGCAGGGTTTTTTCACCCTTTGGCAAGGCTATTGTTAACCCTTCCCCCACTCAACACACCCAGCCAATAAAATTACAGGGAGTCTACAAAACAGTATTCTTCATGAGGCTACGTCTTTCCCACAGTGTCCCCAAATCCCAGCCATACTTATACTCCTTAGTAGTCTTTGAGACCATCATAGAAACTTGGGTTCAGAAATATTTAACTTTATAGATATGGAATCTGAGGCCCTGAGGATCACCTCTTAATTTTATTTGTATCTGTCGCTCTATCCTATCTTGCTGGCCCCTGCCTTAATCATCTCTCAGTTGGACAAGGGCACTAGGCTTCTGCTGGAGACCCTATACCAGCCTCTCTCCCCTCCAACTCATCCCCTTCACAGCTCTGGAATGACTATTCTGAAATGCAAAAGTGACCATGTTCTTCCTCTGCCTACAATTTTTCCATGGCTTATCATTGTCCACTGGCTTGAAAGTCTTAATGAGCTTGACTTATTAGGTCTTTATGATCTGTGCCCTCCCTTTCTTCACCATATAGCCTATGCTTTGGTGGTGCAGATCACAATTCATTAATTGAAGACACCATGCAGCCTCATGCCTCCAGGTTTTGTGCGAGTTACTTCTCCTCTGAGAACAGTGCCACTTGATCCTTCATCACTCCTACTCCACCAAGTAAAGACCTCTTTTCCTCTTAATGCCCATCTCAAACACCACCTCCCCTTGAATACCTTCCCAGAGACACTCCAACAGATTCAAACCCCTCTCCCTTACATATTCCCATAGAATCTGGTACATCCTTCATCTCAGCTCTCATAACTCTCATCTTTCATTCATCAATGTTACCTATATGTCTCTCCCAGAGCTGTGCAGACTGAGTTATATTCATATTCATCTCTATCCCCCAGAAGCATAAAACAATACATAGATCTTTTAGAAATGACTTGCCCAAGGCCACCACACTGAAAGAGGTAAGTGTGAACTAGTTCCTAATAAACTCATTTCCTCTCTTGCTTTCCCTCAATCCCTCAGATCTGATTGTTTTGTTTACCTTTCCTCATTTTTCTTTCCATCTTTCTGTAACACAGAGAACTAACCCAAAAAACCCTAATTTTCACCTTTAAGCTTCCCTGATTGAGTCATCCAAAGCAACACCACTAACATCTGTGCTGCTCTCTCTGCCTCTCCATCTGGTTATGAACTATGATCCAAAACAAACACATCTGGAGATTCTCCCAGAGAGATTTCGAAGAAAGGAAAAAGATGGAAGCCAGTTTTTTCCCCAAAATACTTTCATATTCATTATTGAATTCAACCCTCTTCACATCCACTCATCCCACTTCATCTTCCAGACAAGTCAGTAATTCAGAGAGAATGGGAGACTTACCCAAAGTTGCATAGCTGGTCATAGCTAAGACTAGAGATGGCTTCAGGGTCTCCTCATGAGCCCCCAAGGTTCTAAGAAAAGCCAACTCATTCAACCATTCATTCATTCACTCATTCAGTTCTTACCATAAACAGGGCACTATTCTAGGTCCTGAGGATACGGCAGTAAAAAAATGAAGTCTCTGTCCTCATGAAGCTCACACTGTAGTCCTAGTCTTATTTTTTATGAATTCATCTGAATCACAGGAAAGACTTACTTTTCAAAGAAGCCTTGAGCAAAAGGAAACGCAATGAATATAGAGTCAGGAAACCAAAGAGAATTTGATTCCAACAATTGTTCTAGGCCACACAACACATGCTGGTGCTTCATAAAGCAAGACTTTGCTTCCCAAGGAGAATTCCTCCCAGGAAGACATAACTAGTTGGCTTGGCACAACTTTGGAAAAAGAGGCAGAATTTGGCTGTAAAACTCCACATGGTAAAAGTCAAGGTGTGCAATGTAAAAATAACCAAAACTTGTTTTCCTCCCAAACCACATAACTTGATTTAGGAATGTGTTGAATTTCAGCACAAAAGAACACAAACGTGAATGGATTACTGTACAGGTGCTTATTCCCCTTGACGGCTTTAGCTCCTTTCATTCTATCATTGTTTGGGCTCCTGCCAGTCACTAAGGGCAAAAGAATAGGGCTAGATTCAGCTGTGACTAACCCCACCAAGTCAGTCTTCGTCAAGCAAAGGTCATGGTTATACCAGGTTATTAAAAAAATATTATACTAGATAATATAGAATACCTGCTGCTGAGTCCCTGTGTCAAAATAGGCAGTCCTTCCCTTTCCCTGAGCCTCAGTTTCTCTTGCTGAGACCAGTTGGACATCAGCCCAAGGAGGCTTTATGGACTCTGATAAGTTAAATATTCCTGGACCCTACATTCACTTATTCAATAGGGATTCATTTGACACTGGTTATCAGCTGGCCAAGTGATCAGGAGACTGAGGCAGACCCAGTCCCTACCTACATGGGCTGATTCTTACACATTTCTCTCTTATACATTTCTCACATGGGTTGTTCATTCTGTTCCTTAATGCAAAAACTATTCTTTCATTCATTCTATATGAAGCATGGCCCTAGTAAACTGGGAATCCAAAACTGAGTCTGTTATGAGACCTCTTTCCAAGATGCTCAGATTAGTAGGAGAACTATGTACATACATATATACATACCCAATTCATCACAACCACGGTAGAAAGGGATAAATGAATTGAAGAGACACGACGAAAATGTCATGAGAGATCAGATCAGAGGAAAGCAACTTATGGGTCCACTGTGCTTTAGCAAATATGCACTTAGCCCAAACTTGGTAGTGCTAAGTGCTTTTAAAGACATGGCCTCTTTGAATCTTCACAACAACCACATTGCTGTCCCCAGATTGCCAATAAGGAAACTGAGTCTCAGAGAGCTTCAGGGTAACTTGGTCAAGACCAGAAAGCCACTAAAGTACTGGGATTCACATTCAAGTCTGTCTGCTTCCATCACCCCTGCTTTTATACCTGTGAAGTTTCCTGTCTTATCACCAGGCACCCTATTAGGGCCTACAGTTTAGGCACCCTGTTGAGCTCTTGAGATAGAGAATGAAGAGGAAATTTGTTTCCAATCTCATCAGTTCGGTCTGAAAAAAATGTGACTCTGACCCAGACAAATTTTTCATACTTGCAGGCATGGCTTTGGAATGAAGAAATTCCAGTCAGATGAAGATAGGGTTGTGCTAGACAGAGGAATAGAGACATGAAAGATTAAAGGAAGCAAAGGGTCCAGAAAACTGTAATTCAAAGGGGGTACCCAAGGAAGAGAGGTTTGCTGGATGCTTTGGAAGCAAGCCATGCGCAGCTTTCATTAGATCTTACCACAATTTGTCTGAAGACTATTCTGAAGTCCCTAAGGCTGTATTGGGTAAGAAGGAAGAGAGATGAATAGGAGTCTGAAGAAATGCACAAGGGATAAGCAAGAATTGACTCGAGTATCCTCAAGGCTGACTCGAACTCAGATTGTTCTCCAGGCACCAACCTCCAGGACAGGAAAAGATCTACTGATTAAGATGAAAAATTACTTTATTTTAGTCTCAAAAGATGAAAAGCATGCCAAGGAGATGGCTTGGGGCCTCTGAGAGTTTCTGAAGTTCATATGTGGCTTAGAGTAGCAGAGGGGTGAACATAGCCAAAGGGGCAAGAGCTCTGCCACAGCATGAATGCAAATCTTGACTCACTTTCTCACTGTTGAGCTCTACAATGTCCTTCATCTCTCTGGGCCTTGATTTCTTTGGTGGAAATAGGGTGAAAATATTATTGACCTCCCTCATGTAGCTTTTGCAAAAGTAAGTGAAATCGCAGGTGCCTGGGTGGCTCAGTTGGTTAAGCGTCTGCCTTCAGCTCAGGTCATGATCTTGGGGTCCAGGGATCAAGTCCCACATCAGACTCCCTGCTCAGCAGAAAGTGTGCTTCTCCCTCTGCCCCTCTTCCCTGTTTGTGCTCCCTCCATCTCTTTCACGCATGGGTGCACGCGCGTGAGCACACACACGCACACTCTCTCTCTCAAATAAATAATAAAATCTTTAAAAAAAAAATAAAGCAAGTGAAATTGTGCATGTGAACTGATTTAGCAGTTTGCCCATACCCGGTTAACACTTAATAAATGGTAGCTGACATTCAACTAAAATGAGCAATTTGTGTGAAGAGGAAGACTGAGCAAGTGTTAGACACTCAGTGAGTACCAGGTGCTGAAAAGGAATTATTTTCTTTAGTTCTCACGATGGTTCTTCCAAGGAGTTACTAGCATCCTAATTTAGCAACCTAAGAAACTGAAAATGAGGTTTTGTTATTATACCTAATCTTTTCTTCCCCCCGCCAATGTCATTTCGCTCATTCATAATCTGGAGCCTGATTGCCATGGATTCAACTCTTAATTCCACTACTTTAATCTTTGTTATATAATGTAGTTTTCGTGTCTTCAGCTGAAACTCAGTGTTCCCATATAAAGTGTAGACCTACTGCCCCTAGTTGTGTAAAGAATTGATGAGATGTCATAATGCAACATGGTGCCAGCCCCCATTCAGAAATGACGTTGGCCTGGTGGTGAATGTGCAGGACTATGAAGTGGTGGAGCTGGAGTTTGGACCTATATCCAAAGCTCAGGTTCTTTCCTCTAAATCACATGATGGGGAAGCAACCCCAGTGTGCAACTCTGTACCCAATGGTAGGCTACATGACCTCTAAAGATGGGGAATTTCCCAAAGGGATCTAGCTGCTCCAAAAAGTCTTTTTAAACCTATCTCAGTGCTTCAAATTCCTACTACTAGTTTCGTTTCATTGGGGCAGAGTTCAATGAAAAGTCAAATGTTTCCCTTGAGAGGTAAGGTAAGCATGTTAGTTCTTGCTAATGTGTTATGGACCTCCCTTTGCATTTGAAGGCCATCACCAAGCTAAAAGTGGGATACAGGAAGTAGAAAACCAAAGGCATACACTTGAACAAAATAAACAGAAACATCAGGAAAAGACTATCATAAAGACTTCCACCACTGGTTGAACAGACATGGGGGTAGGCTCCCAGAGTGAGACAGCACAGAGCAGGAGAGAGAAAATGAGACTCTTAGTCAAGAGACATGGGTCATAACTGATAAATAAGTTCTAGAGAAAAGCTATACAGCATAGTGCCCACTAACAACACTGTGCCATATACTTTAAATTTGCTAAGAGGGTAGATCTTATGCTAAGTGTTCTTAACATTATTATTACTATGATGATTGTAATTATAATAATAAAGGGGATGGAAGGAAACTTTGGGACATTTTCGTGGCCTTGGTGGTGGTGATGACCTCTCAATCCCAAACTCATTGAGTTATATACATGAACTATGTACCGTTTTTCACATGTCAGTCACACCTCAATAAAGATTTTAATTTACTTATTTTAGAGAGAGAGAGAGGAGCAAGGGGCAGAGGTGAGCAGGAAGAGGGAAAGATGGAAAGGATGAAAGCAAGCAGACTCCCCACTCTGCACAGAGCAGGATACAGTACTCGATTCCATGAGACTGAGATCATGACCTGAGCTGAGACCAAGAGTCAGATGCTTAACCAACTAGGCCACCCAGGCGTCCCCCAGTTTTTAAAAAGAAAGAAAGAAACTTGGGTCAGTAAGTGCTCTTACCCTAACTCACTGGGTCATCTTGGCTAAGTCTATTCCCTCTTTCAGGCCTCAGTTTCCCCCTCTGTAACAAAGGGCTTAAGTCAAATATTTCTAAGCACTGACAGTCTAAGCCACTGGAGAGCAGCCAATAGGAGACTGAATGGGGTAGGTGCTCCCTGGGGTATCTTGAGAAGATAAGGATGGCCTCTGGAGACAGGCTTTCCTGAGCAAGCAGAGGCCTGACTCTCATTGTCTGACTATAGATACAGGGCCATCAATCCCCATCCCATTTCCTGGATCACTCCTAAGATTGACACTCAACTCAGAAGTATCCAAAACATCTTGGGCTTACATTATTCTATTACTTTGGCTGAAAAGAGAGGTCAAGCTGATTTCCCCAAGTCAAACATCCTGAAATTGAATTTATAGAGAACTTACCCAAAAAAATATCTTTTGTCAGTTGCCAAGTTGGAGATGAACTTCAAACCCACCCTCATCCAAGTGCTCCTTCAGCTTTACCAGAGAGACTCCAATTCTGATTCCTCTGAAGCAGTGGTTCTCCACCTGGCCAACTGTGTCCTATCAGGTAACATCTGGCAATGTCTGGAGACATTTTTGTTATCCCAGTTGAGGAGAGAGGAGTACTGTTCATGGTTGAGGTGAGTAGAAGCCAGGGGGTACTGCGAAACGCCCGAACATGCACAGAATAATGCCCACAACAAAGATGTCCCTGGCCCAAAACACCAGTAAATCCATGGTGGAGAAATCCTGCTCTAGTGCCCACCAAAGGCTCAGCTGGCTTTTCAAGTTACATCATCAGGAAACCTCCTTGATAAATTACCTAATGGCTAAGCTAAAAGAGACGTGCAGGTCATACAGTTCTGGTTCTTTGACTCTCTTCATTGGACATTTCTTCACAAACAATATAGGCTCCTTGTTGGGTGCAGAGATAGTCTCTTCTTTACCTTAATGTCAAAGACAAAGTCACCTTGAGCCACATTTCTACTGAATCAGATCATCTTCTTGTTGAATTCCTAGAGATTCAAGATGGAAAGATGAGCCCAAGCCAGTTCAGGACTGGCCATGGACTGTTCATATGTCAGTTTCTCTAAGTCACTGTCTTGGTTTCTTCACACTTTCTCACATCTACTCTCTGACTGAGGCAACACAGCATATCATTCATTGGTGCTACAAACTCCTAGTGTAACAAGGTCCACACTGGGCACTAACTGGGGGTTGCAGAAAAAGACACATTTGCTGCCCTAAAAAAAAAATCATATTCTAGTGGGAGAGGCAGACCTGTCCACAGATGCTCACAGCACAGCAGAGTAACTGCCTTAGTGGGAAGCTCCAGAAGATGCTTGACCAGGGTTAGGGATGAGAGAAGTTTCCCGGGGGGGGGGGGGTGGAGGGAGGCGGGGGGGAGAGTAAACTCTAAGCTGAAGCTGGCTAAAGTTACCAAGGCCAGAGTCAAAGTGGCAGTGTTCGGATCCAGGAGAAAACATATTCAGATGGTTAAGAGAAGGGAGAGCATGGGGATTGCCTTCCAGAAATTCTGAGTGGTTCAGTATGGCTAAAACCAAGAAAAAGAAGGGAAGAAAAGCCCAAGGTGAGGACGAAGAGAAGCTGGAGCCCAGATGAGAAATGCTCCAGGGCCGGTTAAAGAACAGGGTTTTTTCCTGGGAAGGAGGATGTAGAGACCTGGTCAGAGGCACAGCTGAGAAGGATCATTCTGGCCTCCCTGTCAGACTGTGAAGGTCAAGAGTGGAAGCAGAGAGCATCTTTTGGCACCCAGGGGAGAGGTATGGTGACTGGCCCAGGGCAAGGCAGAGAGAGGAAGAGAAACAAACAAATGCATGGTGAGTGTAATGGCAGGCTCCTGGCTACCTCTTGGCTGTGGGAAGTGAGGAGGGAGAAGTCAAGAATGACTCCCAGACACCCAACTTGGGTGACTGGGGTCACTAAGAAAGGGGACAGAGTGTGGAGCCAATTAGGGGCAACATGTTTCAGTTCTGGTTGTACTGACTATGGATTTTCCCACCAACCACTCTCTCTGTTGGTCTGAAGCTTTAAAGAAATCCCCAGACACCCGGACAGTATGGGACAGGGATGAGGTGATACACTGTGGTATGAGGTTTCCATCCACCCCGGGAGCACTACGCCACACCCAGGGCTGAGGGGAAGGAATGAAAGGCATGTCAGTAGTGTTCTTCATGTTGTCCAATGCATTATTTAGCCAGAGAAGGACCTGGTGTGCCAAGCATCTCTCTACCTCATCTTGACCTCCAGCAACTTACAAGATTGGTATTACCTTCAATTTAACAATGCAGAAATGATGCTCAGGAGGACACAGTGACCAGTTCATCATTGTGGAGTTGACATTCCAAACAGGTCTGCTTGTTTTGGAGTCCTGTGTTCTCATTAAATCAACTGTATTGTTTGCTGTTCAAAACACCTCCTTGTACTTAGAAACCTTTAAAGCAGTGAGGCATTACAGGCTCTGATGTTGGGAAAACATGGGTTCAAATCCCAGCTTCATCATTTTTTAGTATCTCAACATCTCCATTTGCAAAGCAGAAGACATGCACATCCTTTGGATACTTATATGGGAATCTCTTAGCACTGTGGTTAACATAAAAAAGTACTCAATAAATGTGATTCTCATTATTATGCTTAAGTACTCTTGGGTCAATGGTTCTCACCCAGGGCGATTTTGCTCTCCCCAGCCCCAGGACATCTGGCAATGTCTGGAGGCATTTTGGTTGCCACAGCTTGGAGGAGAGCTGCTCCTGGCCTCTACTGGGTAGATCCCAGGGCTGTTGCTAAATATTCTATAATGTACAGGACAATAAAGACTTACCTGCCTATAACATCAATAATGCTAAGGTTGAGGAATCCTGCTTTAATTTAACACAAATTACCTAAACTGGGGTGGGACAAAATACATTCAATTATGAATGATCTAATCTCACTTGTGCATTTCACCAAAGAAAAAATTGAAACCAGAAGGGGAAAGGGACTCATGTCCTGGAGGGGGTTGATGGAAGATGCAGAAAGCACTGTCGACAGAGTTGGATGTCTAGATTTTTCACTGTGAGAATGTCCCCATACCTTTCCTGCCATCCTGTTTTGGGACAGTATTGAGACAGTTCCTTTCTAGCCTTTTCAAAAGGAGAAAGGATGGTCCAATGAGGGGTGCCTTGGTTGAGGGCATCCTGGCTCAGTCCCCCTGGTGGCCACAACCCAATCCAGCCGTGTGTGTCCCAGTTAAAGAGAGGGATGAGGGATATCTGTTACACAACATAGCCAGCGCTTTAGGAGCCTTGTGTCATTGACTCTGCATAACACGTGGTCCTATTGCTGTCATCCCACTGGGAATGATGAGGACACCAACGCCCAAGGAGACAACATGGTTCACCCACAGTTACACAACCAAGGGATACTGTGGGGACTGGCAGTTGGGCGGTGTGGCTGCTGGGTCCACACTGACCCATCTCTCAAGACTGCCACCAACAAGACCCTGGCCTGGGCCTCCAAACCCACTGTCTCCTCCATGTTTATGGGAAGCTGAGCAAGCTTCTTCCAAATACACAATTTCAGTGTCACTAAAATCCCACTCAGCCCGAAACACCAGAAAGCACCTTTCACTGGAATAGCCCCTTCTTTTGCTCCACAGATGAGAACCATGGATCTGGGTGGGTTCTCAGCCAAAGAACCAAGAGGGGTTGTCTTTCCAGAGATCCAAGTGGGGTTGTGAAGGGCCTGAGATCACATAGCAAGGTCGTGGCTGGTCTCCTGACTTCTGTCTGTTTCGTATTTGGAAACAGGAAAGCAAAAGGAAAAATACCAACTTGGAAAGTTGCCTTCTCCAGGGCGGGCAGAGGCCTAACCTCTGGGCAGTTTCCTTCTGAGCCAAAGATATTTGCATGAAGTGATTCCCCAAAAGACCTTGGAGAATAGATTTTCTTGTCTCCTTCCTCTGCCAGCTAGAGCAAATGAGACTCTGGATTGTTAAAATAGCAACTTAAAAGGGGTAAGTAAAACTGCAGAATGAAAAAGAAAATCTATTTGCAGATCCCAAGCCCAAACATCAGTTTCAATTCTGCAAATTTTCAAGCCAGGACCTAAAAATCCACTTTCCTTTTTAAAGAAGAAAAAGGACACTTAACTGGTTCCCCAATGTTCCTTTCATAGCAACCACCTTTCAGCGAGAATGACATTGATTCATTCATTATTCCAGAGCTCCCTTCCTCCCCAAAGGTATTTTGAGGCAACAGTCAAAAGTACAATATTGGGATGGGCTGGGGAAGGGGGGTATCAGAGTCATGGGCAAACAAGAGTCAGATAGGAAGATGAGCCATGGAAAGTCAGCAAATAGCAATGAACAATTCTTACAATAAGCTTCCTTGTAGCCAAGCCAATGACAAAAATCAATCCCACAATGCCCATCAGGGAAAAATAAGATTAATTGTTCAGGAGAAAAAAGAGCTTTTTTTGTTTGAGACTCTGAGATATGGGGAGGTTGTCTGTTGCAGCAATAGCATGACTTACTGACAAATCCCCATCCCTCCACCAGCACCCCAGCCAGCCCCTTCCCTTTAAAGGCACTCACCTAATGTTGAATGAAGGAATGAGCACCAGCTCAGTGTCAAGCTCTCTGATTTCCAGGTGATGTTCTGTAATCTTACCACTACATTAGGATGTTAACACCTTTAATCCTTAGAACAGAGTTTCTCAATCTTGGTCATATGGACATTTGAGAATGGGCAATCCTTTGTTGCGAGAGCTGTCCTGTGCCTTGTAAGATGTTTAGCAGTACCCCCGGGACCCATAAGTTACCAGTAACACCACTGCCCCCAGATGTGACAACCAAAACTGCCTCTATCTTTGGCCAGATATCCCCCAGTTGAAAATCACTATCCTAGACCTCTGATTGAAGAGGCAAATTATACAGCCTTCTCTCCCAGCAATCCTTACCCCCCAACACACACACCACACATCCAAGAAAGGACAGCCACAATCAACACAACTGCTTAGAAAGAATGGGGAGCACACAAATCCTTAAAGGCTCCTGCTCTGGGTGAGGGATTGTGAATCTCTTCTCAGGGTAGCTCGTGCTTGTCCCTGATTCTTATGAGAACTGGGTCCATCCTTTGGGAGCCATGACCTTCCCTGGACTCATATGAAGTGGATATCTGATATCACACCCCTCCTTGGGCATGGTTTCCTTAGTTTACTTTCTATTCCTGGAAGTGGGCATCCCAAGAGTGCTCCATGACTCAAAGAATTCCTAGACAGACTCATGGTGTCTTTTGCATTGTTTCACTCAATAGCATAACAAATTTCTAATCTATTTGCAGTAACTGCCAGCAAAGTTCCCTTTAAGATTCACTTCTCAACTCTCTTTTTCCTTGATTTTTCACTTCCTTGCTTCTTGTTTTCTTAAGCTAATGGCAGCTACCAGCAGGTTTTATGGAAAAAAATCAAAGAAGAATCTGTTCTTTTCATCTGCTCTGTGCTCTGAGTCACCGTTTTCCCAACTGAGAGGTTCTACTAGGCTGTTGCCACTTAAATCCTTTGTGAATCCCATCCAGTATATTGTAGTATCTAAAGCAGTGTGCTATTTCAAATTCAAGGGCTCACATTTATGAACTCTGTCTGTTACATGTAACTTCTGTCTACAATCCACCTAATAATTCCCCGAGCTTATCTTACACCTCTAATACGAGTACTACAGAACACTCATGAAAGAAATTGAAGAAGACACAAAAAGATGGAAGACCATTCCATGCTCTTGGATCGGAAGAATAAACATTGTTAAAATGTCTATACTGCCTAGAGCAATCTATACTTTTAATGCCATTCCGATCAAAATTCCACTGATATTTTTCAAAGAGCTGGAGCAAATAATCCTAAAATTTGTATGGAATCAGAAGAGACCCCGAATCACTAAGGAAATGTTGAAAAACAAAAATAAAACTGGGGGCATCACGCTACCTGATTTTAAGCTTTACTACAAAGCTGTGATCACCAAGACAGCATGGTACTGGCATAAAAACAGACACATAGACCAGTGGAACAGAGTAGAGAGCCCAGATATGGACCCTCAAATCTATGGGCAAATAATCTTTGACAAAACAGGAAAAAATATACAGTGGAAAAAAGACAGTCTCTTCAAAAAATGGTGCTGGGAAAACTGGACAGCTATATGTAGAAGAATGAAACTCGACCATTCTCTTACACCGTACACAAAGATAAACTCAAAATGAATAAAAGACCTCAACGTGAGACAGGAATCTAATACATTACCAAATGCCGACCATTCTCCTATTTCCAATTTTCCTACCTCTTCACCGTGGTATGGTGAATTTCATGAAGAGAGAACCGACCTTTCAAGCTGTTGCAGGCAGCAACTGTGCAAATACCTCTGCCACTACATGCCCTGGCCTCCATCTTTCAGTGCCAAGTCCAATTTCCCATCACCTGTCTCCTGGTCACTCTGCTAACATCATATATTTGATGTTCTTGTTTTGGAGCACTCTACCTCTTGTCCCAATCTCTGCATCAAAATAATGAACAATAGCTCTCAAAACAGACAAATTCTAAAATTTTGGTAGATCACACCCTAAAGGTTTATTTCTCATTTATTCAAAGTCCAATGAAGATAGGCTTCCCCTTTCTGTTTTGGAGCTACAAATGAGCCGATTGCTTCTAGATCCCAAGCAATGAAACACAAGATTTTTAAAAGGCATCAGGGGATAAATACCCAGTAAAACCCTGGTAGAAAGATCACAGTGCAAGTGTGTTTCCTCTCCCTCTCTCTCTTTTGTGGCCTTGGCAAACTGTAGCTATAATATAGAGGAGAACCATTTGTGGGGACAGTCACCTGGTGGCCCCAGGAGCATCACCTTCCTCAACTTTCTTGTCTAGTACTGGCTCTCAGACACTGGAAGGAATATCAATAAACCACAGATAAAGGACTAGCTTAGTGAGAGAGCTAGAAACGATAGTAGGAGAAGCCAGTTCTGGGGGGTTGTGCCATTGTTCACAAATATTTGCTACCCCTTTTTGGGTGCCAAGTTCCCATGCCCATCTCTTGGACAAAAGACTCTGGTCAATGCAACATGATTGAAGGTGACATGTGTCACTTCTGGTAGAAGCTTCCAAGACCAGTGCATGGAGACCCACATCCTCTTTCTTCGACTACCACAGGTCAGACATGTTTTAGGTAGAGGCTGCTTGCTCCGCCTGGGTTCTGGGGTGAATGGAAATCAGAGCAGTGGTCCCGGCCTACAGCAAATATACAGAGTAAGTAAGTAGCAAGTAAACACAGGTCTCTCTTTTTGGCCAAAATCTACTCAGGGTTCTGTGAACTCTTCTCAACTAGGCTCTGACTTCGGAGCTTTGCTGTTTGTCTCTGCACTACCCCATCTTAGCAAAAACCTGCCAAGTCAGTCTAGCCAGAATCCTCCTTCCGCTGTATCTGATCACTCTAGATATCCAGTCAGGCTCTTCATCCTCCATCCTCTCCCAGGTCACGTCTGCTCACTCTGGCCTGCCTTCAGTAAGAATCCTGTTGGGTCAGTCTAGCCAAAATCCCGCTTATTCCCGATATTTCTTCTCGGTAATATTCCATCTGGTGATCCGCACCCTATTCCTTAGCTACAGATTTTCCACTTGCCCAGCTGACCTCAGAGCGAAGTGCAATGTCTACCAGGCCCCATCGAAGCAGTCCCTACACCCACCATGATAGCTCCCTTTCAATCAACTCTGCCTTACCATTCTTTAGCAAGGGTCCTGAATAATTCACTCTCTCTTTTTTTAAGATTTTATGTATTTATTTGACAGAGAGAGGGATCACAAGTAGGCAGAGGCAGGCAGATAGAGAGGGGGAAGCAGACTCCCCCCTGCTGAGCAGAGAGCCCGATGCGGGGCTCCATCCCAGGACTCTGAGATCGTGACCTGAGCCAAAGGCAGAGGCTTAACCCACTGAGCCACCCAGGTGCCCCTGAATAATTCTCTCTTTAATGTTAGAATATTATTTTTTCTTTAACACAAGAACTCAACCTTTGCTCCTGAGAGCCCCTGAGATCCTGGGATTGTCTGTTACTTCAGCATAACTTAGCCCATGCTGCCACTAATACCAGTGAAGGAACTGCAAGTGAGCCTGAAGAAGAGAGAATGCAGGGGGAACACAGTCATTGTCATCAACCACCCGAAGAGCTAAGCAGAAAAATAGCACTGGATTTGCTAGTGCATTTCTACCAAACTGGGAGGTAGCCCAGCCCAAGGAAGAATGTTCTGAGGGTCAGTACTGAGAAGTTGGTCATTGACTATAACTACAGAGGAGCAAGCAGGTGTTTGGGAGGGGAGGACAGGAGGAGAGCTGTGATGCTGTGAGTATAGGGAAAGTCTATACTGTAGGTGACTTTTTACCCTGGAGTTTCTACCTGCCAGTCAGGAAAACACAGAAAGTTAGCACAGACCAGTACCTCAGCTAAGCCAAAGAACACAAGCTCCCAGGAAGGCCAAAAGGGCACAGATGCAGTTCTTCTCAGGGAACTCACATGTATTTTCTCCACCAGACACAGCTACCCATTGGGTGTTTATGTCACTGTCCCCCTTCCTCTCTTTGTCCCTATCTCTCTATTTCCCTCTTTCTCTCACCACACTGATTTCCATGGATCTCCAGGGTGTTATCCCTCTGTGTCTCTGTCTTTGTGTTTTTCCTTTATCTTTGTGTATTTCTGCCTCCATCTCTGTCTCTCTGTGTCTATACATCTCAACCTCTTTCCCAGCCTCCCCTCTTTCCCTCTGCAGCATGGGTTGCCTCCATTAGTGGACCACTCCAATGTTTGGGATGAAAAATGGCCCCCATGAAACCTTACCACAGCTGATATTAAAAGCATCGACTTGCTCAGCCACGTCTTTAGTCTCTGATTCTTTCTTACCACTTCCTTTTCACCTCTAGAGTGGAGCTCCTCCCCAAATCAGGCATTATTCATCTCCAGCCTCCAAGTTTCCAGTTGAAATCTTGTGCTCAACCTCTCCCTTCTAAATTCCATAATCCGGTTCCAAAATCTGGCCCTGGTTCCAGGAGAGTGCCTTGCCCTCCTTCCCAGCTTGAGCCATCTGTCTAGCTCCAGAAACATTCCCCAGAAAGGCCATGACAAGGGTGTGGCCACTGTGAACTTTATTGGGTACAAAGGGTGGAGGTTTAAAGACTCCAAATAGAATGTCCCCGGCCAGGGACTCCCACCCTGGCCTGGGGAGCTGCCCAGCCCTCTGCCTCACCCTCATTCCTCCTCTTCTCCCTTGAAGTCCCCTGGGTGCCTTCCTCAGCTCCCGCCTCCCGCCTAGGCTCTTGCCCTGACCTCCACTGGCCACACCCACTATGGCTGGCAGTCTGACAGGAAGGCAGAGAAAACAGAGGACAGACCCAGGAATGTGGAGGTCTGGGTTCAACTTAGCTTTTGCTCTTCTGCTCCCTTTTTGGGTAGTTCTGAGCATATTGTATCACTCCTCTGTTGTCTGTTTCTTACTCTTAGACATTGGAATTATAAGCCTACCTGCCACCGGTGCGTGAGAATCAAGTAAGACCACGTACAGAAAGCTTCTGATGCAGAGCTAGAGTAAAGACGGTGACCACGCAACATTTATTCCCATCCTATCTCTTCACCCAAACCCCAGGTCCCTCCTCATCTTCCAGGCTGACCTAACCAGGGACAGCAATACGGACTTCTTGCCACCAGTCTACTCTGATGAGTCAGGGGACATGCAGTCGGTTGTTATTTACTTTGAACAGAACCCCCGCCACTACCACCACCCCTCCCCACCTCCATCCTCTCTTCTCTATCCATGACACCCACTCAAACCCCAAACACCAGCACTTCCTCCTCTCTGAGATCTCCTGGACCCCTCTGAACCATGATCATCTGTCTCCACTGTGAGTCCCACTCACTGGGCACCAAAAACTAGGTGTGATGAGTCACACGGTGTTACCCAAACCTTCATTTAGCATCCACTCCATGCCCTGAATTTGGGAGACTTGGCAGTGAAAAAGACACGGTCTCTACCCTTGCATTGTTTCCTGGCTACTGGGCGGGAGAGCTGTATAAATAAATCATGACAATGCAATGTGATAAGACTTCACTAATTGAGATGTGGGCTGGGCACGCAGAGAGGAGGGAGCTCTACCTTGACCTGGGGCTGTTGCTAGGAATGCCACTTCAAAGCTTAGCCCTCTGCCCCTCTAGTTTAAGAACCGCTTGACTCAACTGAGCTCTGAGAGCCAATGCTGTCTATGTTGAGAGGTAGGGCTACACCCTTGGACAAAATAATCAGGCTCTTCTATCTCAGATCTGGGTCAGGTCTATATCTTCAGTTTTTGCCTCAGCTGAGGCCACCAAATACCTAGGGAGTGAGGGAAGGCCTATGTTCACAACCAGGCCTCACCACCTAGCAGCAGTCTCGATTGAAACTAAGTAATAACGTGAAGGCCAGAGAAAGAGCGCAAGAGACAGGGTGGTGGTTTGGCCTGGCCAAGACTTCTCCAGTTCCATTTTGCTCGCTCCAAATCTGCAGGCAGGATGTCACTATCTGGTATGTCTTTCTGCCTCTGAAGTCCCTTGCTTCACTCCTGGACATTTGCCAACCCTCTGTCCACCTGAGCACTCTGCTCCCAGCTGGAGTGTGACATCTCTCTAGAGACACGGCTCCCTCTAACTTCTTCCCACAACCAAATGATCAAAAAGTGCACAACCCTAACTTCAGGCCCTTTTAAGGGAAGGCATATGAGCTCTAATAGCAGGGTCTGATTTAAGACCTAATTTATCTGGCAATACAGGCCGCCTGGACGAGAATCAGGAACATAAAAAAATAAATAAATAAATAAAAACTTTCCTCTGTGAAACAGACAAAACAGACACCCTAAAATCTATTTAACTAACACTTGTCCACGTGGTTTGTCAGAAGTTCTTATCAGGACCACACACATCACCCACTGACTCTTGTTTCTTGTCTGGTTTTGGGTCTCAGAAGGACAGATCTGGGACCATCATCATCCTTGGGTCACACCACTGTCATGGCCCGTGCTTGGCCTGCTTTTTATATCACCAGTAAACTGTAACATTATAAATACCTAAGAACCCACAACATAAAATGAAAGACAGGATATTGGGGCACCTGGGCTCAGTCGTCTGAGCATCTGCCTTTAGCTCAGGTCATGATCTCGGGGTCCTGGGATCCAGCCCCGAATTCCCTGCTCAGTAGGGAGCCTGTTTCTCCTCACCCCTCACCACCACTTGGACTCATGCTCTCTCTCTCGCTCTCTCGCTCTGTCACTTTGGAAATAATCCAAACGCACTTTAAGTGGGAGTCGTTAAAATGAACTGTCATAACTTCTGTTTGAGAGACGGTCTACACAGCACTAAACAACTTTATTCCTGGAATACTGCCATTTGGTGAGATACACGGAAATCAAAATGGGATATACAAGGTGAGCCCTTGTTTAAAAACAAGAAAGAAAGGCATGGAAAACTAAATTGGAGGGAAATACTCCAAAAGGTCACTACCAGTTTCTAGGCAGTATAGCCCAGAGGTCAGAAAACTACTGCCCACAGGTGAAAACCAGCCAGTCCTGCTTCTGTACAGTCTTCACACTAAGAACGGTTTCTACCTGCAAATGGTTCTATAAACACCCATATGATACCTTCAATTTTTCCCCTCAGTTCACAAATTCTAAAATACTGACCATCTGACCCTTGGGCAAGGGGGACTGTGGGTAATTGTTTTTCTCCCCCCCCCCACCAACCTTTTTATTTTTGGTTCCTAAAGTCAAAATATGTTACTTCTATAATCAGGAAGAAAAGCTGTGTTAAAGTTCTTCCCTTAGAAGGCGTGGGTCAGTCATTGGAAAGTCTTTCATCAAATAGCTCATCTGCAGAAAGAACCAGAAAGGGGAGGCCCTGCCACCATCTACACCATTCCAGGAAGGTGGAATTGTGGCCTAGATTAGCTCTCTTGCCGGAAGCATGCGGATGTTGCACAAGTCAAAACACGCTTGGATGTCCAGAAGTCATTACCAAAAAAAATAATCATTTTTCCCAATTTGGGAAGCAACGGGGAAAACGTCTGCCTCCCCACCCAGCTGCCCATACTAGCTATTCATTGACGTCCCGGGAAAACTGCCACATGGCACAGTCTGGAAAGGGGGTTACTCAGCAAACAGCAAACAAGGTGGGAGGAGCAATGAGTGGATTGAGAAGCATAGAGACCCTGAAAACATCCATGCCAGCAGTATCTTCAGCAATCAAAGTCCGGCTCCTTGGTCCCATTGTACAGATGGGGAGAATGAGGCCAGAAATGATTTAGAGTCATTTCTGTCTCAGTGAGATCAAGAGCTGAAAAAGACCTTAACTTTAACAATCTCTCCAGTAATTGAGTTTCCTTTAAAATATCGCCAGTACAGGGTTGTTCAGGTCCCACCTCTGGAAACAGCATGAGGAGTCATTGAATAACATGGACAGAGTCTTAAAATTGAGCAAAAGCATGCTTCTCAGTACCTTCCACTCATTGGCCTATTTCAGCTCTCTGGATGCCACAAATCCAAAATCCAAAAAGCCCTAAAAACCTGAAAGCTGTTATAATGCACTTGGCAGCAAAAGCTCAGTTGAAACGGTGCACGCGTGTGTGTGTCAGGGGGGTTCCTTACCTGTCCAACTTAGCATGAACTTGTTGGGCTGCAGAAATATTTCTGTGTTTGGTTATAGGACACTGTTTCAAACCCCATTAAGAGTATTATGTAATATAAGGCAAATGGAGGGGATTATTAAAGTGAACCATATGAAACTATTATTATTTTAGGTCAAAACTGGTCAGATAATGGTGATATCATAAAGCTCAACTTTCCAAAACCTGACACCAAAGATTTTGAGTGAAGAAACGAAGGATCTGTGATTGAGAGGAGCTTTCACTTTGGAGCTCTGTGTGATAGGTGCTGTGCCATGTGAGATTCTCAAATTAATTTTGCACCCACACCTCTGCCTGGGACCCCAGACTCATCGTCCACTGCCTTCTTGTAACGTCACTTATGCTTGGTTATCTAAAAGTCACCTTCAATGGTGCACATCTTTATCTGAGCTCTCAAGCTTGCTTGCTTGCTTCCTTCCTTCCTTCCTTCCTTCCCTAATGGCATCTCCATCCTTCTAAGGCTCCAACCAAGAACATTGGACCCAGACTCTTCCTCTCTCACCTGACATACAACTGGATAAGAAATTATGTCTGCTTCAGGCACCTGGGTGACTCAACTGATTAAGCCTCTGTCTTTGGCTCAGGTCATGATCCCAGGGTCCTGGGATTGGGTCCCCCTCAGTGGAGTGTCTGCTTCTCCCTCTGCCTGTTGCTCCCCCTGATTGTGTTCTCTGTGTGTCAAATAAATAAAATCTTAAAAAAGAGAGAAAGAGAGATTATGTCTGCGCTACTTCAAAATATTTCTGAAGCCCACCATTTCTTGTCAACCTCACTGTCACCAACTCGTCCAATCTATCATATTGCCTCACTTGGAGGATTGTGGCAATTTCCAAACTGGTCTTCTTGATTCCCACCCTCCCTTTGGGCTACTCTCAGCACAACATGAGAGTGAGCACAGATGATCCTTATGAAGCAGAATTACAACCCGCAACTCTTCTACCCTACATGCGCCAGAACCTCCCCACCACATGGAATGAGAAGCCAAGTCCTACCCATCCCCAGAAGCCCTGCATGGCCAGCCTCCTCCAATACTCCTCTGACCTCATTGCTCCTGGTCTCCTCCTTCCTAGCCATCCCAATGCTCCTGCAACACAGCTGCTTCAAAGCCAGGAGCAGTCTGATCCCAGACACCCACGGCTTCCCTCACCTCAGGTCTTCTTTCAATCACCTCCTCTTAGCAAAGGTGGGCTTTTCTGACCATCCTGTGTTAAGATGTAACTAAACTAACTGCCTATCTCCCTACACACTTAATTTATCCTATTTGCTGGCCATCTCAATCCACTAGAATATAAGCTTCGTGATGATACCGATTATTGTCTGCTCTTGTCGCTGCTAGAAATACTCAGAACCCAGTATCTAGAATGCTACCTTGCACATAGTTGGCCCTCAAATGCAATAACTCATCATTTATCTGTAGCCTCTTTACCTTCTGCTTTGGAATCCACTGAGAAGCTAGAAGAAAGTGAGAAGTAACTTTTAGCAGCCAAAATGGATGTCTGAATCACCAAACAGTTTACAGATGGCAAAAAAGTGCCTGAAAAGCTGTTCAACATTGTTAGCCATTAGGGAAATGTAAAGTAAAACCGCAGTGAGATGTCACTATATACCTGCCAGAAGGGCTAAAATGAGAAATAGCGATAACACCAAATGCTGGAGGGAGGCTGCAGAGAGGATGTTAGCTTTTTCACACATTACTGGTGGGAAGTAAAATGATACCACCACTCTAGAAAAGAGAGTATGGCAGTTCCCCACAAAACTAAGCAGGTGCCTACTGTTATGACCCAGCAATTTCGCTTTGGGTATTTACACCAAAAATGAAATGAAGGCACGTTCACACAAAAACCTATGCACTGATAGTCACAGCTGCTTTATTCATAACAAGTCAATCTTGGAAATAACCCAGGATTCCTTCAATGGGTGACTGGTTACACCAACCATGCTACATTCACACCATGGAATACCAGTCAACAAACAAAAGGAATGAACTATTGATCATGCAATAATTTGGATGGACCTAAAGGCAATTATGATAAGTAGGGGAAAAAAGTCAATTTCAAAAATGATTCCACTTATATAACATTTGTGAAATAACATGATTATTGAGTTGGAAGGCAGACTGGTAGATGCCAAAGGTTAAGGGAGGAGGTGAAGGAGGGTGTTATAGGTGGCTGTGAACTGTAGCTGTGGGATCCTTGAGATGGAGTTTTTTGTGGCTTGACTGGGATGATGGTCACATACATTGTAACACATGTGACAAATTGCACAGAACTAAATACGTATACACAAATGAGGGCATATAAAACCTGTAGGATCTGAATATCAATGTCAATGTCAGTTTCCTGGTTGTGATGTTATGCTCTTGTTATGCAAGATGTTGCCTTTGGGGAAAACTGAGTAAAGGGTATACAGGATCTCTCTGTTTTGTTTCTTACAAGTACATGTGAATCTACCTCTACAACTATTTCCAAATAGATGCTCATAGCTTCATGCCCTAAAATTCTTGTTCTCGTCCCATAGGACATTCCCCAGACACAAACTCAGAAGCCATTGACATTTCCTTTAAAAAGAAGCATAACAAGCTTAGTTACCAGGTTTTGTAAATAGCCAGTTACAATAAAATGAGGAGGGTCTGCTAGAGTTCTCAAGGTCACACAATTGAGAGATTAAATCCCAGATCTTCAGATGCCTAATCTGGTGTCTTTAGTGTTCCCCATCTTTTGAGGCCATCTTATATTATGGCTGATAATACATACTTCTTCATGTGAACCCATACAGCTAACACTTTTAAGACCCTGGTTTGATTAAGCATACCAACTTCCTAAAGAAGAAATACAAGAGTGAGAACACTTTATAAGCTCCTTCAAGATGATCCAATATTAAGTGTGATTGTGTGTTTAAAGTTACAATGGCAAAGATTTATGTAAATCTTGAAGAAGAGTTTCATACTAGGTTTGTTAAACCGAGAATGGGTAACCAAGGGACATAAAAATCACCTTTTGCTGGATTCTTTGGAAATATTTAGATGCTCATTTCAACAGATGTCTGTTAAGATCATCATTACATTAGGAGCTACAACCATAAGGAAGGGATGGGACTTATCACCTGCCCTCCTACATCTGATGATTTAATGGGGTGATGGGAAAGTAGTCAGTCACAGTCTAGTATAAAATATTTGATGATAGGGGAAGAATAGGGATCTATAAAAATAAAGAAGATGAGCATCTCACTCAATCTTGGAGCCAGGAGATGAAAGGATGAAAGGAAGGTTTTGATACAAAGTTTTAAAATAGGGGAGGATGGTGATATGAAGGGAAAAGCCTGGAATCTGTCACCATGGAGGAAACAGCATGTGCAACAGTGTAACTGATCCATATTGTATTTGGGAGAACTGCCACTTGGGAAAGTCATAAGAGATAAGGCTGGACACTGGGGAGGGGTGATGTGGATAGGGACCAGATCATGAAACACTTTTCTGAGTAGACTACAAGGCTTGGGCCATGCAATAGGCAGAAGAAACAACTGAATAGAGGTGTGAATTGGACTGGTTTCTACCACATGCTACAGGACATCCTTAAGCTTTCCCATTTCTGTTACCCATCTTTTTTCAGTGTCCTATGCTCTTCTCTGACATTACCCTCCATAAGCTTCAAGGCCTAGGTCCAACACCACTTCTTTCTCCAGGAAGCTTTCCTAACCCTTAATTGGAAAGGATAGCCTCTTCCTGGGCATGCTGGGTGTGGGTATCTGTGTATATGCATAGTAGAGTGGTGTGTGCAGTGTAGTGCAATGGTTATGACACTTCAGAGTCAGCTGACCAGAGTCGCAATCCTATGGTTCCATATCCTAATCTGTCAAGTGGGAATAAAAACATTACTATGTCAAAACATTATCTCAGGACTGAATTACTTCACTGATACATTTAACTCACTTGAGAATAGTGACCTGCACCGAGGAAATGTTTAATAAATGTGGCCCTCATACATGCCCAACTGTGCGTTAGACCTATCACTTGAGGGACGCCTGGGTGGCTCAGTGGGTTAAGCCTCTGCCTTCCACTCAGGTCATGATCTCAATGTCCTGGGATCGAGCCCTGCATCGGGCTTTCTGCTCAGTGGGGAGCCTGCTTCCCTCTCTCTGCCTGCCTGCCTCTCTGCCTACTTGTGATCTCTCTGTCAAATAAATAAATAAAATATTTAAAAAGAAAAAAATAATAAAAAAATAAAAAAGACCTATCACTTGTGCTCAATCAGCTTGGAACTAATCAGAGAGGAAAAGTCAATGTCCTCTTCTCATGAACAGTCACCTCTATGACCTCATGCTCTTTGCTAAGACAACTGGTCCACTCAGGCTAGGTCCTCTCCTTTCACAGGTAGATGTGTAGTAGAAACAAGAACTCTGAATAGTGATTTAAAGGAATGAGACCATCTTCCTGGCTCCTCTGTCTTAACCCCTGGACCACTGAAGGCAAGTGCCTTCACTTTTTCCAGAACTTTGACATTTCCAGCTGCACAAGGAAAATGAGCTCCTATGAAGCTCAAAAAGACAGAGGGCCTGGCAACATTTCGCAAAGTGGTGATGCAAACGTGATTTCTATTTCCAAGCCACACCACACACCTCCCCATCCTTCACTTTCACTTCCAGAAGCAGCACACTCCCCAGACCGGCTTGGCTGGCAGGCCTCCAGGGCAGGGACAGCTATATTTTCATTCGCCCTGCCCACTGACTTGATGGATTCTTTTTCTCCTCCTCCAGGGACTTTCCTAACTTCCTTCTGTAAACGAAGGAAGGAGCACATGAGCACACTGTATATAAATACGCTTGGGAAAGCTTTCTTCTTCTTCTTCTTTTTTTTTTCCTAAACCAAACTTGGTTTCTGTTGTAGGCGGTGCATTCCCTAGTGGGGCGGGGCCCAGTGTGTTGTGGAGGGGGAGGGGAGAGGCCAGGGGGAGGAGTAGGCAGTGATTAATGCACCCACTGTGAGAGCTTGCCTCCTATTTAATGGAGGGTCTCTCTGCCCAGGGGGAGTCAGAGCCGTCTCTGGACAGAGCCGTCTCTGGACCAGCAGGAGGATGGCAGAGAATCTGGGGCTGGGCTTCGGGGAAACGGCCAGTGTGGAAATGCTGCCCGACGAGGGCAGCTGCACACCCAAAGCCAGAGCCAGGCTGGCAGCCAGGAGCAGCGCACACTGGGCCCTCACCTGCTGCCTGGTGTCGCTCCCCATCCTGGCAGGACTTACCACCTACCTACTCGTGGGCCAGCTCCGGGCCCAAGGAGATGCCTGTGTGTTCCAGGTAAGCACTGACCCAGGGTTCCATGGACCCACTACAGACACCTAGCAGGCACGACAGCTCTAGACAGTCGCCCTTGACCTACCTCACTCCCTGCTTACCCATGCAAAGGAAGCAGACTGTGAGGGCTGGAGAGGTCCCATTTGGTTTTTATCCTCAGTAATTCCAGGGGATGAATTGTGCCCCCTTTATATTTATATGGGAACACTCTCCAATAATATATTTTTAGATAATTATAATCATCTTGAACTGATAATCTGGGAACATTCTTTTTCTTTAAAAAAAAAAAAAAAAAAAAAAAACTCCTTAAATTGCATAACTGACATGTGTCATCAAAGAAAGTTAGAAAACACAGAAAAGGAAAAGAAGATAATTATCATTAGCCACAACAGCAGAGAAGTGACCACCACTGACACTTTGGGGTATATGAGTCTATATTTTTTAATAAGATGAAATTATTTTGAAACTCCAAACTTGTTATCATTTTATTTGTGGTTAGTAAATTCAAAGCAGCATGATAATATAGATGGTTGTGTTACAGTCCTATATATGCATGTGCTATAATTTATTTAATAAACACCCTTTCTTGGATTTAGAAATATTCTCTTTCAGTGTTCAAGAAAGACCCTCTTGCCTGGTTATCTATCTTCATATCTTGCTGGGGGCTTGGGGTAGAGGAGTTTAGTCAAAAATGAATATAAGGACAAGTCATAAGAGACTCGTAACCTCAGGAAACAAACTGAGGGTTGCTGGAGGGGAGGAGGGTATGTGCTATGGTGAGTGCTGTGAAGTGTGTAAACCTGGCAATTCACAGACCAGTACCCCTGAAACAAATAATACATTATATGTTAATTAAAAAATGAATATAATCTCTAGAGAGAATAATGGTGCCAAGTGGGGGGATATAGGTATCAAGGGAAACCTATAGGAACTTCAAAAATCTTAAAGACTGAAGACAGTGCCATTCAAATAACACACACACACACACACACACACACACCCCTGCATGGTCTGTGATAACAGATTTCATGTGAGTCCAAAGTATTAAATTCCAGAGGAGAAAACAGACTTTCCAATTGGTCTACCAGGAAACCTGTCTCCTAAGCAATGCTGGCTGTCTTCAGAGCAGAAACACCAGGAGAGAGCAAGCAAGCCGCAAGCCGTGGCTGATGTGTAATTCTCCACACCCCCTCAGGGTCAGCAAACAGACCTTGATTCTGGCGGCAGTGACCATGGCCACATGCCATCATTCAGAAAACAGAACTAGTCAGACAGCCCAGAAATGCCATTCATGTTAGAGAAGAAATTCAAGGCATGGCAAGTCGGGCTGTGACCTCTAGGCCACCATGGACCTGATTTCTACCAAGTCCAACCACAGTGTCTAGTTGGTGTTCTGGGACTCTGCGCTTTAGCCAGAAAGAGACTGTTGTTCTTGAACAAAGCATTGAGTGGCCTCGACTAACCTGAACTTTCCTGGATTCTAGAGGGAAACAGTGCCTCTGCCTAAAATGTGGTGTTGAAATCCCCCATTTCGGCCGATGCCATAAAAAAAACTCCTTTCTTGATCTATAAGACCATCAGGCTCTGGAAGCACCTGGAAACCATCACCACCACTTCGTAGGGGGATGCCATGGTCTAAAGGAGCCAGTGATTTGTCCTGTCAGAAAGAGAGTAGGAGATTAAGGCTGTCACCAGACAGGAAGCCCCACAAGGAAAGCCATAAGTGCCTGTTCTCTCATAGCTACTCAAGAAATACAAAGGCTAATAGTGCATTCTGTGACCCTTCAATTGATCTCTCTGGGGAGCGGAAACGCAGAGGTTAGTGTGGTGGCTCGGCCAGACTGGAGAACTTCTCAGTCATCAGAAAAGAAGAAAGGGAAATAGGGGTGAGGCGGGGTCGTGTGGAGCAATCGAGAGTCCTGAAAAGAAACACCTGGCCCACTCAAACAAGAGAGTTTAAAGAAGAATGTGTAAAGAGTTTGAAAAAAGTTAAAGAAGAGTCTGCTTGCTGAGATGTAGGCAGATAAAAGGAAACCGAAGAGCTGAAAGCATCCTGGGGTTAGCAATGGTGGGAAGCCAGTCATTGCCTCTTAGCCTGAAGGGCCAGATGGAGGGAGCAGTTTTAGGGGAACCCAAGGAGAAGGAAAACATAGGAGAGGGCTAGCCTGCCTGCCAAACAGCAGGGAGGAAGCAGGAGGAAGGATGGGAGAACTGGCCATGCTCTGTTCCCTGCCTCTCATCCCCCTGGCCAGACTGGAAGTCAAGCTCAAAAACCAAGAGGCAAGCTGTGCCCAGAAACCAGACTCAGGAGACATAGGGCAGGGCCGAGAAGGTCAAAGAGAGGTTCCCGTGGGCAAACAGAGAATAACCAGCTCAGAAAAGATGGAAGATAGGATTCAGGAAGGGAAGCTAAGTCACCAAGGACAGCGTGAGTGGGCATAACTAAGGTATCGTGGCTTGTAGACATTGAATTTGAATCCCAGCTCAGCCACCTCGGGCTGGGTAAAAATAGCCATGTGGTTTCAATTCTTTGAACCTGTTTCCTTTTCTACTGAAAGAGGATGCTAACGTTAACTCCCTGGCAGTGCTAAGACAAGTGCAGGAGCAGCTTGTCGGACAGGAACATGGGGAGAGTTACACAGCCGGCTCCTAAGGCATACTCTTCATGGTTACACCAGGCGTCAGGCAACTACTACCAAAAAGCAACAGTGACTGGTGTAGGAATGTTCCAGGTTTTTATCAGCACCAACCAAAACAGTTAAAAGAACTGTCCAAAATATATCAGTTTTAACCTGGGCACTTCCTCCAGGGGTTGTGTAAGGAAATACTCGATGCGACAAAATCCTTACCCAGGTAAGCTTGCAGAGCAGAGATCAAAATCAGATTTGAAAAGGTTTGGGAGAACTACCTTTACGGGAAGTGTCCGTAAATATGGCATCAATTAAATACAGCCAATTAAATATCTCCATGCAGTGAAAACTGTGGCCGATATTGTTTCTAAAAAAAAAAAAAAATGATGCATCTCTGTAGGTAAGGATGGAGAATTTCTCAAAAATATGTTATTAAGTGGGGAAGGGAAAGGTACATAACAGTATATAGAATTGGAGATATTCCTTTTATATATATGTATGCATACCTACATATATATACCTATAATATTTCACATTTATGAATATGTTTTTAAATGCATAGACTATCTCAGGAAAAGACAAGAGATTGGTTGCTTTGCCAGCATCTAGTTTGGGGACCTGGGTGACAGGTAAAAGAGAGAGACATTTTTAAACTTAGCCTCCTTTGTACAAAATGTGTATGTTACATCTACCAAAAAAAAAAAAAAAAAAAAAAAAAAAAAAGCAGAGAGAGAGAAAGAGATAGTAAAATGTTTTAGGATCATTGGACTCCTGGGGAATGTCAGGTAAAGTCATGTGTTGGAAAAATCAGTTTGAAACCTGGCCTAGCCACTTCTTAGTCATGTTACATAACCTCCCTGCTCCTCAGGTTCCTTATGTATGAAAAGGAATACTTAGAAATGAAGTATTTAAAGTGTCTGGCAGAAGGTAGGAAATTAGTAAATGGTAGCAATTATCATTATTATGATTGAGGAACTTCCCTGCTCATGGACATGACATCGTACTCCACAACTTCTCCACCTGCTCTGGAATCTGCCATCACTGGACCAGAGAGCAGGTTTGAGCACGGGAGGGCCT
Organism: Mustela putorius furo; assembly: GCF_011764305.1. NCBI lineage: Eukaryota > Metazoa > Chordata > Mammalia > Carnivora > Mustelidae > Mustela > Mustela putorius. Next base: position 330,487 of record NW_025422439.1, on the reverse strand, counting down.
TTCTTGGTCTCTGGTATTTACCAGCTATCTCCCTCCCTCCTTCTCCACCTTGGTCTTGTATCAACAACCTACACTCCAATCCATTCTTTACCCAGCTGCGTTGGACCATGGCCTGAGCCTTCTTTGGGCCCTTAGTGGCTTCCCTTGCTCTCAGGCTGGGTGTGTGGGCCCCATGCTGGCTTACAGGTGCCTGGAGACCAGGCTGCATCTTCCCCACGCACTGCCCTGGCTCACACAGGGTCTGTAGTCCAGGCATGACATAATGCACAGAGCAGGCCCCCAGTACTGTGCAGCACCTTGGTGGGGAGGGGGGTCATGAGACACAACTTCCTTGGACTGCACCTCCGTCTCTGTCCTTCCCTTGCAGTGCTGCTTCTGGAATCCCCACATGCTCACCCCAGATTCTCCTTGCTTCCCTGCAATCTCCCTTCCACCTCTTCCTGAAAATCCCTGCAAGGCTCCTAGTTCTTGATCCCTGCTCACCTCTCCCCTGCGCACCTGCCCCTGAGTCCCCTACCCCCACCCCAGTCTCCATCCAGAACAACAGGACCCCATAGGGATGCCAGCTGAGGCTACAGAGGGATGAAGGCTGACCTTATAATAATAACTTATTAGACACCAGACACCGGTCTAAGCATCTTCGTACCTAAGGTTTTTGGAAGACTAAATGAGATCGTGCCCATAAGCCCTTTGCCTGGTATCTGGCATATATGCCTGTGTGAAACATTTGCTGTTATCACAAAACACATCATCTGGGTTAGTCCTTGAAATCACACAATGAGGAAAGTGCCACTATTATCTCCATTTTAGAGGTAATGAGCTGCAGCTTAGAAAGCCAAGCCATGGGCCTAAAGTCACACTGAGTGTGACAATGGGATTCAAATAGTCCTCCAAAGCCCACTGTGCTGGTCTGCCTGTGGTGTTAACCCAGCAAATCCTTCACTTCTTGGGGTAGTCAGGAGCATCTAAGAAGGATTTCCTAAAAAGTGCCTGCCACATAGTAAGTGCTCAAGAAATGAGAGTCTCTTTCCTCCCCTGGGGTCACCTTGCTGTCCCTGGCACACAGAAGGCACTCACTAAGTGTTAGCTGGGTGGCAAAAGAGAGAGAGGAAGGGATACACAAGGTACCTGACCTCCTTAAGCCATCTGTTCCCCATTGGTCAAAGGGAGAGGTGAACCCACTTTCTTCCTAGCCCCGTGCTAAGCATTCTGCAAGATGATGTCGGCAAGCTTTTGCCATGAAGTAGATGTTCAACAGACACGATTTCCCTGCTTACTCCATCTTGGGTGTGAACCTTTTTGTCTCACTCAGGCTGTTTCCTCTTTGGAAATGGGGACAGTTCTGACAATCCCTTTCCAGGATTGTCTAGAGAAAACAAACAGATGGCTGAGATAAAAGTGCTTTGGAAATTGCAACACCCAGAGCCCTCGGTGGCTTTGCCCTGGCTCTAGCCTCTGCAGGTCCTGACACACCAGGCAGAGGAGCCCGCTCACCCTGAAGGTCAGGCTGGAGGTAAAGGGCAGGAAGACTGGAACTAGTGAAGGGGTGTGAGGGCAGGGTGAGCCCACCATGGGCATGAATCCCAACATCTGTTACATCTCTGAGCTGATGACTCTGGGATCCATTCATTCACCTGTTAAAATAAACACACACATGAGACTCCCAGGTGACTCAGGCAGTTAAGCATCTAACTCTTGATTTCAGCTCAGGTCATGATCTTAGGGCCATGAGATCAAGCCCTGCCTCAGGCTCCATGCTCGATGTGGAACTTGCTTAAGATTCTCTCTCTCCCCCTCTCCCTCTGCCCCTCTTCTCCTCTCTTCCTCTCTAAGAAACATATAAATAAATAAGCACAACATTACTCCATGCCCAGCACTGGGGGCTCTTAGGTCCTCACCAGACAGACCACATGTAAGAGACAGACCACCTGTAAGAGGTCTTCTCCTAGCCTGGTCTCCTTAATGAGGCCCAGCCACTGACTGCAGTAACAAGGGTGGAATTTGAGATGGATGGAGGGCACATTCCATTCCCTCAAGCCCTTTGCACTGGAAGGAGCAGACAGAAGCCAGCCATAGATGGAGGAAGCCTCTTCTGATGGGAGAAGGATGAAGCCATCCAGAGCTCCTATTGGATCCAAACCTGCCACCGGTCATAGAGAGACCCAAGGATGGCTTCTGTATACCACCAAAGTGGTGAAACCAAAGGGAACTTATGCAGAACCAACAACATGCAACACAATGTTGACTGAGCCCAAAGAAAGATGGAAAGTGAATTGGATATCCACTGTCTGTGTGGGCTTCCTCAGGCATCAGGATGCTCCCGGCAGGGAAGAATGATGCCTGCCTTCAGTGATGAGGAGACTGAGTCTCACTGAGGCTAGGTGACAAAGTCAGATTGCTAGGAAACCCTAACGCTGAGATTCCCACAATTGCTCACCTGCCAACACCACCCAGAGAGGTTCTTAGTGCTGCACCCCTCTGAATGTTGGGTGTGAAGCCCTGTCCAGTGCACTGGGGAGGGTAATGAATCGAAAAGGTCCTGGAATAAAACATTTCCAGATTGGATTTATACTTGCACAAGTACAAACAGAGAAAAGTGAAAGGCAAAACCGAGGAGGCAATGAATGGTCTGTGTATTTCTCCTAGAAGTGCTGGGAGGGTGTTATGGGTCATAAAACATTGATGTTTTTGCAATTGCGGCATTTATGACACAAAGAAATGGATCTCTCTTCCTGTTTACAAATATACTAGATGGTGGGTATGGGACATGGGTGAAAGGCCAAATGGGTTGTTAGTTAAAATACACTCAAGGGATTTGTTTCCGGGGAAATGCCAATAAGAGGATCTCAAAGATCATCTTGCTTCAGGCTCCATGGTCCATGGTGTGTACTCAGCTGAAGTTTATGGGGCTCCTGATACAACACCGAGGTCTGCCCTTGGTCTGAAGTTTCAGATCCCAGACCCTCCATTTACTCTTTGACCTTTGGCTTACAAAGCCTCTAAAAAGGTGATGCCCTCCTTTGAGAGTAATTGGAGTGGTAGACATAAACCCCGGTATAAGACCTGGCACTCGGGGAGCATGAGACTGGATAGCAGTCTCCCCTCCTCCATCTTTTCCTTCTCCGGTGGAATTATTAGAGTAATTCCAAAAATGTGTCAGAGGTTGCCAATCAGCATACCCCCCCCCCAAAAAAAAAGTGAGAAGAAAAAAAAGAAAGAAACTCAAATAAGAGTGAAAAATCCCCTGACCTATAGAAACTAAGGGGTAGAAAGCACCGGCTTGCTTCGCTTGCGCTGGTAGCCACAGGCACCCCGCTGTTCTACTAATATAAATCCACATGGGCAAACACGTTTGCCTTTTCTGACTCTGACTCCTGGCCAAAGCTTGCAACCTTCCAGAAACATCTCTGGAGCCATGACCAACCAAAGCCTGATGAAAAACTTGGAGGCGCCAGTAACTAAAAGATTATGGCCATATTAAGTTTTAATTTTTTTAAATTTAAACAAGAACTCAACACTTGGCATGTATTCTAATATTAAAAGGTCTCTCCTTTTTTTTTTTTTTTTTTTTTTTTGTTTTGATTGCCAAACTCAGGAAAAAGTCACTGAGGTCAAACCCACTTCCACCTTCTGGCTCTCTTTTCTACCTGTCTTTCTGACACCTAAACATCAGCATATTTTGCTGGTTGGATAATCTGGCAGAAGTGCCAGGCACTGTCTGAGGCACCAGAAATCTGTTGGTGAGCAAGAGACAAACCACGTCATTGCCCACAGGCAGCTTGGATTGTACTAGAAAGTGAAAAGCTTTGTTGCCAACAAGAGAGGGCATTGACCCAGCTCAAATGTAGAAGCCTTCCCCCAAATAAGCTACTAACTATTTCTTCGTCTCAGATCTCCTCTTCATTCGTTCTTGCTTCCCATCACAAAAATCTTCCTCCCACGAAGAGGTATTATTAAGAGAAGCAGCAGGGGAAGGTTGTCGATGTTCTTGGAAAGAGAGTCCCAGCTGCTGTTCTTGGGGACTCTTGGACTGTTGAGGTCTTTAGCACCTGCTGTTGGGCACTATCACAGGCTCCAGAAGAATAGCAGACTCTAGGCAACTAAAATGTGTACACATCCAACTACACATGAAGATAACTGTGTGCCCAAGTTACAGAAATCCAGCAAAGAGGGAAATGTGTTCACGTCGCAGATACATGCTCAGAGATAGGGAGACTCAGAGCCGAAGGGAATGCTCCCGTCTCTTAGCTGAGTGTCTGCTTAGACAAAAATAAGCAGATGTTCAAGAAGATTTCTCAGCAGAATACTAAATGAAGCCGAAGGCCGGCTGGGACAGTACCATTTCAGACACGAGAGGATTCAGCCATGCTTTCCCCAATTCTTCCCCTTCAGTTTTCAGCCTCGCCAAAGACCACTTTTTGTTTTGTTTTGTTCTGTTTTGTTTTTATCAGCTCTGATAACAGCAAATAAGGAAACAGTCTACAGAATAAGCTCATTTCTAGGCTGCTTCTGCACCCCACCCCATCCCCAAAGCCCATTGAAGTTATTGATGCAGGACAAGTAGTCACATCAATTGGGTTTAGGTTTTCCAATGCAACTGTATTCACAACACTATGCTGAATGTATATATGGGTTCACATGGCAGCAGAAATCCTTGTAGTTTCCCAGCTGCTTCCATGCTTTGTTGGGCCTTCATACTCTTGCACAAGTTATTAGCCTTGTCTGGAAGGGTCATTACATTTTATCGCCTGGCTAATACCTGTGGGACCTGTAAGACTCACTTCAGAGGTAATTTCCCCTGATTCCCCCACTTCTGGGCTGGGTTCCTGTTTTCTGAGCTCTGTGTTTCCCCTGCTGTCACGGTGCATGGAGCTGCCGATACTCGTCCATCTACCTCACTGGAGGGGGAGCTGATCCGGAAGTGAGAGGACGCAGTGGCTTAGAGCCATGGAGTCTAGAGTGGACTGGCCTGGGTTCAAATCCTATTTCTCCACTTTCCAGCTGTGGGACACTGGGCAAGTTACTTAACCTGACTGGGCTCCCTTTCCAATATAAGAGTATGAATAGCAGCTACCTTAAGAGTCGTCACAAAGCTGAAGGAGATGATGCATGCGAAAAGCGTAGCAGAGCATGGCGCCCCTCCTGGTTCAACAGATAGTAGCTACACTTCCTGCATCTTCCAAGTCCTTCGAATCATTCTGGGGTTCTCATGGCTGCAGCACAGAGTACCCAGAGAGGAAGAGATAGTGGGTAACAAGAATGGGGTGGTCAGCTGGGACCTTGAATGCCAAGATAGGTATTTGGGCCTCTGTCTAGAAGGCCATGGTGAGCCATTGAAGGTTTATGGACAGAATTGTGTCCCCATAGAGTGATGCTTTAGAAAAAGCACTCTGAGAGCAGGCGAGGAGATTTCAAGACAAGGAGAACCAGATGCTAAAGGACCAGTGAAGAGACTGATGGGAAAAATCTAGGAGAAGAGTGTGCTGAAGCCTATGAGAGCGGGAGAGGGGGAGGGAGGCATGAATGAGAAAAACTGCAAAATAGAAATGAAGTTTGGGTTTGTGGGAGAAGAAAGAAGCAAGTTTCAAGCCTGGAAACTGAAGGCAAGCAGTTGCCCAGCCATTCACAGAATTAGGATGGAGGCGATGGAAAGATAATGGGGTTTGTTGTTCAAAGACAAGATCTCTGCCCTCAAGAAGCCTTCCAGTGGAGGTTAGGTAGCATGGCTTGGGACTAAAAAGAGCCTGGCTATCTGGGCTCTAATGAGATCACTGCAACCGCTCATGGTCCTGCTCATTGTCCTGCTAAGCAATGACATAGCTACACCCACATGACCACACGGACATGTGTAGAGAAGGCCATGCACACAGCATCACCCCAGAAGACACATGTAGACATACAAAACACATCAGCTTCTCCCTCCCCCACTGCTGGAGCTGTCTGCTGTCATACCCACATGGACACACAATTTCTTATTCACAAGTACGATCTCACACGCACACACAGGCTCTAAGATATAGAACTGGTCACACGAGGATCCCTGTCTGTGGGAACTATGTAGTTACAAGGACCCAATCAGAACCTTCTGAGTTGAATCAATATCATATCAGAAAAGGTTTTCTTGGAAATGGTAAAATGTAAGGTGGTGATTTTATCCCTAAGCAAAGGACTTAGCTTTGCTTAGCTTTCCTCCTGAGCTTTTGTGTTCAAACACAGTAATTCCTTCATTTCTTATGTGTTCTTTGCCCTGACTCATCCATCTGATTGGATCCTTATCTCAAACCCAGGGGTTATCTGAGGCTAGGGATGTTATTTTTCCCATTTTTCAAATGAGGGCACCAGAGCTCAGAGAGGAAACGTGTCTTGCTCAAGATCATATTGTTGATAAATGGTGATGGCAGGACTCAAATTCTGGTCTGTCTGTCTCCAAAGCAATTACTCTTCCACACCTGTGTGGTATCTGAAATGCTTCACAAGCTAGGATTGCAAAAATGGACATGTCTCCATGTAACGCACAGAGACAAGGGGCTGGTGGGAAGGAGAACAGAGCCCTTATTTCTTTTTCTGTATCACTTTTTTAAAAAAATAGTTCTAATTTTAAATCATGATGGAAAAAAAGAAAATAAAGCAAGTGCCGTCATTTGTTCAAATAATAGAAGCAGTGACAGATGTCAGAGCATCCTAGAAGAGAACAGGGAAGACTCTTAGGACAGAAATTCACAGTTGAGCTTCCAAGACAAGTGTAGAAGAGAGAAGGTCATTGGGGTGCTGAAGGAGGAAAGGGAAGTGCTTGGGTGCAAGATTCCCCTCCAATGAATATTCTCATTGCCATGTCTGTCATCTCAGAGTGCCCCAGTTGGGTAGCAGCAGCATCTTAATCATGCCCTTGTTATGTGCAGCTGTGGGGTTGAGTGACAAAAGGACCACAGGTAGGCTGAATAATATCTTTCTTTTCCAACAGACTTCAAAAGGACTAGAATTTGGATCTTCACATCAGCGAGCTTGTAAGTGTGCTCATATTTGTTGCCTTTTCTTGTGGGGAACAGAACATTTAGTAGTTTGGGTATGTGGGAGGTTCAGAGGGATGAAAATCCAGAAGATAAGTAAGTTTGCTTCCCAGTCACTAAAAAGACAAAATGGCACTGTGGCCAAGTGCTTTGTCTATGGAGGTGATGGCCTTTGGGCAAATAATGTCACCTATCTCTATCTCAGGCTATTCACCTATAAATTGATTATAATGGTACTTACCTTCTCAGGATTGACTCAGTTAATTCCTATAAAAGTATTAGAACAATGCCTAATCCTACCTGCTCCCTACCCCATTTCTTAAATCATCCAGATGCTTCAGTGGACACGGCTAAAGGGACCCTGAATAAGGCCAAAGGCCAGTTTGCCCCCCTCCCCTGAAGCAGCAGCAGGGAGGAAAGAGCAATGTGAGTTCATTGAGCATAGACCATGGGATGAGAGCGCTCTCCATTCATGATAGCAATGGATGTGCCCATCTTTGAGATGAGAAAACAGAGTCTTGGGAAGGTTGGAAACTTGCCCTAAGTTATGGGCCAAGATTCATTTGTGTCCAAGACTCTTCCTCCTGAGGCTTCTCTGTCCCTAAAAAAAAAAAAGGACAACAATCCACGATGGACCAAGCTGAAGGGGAGGAATGTTTCTCTCCAGTTGCAGGCACCACACAAGTCCAAAAATACCATCTTTTCTCCAGCCACCGTGGCTCACACAAAGCCTATCTCTTCTTCCCCTACAGATGCATCTACCGGAGCTGGTGGAGATAAGCCAAGGGCACATCTGACAGGTATTTCTCCCTGGTGTGTTTTCCAGGAGATCATGTATGGGCCATGGACCCAAGATTTCTTTCAGCGGGTTTGCCAAAACTCATTCTAGTAGCTCCAAACCGGAAACTACACACCTTGGTAACTGACTTCTTCTCTCAGTTGAGGGTTTTTTGATGTCTTCCTCCCTTAAGGGGTCCAAAGGCCCATGTCTCTTGGGCATTCTCTTTCAGATTCTATCAGTCCTCTCCCTTTCTCTCTTTCTCTCTTTCACACACACGCCCTCAGTCATTCAGAATTTGCAATGGTGATTTGCATAATTCTGAATCTGGTCAAAGATGAAAGACCCCTTGAGTTGTTAAATGTATTGAGTCCCTCTGTACCCCATTCAAGGTGAAGTGATTAGACATTTGCATTCAGAGAGACATTTGTGAAGAATTTTTGTTGATGTGAGAGATTAAAAGCAGCCTCAGAATATAACCAGCTGGCCAGTTTCTCAAGCCTAGTGTTGACATTTCTGGCATCTGATGCCTGAAATTGCATATGCATCTAAGACTCCAGAGAGAAGAGTGAGACTGTGCACACATATGTGTTAAATACCCGTTAAAAAACCATGGAGTTAAAAGCGAGCATACTCTCCTGACCTCTAGGAAAATTTGCGGCCCACAGGGGAATATCCTTGAGACCCAAGGCATGTGACTTACATATGACCAAGAGGAAAATGTTTGTGGTGAGTCCTGAGTGAGAACTAGGACCAGACAGACACCAAGTCACCAGTCACTTATCACTTGCCTTTAAGAATGGGAGAGATTGAACAAGCCGGGCAGGAAAATCCTAATAACAGAGTGTGAGGTATCACCCCTCTTCCTACTGAATGGGGGACCTGGGGAAGGGAATCTAGGCTCTACTGAGCTCCTCGTGTGTACCAGGCACTGTATGAGGCATTTTACAACCATGATCTTAATTAACAGGCATATGAGCCCAGCAAGCCAAGTCACTTGTCCCAAGTCACATACATGACTCGGAAGAGCTGAGATTCGAGTCTGACTCTTAGACCTGCTCTGTTTCCATTACAACCCACTTCCCATCCTGTCTCCCACTTGCTGCCACGTTGACACAGAACGAATCACATACCAGTTCAATAAAACTCACCTTATCTAGAGATTAATTTTTTTTGTTGTTTGCTCATCCCAGAGGATTTTTTTTTTTAAATCTACTGCACCACCCACAAAGGGGTGGAGATGATCAAGGGTGATTAATAAAAATGCCTTTCACAGATTTTGCAAAGAAGTGACAGAGTTCTCCCGAGCCCACTGAGTGTAGGGGCCAGAAAGACCACGTGCCTTCTGAACGTGTGTCACTGTACAAAACAAGCCAGGGTCTAGTCAGCATCAGCAAAGATGCTTTAGAAAAATCCAGGAACCGGGTTTCTAGGGAGCCACTGGGTGTGAAAGTTGCTAAATAGTTCCTTCAAGATAACCTATCCCAAACGGTGGCTGATAGCACATATCGGGGATCGCTATGGACTTCTGAAGCAGTCGTAGAAAATTAAAATATCTTTTTATTTTCCTAAAATGTATTAGTTTTACTGAATGTTATCTTATTGGAAATCAATGGCTTGGTTCTAGTCATTATTTTACTATCCATATACTTCATCAAAGCACTCATTTATATGTCCAAGTATATAATGTATCTTTGTAAGCAATGTAAACATTAAGAACATGTAAAAATATATGCAGTGAAATAGGCTTATTTTTTAGTCTGTCAAAATGAGAGATGCTGGTTTAGTTGGGGAAAGTAAATATGTGTTGAGTACTTGCCATAGCCAGCCTCATGATAAAAATGTCCACATCTCTTCTATTCACTTGATTTTCCAAATGAGACTAGGAAAGGGCTTTATCTCCGGCTCACAGACAGGAAATCGAGACTCAGAGAGAAGGGACCTCCATCACTGATTAAAAACATTGCACACCATAGAGCTGAAGTGGCCCCAAGCCCTGGTCCCTTACACTCCACAAGCCAATTACATCAGCTTGTATTTTGGTATCAGAGAAAGATTTCCAAAATATTCTGGATCTCTGGTTTCAATATCTGTCCTGCATGTTGATTTTTTGTTAATCACCACCTGAATTTCAATAACTTTGGACAGTATCATTGCAGGGGAGCTACAGGTTACACCTGATTCCCTAAAATGCCCTCTCTTTGCAGTAAGGTATGTCTAAAACAAAAGGCTAATGAAAGGGAATGCAGTTTAGAGGGTATTCCTAATAGTTGGGAATTTTATACACACCGTCCCTTTTCATCCTTTCCATGGGTATTTTTATATCTTTAAAAAAAAAAAAAGAGGAAAGATATGTCAAATGAAAAACAAATCCTGACCTAGTAAGGAGAGAGCTTTTGCAACAGGATTAGTGCACAGTGCAAGAGAGGAGGAGGAAGATGAGTGGTAATAGGGAGAATGCGCTGGCCAGGTTGTCTGTGAGTGTCTGAAGGTCAAGCTAAAAGGGGTTTTCTTTTACAGAAAAGAGTGAACAAAGCTAGAAAGAACAAGGAAAGAAGTGGGATAAAGGTTGGCCTCTTAGCGTCAGAAAATGCTTTACCCAGAGGCCAGCCTATTCTCAGGAGAGGGTAGGCCAAACTTCGGGGGCCTGGAGACAGGAGAGAAGCTGAACCAAAGTCTGGTTGACAAGCATTATGTTCCCGTGGATCACTGAGGACAGTACCGTTCAGCTAATCATTTATGAGGCAGAGAATGGCGATTTGGAGATTCTGGTGTCCGGTCTTGCCAGAGGTACCCAGGGAGGGGAAAGGGGACCCATCGGTTTCATTTAAGTCATTTGGAGAAGAGGTTTATCGCAGTGGGCTGTTTTCTGAAACACCAAAGAGTAAGATTTCTTAACCTCCAGTACTTCCCAGGATCCCAGAGTTCAGGTAAAATTCTAAACTATCAGGAAAGAAAACTCGGACTCAGAGAAGCAAAGTCATTTATCCCTAAGATGCTACTCTCTGAACAAAAATACGTGTCTGCTTATATCTCCTCCACTCATTGCTCCTCAAGAAGCTCGTTAGCTGTTGGTTTCATTCAATCACTTTACTCTGAAAACAATAGGAGACTCTTTTTGGCAAAGTCCACAGGTTCTGACACGAGCAAATTTAACCTCTCTCTTGCCTTTGCAGTTGTCAGACAAAGTCCCACGCAGTCCTCGAAAAATCAGTTTCCGGCTCTGCACTGGGAACATGAACTCGGCTTGGCCTTTACCAAGAACCGGATGAACTATACAAATAAATTCCTGGTGATCCCAGAGTCGGGAGACTACTTTGTTTACTCCCAGGTCACATTCCGGGGGACCAAATCTGAGTGTGGTGAAATCCGCCAAGGGAGCCGACCGAACAAGCCAGACTCCATCATCGTAGTCATTACCAAGGTAACAGACAGCTACCCAGAACCGACCCAGCTCCTAATGGGGACCAAGTCAGTGTGCGAAGTAGGCAGCAACTGGTTCCAACCCATCTACCTAGGGGCCATGTTCTCCTTGCAGGAAGGGGACAAGCTGATGGTGAACGTCAGTGACATCTCTTTGGTGGATTACACAAAAGAAGATAAAACTTTCTTTGGAGCCTTCTTGCTGTAGGGGTGAGGCAAGCATCCTCGTGTGAAGGTCCTCTGCCTCCTTGTTCTTAATTTTCCTTCACTCATATGCAATTATAACAAGGTTTTGTTTTTGTTTTTGTTTTTTTTTGTTTTGGAGCATTCCACAGAAACAGTGGCTTAGCTATGAAATTAGAAGCCTGAAATTTCATATTGTATATGCCTTACTGATGAGAATCTTAACCAGAAAACAATAGAACAGAGCTGACATATGACTGTGGTTGCTTGGAAAAGGGGTGAGTTTCTAAACACTGAGACATGACCACCAAATGAAAGGAGGTCTACTCGGAACATTTCCACCCCATTCGTACCATACACTGGCCACCAGTGGGCCCAATTATTGTGGGATTTGATCATGAAATATTTGCTTCAGTTCAGGAGCCCTTGATGAACATCCAAAGCCGTAGAAAATGGTATAAACCCTAGGGCCAAATCCTTCAATAGTTTCTCCAAACACATACTTTAAATCCTTGTCTTAAAAAAAAAAAAAAAAAAAAAAAAAAAAAAAAAAAAAAAGAAGAGAGCTGGTATTTATCATGAACATTCAAAAAGAAGGAAAGAAGGAAGGAAGGAAAAAAATTATTTTCATGCCATCTATGGCAAATGAGAAAAGCAACCCCTCCTTTTATTATGTACACAGGCATGAAAATAAACAAGTGTGAGTTCCACGTGCATATCAAATATACAACAATAGCATTTACTCAACACAGCTTTCTTGAGCACTACCTTAACCCAGAAGATACTATGAGGACTAAGACAGACTATTCAAAACTTAAATGAATTCCACTCCGTGGTTCCTGATTAAATATCACTCAACGTCCCCCAAGTCCTAAAACAATATCTCATCTGACACTAGTATGTAAGATTTCTGAAGCTCTCCGGACTGTGTAAGATATCCAGCTGATTAGGTCATTCAAGAAACTCTAGCCAACTAGACCGGCTCTGCAACAAACCAGATCGATGCCCAGAGACAGAAGACTCATTCTCTGGTAGGTGGGTGCGGGGTACAGTCAATCACCAGATCTAGAGAAGTTAACTTAGATCGGCTTCGAGGTGTGACTCACAATTTTATTAGGGTATTTTTCTCTTAAAATCTTCAAGGGATTTCAATATGGGCTGAGCTAATCAGACCAGCCAAGGCTTCTCCCCTGGAGGAAAGGCAGGACATTAAGAAGGTCCTTCCTGCCTGTCGGTGACTTCTCTAATCTGTATGATTTTCCTGCACGGATATGCCAAGGGTAGGAGGGGCATCTCGGCTCTTCACCTCAGTTGACTCGTCTACAAAGTAGGAATCCACCAATTTGTTCCTAGGATCAAATGAGCTCATGGGCGAGGAAACACGTTCGCTCTGAGCATTCCGTGCAGTCAAAGAGCATGTTGGTATGACATGGGCCATGACCTATTGTCAACACTGCCCATTGCAGGAGACATTCACGAATGGGTCTAAAAGCCAACTGAGCACCCAGATCAATCTAACGCTTGTTGCCAGGAGACTACAGAGGCATGAAGGTGTGTGATGGGGCTTCTGAGTGGGATGATTGATGTTGCAGTACTTGATCGATATTTGTTGAGTTATATAAAATAAAAATTGATTTCTGGCTTCTCAGTGAGATTAGGGCTCTCGAGCCTTCTCAGCGCAGAGAGCCCAGGGCTCTGCAGGAGCAGAAAGAAGGGTGTGGTGACCTCCACCTGATTCAGAAGAGTCTCCATAAAGGAAGTGAAGCCTGAACCCGTCCTGAAAGAGGGTGGGCGGACAACAGATGGCCTCGGGGAAAGGGCATCTGAGACGGAGGAATTACCCTTTACTTAAAGCAGAAAGGAAAGGTTTCTCAGTAACTATAAAACCAGCTTGATAAGACAATGCTCCTTCAACCTACTCCTAGAACAATGTTTGCTGGCAGATCGGGATAATTTTTATCAACGACTCCAGGGTGCCTCCAGGATCAGAACTCCCGTCCCATGGAGAACATAAAATGGTCTGTGTCTCAAACGTGGGGTGCAGGACAGGATGTGCATGGAAGAGTCCAGAGTGACCCGCTCACCTTCTTCTCCACTACAAAGAACTCTGGTAACCAAGGGTCTTCAGACCCACCCACTGCACCTATGAAGATCTGGAGGATTTGGAAGTTCATCCAAGAAACAGAAGTTTCCTGCTATCCTAAAAGACTCGACCACTTGCGGAAACTGTCACTTGTTTATTTTGGTCCCGTCATAAGCTGGTTTATTGAAAGGTGTGTTGTGCTGAAGTGATCCCAGCTAAATTTGTTAAATCCTTGTATCTTGTACCATTCAGAAAGTGCCAGCCAAACGTTTCCAGTAGGACTTGAGTCAAAACTTCTGTTTGCTAGGCATTCTCTCTGTGGCCAAAGTTAGTGCACTAGTTTTTAAAAATGAGACAAGAGAATGCTTGAGAACATTCTGGTCTCCTAAGAGGAGTAAATGAGATGCAGTCAAAGACAAGGCAAGGGAAGAAGGAGCAGCTTATGCGCCTTAGAAAATAGTTAATTTGGGGGGAAAATGCTCTGCTGGTCCAATGTGTCTCAAAAGGCTGAATTCCAATCAATTCCACATTTACTGACTGCCTACTCGCTCTGGGGACACAGAGAGAAATTATTTTAGTCTCAGATGGGTTCATTCTAACCACTCAGCCCCTCAATGGTCTGCAGACCTTTTCATTTATATGGGTAGTATTAGCTAAATAATTAGCCAACTTTAGGCATGTGGGTATTTTCTCATTCAGAAAATGAGTGCCATCTGATGAAGGATGATCATTAACAAAATGATTTGTGTTTATGCTAAGTGGTTTTTCAAATAGCTGCTCGTAGAGTTTTCCATTAATAAAAGGGAATACGATAGAGTGTTCCCTAGAGTAGAATCCATCATTTAAGCCATATGTGCAGATAGGTTATCATCTCCTGCACTTGAGTTTGGCCCTTGACACCCTTGAAAATATGAGAACCTGCAGATGAGCCAAGAAAAGATGAGAACCTGAGAGGTGTTCTGAAAAGCCCGTATGCCTTCAGAAAATGCAGGACCCATGATCAAAATGCAGGGGGTACTCACATTTTGACCCTAGTCCAGTTTCGGTCTATTTGGCAGAACTTCATGGCTTCGGCTATGAAAACTCCTAAACTGTTTTGACTTGGGTACAGTAGGACTTTCACATCCTGAAAATGTCTGGTTCCGTTCAACAACAGGGCAGACCGGGTCCCTTGGCTCCAGTTCAGCCTAAGCTACGTCACCCCAGAGGAAGTTCCACCTCCGCACTCGTCAGTAACCCCTCTGGATTATAAAAGTTTGGCTAGCTTACTGTGCACGAGGCACGGCCCTTGCCAACATTCTCTTGCAAGGTATTTTCCCCAGTCCTTCCCCAGTCATGTTCCTGTGATTGCGACACTGAGGCTTAATTCTTCAGGAGAGGATTGTGCATTATACTCTGCACCTTTGCAAAACACAGGCAGCAGTCTCTTGTCTCAAGCTGTCTTGCTGTCCTAGGGCTCAGAGTCCTGAAAGTGTTTTGCTGTGTGCAGCGGAAATTTTTTTCCGTGGGCACCTCTCTCCTGGATATTCAATGCGATTGCATCATCGTGACAGCTGGGCCTGGGGAGAAGTCAGCAGACGGCTAACCCCTGAATCCTTCTGCTCTGATGGTGAAGGAGAGGGTGATCAGAGCCGTCACACCTGTGTCCTGCCCCGCACTGACCACCATAGTAAGAGCTTCCCAAGCTCTGAGACAAATTTGGCCCCCATCCCTTCCATCACCCCATTTTAAGAAGAGAACGCCAGCCCAGGTGGAAGTTACTTGTTCCGGGCCACACAGTGAGTTCGTGGCAGATCTGGGGCTGAGATACCATCTTCGAGAATCTTAGTCCTGGGCTCATCCAGTTACCCTCTGCTCTTAGCAAATAGTGTTTATTTTAATAACTAGAGGAGAAAAAAAATAATTGGAGGAGAGATTGGAGGAAGATGTGAGAAGTATTATCAAATACCTATGGGGGATATGGAAGCGGGACTGCTTCCAGGTCCCTTAGAGAAAGCACTGGGGCTAAGGAGTGGCAGTTTACAAGGTCATCATTTCTGGCCTAATACCCAGAGAAGCTTTTTACCCCCAAAATAGAATGTCCCCAAATAGTGATTTCTCAGCCCTTGGATATATTCAAGCAAAGGGCTTATCTCAAAGGTTCTGGAGAAGCCATTCCTTCACTGAGGTGGCAGGAAGAGATAGCACAAAAGGAGGTCTGAGGTCTTTTCCAAATCTATGATTATGAGGCCATTTGTATTTTTTTTTTTATTTTTACCATGAGCATTTTTAAATTGACTTCTGTGTGTTCTATTGGATCATAAAGGCCAGCCTTGTCAAGAGTCTGGTGGCTCTCAGCCTGCAAGTGGCTGCCATTTCCTGCTTGTTCCAAGAGTATCCAACACAGAATGACTGTTTGATCTTGACCAATAGAGAATGTCATGGAAGTTTACAACCAATATGATCTGCAGAGTTTATCTACTCCAAGTTACATCATTTTAATGATGAAGAAACCTGGGCTTCGGAAGATGTGAGATAAACAGTCCAATGTCAGCCAGTAGCTAGTAGCAGTGCTCAGACTAGAACTCATAGCTCCTAACACACAGCCCAGCAGTCTTTTCATTTCATCCATGAATCCATTTTGTTTTGTGTTTTGAACATTTGTCACATGACAGCACTTAGTCGATCCTGGGGAGCAAGACAAGAAGGCACATGACAGGCAAGACCCACTTTCTTTTGCAAACATTCAGGAGGAGGGAGAAACATGATGTTGAACAAATAAGGTAGCTGAACTTACTCAGATGACTTTGTTCATAAAGTCAGTAAAATATGTAACTGCCCCTGCTTTTGTTCCAGGGGTATACAGATTGAACAAATGTAGGTATTTATGTGGTTTTACTGATAAACCCCAAGCGCTTTCATTGATTCTATGTTTTATGTTAAAACGTCACGATCCCAAGGTAAAGTGCATATTGTATGAGTTGGATACTGGTAACTGGTAATCATCTTATGTCTTCGGGCACTACTGTGTGAAATCTAATCACTGTGAAAGAAATGTATGTGTTAATGTATTTAACAGATGTAACTTAATAAATCGGCATTGAAAGCTGCAGAAACTTAATAATTAGGTCGATTCTTTTGTGAATCTATTCATTTCATTTTCTTTCCAGATGAAGATCTAAGGATAAGATCTTGGAATTTTTTTTTTTAATGCATCTAATTCTCCATGTACTTGAATGCAAAATGGCCACTGATTTTTCACGTTATAATAAATCTTACAAAAATTGTGAAGTCCCACAGATCATGCCACTTTGGTCAAACAGTGTGGGGGGAGAGAAGGAGGGAACCCACTGAGCTTCTGTGAATTAGAAGAGTCTGTGGATAAGTGGCATATCCAACAACCCTAAGAGAAGGAGAAAGAGAAGCCAGAGGGCGTTGTGTTAGTGCTCGCAGAGCTTGAATTTGAATGCAGGACTCTGACGCAATACCCCACCGCCTCTTACAAAAACAGCAATCGGCAAGAATCCCAAAAGGGTTTGACTCAGCTATCTCTTTCCCTTTTCCAGAGCAGTCACTGGAGTCCTCATGGATGCCCAGTCAATATTACACTGGGACCATATTAAATTGTCATTTCTGTGGGTCAAAAATGGTTACCCAGAAATGTCATTGGTTTTCAGCTAATCTTGTGGATAAAGTCAGACATGGATTAAGGGTGAAGAATTAAAACTTCCCTCCAAAACTTCAGTCTCAAGAATTTCCCTCCCAGTGGAAAAACCTGTGAATGCAGGGGTACCCCACAGAAACCCCCTTCTCACATTCAGCTTGCACCCACTCCTGGAAGTGATGAGGGCAGAATGTGTTTTACTCTTACGGAGAGAAATGAATTATTTGCCCTCAACTTATTAAAAGCCAAATATCTACTAAAGTCTGGATGCCAGTTCCCCAGTTGAGAAAAACCATTTGTCTAATCTAGCTCACCAAAGTCAAGATTTTCAATCAGTTCTCAAAAGAACTCTCCATCTCTAGGAAGGTGGGAGCACCAAGACAAAACTAACCAATGGTTAAGGTATTTTTACTACCATTCCTCTTTCCATTGCTCACAGTCACCTACGCACATATCATAACAATAATTAGTAATAATAATCAGTAATAATCACAACAGAAATGCCGAAGGGTGGAAATGAAGGAAATAGCAGATCCAGCGTCAACAGACCCGTGTTCCAGGCCCACGTCTGCCAGCTGGCACATTCTGAAGCCTTGGGCCAACCAACTACTTCATTTCTGCAGATCTCAGCTTCTTTCTCTGAGAATCCTGAGCGGAGGTGGATGAAGGAAGCTCAAATCCCTTCTCCAAGCAGTTTACAAGCCGGTCTCAAGAATTTTGTGCTTATAATGCCTGGCTTCCCAATGAGCTTCCCTTTTTCAGGAGTTAAGTGGTTTTCTCCAAGAGAAAGCAAAATTCCCCTTGCACCTTAGGCTACCAAACTCTCCAACTCGCATGCGGGGACTTTTCACCCCATCAGGACAGGACATAGAAAGGTAATAACTGGAATCGGAATGTAAAGTCCGGGGTTGGTGAATACAGTTCCATTTTGACAGCAATCTCCATTCCCCCTCTGGCTTACAATCTGTGTCAGAGGCACACTCACAGTTCCATGTAACCCAGCCTTCAACAGCAGCCTTAGGGCAGACATTTCCTCTGTTCTTTCCTTATGTCAGACACTGAGCTCAACCTCTGATTGCTCATCTTACTTCAAACGTGGGATGGGGTCACGCTCTCGGCCCATTTTACAGATGAGGGAAATGAGGCCCAAGAGATGAAATCTACTCATCCAAATTACTCAGCCAAGCCACAGTTTGGACCCAGGCAGAATAAAAGCGCCCAACACTCGGAGTTTATTGTTAGCAGTAAATAACAGTAGCTAATATGTACTGGACTCAGAGTGCCGTTTCACCTGAGCTATCCCCTTTAATCCTCGATCAGAGCCTGGTTCCCCAGCCTCAAGTCAATAAAACTCATCCTTGTGCCCAGAGACTGGCACTCCTGGGAATGGATTTCCAAATCCTCAAAAGATGACAGGATCTTTCATTCAGTGCAATAACCATAGACTGAGCAACAACTTTAACCCCACGGGGGATCCAAGTCTGCTGTGCCTTCCTGCACGCCATGGGTCACCTGAAGTCTCATTGCTGGTCCCTACAATAGGAACACTGGCACTGCTCCTATTTCCTATCAACCCAACCTTACCCACACCAAGGGGCAGGAGGGGAGACCCTAACTCTGGCTGCATGTAGGCTTCACATCAGCCCCAGCTCCCAACCACAGGATCACTTGAGTAACTTCTCCACTGGCCCCAGGTCCTTTGCAATGTCACCGCCCATCCAGGGTGACGTCTGGGGCCCCATTATGTCTTTGTGTGTATTCTCAATTCTACTTTTATCAACCACAGAAAGATTGGCACATCCCCCATGTGCCAAGCACTGGACTAAGCACGTTGCAAACATACTTTTCTTTTGATCTCACAGAACCCTGGAGAGAGTTGTACTCTGTACAACAGAGTAGGTATAGAGAATTGTTGAGAGCCACAAAGCCCAGAGTGATAAACCTGGAACTGGTCCCAGCAGTCAGTCTAATTTCAGCTTCTCATTCACTGTCTCGTTTTGCGTCTCTGCCTCTTGCTAACTCTGTGGGCTTGGGCAACTCGTCTCACATTTTTGGACCTCAGTGAGAATTTCTAAGTTTGCTTCCAGCCCTAAGAGTCTAGGATCCCAGCCAAGCAATACCAGAATTCTCATCATCTCCACACTACAGATGAATAACATTAGGTCTCACCTTTTTGGGCGACATCCTACAAGAGTCCTCTCCTATATGGGCTGTGCATTCGTCACAGGAAGCCACGAGGCACCATCATCAAAGCCCTTCCCAGCAAGCCCTGTCTGGACTTGCCCCTGAACAAAGCTGTTTGACCGGTTCCACGTTTATCTCATGCTTTCCAGGGCAATCATTTTCCTTTTTTTTTTTTTTCATTTTCCATTTTTGACTGCATGTTGATGGGTGTAGGAAATAGGAATAGATTTTAAAAACCCAATATCCCAAGCCATACCCTTGACTAACTAAATCAGAAACCTCAATACTGGGAGACAAGCAACTATATATATATATATATAAAAATGCTCAGATAATTCTAGTGTATAGCTAGAGTTGAGAACCAGGATTTTCAAAGCACTGGCATATGAAACAAAAAGCAAGACCCCAAAGCTAGACATATCTGTGCACTATTCTCAGTTCTATGACATTCCAGCTATGAGACCTCAGAAAGCTGAGCTAGCCTAATTGAACCATACTTTCCTCACTCATCAGCAAAATGGACATAATGGTGGACCATGCCTGCTGGTGCCCTGTTCTGATAAAAAGCGATAATGCCCATGAAGTTTCATGACCCCTGGTCATTGCTCAATCAATGGCCATTGTCACTCTGCCAGTAAGTCACCTGGAAACTCTGTTCTCTATATTTCTTCCCTTGCACAGTTAAGGAAACAAAAGCAGATTATGGAAACAATAAGATTGTCATAAAGGAGGGTAGGGTAAATGATGGGCTGGGGACTTGCCTAATTCATTCATCAATTGATATTTCATGAGCCACCTCAGTGCATGGGCTCCTGTTGGGTGCTGGGAATGAAACAGACACAGCTATTGGGCTCACAAGCTTCCACACCATTGAGATGAAATTGTGAGGGGATACAATGAAGAAATTAACAAAGAAGACTGCATTTTGGTAAGTAATCCTAAAGGAAACAAACAAGTTCTGAAGACAGAAAACAAGGGTGCTTACATTCCATATGGATGATTCTGTTTGTTCAGTTTAGTTAATATTTGGACCTGGGACTTTACAGCACAATCGCTAATCGATAGCAAGCATGACCCACTCCGTGGGGACTGCTAATGACTAAGACCTTCAGGGGCAAAGAACAGGATGGCTGAGAGCTGGCCAGCTGCCAGCTATCCTGGAGCCAAAAGCACACAGGTCTCACCTTGGACTCCTCCCATGTGGTTGGCGATAACTACCCTCCCAGTCCCTGGCACTCCACTCCACATTCTCGGATGGGAAACATTTCTCCTACAGCTATGGTGTGGGGGTCCCAGAGTCCCTCCTGGCATTCCCTGCTGTTTCTCAAGAATGACACCTAAGTAGACTTTGCTTCTCTCTGTGCTAGGAACTTTCCCAGTTTTTACCCTGGCCCTGGGGAAAACCATCTGACACCGCTAGAAAAATCACTGGCATGTGTCCCTTCTCCCACGAGTTCCATGGGGAGGAGAATAGGGTGTGGGTGACAAAACCCATTTTACAGAGAAGTAAACTGAGGCTCAGGTAGGACACCATCATGCCCAAGGAGTCATTGGAATAAAGGGAGCTGGGTCTCATCAATCCCAGTACGTTTCCAACCCCATGGTGCGTCTCTAGAAGATTCAGTCCACGGGTAAAAGGCCAGAGTTACCCAGCTTTACACAGAGAAAGTAAACCCCTGTAAGTGCCTCCAGATTTGATGCAGGCCAGAACAGAAGGGTAAGGCCCCACTGCACAGGGATGTTCTCATGAGACTGGTCACTCTCCCTATCCAGCAATCCTTTGGAGGCCCTGCCATCTTCTACCAAATGTCCCAAGGCAGGAGGTGGGGCTGTCTTAGATTGGTCATGCTCCCTAACTCCCAACATTTAATCACTGAAGCCGACCCCATCTTTTCTTCTTTATTTCAACAGCCTGCTCACTGGTATCCCTGACCCATGTGCAGCCCACTCCAGTCCACCCACCACACAGCAACCTGAGGGGTCTTTCTATAACAAATCGAATCATATAGCTTATAGTTCCAGCAGCTTCCTATCCCCTCTAGGGAGAAATCCAAGCTCCAAAACTTGGCATCCAAGTCTCCTCTTGGCTCAGCCTCTCTCTGCTTCAGCTGGTGCCCCCTCCCCCTACAGTGCAGGCAGAGGTATGCTAATAAATGTTTAACAACCAGCTCTCCAAAATAAAGCCCTGATCTTTATTTGCCAGTATCTGTGGTGTAGATATCTGGACCATGATCACATCCAAGCAGCTGACGTATGACCACGGAATGGGGAACTGGGAGGAGAATCGTACGGGTACACCATTATATCATATTTCCACCTCGCAGATACGGTAGAAATAAGTAACCACAAGAGGTTAGAGGGCAGTAAAATGTAGTGACAATAAAGAAGTGACATGTTTTTGAGTATTTATGACCTTTAATTATAGTGTTACCTTTAATATGATGTATTTAAATGGAAGCTGATATAATTTATTTTTTTAATCATGGCTGTGTTTAATGACCAGCTCACAAAATTCCTGCAAAGTTAACATCCAGCTCTTGCAAATCGCTACACATTGTCTTCAGGACCCCTGGCTAATGTGATGCTTTTTCTCATTTCTTGGCCTACTTTACACTCTGGGGGGAACACCTGCCTTCCCCAGTACCGCAAGGGGAAGACCCAGCCCAAGTGTCACTTCCTACCTAGAACCTTCCCTGGATGACCCTGCACAGGGGCTCCCTCGGGCCCCCACCTTAACTCCCTCCTCCATCGCAGCTCATTGCTTTTCTGTCCTTTCCCCATGAAATGGTGTCTTAAGTCCCTCTTGGGAACTAGCATCCCAGGGAGCCTGAATAACGTTCGTGAAGCAAACTATGACACAGAGTCTCTCTCTGTTCATGGTTGTCTTGCCATTCCCAACTGGTGGTTGTTTATTGTTTTAATATTATTTGTTATTATTAATTTTACTATCTGTTATTCATTATTGTTATTATATTTTATTACTACTTAATTTCAATCAGAAATTATTGTAGGGTTTATCCAATCCCT
The DNA here is from genome assembly GCF_011764305.1 of Mustela putorius furo. Lineage (NCBI taxonomy): Eukaryota > Metazoa > Chordata > Mammalia > Carnivora > Mustelidae > Mustela > Mustela putorius. Next base: position 308,159 of record NW_025422439.1, on the reverse strand, counting down.
GAGGATCTCGCCCAGAGTGAAAACATGTGTTACATGGAGGCAGAAAACAGGTTAGGGTAAGTGGACGGGGACGTTTCCAACCCAAATCCACAAAATAAATTTTTGTCATGGATGTTTTGGCAGAGATATAAGTTCAGAAGTGACCTTCATCCCCACTCCAGACCAACTCTCCCCAGCAAGAAGACAGGAGACAGAGTCAGGACAGGAGGAAACTCAACCAACCCAGCAGCTCATCCCAGACCCTGCTCTGGAACGGGTCCAGTGTGAACTGGGAGCAAGAACTCGAGCACCTGCCAGAGCAGCTCAGGTGGCTGCTTCCCAGTTACTCCATTTTTATTCAATTCTCAAAATAAAATCCATCCAGAGTTACGACCTCCATCCCACAGCTGAATAAACTGAGGCTTGAAGAGGTACTGGGACTCTTGCGAAGTCTTCCTAGTTGGGAGCTTGGGAGCTAAGATTTGAACTGAGGGCTGGCTCAGTTCTAAGGTTTTAAAAGTTCTACAGCTTTTAAAAACCGCAGCGGAGTGGTTTTTATTAAGTGCTCTTAATCACTTAACAAAACATACTTCTCCTTGGTCCCCTTCCTTCCAGAAGCCAGGGGAAGGTAGGGGGGAAGAAAGGGAGGGAGGGAGGGAGGAAACAGAGACTGGAGAGCTTAAGAAAACTGAGCAGTGCTGCACATGTCGCAAGCAGAACTCAGCACCCAGAGGCCCTCCTCCTGCTGTGCCCCACCATTCCGACCTGCCAGGCCTCCAGCCCCACTTCTGCCTGCAGCCACTCCCAGAAAAGGGCAGCAGTACAAATCAGTCTCTGAGCATCAGCTCCGAAGAATGGAAATCAACACACAGTTGCTCCAGAAAGACAGGCTCAGCATCAGGATTATTCAAGAAGACAGGAAAATAGCCCATGATTGCATCAGACAGATACTCTAAGCAGTGCGCCATGGCTTTGTGAACTGAAGAAGGAAGCTAAGAAGGGAGTACTGAAAAACTTGCTGGACATTTCCCTGTGCTTCCCCAATGGTCCCCCTGAAATGAATCCTGAAAGGTTAAACATCGCTTCATCACCAGTGTGGGTGTCAATCTCATACAGGAGAGAAGAAATCATTATACCTCCTTCAGCCTTTTCTACACAAAGTTCTGTTGCATGAACTCTGGGCCCCAGGGCAGAACGACAGAGGGAAAATGAGGCCCCACACAATACAGTATGGAAAGGCCCAGACGGAAAGACCAGAGACCCGGATTCGCTATGTTGCTCTCCCTAGCACCCTGAGCCAGGTCCCACAACAAAGTTATTGCGCACGGCACACTGCCGAGGGAGCCTCCGGGGGACCCAAGAGCAGAATGGAGATCACAAAGGTCACATACTGAGGGCTTCCATGGGGTTCTTACCAGCCAGAGTGGAAACAGATGATGGGAAACCCAGGCATTCCATTGCAACTCCAGAAAGGCCATTTTTAGGAGAAAGCTACGCCACATCCCATGTGTTTCATCCTGACAAGCCCTTAGAACAAGCCTTGGTGGGATCAAGTTTGCCAGGAAAAAAAACCCAACACCCACAATAAGAACTCAGCACCTTTCAAAGGAAAACCACAAAAATCGACACCTCAAAAACATAGCATCTAGATATGCAACATATGATAAACAATTATGAGACATGGGGGTAAAAAATCAGGGGAAATGTGACATGCAACCAGGAAAAAAAGGAAATCAATAGAAACATAACAAGAAATGGCACAGTTGTTGGAATCAGGAGGCCATGTCTTTAAAATAGCATTTATAAATATATTCACAGTTTTCAGTGAAAACAACAGGAGCAACGAGTAAACACCTAGGGACTCTCCGTAAACAGCTGGAAGCTATGGAAACAATCAAAAGCAAATTCTAGCAAAAAATTCTAGCAAAGTCTAGAAAAACAAAAACAAAAACACTCACCATATCAGAAATTTAAAAATTCACTACATGGGCTAAACAGCATAATGTATGCTGCAGAAGAAGAAACAAACATACTGATGAACTCAGGGACAGGTGAATAGAAACAAACCAAACTAAGGCATACAGGAAAAAAAAGAATACTGAAGCAGAACTTCAGGGACATGAGGGAAAAAAATCAGGTCCAGCATATATTTCATTCGAGTCCCAGGAAGAGAGGGAAAAAAAAAGATCTGAAGCAGGAAAAATACATAGAGAAATAATGGCCAAAATTTTCCAAATTTGATTAAAAAAAAAAAAAAACCATGGACCCAAGAAACTCGATAAGTCACAAACAGGATATATTTTAGAAAGAAAGAAAGAGTGAGAGAGAGAGAGAGAGAGAGAAAGGAAGGAAGGGGGAGGAGGGAAAGAAAGAAAGAAGGAGAAAGCTAGCAAGCCAGCCAAACAAAGGTTATCATATTCTAATTGAAGAAGAAAAGACAAATCTTAAAAAAGTCAGAGAGGGGAATCAGGGTTAAGTGCCTGCCTTTGGCTTGGGCCATGATCCCAGGGTCCTGGGATAGAGCCCCACATTGCGGTCCCTGCTCAGCGGGAAGCCTATTTCTCCCTCTGCTTCTGCCTGCCCCTCCCCCTGCTTGTGCCCATGCTTGCTCACTCTCTCTCTGTCAAATAAATAATATTTATTTTTTAAAAAGAGTGAGAGAAGAAAGATGTTATATTCAGGCAAACAATGGCAAAAGTTGTATCCAGCTTCTCAACAGAGACAAGACAATAGAATAAAACCTTCAACCTGCAGAAGGAAAAAATAGATCAACACACAATTCTATATTGAGTGAAACTCTCCTTCAAAAGTGAAGGCAAAATAAAGACAAGATGGTGGCCTGGGAGACAGGAGGACAGGGCAGTAGTCTAGACTTATCGAGGGGTGAAATAAATCATGTGTCTCCAGCCCTTCGCCTGAAATCTTGGGGGATGAGAGAGAAAACTGCAATTTTCCTGACACCCCCCTCTCCTGCCCCCTGAAGGGCAATTTCTTCCTGTTACTCATCCAGAAATAGCTTTGGCCCACCAAAAAGTTTTGAAAACTTTCTCTGGGGAAAATTTCTTTGGGAATCTGGGAGGGGGGGGTGGGGTTATAGCCATTGGGGAGGGTATATGCTATGGTGATGCTGTGAAGTGTATGAACCTGGTGATTCACAGACCTGTACCCCTGGGGCTAATCATACATTATATGTTGATTAAAAAAATTCTTTGGGAATCTTGTCAAAAGATAGACAAAAAGGCATATTTCTTGGGGGGTCATGAATGGAGAGAGAATGCAGGGGAATCTTCCCATTCTGTGCTCCACCTTGTGATGGTAAGGAGAAAATCTGGACAGGGTTTTCATTAAACCAATGAAGTTCCTGTGACACTGTCTCCGTGATCAGAAAGCATTGTGTGAACTGAGTAAGTTGGATTCCCTTCTTAAAATACCCCAGAGAATTGCAGGAAGGGAATTTTCCAGTGACAGATAAAACACATATCAACAAAAGGACCAATGGGCCTGATGTCTTGTTAGGAGGTCAATGCATTGTGTCATTCATTCACCCAACATTTGGTGAGCACTCACCCTGTGCCAGGCCGTGTTTTATCTGTGTTAAGTTATACCTATTAAGAACATAAGCAGGGTCAGGGCGCCTGGGTGGACCAGTCAGTTAAGCATCTGCCTTCAGCTCAGGTCATGATCCCAGGGTACTGGGATGGGGAACCTGCTTCTCCATCTCCCTCTGCCCCCCCCCCACCTTGCTCATGCATGCAGTCTCGCTCTCTCGCTCTCGCTCTCTCTCTCTCTCTCTCTCAAATAAATGAAAAAAATCTTTAAAAAAAAAAGGAATAAAAATTTTTTAAAAAGGGGGAATTTTTTTTTTAAAAAGGAAAAAAACATTTTTAAAAAGGTGAGGGTGGCACCTGGGTGGCTCAGTGGGTTAAAGCCTCTGCCTTTGGCTCAGGTCATGATCCCAGGGTCCTGTTGGAGCCCCACATTGGGCTCTCTGCTCAGCAGGGAGCCTGCTTCCTCCTCTCTCTCTCTCTGCCTACTTGTGATCTCTGTCTGTCAAATAAATAAATAAAATCTTTTTAAAAAAATAATACTTTTTTTAAAAAGGAACATAAGTAAGGTCTCTGCTCTCAAGAAGCCTACATTCTATTGGGGTGAGGGGTGGAGAATTTTTTTCAAACATGATTGTGGTTGACGTACGTGCTACGTGTGGGCTGTAAGGAGCAATGGAGAGAGTAATGGGGTTGGAACCGAGACCTCAAACAGGGAGATGATGAGGATGATTCTAAAATACATGAGGAAAAAAGAAATTAAGTGGAAAGGATATTGATGGCAAAGATTTTAATTGTACCCCTAAGAGTCATCCGATCTCCCCAACTAGAGTAGTAGAACCTCTAGAGCCCAGAAGTAGCCCCCCAGATGGACTGGGTCTCCTCCTAATTCTACAGCTAAGAAAGCACTAGTTGGAGAATTTTCAAATCCTGAAACCCAGAATGCGGATGCCTGAGACAGGGTGGTGTGGATTCCTTACAGTTTGGCTATCTTGGCTTTCAGTCACCAGTGGGCTCTTTGGAGGATGCTCCAGGCCCACACACCACGGGACCCAGCAGCAGTCCCAAGAGCAGTCCCTTCAGGACAGCTGGGCACTAACAAGTCAGCCGTGAAGGCAGTTCAAGGGTCCCCAGATGCGATCGCCCTAGCTCAGCAGCCACTTAGAGAAACTAAGACTGGATGGAAGGAAACTGGCTCCCGATTGGCCACAAGCAACCTGAGACGAGTCTACTGTTGTCACAGATGGCTCATGGAGAAGCCCCCATCAACATTTTTATCAGTAGTTATCCAAAGTCGTGCAATTCATTGATGACCTCGATAATGAAGGTTTCCCTGATCACTCTCCATAGAGCCGCCCATCTCTCATTTCCTTCCTGGTGCCTTGTGGAGTCTATTTTCATGTGTTCATAAGGCAGTGGCTACATCTGCCTTTTACTGCTGGATCCCAGCACCTAGCACAGTGCCTGGAAGATACTGAGTACACAGTGAGAATGTCTTGAATGAAGGAATACTCAACTGGGAAATCATTATTGAAAGGAAGAACTATAGACTTACACACCCTCAAACATGTGCAATGAGTAGGGTTAGGGTGTTTAACTATAGTGAGTCAAAGACTTGAAATTTTAAGTTGAAATTAAAGTCTAAAAACATAAACATCCTTGCAAAGGATATTAACTCTATTCCTGAGACATTTTAATGCTACGAAACATAAAAACATTGCGGCTTAAACATCATCATTAAAAAAGTCTTTAAAGCCAGAATATACCTACAATTATTCCTTAATAGAAGAGTTCCCCATGTGCTAAATTGTAAGCACACACGAATTTGATTTTGGTAACCTTAAGAATTCCAATTTTCATCCAACTGAGTAACTCCAGTTGGGTGAAAGTTACAGAAAAGAGTTTAAAGTGGGCACCTGGGTGGCTCAGTGGGTAAGGCCTCTGCCTTCGGCTCAGGTCGTGGTCTCTGGGTCCTGGGATAGAGCCCCGCATTGGGCTCTCTGCTCAGCAGGGAGCCTGCTTCTCCCGGCCCCTGCCTACCTATCTGCCTACTTGTGATCTCTCTGTGAAACAAATAAATAAATAATCTTAAAAAACAAAACAAAACAAAAAGAGTTTAAACTGAGAGCCAAGGAATAGGATGCTTTGAAATGAAAGTAAACCTTAGCTTTTGCAAAGCCTTGATTAAGAAGGACAGAACAGAAAGGGTGTTCACACAGAATGCAAGAATCACACAATGCACAGAGAATACAGGAGGCCCAGGAGAAAAGAACTGCAGATTTTCTTGACACACGATTGAGGACCAAGACACACACACACACACACACACACACGCACACACACACACGCACGCACACACACCCGGGAGCCTCTTGAGATGTACAGTATCAAAACAACCAAATTTACAAAATTTACAAACATTCCAAAACCCAAATCCCTAGAAAATGAGGGATCTTGAGGGTTTCTCTGTAAAGAAAAATTTCCACACCAGTCCATTAGGATGCAGAGAAGTTAGCCTCTTCCCAAATGAAGCCCCATCATGATAAATCCTGGAAACCAGTCAATAAAGAGTAAACCTTGGGAGAGGGTGTTCTGCGTGACTAGGCAGCTCTGTGCTTCTCCATGGGGCTCCCGACCTGCCGAGTGACCGTGGGCATGAGACTTGGGGCCTGGAAGTTCTTCCGGCTGCCCACGGGCTTTGCCCTCTTCATCAGCAAAATGAGGATGGTAGTGACACCTCCTCATTCAGCGGTCGTGTGACATGAGACCCCGTGTCTACACTGCTCGGCGCCCTCTCTATTCTCCAGAGAACATTATCTACTACTTTTTGTATCTCAGATTTCTTTTTCCGTGGGCTGAACACTAATGTGTTCAGGTCCTTCTCCCCATTTCTGCAAAATATTCAAGAAGGAAAATCAGAACTCTCTTGGAAGCGATCAGCTCACAAACGGTTTGAGTAGGCGGTGGTGGGCAAGCCTGCGTCCTTTTTCTTCTTTCTTTCTGCTAATGTGAGCACATTTCTATCTTGTGCAGTCTGCCATGTAGAGTCCAGACCATCAAAGCAAGTTAATTTAAATGTTACTACGAGGGTGAAACAGGAATCCTGGGGAGAGTGAGATAAGCTGCCAACAGCTTCTCCAGCCAAAAGACACAAGTTTTGTGAAATCAGGATTAACCCCTCAGCTCCTGCAACAATGTGGGACTTCAGAAAAGGCGCTTGTTATCTTCTCATTGTGTGGGTTCCCAGCCCTCCCCCTACTCTCATTCCAGCGGCAGGCACACAACACACACATTTACACACAATTCACTGACGTATACACACACAGTCACACAATTTGGCCCCGCGTGTGTGTGCACGCGCACACACACACACACACACACACACACGAACTGCCTCATGCATACTTTCAGTCTCTCCTGCTTGAACACACACACACATATTCACCCCCACATATGTGTACACACTTTGACACACACATTCCATACCCTGTATGCCTGTGTGCACACAGACCCTCAGAGTCTCTGGGTCCCTTCACTCTTCTTCCTAGGGGACTAGTCTCCACACCAGTGGCTTCCCTGTCCTATGCATTTGAGAGGGAGTAGAAGGACCCCTACCTGGACAGTCTTGTTGCATTTGCCCTTGCCTTGGAGGTTCAAAGAATGCCATGAGATGGTGCCAACCGAGCGGAAGAGTAAGACTGATTTGAAAGTTGGACCTAAGAATCTTTGTCCTCAACCCCGGCAATTCTGATATAATACAACCCAGAGTCAGAATGGAGGGGCACAGGAGTACCTGGAGGGCTCAACTGGTTAAACATTCAACTCTTTTTTTTTTTTTAAGATTTTATTTATTTATTTGAGAGAGAAAGAGATCACAAGTAGGCAGAGAGCAGGCAGAAGCAGGCCTCCTGCCGAGCAGAGAGCCCAATGCAAGGCTCGATCCCAGGATCCTGAGATCATGACCTGAGTTGAAGGTAGAGGCTTAACCCACTGAGCCACCCAGGTGCCCCAAGCATCCAAATCCTGACTTTGATTCAGGTCATGATCTCAGGATCGTGAGATCGAGCCTGCTTAAGGTTCTCTTTCTCTCCTCTCCCTCTCCCCCACCCAGCCCCTACTCATTCTCTCTCTCTTTCAAAAAAAAAAAAAAAAAATGGTGGAGCATCGCCCTTCTTCCCACACAGCCCTTTATCCTATGTTCTCAAAATATCTACTCACTCTGAACCTCTCAAAGCTCTCCCAACAACTCTTTGACAACTCAGTGCCTTTGCACTGGATCTTCTAAATATCTGAGAAGCCTTTTCCCTTCTGCTGCTCCCTGCCCTTTCTCAGTCTCCTCGGCTCACTGAAGGGACCAGATCAAATGTCCCTTTCAACCAGGAAGCCTTCTCTGACTGCACACATGCCAACTGGCATAGCGTCTCCCTGTTGGCTCCCCTGCAGGGCTGAGCTCACCCCAGCACTTACCCACTCTGCTCTGTCACCCCCATTGGCCTCTTCTACTGGACTGTGAGCTCTGTGAGAGCAGGGGTTGCTCTTGCTTCATCTGGGAGTCCCAGTGTCCATCACATGGCAGGAACCCACTGTTTATGTGTGCGGGCATCGTGTTATTCACAAAGGTAAACAGGAAATGGGGAGCTACTGGTGCATGACCACTTTCTGGCCGAACTGGTTCTGATGTGTTTGTACTGAAAAACATGAGGATATCGGGGCTAGATACCCAGAGACACTAAGGGGCCCCACCTGAGGACATCCCTGTGGGTTCAATCTTAAACCGTTACATCTCTTTTTGATGTCTAGCACCTAAATTTCACTTGATAAATAGTTGTCTCATGAGTAGATCAATGAATGAAGTGAATAATATTGCCAGGGGTTGAAGAAGTCTATGGAAAGCTCTGGCCAATAGGAATAAGGTATCCAGGGTTCCAATTTTATCTGGATTGTGGGATTCGCTGTTTGAACCTGGGCAAGTTCCCTCCCTTGCCTGAGTCTTAGCCTTCCCTCTGTACAATTAAAGGATTGGACCAGAACACTGGTTCTCAGACTAGGTTCCATGGAGACCCGGGTGGCCACTGAACACTTTCTTAGCTTCTATAGAACAAGAGGCGACTCTGCACTACCTGAACGTGAGGCTTCATAGGCCACGCCAAAGAGTTTGGGGTAGATGAGCCTAAAGGGCCAGATCTTTGTAAGTAACCTAGGAGCAAGGGAGGTTACTTACTTTGAAAGTAACCTAGGAGCAAGAAGCCCAGCCTAGTGGAATATGTCTAGAATTTTCCATGTCAACAGAAATAAAGCTGAAGCTCTAAAAGGGACAAAACTTAAAGGTCAAGGACAGTATCCTTTGACAAGTGGTTTTGAAGACTTCATTCATTTAGCTCACAAGAGAAAGTTCTCCCCGACAGCAGTGATAGCTTCAGGAAGTGGGAGAAGATGCTCTTTACCTGCCATAGATTCAGGAAGAAGAGTGAAGCCTTACATCAGGGCCTGGGTGTGGTTTGGAAGCTCAGTCACTTCCCCCATTGAAAAGGTTAAAGAAGTTACCCTAAGCATTACGGAAGCTAAAAATTTTAAAGGACTTTTGGGTGAATGCACTAATTTCCCTTGTAGGTGAGGAAGGCATCCCAGCCCCCCTCCCACAGGAAATGAAATCTGCAAGATATGGAACTTGGAAATTCTACAGCCATACACTGATACCAATTTAGACTAGCTAAAAAAAGAGGGAGAACTTTTTTTCTTTATTGCCAAAGAATGTACAGAGATCCTAAATTCAAGATGCAATGGGGAAATGTTGGAGAACTCTGTGTAAGAGGAGGGAAACACCCAGTCCTGTCCGACAACAAATTTCTGCAACAATTTTCTTCTGACCTGAAGGCTCAACCAAACATTTTCTGGCCATGAAGTCAGACTTTATCTCCCTCTCATATGCTTCTTACACGGTGTAAATAGGACATAAACCACTAACCCAGTGCCTGAGATGCAGTAGGTGCTCAATAAAAAAAAGGGTAGTAACATTCAGTTTCCGACACAATTTCTGAATTCAGCCATTCTGTTGCATTTGTTTAATTGTAAGCTTCATTCCCATTTAAGCAGGAAAATTCATAATTAATAATGTGTGATCATCATTTCCCAACTTTGAGGGGAACTCAACCACAGCAGCAAGCCAGAAACCTCAAAGCAGGTGCCAACAATCCAATTTGGGAAAGCCTGATAAATCAGGCTCTCTAGGGTCAGGCCCGGAGAGGTATTCCTTTAAATCTTCTATGTGGTATGATTCAGTACCTCTAGTCTATTCCTTCTGGAGGCAAGTAGATTGACGCAGCAAACCAACCATGAAGAATCCCATTCTCTCTCTCTCTAAATCCTCCAATGGTTTCCCATTACAACTAGAATCATGTGTTCTACCAGGTCCTACGTAACCAGGACCCCTCCTGCCTTTGACTGTTATTCCTACCCCCGGGGATACCTAGAGACTTGGTACCAAATGCCTTCCTGCTAATAATGTTTTTCCCAGAATTCTGTGTGGTTTGCTCCTTCCCATCAGTTATTCTTACAGATCAATTGTCACCTTCTTGGAGAAGCCTTCCCAACCGTAGCAAACCCAATCCCCACCTGTGACTGCTACTTTCTCCCACTATCCGTGCACACCACGTAGCACTACCTCAAATCATGTGTGCTTGTTTTTACTGTCTATCTCTCTCCACCCCCACTAGGATGTCAGCTTCTTGAGAACAGAGACCCTGCCTACATTGCTTGTGGTTCCGGCCCGATGCCTGCAGAACACGGCGTGATGCAAGGCAGGCACTCAACAAACACTGATTGAATAAATGAACTGAGTTCTTTTTTTTTTTTTTTTAATGAACTGAGTTCTTCGGCCTCCTAAAGTGATGTTAAGTCCATAGGTCTTCTCTGTTGATATGTTGTGAATCTCAGGGAAATTCCCCTCCTGAAATTCACTGGATTATTTTAACAAGGGATTGGAAATCCTAATTACTCAGTTCACACAATGCTTGATGAAGCTCCTTTCAGTTTATTCAATTAAAAACCTTTCTTTCTCTTGACCTTGCTGATTTAATACCCTTAAACTCTAAGAAGTGAGAATAAGAAGGGGAGTGGGGGTGGGGGAAAAAGCACCTCGTAGCATTCTTTTTCACCAAAGCAGCTTGATTTAATCCTACAGATCTACATTTCTCATGATTGTATTTATGGCGCAAGGTGAATTCCTGGCTCCTGAAACTTCAAAGCTATAATTACACCACAAGCCTCGGGTCCTCCCCAAGACATATTGCATATGCATATGACATGATGCGAATTCAGCAATTCGCTGAAGTCTGGAGACAGTGTATAGAGCTGTGGTTGTAACATGTTAAGAGCAGAGCCTCTTCATTTAAATGAAATATGAGAGGCTTTGAAAATGAAACACTCAGGAGGCAGGACCCCAAACTACTAGGGGTTACTGCCTGTGAACACAGATCAGCAAGTCAGATCACGTGGGGGTTCTGCTGGTCATTCCACTAGGTGAGCAGGTGTGATGCAGGGGTCTCAGCCCAAGTGTCCATTAAGAATGTGAGCGGAAGTTGGGTCCCTCATTTCAAGGTGTGGGTATGCTTTATCCAGGCAACAGGCCCAGTGCTTGGAGGGCAGTGTTGCTCAGCTGAAGGTACAGCAACTCCACTTAGAGATAAAAACCAGCTATAGTGTGCACGTTCACAGTCCAGCCTTCCAAAGCCTCTCTACAGCCTCTCGGAGCTGTGCTTTCCAAAGGGGTTTCCACAGGCTGCCTTTAAAATCTCACCCTGCTAGGGGAGCCTGGGTGGCTCAGTGGGTTAAGCCACTGCCTTCGGCTCAGGTCATGATCTCAGGGTCCTGGGATCGAGTCCCACATCCGGCTCTCTGCTCGGCAGGGAGCCTGCTTTCTCCTCTCTCTCTCTGTCTGCCTCTCTGCCTACTTGTGATCTCTCTCTGTCAAGTAAATTAAAAAAAAAAAAAAAAAATCTCACCCTGCTTTTCCATCTTTACGGTAAAGAAAGTGTAAGATTTCCATATCCTTTTATGTAGAACAGCCTGTAATTTAACATGTTCCCCAGACTTAAAAGCCTGGATTCCAAAAAGAATGTGGAAGTGTTAAAATGTCTGTAATATGCAAACATTTTAATGCTGTTTTCTGCACTGCTGTTTTTGTTTTAAATATCTAAAAATTTTTATTAACATTATATTGCTTGCTTTTAACGCTTTGTGATAAATCAATTAAAATTCAAAAAAAAAAAAAAGAAAAAGAAAAAAAAATCTCACCCTGGCTGAAAGGGATTCCATCAGGTGAAGACAGAGCGACGCTGCCCTGATGAAGTTAGGTGGGAGAAATTCCAAGAACTTTCTCCTCCCCAGTCTCTCTTCACCTGTCCAGAGACGGAGGCCAGAGCTTCTTTGTATGATGTGTGCCAGGTGTGGCGCTTGCCACCAGGAGGGCTGCAGGGGATCACGTGACTGAACAGGCCCAACTTGTAGCCAGAGCTTGATCAAGGTGTGCCAGCCTGTTGGGGGAGGGCCAGGGGTGGATTATGAAGGATCTGTCATGACAAAAAGAACAGGCACTTCGATGGTGGAATCAATGTGAAAAATAGAGGAATGAAGAGAAGAGTTGATATTTAGGGAGGAAGATGGAGAAAGAGATTGGCACAGAGCAGGGAGGCCAGATAAGACCAAAGCAGTCAGTGGAGCTGGTGTGGACCTCCTGAGCCAGGCTTTATTCAAAGAGTCACAAGCATCACCGATGCTGTGAGGCAAGATGGTGGGAGACCACTTTCATCTTCCTGCCTGGGTGGCTTGCTGGCATTTCTCACTTTTAACGGCATTTTATTTATTTCTGGCTCAAAGGAAGCAGAAGAAAATGAGGAAGTGACCTCAAGGATTAGTGATTATTCCTTTCAATTCTTATCTGTTGAGTATCTACTACACACAGGACATTATTAGCATATCCAGCAATTAAATAATAATGTCTGGACATTACATAATTAAATAATAATATCCAGACATTATTGCCAGAGACACCATCATGAGCAGGAAAGGCAAGACCTGCGCTCTCATGGAAATGATATTCTAATGGAGGCAACATAACAAGCCAGTCACTACCTGGAGAAAATATGGTGATGGACTCAGGAGTGGTTGGGTGGCCAGAAAGGAACCAACAGCTGTTGATCAAAAGAGGGACAATTCTAGGTACAGAGAGTAACTAGTGCAGAGGCTTTGAAGTGTGATGAGTTCCTTGAAGAGTTCAAGGAACCAACAGAAAGCCAGTATGGCCTAAGACGAGGAGGTGGGGGTAAGCAGTGCAGCGAGAGATGAGGTTAGAGTGGAAAATCGGGCCTGACCATGTAGGGCTCTGTATAAGGAGAAAGAGTAGGGCTCTAATCCACAGGCAATCAGAACCCATTATAAGTAAGCAAGATAATGGAGAGCTGAGGTAGCTCACTCAGTTAAGCGTCTTCCTCAGGCTCAGGTGATAATCTCAGTGTCCTGAGATGGAGCCCTGCCTCATGCTCCTTGCTCAGCAGGAAGGCTGCTTGTCCCTCTCCCTCCACCCCTTTTCCCTTCCCTCCTCCCTCTCCTACTGCCTCTCCCCCATTCCCCTGCTCATGGGCATGTTCTCTCTCTCTCAAGTAAATAAATAAAATCTTTAATTTAAAAAAAAGTGGGACACCTGGGTGGCTCAGTGGGTTAAGCCGGCTGGCTTCCACTCAGGTCATGATCCTGGGGTCCTGGGATCGAGTCCCGCATTGGGCTCCTTGCTCAGCAGGGAGCCTGCTTCCTCCTCTCTCTCTGCCTGCCTCTCTCCCTGCTTGTGTGTGCTCTCTTTCTCTGAAAAATAAATAAAAATCTTTAAAAAAAAAAAAAAAAAGTAAGGTAGTGACATAACCTGAGTTATATTTTCAAAGAGCCATCTGCCTGTGGTTTAGAAATATATTGCAAAGGTACAAGAGTGAAAAGAAAAACACCATGTAGGGGATCATTTGGATGATCCAAGGAGACAAAATGGGGCTATAGTCTATAGATAGATTCAAAAGAAGTGGTTTGATTTGGATTACGTTTTTCAAATAGATTCCGCATGATTTAATACTGGAATGGATATGGGGAAAGAGGGAAAGAGAGGAGTCAAGGTAACACCTAGTTGTCTGGGCTTTAGCATCTGGGTGGATGTTGCTACCATTTACTAAAGCTGACTTCACTTGGCCTTGGGTGTGGGGAGAATCCAGAGTTGTACTTTCACTACATAAGTCTCATGATGCCTTTTGAACAACTAAGTGGAGATGTCAGACAAATAATAAGCAATACAATTGTACGGACACAGGGAACACAACACAAACCAAGATACTTGCATATCATCAATGCAGAGATTTTCTTAACTGAAGGACAGTTGGTTACACAGAGATATTTTTGAAGCCATGGGCTGAGTGAGGTCACCCAGAAAAACCACACAGATACAGAAGAAGAAAGAGACTCAAGAGCATCCAAGACATCCCAAGATTTAAAGGTTAAATAAAAGAGATACAAAGGAAACTGAGAAGTGTCAGCCAGTGAGGTAAAAGAAAATCCAGGAGAGTAGAGGGTGGGGGGGTCATTGAGCTGAAAGAAAGGAACTTTTTTTTCCTAATTGCTTTGATTTTCTTTTTTTTATTTTAATTTTTTATTTTTTCAGCATAACAGTATTCATTATTTTTGCCCCACACCCAGTGCTCCATGAAATCCGTGCCCTCTCCAATACCCACCACCTGGTTCCCCCAACCTCCCATCCCCCGCCCCTTCAAAACCCTCAGATTCTTTTTCAGAGTCCATAGTCTCTCATGGTTCACCTCCCCTTCCAACTTCCCTCAACTCCCTTCTCCTCTCCATCTCCCCTTGTCCTCCATGCTATTTGTTATGCTCCACAAATAAGTGAAACCATATGATAATTGAGTCTCTTTGCTTGACTTATTTCACTCAGCATAATCTCTCCCAGTCCCGTCCATGTTGCTACAAAAGTTGGGTATTCATCCTTTCTGATGGAGGCATAATACTCCATAGTGTATATGGACCACATATACATATACATATACATTCGTCTGTTGAAGGGCATCTTGGTTCTTTCCACAGTTTGGTGACCGTGGCCATTGCTGCTATAAAATTGGGGTACAGATGGCCCTTCTTTTCACTACATCTGTATCTTTGGGGTAAATACCCAGGAGTGCAATGGCAGTGTCATAGGGAAGCTCTATTTTTAATTTCTTGAGGAATCTCCACACTGTTCTCCAAAGTGGCTGCACCAACTTGCATTCCCACCAACAGTGTAAGAGGGTTCCCCTTTCTCCACATCCTCTCCGACACATGTTGTTTTCTGTCTTGATAATTTTGGCCATTCTAACTGGTGTAAGGTGGTAGCTCAATGTGGTTTTAATTTGAATCTCCCTGATGGCTAGTGATGATGAACATTTTTTCATGTGTCTGATAGCCATTTGTATGTCTTCATTGGAGAAGTGTCTGTTCATATCTTCTGCCCATTTTTTGATATGATTGTCTGTTTTGTGTGTGTTGAGTTTCAGGAGTTCTTTATAGATCCTGGATATCAACCTTTTATCTGTACTGTCATTTGCAAATATCTTCTCCCATTCGAGAAAGGAACTTTTTAAGAAACAATGCTGCTGGAGACCACACAAGGTAAGACCCAAGAAGTGACCACTGGACTGGACATCACAAAGACCACTGGCACCTTTGATAAGCAGTGTTTCAGTATGGTGGTGAGTATCTGTTTCCATCACCCTTCACTGAGCAACAAGTCATCAAGTATTAATGCTTAAAAGAACAAGTTATAAATTCTCACAATTCTCTGGATTGACAAACAATTCCTCTGCACTTGACAAAGGGTGAGCTGGGATGATTACAGTCATCTGGAATCAATGGGCTGGAACACCCAGCATGGTTCCCTCAATGGCTAGAATTTGATCCTGGCTGTCGGCTGGGAGCTCCACTTGGGCTGTGGACCAGAGAGCTACACCTGGCTTAGGTTCCTCACAACATCTCAGTTCTGACAACAAGTGTCCCAAGAGGGACCAGTCCATGAGACCCGCCCAGACAGATGCTGCAGAGATTCTATGAGCTAGCTTCCCAAGTCATGGAGCGCTGCTTCCATCATGTTCTACTGATCAAAGTAAGCCCAGAATCAAGGGTAGGGAAATAGACTATTCTTTTTTTCTTTTTTACTGAAGTATAGTTGACATACAATGTTACATTAGCCTCAGGTATACAACGTACTGATTTGACAAGCCCATCTGTCACCCTACAACACTATTACAATATCATTAGCTATATTCCCTGTGCTGTACTTTTTATCCCAAGACATTCATTCCATAACTGGAAGCCTGCACCTCCCACCCCCCTCCTTTCATTCAGTCCATCCCCCCAACTGGTGGTTACCAGTTGGTTCTCTATTTTATGTGGGTCTATTTCTAGATTTCACCTTTCAACAGATTAGCAAAAAACATGTAGCTATATTTAATCTTCCATAACACCGTAGCCTCATGGAAGTAAGTTGAGAGGGAAATTTGAGGTGGGGAAGGGGAGCAAGAAACCTCAGATAACTCAAATTGCCTACACACAAACTCATGAACTTGGCTAAAACAAAACAAGGTCCTTATTCTGGTCCTACTAGTAATATCTCCAAGCTTAACTCTCAGTTTACAACCTACAAAAACAGAAATATGAAATTAAACAGGAATAAAAAATCAGGGGTGCCTGGATGGCTCAGTCACTTAAGCATCTGCCTTCAGCTCAGGTCATGATTTCTAAGCCTTGGATGGAGCCCTGCATTCAGCTCCCTGCTCAGCACCTCCACTTCTACTCATGTGCTCTCCCACTCTCAAATAAATAAATAAAAAAGTCTTTTTAAAAAATCAAACAGTAACTGCACTGGAAGAAAATAATGATGAAATAGTTATACATAAAAAGGTACAAGACTTCCTAAGAGCTCTGACAGTAGAAGCCAAGAAGTAAAAGACATTTGGACTAGACAAGTATTAAAATATATATCAATCAAAAAGTAGGATTTTAAAAATCACCAAAACTAACTATATAAATAATTTAAAAATCACAAATTAATTCAAAAGCAACCAATAACTATGAAACATTAATAAAACCACCTATGAATTCTTACAAATCAAGAAGAAAAATAAACACCTCAATGGAAATGGACAAAAAAAAAGACAAACAGCCAATAAATAGATAATAAAACACTGAAACTTCACTGGTAATCAAAAAATGCAAAATAAAATGTTGACATGGCATTTTCTGAAAATTTAATGGGCAATTGTTTTTAAGTCAGCACTCAAGGTAGGCAAGTTTCAAGGAAAATGGCACCATCAAATACTGCCAGAAATATTATGAATCAGAACATGCCTTCACGAGGAGAATTCAGCATTCTTCATCAAAATTCCCAGGTGGATACAGGGTACTATTGCTCTACAAACACAGATTGTTCTTCCATATCATCAGGCCTTTGCCAGAACCCTTCCCCCTCTCTGGGATTCCTTATCCCATGCTCCATCGGTAAGAAAATCCTATCGGTCACTTAAAACCTAGCTTGGCTCCAAATTCCTCCAACAGGACTTCCGTAAACCCACCTCTCTCCAAGGTGGGAGAAACCACACGCTCCCATGTACTATTTCTGTAACTTTCTCAAGTTCATGTTGCTGTCACACTGCAATTTAATTACCCATCTTTTACCTGGGCCATCTGCCACAAGTTTCTTAAACGACTCTCAAGTTCTTCATCTGGAAAGGAAATTAATACCTTTTCTGCGGGGCTGTTGGAAAACTGAAGATACTCTCAATTTATTGATATGTAAACAATAAATGACAGTTTTTCAAATTCTTGCTCTTTCTATCTGCGTCCAGCTCTCCCTTGCTCCTGGCTAATGGGCTTCCTTAAGCATGGTTCAATCCAACTCTGCTTTTGTTCAGTCACCTTAAATATTAATAATAGTCTCATTTCTATTATTATATCTTGGTCCATTTATTTTTTCATTCCCATTTCATCAAATTCTCCTCCTCCTTTGCTCTCCAGCCCAGTCATGCTTGCGGTACCAGAAGCCTGGGCCAGAAGGGGTTTGATGTGGCTCTCTCTCAGCCCTTCCAACTTCCCCGCCTCTCTGCCTCTGCTGTTAGTGCAGAAAAGATGGAGAAGAAAGGCGATTCTGTCCTCACCCAACTATGGTGGGGGGATTGTCCTCACTCCCCAACTGGTGGGGGGACTGTCTGCTTTCTTTGTTGTTCATGACACTCATTCCCTTGTGTAGACAAACACACGGGAATCTTTCGGGGTGAAGATGAGTCCTATTCTTGTCAGGAGTCTCTGCTTCTCAGTCCATCTGTTGAAGGACAGGCTGCTTCTCTCTGGGGGCCAGTGTGCAAATGCAGGCTGTTTTGTAAAGTCACTTGTGCTTGTTTGGAGGGCTCTCCAAGGACTTCCTTCCACCTAGTCCTTGGTGTGGGAACCTGGGTAAGGTTTAACTTCCTCCACTTCTCCCAACAGCCCCCCCTCCCCTCAGAAGAATCAGCAAGAAGGTTTAAGCCCCAAGCACTTTCTTGGGGTCCACTCCACCCAAGGGAGATTCCTCTATCATTTCAGTGGGAACGCAGCTCCCATGCTTCTCTCAGATCCACTGGCTCTCCACAACCTTCTCCACAGCCAGCGCCATCAACTGTAGAGGACCAAGTTCTCTAAAGGTCCACATATTCAAAAGACTTCAGAAGTGGGATAAACAGCCCTCTCCAACATTGAGGGAGGGTAGGGGAACAGATGTCAGATTTCCCGTTTTTAGGAAGGAGAGGGGCAGTCTACCCCCACACTTCTTCTCCTGGCTTGCCTTTTTTTTTTTTTTTTTAAGAAACAGAGAAAGCCCATGAGTGGGGAGGGGGGCAGATGGAGAGGAAGAGAGAATATTAAGGAAGCTCTACACTCAGCATGGAGCCTGAGGTTAGATTTGATCTCATGACCCTGAGATCATGACCTGAGCCAAAACTGAGTCAACGTTCAACCAACTGAGTCATCCAGTGAGTGTCCCTCTCCTGACCCCTATGCCCCACTCCTTCACTTCTCACTGGCAAAGGCCATCAAACTTGCTCCGCCTCTGGCACCTGTGGCACACAGGAAGTCTTTCACCAAGAACTAGACCCCCTTAACATGGATTTGGAGGAATCTACTGACTCAACAGGATACTGTCTCTACTGCAAACCCAGTCCTGTCCGGTAACTTCCAGCAACATAGAAATATATGCAGCTTCAGACTAATCTGTTCACTCAGAGAAAGAAAACAAGTACCTAGCATAGTGTTAGTATGTGGTAATCAATACCAGTAGTTACTGTCTTTGTCTTGATTAGGGACTCTTTCAGAAAAGAGACTATATGTTGTTAAAGTCACTTCAGTTCAATCTAACAGTTATCAGTTAAAAACCTTCTGTGGCCTAAATACATGGCTAACCATTATCTCAAGGAGCTTGTGGCTAGTGGGGAAAATAACAAGGAACCAGATGATCACAGGAAAGGGAGGAGTGAAGGAGACATCGCAGGCAAGTTTCCCAGTGGAAGGAAAACCAGAGCTATTGAGACCAGGCTAAATAGGAGTTGGGCTAGTGAAGTGAGATTTAAGTAGAAGAATGAGCCCAGGCAAAGGCCTGGAGGTACGGGCAGACTGCTGTGTTTGGGAAACTGGAGGGGATTTATTATGATTGAGAGAAAAGGACTGGGAGTGAGGGGGGAAATTAAGGGGCACAGAGAG
The DNA here is from genome assembly GCF_011764305.1 of Mustela putorius furo. Classification (NCBI taxonomy): domain Eukaryota; kingdom Metazoa; phylum Chordata; class Mammalia; order Carnivora; family Mustelidae; genus Mustela; species Mustela putorius. Next base: position 288,834 of record NW_025422439.1, on the reverse strand, counting down.
AGATGAGGCCAAAGACATAGAGCCAGGGATGAGTTTCACTATAGGCCATGTTAATGACTTTGGACTTTCTCTGGAGGGTCCTGGAGAGCCATGAATGAACTAAAAACAGGGGAAGGACCTGATAAAATTTCTAGTTTGGAAAGATTATTCTGGCCCCACTCAGGGAAAAAAAAAAAAAAAAAAAACTGGTCAGGGCAATATTGGAGTCAGGAAGATCTATGAGGTTGCTGTTGCTGTTGTCCAAGAAAGAGGTGACAGTGGCCTGGACTAAAGCATAGGCAGAGGGATGGAGAGACAAGTAAAGCCAGAGATGTCAAGGTACACCCAGCAGCCCCCAACAACTGATAGAATGAAGTGGTTGATCAACGGAAAGGCTGGTTCTCCCTCTCCCTCTGCCCCTCCCCCACTTGTTCTCTCTCTCTCTCTCTCTCTCAAATAAATAAAAATAAAATCTTTAAAAAAAAAAAAGAATGTAGTGGTTGAAAGAGAAGGAAACAAGTACAATGCCCATGTTTCTGGTGTGAGTCATGGAGTGCATGATGGTGTTACTCTCAAAGCTGGAAGACCCCAGGGAAAAACAGGTTTGATACAGAGGATAGGAAGGTAGTGTATTTAATAGTGGACGTGGTTTGCATATGCCTTTCAACAACCCCGTAGGATAGATAACAATATTTGCATCTCTGGAACAGAAACACTAACAATCTGGGAGGTGAGAGCTCATAAAACCAGGAAGAAGAGGAGTTGGGGCAGAACTCCTCTTGACGATAGGGGCCCCAAGCAACAAGGGGACCCCAACAGGCCAAATTTCCAAGACCGACTTAGAGCTGACCATTGTTAATATCACCCTGGAAGCTCACTCTTCCTGTTTAAAGGGAAAAAGGCAGAAAATCCAAGAGATATCCCCCACAGTCATTTCTGTCTATTTCAAATTCCCCACCTATTCCAGGGGCTCATTTAGCATAACCATGGTTCCTTGGCTACCATGGTCTTGGTGTCACTGCAGGGTCCACTCCCCTCGAGTCTTCAAGCAATCATGCAAAAAGGAAGTCATGAGCCACCACAACTATTAACGACTCTTCTCTTCTCAGAGATGAGCCTCGTTCCACCCCTGCTCTCTGACATCTCTAATTTCTGGACCTCTGGAGCATGCAGATCTCAACCTTCTCCTTTCCCAGCAGCCTCCAACAGTCAGCCATCATATTTGTATCGGGAACCATCTCTGAGCCAGTCATCATGTCTGGCACTATGGAAAGTTCAGTCATGAAGACTCATTATAAGCCAGGGCAGCTTTGTGTATAAGACCCAAATTAAAGTCATAGATTAACAGTGCTGTTGGGCACCTACTAGATGTCAGGTACCCTATTAGTGCTTCCCATATGATAATTCTTTCTATCCCCATAAAAAGCCATGAAATAGAAGTATTTTCCACACTTTCTATACTGTGGAAGATGAAATTCAATGTAGAAAAGACTGGATATATCCCAAATAAACTCATCTCTCTTCTAGATTCTATTTCCCAAACTCCCTTATAAGTATCACTGTGGGTATGATTCATGACAGATAGAAGTTACACATGTCACTTCTGGACCTGGTCCATAAAATCTCTGTGTGACAATAGCTAGAGGAGCAAGAGGGCAGAGGAGTAGGAGACCTAAATATCATCAGGTCCCAGGAGTTCAGCTAGATAGTTATCAAACCATTCTGAACACCTACAAACTCAACAGGAGAGAGAAGAGAAGAAGAGCAACAATTCTAGGAACAGAAAAGAGACCATTTCCCAGAAGGTATGACATGCAGAGAAGTGAATCCAAGGCAGACTGAGGGGGTAGGAGCTGGCAGGTGACAGAGCAGTGGAGCACAAAATTGGAACTTTTAGAAATCGGATCCAGTGAGGAACGTCACTCTGGAGGCTAAGCAGGGAGTGGCATCCTCGAGGAGACAGTGTGGTCTCAGGTCCTGCAGGGTCACAGAAGGATCGGAGGTGTCTGAGTGTAGCAGAGCTGGCAGGTATCAGAGCGGGGAAGCTGGCTACAGAGACGGAACTTAGGAGGGGCTCTCAGCTTGGGGTTACCTTAAAACATGATCTGCAGCACAGTTGGCCACTGATCTTCAGGCAGGAATGCCAAAAGCAGCAGACCCAGGGAGACTCACCTTTCTCCCCCAAAGGGAGTGGCCCACGAATGCACAGCAGGAATCTGCTGGGTTTGGAGACTCCAAACGGGGCATGCACCAGAGATAGAAATGCTTGGTCACAGGCCAGGTGAGCTCAGAGTGCAGCCAGAGATGGGAGACAAGAGGGATTGACTGCTTTTCTCTGAGGGCACGCTAAGAAATGGGGCCCGAGCTCTTGGCATCTCCTGGCCAGAGACTGGGAGGCCGCCACCTTCATTCACATCCTCCAAAACTCTATGGAAAGCGTTCAGGGAACAAAAGGGTTAATGCCATCCCCATCAAAATACCATCAATGTTTTTCAAAGAAATGGAACAAATGATCCAAAAATTTATATGGAACCAGAAAAGACCCTGAATAGCCAGAGGAATGTTAAAAAAGAAAACCAAAGTTGGTGGCATCACAATTCCAGACCTCAAGCTCTATTACAAAGCTATAATCATCAAGACAGTATTGTACTGGCACAAAAACAGATACATAGAACAATGGAGCAGAATAGAGAGCCTAGGAATGGACCATCAACTCTACGGTCAACTAATCTTCAACAAAGCAGGAAAGAATGTCCAATGGGAAAAAAGACAGTCTCTTCAACAAATGGTGTTGGGGAAATTGGACAGTCACGTGCAGATGAATGAAACTGGACCATTTCCTTACACCACACACAAAAATAGACTCAAAATGGTTGAAAGACCTTAAAGTCTTTCAACCATTTTGAACCATTCAAAATTCTTGGGAACACAGGTAGCAACCTCTTCGAACTCAGCAGCTTCTTCCTAGAAACATCACCAAAGGCAAGGGAAGAAAGGGCAAAATGAACTATTGGAACTTCATCAAGATCAAAAGCTTTTGCACAGCAAAGGAAACAGTCAACACAATCAAAAACCACAGACAGAATAGGAGAATATATTTGCAAATGACATATCAGATAAAGGGCTAGTATCTAAAATCTATAAAGAACTTATCAAACGCAACACCCAAAGAACAGAGAATCCAGTCAAGAAATGGGCAAGGACATGAATAGATATTTCTGCAAAGAAGACATCCAAATGGACAACAGATACATGGAAAAGTGCTCAACATCACTCAGCATCAGGGAAATGCAAATCAAAACCACAGTGAGATAACCACCTCACACCAGTCAGAATGGATAAAATTAACAAGTCATGAAACGACAGATGTTGGCAAGGATATGGAGAAAGGGGAAATACACCATTGGTAGAAATGCAAGCTGGTGTAACCACTCTGGAAAACAGAATAGAGGTTCCTCAAAATGTTTAAAATAGAGCTACTCTATAACGCAACAATTGCATTCCTCAGTATTTACCCTAAAGATACAAATGTAGTGATCTGAAGGGGCACATGCACCTGAATGTTTATAGCAGCAATATCCACAATACCCAAACTATGGGAAGAGCCTAGATGTCCATCAACAGATGAATGGATAAAGAGGATGTGGTATATATACACAATGGAATACTATGCAGCCATCAAAAACTGAAATCTTGCCATTTGCAACAATGTGGGTGGAACTAGAGGGTATTATACTAAGCAAAGTAAGTCAGCCAGAGAAAGACAATTATCCTATGATCTCTTTGATATGAGGAAATTGAGGGGCAGGGCAGGGGCTTGTGAGGGATGAGGAGGGGGAAAAAATGAAACAAGATGGGACCAGGGAGGGAGAAAAACCATAAGAGACTCTTAATCTTGGGAAACAAACTGAGGGTTGCTGGGCGGGGAGGTTGTGGGGGGATAGGGTGGCTGGTTTATGGACATTGGGGAGGGTATGTGCTATGGTGAGAGCTTTGAATTGTGTTAAGACTAATGATTCACAGACCTGTACCCCTGAAGCAAATAATACATTACATGTTAATTTAAATTATAAAAAAAAAAAAGCTCTGTGTGACTCTTCATCTCCCTCTTCTCTATCACATCCAGGAGAGTCCTGTAAGTCACATGTAGAAGATGACTGAGATTCTTTTGGCCTGATTAACAAAGATCTGGAAATATTTGGTAAGCAGTACTAATGGTAACAATCAGGTCAAAATGGGACAATCCTGGAAATCAAAGTAAAGAAACATGCATTCCTTTGAGAACTATTTCTATTAGAGGGTTAACCTTCTAACCCTTCTCAAAAACAGGAATTCTTTTTTTTTTTTTCCTCCAAGATCTGGAACAGAATTATAGGCTGAAGAACCACATACAACTTTTGGAAAGGGATATATATATACACACATTGGGAATACATACTGGGGTATTTATTGGGAATTTTAAGAAATTTTGACCCTCGAATTACCTTCAAATACAATAATTGCATAATATTTATGCTCTTTTGTTCTGGAGTCAACCATATCTGAAATTCAAATCCAGACAGCCACCTACCATGTGTGTGATATGGAAAAGCTGTCCAGCCTAACCTAGCTTTTCTCATCTGTAAAGTGAGAATGATGGCAGCGGCTATCCCGTAAATATGAGGGTTTCATGTAAAAGCCCCTCCTAAATTCTTTTTAAAGTATTAGAGCCACTGTTCAACACCCAAAAATTCACGATGGGATACACATTCTTCATGGTACTTCTTGTAATAGTAGAAAATTTGAAATTCTCTAAAGTGCCAGCCATGCAAACTTTATTCCATGTGTGTGCAAAGGAACACAGAGAGAGAAAAAGAATACTAAATAGTTATTTTGTTTAATATGATAGAATCAGCTACATCGATCTGGAAAGATATCCATAATATATTGTGGGGTTGGAGAAAGCAATTTGCAGAACACAGTGCACAGTTTATTTTAAGTGTGTGAGCATACGTATGAGACAGGATAAGTATGTCATAATAAGTCCTATAAAGATATTTTAAAGAGTATGTCACAGGCAGCAATTAATTGGGGATGGGGTACCATTTGAGAACATGTGATCAAAATGGCCTTTTGAAGTTGAATTGTGCATAGTAAGAAGTTTTGTATCAAAAGGAAAGGTAGGAGCCAGCACTCAGATGTTGGTTTGTAATTCCATTCTCCAGTAAAATAAATAGATAGATAGATAGATAGATAGATATTAAATTAAATTAAAATTTTAAAAAACAAGACTCCTGGGAGAAATGGCTGATTCCAGGACTGGGGCATAAAATATAGAAGATAAACCTAGAGAAATTTTACCTGCCAGAAAGTGGGAAAATACTCAAAAAAAAAAAAAAAAAAAAACGCGGCTGGGGGCATATCCAAGAGACATAGGAGAAAACGAAAAAGAGCTCCCAATGTCCAAAGCAATACCTCAGCTAGGAATCAGGTTTAACATCACCAGCGGTAAGTCAGGTTGATCGCCTGTCCCCTTGTCATGTGACAAAGATGGCACTCCGCCTCCATGGTCTCCCTTCCCAAAACCTGTAACTCCAGCCTGATCATGAGAAAAATATCAGGCAAATCCCCAGTGAAGGACATTCTATAAGATATTTGCCCTCAAATCTCTCTAGGTCATCAAAAGCAGGGAACATCTGAGAAACTGTCACAGCTCAGAGGAAACTTTTTTTTTTTTTTTAAGATTTTCATTTATTTATTTGACACAGAGAGAGAGGTTGCGAGAGAGGGAATACAAGCAGGGGGAATGGGAGAGGAAGAAGCAGGATTCCTGCTGAGTGGGGAGCCCGATGCGGGACTCGATTCCAGGACCCTGGGATCATGACCTGAGCTGAAGGCAGACGCTTAACAACTGAGCCTTTGAATGTTAATTCAAAGGCACCCTCAGAGGAGCCTTTAAGAAAAGAGAAAAAGAACCCAAAACAGCTACATGTCATGTGGTATTCTGAATGGAATTCTGGAACAACCAACAACAAAAGGACATCAGGGGAAAATGGAGGAATTGAAACGCATTGTGGACTTGACTTAATATTGTATCATTTTTGACTTCATGAGTTGGGACAAATCGCTAACAGAGGGGGGAGCTGTACTATCTTTGAAACTTCTCCGTAAATCTGAAGCTACTCTAAAATGAATATCTTTTTAAAGAAGAATTGATGTCATGAGCAGGAGAAAGACTAAATTGCAGTATCTTCATACCAGGGAATACTAAGCAACAATAGAAAGGAACAGATTACTCGTGAATGTTACAACATGATTGTGTCTTAAGGTTATAGTACTAAGTGAAAGAAGCCAAGCATGAAAGAGTACACACTGTAGGATACATTCACCCGGCATTCTAGGATAGGCAAAAATAACCTATGGCAATAAATGTTAAATCAGTGATTATTTGGGAATTCCCAATAAGGGGAGAATCGACCAGGAAGGACATGAGGGAATTTTCTGGGTTGATGGAAGTACTTGGTGTCTGGATGTGCATTTGTCAAAGTTATTTGAATGGTATGCTTAATATCTGAATTAAGTATAGAGATTAAATATATATCATAAATAAATGTAAAATATATAAAAAATGTGAAATTTAAAATATATAAAATCAATGTAAAATAGATATTCATGTGTGAAAGAAAGGGAGAAAAAGAGGGAATGGGGGAAGAAAGACATTTTTGAAGCTTAGGACATTTGGCATACAAGAAAAATTAAAATCCTAATCCTTTGCCTAGACTAAGTCATTTGTTTTTAACCTTTCAGACACATTTATAACAAAAACAGTATCATTCACTCATATTGGTCTGTAGGTATTTTCTCAATTAACAACAGATCCTAACTTACCCTTCGATAACAAGGTACCTATTGGGATGCTTAAGTCAGTGAAAAAAAAAAATCAGAAATATAACTGACAAGTATGTCTACTCTTCCCAGCACCAATACTCATCCACAGACATATAAATTAGTTTTTTTTTAAAGCCTCGTTTTTCCGCTACCAATATTACCATGAATGTTAGTTATACTTCAAACCAATCAATCAGTCTCATTTTATGTTTTATATTGCCAAAAAGTTGCTATGTTTCTACTATTTTTATCAATTGAATAGTAGTTATAACTATAGTGTTAATTCAAAGAAAAACTTTAGTAGATTCTTATAGCCACATGAAGTTAAAAGTAAAATTTCTATTTCTATAAATATGCTGTGGCTGAGAGGTGTCCTAAAGTGATCAAGAAAAGAAGTTCAAGCTGAAAAACATATGTCAGAAAAAATTCTGTAGGGATGCCTGGATGGCTCAGTCAGTTAAGCATCTACCTTTGGCCCAAGTAGTGATCCCAGGGTCCTGGAATTGAGTCCCGCCTCAGGCTCCTTACTCAGTGGGAGTCTGCTTCTCCCTCTGCTCCTCCTGCTTGTGCTCTCTCTCTCTCTTTCTGAAAAATGAATAAAATCACTAAAAGTAAAGAAAAAAAGAAAGATAAAATCTGTATAGGAAATAGAATGAGAAAAAAAAAAGGAAGAATAGGAGATTTCCAACTGCGGAAGAACTTGCCTGTTTATTTTTAGAAGGAGGATGGCGGCTGTCATATCACGGTGGCATTTATGTACCACTAGATATATTTTTTAAAGTGATACAATAGTTTTACTGTTTTGTGTCACTATAAAAATGGATGAGAAATTGTCTCCTTTGTATTCATATACACCTGTAACTTAAAAATAAAAAAATTCAGGGACATCTAAGAATGTACAAGGTGGTCAGTAAGTTTTCAAAATTCTGTTGAGGGATATGTAAGCAAAAATGTTTGAAGACCCTAAGCCTACCCAATACACACTTTTTTCTTCTTTCTTTTACTCCTTAAGCCAGATCTGCAGGCATGGTGCCCAGCTGGTGTCCAGCTGAAAATCCACTCTCTGGTTCTCTTTGCAGATACATCTGGCCAGAGGACTAAGTGCTAAGGACACCCTCATTTTTGCGACCTCTCCCTTCCACATGGGATGCGAAGACATGGCTGGAGCGCCGGCAGCCACTTTGACCATGCACAAAAAACAGCGATGCCAAAGGACAAAGGCACGTGAGTTCCAGATGACGCAACCCCCAAACGCTACCTCCAGGATTCCTTCCAATAGAGAAAAATAAACCCATATATGTTTAAGTTGCTGTTATTTGGGGTTTTCTGTTACACAGGGCCAAATCTAATGCGGACTGGTAGCATGGCTACAGCATTCTTAGTATAAGCAATCAACTGTTGAACATTTAGATTTTCTCCAGATTTTGCTACTTATTATAACCGACATGGTGATCCTTCGTGACTGTATCTTCAGACAGATTTATAGCTATTTTTCTTGGAGATGGTCTAGGAAGTTAATTCCAGGGGAAGAATGTTTTCATACATATTTCAAATTTTTCCTACACAAAGGTTAATGCACAGTCACATCAATAGCACACCTGCAGCAGTGGTATTTTTTTCCTAGAAAAGTCCCCACAGTGGGACTGGACACAGTTTCCAGCTACATCATTTCAGACTCTCACCCTCTGGCCCTCCTGGAGATTCTGAGAGTTTCCCGATCCCTTTTCAAAAATTCCTTTGCCACTTCAGTGAGCCTGGGTAGATTCTGCTGGTGGCGGGACCAGGACCATAAGAGCTCCCATCAGCCACCTCACTTGACAGATGATTGGGTCTCAATTCCAAAAGCAGAGCTTTGCTGGAAAGAAGTTTTAGTTAGTCTACCCACGCAGCTCAGCATCTGGTCCCGATTCAACCTGCCATGCATTCAAATTTTGTTCCAATCACCGTGTGTGCAACGTCTTCGGGACTCAACAGAAGCCCCTTAGAAACAGAGGTGGCCCCTCCACATCCAGTGGGAAATGGCCAAAGGAGTAAGGGGGAGTGAGGAGGTAAGGTCCCACATGGTCCAAAGCAGGACCTCGGGCTCCAAAACATGGGAAAGGGGCATCCGGCCCAGGCAACTGGCGTGAGATCAGAATGACAATGGATATGAAGACCCCTTGTCAACTGTAGACCTAAGGGACCACTTCAGCGGTGTGTTTTTTTCCATCTGCCTCCCCTGGCAAGCAGGGACTGGGTCCTGTTCTTTCCTCTTGCAGGACACTTACCAGAGTGAGCAGGTCTCTCCGCCCTGGGACACCGATAAAACAGGGGACATGGCGCCCTCTGGTGGACTTACATGGAAAGGGTATGGGTTTTAAACTAGTTAGAAAGCCCCAAAGACCGAGCTCAGAATTCTGGAATTCCAGAAGTGGAAGGAAGTTTTGAGATTATTCAGTCTAACCTCCTTATTTACAGTTGGGACGATGACAAAAGGCCTAAGAGGGAGAGTGACTTGCCTGAGGTCATACTGAGAACGAACATCAGAGCCAGATCCCAATCCCTGATGCCCATCCAGAGCCAAGGTCATGGTCTGGGACACAAAGCACAGAAGCCCTCACTTCTTGGTGTCCACGTATCCCTGGACTCTTGGCACAGCTCAGCCATGCCCTCAGGGGACTGGGGCATCCCCCCTCCCTGTTACGTTGTCAAAAAGTTACATTATTTCTATTTTAAACCTACCATGCTAATGTTCTAATTTTGATACAAGCAAACCTAACAGTAACTATGGCAACCTCTTGGGGCCTTGAGAAGAAAATACTCTCAAGCATGACTAGATAATTCTAAGAGAGAAGAACAACAGAAGGACTGATTTTTCCATGAACTAGAGAAGTCCGTTATCTGAGACACCAGTCCCTCCCATCGGTGGTTATCTCGGAAGCTGTATCAGAGTCCAGGGGAACTGAGAACAAATCTCCCTCACATGGACCCAGCTGCCAACCTGAGAGTGACTTACATAAAACCCACATTCTAATGGTGTCCAGTTAGCCATCTTAATAAATGTCAAACAAGATTTTTTTTTTACAGATTTTATTTATTTTACAGACAGAGAACACAAGAAGGCAGAGAGGCAGGCAGAGAGAGAGGGGGAAGCAGGCTCCCCACTGAGCAGAGAGCCCGATGCGGGGCTCGATCTCAGGACCCCAGGATCACGACCTGAGCCAAAGGCAGAGGCTTTAACCTACTGAGCCACCCAGGTGCCCCTCAAACGAGATTTTTAGAAGCATTTTCGTTAGCCCCTAATTCTTTTTAGAACCTGGAAAGGTCATGGGGAAGACTTCATCCAAGGGAAGGCTCGAATAAGTCACCTGGCTCTGTCCCCGGAGACGGCAGATGGAATCTGGTGTGAATCATTCCCCCCACACACACACACCAGCTCCCAGCAGATGCTGCTGGCATTATAGGGTCATTGAGAATAATTAGTGGGCTTTACCCCAGGATCAGAAACACCACAAATGCACAGCCTATTAGTCACCCAAGAAGGTATAGCCTGAATATTTCTCTCATTCCTTGACAGCACCCCAAAGCTTTGCTTGATTCACTCCTCTGTTTCTTCATTATTTACTACTCAACAAAAACGATTGTTTACAGTACCACTATTCCAATAGATTTACATGGCTTAGCTCAATCCCCACCAGAACTTGAGTTCTTCTCTATTGATAGAGAAGGCAAAATTGTCCCCATTTACAGATGGAAATGCTGAGCTTCAGAGAGGGGAAGTCACTCACCCGAGATCAAACAGCTCGTAAGTGGAAGAGTCAGAATTTGAAGCCAAACCCACCCGACTTCCGAGTCATGGCTCAGCCCCACGCTGAAGATTATCCATGCAGATGTAGACCAACTTCTTCACTATCCCCCATCCCAGTAGAGAGTACTGGGACATCCCAGTAGGATGTTAGTCAGGGGTTGAAGGTCAAAATTGCAAAAGGTTCTGTTGGCCTCCCCAAGGCGTCTCTTGATTGGCTTTTCATGCTCATTCTAAGCACATCTGCCCTCACTCTACCTCCTTCTAGCAACACAAGTGTATACACACCATCAAAGAGAGGAAGTGACACCACCTTGGGGGCACATTTGGTGTTTCCTCCTTCTGAGGGCAGTATGATATTTTCAGAAAGAATGAAGACTTTGGGGTATGACGGGCCGGGATTGGAAACCCAACTCTGCTGTCTTTGCTAGCTCTTTGTCCTTGGATATTTACTCACTCTGGACATCCTTCTCCACATCTTAGAAAACATGGACAATAATGTCAACATGATACGGTCATTTTGACAATTAATTGAGACCCGTCTGTGAGTGTCCAACAGTGGCCGGCAGGCAGGCACGCAGTAGGTGGTCAGGAAATGGGAGCAATTAGACCATCAGCCTGCTCTCACTCTCCTGGGAGAGGGAGGAGCTGGGGAAGGACAGCGTGTGTTTTGAACGGATGTTTTGAGCCATGAGGATGCTCCAAAAATTCCTGGGCTTGAGACAAGAAAGAGCTGGAGCTCAGGTGTAAGAGACACTTAAGCAATCTAAGAATGTGTTCTAGGCCACAAAACCAGAGAGGAAGACCAGCCTGTGGCCACAGGCAGGAGCACCGGAACCCGAGGGATCCTCATGCAAATTCCAGCTCCTCTCAGCAGCCATGCGACCTGGTAGCAAGCTGCTCAACCTCCCTGTGCCTTACCTTCCCATCAGTAGAAGGGACAATGGCAGCATCTACGTGATAGGGCTCGACGAAGCTTACAAAACAAAGCCCACGAACTGTGACGGTGCGGGTGCCTAGCACACAGCAAGGGCGTTGAGAGAAGCCAGCTCTCTCTTGCTGGCCCCTTGCCGCCACAGGAAGCCAGACTCTGTGTGGCCATCTGGGTTCATGCATAGGCCCAGCTCCCGTCCTCAGAGCCCCTGTATTTGAATTCAAGTTTCTCAAGTACAGGAAATATTTGCCATGTCGCAACAGCCCTTGGACTTAGAGATCCTTAGATCCGTGTGTAGGGGAGAAGCTGGCTTGGGAACTCGTACAGGTTCTCAGTCAAGGCAAGGACTTGAAGCAGGCTTTCTGCCTCCAATAGTCAGGGATCTTTTCCTAGCATGATCATCCCACAGGAAAATCTTTTTAGGGGGGAATCTGTGTCCTTGGAAGGAAAAGTTTGTTTTTTTTAGAAACGCACAACAGATATTCAAAGTCAAGATCGGCAAGGGAGGTAGATTTTTCGAGTAGCTCCCATAGGAATTTGACCTTGAAAGAGGAAAACAGACTTCCGGATCTGGGGCAAGATGTATTGCTAAACTGGGCCTCCATTTCCTCATCTGTAAAATGAGTTTGTTGGACAATGTGACCTTGAAGAACCCTTTAGGAAAGGTTTGAACAATACCAACTCCCGTGGCCTCATGTTTGATGCTCGATGCATGTTTAGCTAAATCTCATTTAAATCATTGTTGACTTTATTGGGTAGGGGCTTCCAAAATAACCAGGACAATCACTTTATTTTACAGGCAAAAAGGTATTAAATCTTGCTGAGGAAAAACAACCCCCAACCATCTCCCGCCTCATCGCCAGTGATACTCTCCGAATTTATTTGTTGTGCGACATAATCTCTAACATCTAAAATTAACATCTGAGTTTCTCCCTTCTCCCACTTCATCATCTCTGAGAGGTTCTATAGATTGGAGAATTGCTTATATAATGATGACGGAATAACTCATTTTAAAAGTTGCAAACTGAGAATACAAGTTTCTTGCCTTATCTTGAAGCCTGAAAGGAAAATTCCGTCTACCACCAAATAAAGGGGGGGAAAGCAATTATCTGAGATGAAAACCCCCAGCCCATCACTATGCGTCTAGAAGATGGAATTCATTGATCAGAGTCAGGGTTCTGGGTCTAGGTAGAAAAAAACTAAGGTCCCCGCATCATTAATTTCAATAGAATCTAAAATAATAGGATACAGCCAGGCCAAAAGACAATGAAATCTAATGTTCCCTGTTCCCTAAGTCACCTGCGCTCGGGGCACAGGTGGGTGGGGTGGAACGCACATTCACACTCAGAGCTGCTCAGAAACAGGTTTCAAAGCCACCAGCCTTTCTTCTCTTTTAATTACAATAGATTTCAAATATTTAGAAAAATGGAGGGGCACCTGGGTGGCTCAGTGAGTTAAAGCCTCTGCTTTCGGCTCAGGTCATGATCCCAGGGTCCTGGGATCGAGTCCCACATCGGGCTCTCTGCTCAGCAGGGAGCCTGCTTCCTCCTCTCTCTCTGCCTGCCTCTCTGTCTACCTGTGATCTCTGTCAAATAAATAAATAAAAATCTTTAAAAAAAAAAGAAAAAGGAAAACGGAGAGAATCGTACCAATAAATACAGGCTAGCCCAGATTTAATAAGTGCTGACATGTTGCCATATACACTGCAGGGCGTTTTCAGGCAACACCACATTACAGGTGCCATTGAAACTTCCGACCTCCCATTCATTTTACGACTTCCCCCGAATCACCACTATTCCAACAGGGGGCTCCTCAGCTCCAAACAGCTTTTCATGCACATGCATACGTGTGCCCTTCTTTGTTTTTTCTCTCTGTGGCAAGGCAGGCATAATAAAAATTTACCACTTTAATCACTGCAGAGCCTAAAATCCAGTGTGCCTTCACAAGGTTGGGTAACCAGGACTGAAGTCCAGAACATTTCATCCTCACAAAAGGAAACCTTTTCCCCTTTTAACAATCCCGCCCTCCTGTCCCCAGCCCCTGGCAATCACAGGTCTTACTGATACTTCTACAGATAGGCGTATTCTGGACATTTTCCTATAAATGGAATTATACAATCTGTGGTCTTTTGAGTCTGGCTTCTTCTACGTAGCCTGGCGAGCATGTGGGAGCCCTCTGTTCTTTTTCATGGCTGAGTAATAGTCCCTCCTGTATCCACTCAACTGTTGTTGGGCCCTTTGTCTGCTTTCACCTTTTGGCTAGTGTAAATAATTCTTCTAAGACTATTCATACGCAAGTTGTTGTGTGGACAAATCGTTTTGAGTCTCGGGTAGACATCGGGGAGTAGGTTGCTGGGTCATATGGTAACTCCATGTTCAATGTTTCGAGGAATTGCCTACCTGCTTCCAAGACTCTGCATGTTCTTTTTTTGGTATCCTCTCGCATCTGCCTTCTCAATTCACCATGATGTTCTGGAGAGCTTTCCAATTTTGTGGTTAGCTGTCGGTTACCCAGATGCTGTTGCACAAACAAAACCACCGTCCACTTGCCATTCTCTGCCCCTAGTCTTCCACTGCCAGAAATCACACTGCCATGTAGGGAGTTTCAAAGCCCTTCATCTGTGGGCCAGATCTGTAAAGCTAAAGACCCTCCCAGACCACTCATTGTCCTATTCTTATTTGACAGCTGCCCACCAAGTCTCTTCGGGTCCTCGTTCTGGGTTGTGGGTGGAGACTTCAAGCAAGCAAGCCAAAGGAACACACCAGACCATGCCCCCAAACTACCTGAAGTTCTCAGAACAGAGGGAAGTCCTGATATTATCTCCAATTCCTGGCTGTCCTCCTTGGAAGGGGATTATCCATCCCCACTCAGTGCTCTGTGACCTGCGGGGCATCCTCAGAAGAGGGCCGTCCAACCCCTGTCCCCACCCCACCCCAGACATCAGGTGTGGCCCTGTGACTGCGGTGGCCTTGGGCTATGAGCAAGGATGGTGTAAGCAAGATGGAAGCAGGAGTTTGGGGATCAGTCTGCTGCCTTTCCCAAGGCTGGAGGAACGGTACCTCCCAGAGGAAAGCTTCTTCCTCAGCCTGGACCCCCACATGAAGTCAAAGCATGTGGAGCAGAGCCAAATTGGCCCCCAGGGACCTCCAGAGTCAACAAGACAGCTTCTCCTTGGTGCAAGCCTCTGACTTGGTGGTGGCATTCATCCCCAAAGAATAACTCAGCATGAGCAAATGCAAAGCATCTCTTCTTTATCCCTATCCCCCAGACTTCTCAGCCATTGTGACCCAGAGGTCCACCTGTCTGACGTTTAAACGCTTGGAGGCATCAGTCCAATTAAAATGCATTTACCAAGTGTGGACCCTTCCTCGGGCCCCACCCAGAGCTTGGGCTTGCCTAGCACGGACGACACTCCTCACAGACAACGTCCACGAGAATCGGCTCCGGGCCAGGCATACTCGTGCAGACAGCGTGTCCTTTGCCTTCATGTAGCCCAAATGAGGCAAACATCATGATTATCCCCATTTTACTGAGGAGGAAACTGATGCTTTGAAATATTAAGCGAGTATCCTCAGGGGACCCTTGATGTGCCCGCATCACGCCAGCTGTCTGTCTTTGCTGGGGTCTTGGCCAAGGTAAGCAGGCCGAGGGGCACCATACTTACCTGGAGGAGACGACCACAGAGAAGCAAAGTTTTTTAATGCTAACTTCTTTCCATGAACATGAACTGGGCAGACAGGCAAATCCTTAGAGACAGAAAGCAAATCAGGGCCGGGGAGGAGGGTTGGCGGGGTTGGAGATGGGGGACAAGGACCAGCTGCTGAAGGTGTGCTCAGAGACCGTGAAAAGTGTCCGGAACCAGGTGGTGGTGGCTGTCCAGCAATAGCGTGAAGGTACTAAATGTCACTAAGGGTAAGTCTTACATGATGCGTATTTTATCACAGCAAAAATAACGCCAACCATACAAATGTGTGTAATTGCACTGAGACCTGTAGAGAAAGCATTCAGGGAGCCATCAGCCCACAGGAAAGGGGGGCTTGCCTCAGTCTGGGGGCCCAGGGATGCTTCTCAAAGGAAGCCCGTTATCACCACACAGTGTCCTGAGTGCCTCAGTGGAGACGGGACCTCCCCCCCTGCAGCAGCCACATTGCATGAGTATTTACTCATTTCTCCACTGGAAGCAGACTTACTCATTCCTTCGCCAGGTCTATTTCGAGTACAGAGCCTGTGCAGACCCCCGATCCGTGGTTAAACAACAAACACCCTGCCCTTGGCCGGAGGGGTAGGTGGTGTACTTGTATTTTGGGGAGAAGGCAAATGGCCGATGGGCTAGCAAGTCAGCACAAGGTAGTTAGGACAGGAGAGCAGAGGAAAGAAACAAAATGAGGCCAGGACAGGCAGAAGAGGCAGGCTACAGGAATGCAGCTGCCCTGGCGGGCGGGATGTGACGGAAAAGGAATCAGCCATGCACAGAGCAGACAGCAGGGGCTCCAGGCAGGGATTCTAAGAAGCAGGCAGATTTTTAGATCACAGCTCTGCAGCCACGTCCCAGGATTCGGGTTGTTGACTTTCCTTCCAGTCCTGAATAAACGCACTGAAATCAGATGCAAACCAAGTCTTGCTCATTCAAAATGTATGAATGAGCAAGAGGCTGCTCTGTTCCTCTCTCCCTCCCTCTCTGCAGCAACGTTGAGAGACACCCAGTCCTGGACGGTAGGCTTTGGTGACAGCCAGCCCCAAATTACTAGAAGTGTCAAATTTGTGAAGCCGCACCCTCGGTGAGCAACAGCAGTGCACTTGGACCAGGAAAGCATCTTCTGTTTGAGGTTCTTTGCACTTCCCTTTTATAGCCTTAGCCCGTGGCTGACTCCAGGCACCCATGTTACCGTTTTGCAGACTATGAAACTTGGAGGCCATGACAAATGCTTTAGGAAAATACAAAGTGATGCTAGAAGTCAGCTCCAAACCCCAAGCCCAGCTCATCCACTCCTGTGATCTCCCCCAGCAAGCTCCTAACCTCCCTGAGCCTCAGTTTCTCCGTCAGAGGTCACCGACAGGACCTAGAAGGCAGAGCAAATGTAGGTCGAGACCTTGGGAGAAAGTGAGAACAGAACTCGGCCTTGTGGCTTCAGCCCGCATCCTGGCTCCTCGGGGCCAGGCCTCCCCAAGACCGAGCACAAGGGCTGCTCAAAAAAGCAAGGAAACATATGTGTGTTTCTACAGCAGCTGGTTCCTGGGAAGCCCTGGGATGGCCTGTTCCAGCTGCCTCACCCACAAGGTTTCCGATTCACTAGGTCCAGGTGGAGCCCGAGAATCTGCATTGCTGGACATTCCTGAGAGACGTCAATGCCGCGGGTCCGCCAGCCAGTGAACCACACTTTATTGAACATCTTTCACCACATTCTTGAAAACCCTTTGAGGATACGGAAGAAGGAGATTGACAGCTCCTCACACACACCAAAGTTCCTAAAAATACTCCAACATGCCTCCCTCCTGCAAAGTTCTCTCCCTCATGGTGCTGGCTCACAGGGTCTTCTTCTCCAGTCTTTCTCACTTGGTTCCAATTCTAGAAGCTTCTCCCTCTCCCCTGCCCTGGAGACTTCCACCTGTCTCTCTCCACACCCCAGTGGGCAACGTCAACTAAGGGCGCTTCTTGCAAGATGGTGCAAGATGGAGGAGTGACAACCGGGTCAAGCAAGGTTCCTGCCATCCCTTCTGCTCACTTGTATAACCTTCAGTT
Organism: Mustela putorius furo; assembly: GCF_011764305.1. Lineage (NCBI taxonomy): Eukaryota > Metazoa > Chordata > Mammalia > Carnivora > Mustelidae > Mustela > Mustela putorius. The sequence goes on along the minus strand of NW_025422439.1, from coordinate 271,530 downwards.
ATACAAGTCACTGTCACCCTCAGACAGATCCAGTCCATAAAAGTGTGTGAGGCACATGGCGTGTATCAGACATTCACTGAGGGTCCAACTCCTGCCCTCAGTGAACTCATGTCTAATGGCCTTTAGGGAGGCAGAGAGACCCCTACCATGCCATGGCCATCTCTGTGGTAGGACCTGTGGGGGCCCAGAAACTAGGACAAAGCCAGGGTTTTCAGAGAAGACAGCGCTTTAGGCTCACACCTGAGGGACAAGTAGGAGTTGGTCAGGCAAGGAGGCAGGAAGAGAAGCTTCCAAGCCAAGGGAGAAGCTCGTGTAGGGGCACTGAAGCAAGAGAGGGGTAGAGTATTCAAGTTACCAAATCAAGGAGATGAGACGTCATAGGGACCAGAATGTGTGAGTGAAGAGCCTGGTTTCCAAAACTCCAAGGAGGATGACCTGTAGGCCTCAGACTGGGTTCTGTGAGGACAAAGAGAGTAAAGAAAGCAGGGTCAGCCAGGCCTGACGTTCAGGAAAGGGAAGACAAGGGGGAGCCATCCCAGGCCACCCCAAAGGTGTCCAGATCTCCAAATCTCTCAGCACAGGGGGCCCCTCCGTGGAAGGGCTCTCCCCGCACTTTCCCACTGGGAACGGGGACCCGGGGGCAGCTTTAGGAACACGGACCCGCCTGTCCTCCCTGCGGTCCCAGAAGGGGGGCTCTGTGAGTACAGCCTCCCATCTGGATGAGGACCTTGAGCACCCAGAGGTCACACAACTTGTCCTAGGTCACACAGCTGGTGATGACGAAGCCAAGACTCGAATCCCAACAGGACTTGAGTGTCTTAACTACTTTGCCTTAGCGGCTCCAGAGAGGAAGAAACACACCCTTTCTCACTCTCCTCAGCCCAATCCTAGCATTCCCAAACGATTCCTGACAAGCATGGCTCCAGGGAACGAAGTGCCCCTCCAGGCCCCAGAGAGTCTGGACCATGCAAGGAGTGCATTTTCATGAGAAACTGCCCTTGAGATCGGGTGTGTGTGTGTGTGTGTGTGTGTGTGTGTGTGTGTATCATTCTTTCTGAGTTGGTCGGTGACTCAGTTCTGGAGCCAAGCCAAGCCTGGTTCACATTCTACCTCTAGTCCCTACAAGCTGTGTTGTAGGGCAAGTTGTAGGGGAACTCCCGGAGCCTCCATATCCCCATTTGTAAAGTGAAAAGAGGGTGGTACTTGCCCCACAGGGCTGCTGGGTTCAGCACCAAGGAGGTGCCTGGCACAGGGGCAGAGCCCCGTCAAGAGTGACTGGTGATTTCCATTCTGGGTGTGCTGACCCCGGGGTTTCTGAACTTGCAGAACAGAGGGCCGCCAAGATGGAGATCCCACCAGGGTACCTGCCGTTTTGTGGGCCATGGTCTGGCTGTCAGCAGGTCTCCCAGGCCACCTCACGAGGCCCATTCCTCTCCCACTCCTGCCTTCTCTGCATACCCCCGAGATTAGAAATCTTGTTCCCAACTCAGGAAGCAGCAGATGTTGGAGAGGATGCAGAGAAAGGTGAACCTTCTTACACTGTTGGTGGGAATGCAAGCTGGTGCAGACACTCTGGAAAATAGAATGGAGTTTCCTCAAAAAGTTAAAAATAGAGCCACCCTTCTACCCAACAAGTGCACTACTAGGTACCTATCCAAAGGATACAGAGTGATTTGAAGGGGCACGTGCACCCCAATGTTTATAGCAGCAATGTCTACAGTAGCCAAACTATGGAAAGAGCCTAGATGTGGTATATGGGAATGCAAGCTGGTGCAGCCACTCTGGAAAACAGCATGGAGGTTCCTCAAAATGTTGAAAATAGAACTGCCCTATGACCCAGCAATTGCACTACTGGGTATTTACCCTAAAGATACAAACGTAGTGATCCAAAGGGGCACGTGCACCCGAATGTTTATAGCAGCAATGTCCACAATAGCCAAACTATGGAAAGAACCTAGATGTCCATCAACAGATGAATGGATCAAGAAGATGTGGTATATATACACAATGGAATACTATGCAGCCATCAAAAGAAATGAAATCTTGCCATTTGCAACAACATGGATGGAACTAGAGCGTATCATGCTTAGCAAAATAAGTCAAGTGGAGAAAGACAACTATTATATGATCTCTCTGATATGAGGAAGTGGTAATGCAACATGGGGGCTTAAGTGGGTAGAAGAAGAATCAATGAAACAAGATAGAATTGGGAGGGAGACAAACCATAAGTGACTCTTAATCTCACAAAACAAACTGAGGGTTGCTGGGGGGAGGGAGGTTGGGAGAAGGGGGTGGGATTATGGACATTGGGGAGGGTATGTGCTTTGGTGAGTGCTGTGAAGTGTGTAAACCTGGTGATTCACAGACCTGTACCCCTGGGGATAAAAATATATGTTTATAAAAAATTAAAAATTAAAAAAAAGAAGATGTGGTATATATATATATATATATATATATATATATATATATATATATATTAGAATACTATGCAGCCATCAAAAAGAATGAAATCTTGCCTTTTGCAATGTCATGGGTGGAACTGAAGGGTATTATGCTGAGTGAAATAAGTCAGAGAAAAACGAATACCATAGGATTTCCCTCATATGTGGAATTTAAGAAACAAAATGGGTGAATGTAGGGTAAGGAAAGGAAAAATATAGTAAGATGGAAACAGAGAGGGAGACAAACCATAAGGGTTGCTGAACTCTAGGAAACAGACAGCGGGTTGCCAGAGGGGAGATGGGGGGCGGGGGGATGGGGTCACTGGGTGACGGGCCTTAAGGAGGGCAACTGATGAATCACTAAATTCTACCTCTGAAACTAAAAAAAAAAAAGAGAGAGGGAGGGAGACCAAAATGCCTGTAACAACCAATGGAAATCAGGTATGAGCTTGCTGGGACGGCCATAGCAAAGTACCACAGACCAGGGCTTAAAAAACAGGCATTTTTTTTTCCCTATAGCTCCAGAGACCGGAAGTCCAAGATCAAGGTGTCAGCAGGGTTGGTTTCTTCTGAGGAAGAAACCCTCTCCTCACCTTGCAACTGGCGGTCTTCTCCCTCTGTCCTCACATGTCCATGTCTTAACTTCCTCTTCCTATAAGGAATTCAGTCATACTGAATTAGGGCCCACCCTAATGACCTCATTTTTTAATTAATTATCTCTTTTTAAACCTTATCTTTAAGGTGCCTGGGTCACTAAGTCGGTTAAGCAACGGCCTTCGACTCAGGTCATGATCCTGGAGCCCTGGGATCGGATCCTGCACCAGGTTCCCTGCTCAGTGGGGAGTCCGCTTCTCCCTCTGACCCTCCCCTCTCTCAACCTCTCTCTCTCTCTCTCAAATAAATAAAGAAAGAAATAAAATGTTTTTTTTAAAAAAAACCCTATATTTAAATATAGCCATAATCTGAGGTATCAGGGGTGAGGACTTTGACACACGAATTTCCAGGGGGACCATAACTCAGCCTAGAATGTCAGTTACGTAATGCATCTGGTATAGTGTGGGGCATTTATAAGCGCTCAAGAAGTGGTTCCAAAGTTAAGGGTGATGACAGAGACAATGACTCCCTCCAGACTAGGAAACGCTATGACAGGGTGACCATCCACACAGCTCAGGAGCCCCTGGGAAGTCCTTCCGGGTCAAAGGGGGTCCTGGGAGCTGGGAGGCCATGCACCTAATGAATCTGTGCATCCATGGATTTTGGAGTCAGAGTGACAAAAGGTTTGGACCTCGTGACAGCACTCAGCCACAGAACACCCTGAGCAAACCATCGCATGTAGCTAAGCCTCGACTTCCCTCACGCGTCGAGGTGACACCTGACAGAGCCTGGCGGGGGGAGGGGCCCTGCGCGCACGCTCTCCTCCAGCTGTCAGCAGGAAGACCAGCCTGACCATCTGCCCGTCAGGACCCAAGCCCCTTGCAGGGGCTCAGAGTCTGCAGGCCTTGACCGGGAATAATCATCCCAGCCCCACGGGGTTGTCGTTAGGTGGAAATGAGTCAAGGTGTGTGAAAGCATTTTGTCATCCGCAGAGTGCCCCGTCCAGGTCAGCTGCTAGCCTCCTTTCAGGACGCATCGCCTCAGAGGTCTTCGTGAGAGGGTGTTCACACCCACGCACCCGATTCCAAGAAAAAACACAAGAGGTGGGGGCCGCGTGGTTTCATCCCTCATGACTCACAGAGGCCACTCTTGCCAGCTATTCAAATCCTGTGGCTAGAGCAGCTGTGCATTTTGACTCTTCGACCAAGTTTGCTAACCCCTCCCTAAGGCTGCGCCTGCCGCCCACGCTTCTCTGGTCCAGAGGGAGGGAGCGGAGGGGCCAAGGTGACAGGGAAATTCATCCCAAGACCACGCGACCCTCACAGGGGAGGGGTGCCCACAGCAGGGAAGCCGGGAGTGGGCACGAATCTTCTGGTCCAGGAGCAGATGCTCGCCTCTGACAGCAGGCGGTCCGAGGAGAAAAGTCCAGGAGGTGGCAGGGGATCCTAGGTGGGGATGGGGAGGGAATGCTAAAGGGGGCTGTCACCTGCGGTGAGGCTAGAATTGCAGAAATGAGAGTCGGAGCACAGAAAAGAGAAGAAAGAGAGGGAACAGGAGAAGAGGAGGGGAAGGACAGGGAGTAAAGGGGAAACCTCAGAGAATACCGACATTCTGGATCTTGGGAAGAAAGGGAGCCAACGTGCTGGTAGGTGAAGCGGCCCAGGAGGTCGGGGAGATGAGCAGAGCTCTGAGGGGCTGGAAGGGGTCTCCCGCTGGCTCTCGGGCCCTGGAACAAAGACCACAGGCAGGGCAGTTGAAAGAACAAAGTTTGTTTTCTCATCGCTGTGGAAGCTCGTTATCTGAGGGCGTCTGAGAACCCCGGCAGGGCAGGGGTCTGGGGGGGCTCCCCTCCTGGCTGGCAGATGGGCCACCTTCCTGCTGCGTCATCACGTGGTGGGCTTTGGAGCGTCCCTTCTCATAAGGACACTAAGGTGATGGGGACAAGGCTCTACCCTTACCAAGCAGATAACCTCATTACCCCCTTAAGGGCCCTGGCTCCAAATATGGTCACAATGGGGGTGAGGGCTTCAATATAGGGGACAGAGTTGGAGAATTTTCAAATTGGCCCATTTGAGGCAAAAAGAATGAGAAAGAGGTAGTACAAAGGTTAGAAGCTTGAGAGCCTCCGTAAGATCGAGGGAGTCTGTCTCAGCCCGCCCCTGGAGACCTCTGGAAGAAGTTGCCTCTGGAAGATTTTGCGCTTTGAGAGAGAGGGAGTGGGAAGCTGCATTTCCCCACCCACCCAACTCCTTACTGCAAAACTGGCGGCGATTAGCTTTAGATTAATTTTGAGAGCCATCGTTTTCTCAAAAATTGGTTTAGCTTCAGAGCAAACACTGAGGCCCATTTCTTTGCATGTTTAATTAGGGGAAAGCTGTTTCCCTGATGTGACTCTGCATGACGAGGACGAGAGGCCCAGGCCCCCGAAGGGCTCCCAGCAACGGGACAGACAGGATAGGGAGTACTGAGGTTGGGGGAAGCAGGGGTGTCCAGAGGAGCACAGAAGAAGGGCATTTAATTGAGCCGGTAGGTGGAAGGGAGAGAGGCAGGTCTGGAAGCCTTCCTGGAGGAGGTGATATCTGAGTTAGGAACTCGAGGCAGAGTTTTACAAGTAAGAGTATGAGGAGGGAAGGGCAGCCTTCTAAGCCAAAGCCTAGGAGTGAGAGAAAAGCTCATGCATTTGAGCCTGCCCCTGGTTCAGAGAGGAGAAGGGGACAGGCTGGTAGTGTCAACACCCCAAGAACGAGGATGTTCTATAGTAAAGAGTGGATTCTTTCTCGAGAGCAATGGGGAGCCACTGAAGAGTTTGAGAGGGAGCATGGCTTGATCCGACTTGATTTGTTCCTTCCTTTGTATGTTTTGAGGAAGTGGGAACTGGACCTTGGATGCAGGCACCATACTCACGGGGTGTTTCCTCAGCCACCTTCACAAAGGCCGCCATGCTTCGTGTCCCCCATTGATTTCCTTTTTCTTAAGGCTATAGATTTTTACCGTTTGGTTTCACCAAGCCTTTGAGGCACACACGAGATGAAATGACAACAGGTGCTTTGCGGGATATAATGAAGGGAAAAATTGCCTAGCCCATTTTATAACGCTGTTATAACCTTGATGCTGAAACCTGATAGGGTTGGCACCATGAAGCAAAATGTAAGTCACATTTAAACATGGCCCTAGACTTTCTAAAATCTTCGATGAAATGCTAGAAACTTGAACTTGTCAGTGTGTAAAATATCTTATGGTCCAATATTACCACAAACATTTCCCTCCAGATAATCCATTCGTGGAGTTTAGCTGTTATAAGATGAACTGGGTCTCCCCCACCCCCAAATTCACATGTTGAAGCCCTAACGTCCCCGAGGACCTTACAATGTGACTGTATTTCTCGATAAGGTCTTTAAAGAGATAATTAAGCTAAAATAAGGTCATCAGGGTAGGTCCTAATCTTGGACTTCTGACTGCTAAAAATCAAGAAAAAATAGATTTCTTTGGTTCAAGTCACCCAGCCCGTGGTACTTCAGCGTGGCTAAACCCTAGCAAACTAACACAGAACCACAGTATAAGAGCAAAGTAGAAAATCCCTAGGAACGTATCAGCAAATACAGTAAAAGAAGTTAGTAAAATTCAGTCCTACTTTCAAACCTTTCTTTGGGGGATAATGTACCTATGGGAAAATATGCAAATCCTAACTGTACAGTCAATGAATTTTCTTTTCTTTTTTTTTTTTTTAATTTATTTGACAGACAGAGATCACAAGTAGGCAGAGAGGCAGGCAGAGAGGACGGGAAGCAGGCTCCCTGCTAAGCAGAGAGCCCAATGCGGGGCTCAATCCCAGGATCCTGGGATCGTGACCTGAGCTGAAGGCAGAGGCTTTAACCCACTGAGCCACCCAGGCGTCCCCAGTCAATGAATTTTCATCCCCGATGCATAGCTCTGTGACTAGCACCAGGATCAGCAAACAGAAGGAGCAAGGATCCTGGGGGCCTTCTCATGCCCCCTTCAAAATCAATGGGCCTGTTAGCTTCTGAATTGCTTCCCTCACCCATGGATATGCTGACATCCATGCAGTATTATTGCATTTGGAAATAGGGCCTTTAAGAAGGTCATTAATGTTCAGTGTGGTCATAAAGTAGGACCCTAATCCAACAGGCCTGGTGTTCTTATAAAAAGAAGAAGGGAAACTAGAGAGGCACGCATCAGAGAAAAGGCCATGTGAGGAGAGAGCAGGAAGGAGCCCCCCCCCCCTGCAAACCACGGAGATCTCGGGAGAAATCACGCCTGCCCACACCTTCGCCTTGAACTTCCAGCCTCCAGAAGCATGAGCAAATACATCTCTGTTGTTGAAACCCACCCAGCCTGTGGCATTTTGTTATGACAGCCTAAGAAGACTCATTATTGCAACACCTCCCTCCTGTTTTACTTTTTATTACTTTTTATTATCATACCCACTTGATATATATCCAACTCTAAAATAATGACTTCCAGTGGCACGGGCAGGGTAATAAGAACAGCAGTGCCTGACACACCGTCAGCTCAGAAGCAGCATCCCCCTATATATTGTAGTGCTGAGCGAACAGAGCAAGACAGAGAATGGATTCCAACCCATGTAAAGCACAGGTGTGCGTGATTTGGTAAAAATGTATGCACACATGTGTTTTTAATTCGTCTACACTGCCTTTGCAAAGATAGCATTCATAGCTAACTGTATTCTCATTTATTTCTAATATTTTTCAAGTAATTCTTAAAATTGTTTAAAATCTACCCATGCTGGCGTGTGCAGAACTGGTTTGCGGATTCTTTTTTCTCACGCACCTGCGCCATATTTGATTTTTCCATTCCATTCCATGGTGTGCCCCGGAGAGCTGCAGTCATCCTGCTAACAAAGGCAATGCTGCAGGGAACACGTTGGAACATGTCCCCTTAAGGATCTGGTGCAGAGGGCCTGAGGCCTCACCAGTGCATATGGATACATCACCTTGTCTACATTCTGCCTGGTGGCTCTGTCCAGTCATGACATCAGTCTACACCCCACCAACAGTGCACAAGAGTCCCAGGTTCCCCACATCCCTGGGACCACTTGAATTATCCAACTGCCCATGTTTTCCAGTCCACGGAGTGTAACATAACAGTTCGCTGTTGTGTTCATTGATAACGGTTCCCTGTTGTGTTAATTTGTATTTAATCCTTGGGGACTTTAAGGGACTCTTCATGTATTTATGAGCCAGTAAGTTTTCCTTTTCTGTGAATTGCTTATTTGTCAATGTTCTGTTGGGTTCCTTGTCTTTTCCTTGACAATGTATAGGACTTCCTGAATATTCTGGGTTTTAGTCACATGTGGGTTGTAGATGTGACGTCTGTTTGTGACACTTGTCTACAGCAAGATTGTGCAATCTCAGCACTATTGACATTTTGGCTGGATACTTCTTCATTTGGGGTTTGCCCTCTGCGTTGAAGGATGTTTACCAACACCCATGACCTCCACTCACTAGATGCCATTAGCAACTCCCAACCAGCTGTGACAAACAAAATAAATCCCTCTAGATATTGCCAAATGTCCTGGGGTAGGGAACAAAATCACACACACACGCACCCCGATTGAGAACCTCTGGTCTAGAGGTCATCTCCACTGGATGCTGCTCCCATTGATTATAAACTCATAATTTTTGTTAAGAAAATAAAATTCATTCATTTTTCATGTTATTCTTCATGGGTTTTGTTTGAAAAGACTTTATCACTCTTAGTTACACAAATCTTCCCCTACATTTATCCAATCAGCTTTATTGTTTAACTTTTGACCTTTAAGTCTTTATTGTTTTCCAGTTAAAGTGATGATCCAGTTTTATTCTGATATTTGTAGCCAGTCAGTTTTCCAAAGCCATCTAAAGGTTACTGGAAACTTTTCTGTTGAACTGTGAGGCTGTGTTCGTTACGTGTCAAACTCCCCTCTAGGCCTGGTCTGTCTCTGAGCTCCCTGCCCTCTTCCATTGGTCTGTTTCCCTCTTCTTCCATCGGAATCATGTAATTCTTCTATTACTATGACTTTTTAATATATTTTAATATCTAGGAGACAAGTCCCTTCTCTTTTTAAAAGCTGACTCAGCTATCTGCAGGCCTCTCTACTTTTTAATTTCAGGGTAAGTTTGTCAAGTTTCTCAACATACCCATCTGGAATTCTGCCTGCAATTAACATCGAACTTAGAAATCAATCCAAAGAGAATTGATATCTGTACAACGCTGCATTTTTCTACCCTGAATATGAGAGAGCTCTCGATTTATTCAAAGCTTCCTTTTCTGTCCTTTAATTAGATCCAAAGTTTTCTTCCACAGAGGACATGTTTATTCCCTGACGAATGAATCCCTGGGTAATTTTACAGCTCCTGTGAATGACATCATCTTTTCCATTATATTTTATGGTTGGGATTTGCTGGTATGGAGACATGCTATGGGGTTTTAGTAGCCGATCTTAGGTCTGGTGATCTTGTCAACTCCTCTTACGAGTTTTAAAATAGAGTCAGCTGGTTGGGCTGGCTTTCTCTGGAGATGATCATAGCACTTTGTCCCTATTCCCAGCTGTAGGAACAGCTTTGCTGACGACCGGGACCCTGCACGGGTTTGGCAGTGGCCCAGGCTCACATTTCGGGTTATAGCTCTTCAGTTCCTACTCACCAGCTCAGTAGGGTTTCTAGGGTGTCCCCATATCAGGAAATGAGGACAAAAAGAGCCACGCAGAGCAAGTTTGAGCAGTGACATCATATAACCATCACAGAAGCAAGGGCAGCCACAAACTCTCCTGGCTCTTGAGCAGAATTGGTCCCTGACACCTTACACCTAAGAGACTCCAAGCCATTTGCAGGGAGGGTTGGAGGTGGGGCTGTTAAGCACAGAACCTCCAGGGGGGATGGGGAACTTCCTGCTCATCAGGCAAGGAGAGCTCATGCAATTCATTCAAAAGAAATTACAAACAACCCAAGCATCCAGCCACAAAAGAACAAAGAAATGAATTGTGGTACATCCACATGGTGAAATGGTATACAACAATGAAGAAATGGGTGAACACAGGGATTCCTCCGTAAAATAACATGTTCATGAAAACAGAAACTGCAGAGAAACCCATGCAGAGGGACATAACTTAATAGAGTTTAAAAGCCCACAAAGCAACGCAACACAGATCCATGCACGCTGGGGCAGTAAGACTAGGGGAGAAAGGACAGGGACCGATAAAAGACCTTATTCTAGGAACTGGTTCCTTGTTGGGTGGGGAGTTGGTGGGGAAGACATAATAAGGAATAGATACCCAGGGGTTTCCACAAGATTAGGAACATTTTTTTCTTTCTTAGGAGAGGTTGGGGACACCCATCTCCCATGATTCTCTAGGCCCTTCCACCTTTAAGATATATTTCCTAATAACTTCCTGTGACCATGTTTAGCCCCAGAGCTGCAAACACAAATCACAGGTATCGTATTTGTGATCAAATCTTCCACCTCCGCTGAGGCATGAAGACACACACCCTTGACCCACCAGCTAGAGGGGCCCCTGAATCCCCAACCCACTGAGTTTGGGAGTCATTTTGTTGCACAGAAACAGAAAAACAATGTCAAGGAAGCACTCAGTATTCTTGAGCCAAGCAGGGACACCATGAAAGTGGGATTTTGACCAGGCTACCTCATGGTCCCTGAAGACCAAAGAGTTAAACTGATTGGTGATCTGCAAACCTTTCGGTGGTTAGCATACATGCGCATGAATCTGCAGCCCCAGACTTCGTGGGCGGGGCAGGCGCAAATTAGTAATTTCAGTGAGGCCACCATGCTTGGTGAACTCTGCACTTTTTTCGGTCAAGTCTGCTTATCTCAAAGGGACACCCCCTGAGGACAAAACGTCGACCTTGGGCTGCTCTGGAAACCTCCAGAATCCAGTTGGTCATAGAGAAAGAGAAGCTGATCTGGGCTGTTTCCAAGGAAGTGAGGACACCGTCCCCATCCCAGCCAGCAGATGCCCTGCAGCTATAAAGGACCAAGTGGCCAAGAATGGAACCACACCCCCCTAACCTTGCAGCCTGGTAAGATGCTACTCCAAGTTTGATGTCCCATTTCCCATCCTAGACCCATGCTTCCAGTTAGCGCACAGGTGACAGGTGGGGTCGTGCGGGCCGAAGGGAAGCTTTCAAAGCCACACCCTGTAGGGAAAAGACCAAGTGTTTGGCAAAGGAAGCCGTCTTTTCCCCCCTGGTCTGTAGTTTCCAAAGCTGATTCAAATATCAGCTCTGCTGGCAGGTAGAAAATGGAATTTTCCCTAAAATCAGCTCTCGAAATTGTTCACAGATTGAGCCCTCAGGGAGAAGGAGAGGACAAGGTTAGTGAAAGAAACAGGTTCTGTCCCTTGGGTGGAAAATGTGTGTGTCTTCCTTCCCAGGTGCTGTTAGGAGCTCAGCTGTGCCCAGGGCAGGGAGACTCTGCCGGTTAGAATCAGAGGCCTCAAAGCGAAATTTCACTCCCCCATTTTGGGAGGTGGAGTGAGGAAAAGGGTCAACTACGTTGGGGCACAGGTCACACAGTAAGAAAAACAAAATGCCCTCTCCCCAAACAGCAAAAGGGGGTTTGAGAGAGCTGTTGTTTGTTGATATAGCTCAAAACTGAAAGCTCAGAGGGAGCCAGAATGTCCTTCATTTAATGGCAGGTGGAAAACCTGAGGTCCCGAAGAGGAAAGGTGTGGAGCCAAGGTCATACAAAGATTATTGGTGGAGCTCAGATCAGAAGCCAGGAGGCCCCCCTGGAAAGGGAAACAGGCATGCAATGTTTGAGCCTTTGGTTCAGAGGGAGAATGAATGGGAGGGTGAAGAGTTATGCAGGTAGGTGGTGTTTGAAGCCACCACCAGTCCTGTAGGGGTTGCCGGCCCAGGTCCCACAGATGCTGGGGAGGAAAAAAGACCAAAAGACAGGAGCCATCGGACCCAACAGAGCCTATGCACAGGAGCAGCATCGGGGGCTCTGGGAACGGAGCTCTCTCACATCTGGGCGCAACGGGACTTCCCCAGAAGCTGGGCCTGGGAACGCATCAGATTAGAAATATGTGGGCACACCACTTGAAAAAGAAGGGGTCCTGGGCTGAAGGAAAAGGCAGAGAAAGGAAGGCGGCAGGGGGAGTGGCTCAGCACCAGAGGGACCTGATGTAAATCCCAGCTCTGTGCCTTCCGGGAGCATGGCCTTGGGCTGGCATGCCCCGAAGCTTCCAGTTCCTCTAAAATGGAGACCAGAAATATGCATCTTGCAATGAGCGAAAGGTATAGAAGAAGGGCTTTATAGATATTAGCTCCTGAATCCTGAGCTGAACAAAGACCCCCTTGCATGCGTGCACACATCCTTCAACAAGACTTGGGGCTGTTTTTGATCATCCCCTTAGCTGCCGTCATCCAGATGGGTCTTTCGATGACAGATGTTCAGTCTTCAGTCTTGACGAAATCTGGCTCTCCAAAGGCCCAGACAAAATCTCAGTGGATTGTGGAATCAAGACACCCCAGACTCTCCCTTCCCCCTCATTCCCACCATCCCTGGATGTGCCAATGACAGCATAGAAGACAAGAGCATGCGTTCTGGAGTCAGGCAGTGCTGGGTTCAAATCCTGCCCCCGCCTCGAATTGGCTGGGCAAGTTTGGCCAAGTGCCCACATCCCTAAGTCTTAGTTTCCTTTTCTGCAAAACTGCAATAACAAAGACCTATTTTGTGGAGTTGCTGTGAAGTTTAAAGAAGAAGTCATTAGAGCCCGGTTCACCAGCATTTGTGGTCGTTGCTGCTGGGAATACCACCGGACACCATGAATTCAGGGCAGGCTGCCTTCCCCAGGGCAGGTGGCCAGATGTGGTGCGTCTTAGACATTCTGCCTGAGCTGTATAGTAGTGTTATGATCCTGAGCAAGTCACTGACCTCCCTGAGCCTCCATTCCCCTCCTCTGGAGAAGACACCCAATGCTGCCCAGAGCTCCGAAGGCTTCTGCAAAATCCAGCTCAGACAATGGAAATAAAAGCTGTTAGAAGACTCTGTGGTCCGCCTCCCTCCAAGGATGGTGATTATTCAGATGTGACTGGACATGTGTAATGCAAAAATGCTTTCATCCCACAATTACCCAGCATGCGGGCAGAAGCAGAGATAAAAATTAGTAACGAGAGAGCTAAGAGGAAATCAAAGGATTCTAAAAGCTTCGAATGGCATAAAAATTGACTGGAAGTAGAACATCAGAATTTCCTCTGAACCGGCTTTCCGTTGCTCCCATTCTCTTTCAGCTGAGATTCTTTTGTTGTTTATTTTCCAAGAACATTTAGTCTTTTTTCTCTCGTTACTAAACCCTATCAACATTCCATCTAAGAGCTTTAATAAGAAGAAGCATCCATCTGACTTGTCAGAAGCCAAAACAAAATCACACAAGATGACGTACACGAGGCCACTCCAAAGCAATGGAGGCCGTTCCCATGAATGGGATGAGGCATTCCAGAGCCCCTTAAAAGCATCAGCTCCAGAACAGATCTTGAAAAGTGGCTAGGAGCAGGGCACTCTGCATTCCTTTCCGCCTCTCAACAACTGATTAACATGGTTTTACTGTCGACCAAACGGAGTCTCAGAGGAGTGACTTGCCCAAGGTCACACTGGGGTTGGACGGGAAGGAATACTTGTGACCCTAAAGGGCTAGATCCATGCGCCTCCAAGCAGGAGACCGAGAGTGTCAGTCCCCACACGAAATCTGCTACTCGGGGAGGAAGTCAAGACCTCAGTCTCCTCCTGGAGAGTGAATGCGACTCAGTCTCCCCAGCCCGACGCCCCCACCTCCAACCTCCTCCCAACACACAGAGCAGCCCAGCTGACCGCAACTGGGACTTCCGACACTTGCTCCAGGTGGGCAGGCCTGGCGGTGACTGGAAAGCCAGAAGGTTCTGCCCCGCAGTTTCCAGGATCTGACGTGTTCGCCTGCTGCTCACCTGCTGAAGGAAATCTCTCCCCCAGTCCTCGTCAGCAGGTTTACGGTAAAGTCATCTTCTATAGCTTCCAGCCCCGGGCCCTGATTAGTCATGTCCCCTCCTATGTCCCTCTGAGGTGGGAATACAGAGATCCCCACCCCACAAGGGCCTGGACATCTAAGCTACCAGCATCCCCAGACTTCTAGGAGTCGGGTCGGGGCAAGAAAAAAACCCAGAGACCATCTAATCCAGGGAAAGGCAAACTTTTTCTGTGAAGCATCAAAGAAAGTCAGGCTTGGTGGGTCACATCCATTCTCCATGGCATATTCTTTATTTTTTTAAAAAAGCTCTCTAAGATTGTAAAAATCATTCTCACTCAGGACTACACGCAAGGAGGCCTCTGGCAGAATTAGACCCCAAGGCTGTGGTCTGTGATCCCTGATTCATCCAACCCTCCCATTGCACAGATAGAAAAACTGAGCTCTGAAGGGTTCATATTACATTTGTCCAAGGTCACTCAGCATAAGGACCATCACTCATACTCAGATCTGACTCCCAGACCAATGTGCCTCTAGAATTAAAAATACTTCATTTTATTCTATTTCTTCAAAAATCTATTAACCCCTAGTTTTCAACCAAAATACTTGATTAATTGCATTTTTTATATTTAATAATACAAATGCTGTGCATGAATGCAATAGAAGAAAAAAAATGTTATTTAAAATCAAAACTAGCTGTGGTGGTTTCTGCCTCCCAAAGGCAAGTAAAAACATTCCTATTAGGATGCCTGGTGGCACAGTCCGTTAAGCGTCTGCTTTTGGCTCAGGTCATGATCCTCGGGTCCTGGGATCCAGCCCTGGGTCTCATCAGGCTCCCTGCTCAGAGAGGATTCTGTTTCTTCTTCTGCCCCTCCCTTCAATCATGCTTGGTCGCACTCTCTCTCTCTCATGTACTCTCTCTCTCTAATAAAATCTAAAGAAAAAAAAAAGTTCCTATCAGAAGAAAGATACATGTATGCAGTGACCTCTTCTCTGGCAGAGCTGGTAGGGAGAGAGAAAGAACAGGCTGCCATTTCAACACTTGTCTTGCTTTTTGAAACACTAAGATGCTCTACTTAATGAAATTGGGGGCTCAGGGGTGAAGGTCTTAAGAATGGGTACAAAGAGGGAGTTAGAGGAGAAACAGGACAGCAGAGGGACATGAGGACGTGGTGTGGATGGACCAGTAAGATCAGGGATGACTAATGTTCACATTAAGGGCTTTGTATTAATAGGATCTAACCCTTCCCCCTTCATATCCCTTGAACATCTCCTAGAGTGTGCCCCACACCAGAAGCCTTCCTTGCAGGAGCATCTGTGTTGTTTTTTGCAGTCAAATGCTCTACCACTGAGCTCTACCCCCGTGTGTTGTTTTTTGAGCGGACTGAAGGAAGGCGGTCAGGAAGAATGCGGAGACAAGGACAGCACACACAGAGGCAGTCCAAGGACAGAGGGAAAACACCCAGCAGAGCCCATCTCAGGAGAGGTGGTCCAGGGAAATAGGAGCCTCTCCTCACCGCAGAATCACGCGCTCAGTATCCTTACCCCTTTCTTCTTCCTGTCAGCACTCCAGTCCTACTGGGGGCCACAGAGTTCCTGACCCTGTCCACGAGCCTGTTTCCTAGAAGGAACAAACATGGCTAGCCCCACCACAGCCTGTCTCTTGTCCTTCTCTTCCCTTCTCCACAGTGATGGAAATGTTGTAGATCTGCAACAGACTTCATGCAAGGGCCACCACCCACTTGAAATGCTGCTAGTGTGACCGAGCAACTAAATTCTTTGTAATTTTTATTTGTATTGAATTTTGATTCCCCTAAATTTCAACAGCTACTTTCGGGTAGGAGCTTCCTTATGGGACAGCTAGGTGAGATTGTAGGCTCTCTGGCCCTCATGAGGAGCCACTTACCTCCAAACTCACTGTGCAAGAAACATAAATCCCGAATTTTTAGGTCACTGAAAATGGAGTTTTCTGGTACCTGCAGTCAAATGCATTCTAACTGGCAGTACTGGGGAGAGAGACGGGGAGAGCCCTGGAGCTTCCACTGTCCAGGAGATCCTATCCAAGCCATCAACCCCATTTCATCTGTATCTCAAAGGACATCAGCTAACATCAGGGTAGGGGAATATGCAAAACGGACGGGAAGGGTGGGGGGCGCCTGGGTGGCTCAGTTAAAGCCTCTACCTTGGCTCAGGTCATGATCCCATGGTCCTGGGATGGAGCCCTGCATCGGGCTCTCTGCTGGGCGAGGAGTCTCCTTCCTCCTCCCTCTCTGCCTGCCTCTCTGCCTACTTGTGATCTCTGTCTGTCACATAAATAAATAAAATCTTTAAAAAAAGAAGAAGAAGAAGAAGAAGGGAAGGATGGAATGGAGCCGTCCCCTCCCTCACCCAGATTCTCTCTTTGACCAAAGACCAGGCAGTGGGGGAAGCTGGCAAACCTAGGATTAAAATGAATATAGAGGCAGAGGTACAGGGAGGCTGGCCCGAGGGATGGTTTGGATCTTTCCCTGCTGCACTCACCTGCACTCTCTCTGAAGCTCATATCCCTCCTGTGTAAAATGGAAGGGCCGCCCAGCCCTTTTTGCCTAGCTCAAGGCAATAAATAATGCGTAGAGCCCCACTAAGAAGGGTTAGAAACACATTTCATACACAGGGAGGTGCTAGTGAGGAAATCCCGCAGAAGGATGTTTCTGGAAGGACGGGAGGCCTCCTAAAGTCCCAGCACCTGGCCCGAGACACAGGAGCGCCGAACATTCTGGTCTGGTTGGCTCTTCAGGCCCAGATTCCATCTTTTAGCTGGAGAGAGTTCCACCAGCCTGGCTCAGGGCCAGAGAGGTGACACAGGGTGACCCGGAGCTGGGCGAGTCCAGTTCTCCTAAACAAGAAACAAGGCACCCCTGGCCTTTGAGTGACCGTGTCAGGAGGCCCCTGAAATGCCAGCTGATCAGTGCCCACGGACAGGTGCAACCTAACAGGGTCCTTATCACCGCCCCAAGGGAGGGATTTGCAGGGATTTGCATCACGAGGGGCAGATCCAAACACAGAGTAGGCAGATTAGCAAGGCTTCCAAGGTAGCTTCTAAGTGGGGGGCGAAATGCAGAGGGGCAGACTATTTGCAGGAAAACAGTTTAGACCAGAAAATCAGCCTGTCGGTGGGAAGTACAGTGAAAAGCTTATCCATCCCCACCTTCGGCCTTTACCTACCAACAATGCCAAAGAGATCTGTGCTGCAGTTAGCACCATATTGTTTCAGCATAATCTCGCTTTTAAAGAGACCTAATCATGCCTCTCAGAGAAAGATAAAATCAACATGTATCAAAGATTTTGTTTAGCTCCTTAATTAGTGAGGGAACCGGCGGGATGCCACGACTAGTTCACAGAATCACACAGACACAAACAAGAAGAAATGATGCAGTGAAATCCTAGAAAAGGCACCCTGCTGGCTTGTCCCACAGGGGGCGTGGTAAACCAGTTGTACCTCCACTGGAAAAATTCATTTGTCTATCCCTGAACAAGAACCTTTTGCATTGCTCCTGTTACCTACAACTGACACAGTTTTGAAATAGTTCCAAGGCAGTGAAAGGCACAGAGGCCTCAAAGACACCTCGTTTTCTGCTGAAGACACCTAGTCCTGTTTTCGAGCTGGGTCAGAGACAGGCACCATCGGGCCTTCGGCATCTGGGTCATACCTCTTGGAGATGTCAGCGGGATTGGCCTTCGCGACAGATGACAACGGTCCAGGAAGCTCAGACTGTTCTAGGTCGGGGGCAGAGGGGACGTAAGCACTAAGGAGGTGTGATACAGAGTTCTCCAGCTCAAAGAGACCAAATACTAAGGACTTTATCTTACAGAAGCAGAAACTGAAGCCCAGAGAGGAAAGGGTTTTCCCCAAAGACCCCTTATCCTCTACTGAATACACTTTTTAAAGCAGAGGAGCTGAAAAAGGAGACACCAAGGGGCTACTCATACCCCAGGACCTCAGGAGGGTGACCAAAGAGGCCCACCCCCACCCCTTCCCCATGAGCCATTCCATCCCTGAATCGTATTTGCAAAACGGGGGTAGTAATAATACCTCCCTCCCAGTGCTGCGCGATGATGTGAGGTTTATACAGCATGATTTAGATAAAATGCCTCCCAGCAGGTGCTCCCCTGGACTCATTTGCCTTCCCCTCCAGAGTAGCCCTGTGACCCCAGGGGTCATCTGCTTTCACTCCCCAAGGGGTGCCAACAAAACAGAAAGACCGCAGCCTCTTGCCCAAGATGAGTCCTTTCTACCCATGGGCTCCTTTCTGGTCCAGATTCAATGAGACTGGAACAGCCTCGGGCTACCACCGCATTTCCTGTGCCAAGCTAGCCCATTAAAATCAATTTGGGGGAAAAACACAAAAAGAAGCAAGCACACACAAAAAAGTAAGTCTAGCAGTGGCTCCCACCAGGAGAGGCTCAGGGATAGGGCTCAGGCGGTGGGTGGTAGAGACGGCTAGACAGCTGTGGGAACTGGGGAGTCGGAGCCCCAGGGAATTGTTCCACCCCATCCCCCGCCCCCAGCACAGGGAACCCACAAACAGAGACACTGAGTTTGTTTCCCAGCAGGCTAAAGTCGGCATGACCTTCAAACAGCCCGCAGGGCAGGGCTCTGTGCGTCTTCTGGGTCCTGATATGACTGAGCACCCGTCACAGAACCATGTTGCGAGCAACTCGGGCTCAGTTCTCGGCCACAGTCTCAATTTCGGGGCATCCCTGATTTCCCTCTGAAGAGGCCCCAGGCTAGAAAGTGGTGGGGTTTGGTTTGGTTTCGTTCCAACAGGCACACTAACACCAATGGGCAATGGGGCCTTTCCCCTTCTCTGAGAGGAAAAGTGGGCAAAAAGTGTCAAAATCAGATCAGAAGGGACCCCCAAAGCTTCAGGATCCTGCCCCCTGACTTCTGTGGGATGAACCGGAAAACCCAGTGCGGGCAGAATCCTGGTTCTTCCAGGACCGATCAACTCGCAGACTTGGAGGAAGGCCCTTCACGGTTCTTCCCACATTTTGGAGTTTACAGAGACCGGTTTCTAGTCCCATCGGAGAAAATCTGACCCTGTTATGCCAGGTGAGGAACTGGGGACACGAAGTTAAGCCAGGACTAAAACCCACATCTTCCATCATAGATGTCAGCTGTAGCGATGGGAAACCGAGGCTGTGGAAGGAAAACCACCTGCCTGAGGACACCCAGCAGGTAACCAGCGGGACTGGGATTGGAACCTGTGTCGGTCCCAACTCAAAGCTCTTTTGTCTTCTACCACCTTGCTGCTCTTATTAGAGATCTCTAACCCCAGAAACTCTCTCTGTGGCATCATAGACATTGCATCTTAGCTCAAGGATGACAAATAGATTTCCCCGCAGGTGGACGGGTTGGCAATGGCTGCCTGGAGCTCCCTTGTTGAGAGGACACCAGGCAGACATGAGCTCAACAGGGGAGGAGACACTTGCTGGGCCATGTCTGCCATCAGTATGGAAGGTAGACTGGTCACTCTCGATTTCCTGTCCCTGTCCAGATTCTCTTTTCCCTCCCTTTTCTCTTCTTTTCCCTACAGAAAGTGGCATTACTGTAGGCAGACCATGAACATGGCAGATACAGTCAGATACAGAAGTCTGGAACTCAGTCTTCTCCCTGAGATTGACAATAAGACAAAAGTTGACTTTCGACTCTTGAGAGCCATCATCTATAGAAGAATTCCAGTTGCTCTTGGAAAAACCAAAGTTCACAGCTTGAGTCAACAGCCACCCTAAGAAGGGAATGGCTCCCCAGTGCCTCCCACTATGCGAATTTAACATATTTCTCTGCAGTGAAGTGGATGGCTACTCCCAGTTCGTCCCCGCCTTTTAATTATTATTAGGACTACATGTTCTTTTTCCTTGTGACTTGACACTATCTCTGAGTAGAAAAGGTAAAGCATGCATCTAAGCCCGTCAGCACCGGACGTGGCCATAAGACTTGTTTTAGCCAATGGGTCATGGGTAGAAAGGACCACATACCCGTTCCAGATGACAACCTTAAGAGGCATCCCGTGCTTCTGCTCCCATCTCTTCGACTCCTGTTGTGTCCCACGGTAAGTCGAAAGTCAACTTTTGTCTTATTCTCAATCTCAGGGAGAAGACTGAGTTCCAGACTGGACTGTATCTGCCATGTTCATGGTCTGCCTACGGTAATGCCACTCGACACAAGGGAAAAGGGAGGGAAAAGAGAATCTGGACAGGGACAGGAAATCAAGAGTGACCAGTCTACCTTCCATACTGATGCCATGGAATGAAGACATGGGAAATAGACCCAAACTGACCCCCTTCCTCGTGCAAAGCCTTGCTGATCCAAGCAAAGCCCAACAGAGTCACATGGACGGACTGCAGATCTATAAGAAAAAGATACGTGATAAAAGCCACTGGGGGGGGGGTATCATTATGCAAGCAATAATAATAATAAATCACAGACTGTTATTAGGTCATTCCATCTAAAACATAATCTCAAAATTTAATCAATATTTTCACGACATGTAATACAGACAAATAGACACATATTTCATTTATAAAGGCTGTAAATTGACACCATGACATCTATAGCTGCACATCAGTCTCTTACGAACTTGGGCAAAATGAGTCTGCTGCCAAGGCTGATCACTGCTCAGGAGATCTTCAGGGGTTCAAACCAGGGCCAAGAGAGCCCCACTGTCCCCTCACATCCCTGGGAATATAGAGAAACAGACGTTCTCAGACAGCAAGGGTGGGTCACATTTGTATGAGGCGAGAAAGAGTTGGAGCTTCCTTTACAACTGCAGAACGCTTTGAACAGAGTCTCACGTGGATCCTCGACTTAGGAAGCTGATTAAAATCTGAGCCACGTCTAGCTTGCTACTCTGCCTAAAGCCTGTGTGAGCCCCAGGGCCCTTCCTGTTCAGCCTGTGTCTGGTCCCCTGGAATGAGGGCTACCTGGAAAGCTGTCCTAGCAGAGGAAAGACGGAGGGCAAAGAAGTAAGAGTGATTCTCCGTAGAGAATGAGGAAGCGCAGTGAGTTTAGGATCTCTAAAAGCTCACTCCCAACACCAGTTCCAGATGCTTCCCAAACCAGCACTCTAGAGTTAGTCATTTTCACCCTATCTAGAAGAGCACAAACTACGGGTAATGAAATCACGGTGAATCGGGATCCCAGAGGCACGCCCAATCCTGCCCACCATCAGCAAGTGAGACCGGGACTGTTGCTTCTCTCGAAGGCTCCAGATGCCAGGTTTCAACTCAAGGAATCAGCAGATGCATCTCCTGTATCAGAAGGCATTGTTCTGCCCACAGGCATCGTTATCCCTTGTGAATCAAAGTGACAGGACCAGAGTCCCTCCTCCTAAGAACTATTTGCCCTCAGATCAAAGGAGGTTTGAGGCACTCCCGGGAGCCCTTGCATCTCACAGCTGTCAGCGCCGGTGCTGACTCCTTCAGTCTCATTCCCAGACCGAGTTCATAATAACGGGAAGTCGCAAACAAGACTGCACCAAGACAAAGAAGGTCTCTCTTCCATACTCCAGTGCCAGCCACAGAGGAAAAGGCTAAAAAGATTGAGACAGAATGAGACAGACCTCGGATCTATTTAACAAACTTACAAGGGTGAGGCTGTGTGCGCTCAGGTAATGAGCAAATGAAATAACTTCTGTTCCACTTTTCCCTGGGGCAACATTATATGACATTGTTTTCTCTCTTCTGAGAGCAGATAGAGAAATATGTTTTGAACTAGTGCTTCTAGGAACTGGCAAGTCACCATTTAAAGGGACATGACCTGTGTAGGACGGAAGGACGAGATCTGATGCAATGTACGGGGAGCCCCGAGGAGGATCCAGTGTTCCAGATGGTCCCCTGAGACTGACCAAGTCTCTCCTCTCCTGGTGCTCAGTATTCCCCAGAACTGGAGAATTGGGAGAGAACCAAAAAAGACCAGCTCAGGCATTCAGAAACCAGCTTCTCAGAAATTGCCCTGCTTTGGTGCCCTTGACCTTGACCCTGAAAAAACCAGCAGGATCTGCAGATGCCAAAGAATTAGATCTAATTGTTTGCATTTAAACCAACTAAGCAAACAAAACATTTACTCTGTGGTGAAGATTCAGAAAAACTGCCAGAATCACTTCTACAACAGAAGGAAAATGACCAAGTGTGTTCATCCTCACACCATCCAAACAAATTAAAATTTTCGCCGACTTTGAGGGAAACACGGTCACGCTTAACTGCAAAATCTCTTGCATCAGCTATTATGAAATTCAAGATCATGAATTTTGACATTAATGATGTTTTGCTTTAATTTCCACACTAACCATCATTTTATCACTTTAATGTTTACTCCAGGCATCATTTTATGACACACAAATATTTAAGCATTATTGTAAAAGTGTTTGAAGAAACTAATGAGAAAAGGATCTTCAATATGTATAATAGAAAACAAATTGCCAAATTTATGGCCATTGGAGGAATTTTCATCTTCTTGGAGGATACATTATCATTGGGCACCTGGGTTACTCAGTCCATTGAGTGTCCAATTCTGTTTCAGCTCAGGTGGTGATCTCAGGGTTGTGAGATCGAGCCTCACGTCAGACTCTGTGCTTAGCTCTTTTCCTCCCCCTGACTCTCTCTTTCTCTCTCTCTCAAATAAATAAATAAATAAAATCTTTTTTTAAAAGAATATATTATCAGGAGTTCAGACATGAAGACTGAGAGAATATGTATTTTTTGTAGCTTCCTCTCTTGCTGAAAAGTACCATAATACTTAGAAATAGCCCAAAAGAAGCTCATATTGGTGGTGTTATTTTTTTCTGACTTGGCAGAGGCAACATTGAAACCCAGGTCGCTTGCTTCCTAGTTCAATTCTCAGGCCACAGCACAACTGTCTTCATGTTATGAATTAGCTCTTGCTGAAAAGGCTTCTTGTCTCCAAAATAGAACTCTTCCCAACCACTAGGTTAAGCTTGTGAAGACTTTCATAATGACTCATGCAGAAGCAAAGATTCCCCAGCACAGAAGCAAGTCATAATATAAACACCCCACCGCCTGGGGCTGTGACAAAGCTCTTGTCCTGGGGCACCATGGGCAGTCCCCAAACCAAGATGGCCCCAGCACAGCTAATCCCAGAGAGAACCAGAGATGGGAAAATGCCCTCTAGTGCCTCCTTTGCCCTTATCATGGACACAATAGGGCACTTCCTCCCACTGTCTGCCCTTTTTCTATCTCTCTTTCCATCCATCCCTCTCTCCCTTTTGTCTGTCTGTTGTAGATCGGATCCATTAAGGCCCCAATTCTCATCCCAACCTATGCCCATGCCTTTGCCTTGTAACAGTCAAACTTTCTCCCTCTCTGTCTTTGGCTCCTACCCTGAGACTTGCTTTGGCCAATGGGATGTTAGCAGACATGTCACAACCAAAGGCAAGAAAAATTACCTGCACGTTTCCACTCATTCTTTCTGGTCTCTTCCACAAGTGTGGGCTAGCCTGCTGGGAAATGAGAGACAGGTAAAGCAGAGTCAAGCACCCCAGCTACAAAATCATGGCCACCGTTGATCATCCAGTAGCTAGCCAACTCCCCAGACGTGTGACCAGCTCAGCCAGTTTCAACAGAGCTGACTAGCTGACCACCCCAGACATGAGTAATAAACAGGCATTGTCATAAGCTACTGAGGTTTTGTGGCTATTTATTACTCAGCACTATTATGGCAACAAATAACTGATACAAGACCCAGTAACATTTTGCCAGTGTCTTCTACATCCTAGGTTGACTTCTGAACAGTAGAGGAAAATCAGTCATGGCCCTTCCTCTTGGGATCCCAGTCTACTGGAAAAGACGCAGAGAGCAGCACCTCTCTATCTAGGAGGATTGTGTCCCACCATCCCCTAGCAGAACTCCCAAGACCTAACCTCTGTCCTCTTACCAACAAGAAAATTGATCTGAAGACAGAATGAGGTAGTGGAATCTCATTAAAAACAAAGTGTAGGTGCAATTGACAAATAAATTTTAGGAAATAACAGCTGTTAAACACATGGTTTTATTCTCCCACATAAAAAGCCCAGAGGTGGGCATCCAGGGATTTTATAATGTTGTGCAAAGCCATCCAGGATCCTGATCTGGATGCTCCACCATCCTCAACATGGCTTCCACCTCATAATCAAGACAGCTGCTCAAGCTCCAGCTCTTACCTCCACATTTCAGCCAGCAGGATGGAGGAAGGACAAAAGAATGTGTCCAGAAGTCACACAGGACTCTACAACTTACATGTCGTTGGCCGGAACTTTGTCTCATGGCCACCTCTACTGCAAAGAAGACTGAAAGCAAAAGCTTTTTTCCAGACAGCTCTACACCTAGTCACAAATTGGAGCTTCTGTTATTAAAAGGGAAGTGGAGAATGGAAATTGGGGAAAAAATTCGTAGTTTCTGCTATAATTACAAACAAACAGGGTTTTAGATCAATAAGACCTAAGTCCACATGATGGCTCAAGCAGGGACTCAACTTCTAACCTTGGGAAAACGCTTTCCTTCTTTGGGCCTCAGCATCCCAACCTTTATCTTGGGGAAGGCAGTAGGTCTGAAAGCCTCTTAAGTCCCTTCTGGCTCTTTCCTTTCCAGGATCATAGGGTAAAGATTCTGAAGGGATTGGCCTTCCATCAGATGCTGGCAGAGATACACCTGTCTATTCACCCCAGTGACATTTCCCCTTCGGTCTGAAAGCATTTACAGAACAAATAGGTAAGCATCAAGCAGGAACTAGCATCAGACATACAGAAAGAACTACATGAGCTCTCTCGTGCCGGCTTTTCCAGTTACATAGAAGTGGCTGTCTTCCTAGAAACTTCTGGCTGGTCTGAGCCATAACCCTCAGGCATCTAGTAATGGTCAGAGAATGAAGATCAGATTATGCTGTTCAACTCCTACCCTAGACCCAGTACATGGAAGCTGTGTGACTCAAAATAATTTGAGAAGGGAGCAGTCAGATATTCAAAATCCAGCCAGGCACTATTTATGTGGCTCTGTTTGGAGAGAGAGAGAGAAAAATACATTTTAATTTATCACATCAAATTACATATCCTATATGTGCATTTTCAGAGGGAAGAAATCTTGCTCAGAGTCTAATGAAGACCTTCTACAAGTGTTATAAAGCCTTACAGTTACCTTGTGGGCTGAGACAATATCTCAAGGCTTTCAAATTTTATAGAGTAAAAGTGTCTTCTATCTAATATACATAAAAACAGCTTCTTTCCAAAAATGCCCAGATCCGTAGTCTTTGTCTTTATCTACCTGGAAATCATCGTTACCAAATTTGTGGCCAAAGTTATTACATTTTTATAAATGAGACTCATTTAATTTCGAACTCCAAAATCCTCTTACTTTGTGATTCAAGTATTTATTTCTCTCTCCCCTTGGGAGAAAAAAAAAATTCAGAATTTCACTGAAACACAGAACATTCTGTCTGCCATGAAATTCAGGGCTGTCTGAATTTTGTATGAAATGTCTGAATAACAAAAATCAAAATGGTCATTCTAACTGGTGTAAGGTGGTGTTGGAGAGGATATGGAGAAAGGGGAACCCTCTTACACTCTTGGTGGGAATGCAAGTTGGTGCAGCCACTTTGGAGAACAATGTGGAGATTCCTCAAGAAGTTAAAAATAGAGCTTCCCTATGACCCTGCCATTGCACTCCTGGGTATTTACCCCAAAGATACAGATGTAGTGAAAAGAAGGGCCATCTGTACCCCCAATGTTTATAGCAGCAATGGCCACGGTCGCCAAACTGTGGAAAGAACCAAGATGCCCTTCAACGGACGAATGGATAATGAAGATGTGGTCCATATACACTATGGAGTATTATGCCTCCATCAGAAAGGATGAATACCCAACCTTTGTAGAAACATAGACAGGACTGGAAGAGACTACGCTGAGTCAAAAAAGTCAAGCAAAGAGATTCAATTACCATATGGTTTCACTTATTTGTGGAGCATAACAAATAGCATGGAGGACAAGGGGAGTTAGAGAGGAGAAGAGAGTTGAGGGAAATTGGAAGGGGAGGTGAACCATGAGAGACTATGGACTCTGAAAAAGAATCTGAGGGTTTTGAAGGGGCGTGGGGTGGGAGGTAGGGGGAACCAGGTGGTGGGTATTGGAGAGGGCATGGATTGCATAGAGCACTGGGTGTGGTGCAAAAACAATGAATACTGTTATGCTGAAGATAAATTTTAAAAATTTTTTTAAAAATCAAAATGGCAACATTAGGTATGGAATGTCGACCCAGATCTTTGAGTTCAACATCTCAAAGAAGCCTTAAAAAACTCAAAGAGGTATTATGATCTCATTTAGAGGCAAGGACATTGAAGCTCAGAGAAGCCACATAACAAATCCAAGGTCACACAGCCAATACACAGCTGAGTTGGGATTTCATCCTTGGTCGTTGTTCCAGAACAAAGCACGAAGTACAATCCCTGGCAAATGGTTAAGACTCAGAAATGTTACTATCCTTCCAACTCCCTCATGAAATGATTCTTGCCTATATTTGGGCAAGGCAGTCCCAAGATGGGCTCTAACCCCGTGTCATGCTGACTTCCACCGGAGAAGTCACTCTCCTATGGGGTACGAAATAAGCTCTTCCATATCCCCAGAGAGCTACTAAACCATCTTGGAAATCAGTTAAGTGAAGGGTTAAGTGAAGAATGATCATGAAAAGAGTGGAACCCCTCGTGGTCTCAAATCTTCCTTCACAAGAGCAGCTTCTAATGTATCCACTGCGGCAACTGAGGAAGCACATTCAGACGGTCAGATATCGGAAATGGAAAGGGGGGCCGCATGTTGCATGCCAAGTATCGGACAGAGAAAATTCTGGAAGAACGGAAGTAGAAACACCAGTAGATAAATCCATTGACTTGGAAATATTGAATTTCCTTCTTGACTGTTTTTACAAATTTTTTTTTCTGCAAGAATTTGGTGTTTGCCTAATCACCCAGTTGCTCTCCTGTCCCCCTAGAGCTTATCGCTGTGTGAGAGTATGTTTCCTCCCCTCGCCTCTGTTTACTTCTTTCAAGCAGCAAGGCAACAAGAAAGAAGGTTTCTTACTCAAATCCAGTCATATCTATGCACCATCTTCCATGTCTACATGGCACTGTGCTGGGATCTGTGTGTAACAGAAGGAGTTCTCATCAATGGTACTGATGAGGGAGCAGAAGGCTGGCTGAGGACCAAGCAAAAGGCTGACACCTCACAGTCTCTCCCTCACCCCCACTCCTGGGTGGGACAAATATGACATTCTTTAAGAATCTCCCAACTATCTGAATGTTAATGGCTTGCTAAAAGGGAAAGACAACCTTGACACCCGCAAGGCCTCCAGTATCCAGTATCTTGTAGGTCCTCTTTAGCATATGAAAGTTCTATTGAAACCCTTTCTCTTATTTCCCCAACCCCATGGTACACAACCTGCCATCCCTCACAACCCGGGGCAGCAGCTCTTCCTTTCCACGGGTCCTGTCCTCGTGCTTTAATAAACCACCCTTTTGCACCAAAGATGTCTCAAGAATTCTTTCTTGGTCATCGGCTCTGGACCTCACCCCACCGAACCTCACCTAGATTCTAGAACTTCATCAGTACTGCTGTTCAGAGGCCAAAGGTTGCCCACTTATCCTTTGGTCTAGTTACCCCATTCCTTCTGGGTCAGGTAAAATGATGGAGTTCCGTGAGCATAAAAGCTCGCAGAGGGAGCCCAGGGATGTGGATGGCCACCCAGAGGCAACCCAGTGTGACACCAGGGAAGGCACAGACATCCTTCCAAAACACAACACACAGTGCAGAGCAACAAGTAACTTTACCCACATGGATCACCTCACCCTGGGCAAGGCGGGAATTGTGGCTGCCATCTTTGACAGGAGCCGATGAGACACAGAGAAGGGAAATGTTTTACCCTGAGCAGGAAGAGCAGAAGTGTGACTCCATCTAAGGGGGAGTAATCTCTGGAGCCACGGACCTCCTAGATGACTTGGTGTTAAGGGGAAAACATCCTTGGAAGGAATGGGGGAAGCCCACATTTTGTCTCTGCATTACACGCTGCCCTACACTACCCGACGGCTCCACTGTCTCTACCCACTCTCCTAGAAGAGGAGGGAGGGAGAATGTAACTCAGCACCAAGAGAGATTGCCCACCAGGCGTTCCTGAGAACCTAATCCGTCACCACTGTGCCACGCCTCAGGAGAGACTTGTCAGGGACACGTACCCCCCTCTTCGGGAGCTCAGGCCTCTCAGTCGCGGCCCTGAAAGGCCCAGAATGAAGCCCTCTGTCTCTGCACCACTGTAAATCCTGCCAGTGTGAAGTTTCACTGTAATAAAGAGATGATTCAGGAATGACTCAGAGAAACCACAGAATTTCAGAGACGTTCTCCCGGACCCACAGCAGGTACAGTGATGCAAGCCTCATCTTCCTCCTCCAGCCTTTGTACTTGGTGTCTGATCTGAGTAATAAGTGATATATTAAATGACTAGTGACAGTCCTTGCCCTTCCTTCCTCCCCACCCCCACCACACTCAGAAGCCAGCCAGCCTGACAACATTTCAATACCAAAACCTTCACCGAGAACAGTGAAACTTTTCTCCTCTTCATTTTCCCACAAGTCTCAAAATGATACTGGAAATTTTTTTCTGTCTCCAGTGTAATCGAAAAATATGTTTTTATTTAGAAGCCATCCAAAAGTCAAGCCTATTTTTAGAATGTGAATTTACAGAGGATTTTTCCAAAGGGTTCTTAGGTATTGATTGTGTAAGAGCAACAAAAGGGTTTTATTTGTGACAATCACCTTGGGGCTTTGGAGAGAGCCTAGGGGTTAGGATTCCTGGAAATTGAGAAGCCTAAATGCTTTGAAAGAATAAACCAAATTTCCAACTTAGAAAGTATGGACAAGAGATGAGCTCACATTCGAAACGATGTTCTGCAGAAGGGACACATAAATTCGTCCCATAACGTGTACTATATAGGTCACAGATCTGCGGTCACACAACAAATCAGTATCTCCTAAACTCCATGTAGTCCCACAGCATCGGGCTTCCCCTTTTTATCTTTACCATCATTTCCTTAATCTTTGGTTTTCAACCATCTTATTCTTTTACACTAAAACAAAGGTATAATGACTAGAACCGTGGAAAAGTTCCACACAAAAATAAAGTTAGTAGAAACGAAACAAGGTGCTTAAGTTCTGTCTCATGCTGTCGGCTGCCAAAGACTCTGAGCCTGTAGGCTGTTTTCTTCTTGTTGAAAAGAGAGATCCACAGCTATTTATAAGGCTTACAGAGCAGGCAGCCTCTGAGATCTCTCCCTCCGTGTCATCGAAAGGACTGCATTGGTATGATTTCTCTTATATGTGGAAACTCAAAACCAGAACAAACTCAGTAAGGTCATGGGAGTAAAGAACATATTGGTAGTTGCCAGAGGTGATGGATATGGGGGTTTGAGAAATGGATGAGGGAGAGTCCGAAGGTATAGCCTTCCCGTGATAAAATAAATAAGTTACACAAGGCCATGTACGGCATGGTTATTATCTTTAATAACATAGTATTGCATATTTGGAAGTTGCTAAGAGAGCAAATCTCAAAAGCTCTCATCACCAAAAAACATGTTTTTGTAACCACTTAGGGTGACAGATGGTAACTAGACTTACTGCGGTGATCATTTCCCAGTGCCTAGAGCCATCATATCTTGATGCTGTACACCTGAAACTAGCATAGTGCTACTTGTCATTTATACCTCCATAAAAATAAATAAAAATAAAAACAAAAGGACTAAAAAGAGATTCTCTCCCCATGCTAGGATTTAGTGCTACATAATATCATGTCCATGTTCAACCCTACATCATCCTACTTCCCACCAGGGGACTGTGCCCCACACTTAGGGAAAATGTTGCGGTAATGCCCACACCTATAGCAAACATCCTGAGGACTGTAAATGGTCAGAGCTCTTGTTCAAACAGAAGTCAACTTAAAACTTAAAAGAAAGTGGAGTGAGCAATCTCCGTCTTTCCTCTCATGTGGACAGTACCTTGTGTATGTAAGGAGACCTCATGCCCTGTGTCTTACTTAACCACAGGTTAACCACCCCAGAACCCAGTGGCAACAGTCACTTATCATCATTTCCTTGTGTAGGACTTGCATGGGGGTTGACTGATCTCATCTGGGCTTAGCTGGGTTGTGCAACTAGAATGACCCTGATCTATGTCTCTCAGCCTCCTCCTGAACTAATGGATGAATGGGATCATATTCTTTTGTGTCAATGGCAGAAAAGGAAGAGCAGAAGTGGTCTGAAATTCTAATACTGTCCTTTTGCCCACAAACCACTGACCAAAGCAAGTTACTTAGTCAAGTTCAAAATCAAAAGCAAAGAAATATACTCTGCCCGTGTTCCATGTTGGTGCTATGGCAAAGGTATGACCATAGGTGGGAGTAAAGAATAAGAAGCAACAATGCCATCCACCACATTCCATATCTCATTTAACCTTTCCAGAAATCTTCATTTGACTGTCCCTTACAATATCAATAGCAACATGCTCAGAAGCAAATTTAAGCTCCTACATTTATGACCAACTGATTTTCCATGAGAGTGCCAACACCATTCAATGAGGAAAGAACAGTCTTTTCAACAAAACTGCTGGGCCAACTGGATATTCCCATGTGAAACAATGAAGTTGTACCCCAACCTCACACCAAATACAAAAATTGACTCAAAATGGATGTAAGAATTAAAACTATTTAACTCTTAGAAGAAAATATAGAAGTAAATCCTCATGACCTTGGGTTAGGTGTTTGTTTAGCCATGACATCAAAAATATAAGCAACAAAAGAAAAGAAATAATTGAACTTCATCAAAATTAAAACCTTTTATGCTGAATTCCAAGGACACTTCCAAGACAGTGAAAAGACAACCAAATAGGAGCAATATTTATGAATCATATACCTGATAATGGTCTGGCATCCAGAATATCTAGAGAGTGTGGGGGTATAGCTCAGTGGTAGAGCATTTGACTGCAGAATATCTAGAGAACTTTTAAAACTCTGAAAAAAAATTTTTTAACTCAATCCAACTTTAATTTTTTTAAAGATTTTACTTATTTATTTGACAGAGAAATCACAAGTAGGGAGAGAGGCAGGCAGAGAGAGGAGGGGAAGACAGCTCCCTGTCGAGCAGAGAGCCCCATGTGGGTCTCGATCCCAGGACCCCGAGATCATGACCTGAGCCAAAGGCAGAGGCTTAACCCACTGAGCCACCCAGGTGCCCCTCAATCCAACTTTTAAATGTGCAAAGGATTTTAATAGATATTCCTCCAAACAAGATAAACAAATGGCCAATATAGAAATGAAAAGATGCTCGACATCATTAGAGAGTAGGAAAACACAAGTCAAACTATAATGAGATACTACTTCATACCCACTAGGATAACGAAAATAAACACAGACAATAGCAAGTGCTGCCAAAGATGTCAAGTGAATGGGACCTTCACACATGGCTGGAAGCACCGCAAAACAGTACAGCCACTGTGGAAACAGGTGGGTAATTTTTCAAAATGCTAAACATGGAGCTACTATGTGATTCAGCAA
The DNA here is from genome assembly GCF_011764305.1 of Mustela putorius furo. Taxonomy (NCBI): domain Eukaryota; kingdom Metazoa; phylum Chordata; class Mammalia; order Carnivora; family Mustelidae; genus Mustela; species Mustela putorius. Next base: position 239,908 of record NW_025422439.1, on the reverse strand, counting down.
TTTCACTTATACATGTATAGAGAGAGGTACATATAGATCTGTATGCAGATGTGCATATGTCTATATATCTCCAAGAACTGAATCTGTGTGTCACACACACACACACACACACACACACATCTCCAAGAAACATGATAACATGTCAATTAAAGACTTGCACACAAGTATTCATAGCGGCGTTATTCACAGAACCAAAAAGTGGAAACAACACAAATGTCCATCAACAGGTAAATAGATAAAATATGATATATTCATATAAGGGAATATTATTTTTTAAGTATTTTATTTATTTATTTGAGGGAGAAACAGTGCAATAGAGACAGTGAGAGAACATGAGCAGGGAGCACCAAGCCCGGCTTGATCTTAGGATCCCAGGATCACGACCTGAACAGAAGGCAGTCACTTAACTGACTGAGCCGCCCAGGTGCCCTGGGAACGTTATTTGACCAAAGAAATGAAGGACCGATACATGTTACAGTACAAATGAATCTTGAAAAGGGTTATAATAAGTGAAGATAAGTGAAAGAAACCAGACACAAAAGACTACATATTGTAGGATTCCATTTCTATGAAATGCTCAGAAGAGGCAGATCTGCAGAGACAGAAAGTAGATGCCTCGTTGCCAGGGGCTGGAAGGAAAAGGAACAGAGCGTAACTACTAATGGCTGTGGAGTTCCTTTTGGGGTGACTGAAATATTCAGGAATTAGTGGTAATAGTGGCATGACTCCATGAATATAATAAAGACTGAATTTTCTAGAAGTGTGAATTTTGTGGCGTATGAGTTATATTTCAATAAAGCTGTCATTTTAAGCATGAATTTTAAAAACAATCCAGGGGCCCCTGGGTGGCTCAGTCGTTAATGTCTGCCTTTGGCTTAAGTCATGATCCCAGCGTCCTGGGATCGAGTCCCACATCAGGCTCCCTGCTCAGTGGGAAGCCTGTTTCTCCCTCTCCCACTTGCCCTGCGTGTGTTACCTCTCTCACTTTCTCTCTGTCAAAACAAATAAATAAAATCTTTAAAAAAATCCAATTAGAAAATGAGTAAAAAGCACCAACAGATATTTCACCAAAGAAGGTGTGTGGGTAACGAACAAGCCCAGTAAAAGATATCCTACATCATTAGCCATTAGAAAAATGCACATTTGATTCTCAATGAGATACCAACACACACCTGGCTAAGTGGAAAAAATAAAAAAATGGTGGGGGTTAAAAAACCCACTTGAGCAGATGCAGAAAAATAGAACCAGTCATACCTTGCAATAGGAATGAAAAATGAGACAGTCACTCTGGAAAATAATTGACACTTCCTTTCAAAACTAAAACTGGATTTACCATACGATCCAGCAATAACACTCTGGGGCATCTCTCTGAACTTATTTTCACATGGAAACTAGTCCCTGAGCGTTCACAGGAGTTTTGTTTGTGACAAAGACCAGAAACCATTTAAACATCTCTCGACCCATGAATAGTTAAACACACTGTGATCCGTCCATACCATGGATTATGACTCAGCAGTTCTAAGGAATGAACTACTAATACACACTGTAACTTGGATGAACCTCAAATTATGCCGAGAGAGAGGAAAAAAAAAACCCCAGCAACCTCAAAAAGATACATATGTACTGCATCTTTCCATTTATATAACATTCATGAAATGACAATTACAGAAATGGAGGATTGGTGGTTTCCAGGGATTAGAGGTGGTGGGAGAGAGGGTAGGTGTGATAAGAAAGGGGTAATACACAGGAGCCTTGCGGGGATGGTAGTTAAGCATCTGGATTGTGGCACAACACAGGAACCACACATGTAATGAAATTACACACAGCAATGCACATGCGGACGTCCCAATCCACGTATAACCCGTACACTTTGAATAGCTCTGTAGATTTTAACAATTTTCATTTCCTGGTTTTGATACTGTTTGTGATGCAAGACATTAACCTTGGGGAAGTCTGGGTAAAGGGTTTACAGGATCTCTCTGCACATTTTGCGACAACTTCCTACAAATTTGTGATTATTTTCCAAATGAAAGTTTTCCAAAGCCTGAATTTGTCCTCATCCAAAATGTTCTCCTATTCCTGAATTCTCCCATTTCGCATCCACAAATGCAAAAGCTAGACACAAAGGCATCTGCCCATACTCCTCCTCATCCTTCCCTCTCAACATCAAGTAATAATAATGACAATAGTGACAATGAAAATAATAAAGCAACATCCATTGATTGCTTCTTCTCTAGACTTCTTACAGCATGCATGGCTGAATTTATTCCTCACATCAACTCAATTACCTTTAAAATCATCCCATTTTAAAGGTAAGGAAATGAGGGGTCCAGGGGCTAAGAACTATGGTCAAGGTCGTACAGCAAGCTAAGACAGACCCCTCACCTAGCAGTCTGACTCTATTGCCCATAACATACGGAATCACCGGATTCAACATCCTCCCTCCCTCAATGTTGGCCAGTGTCTTAGTTCAAGAGTTCATGATTCTCTGCCTGGACCAAGAATCAGTAGGAGGAGCCTGCTGACTAGTCTCCTACCCCAGACCCAAAGGGAAGGAAGCAAGATATACCATATATCTTGGAATGGTAAATGACCCCAAACAGAACACAATCCCCAAGTTTCTCATGCAGAGAAGTCTTAAGGTTTTTTTGCCAACTTGCATAGACAAATGTTCAGTACTATAGGTGAAATAACCCAGTCTCCAGTTACGGGGATCCAATACGATATGTATTCACAATGGCATGTTACATAAAATACATGAATTTGGACATACTGCTATCCTCACCCACTTTCTGAAACAATTCACAGACAACTTTAACATCAGCCTTCATCTCACACAGCTTTCCAAAGTAAATTGTCTCCATTTCTTATTTGAAAATTAATGCTTTTGAACCCATTTATGATGCTGTCCCTGAAGAGCTAGAAGGACTCATCCATACAACATCAAGAAAATTTCGATTTTTTACATTTGCTCTATAGGTCAGTGGTTCTCAACACTGAAGGAGAATTAAAATCATACCGTATTTAAAAAGACAAGGAAGGGGTCCCTGGGTGGTTCAGTGGGTTAAGCCTCTGCCTTTGGCTCAGGTCATCATCTCAGGGTCCTGGGATTGAGCCCCGCATCAGGCTCTCTGCTCAGCGGGGATCCTGCTTCCTCCTCTCTCTCTGCCTGCCTCTCTCCCTACTTGTGATCTCTCTCTCTCTCTCTGTGTCAAATAAACAAATAATTTTTTTTTTAAAAGACAAGTAAAGGTCAAAAAGATCATACTTTATTATAAACTTCAAAGTCCCTCAAAGACTAGATCTTCATCGTTCTCAACACAAAAAAGGGAATGATCACTATGCAGTGTGATAGAGGTGTTTGCTACTGCTATAATATTGTACAGTATTACAATATTGTAATAAATATTAAATAAATTTGAAAATGGTAAATTACAATTACATTACAGATATTCATGTATCAAACCAACATGTTCTAAACCTCAAGCTTACACAATGTTACATGTCAACTATATCTTAATTTTTTTAATTGGGGAGACTACCTGGGGAACTTTAAAAACTATCAAGGCCCACAGAGTGAGTTTACTGGCCTGGAGTGGACATGGGGTGTGACATTGTTTCAAGTTCCTCTAGTGACTCCAAGTACAGCCTGGGCTGAAAACCACTTGTTTACAGGCATCGAGATCTCCACCAAGTAGTTCTGTGGTTCTCGGTCTTGTTTAAACACAAGAATCACCTGGAAAGTTTTGTAAAAATCCTGAAGCCCGGGTACCATTCCCCATTCCCCCCCCAAAAAAAAACTCTGATTTAGTTAGGTTCCGGGGCATTCTTACATTTCAAAAACACCTCAGTGGGATCTCATCTGCGGCCAGATTTGAGAATCTTCGACACTGTGTCTTAAGAGTATTGCTTTATAAGTGAGGTTCAAAAGGCTGTTTTACCCACCACCCAATACTTACAATGGTAAGGTCATGCCCCCCTCCCACATAAGTCCCTCCCCAATGACCCCATGACTACAGAACTGCATGGAATGGCTTGGCTAGTGTATCAGTGACTTCTGTAAGCATCCAAAGATAGCACTGATGGAGAATGCTTCAACCTAATTTGGCTTCTTCAAATAGTGCCTGGTTGTCCTAAATAAAGGAATCGGAAGAGTGCCCCTTAAGATGAGAGATTTTGTGAGCACTCAAATACAAAGCAATTCTCCTTTTATCTGAGAAGATGTCGCTTTATTTTTGCACGTATTATTAACAACTATTTCTTGAACGCTTACTATAGCTAGCACCCTGCTAATTGTCTTTTATCTACCTGACCTCACTTCATCCTGAAAGTATACCTAGGACATGTAATCAGCATTATTTCCATTTTTGTAGAGTTGAAAGCTGAGAGGTGAAGTCCATTTGCCCAAGGTTAGCACCGAGCAGGTGCACAGAGACAGAAGGTGGACCCACATCTCTTATGTCCTACACTGTTCTGCCCCTCATGGACCAGCTGTCCTCGAGTGGCTTCCACGGGAGGCTTCTGTACGTCTGTTCCAGTGCCCAGACGGACACCACAGCAGAGAGCATGGCTTCATGGACAGAGGGCAGGACCACTGGAGAGAGGATCCACTGTCCTCCCCTCCTCCCTGATGTTGTGGTCCCGTCAAACCCCTCTGCTCCCAGCATTCCCTGGTTCACTGGTTCTGTGACATCACAGCCTCCTCTCTGCTCTGCCAGCTGCAGGTGAGTCAGCCTCAAAGGCTAGATCTGAGACCAGAAGGGGGTTTTCTGTACTTAAAGGGACAATGTCTCCATCATTCCTGGACTCCTTTGCTATAGGAAGCAGACACTACCCCTAACTTGCCTTGACCCCACCATTTTAGTCTCCGGGCCCCCGTCTCTCTACTTGTGATGAATGAGCCCTAAGTGCTCCTCCAGCTCCAGAAGTCTTCCTGTTGGACCTCGTTGGGTCTGGCCCAAGTGCTATGAGTCACTGGACACCTGAGGCTCCCAGTCCACTGGGCAGAACCCAAGGGCCGTTTTCTTTGGCTCCTGTCTCCATCTAGAGGCGGGCAGTGGTAGTGCGGGAAGCATCGCACCGTGTCCGTCCGCCCCCCCCCCGCTAGCCTCAACTCCACACCACCGTGGTCCGCATCAGTATTTAACTTTAAGGTAACTTTTACAACATACCAGGCAGCTGTGCTAAGCACTTTCCATCGTTAGTTAATCCTCGCAACCACCTTCTAGGGTAAATACGATTATCGTCATCCCCATTGTACAAATTAACAAACTGAGCCTTAAAGGAAGTAAAATTCTTGTAAATTTCATAGCTTAATAAGTAGTAGATCTTCAAGAATTATCCCCCAAAGAATGTGCCTGTAACTGCTACACTACCTTTCTTGAAAGCCTTTCCATTTCTGAAGAAGGCTCAAAAGTCCAAACTTTCTGCTACCGAGACTCAAAGGAGAAAGAGTTTGTGCTCCCCTTCTTTTTCTCATGAAATTGCTGGCTGGAGTAAAAGTATGGAAGGCATTAATGCTAGATTCAAACAAACCCACATTTAAACCCGTGCAGCACTGCTAATAGGGAACGATCTCCAGGCTGTTTGTACCTCTGCGAGCTGCTGTACAGAAAAGAGACCTCCATTCAGTGTGCGAAACAAAAACTGAATTTATTTCCAGTTCAACAAGGGAGAATCAGGCTTTTATAACAAAGTCAAAGCTAATGGTGGTCATACAAGGGGTTCCGGGAGATGGAGAGTTGATGCGAGGTGGCATTTCAGAGGCAGGATAGCTTGGGAATGGTGGGAAAGGGTACCTGCCATTGTGTTTCTCGTACTTTCAGGAGAATGGTCACCAAGGCAACGTTTCATTAACAGGTGAGTTTAAAATGGGTTTCTGGAGATTAGCTGTTAACCGTGGTTACAGAGCAATTGGTCTTAGGAGAGTGGGAACTTCTTTTTTATTCTCAGCCGACCTCTTTTTTTCTTCCTCAACCAAAGCTTCACAAGAGACCCTCAGGGACTGTGCACATGTTCAACCACTGCTGTCCACTCTCCTTGAAGACACAGTTTCCCTTTTCCACCGACAGCAATCTGACGTTCAGTCTGAGCATCAGCTAGCCTGATGTCTTTCAGTTTTCTCTCTGAATCTTCTACGGAGCTATATGTTGAGCCAGTGGCCCCAGGAGATCCTTTGGCTCTCTGGACCACAGCCACCAAATGCAGGGTAAACAATATTCATTTAAAAAGCATGGAGTTGGGGTGTCTGGATGGCTCAGTGGGGTAAAGCCTCTGCCTTTGGCTCAGGTCATGATCCCAGGGTTCTGGGATCAAGCCCCAAGTCAGGCTCTCTACTCAGCAGGGAGCCTGCTTTCCCCTCTCTCTGCCTGCCTCTCTGCCTCCTTGTGATCTCTGCCTGTCAAATAAATAAATAAAATCTTTAAAAAAAAAAAAAAAGCATGGAGCACTGGGTGTGATACATAAACAATGAATCCTGGAACACTGAAAAAATAAAGTTTAAATTAAAAAAAGATAATAATTAAGAGTTTAATTATTGGATTAAATAATTAGATTCATTAAAAGAAGCATCTGGAAGGTGCTCCAGAATCATGATCCAATTTCCTAGGCATGACCGAGAAAATAAATTTCCAATGATTCCTTGTGTCTGCTTTTGTAGCCAGGTTGCCTTTGTTTGGGGCTTAGAAACCCCACCTGTGGTGTGAATCCAGGTACACCATGAAGGGTTAGCAGAAGTGCATCCCCTCTCTGATCCAACAACAGGTATTCTGTTACCCACGGGAATTTGAGCTAAGGAATTGCAGCTCGTTGGTTGCGCTCCAGGGTTTGGGCTGTTTTATTTGCTATGTCAGCCAGAGTGAGAGAAAAGGAGGACCTTGGGCTGTCCAGCTCCTATGGATGACCCTCTGACCTCAGAAGTCTGGTCCACCCTATCGGTATTTGATAGCCCGGAAGGGTTCCCTTCCTTCCAACACTATGTGAGACGACACAGTCCACTGCGGGTGTTGGGGAGTTGTACACGTGGAATGGCCCAAGTACTCATCACACAGAATAGTCCTGGTTCCGGTTGGCATTGAAGACTGTGCTTTCCACCTAAGAAACGAATCATGTCAACAAGCAGTATTGTCTGTCTATATTTGTCAACAATTCCCCTTGAGAGTTGAGAGGAAGGGTAGGAATGTGTTGAATGCTAAGGTCTCCTCTGAGTGGCATCCCTGGAGAGAGTTCTTCCCACGGCTTTCTGCTCACAGTAAATACAAGGGTCTTTATCAACAGGCTTCACATTCTTTATGGACAGAGGAGTTTTGATTCTGGTTTATTTCAGGAGCCAACTGTTTTCTCCAAGAGGCCATTTCTGGTTAATCTTGGAGGACTCATTGAAGATGATCCTGAGATCTAAGCTGGCATTTCCCATTCCGATTTATTTTATCTAAGTTCCCTATTTTAGGTCTGAGTCTTTCACAAAGAGAGAGGGAAGCCTCTTTCTACTTAAGCTGTTGGTCTGCCCTAGAATTTCTTGGTAAGTGTCTTGAAGTCTATTACATTAAATCTCCCAGTAATTCATCTTGACTTTGTTTGCCATTTTGAATCTTTGCTCAATCTACCCAGAAGAGGAAGCCTTTTTAAATACTTTCAGATGGTACATTTCCTTTTTTTCTTTCCAAGTCCACTTTTTTGAGTTATGTGTCAGGGGGTTATTTAAATCTTCTGGCCTTTTCCATCCTGCTGCTCCTAAACATGTTTCCCCCTCTCTGAAGGTCAACCATTAAGTGAAGCGATGGGTACAAATATGGTGGTCAAGACGAGTGAGAATAACTAACAGAATCCTGAGTTCAATACAGCTGCTTTCTGTCATTTGGAAATTTGGAATGATTCTTAATCTTTGCCCTCAACTCCTCTGTTACGCAGGGTTTGAATTCAGCCTCTCAGGACCCACCTCCTGGTATAGGGGGGTTTTGAGGGGATAGTGTACGATGTTGATTGTTCTTTTCTACAGAAATGAAGGGAATTTATTTAGGCAGTCACAGGAAGGAATAGAAAGAGTGTAAGTGGGTAGTAATGATAAAGCTGGGTGGAGAGAAAAAAGATGTAAAAAAAGTAGGTTTCAGAAGGTTTGAGTAGGAGTACTTTTCCTTTTTCTTTCTGAGGCCAGAACATACCAATCAAGGAAGCTCTCTCTACTGAATATTTGGTATTTTTGTCTTCTCTTTTTTCTAGAGTCCCTTTGAAATCTCTTATTTTTGATGTTAAAGGTTTGCCATACTGCCCATAATTTCAAGTCACCTGGTAAAATTTTTCCATTTATTGATATACACACACACATGAAGGGACATAGAGTGAGAGTGTCTATATGAAGCAGGAGTTTTTCCAAGAAGAGGCAGCAACTTTGGTGTAAATGAGACCACGACAAAAGGAGAGGACACACCACATTTGACCCCAGTTATGCATAGTGGCTTGAATTCCATGCCCTAAGAGAGCCTAGAAGAAGCCATCTGGTCAATAACCTGGAAATCCTCACTCCAGAACATGCACCGAGGAAAGTGACCTTTCATTAATTAAGCTAACAAGAGAGAACAGGGGCTCATGAAGGTTTGTGGGAACCCAAGGCAGAGTTTTAACAATTACTTTATACCCACTGATCACCACCTAACAGACCTCCCACTATTAGTCCTCAGAGCTGATCTGTGGTGAAAGCTTGTCAGACCCATGCTTCCATTCCTTCCTTAGGAAACACTTCCTTCAACATTCAATATATGTGAGGCAATCTGGAACAAAGGAAAATCCCACGAGGCAAGAATTTACATGAACGAAACTGAAATTAAAGCAAGCAGCAGAATAAACATATTAATGGCAAGGATATTTGCTAAATAGTGCATTTCCAAAACAAAAGAGCTCATTGCCTTATATAAATTTCTGTTTATAAATCCTGAGAAGATACAATAAGTTCATCAAAGAGAGCTCAAGGAAATATCAGAGCTCCAATCGTGTCAAAAAACTCACTTGGCAACAAATCCCAAAGACTGTTGGAGATGTGGGCTCACTGGAGGAACTCTTGAGTCCAAGGATCCTGCAAAATGGGGACACTCATATGTGTCTAGTCGGCTGGATGTATCTAGCCACAGTATAGAAATTGTGCTATTGTCAAATAGCATACGTGCCAGAAGTTAAAGATTTTGTATTAATTTAAGAGGTCAAGGGTAAAAGAAGCAAAAGATGTTAGGAGACTATTGGTCTAATTCATGCAAGAGATAATAGTGGCTTGGACCAGGGGAGAGCAGTAGAGAAATTGAGAAGCGAGTGTCCATGAGTGAGGCAGCTCACACAGCGAACTGGGTCTTATGAGGGACATCCGCCAATACCATAGTAAGAATTTCCTAAAAGGGGGTCTAGCCAAAGAAGGGGGAGTGAGAACAGGAAGTATCCAGAGACAAAGGAGTTTGGGAGTAAAACAAGGTTTTATCATTCTGGACCAACAGAACCAGAAAGATCCATGAAGGCACCGTCTAGCCCAACTTCCTCTTCTCCTTGATGAAGCTCCTGAGGCTCAGAGATGCACGCGGATTTGCCCGCAGCCACTCAGCAAGTTCGTGGTGGAACCAGGACCTAAACCTTCAAGACTGAGCTTCATTGCATGCTCTCCTGGAACCTAGACCAGCTGGAATATTCTGGAGCTGATGAAACACATGAAGGGAAGGGAGAAGGGATGGAATGGCCATTGACTTGGCATTTATTGGCATTATTGTGTGCCAAGCACCACGGGGGGGGGGGGGGTGTGACTTGTCACATATTTAACCCTTTACTTCTGCAGGCAGACTCTTCATTCCCACTTTCCCCATGAGAAGACTGAGGTTCCAGAAGGTTAGAATATGCACCTAGAAATGGGGCAGGGCATGTTTGTGGGTTGCCATAAGCTGGGATTTTGTGGTCAGGGGATTCTACCTAGAGTGCGAACACAGGTAAAGGACCAGGGTATTTCATCCACAGTCTTATGTTTATTTAGGAATCCAGGAACTGGGCTCCAAGTCAAGACCAGCTGACTCAACCAAGCGCCCCCTACAGGCAGAGCTGGCAGAGTAAAATTTCAACTCCTCTCCATGGGTGAGAAAATTTTGTAGAGAATGGGGAAAGTCATTCTAAGAGAGGGCAACCTACCCAGAAGGGCGTGGGTCTTGGGAGCGGGGAAGGCTATTCTATCTTGCTAGAGGCTGACCCAGTATGGCCCCCATCATGCTGAATTTCCAATGGCCCCCATTCCTTGACCTCCTCCAACAGCCCACCAAAACTTGGCCTCGAAGATCTTCTGCTTATGCTGCAGAGACTGTGAGGAGCCCCATGCCATGGATGACTCCAAGGTCCCCAGCCAAACCCAAGAGCATCAGCCATCGAACTTCAGTGGGTACCAGACAAGAACAACCCACCACCCACCTGACCTCTCTAGACCTCCTGTGTTCCTCCCCTTCTGCTGAGATTCCCTCAAATGTCCTTCAGCTTCTGAGTGCTAATTCCAACCTAAAATCAGATAGGGGCTTCCTAACCCAAACCCTTAAACATCAGGCAGGGAGACCCTTGAGGTGGCGAGGACAGTCCCATTAAGAGATGGAGCCATTCAACAGCAGGAGAGAAATTTTCGTGGCAGATTTTGCCAGAAATCCATCTGGAGGGTCTTTTAAATACTCCCCCTGGAAATTTCACAATAAAAACCCAGAACCTTAAAAATATCAATCCCTTTTTCCAAGACAATAACCATGCTGGTGACTGAGCCCCTATTATGTGCAAAGCACATCTAGGCATTAGGGACCCAGCTGTGATCAGGTAAGTCCCCCCACTGTTTCAGAGTGGACACAGGAGAATGGCGATATGATTTGATCCCCACAATAACTCTAAGAAGGGGACGTGATTAACCAAAATGGATGTGTCATTTTGTAGCTCTGAAAACAGGCATAGGAGGGAAGCGATTTGCTGTGGTTACGCATTTGGTAAAGGACGGAGGTATTTGTTACAGGATACAGCTCAATCTTTTGCTTTACTTTTAAGAATTTAGAAGTCTGTATAAAAAAAAAAAAAGTCTTCTGTACAACCACATTCACCATAATGATATTTATGTAGTGAAAACAACTTAAACATCCCCCACAAAAAAAGGAATATTGGTTAAATGACTCTTGAATTATCTGCAAAAGAGAATATTCTACAGCCATTATTTCCTAAAATTTAGTGACCTGAGAAAAATGTTTCTGATACATCGTATATGAAAAAAAATAGAATGTATACATGACATGTAGGATATAATGGGTTCTGTAAAAATACGCACGAGAAAAGATGGGAACTGTGATCACATCTAAAGAGATGGGTATTCAGGGCATTTCTATTTCTGCTTCATAGTCTTCGATATTTTGTAGCTTTTCTGTAATATCCATTACAGATATGTACTCACATTTACAAACAGAGAAAAAGGTAAACTTCACGTTTTGGAAAAATTATATATTATTTTGAACCCAGCAGGTGCGTATGAGAGCAAACCCTTAGCAGACCGGGGGAGGGAGACCCAGGTGGCCCCCACCCCATCAGAACCACACTTTCACCTCCATCAATTCCCCTGACCCTCCCCGCCTAACAGTGTGGAATTATCACCATCAGGCTTGCAGAAGGGGGAGCTGGCCAGCAAGAGTTCCAAGCATGCTAAGGAAGCCTCCGGCTTGCCTTTGGGACAACCTCTGATGCACCCAGAAAAGAAAGCCTCTTCCACCAGCAACAAAGAGTATGAAGGTGAGTCCCAAACAGGGGTCCTAACACAGACCAGGAACCCCCATGGTCCAGATGACTAAGTCCCACGGATATGTGAGCTAAGCCAAAGGGGGCAATAGGAGAGACGGGACCACTCCCACCAGGAAGCTGCAGTCATATTCTGAGACCTGCCTGCGTCATCTCTCGAGCTAGGAATTACATGAGGCGCTGCAAGTCTGGGAGGAAAGGACACATATCCAGGCTTCTAAGCTTGTGTCTGCGCTGGCCACTAGAGGGGAAGTCCCAGGAAGACAGCTATGCACCCCCAACCCCAGCCAGGTGCATGCCAGAAGATGCTTGTAGGCTAGAAGGTAGTTCAGCAGGGGGCAAAACACCTCAGGGTCATGGAAGGACAGAAGCCCAGTCCAGGAAGGAAAAACAAGTCCACGTGGTTGTGCACCAACACTACTTGGGTGACCAGGCTTAGCTTACTAGCACCCTGGGAGGCTGGCCGCTGAGAGTCAAGGACCAGCCCCACGCAGGCATCACAGAATTCTCAAAACAACTACACCTCCCTTGCAAACAGTTTCACAGAAAGTCCAATTGCAATTAAAGGCCAAAGGGGTTTCTCCTGCCCTTGAATCCAAGGTAGGGCCTGGGAGACCCTCGAGCTCCGCCCTCCCTCCTTGTGCCTCCCAACCCCCACAGGGCTCTGTGGAACAGTTTAAAAACCCACCTCCCATTGTATAGAAAAGACTGGGGCCCACAGGGAAAGGGACTTCCCAAAAGTCCATTGGGAAGTAAGGTTGGTGTTAGAAGCAGGTTGGGCCCTTGAATACCCCAATGAACCTATGGACACATGTCCCTATCACAAAGGACTTCTGAGTCCCAGCCTGGGGTCCACGTGGCTCACCCAGTATTCCAGAATCTGATCGTGCTCAGGGCTGGAGGTGACCAGGATGGGCCATCCAAGCCCAATGCAAAGGTTCCACCCAGCATCATAATTTCTTCCTTTCTTCTTTTAGAATGGAATACACGTGTGTGCTCAAGAGGCTTTTACAAGAGAAACCTAAACCACTACTCTCAGGACCACTGGCCATTCCAGCCCTGCCACATAGGGAGACCCTGACCATTCTAGTCCGCAGCTCCCAAGCAGGCCTCCAGGACTGCATGCTGCTGGAGGGGCCCCGGGAGGAAGGGGGCGGTGAGCGGGGGCCATGAAGACAGATTCAGAAACTCCCCCAGAGGAGGAGAAGATGTCTGAGCCACCTCTGAGCCACCGGTAAGAATTCCTTCGGCTCCTGAAAAAGCCACTGTGGGGGGAGCTGCTTCCAATTAAAGCCCTTGGTGATATCACGGGACTGTGTCTCCTCCTTCCCCCTCCTCACCAGGGAGTAGCTCTTTCAAAGACCTTACTGTTTTTACATACATGGTCCCATCTAAGCTAAAACAAAACACTTAATCCTTATGGATAGAATTTTTTTCATCGGGAAATTCTCTTTTTTTAAGATTTTATTTATTAGAAAGAGAGAGAGAGCAGGAGCAGAGGGGCAGAGAGAGAAGCAGACTCCCCACTGAGCAGGGAGCCCAACAGGGGCTGGATGCGAAGACCCTGGGATCATGACCTGAGCTGAAGACAGACACTTAACCCACGGAGCCACCCAGCCCCCCCCCCCATTTTGAAATCATCTTGAACTTACGGGAAAGTCGCAATAGGGACAAAGAACCCATTTACCTTTTGCCCAGATTTCACAATTGTTTACACCTCCCCCGCTTGCTCTAGCCTGTCTTTTCTCTCTTCCTGTTAGTTTTTTCTGCACTACGTGACAGCGAGTGGTGCACATCAGATCCCACCACCCCCAAATACTACAGTGTGCATTTCCTAAGAACAACGATATTCCCTTACATAACTTCAGGACAGTTCTCGAAAACATGAAATTCAACACTAATATACTATTATCATCAATTGCCCCCCAATGCCTTCCAGCTGCTTTGATACTCAGTACAGGATCGAATCCAATATTATGAGTCCCATGTCATCATGTCCCCTCCGTGTCTTCTAATCTGGAACAATTCTGTTCTCCACGAGTTCCCCATTTCTGAAGCACACAGACATGATTGTCTTATAAAGCATTCCTCAATTTGTGTTTGATATACCAGTTTTGCCTGTGTGGCAGGAAGGTCACAGAAGGGACACTGCATCCTATCAGGAGACACATGGTGGAGGTAGGTCCTGCCACTGGTGACATTAACTAGATCCCTTGTTTAAGGTGGTTTTTGCTGCCAGCCTTTTCCACGGCAAATGACTGTCTTTCCCTTTGGAATGAATGTGTCATTTGGGGAAAGATTCTGTGAGTCTCCCATTGCTCATTAAACTTTCGCTCACTAGTTTAAGTGTCTAGAACACCACCACCACCACCCCCCCGCCGAGAAGAACGTGCCCAGCTAGCATACTATTCTAGGATAGATAAGAGATGCATGAGGCAGGACCACCGAGCCAAACTGCTGGGCATGGTGGAGATCACGGCATTGCGGACAGAGGGCAGGACCACTGGAGAGAGGATCCACCGTCCTCCCCTCCTCCCTGATGCTGTGGTCCCGTCAAACCCCTCTGCTCCCAGCATTCCCTGGTTCACAGGCTCTGTGACATCACAGCCTCCTCTCTGCTCTGCCAGCTGCAGGTGAGTCAGCCTCAAAGGTTAGATCTAAGACCAGAAGGGGGCATTTTTGTACTTAAAGAGACAACATCTCCATCACTCCTGGAAGCAGACACTACCCCTAAATTGCCTTGACCTCACGGTTTGTCTCTGAACCCCAGCCTCCCCACTTGTGCTGAATGAGCCCTAGGGACTCCTCCAACTCCAGAAGCCTTCCTTTTGGACCTTGTTGGGTCTTTCTAGGTCTGGCCCAAGTGCTATGAGTCACTGGACACCTGAGGTTCACAGTCCACTGGGCATAACCCAAAGGCCTTTTTCTCTGGCTCCTGTCTCCATCTAGAGGCGGGTAGTGGTAGTGCAAGCAACATCGTAGCCACCCTGCCCCAGCCTGCATCTCTCCTACATCATCCCCGGCCGGCCGTTATGAAACACTTACCACGTGCCAGACACTGAGCTAAGCTCGGCACACCTTTACCCCACCCAATCCTCACACAACATTCTGGAGTAGGTTTTACCATCCCCATTTTACAGATAGGAAAGCTGAGGTTCAAGGAGGTTAAATTGCTGTAAATGACCCAGCAAGGTGAGGCAAGAATTACATTCCAACTTATCTCAGTAATAAAATGTACGCTCTTAACTGCTACACCGCTCTGCAGAGCTTCAGGGGAGCCTTTCCCCTTAAAAGCCTCCTGCCATCAACTCTCCAGGAAGGAGATGGTATTTCTGAACATCTCTCTGCCCCTGGAAATGCCAAGGTGAGGCCCTGGACCACAGAGCCTCGGGAACCAGACAAAACTACATTAAAACCCCAGTTGCTCCTCTTGGCTGTGATACCCGACAGGCACTTTCATGGGGCTTCGTTCCACCATCTGAAAAGGTAAATGAGCTCAGAGATGTCGAAGGACCTGCCCAAGAAGCACAGTGAGGGTCAGTGTCTGGGATCCTGTGGCTCTTCCTCCCGCCCTGTTAACTTCCCACCGGGGACAATGAGGTCAGTACAGAATCAGGATGTTTCTATCCATTTCTACGAGCAGGGAGTACGACATCTGTTCGTGGAAAGGACAGTAGGGGTAATGGTGTGTCTATCGTCCAGCAGTCAGAGAGGGCTTGCATGTGGACTCCAGTCACACTGAGAGAGAACTCACTCTGTGCAAAGCCCTGTGCTTGGTGCTGGGATGCAAAGGTGAATTGGATGCATCCCTGCACCCCCCCCCCCACCAGAGAGCGAGAATCTCTCGCTCATGTTCACTGCCATGTCCTTCACCTAGTGCCTGGCACCAGTTGTCAACAAATACATGCAGGACAAGTTTTAGATTAGAGTCTAGACTCTCACAACTAAGCAGCTAGTGAAAACAGCTTCCAGTCAACAAATATTGATTGAACACCTACTATGCGCTTATGCAAAGAGAGACAATGGCCATGACCCACAGAAGCCCAGGGATCTGTGGGAACACAAGAGAGGCCCCTAATCCCTCCTGGCTGGAAGAGATGGCTTCCAGGAGGGAGCAGCCCCTGAGCTGAGTCTCCAGGGGAAGAGTGAGGGAGTAAGAACACGGAGGTGGAACAGCTTGTGCAAAGGCCCAGTGGTGACACACTGAGAGCACGTTCAAGGCGCTGCCGGAAGCACCTACAGCTGGAGGGCCAGGAGCCAGGCTGGGAGAGAATGAGGCTGGCAGAGCTGGCAGGGCCAGACCACAAAGTAGTTTCAAGTAGTAGAACAGGGGATCCAGTGAGGGACGGAGGCTGAGGATGATGATGTGGGATTGGCACAGGAGACAGATCGGCTTGTAGGTGAGCCAGGGGCCGGCAGGGAAGCTGTGTCATGAGGGTCCCCGCCAGGGCAGGGGGCAGAGGTTGGCAGACAATGGAGGAGATATTCATGAGGTAGGATCACAATGCCTTGATGAATGACTGAATGTGGAAGGAAGGGGAGGCAGGGGCCAGTGCGGGGGAGGGTGTCCCCTTTTCTGACTCCACACAAAGCGAATAGTGGAACCTGATCCCCAAACAGGAGACATGGGAGGGAAAGAAAGAGTTTATTTAGGGGAATAAGTAGGGAGAAATAAATAGGAGAGATAGGCCTAAATAGGGGGAGAAGTCCTCACGAGCAAAGGTGACTTCTACTCCAGGCCTTGGAGGAGGGGAGGGATGAGTTCCGTGGATCTCCAGGGAAGGGCATCCCAGGCCAAAGGTGCAGCTGGGACAGAAGGAAGGGGAGGGTGAAGGTAGCGCTGGGATTATAGATTTTTTTCAGGGGAGGATCAGAGAAAGACTTCGACTTTGATTCTATGATCTGCCACGGAGAGACTTCGAGCAGAGGTGAGACATGACGTGACTTACATCCTAAGAGAATACTGCCATGCTGACACTAATGAAGACCAGGGCAGAAGAAGCGGGGACACCAGTCAGGAGGCCATTGCAATGACTCAGGTGAGACAGGGTGGTGGCCGGGAGAGGTGCGAAGTCAGTGCCCAAGGGGGAGGCCCTGGAATGAACCCAACATTCAGGGAGTAAATACAGCCTCCATGATGGAAATTCCCTGGAGTGGGTCTTTGGCTAGAGGGAAAGAAAGATGAGAACAGGAGAGGACCAGAGGACTAGAAGAGAGAAAGAAGTTTGGGAATAAGACAAGGATGTACAACTTTGGGTCATCAGAGCTTGGAGGTATCCTTGGAAAAATGGTGCAGCCCAACCACTGCTTGTTAGATGGGTGCCTAGGCCCAGAGATAGACATGGATAAGCCCAAAGCCACATAGCAAATTAGTGGCAGAGCCAGGGCTTGAACCAGCAAGATTGAGCTGTGTTATCAGCTGATCTGCTGATTCAACAAGGCACCCCTACAAGTAAAGACTGGCAGGGTCAAGGCTCCAACTCCTTTCTATGGGTAAGACAACCGTGGACAGGAGAGGGAGGCCTGGTCAGACATAGGTGGGCCTGCACATAGCAGCCCCAGGGAGCTACAGGAGGTTTGGGAGGGGAAGGGGCTTGAAACCTTGGGAGAGGCTGGCCCTGTATGACCCAGTGCTTAAATAACAATGGGCTTCTCGGACTGGGGCTACAGAGCCAGACGCAGCAATGCCCTTTCCTCTTCCCACAGCCCATCAAGACATGGCGTCAAAGATCTTCTGTTGTTGCTGCCAGACCAGCGAGGAGTCCTCTGCTACTATTGTCTCACATAGTACAAGGATATCCCAGCAGCCTCAGCCACGGACCTTCAGTAGGTCCTGGGAGGGGACATGTGGTAGCGGGCGAGGACACCGGACTTCCCTCACCGGGCTTCGGTCTCCCCAACCACCCCCTGCTGGGACACATCAGATTTCTTTCAGTCATTGAGCGGTGTGAGACTTGTGACCCAAGCCCATAGCAGTGTAGCCTAATGATTATTTATTAGATATGAGATACTACTTAAGCCCACTGGTGTTGGTCCTACACACTAGTTAAATTGAACTAGCTGAACTTGAGCATGTCACTGACCCTCTCTCTCTCTGACCTTCAGCACCCTTCTTTACAAACTGGGGAGAATGAGAGTACATTTCCTACCTTTCAGGCCGTTGGGAGGACGAGATGAGCCAACCTATAGACGTGCCTAGAATATGGCCCCACAAGGAGAAGGCACTCCACAGACGCCAACTGGCTATGTTCTGGGCAGGTCCAGCGAGGCTCTGCGAATGTAACACGTAACCACAAAATCTCGCTCACTCAACCCAACTTGGGGTGTTTTTAGCTCCAGCAAGCAGAACTTCTTTTTTTTTTTTTTTTCTTTTTTAAAGCCATCCTTAACATGAGCAGTCCCCACGTGGGATGTGACCCAGACTGTTCATCCACCCGTAACCCAAAGCCTTTACCGAGGATCAACCTTTTCCTTCCCCCTTTCAGATCTGAACACAAATCCTCGCAAGAATGGTCTCCAAAAGAGATACGTACACCATCCCACCGACAAGTGGATGCTGAAAGCGTGCAATCTCAGGAGACCCTGACATTTCTAGAAGGCGGCCCCCATGCTGTGCGGCTGCCTGAGCGGCTCCTCCGGGAGGACGTGCAGTGAGCAAGAGCTATGAAGATGGATTCGGAAACTCCCCTGGAGGAGAAGACATCTGAGCCACCCCTGGGCCACCACCGCGAGTCACTGCGGCCACTGCGTGAGGAGCTGCGTCCAATTAAAATCTCTCGTTGCATCGCAGGACTGTGTCCCTCCTTTCCCTTCCCCCAGCCCTGCTTCTGAGATTCTTTTGAATGTGGAGCAATTAGAACCAGGTATCTCTTGTAAAAGAAATGTGGTCTAATCATTCTCAAACGCTCTCAGTCACTCCTAACCAACCCAGCAAGGAGGTGCTTAGGAGAGGCTGGGGAGAGCTAACAGGTGGCTCTAAATGGACACTGTAATACATTTTGAGAGCTTGAGGGCACCACTGTCATCTGCTATGTGACTCCACTTGGTGCTCAGAGCCGTAGTGAACAGTGGGGCAGGTTGTGCACAACTCTGTTACCGACCAACAGCCCCGGAGCGATGCATCGCTGGTGCAGAGCGACCAAGATGTTTGAGGAAACGCAGAGCACGCAAACACGAGTCACATGTCGGCAACCCCACACATGGCTCCGACTTCAGCCAGTGAACCAGCACAGAAGCATACCACCTCCACCTAACAGGACAATCGGGGGGAGCAAATGAATGGGCAGCATGTGGCAACCAACTTGGGGTTTGGGGGAAGGTTTCCTGGAAGAGATGGCTGCTTGAGTTTTCTGAGCGTTGAAAGCAAGCAAACAGGAGGGGAGATGGTATTCCAGAAGGGGGGGACAAAATCAACGATGTTGGAGAACAGAGGCAGAACATGGTAAGGTGTGAGGGTAGCCACCTTCCATGTTTGGAATGACCCGAGTAAAAGCCTGAGCCAGGGTGGGTTGGGAGGAAAGCGGGGCAGGGGCTCATTAAAAGCTCCCTGGGAAGGAGGTCGGACCCTCTCCTGAGCATGATGGGGGCACCAGAGATGAACAAAATGACATAGCCCTAGTTCTGATTTTTGCAAAATGGACATGGTGAGCTGTTAAGAAGAGAGCTTCTCTGACTAACTCCCCCTGGGCTGGCCCCCACTTCAGAGAAGACAGAAAGAAAATGATGTCTTATGCCCTAGCACTGCGGACGAAAATGCACACCTACAATGGAAAGCCCATCCTGGCTGCAATTTAAAGGACGGAGATCTGAAGGAGCATGTAAAGTCTGCCGTGTCACTGCTTCTTCCGAGTGCTTTATAAATATCCACTCCCCGAGCATGATAACCCAACAAGGTTAGTACGAATAGGGCGCTGGTTTTACAGACTAGGAAACCGAGACATGAAGAGCTTACAGAAGTCTCTGAAGGTTACGCTAAAAGCAGTGGCACAGCTGAACCTCGAACCCAGGAAGCCTGATTCTGGCGTTGGCCCTCTGAGCCAGTTATGCTGCCCTTCACAGTGACGGGGGAGAGACATCCAGGCATTTCTCTTGGCTCCCAAACGGACTATTGACATTGCCTGCTCTTCGAATAGAGAGCAGGGCCCTGGAGATCTTTTTCCTTTGGCAACTGGTGCAACATTAAGCTTTGTCAGTAGGAGGCACTGGAGACACTGGAGGAAGAAGGGCTTTTCCTCCTGGTTCTGGTGCTCATCTTAGCCCGCTCCTGCAGCCCACACTGTGCCTCCAGTCACGTGGTCTTGGTTGTACGTGTGGCTTCCCGAGCACCCAGTTCCTGCTGTGCAGAAGGTTCTCCAACTTCAGGCTCCTGCAGTGAAGACAACTTTCCAGCACCCAGATCCTGCATGGTGGTAAGTAGTGCTTAGCAGGTCAACACCTTCTCCCAGTGCCCACCGACAAACTGGAAAGTACCTCCTCCTCTCTGTAATAACTTTCCCTGGCCCCTTAAAGTGTAGATTTCTAGAACATTCTATCAACTCAGCAACTCACAGGTTTCTGTGCATCCAGGAAGCCACAGTTATGTCCTTCCCAACAAGGTCCAGATTTCAGCTGGGGACGGGGTGTGGAGGGCTCTCCCTTCAGGGTGGTTTCCACCCAAAGGGGGGGGGGGTGCCTAGCTGTTCCTCCCACATGCTCTTCTATATTCTTTGGCATCTCTTGACTTCTTACCTACCCATCCATTATTCAACTTCCCTGTTATACTTAATCATTCTTTCTAGAGAACTTCCCATATTCAAATGACCATGTAGTTTTTGCCTTCTGATTGGACCCCAACTGCCACAAACACCTCAGGAGAAGAGGCCAGGGCAGTCAGCCAGTGACATGGCCTGAACTAGGCCAGCAGCCCCGGGATGGAGAGGAGAGTCCTGAGTTACTGTCAATTTCTCAGGCAAAGCTGGCCAGTTCCTAACTCAGAGCCACACAGAGAAGAAGATTCTGGGAAAGGAGGTTCTGGACTTCTTCTGCCACCCAGAGAACTGAGATGGGAGGTGGGCTTAAGACCAAGTTGACAGCGCACGGAAGATCATTTCATCCTGCCCTAGGTCAAGCTATAGGAGCCTATGGGATGTCTAGGGGGCCACCACCAGAAGGAGGCTGGAAATACATAGCCAGAAAGGATAAAAGAACAATGGCGGAAGGAAGCAGGAGGGCTTGCGAACTGTGTGTGAGTAACCAGTTCACTAGGCTGGAGCTCCTGTTCCACTGGGGGAGACTCCCCAGGAGCGTCAGTCGGGTGGGAAGTACGCTCCCCTGGGGCCTCTTTATCCCTGGTCCTTTTCTGCTGCCAGTTGTCGCACTGCACACCCAGGACCCACCCTCTGAAGCAGATTCTTATCCTATCTGTTCCTCCCCACCTGCCATGCCAGGGGCTCATCCTCTTTCCCCAGGGAGCCACCAAAGCACTTCCTGCTTTGATCATTTAGGTCTCCCCAGAGGGATGAGAATGGGGCTCACATCTTAGGGGCTTGTCAGAGGGTTCTTGGCCTCAGGGTGATCTCTTTCTTTGAAAGATTTTCAAATAATAACGTAAAAATAATAACAGAACCCACAGCTGGATTTGACCTCGGACTGTGGCAGACTAGCTTGTATCAGACCAACCCTCCTGCTGAGAGCAGCTTAAAAAGCTGTAGTTTGCGGGTTTGGTTGTTGTGGGGGTTTTTTGAGTTTTCTTACATCTGTTTGAATGCATCAGAGAGCTCCCAGTGCAGTGAGGAGTTGGACCAACGTCCTGGAGAGAAAGGAAGTACAGAGGGAAGAAATACACACTGAGTGTCCTGACCTCCTCCAGGCACCTGCCAATTCCTAAGCAGAGCCTAAGAGGCTGAAAAGCTGGGATGAACCTTCAGCAGACTCACAGATTGGGGTAACCAAAATTGAAGGTTGAAGGCTCACCCTGCAGGAAGAATTCACTCTAAAGGAGAAGTCCTGGTTATAAAAGTCTAAAGAACAAACAAACAAGGAAGAAAACAGATTTTATCCCTGAAGGGGAAGTCAGGGCTATCCAGAAATAGACCAGGCCTTACTAAGACTGAAACCCGGAGTCAAATCTACCCCAGCCCTACTTTTCTCAGAAGCAAAAGTAAATCCACTCTAAAAGAATACCCAAAGTCTTGTGTATTTCTTCAAATCGTTCAGTTTTTAAAGAGTCTAGCACTCAATCAAAAGATACCAAGAACACCATAAGATAAGAAAAGATGGGGGCGCCTGGGTGGCTCCGTGGGTTAAGCTTCTGCCTTGGGCTCAGGTCATGATCTCAGGGTCCTGGGATCGAGCCCCGCATCGGACTCTTTGCTCAGCAGGGAGCCTACTTCCCCCTCTCTCTGTCTCTGCCTACTTGAGATCTCTTTCTGTCAAATAAATAAATAACATCTTTTTTAAAAAAAGAAAAAAAAAGAAAAGACCAATTACCTAAAAAGCAAATGAAACACCTTTTACCGAAGAACCAGAAACTGGAGTCAGCAAACATCCACTTTAGCATATTGAAGAAAGGGGCACCTGAGTGGCTCAGTCAGTTAAGCATCTGCCTTTGGCTCAGATCACGATCCCAGGGTCCTAGGATCAAGCCCCACATTGGGCTCTCTGCTCAGTGCAGAACCTGCTCTTCCCTTCTAACTCCCCCATGCTTACGTTCCCTCTCCCCCCCCCCATAAATAAATAAAATCTTTTGAAGAGTAACTAACTAAATAAATAACATACGGAAGAGAATAAGTGACAAGATGGATAATTTCCTCCGAACACTGTAACCTGTATTAAAAAGTCAATTAAACATTTTAGGACTGGATCCCAGGCAAGCTGAAATGAATTCAACTGAAAGGCTTAACAACAGATGGTAACACAAAGGAGGGCGGGAGGAATGAGGTAGAGCTTACCACTAGAAAAACGTTCAGACTGAAAAAAAAAAGAAAAGAAAAAGAAAAAAAGCCAATGTTCAGGCTGAATCACAAAGAACCAAAAGCATGGGAAACGCCAAGAGCCATTGAGATTTAGAGAAAAGGTGTCAGACACATGGCAGGAGAGATGAGAGAGAGGAGGTCAAAGCTACAACAGAAGAAGCCAGGTCAGGAATTCCAGATGCCTGGGGAGCCCCAGCAGGAGAGAGAGAAAGGAAGCTCCCCATCTGAGTGCAGGTACCACCCCTGCCCAGGCCCCCAGCAGATAGCAGATCTGAACAGCCATGGACAGAGAGCTAAGTTTGCAAATGCAAACAAGGAAAGCCACGGACATCTTCCAAAGTTGGTGTGGTTGTGGGGCTTTTTTCACATCTTCCAAAGTTTTAAAGAAAATAGCGTAGTGCCCTAGAATTCTTGAGGCACCATGAGTATGTTTCAAAATTCAAGACAAAACAGAGGCTTTCTGGCAAACAGAAACTCCACCTGTCACCCGAGGATCTGTTCTGGAAGGAAAATGCCAAAGGTAGTTCTAAATGTATGCAGTGCTCTCCTGGACTAAAGAAAAATTCCAAAAGTAGCTCCGGGAAAAGGAGGAGTCATGGATACATGTGTGGAAATGCAGAAAGACACAAAGTAAGAAAAAGGTAATATAAAGAGTAATGAAAAGTAAACACAGGGATAAATCTAAATGAGTGTTGGCTATGAGCTACGTAATAATGTCTGTAGTGGTGTCAGACAGAGAACTGAGGGGCGCCTGGGTGGCTCAGTCCGGTAAGCATCTGCCTTCAGTTCAGGTCAGGATCCTGGGGTCCCAGAGTTGAGCCCTGCATGGGCTTCCCCCCACTCCCACCCACTTGTGCTCTCCCTCTCTTGCTCTCTTTCTCAAATAAATAAATAAAATCTTTTTTTTAAAGAAAGAAATATCTTTTTTTTTTAAAGATTTTATTTATTTATTTGACAGACAGAGATCATAAGTAGGCAGAGAGGCAGGCAGAGAGAGAGGGGAAGCTGGCTCCCTGTCGAGCAGAGAGCCCGATGCAGGGCTCCATCCCAGGACCCTGAGATCATGACCTGAGCCGAAGGCAGAGGCTTTAACCCACTGAGCCACCCAGGCGCCCCTCAAATAAATAAATAAAATCTTAAAAAAAAAAAAAAAGGGCAGAGAATTGACTCTTTTTAATCCCACATGTCCACAGGAGGGGCACCTTAACTACAAAAACACAAATAAACTGAAAGTAAAAGATGCACAAATATATACTGTGTAATCTCTAATCCAAAGAAAGCTCATGTGTCAGACAGAGCAGATTTTAAGGCAATAATCTAATCAAGATAAGGAGGGACACTGTATAAAGGCAAAAGGGACAACCCACTGGGAAGTTCTAACAATCCTACATTCGTCTGCATGTGACAACAGAGCGAGACTCGGTGGAAGTGAACTAAGAGATATATTCACCTAAAAACATATACATAATTGTTCACAGCAGCATTATTCACAGAAGCCAAAAAGTAGCAACAACCCAGCTGAAGAAGGATAAACAAAATGGGATATAGCCATGTAATGGAATATTATTCAGGAATAATAAGGAATTAATCATTAACCATAAAGCATGACACATGCTATAACAAGGAGGGATCTTGAAAATATCGTTACTGCTAAAAAAAAAAAAAAAAGCTGACACAAAAGGACATAAAGGTGTGATTTCAGGGCGCCTGGGTGGCTCAGTGGGTTAAGCCGCTGCCTTCGGCTCAGGTCATGATCTCAGGGTCCCGGGATCGAGTCCCGCATCGGGCTCTCTGCTCAGCAGGGAGCCTGCTTCCCTCTCTCTCTCTCTCTGCCTCTCTGCCTACTTGTGATCTCTATCAAATAAATAAAATCTTTAAAAAAAAAAAAAAGTGTGATTTCATTTATACGAAATGTCCACAAGGAGAAAATCCAGAGACAGAAAACAGATCAGTGGCTGTCAGGGAGAAGGGATACGGACGGGGAATGCCTACTAATGGGTATGGGCTTTGGGGTGGGAGGGGCAAGGAAGGTGATGAAAATGTTCTAGAATTAAATAGTTGTGATGGTCAGGCAATCCTGTGAATATACTGAAAACCACTGAACTGCATACTTTAAAACGGTGACTTCTGGAGGGCGCCTGGGTGGCTCAGTTAAGTGTCAGACTCTTGGTCTGGGCTCAGCTGGTTCTCAGAGTGATGACATCAAGCCCTGCACTGGGCTGCTTATCGGCATGGAGTCTGCTTGGGATTCTTTTCCTCTGCCCCTCCCCTCACTCATGTGTGTGCCCATTCTCTCTCTCTTCTGGAATAAATAAATATTTAAAAGAGTGATTTTTAGGGGCACCTGGGTGGCTCAGTGACCTGGCCTTCAGCTCAGGTCATGATCTCAGGGTCCTGGGATCAAGCCCCACATCGGGCTCTCTGCTCAGCAGGGAGCCTGCTTCCTCCTCTCTCTCTGCCTGCTCGCGATCTGTGTCAAATAAATAAATAAAATCTTTTTTCTAAAGATATTTTTTATTTATTTGACACAGAGAGGACACAAGTAGGCAGAGAGGCAGGCAGAGAGAGGGGGAGGCAGGCTCCCTGCTGAGCAGAGAGCCCGATGTGGGGCTCGATCCCAGGACCCTGAGATCATGACCTGAGCCGAAGGCAGAGGCTTTAACCCACTGAGCCACCCAGGTGCCCCAAAATCTTTTTTTTTTAAGCGATTTTTATGCTATGGGAATTATATCTCCATTTTTTTTTTAAACAATGTAATAAAAACAATGTGTCAGAAGTAAAAGGCAAACAATGTACCATTATACTTGGAGATTTCCCTCCCCCAGTCATGGATAGAACAAGCACACCGTAATGGGAAAGGACACAGAGCTGAACAACGCAGGTCTGAGCCTGCTCTGGCAGACACAGGGAGCCAAGAGCATGAAGCAGCGGCAGGGAAACATGATCGCTGACGGAGCCCTGACTTGCAACCACACTACGGACCAGACCTTGTACTTCCCAAGCAACACCTGGGTTAATCCCTCTGTTCTCACACCCTCCCTTACCGATGAGGAGATGGAGGAACGGGAGGATTCGAGACGGTGGGCAGGTGGCCCGAAGTCATCAGCTTGCTGCTACACTGTCTCCCGCAACTGAATTTCAGAGAAACTGGACTAGAAGCTTTATTCACGTGAACACGCCCCACGGTGCTGGAGTAATTGAGGTCTGATGCAGACCGAATAAACATTAACTGTTAATGACCTACTACATCAATAAATATACAGCCGGGGCACCTGTGGTATACAAGACACAGTGAGAGATTAAAAATATATACATATGTATACAGATGGCAACAATTTATTGTGCTCTTACTCAGGCTTGCAACTCAAAGTTGCAAGTACTTTACATTTAATCTTCACAAGACCTGCCTTGGAGGTACACTCATTCTCATTCCACGCACGCACGAGGAGTGACACCCAAGGCTGGAAGGACACTGCTCCAAGCGGCAGAACCTGGATCTGAGTCTGTCTAGAATCTAGGCTCCGAGCCACACCCTCTGCTCCGCCGGTGAGACGCCGCACCGCCCACACTCCCTCCGTGCCTGTCCTCGGCACACAGCCTTAAAACGGAGCTCACGTCCGTTTATGGATTCTGATGCTCACACAACCCTGGGAAGGAGGCAAGCCAGAGATCACAGGATTTTCTGAACGAGGAAACCAAGGGGCAGATGCGGGCAGATGCAAAGGAAGTACTTGGGGACACACCTGAATTCTCCGCCCACCAGGTGAGACCACAAGACACTCTGCAGAGGAACAGGCAGGAAAGAACCCCTCCAGGTGGGTCTGTAAGTCAGCCTTGAACTGGAAGAACAGCTGTTCTGTTCTTACTTCTTCCTTACTTACTTCTTTCTTCTTACTTCTTACTGTTCTTACTTCTTTCTTACACATTTTTACTCTCTTAGGAGATTTACCAGGGTTTTATGGGAGAACAATAAAGACGGGCTTCAACAGATCCCATTCCCAGCCCGCATCTCCTCTGCGACAGGTGAGAAGGACCGCGATTGCCTGAGCATAGCTGCCCTCAGAGAAATCTCTAAAGGGAAATGTCTACAATAGCCACCTTCCCAGGGTGGGTCTACGTCCATGATTTCTCTTCTCTGGCTCAAAAAAAGCAAACGGTCAGACTGGTCTCTTACACAGCAAGTCACCCACATGCTGCATGTTCACCAGATCCACTTGTAAAGGAGTAAACGGGCCCTTGGTCAGTGATGTAGCCAATGCCAATGGTCATGCTTCTAGGAAGCAGCCAATCCGGGATGATAACCCAGGTCTCCTGCTCGCTAAACCCGTGTTCTGCCCAAAGGCCCATCAGGTCTGGGCCACCTCAGTCATGCAAAGCTAGAGGACCTTCTACATGTAGATTAAAACATAACAGGCCAAGGGCTAGACTGCAACAGAAGAAGTCAGAACTTTGGCTTTGGAAGGGTAATTAAGGATCATCAACCTGTCCACCATCTACCCATTTTTATGGAGATAGGTAAATTGAGGACAGCTAGAAATGTCAGCCGGAACCAGAACCTAAGTCAGTGCCAACCTCATCATTCAATTGCGTAGAGAGCACAATCTGCAAATGTTACTATGGAGATGACAAAGCACTCGATCCATGGGATCTTTTTTTTCTTTAGCAGGTCTGGGCCATGCAAAAAACCTCTAAGGTGAGATCTTTGTCCTTCAGGAGCTTACTCTAGCTCGAAAAATACACATGCGCATAGGAAAACAGAATAACGTAAAATCTCAACAAAGGCAGCAGCTACATTAAGAATTTAAAGGAGAAGCAGGGCATGCTCTATGTTGAGACGATTCCTGAAGGAGGGGTAAGTAACGCTAGGCTTTGAAGCATGCATAGGAGTTCAAAAGACACAACAGAATACAGGTATGTTAGTCCAAGAAAGAGTTTCAGCTTAGCAAGAAGTTTTGTGGGAGATGAAGCCAAAGCTAAGGATGAGGGCTGGGTCC
Organism: Mustela putorius furo; assembly: GCF_011764305.1. Taxonomy (NCBI): domain Eukaryota; kingdom Metazoa; phylum Chordata; class Mammalia; order Carnivora; family Mustelidae; genus Mustela; species Mustela putorius. The sequence continues at coordinate 212,193 of NW_025422439.1, read as the reverse complement.
TGGATGCTGGGGAGCCTTTCCATGCCAGGGCAGGTCTTTGGATTTGGGCCTATGGACTAGTTGGTCTTCAAACTTACTTAGGAGCAGAGAACCTGGAAGCCCCCAAGCTCTTCATGGAACACCAAGAATGACAGATTTGTGCTTCATTCCAGGACTGTGTTAGTGTCAGAAAACAGAGGACTGTGGCTCTAGGCCTGAAGGACAAACCCACAACCACAAGCATGCATGCCTTTAAACAAAACACACCCTCAAATCAGACAGAATTGATCTTTTCCAAAGAGTTCCGTCATCAGTCACGTGCTGCTGGCTTCTTTGCTGTCCCCTGGACATCTGTAGCAAACAACACAGGACCATTGTTTTTCATAAAATACAGGGCAGGAGAAACTTGAAAGTGGAGAACATTCTGAGAACTGACTTCTTTCCTTCAGATTAGGCATCGTAGAGGGCCAAGGCAATGCTACCGAGAGCAGAGTCCTCTCCAAGGCTCAGTTTCCCCATCTGACATGAAGTAGCTGAGGATGGAAGAGCATCATCGGAGACTGAGCCTTAGGCGCATGGTGGGCCCAGTGGGGACCCTCTTCACATTTCCTGGGCTCTCCAAGAAATGAAAGGCCTGGGAGAGTGGCCTTCCATCTACAGCACTAAGAGTACCAGCTTGGCAACCAGCAGCTTCTGGAAAGGCCATGGGTCAGCCTGGGACGTCAACAGGCCCTTCTGTGCAGAGTCCTGAAGAGAGCATGACACCCCTGCTGCTGACATGAGCAACACTCTTCAGAGTGCTTCTAGATGCTTCTCTCCTCACCTGGGGCTCGCCATCAGCCAGCTGGGGCTCCAAGCCTTCTGGACATCTCACCTTCAGTCTCACAGGAAGCTGGGTGCCTTCCTCCTTAGGTCACCTGGCCAGGAAGGGGCAGCACTCAGGGCCCAGGATATGGGCTTCTATGAGCTGACAGGGGCAGGGAATCCTCGCAGAGTCTGTGTGTCGTGTCCCCACGGCCTGGGGGAGTTGCGAGGTCACCAGGAGCCGGATGTAGTAGCCACCAAAAACTGCCAGCAGCTGTTGGGCCATCTCCTGGAAGAGGCAGAGGAACAGAGTGAGGGCCACCGAGAAGCATCTAATGCACAAGGAGAAAGCCAAGTGGTCCTCACCGCCCCGGAGCAGCAGTGATGCTCATTGGGAAGAACCCTGTTAGGTCCTCATCTGCAGCTCTTAGGAGACCCCTGAAATGGTCTGGACCCCAGCTCTGCTACTCACGCTGTGGGGTGCCTGGAGCCTCAGCTTCCTCACCTCCGAAAGGGTGACCTCACTGCTCAGAGGCAATAATAACCACCACAAAAAAGCTATGGAGCCTCAAAGTACTAAAGAAGTGACCTCTGGGGGTGCCTGGGTGGCTCAGTGGGTTAAAGCCTCTGCCTTAGGCTCAGGTCATGATCCCAGGGTCCTGGGATCGAGCCCCGCATCGGACTCTCTGCTCAGCAGGGAACCTGCTCCTCTTCCTCTCTCTCCCTCTCTGCCTGCCTCTGCCTACTTGTGATCTGTCAAATAAATAAAATCGTTAAAATAAAAAAAAAAAAAAGAAGTGACCGCTGATTTATACCAACCAATCACACGCACGCGTGCACTGTTCCCAGCTTCAGATGACCGCGGGACTACAAAGTGCACGAGGTCAAAGTGATGCATTTGAAGAAAATCCTTAGCAAACGGGGGTGGGGTGAGGGAATCATCCCCAGGATGGCAGGTCCTTCAATTCATCCCAGGCACCTGCTGGGTTTCTTGGGACAAGCACTCCCACTGTACTTAGAGTTTGCTTTTAAAAAGCAGAGATTTATCACAAGAAAGACAAATATTGTATCTATGAGTCTACTTATATGAAACAGGTAGTCATCCATTCAGAGAGACAGAAGGTAGAATGTGCTTTCCAGGGGCTGGGGGAAGAGGAAATGGGGGAGTCAGTGTTTCCTGGGTACGCAGTTTCAGTCTGGGGAGATGAAAAGATTCCAGAGATGTTTGATGCAGATGCTCACAAAACAAGGCAAATGTATGCAAATGTATGCAAATGTACCCTGAATTGTACATTTAGGAACCATTACGGTGGCAAATTTTCTATTATGTATATTTTACTGTGATTGAAAAAAAAAAAGTAAAAAGAAAAAAAGTTTTTTAATTGGATTTAATGCATGCTCTTATTAACACATTTGATCTCAAAAGTTCTATTTGTTGGACTGGCACCTGGGACCCCACAGGAAATGCTCCGGTCCCGTCGGCTGGGCACTGAGCGTGTTTCACAATCCCTGAGTCCAGTGTGAAAGTAATAAGTAAGGTGTGGGTCACATCAGGCTGTTCATGTCAAGGGAGTCGGGATTTCCGAATCAAAGCGGCCATTTCTGCCTGGTACCTTCTAACAGACCCTGACAAGTCACCTCCCCTTGCTGAGTCCTTTTCTTCAACAGTCGAAGAGAGAAAATCACAGCATCCAGCTGGTCTAGCTGGAGGAAGGATGAAAGGAACTAATCGATAAAAAGCCTCCCGCCTCCAGCCTCGTGCTCATTGTCGCCAATATCGCCATCGTCATCACTACTCTAGAAAGCAGAAACTCCACCTCCCTCTGTAGGGTTGCTGGTTCCTTTAAGTCATCCTTGGTGCTAGAAAAATACTGAAAACCCCAAGGAGTCTACCACTCCCTAACTCAGACTGGTCTCCTGGCCAATCTTGTCTAAAATCAAGAGCATCAGAAGCAAAGAACTGCGGCAAGAAAATTGTACTTAGAATTCGCAGGGCTGGCTTCTGTTTGGGGCTTGGCTACCTTCTCCCTTGCTCTCTGACCTTGGGCAGGTCAGCCGACCTCTTGGTTTCCTTTTGAAATATGACGGTCTGTCTGGCCCATGCTGAGACTTGGGCACTGATTATATTTTCCTTACCTAAGTTACAAGGGGAAGCTCCTTTAAAAACATGTGCACACACACTCAATATTCATGGCAGGATATCGTATTATCATTGCTTTGAATAAATTTGGAAAAAATAATTTAAAAAACCCATCAGATTTAACAGGCTATGTCCTATAAACCCAGGCATGCCACAGCAAAGTATATGAGCTTATCAATCTTTTCTGCTCTTTAAAAAAAAGTCAGGGGGGTGGGGTGCACCTGGGTGGTGCCTGGCTTTGGCTCAGGTCCCGATCTCAGGGTCCTGGGATCAAGTCCCACATTCCTGCTCTGCAAGGAGTCTGTGTGTTGCTTTCCCACGGCCCCTCCCCACCGCTCGTGTGCTCGATCTCTCTCTCCCAAGTAAATAAATAAAATCTTTTAAAAAATAATTTAAGGGGTGCCTGGGTGGCTCAGTGGGTTAAGCCACTGCCTTCGGCTCAGGTCATGATCTCAGGGTCCTGGAGTCGAGTCCCGCATTGGGCTCTCTGCTCAGCAGGGAGCCTGCTTCCCTCTCTCTCTCTCTGCCTGCCTCTCCATCTACTTGTGATTTTTCTCTGTCAAATAAATAAGTAAAATCTTTAAAAAAAATAATAATAATAATAATAATAATTTAAGTCAATAAAATGAAAGTTAAAATAAAGTCAATGGGATTCAAGTGAAGAGATTAATATATTTATCACTTTCTCTTTTGAGGAGTCCCATTTGCTGGATGCCCTAGGGGCCCACCAAGGCAAAAGGGAAAGTCTGGGCTGGTTTGGGCCTTTAGTCCAAATCTGTTGCCTGAAAAGGAAATTCAAGTGCATCCCTCCCTCCATCACAGAATGCCTGAGGGTACCCCTTGGTGTATGTTTCCCAGATAGTGTGTCTGTCCTCATGGAGGACACGAGCTAAAAAAAAAAAAAAAAAAAAAAACAGATATCTGGTCTACCAGCACTTGGTCATACCCAACAGAGTTGGGTGGTGGGACCCGACAGAACTTTGGGGCTGGGGGCACTGGAATTCAACAGAAATGCATATAAGATTTATATACCCAACTGTAATTTAAGTAGGTGGATGGATAGATGACAGATTGATTGAAAGACAGATTTTAAAAATGACCCAAATATTCATGAGCACGTTTATGGCTCGGTAGGTTACAACCTATCAACATGCAACTAGACATCCCATGGAGCTACCAAAAAGAATATCCAAGGTATTTAGAAATGTGGGGAAAAGACCAAGAAGTAGAAAGGGATTCCTATAAACTATTTTTAAAGTGCTAGAGTAAGGGAAAAAAAAAATACTGGTAACTCGTAGGCTAGAAGATTTGTATGGCCCCTACCAACTCAGCAAAGTCATGTTCCCTGAGATTTATAATTTGAGGTCCCACACGGACTCCACACAGATACCCAGGGAGGGAAGGTGGCCCCGAGCATCCCAGGCGGCCCCTACCTCCGGCTCCGCCTCAGGAACAAGCTGGCGGAGCTCAGTCTGCATGAGGGGTGGCTCCTGGGGATGAGAGCCACTGGGCAGGAGAGGCGCTTCCTCCATCAGGTTCTCAGGCCCCTCCCCTGTCTCGGGGCTCACCCCAGTTTCCATGACAACACACAGCTGGCTCAATCTGCTTCTCAGCAAGGACTGCAAAAGAAAGAGAGAGGGGATGTGGATGGTGTCCCAACGGGTGGTGTGTCGGAGGCTGAGTCACTCCCTGCGCTGCAGACCCACAGAGGACGGATGGAGCCATGTACAGACTCAGGTGCTGACCTCAGGGCAATCTGGAGCCACATTCAAGAAATCAGATAACCGCCCACAAGATTCTCTACAGTCTCTACGAGCTTCCAAAACACTCTCCCTTCCATGCTCTCATTTGCTCTTCAAAGCAGCCTGGGTCATGGGTCCCTGCCAATGAGCAAAGCACAGCTCAAAGGCCTTGCCCAAAACCATACAGGGACGAACGGGCTGGGATCAGGCTAAACCACAATCCTGACCTCAAGACTCAGGACAGCCCTTGCAGGGCCCAGGGAAAGGCTGATCCCAGGGAAGGAGCCCGGGACTCGGAGACAGGAGGTCTGTGCTCCAATCCTGAAGTCACCAACCGGCCCTGTGGCTGCCTTCGGTGGGGGCTGCAGGACTTGTCAGAGCTTCAGTGTCCTTGTGTGTGGGATCAGAGCAAGAGCACCATGATCATAAATGGTAGAAGGCATTTCAAACACAGGAAAGTCATCTAAATACCTGGTATTTCCCTCTGCCAGAATCTTTGTTATTTGTTATCTTTATTTTAGTTATTAATGTAATTATTATGTTGTCAATAAATATATGCACATGCTAGGAAATGTGGAAAATGCAATTAGTTGAAAAGGAGGCTAACTAATATCCAGTTAAGAAGTAACAATTCCCGAGGCAGAAACGACCACTGATTCCATGTAGGCATTCTTCCTTCCAAGTAACAATTCCTTAGACATTCGTCTAACCTTAGGGAAATATAATCTGCACAATTTGGCCTCCAGGATTATTTTTGTTTTTAACTTATGGTATCTTACCTCCTGGCTCATCTTCATCTCTTGAATGTGGTCACACAAAAACTGCACACAGTCCTCCAGGTCGAAGTAGACAAACCAGAGCTGGGGAGAGAAGCCACAACAGCGGAGGCTCAAAGCCAGCCTGACCTTGAACTGCCCGACCTTGAACTCTCCATCCCTGACACTATCCTCCCCCTCCTCCTGCCTCCTCACCCGAGGTCCACCCCTCTGTGGATGAGCAAATCTATGCCAGTCTCTGGTGGGACCGTGCCTCTCTGCTGTCTCCCAGAGTCTCATAGCAGGGACTCCTTTGTATGGCTGGGAGAAAAAGGCCTCGCATGGGCATTTGGAAGATGTCAAACCCTGTTCAAGATGGCCGCCACGCCATTTGCTCCAAGTCTCTGAGCACCCCAAGAGATGCCAGCTCATCCTGGACACCGTGCATTCATCTGGGGGCTACGACCTTCATCCTTAGGGGCCGGGGTGCCCTGCTGTCTGGAGCCCCACAAGCAGATGAGTGAAACCCTCCAGTCACCCACCCCCACGGCTCAAGGCTCAAGGAAGGAGATCCAACCTGGGTGCTCTGGGAGGAGGGGAGTGGGGTAAATTTTTACCTACCATTACCTCTCCTTCCCCCTCAACCTCAACAGTCCCCAGAAGGTCAGGAGAAACACACCCAGGCCCAAACCCTCCACACCACATCACGTCACCACGGAAGTTCTGTGAGACACTGGTGGCCCACGCCTCCCGCCTCCGGCCACCCACCACTTCCTCTGGATCCCCGACCTCCCTCCTCCCAGTGACAGACCCATGGGACCCAGGGTCTCACCCCTCTTGCTGACTAGTCTCTCTCATTGTCTTGGCCCCAAGGGAAGCTTTGTAAAACAGATTTCTTTTTGGCTTTTTATTATGAAATCTTCCAAACACATATAAAGTGGGGCAGATGACGTCATTGACTTCCAACTGCCCATGAGCTTGGGTCAGGGGCTCTCAGTTCGTGGCTACTCTCGTTTCTTCATGACTCACCCCTCAGACCATCCACACCCCTCCCCATCCCAGTGAACGAAAATCCAAGATACCCTATTAGCTCATCCTAAAACACTACTTTGAAACTGAAGTTATTTCTTCAGTTATTTATTTTGACAGATAGCCCCAATTATTTTCAAGGATGTGCCTGTACATTAGTCATCCATCCATCCGTGTGTTCAGCTAACACATGCCAAGGCACTTTGGTGTGACAATCCATAAAAGGGATTCGGGAACAAATGAGACTCAAAGGACCCCCAGATTCCAGGAGCTCCCAGTCTATGATGTCACACTTGAATTACCAGAAATCTTGTGACATCATTGAGCTCAACACATGCACGCACACGCACGCACACACACACACACACACACACACACACACGGGGTCAGGCAAGATCCCCTTCTGCCCTACACCATCTCAGGTGTGTAAGACCCCATAACACAGGGATCTGCACCTGTCTGTGCTCTGCTGCAGCCTCAAGACCTAGAACAGGGCCTGGCATGTCGATAACTATTTGTAGGATGAGCAGGTCATATGCACAAGGAGCTTGTTCCCAGGTCCCGCCCACACGCCCACCCCTGGGCTCCGAGCAGAAGAGGGGGGCCAGTGAGAACATGGATGTGGCACTGAGATCCAGCAATCCTACTGGGTAGAGGCCAGCCAGGGTCAGGAGACCTGGACCCCAGCTATGTGCCAGACCCCCTGTGTGACTTCATACTTATCACTTAAGATATTCCCAGGGCACTTAAACCAAAAAAATGACCAAGCCAGGTGGACAAAGCCTCAGGGTCTGACCTGCCTCTCCAGGAAACTTGCGTTGGCCGCTGAGGGCTCGCTGAAAGGTCTGGCCCAGAGGAGGTCCCCTCTGTCACCTGAATAAATGCTGAATGAGGAGCGTGGCTTAGACGGTCTCCAAGCCTCCTTCCAGCCCTGCTCTGTGCAGCTTCTAGGCTGCGGGTCACCACCCAGAGATGGGTCTCTGGGAAGAAACGCTGGAGCAGGGCGGAAGGGAAGGACTTCCCACACATGTCTCATTAGCAGACTACAAGATACCATGCAGACGGGGGAATCCGGAGGCCCCCTCTCCCCATCAAGCCAGCCCTAACGCAGGTCTCCAAGCCGAGGTCACTCTTAGACACAGTACCTGAATCACGCTCTGGCAGCCTTCCACTGTGTCCGTCACCCCCAGCAGCACCCGGTGTCGCAGGAGGGCTCCGATTGGCAGCCGCCAGCCTAAGGTCCGTGTTGTTGTTGGCCTGTAAGACAAACACGGGTCTCGTGGCCGGATCTCCACACTGCCAGGGAGCTCTAGGGTCCAGAGCAATACTCACACTGTACTGCCTCTAGACACCATGGGGCAGTCCTGACCTTTGAGATCTATGCATCATCATATCCCTATAAAATGGGATCGCAGGGTTTGGGGGATAATAAATTCCATAGTGTCAGACAGCCCTGGGTTGAAGCCCAGCCCTGTTAATTCCCAGCTGTGTGGCCCTGGACAAGTTATGCTCCTTCCCCAAGTCTTGCTTTCCTCAGTTGCAGAATAAGGAGAAAGAGTGTCCCTGACTCCTGGGAACGTGGTGAGCTTGAACTTGACTGTGTGTGAAGCACTTAACCTAGTGCCCAGGACACAGTCCAGTACGCTGACAGAGATCTCTGTAGGGGGAGGGTGTGGGTGGGTTTGCTTATTTAATGTAAATAAAGCACCCACTTTCCAAAGCACTGAGCACAGTGCCTGGCCCTCAGAAGGAGACTCCGGGAATCCATCCCCTTCTTTCCTACCCAAACCAACCAGACACCATAGATCTAGTAGACTAAGTAGATGTTCACTAAACAGGCCAAGGTGGGGCAAACAGAGGGAGGAGGGAGAGGAGGAACGGTGTCAGGACCCGAATGGTTTGAAGTAGAGACCCCATAAGGATTTAAAGACGCAACCAGATGATGACCCCATCATGGACAAGCCAGGTCCCTAGGAGGGCAGGACCCCTGGTAGGGAGCTTTTGAGAATGCAGGAAGGCCCTGTGGTTGTCACAGGGATGGGAAGGGCAAGGCTGGCACTTAGGCACAGGGAACAGGGCTGCCTTCCACTGAAGACCATGGCCCATGAGAGACAATCCTGCACTCAGAAGAACAGCCTCCCAACTGACCCAGACTCCACGCTCCCCACCACGTGTAAACACAGGTAAATCTACTTAACAATTCTGAGCGGCCAACCCAGCTCCATTTGACTGGAAACCTAGAGTGTTTTTTATCTTTTAAATGGATCTAAAACACAGTGAATTTTCCAGGGATGCCATGACTATGAAAACAAGGGGTTAATACATTCTGTTTCGCCTGGAGACTTAGCAAGGGCTACGCACCCTTTCTGAAACCTGCGCCTGCGGGAGTTCAGACCCTGACCCTGGCTCTGCCTCTCGCCGCCTGATAACCTTGGCCGAATTACCCCCCACTTCTCTGCCTCCATCTCCTCATCTCCAAAAGGGGAGAAAAACACCCTCACGATAAGGATGAAACGAGCCAACCCACGCAGAACGCCTGGAAGAACGAACGCCCAATGCCCGTCAGCTCCTGACATCAGTTTGATGCTGACACTGAGTCGAAGATATCGTTTTTTCTGGTCCCTTGTTGGCCACAACTTCCCACATGCTTTAGCAACGTGCTTTTACTCTGTCCATGATTCAAGGCAGGGCCTTGTGGGCCTTCACGGACCTTCCAACCCTGAGAAGGGCTCATGGCCCCCCAACAAGGGAAAACAAGGCAGTGTATGCAAAATGTTTGGGCTCTCAAGGATGCTACGGTACAAGCAGGACAGGAAGCGGGACAGTGGTGGTCAGGAGGCGGGCGCTGAAAGGTCCAAGTGATGAGGGATCGAGGAGGAAGAAATCCTCAAGCTGAGGCAAGAGCCAGAAGCCCGTGTGACCATAGACTGGGTACCGAGCCTCTCCACGCAGTGGCTTCCCCACTGGCAAACAGAGTCAATAATCCTAACAGTTAGTACTTACTGAGTATTTCCATTATACCAGGCATGATTGTAAGTACTTGGCACATATTAAGTCACTTAATTTTCCCAAAAACCTGATGGGGAGCCACTTTTTTTAAAATATAAGTTCTACGGCCAAAGTGGGGTTTGAACTCACAACCATGAGATCAAGAGTCACATGCACTACATGGGCGCCTTGTGGGAGCTATGATTACTATCCCATTACACAGACAAAGAAAGTAAGGCCCCAAAGGGTCAGTAACTTATCCCAGCTTGCAGAGGTAGCCAACGGCAGAGGCAAATCTGCTGGCAGCCATAGGTAGCGAGTTCCAAGCACAGAGCACATAGTAGGTGCTCATTAAATGGTGGTCATTATTGGGAGTGAAAGAACCTCCTTGGGTTCCCTGAACGAGCAAACACGAATGAGAGGAGGGCCACCGCATTCCCAGGACCTCCATGCTGCCCCTCTGAGTAAAGACATGGGGTCCTCTTCATCTCGGTGCGGTGAGTACCAGTGAACAAGGCAGGCACAGAACAGGCCACAAAACGGCCACTGCAGGCATTCTCTGAACTGCCTCCGTGAAGCCCCTGACAGGTGCCACATAGCTCCTTTGCTCTGGCTAAGGCAGGATGCTTTACTTCTTCCCCTCGCCAAGAGAAGTTTCTCGCTGCAGGCGCCGCCAGTTTATTTTTTATATGCCCAGCACAAGAGCCATGAAAATTGCAAGAGAGCCCAAGGGCAGCATCATTTCGTCAGCCTTGTTGCAAAGCCCAACAAAGATCTTTTCAGGATGATTAAGCCATAAAGTTCCTAGCTGTCCCTGTGAGCACAGGAACTAAATGTAATTCATACCCCGAACTCTGACCACACTCCCCAGTGTCCCTCTCCTCCCGAGTCAGACAGGCACGGATCTCCGAGTCCAACTCCGTGCCAGGAGCCGGGGGAGCTTCTTAAGCAGCTGGAAAGGCAGTGGCGGTGTGGCAGGCAGAGTGATGGCCCCCAGAGGTGCCTGAGTCCTACTCTCCAGAACATGTGACCAAATCACGTTAACACGGCAAAAGGGAAATTGAGGTCATAGGTAGAAATAACATCGCTAACTCGCTGACCTTAAAAAAGGGAGATTGTCCCAGATAATCCTGGCAGCTCAGTGTAATCACAAGAGGCCTTAAAAGTGGAAGAAGGAGCCCAAGGACTCAGAGTCAAAGATGTGGGGAGAGCTAGACCCACCATTTTGGGTTTTGAAGATGGACAAAGGAGTGCTAAGCCAGAGAATGGAGAGGGAACTCCAGCAGCTGGAAGAGGCAGGAAGTACATTCTCCCCTAGAGGTTCCAGAAAGGACAAATGCCTGAAGTACAGAAGTCTAAGATAACACATTGTTGTTTTAAGCCACTGTGTTTCTGGTCATTGGAGATGGCAGCCATCTGCAGACCGCCAATGCCGTAGGATACTGACCGAGAACATGGCCTGGGATCTAAGTGCCCTGGCCTTGAATGCCAGCTTGGCCATTCTTAGCATCAAAGGGCTCGGTGAACCCAAAGTGCCCTCCGCCCCCACCCCAGATGCTCTCAAACCACAGCCTGCTTCCAGAAAAACAGCCTCCAGGGATTAGACAAGGAAAAACAGAGAGGAATTAGTCATACATGTGATGTCATTTCTTTTACTCACTGGGCACAAGGGCCCGCATGAATTGTCATGGTTGGAGAAATTCTCCGAGGCAAGGAGAAGAGAAAGGTGGGAATTGGGATTCTCCTGCCGGCAAGCCCTTTCCGGAGGGCGCATGGCTGTGCTCTCCCGACAGCTCACCTTCTTCTGGTGTCTCTCGAAGATGAGTACGAGGGTCAGGGTCAGGCTCATGGCGACCAGGGTCACGAGGAGCACACCCACCCAGTGGTTCCCCAGGGCAAACATCTGGCTAGTGGAGTAGATGTTGGCCCACACCACCACATAGAAAACCTGCGAGAAACCGGAGAAAGAGACGATCAGGAATCCAGTGATCGAACGAAGCCACTCCGTTCAAAGGGAGACACCTTTGGGACACATCCAACGCCCTCCTCAGAGACTAAGAGCTTACAGGGCCAGGAAGGGACAAATCGGGGTCTGTGAGGTGGAGCCCTTGCTCCTGGTCCATAGCAACAGTAGAGGCAAGGGGTCAGGAAAGCCCCTCTGAATCCTTGCCTACCTTGAAATAAAGTAGAAGCAGGACGGGGTCTTGGGAGTGAGAGAATTTGAGTCGGAAACCCACACTGATCCTTCAACCACTACGTGTGGCCTCAGACAAGTTATTAACAATGCTCTGGAGGCGCTTGGATGGCTCAGTGTGTTAAGTATCTGCCTTCAGCTCAGGTCATGATCTCAGGGTCCGGGGATCGAGCCCCATCGGGGTCCCTGCTCAGCGGGAAGCCTGTTTCTCCCTCTCCTTCTCCCACTGCTTGTGTTCCCTCTCTCACTGTCTCTCTCTGTCAAATAAATAAAATCTTAAAAAAAAAAAAAACCCACAAAGAACAATGCTCTGAGCCTCAATCTCCTCATCCATAAAATGGGGATAATACCTCCTTCACAGGTTGTTGTAAGGGTTCATCAGACAATGTGTGGAACAGCCTAGCCCTTGTTAGAAAATGATCACATGCCAGGGGCCATCCCTTTCCGTTCCCTAGCAGCAGACATGGGAGTCAAGAGCACAGAGTAGTGGCAGATCGGAGTGGTTAAGAGCACAGATGCTGAAATCAGACTGCCTGGGTTCAAATACTGGCTCTGCTCTTTGTATCTCTGTGTGTGTGTATGTATGTGTGTCTGCAGAACTATAGGCAGACAGGAGGTTTCTATGCATGTGTCTTCATGTGCAGACATACATGCACACATATATATAGAGACTTCTACACACCCCTGTATGTACGATCAGAGCTGAAATGGACCTATCAGCTGAACAGATGGGGGAACCAAGTCCCAGGGAGAAGACAAGTCTTAACCAAAGCTAGACTCTGAGCCCAAAGTCTCACTGGCGGGTCCTCCGATTGTCAGTCCCAAACTCTGGCCTCAGTAAGCTCAGCCTCCCGTCCTTTACACGAGGATCTGGTTAGGACTCTCTCCCACCGATTTCCTTACACCACATCCAGGTCCGTGTGTCCTGCCATAACTCAGGCAGCTGGACCACCAGCCCCAAGCCCCTTGCCCACACCAGCGGGCCCTGGAACATGCCACAGAGTACTGCAGCAGGGTCGGCATGCTGCCCCCCTCCCCCCTTACCACAGCAAAGGCCAGCCGCATGGGCCTGGAGTTGTAGATGATGTATCTTCTCACTTGGGGCTCCAAGAGGGCGCTTTCGGCCAAGCTCCTATACTGGTCGGCAGGGACCTGCTTGTCCATACGACGGAGAGAGACCAATCAGCCACGGAGAACCACTCCCACCCCTTCCTGCATGCAAGCAAGTCATTTCCAGTTCATGTGACTGTCAGGTGGAAGGGGGATCAGGCACAGGCCAGGCTAGCCCGGAAGGCAGAACGAGGAGCTCAGAGCGCTCAGAGTGGCAATCACAGGATGCTGCCTTCAGCTCAGGGAAGGCTGGGCACCACTGGGGAGGTGGGGCAACTCGAGATCCAAGAGGACAGCCTGGGGGGTGGATCCTGCAGCCCAAGGCTCAGGACCTCGCGGCAGACCCATGATAGCTTAGGTTAAGGCACAGACCCTGGAGTCAGGAGCCTGGGTCCGAAACTTGGCCCTTCTATTCATGGGCCACGTGACCTGGAGCAAGGAACCCCACTTCTCTGAGCTTCAGGCTCCTCTTCTGCAAAATGAGGACAATAAGAATATCTACCTTGTGGGCGAGGGGCTTGCATATTAAATAACATACCACATTTACAATGCTAACATATATGTTATAAATGTGCGTATACATAGGACCTGGGCGGGGGGGACCTTTGTTCTGCCTACTCCAGCGGTTATGTGCTACTTCAACAGGTGTGTGTATACAGCCCATGGCACTGAAAACTACCATCTTCCTGCCTCCCAGCCCCTGAAAAGATGGCATAGCACACAAAGGCCCTACAAGAGTGGACTACTTCAGGCCGCCTGGGTGGCTCAGTGGGTTAAAGCCTCTGCCTTCGGCTCATGTCATGATCCCAGGGTCCTGGGATCGAGCCCCGCATTGGGCTCTCTGCTTGGCAGGGAGCCTGCTTCCTCCTCTCTCTACCTGCCTCTTTGCCAACTTGTGATCTCTGCCTGTCAAATAAATAAATAAAATCTTTATTAAAAAAAAGTGGACTGCTTAAGAAAACAGAACTTAACCATTAAATATGATATTTAGAAGCATGGTAGAGTAATACATAAACTGTTCCCCAGTTAAGAAAACCCCATCTGGGGGGCAGCTATGTGGCTCAGTCATTGGGTGTCTGCCTTCGGCTCGGGTCATGGTCCCAGCGTCCTGGAATCCAGCCCTGCATCAGGCTCCCGGCTCAGTGGGGGACCTGCTGCCCCCTCTCCCGTTCCCCCTGCTTTTTGCTCCCTCTCACATCTCTCTCTGTCAAATAAATGAATAAAATCTTAAAAAAAAAAAAAAAGAAAGAAAAGAAAAGAAAAAAGAAACGAAAAGAAAACCCCATCTACAGACAACGGTTTAAGAAAAATGTTCTTTTGGACAAAGGCTGGAAGGGACTAGGGGGTGATGAACCAGCCACTATTGCTGATCTGCCGTTAGTACCATCAATTAGAAAGTTTCCCTTTAAGTGATAAGATGTTATTGAAACACAAATGCAATTCAGTTTGAAAGAAGTAAACTTTAAAATCTTCAGGGTCAAATTAACAGTGTATCTTTCCCCTCCACAACCAGTCCTCCCTAGGTGGTGCAGGGGAGGGCCTAGTGACCAGGAAGACAGACACCACACCTCGGGCTCCTTTTAACAACAGCGACACCTACAATGTACAGAACATGTACTACATTCCAGAGACAGTGCAACTATCCCTCAAGCAGTATTTTCCTTCCTCTTCACTAAAACCCTATGTAATAGGGATGAATATGGCCCTCGTTTTATAAAGGATGGAACAGCCACTCAGAAAGGTTAAGTCACCTGCTGAAAGTAACACAGGCAGGAAGCAGAAGAGCTGGATCTGCATCCACAGGTCTGAGAAGCCTATGTCTCAAATCACTATGCTTGAAAGCACGGCATTACCATCTAATGAGTTCAGGCAACTTTCCTTTGAATAGACACACTCCCAAAAGACAATGCAATAGACAGCTCCCTCTCCAGAAATGCCCTTCCTCCTGTCTACCCAGCAAACTCCTCTATTTTTCCTTCAAGACCCCAGATCAAGTATCTGTTCCTCCGTGACGCTTTCCAAACCAGGGCTCCCCCAGATGAGTTCATCGTTTTTCTCCTGTGAATGGCTTCAGCACCTTGGATGGTCCTCTGCCTGGCACGGGACAGATCCCGCTGTCCTGATTTACCCAGCGCGAGGCCATCTCCTGCGCTGGGCTCCATGAGCAGTGCGAGCACAGGCGCGGGGTCCTGGTCACCCCCATGGTACCCAGCGCCCAGCTCAGTGCCTGTGCAAAGGATGAGTGCCCCAAAACACGTATCCCTTAAGTGAGGTATCGGGGAGGAGGAGACCCTTCTCATACATATTCCTTAGCTGCCCCATCCTACGGAGCACAGAGTCAGTGTTGAGCGAATATTTTGTGAACAACTGACTGAAAGGACAGATGGACGGACAGACAGGCGGGAAGAGAAAAGGAAGGGAAAATGGCAGAGGCTCTCAAGAAAAGCAGCACTCGGGGCGCCTGGGTGGCTCAGTGGGTTAAGCCGCTGCCTTTGGCTCAGGTCATGATCTCAGGGTCCTGGGATCGAGTCCCGCATCGGGCTCTCTGCTCAGCAGGGAGCCTGCTTCCCTTCCTCTCTCTCTGCCTGCCTCTCTGCCTACTTGTGATCTCTCTCTGTCAAATAAATAAAAATAAAATCTTAAAAAAAAAAAAAAGAAAGAAAAGCAGCACTCACCTGAATGCCCCACGTCTGCAGCTGCTCCTCGGCGGCGCCCAGATCGAAGGAGATGGGTGCACAGGTGTTGTCGATCCGGAGAACCGTGAGGACCTGGCCATTGTGGAGCTCTGAAAGCAGACCAGAAGCTTCACCTGGCTGGGTGAGAACTACTATGCACGAGCCCAGAGCCTGATGGCATCACCTCCTCTGGCCGTGAGGGCCTTCTCATGGCAAGGAGGGACATCATGGCGGTCCCCGAGTCCCTCTGTGGGAAGCACTGGACTTGAGAGGAGACCCCTGCGAAGGCAGAACTGGGACCAGAGCGTGGAGGCAATCCAGACACAAGGCAAGACCACAGAAGGAAGAACTTGCCGAGAATGGGAGCTGTCCACACAAAGAACTGGAGGTAGTGAGCTCCCCATCATGAAGGAGACTTCAACAGAGACTGAACAACTAACTACTGGAGAAGGTGGCGTATCAGACATTATATGATCACCGCAAAGGAAGCTCACCCCAATATGACACGCCCAGTGGGCTCCGTCTGACTGAGGCCGGCAGAACAAGGAGCCCCCAAAGATGTCCCCACTGGACTCCCCAGAGCTTATGAAATACGCTCCCTCACACGGCAAAGGAGAATGAAGGTTACAGGTGGAGTTACGGTTGCTCACCAGCTGGCCTGGAATAGGGAGACCCTCCTGGACTGTCTGGGTGAGCCTGATGTCATCACAAGGCTCTTTACAAATGGAAGAGGAAGGCTGTGGCGGAAAGGTCGGGAGGGGTGTGATGGGGAGAAGAAAAGCATGGAGATGGAACACCACTGGTCTGGAGGTGGAGGAGGGTTCACGGGCTGAGGAGCTGTGTGGATTCGAGAAGCCAGAACAGGAAACGGGCTATCCCCGGGGCTCCTGAAGGAGAGCAGCCTTGCCGACACGCTGACCCCAGGCCTGTGGCTCGGCAACGCCAGTCGCACTTCCGACCTCCAGAACCATAAGAAGATGGATCTGTGTTTTGCGAGCCACTCTGTGGCGGCAAAAACCCACGCTGGGGATCCAACACCACAGAACTAATTTACTGGTAACCTGTCCCCAGGGTGTCTGCAACACACTCAACATTTCAAAAGCACCAACTGAATTAAGTCTGACCTCAAGGAACACACCACACATTAGCCCAGCCTAGTCACAACAGCTACCTAAACGCTCCCGCAGGTTGGCGAGGACCAACGAGGCCAGCTGGGGCGAAAGCTCTGGACTGAAACCCCCTCAGGCCCACGGAGGGCTGGCCATGGAATGAAGCCACATCTACCTTCCATTCTGAGTGCAGAGACTCTGGACGGGAGGATCGAGATCTCCTTCTGCCCCAGCATGAGGCCCCGAGAGCCGCCCTTCTGGTCAGCAGCCATGGGGCCGGGGGATGCCAGTGTTCGGCCTTGCAAGGCTGGGGACTGGGTCTGCTGGCACGTTTTCTGTGGGCACGGGTCGGAAGATAAAGCAGCACAGAAGAGATCAAACCAGAAGTATTTTAGGTGCTGGCCCAAATCTGTCACCTCAGAGGCTAGCTCTGGGCAATCCCTGAGTCTTCAAAGCCAAATGACTAGTCCTACCCACCTGGGAATTCCTGGCCCACGCACTCTCTCTACTCCTTCACGCGGCCCCTCTCTGGGCCCTCCCAGCTGGGCCAACAGAACACCTCTTGGCATGTCCAACACAAGCCTGGGCCAGGCTACCTTCACTCTCTGTTGTGCCCTGTGGCGGCCTCCTCGTTGGGGTCTCTACACCCACTCCTCCGGCCACTCCTCCGGCCTACACTCCTCCTACTCTCCACACAATGGCCACCCTGCGAACTGGAAGACATCAGTCCTCTAAGGAAAACTTTCAGTAGCTTTTTGGTGCTCTACAGACAAAAACCAACCTCCTCGATACACTCTCCCAACACTTAAGGGAAACAACCTCCTGCTAAACTCACCCCAGGCCAGTCAGTTCTGTCACACCACACCAGCCTCCTTTGTTCTTAGAACACAGAGTGTTCTCTCCCGCCCCAGGGCCTTTGCATATGCTGTTCCTCCCCCCCCCCCAGAACACTTCCATTGGACTTCACACAGTTAAATCCTATTCATCATGGGCATCCCAACTCATTAGCTACTTCCTCAGGGAGTCTACCCCAACACTATCCTTAACAGATCAAGTCCTGCTAAACCTACTCAGAACGGCTCTTCTCATCAAGGATAAGTACATATATTTGCAATTATTTGCTTACATATTTATTTAATTAGTTGAGTAATGTCTATCTTCCCCACCAGACTATGTGCTCTCACACTGGTTCTGCTCATCACTGAATCCCCTAAGCTGGGTTCGGTACTTACATACAGTAGGCAATAAATAAATGTTTGATGTATAAATGAATTGACAGGACAGAACTCTGGTCCCCAACTCTAACAGGGTTCTTTTTTTTATGTTCTGGGTATTGCCTATGAGCTCAAGGGTGACAGGATATTCGACCCCCGGCCAAAAAGAACCTTAATTGCT
Organism: Mustela putorius furo; assembly: GCF_011764305.1. Taxonomy (NCBI): domain Eukaryota; kingdom Metazoa; phylum Chordata; class Mammalia; order Carnivora; family Mustelidae; genus Mustela; species Mustela putorius. Next base: position 194,273 of record NW_025422439.1, on the reverse strand, counting down.
TTCCTCTTCTTTTTTTTTCCCAAGGTCTTTGCAAGAGGTGAGGGGTGTGGAGGCAAGGTGGCAAGGTGGAGGAAGCAAAAGCTAGAGAGCTTTAGGATTCAAAGTGTGGCCCAGCCTCTTGCTTATAGAGGAGCCTTGAAGAAGTGACCTAAATCCCTGGCTGGCTTCCTCACTTGGAGGGGGGTCATATCCACCTCAGAGGGCTTTACAGAGAAGTAAGAGGATGAAAATAAAGGCCTGGCACAACATAACTGGCCACTATTGTTGCCCATTCAAAAGCAAGCTTGTCAGGACTCAAAAGTTGCCATAAAGCAAACACACACACACACCTCCCCACCACCCCCAAATGGATTTAGTTGTATTTCTCCTGACCCTCCTACACCTGCTCCAGGAAGGATTTAAGGTGACTTCATAGACAAGATAAAATAAAATTAAATTTAAAAAGAAGCAAATGAGAGAAACTGGATGAAAAGGAAATAAAGGCTGTAAGAAGACAGAATCAGATGAAGTAAGACCAGCTTCCAGATGTTGAGCCCACACATGGCACTGGGCTTGGGTTTCAGGGTCCCAATCTCATCCCATCCTCTGAGAGCCCTCAAGGATGGAAACCATTACCACGGAAAAGGGAACAGAGCCTCTGACGAACAGACCTGCCCAAAGTTACCAGGGAAATGAAAGTGAGAAAGGGAAGCAGCTAGATCCAAGGCAGTGCCCAAAAGACAGGCAGGCAGGCGAGGCAGGACCACAGACTAGCTCTGCATCTCACAGCACAGAAGAGAAAACCCACAAGGACCAGGGCAGCAGGCCTACGGAACATCAGCGGCTCCCCCAGCCTAGCTCTGTGCACCCCGAGGACAGCGCCCGGCCCAGCAAGGCCAAGACTTCTTGCAGTGTCTTTGTTTGTCTTTCGAACCAAGTTCCTGGATTCGTAGCAATAATCTCTCTCATCTGTTCCTTGGAGTGGGAACAGCAAGTCTCCACTTAGAGATACTTTTTTTCTTACACCTAGATAAGAACAAGAACTTGAAAAGCTACCAAAGAAGTAGGCACTTGCACAAGTGTGCACACACGTGGGGCGGGGGGGCAGGGGGTCGGGGCAGGGAGCAATTTCCTCCAAAGGAGCTCCTTTGCCAAAAACCAGTGGAGCAATGTCTTCCAAGTTCTAAAGGAATATTATTTCACCCCATTTCATTCTACTGGTATGTGTGCATGTGTGTATGTGTGCATGTGGGTGTGTAAACTGCTTTCCCAATACCAGTAGTAGTAAAAGAAACCCTGGGTGTCTCAGTCATTAAGCATCTATCTTTGGCTCAGGTCATGATCCCAGGGTCCTGGGATCAAGCCCCACATCTGGCTCCCTGCTCAGTGGGGAGCCTGCTTCTCCCTCTGCCACTGTCCCTGCTTGTGTTCCCTCTCACACTTGTCTCTCACTCTCTCTCTGTCAAATAAATAAATAAAATATTTTTAAAAAAAAGAAAAAAAGAAAGAAAGAAACCCTTGTTTTTAAGAAGTTTTAAATCGTCTGAGTAACCTACCAGTCACAATTTTAAATGCCTACACCTAGCTGCCCATTCATTCTGCTCACTCAACAAAATACTTACTGAGCACCTACAATGAGCCGAGCCTGTGCTAGGTACTATAGACGCAGGGATGGGCAAGGCAACTCAGAGCCCCTGCCCTCATGGAGTTGACATTCTAGTGGGAAGCTGGACATTCAACACTTTATGACACAGGTCATTACTTAATTACAGACTAGGATAAGCACTATGGGGAGCAACAGGAATATATCAGGGAGTCCTGACTTAGGATTCCCCATGGAAGGGATATCTGAACTGAGCTCTGAAGCAGGACTAGAAATTAATCGGAGGAAAGGAGGCAAGAAAAGAGCATAACAACCAGAAGAAAGAGCAGATGCAAAGGCCCTGAGGCAGGACTGCATGCCAAGAACGGAGAATAGGGGCAGCAAGAACCAATAACACAGGACTTGCAAGCTGGTTATAAACAGATCTTCACACTAAGTCCCGTGGGAAACACTGAAGCAGAAAGTGACAGGGTCTGTTCTGCATTTTTAAAAGGGCTCTCTAATAGCCACATAAATGAAAGAGGCAAGGAAGAGAGATCAGCTAGGAAGATACGGTGGCAGAGGTCCAAGCAGAAGGTGATGGAGACTTGGTCTCCAAGAGGAGGATAGACAGAATGGGTAGAAATGACAGACTGGCCTGTAAATGTCCACCCCTAGCTAAAGGTCCTTGTCTACTCTCTACTGCTCTCTACTCCCCTCCCTTCCATCATGATATGTGAGTCCATCTCTGGCATCCTGGGAGAGGGGGAGGGGAAAAAGGGTCATGACCTTACCTTGGCCCCAGCCTGGAGGACTCCCTCCAGGCAAGGCACTCCAGCCAGGGGAGGAGGTGGGCAATGGGCTGGCTGCCCCGCTGGGGCCCATCTGTGGTTCACAGGCCATAGCAGAGAGCCAGCTGGGCTCTACTTCCCCTTCTTGGAGTTGTGGTTCATTCTGGAACAGCCAACGCAGCTTTGCTTGCCTTCAGAAAACAGCACAAGAAAGAACTTCAGGGCTGGGCTCCATGGCCTCTCCAAGGCCAAAGTCATCCCAAGGCCAGAGAGAGCCACCAGGAGTCATTCCCCTGACTTTGCTCTTTCCAATAATGCTGAGGGGCATTCTCAGGAGTGAAGAGAAAGAAATAAAACCCTCCTCCAAGGGAGAACTGAAAACTTCCCTCTGGTCTTGGGTCTTCTCCAGCTCAGACACAACCAGGCACTTACCAGGAGCTTATGACCTGAGCATGCCCTACTCCCAGGCATCTGGGATTTCTGTTCCCTTACTGACAGCACCCAGGCACCCCAGGCAGCCAGGCACAGGACCAGTATATCCATCATGGAAAGCCTTGTTTATTCAAAGGATCTCAAATAGCTTCCCAGAAGTCATCACAAAATACAAATGGAAAAAAAAAAAAAAAATCAGGATGGCGGGAAATATAGTTTACAAAAAAATAATAGTAATAACAACCATGAAGAACAAAAAATACCCACATAATCAGGGGATCAGGGTCCCTAGCAGAGGCAACAGAAGTCTATGCTGAAGAGCATGGGCTCCAGGTTCGGACTAATCGATGTAAACAACACTTACACCATCTACTAGTTTCCTAAACTTGGGCAAGTGGTGTAGCCTCCAGGAGATTTAGCTCCCTATCCTTAAACACTGGTATCTTCCCCACAAGGCTGCTCTGAAGAATCAGTGGGAATAGACAAGGGCATCTGGAACAAAGGAGCCATCCCACAACTACTAGTTCTCATTGGTGGTGTTTAGAGGTTTGGTGCAGTTGCCATGCCTGAGCCAAGAACTTGGGTTTGAGCTTCCAGGTGGCCAAAGCTAAAAGAGAAATACTGTCAGTCGAGCAGTAGCAGTTCCCATTCTCTATAAGGAGACAAGAAACAGGACGGTGAGGAAAGCAATGCATCTTCCTGGCATCTAGCTCCGAGAGATCTGGGAAATGCTTCTTCCAAAGCCCTGGGAGCTGGGTCAGGGACAGCACAGCAGCGTGATCATGAGCCTAAGGCACTTTTATCAGTAAAGCAGAAATGTCCTTCATGGGGATTTTCTTGACACCAAAGCAGAGTTTCCAGTGCCACACACTCTGGCTGGAGCCTGCCCTCTCATTCTTTCAGCTACGTGTCCACTTGGGACCCTGAGAATTACCCATCACCAAGGAAAACCAGGCCTGAGTCCCTGGGTTGACACTCCGGCCTGGCTAACCGTCTTGGTGAAAAGTCCAGCAGAATTGGGTTTTGCTGCCATGGTTCCTGATGCTGGTGAAAATAAGCATCCAGTCAACCCACGTCTGCTTGGTTCCAAGCTAGCCGAAGGGCTGACCGCCACGGCACAGGTCCCCTAAAAAGGGAAGCCTAACTCCCATACCCCCAACCGCCCTACATTTCTCTGTCTTTTAAAAAGGACCAGCTACATAATTTGTGGGGTCCAGTGCATAATGAAAATGTGAGGTCCCTGGTTCAAAAATGACAAGTTCAAGATGGCGACAGCAGAACAATCCACCAGATAAGGGGGCAGCTTCCTACGCAGGGACCTGTGTGACCCACCAGGCTGCAGGCACCTCGAGCCAGCTGTGACTTTAAGCTCTCAGAAGATCACTTGGGAACCCTCTCCACCAACCAAGTATGAACCACTGACTAACAAGTATCACACACCGACTAACAAGTATCTACACACTTGCCCTGTACCGGGCTGAGGCCAAAAAGCAACAAAATGTTATGAAAAAACAAGGACTTGAACACCACAAAGGCTAGGTCTGAAGCCCGGCTCAGCCACACGCCCTGAGACTTGCTGTCCTCCCCTGTAACCAGGCTTCAGGGAATCCCACCCAGCCCAGCTGCCCAGGAATGACATCCAGGATTCTGCTCACTCAACAGGCCTCTTGCCTAAGAAGGAGAGAAAACTGAGAGGCAAAGACGTAAAAAAAACCTGCCCACGGTGGGGTGGCTGGAAGCTATAGGGCCCAGACGGGAACCATCTGACTCCAGAGTCCAAGCCCATAATTCCTAGGCTCTGAGCCTTAGGACCCAGGCCTGGCTGTCTCTGAGTCTGTTCTTTAATTCACCTTTAAAAAAAAGAAAAGAGGGGCGCCTGGGTGGCTCAGTTGGTTGGACGACTGCCTTCGGCTCAGGTCATGATCCTGGAGTCCCGGGATCGAGTCCCACATCGGGCTCCCCGCTCCATGGGGAGTCTGCTTCTCCCTCTGACCTTCTCCTCACTCATGTTCTCTCTCACTGTCTCTCTCTCAAATAAATAAATAAAATCTTTAAAAAAAAAAAAAAAAAGAAAGAAAGAAAAGAAAAGAAAAAGAAAAAAGGTGGTGATTGGGGCAAACTTCTACTGGCTTCTGAGATTGCATCTTCCCCCTCCCCTAGCCCAGCCTGCCCACAGCAGGGATTCCCAAACACTACAGAGCATTAACCGGTCAATTACACCACCCCTCACTTCCTTCCTCTTAGTTTGCAAACCCCCCACCCCTCCCCCAGGAAGCCTAAAAGCAACAACAACAGCCCAAGGAAGTGAGCCCAGCACTGACAATCTCAACAATCTCTGAAGCTCTTCTCTGCCTCCTCTGGTCACCTCCTGGGCCCACCATCAAACAAGAATCCTTGGGCCCATTTCCCAGACAAGAAAACTCACTTTTCCCAGACATCTCAGGGATGTCAGAGCTAACAGCCTGCAGCCAGCCCAGAGAAGCTGCGCTAGAGTCTGAGAAAGGCCTGTGGGACCCAGCAGCCCACACTCCCTCCTCCAGGCAGGACGAACCACCCACAGGCTGGAGCTGTCCAGAGAGCCCCCCCCCACCCCCACCCCTGGAAAGTTTCCCATAGTTGCAAAATCCCACAAGGAGGCATTGCCTTTGAGGAGAAATCCCAGCACCCCAGCTGGCCCAATTAGCCTCCTGCAAAGTCTCAATCAGAATTCATTCATTCATCTGAAATAACGAGTAATAGTTAAATAATAGTTAAAAAGTACCCCTAGGGTCCTGCCATTTCCCACCTGTGTCACCTGGAGCGTGTCACTTAACTCTCTCTGCCTCAGTTTCATTACATGTGAAAGGAGATAATATGGTAACTGAGGCTAAAGGAGTTCAGGCACGTACGTCACTCAGAGCAATACAGATAGGAATTTGAATCTGATTTGATAGGAAATCAGAGCAGGGGCAAATAGGAATCACCCAAGGAATACAGCTGTCTCTATTTTTACTCCACAAACATTCCCTAAGAACCTTGAGGTGTCAGGCCCTGTGCTATCTCAACTCAAACACCAAAAATAAAAGCTAAAGTTCTCGGTTAGCTTTCCCTTGCCGAGAATCCCAACTGGTAGGAAAGATGAACTCAGAGAGGGGCACCTGGGTGGCTCAGTGGGTTAAAGCCTCTGCCTTTGACTCAGGTCATGATCTCAGGGTCCTGGGATGAAGCCCTCGAATCCGGGCTCTCTGCTCAGCAGGGAGCCTGCTTCCTCCTCTCTCTCTGCCTGCCTCTCTGCCTACTTGTGATCTCTCTCTCTCTCTCTGTCAAATAAATAAATAAATAAAGATGAACTCAGAGAAAGAGAAAAAAGAGACAATGACCAAACAAGGCAGTCAGAGAAAGCGGGCAGTAGCTTGGGGTGGGAGAAAGGTTTTGCAAAGGTGGAGGTGAGAGAAGGGACTGCCAAGCAGAGACAGGTACAGACTAGAGGCCAGGATGGGCCCAGTGAGGGCCCTCTGCACTCACCCTGCAGCCTTTGGTCCAGCCTGGAAGCTGTAGAGGGGGTTAAGGGGGCTGGCAAACACCAGCCTTGGGCACTAGTGGACCCCATCACCTTTCCCTGTGTCCTGGGCCTGCCATTCTGCTCAGCCTTGCACCAGCCCTAGGCGGACTGGGGAGACGGAGCCAGATACCAGGGCGGAGGCAGAGCCAGCAAGTGAACACAGCCTCGAGGCTCCTGCAACTAACTGGTCATCCACTCCCTGGTTTCCTTAGTTTCCTTTGCTGATTCTGCATTTTAACCAGACCTTCCAGTCATGCTTCTTTTTTAATTAGCTGGTGAGCCCCTGCAAAGGAAGATATCCTTAAGTCACTGAACAAAGGTCTCCATTTTTGAAGACAGAATGCCCGGTCTCCCCAGGAACCGTGTGCCTCCCTGGGATGGACGTGCGAAAGGGGGCGAGAAATAACTTACAGTTTTCACAGATCAGGTTTTGTTCTTGTTAAATTGGAAAGCCCCAACAAAAGGCCGTAAGAGAGCCTGTCACAGAAGTTTTGGGGTGGAAAAGCCTTGAAAGACAATAGGTCCTAGCTCTCCATTTTGCAGATGAGGAAAGTAAGACCCAGAAATGAAAGTGAACTATCTAAGGTCAAAGAGCCAGCCCAGGATGGAGTCTGAGCGGTACAGGGTTCACTGGGGCCGGGATGTGCTACCACACCTGGCCCTGGCCTTGGCCTTGGGCAGCTGTCTCACCCGGATCTCTGCCTTCAAGTCCTCTCCGGGGTCGGCTGCCCGGGTCTCTCCTTCTCCCCGGAAATCTCCGCCCCCGGCCCGGGCTCCGGGCCGCCAGGAGCCGCCGCAGAGCCGCTCCCACGCCCGACACGCGCGGGAACGCAGCCCCAGGCGCCCGGAGAGCCCGGCCTCGCCCGCGCCGCCGACCCCAGGCCGGGAGAGGACGCCCAGGCGGCCGCGTCGCTCCAATCTGGGCTCGCAGCCGCCCGCGCCCGCGCAGGCACCCGGGCGCGCGCCCCGACCGCGCACACTCACCGCCGCCGCGCCGCCGCCGCCGCCGCCGCCGCCCGGGGACGCGGAAGGTCGGGGCCGCCGCAGCCCCTCCGCGCCGCAGCCTCCGGCGCCCGCGCCCGCCCCGCCTGCCGCGCTCTCGGGTCCCGCCCCCGGCCGGGCCGCTCCGCGCCGTCACCCCACCGGGAGGGGCCGCCGCCGGGCTGCTGGGGCCCAGAGGGAAACCTGCTCCCTTGCATCAGCCGGGCGCCCGCCGGGAAGCGCCTCCGGGCCCGCCGACCGCGTGCGCGCCTCTCCCGAGCCTCCACACCTGGGGTCTCCCCACCCCCCCGGTCTAACGCAGGCGGGGCACCCGGCGGATGAGGCGGTCTAGGGACCAGAAACTTCTCAGGGGCTTGCTCTGGAATGAAAAATCCTAGGCGCATCACGATGAAGAGCATCTGCCGGGGGTTCGGGCTGCCTGAGCTCCAAGCCAATTCCGCCCGCTTTCTAGATCCTCCACGGCCAAGCAGCTCGCCTCGCGGTGTCTTCGTGTTGTGGACACAACAGATCATTTCACGGGCCTGTGTAAAGCTCTCATGAGACAGTCTGTATGCAGCGTTCACAGCCCCAGTCACAGGAGAGCTGCTCCCCCGGCATTGGCTGCCGCCCCCACCTGTACCACTCGGGACTCCGAGAGGTCTGCAGCGAGAGGTGCCCTCCCGCCAGCCGTGCCCCGGGAAAGCACTGTCCTTGCGTATTACTCCATAGAGAGTTCCCTGGCATCACCTCGTGACGGAACACTCGGCTCTGCCTCCCTTCTCGGGGGCCCATCAACCTCCAAATATTGTAGGAAGGCTCCCTCTTTCCCAGAGGACACATGGGGGTTCCCGCTGGCTCCCTGGCCTTGCTAGGATGGTCACCACAGGGCTGCGGACATGCCACAGCCTGCATTTCTACAAGTGGACTTGCTGAGTCAGAATGGATGCATTTTTAATTTCAATAGATATTGCCAAATTGCTGGGGGCCTCTGAGGCCACAAGACTTAGTTGGCTGTGGCCCGGCCAGAGGCAGAGGTGAAGTGCTTGGGGCCAGAGAGCAGGGATTGAGGAACAGAGCCGCAGATGCTGTGCAGGCGTCCGCACTCCCCAGGCGAATGAGGATCCAGTCAATAGGTGGCTAGAGATGAAGTTCATTCGTTTATTTGGCAACAGAGGACCCTGGGTGTCTGCTCAGTGGTGGGCATTGTACCAGGCAGCAGTGAACACGGTACACAAGATTCCTACTTAGGTGGCCTAATTTCCTAAAACACGATTTGGGGGTATAGGAGTGAAAGCCCGTGGGATATTGGAGCTTTCCTAACTGCTGATGCGACCTTGAAAGGGGTCTTATGACAGGTGTGTGGCCCAGTCAGCACCCATCCAAATCCTGCCTCTCCAGCAAGGCCCACCTCCTCCCCAAGGCCAGATAGCATACTCCTGCCTCTTCTGCCAGATGACCTTGACTCCACATTCTCACTGTATGTCACTCTAGCATGAACGCCCATGTGGACCCATCCGTCTTCTGTGCTGGGGAGGCACAGCAGATGTGGGCCTTTGGAACTGGCTCTCCAGGCTCCGGCACTAACTGACACATGAATGTGCACAGGCGGGCTCACCCCTCCCAGCTTTGGTTCCCTCCTTTCTGGAAGGGGAATGGTATCTGCCCAGCTGAGAGATGGTAAGACTTAGAAGATGCAGCGCCTACGGGGAAGGCTTTGGTGGACGTGAGCGGCATCCTTGGCCAGCCAGGCAGAGCGCCTCTCGCCTTTCTGGAACGTCAGCATGCAGTGAGTCCTGGCACCAGGGCACGAGGCAGTAGGGGCCCCACACGAAGAGAGAGAAGTGAAGAAAATCCAGGCAAAGGTGAGTAAAACCCAGTCAAGTTCTCTGGGGAGCAGGCTTCAGTGGCACTGTCCGGACAGATTCACAAGGCTCTATGTGGTGAGCCCAAGCCCATCCCCACCCCAGCCTACCCTGGACTGTTTACCCGCTCTGCCCCCAACCCCAAAAACCCCTAAGTTCAAAGAACACAGAGCACTTCTCAGTTCCTCCTAAACCCCATGCCCTCTCTCACTTCCAGTTCTCACGGTTGCCATTCCTCTCCATCTGGAAAGTAGCCCCAAACCCCGTTCCACCTCAACACCTGACTGATGGACCCATTCTCAGGTCTCAGGTAAAAGGGCACTTCTTCTGGGAACCCTGTTCCTGTCCGGACCCCAGCCAGTCACCCTCCCCCCCACTTTCTCCTTATTTAACCCACAGACACACCGAGCATGTAATGTGGTCCTTGTTCAACGTCCCCTTCCCCAGAAAGAAGAAACCTTTGGCGCCCATGGTCCCAGCTGTCCCCCAGCCCCCTGCCCTCAGGATGTGCCACGGGCATCTGAAATAGTGAATGGAATCGTCAGGCCTTCAGCTACAGGTAAATCCAAGTAACCACAAGCTCCAGCCAGAGCCACCATTACTCAGCAGTTGCAACATCTGTTCTGTCCTGTTTGCAAGGGTTACAGACACAGGTCTGAGGGCTGGCTACCAACTTCCTGCCGTCCTGAAGTGAGAAGGAATGCGGCTCTTCCCCCCTGGCGGAGTCCTCAGGTGTGGCAGCAGATGGGGCATGGGGGGGGCCTCAGAACCACTGGGTGAGTGAGTAAAAAAACAAAGCACAGGAATTAGATCTTAGGCTGCATGTTCTAGATTCACCGACTTCCTGACTCTTAGAAACATACCACTTAAGATGTTGCCGTGGCCTGAATAGTTTGAACAACATCACACAGAGATTCAGGTCGGGAAGCCAGGCAGACCCAGGTTCAAATCCAGGCTGTGCCACTAATTGGCTCTGTGACCTTGGGCAAGTGATTTTACCACTTCGCACCTCAGTTTCCTAATGTGTAAAGGGGAATCATACCTACCTCAGAGAGACGATGGGAAAATTCAAAGTGTATATAAAATGCCTGGAATGCTTGCTGATATAAAACTGATGTTAGTAAATGCAAACTATTTTTAAAATTATTTCCAAAGCCCCCCCGACAGAATTTTCATTGGAGAGCAACTCCATTACATTGACTTGAGATCCTGGCTACCACACTGCGCAGTGAGCTCTCCAGGACGAGATCTACACAATATAGGTCACCAGCACTTGGGTGCTTAGAACTAAACACACAGCTGTCCTTGTCAGAAGGTATGCGGGCAGTAAGACAAGTCATGTGCTATTGTTGGGAAACTGGGTCGAAAACCAGAAAAAAAAAAAAAAAATTACTCTGAATTCCTGTCAGGGAGGCCTGGGTGTCAGGCATCTGTTTCTACACAGCACAGGAAAGCAAAAGCCATGGATGGGTACAAAGAGAATAAAAGAGGGAGCGCGCGCATCTGGCTGGGAGGGGGTGGGGAACAATTGAAAGTATTTGGTCTTTTAACTAGAGATTTTCACCCTCTGGTCTTTACCTTCGAAAACTGCACAACAGTAGCCAACCCAGTCGTGTACTTGGAACAACCAGCCTGGCTTCGCCCCTAATCTTATCTTTAGCTGCTGCCACATGTTCCAGAATGCTGCCACTCTCTTTCCTTTGTAAGTTACTTTCAAGTAGGAGAAGGGGTGGCTGGGGGCCGGGGTGGGGGGTGCTGTGTGCCCCTGGCCCTCCAAGCCCACCCATCCCCCTCACTCATCCCCTCTAAACACAGTGAGCTATTGAACTGATCTTTGACCTGCCAGCCAGTATCCTTTTAAGTTTTTCACAAGCCAGAGATGATAGATGTTGACATGATCTGGCAGCTTCCTCTCCCAGAACCACCGGCCAACTCTTTCAGTAAAGACCGCGCCTCTCCTGCTCTTCAGAGCAGCCTCTGGGGGAAGGGGAGTGGGAGGGAGCAAAACTGGAATTGCCTGCCTGAGTGGAAGCTCTTTTGGCAATTTCAGAGCCACTGAAGTGGTAGATCAGTTGAGAGGAAAAAAACACTCTGAGACCTGCCAGATTGTCCCTGAAAAAGAGGAAAAAACAGGAGAGATCAAAGATGGAAGAGCAAGCCAGACTCGTCAGAGCAGGTCCTTCTCACCAAGCAGCTTCCATGGACTTCTGGCACCATCAATCTCCTGGCATAGAAGACCAAATGTGCCGAGAATGTCGGCTGTAGCCTTAGGAGGCTAAGGCCTCCAACCACTAGTCCCGGGAAAAGGCTGCAGGCAGAGCAGGGAGGGTTTTCCATTGCAGCCATCAGGCTGATCTGATTGGACTTGCTGCCCACTCTGCCACTTCCCTGCTCTGTGACCTTGAGCATGATAGAAGCCTCTCTGGGCCTCAGCTTTCCCATGACCGGAAGTGGGATCACACACTTGAACTGCAGGGGTGCTGTATGTTGACTGAAGCGCCTGGAACCTAGGCTCCTTCCCTTGAACATCACAGGGGTTCCACATACGGCCTCTGACAAACAGCATCACCTTTCAGAAACTCAGGGTGTTTTTCCTGCCCATGGAGTGGGAATGGTACATCTTCAGAGAATTTGTAGGTATTACACACAAGGTCTTTCTAGAAGCCGTTTTATGCCTTCTACCAAGAATTTAAGTAGGTCTGAGCACTGGCACCACGGAACGGCCAGTTTCTGTGCTTGTAATGGGCAGTGCTGAGGGCATCCTGCTCTCTAAACACCAGGTTCACGTGACACGAAATTGCCCGGAGGAGGGGCACCTGACTGACTCGGTCTGTGGAGCACAAACTCTTGATTTCAGAGTCGTGATTTCAAGCCCCACGCTGGGCGGGGAGCCTACTTAAAATAAAATTTAGAAAAAGAAGAAATTGCCCCGAGGAGCAATTAATCTGGGATGTGAGATGTCAAGGGAAAAGGACCACACAGGTGAGGAGCATAAAAGTGGAGCTCTGTCTTCTCGGTGCCGAGCGCAGGCTGCGGTTGGCACAGATGCTCAGCGAGACCGCCAGGCTCGGTCTGGGCCCCAGCACCACTCATCCTTGCAACCTGCCTCACAGCCCACAAAATAAAGTCGCTATGTGGATTAGGTAATACCAGTGCAGTTCAGACATCAGCCAGCATGGAGAAAGCTGTTAACAACTGTAGCATTGTTTACTCACTGAATATCCAAATATCCCTAGGCTCTCCCTTCTTAGACCCCTTGCAAGGTTAGGTCGGCTCATGGACCCCTGCTGGTCAACGGGCTGAGAACAAGTGTCACGTGTCATTTCAGGACCGGGGCGTGTAAAAGCTGGTGCTTATTTGCCAACTTCTCCTTCCCCTGCCTCTGCCATCATGGAAACCACGTGCTAAGATGGTAGAGTGGCAAAGTGGAAGTAAACGGAGTCACTGACACCCCCAGAACAGCTGCCCTGCAGTCATCCAACAGTGTAAGAAATAGACCTTTGGATTAACCACTGGGATTTCAGTGTATCCTATAGGGACCAGTAATGGCTAGTAATAGACGTGCAAATCAAGGATGATTAAGACGGAAAAGGAAAAATTTTATAAAAATCAGAAAATTTTTGCTGAGTACCTGGAGTGTTCCAGGAATCACGGTGGTACTTTAAGAATTACTCTAGGACACGGTTCTTAACTGGGGGGTGGTCTGGGCCCCCAGGGGATACCTGACAACAGAGGTGTTCTTGGTTGTCACAGCTGAAGGGATACTACTGGCAACCAGTGGGTAGAGGCCAGGGACACCACTGAGGGACCCTGAAAATGAAAAGTCAAAAAAAAAAAAACACCCTCCCATCACAGCCCAGACCATTCTTCTGAGATTAACGACTAGCACTTACTTCTTCTATCCTCCGTATATTCAAGTACAGGCATGTGAATATCCTTTTTTATGTTCAATGGGAACAAATCACACACCGTTCTACATGTATGTGTATATTAGTTCATTCTACGTCAGAACCATCATCTGCCTTAGTGGCCAAAGAACCAAAGAGATGCTAGTTTCTCATGTCGGGCCACAATGGAAGGCCCTCCCCAAGGGAGATTTTAGAACAACTGTCCTGGCCCCACTCCCAGAGATGGTTTCAACTGGCCTAGCAGGATGCAAACACCCACCATTTTCCCTGAGTTCCACCAAGCTTGAAGGCTAGAACTAGTTCCCCCCATCTGTGCACCAGCTCCAGCAACCTCCGGACCTCTCCGGGCTCACTCTCCAACCGGAAGACTTTCTCCAGTCTCACTCCCTCTATTCCCTTCCCTACCCTCTCTGAACATGTTCTCACCTCCCTTAAACCACCTCTGCCATCCACCACTACTGCCCCTCTTCCCCCTGCCCTTCACGGCCAAGTCTTTCCACTCACATTCCATTCACTCTTCAGACCATTTAAGTTCCTCTCTCCCAAACCACCAAGCTCTCTTCAGATCTTACCTCTCAACTGACCCTGGACCACACTCCTAAAGGACTTATGTTGCTTCTTCAACTTTACCAACGTTCAGCTGGTCGGCTGGAAGTGAAGAGTCAGGCAGAAAGGTAGGTTAAGTAGAACCCTATGAACCCAGGATGAAAATACTGGTGGCAAACAGGTTAATACTGCATCTGAACTGGTGAATGCAGGTGTTGCTCCTTCCTGCTCCTCCAGTTTGGGAAATCCGAATTTGCAGCAGGCAGAGGTGGACTTTGCGGCACTCAGCAACACCAGGAGTCAAGTCCCAACCAACCCAGGTACCACGTGGATGACATTAAAATGGAGATGTTTACTAGATATCCAAACCAAAATAGCAAAGACGCAATTGACAGCTCAAGCTCAGGGGAGAGATGAATATAAACTCGAGTCTTCAACAGAGATGGTGTTTAAATCCATGAAGAGAAGTTGGGTTTCAACAAAGGAATGAGCACAGAGAAGTTCAAGAACAAAGCCCTGGGAAAAGAGTTAGAACTAAAGCAAGAGAACTAAAGCTACGGAAGTGCCTCAAGAACTGATTGACCCTGTCAAACAGGACTGAAAGTCAAGGGGAATGAAGACTGTACCTCTCAATGCAGTCATCACTGCTGACCTTGACACTCACTTTCAGCAGCATGACAAGCCTGACCAGAGTGTTTTCACAGTCAAAACTGGAAAAGCTCACACGGAACTCTTTTGAGGAATCCCACTATAAAAAGGAACAGTAACTAGAGACAGACACAGCCTAAAATCAACCCATGCTGAGTCTCATAAAATGTGATTTCTTTAAAAGGCATCTAATGCTCTCGTCCTTTCTCAGAACGAGCAAGGAAATCCCAGGTTCTCTTCCAACTGTTCGTATCTACTAGAAATTATTTTGCATCTAAAGACTTTAGGCTAACGGAGAGTCACAGAGCATTTAACTCTTAAAAGCTAGTGTGAAGCTCCTATAGGTATTACAAATATCATGTAGCCCACCAGGGAAGACATATGCTTGGTAACTTGCCCAAGGCTATCCCAGTCCAGGGTGCTCTAGAGAAAAGGCAAACTGCAGGCTTACTACTGGTCGGATGCTGTTTTTTGAACCGATTGCTGGGTGAAATCACAAGTGACTTCCTTCCTGCTCAGATACATACCACAAATATCTTGCGTATGCGTGCAAATGTGTATGCGCTACATGTGCTAATTTAATTTCCTAAGAAGTTCTGCAGAACACCTGGGTCAAAGTGCAGTCTGCATTACCAAAAAGAATGAACCAGAGCGGGGGAAATGCATGACAATGTCTTTACTTTTAAATGATTATCAGTACACCAAGTAATAACATGTAACAAGTTCTTGAATTCTATCATCTAATAATTTTGATTAAGAGAAACTAAAAGCAGCCTGAACAATATATCCTAGTATTCGTTGTTCTACCCTTAGCCAGAAAGGACTATTTTAAGGCTGGCTGCTGCTTCACACAAGTTACAAGTAACTATTTACTACTTTTTCATAGATAAAGCCCCTGACCTTCAAGAAAGCTTTAGGGAAAAAAAAATTTAATCCCTTTCTTTCTTTTAAAAAAAAAAAAAAAAATTTTTTTCTACATCTAAGAAAGGAAAGTACTGATATATATGTTGCTTGAGCTAAAAGGCATAGGAAAACAAACCACGTATACACATTAAATTTCTAAGAAATATGAGGTAAAAGGAGAAAATCTTTGGATAAGCTCTACGTTTGTACAAAGAAGCTAGATTTGCTATTCTCCAAAGTGAAGGGACCTACAACATAATATACAGAAATAATTTAATGCCTTTTCCCAAGGATGTAGTTACTCAAGCTTTGCTGAAGCTTCGTTTTCCATGAAGGTATCTAACATGCCAATCTGCACGCAGAGCTGCTCCTTCCTCCCCTTATCCATTTATGCGGTAGTTTTCATGGATTTCCGGCCGGATGTCACAGACAAAGGCCAGGAGGTTATCCAGGACTTCATCCCTGTTCTGCTGGAAGTAGGTCTGCAGGATGGTCATCTTCTCCTGGGTCTCCTTCTCCACTTCAGTGCTGCAGCTGCCGTGGGATCCCAGAGCCTGGAGTTGGGGGGGGGTAAGGACACACAGGGAAGGTCAGGTTGGCGCTCTGGCTGGCGCCTCCTCCTTAGTTCTGGAGAAACCAAGTCTCAGCAGGGGATACAAATAATCAGCAGTGGGCCATGTAACCTCGTGATTGACGAGCACGTGGGGAAGGTGGTGTTCCTGGTTAACGGAAACAAAAACTGAGGCAATCACTTTGGTGGCCAACCTTCAACCATCTATCAAAAGGTAAACTGCACAGCATTTCCATGGCTCAGAAATTACCCTGGAGAGCAATAAATTCACATGCTCCAGAGTCTAACGTACAGCCCTAACCAAGACTAGAATAAACCCAAAGATCCCATACCTGAGGACATAACAAATTATGGTGCATCTCTACCAGAGAACGTCCTCAGCTATAAAGAAAGATAAAGTAGACATGTGCAGCAAAATGGAATGAACTGTAAAATACGCAGTTTAAGGAGGGAAAAAAGCAAGATACAAAATGGTGTCAGTGTGGTTAGTAAATGTGTTTCCTTGTGTGGTTTTAAAAGGGGAGATAAATCATGGTATAGTAAAAAAATAAGAAAGAAAACCGCTTAAAAATAAAAAAAAATAAAATAAAATAAAACACAAGAGAATGCAGTTTTGGAGGAACAGGTCCTGCATAACTGGTTCATGTTCCAGCTCTGACATTCAGCAGCAGGTTCCCCAGTATTATCAATACACGACACCTATTCTTTCAAATATAAATATTCTAGCAGAATATGCTAGAAACTATTAATAGTGATGGTTTCTGAGGAAAACTGAAGGTCTGGGTGGGAGGGAGACTATCTTCATTGTCATCCTGTTTTACTGCTTCAATTTTTAATCATGTCTTACTCTTTCGATCTCCATTCACAATTTAACACACACTTTAACACACAGTGATGGATAAATTTTATCCTGGGTCTTCATGGTATGGCTGGCTTTCAGTCAAGTATAGGCCTACTTTGTTAAAATGAGAGCTATCAGGTTCTTCTTCTTACTAAAAGCCTTTATTAACAGGTCAATAACAGAAGGAGAAAGCCATAAAAAATACTTTTCTTGGAGGCCCCAGGAAAGGCAGGCCCTGTTGGAACTTACCAGACCAGAGAAGGCAACCCAACCAGCGGCAGAATGGAGGCCAGGGCCCTGTCCAGGGAGCAGCTGACGCAGGGTGCTGAAAGAGGGGATGGCTCGGACCTCAGGGAGGGATTGCGCAAATGCTGAGGCCACACAGGGAGTGATGGGGTGAGGGGTTCCCACAGGAAGCCCAGAGCACCGTGTTCCCCTGCATAGGCAGACAGGCCTCCACGCAACTTACATACAGAGCAGAAGGAGGGGTCCCCCGGAAGGAATGGGGGTGGGGAGAGTTCATCCCGGAGCTTGAGAAAACAGCTTAAGGAAGTCTCCCTAACAGGTTCTTGAAGACAAACTTTTTTGTGTCTGACCACTTCTATCTTCTAACTTGCTCCTGCCTCTTTCCGTGTGCATTAACTCTAGCCCTCCCTAGCTGTACACACATGACAGCGCACAAGGGGAAAGCCTTCTCTCGCATGTCACCTAGTCCTCCATAACCTGCACAGAGGCCATCACTCCCCTTCTCACAGATGAGGAAACCGAGGCTCAAAGAGCTCGAAGGGAACATGTAAAGACTCTAACCTGCGTTTCCGGAATCCACACTTGGGACTCTTCGCATTTTATTGTAACTATTCATACTGGCGGAATAGAGAATTAGCTCAGTTGCTAATTAGCTCAGTTGCTAATTCTTATTTTTAAAGGTCCATAACCCTACTGGGGTGGGGGTAGGGAAAGGGGGACATGATCTCTATTCTGTGACTATAATCCACAAGCCAGGCCTCAGTCAGCTCTCTCCAAGCTGAAGGGGTTACACTGAACACCGCTAGGAAACCTCAGAGCTCATGCCTGCCCCCACAGCATTGCTCCTGTCTCTATGAGCAACAATGGCATCGACATACAAATAAGCCGAGGCAGGTCCCTAACATGAGGACTGCTGCAATGTTTTGTCAACAGTCTGACCACTGACAGCACCAATCTGCCTCACTTCAAGTTTGAATAGCACTGGGGCAGTCCAAAGATGGAGGACACTTTTGCTACTTACTGCAACAAGGGAGGCATGTGCCTTTCATCACTGGACTTGGGCATGGGATGGTGTGTGTCTGAAACCAGTGAAGGTCACAAGGTAGAACTTGAGAATGAAGCCCACAAAGACAAGGGCAGAGCTGAGAGATGGAAATAATGTCCTGAGAGCATTACTGAAGCTCCTGGATCAAAACAGAGTTAGCCTTTCACCTGGCTCTTTAATTACACAAGCCAATAAATTCCATTTTGTGTAAACTAGTTTGAATTGTTTCCTGCCACCTGTATCCAAGAGTCCTGATAGAGTTTCTTTCCTCTGTGAAACCCTTCTCCAGCCTTTCCCCTTTCCAGAATTCTCCCTGCTTCGTGATCTGTTGTTGTACTACTATCGCATGCCATCTTCTGCTTCGTAGCCCAGCCCACACTCTTGCTAAGTGTCTCTACCACACTGGAGTGGGCTCCAGCTAATGGACATTATGACTGCCACAGCCCCTCTCACAGCTGTAGGTCTGCATGACTCGCACTTTATTACTGTCTCCCTGACCATGAGACTGTAAGCTAAGCTCCATGAGGCGGGGACCGTGTCTATGTCTGTTCACAGCTGGTTCCCTAATATCGGGCACAGGTTAACATGTTCAACAGGTATTTGTGAAATGATCTGAGTAAGTGAAGACTAGGATTCAAAGTTAGTTAAAAACTGATCACCTAGTGACTCAGCCTGGACATTTAATAGTCAAAATTTCAATTTTCAACCAGAATCACAATCTCCCAGCTCTGATGCATATTTTGAGAACCTGGGGAAAAGGAGAGAAGAGGAAAGCCTCAAGACACGAAAGCAATAATGAATATAAACCAAGCCCACCGCAGCTTCCTTGGCCTTGAACTCCTTCTCTCTTTGCAGGCGGTATTGTTCAATTTCAGCCTGAGCTTCTTCTTTGGCCTGCTTCAGCCTCCGGTTCTTTCCTGTTTTCAAAGGAAAAATCTACATCAAGAAGTGGTTAAAAGACAAGGAGAAGAGGAAGCAGAGACTAAGATGGTAAATTCTAACAGTAAACAAGGAAAAACTTGTATTAAAGGTACAGTCCCAAGACACATGCATAGAAGAGGGAATTCAGAGATAACTCAAGAGTATAGGTTCCTGCCCTCTCCAGGCTGTACTTGTGATTAGGTAAAAAGGACCATCTTCCGTAACTACAGACTATAAATGATGGGAAAAAATCTGCAGTGTGTCAGAATATTCTCTCAATCTCCACTACTCAAAACCAAGACAAATGGGGGATTTAGCCATCTGGGGAACTCCTCCTCTTCCCAAGAAGTAAACACCTAAGGATCCCGCTGATTACAACTGGGGCTCTCCTTAGAAGCTGAGCAAGGAGACTAATATGCTCCCAAGGGACATCAACCTAAAATGTAACTAATGAAACAGATGATGTAATATTGGAAAGGGAAAAACCATGCCTGTGTGCAAGGAAATAAGTAAGGAAAGTAGTTCTGGGAAGGAATCTGGAATGGGGGACCCTGGACGGTTAAGACAAGCATCTAAGTGAGGAAATACAGGTACTCTGATTTCTTGCAGAGAATAAACATACAGTTTGAAAAATTCTCTAGATGCCATCAGAGCCTGTATGAAAACAGACCACAAGGCCAAACAGCATAGAGTCTTTGCTTTGAATCTTTGCTCACTGGATCAAACTTCTCTGATACCCAAATGGAGAGGGGGAGAAGAGTCTTAGATGATCAACCTGGGCATTTACTTAATTTAGAACATAAACCATCCTGTATCTAAGAGAAAGCTTTATTAGACATCATTGTATATCAATTTCTCAAATCCCACTCAAACCATGTGGGCAAATGAAACTAAATTTTACCTCCCACCTCCTAATGAAGAACAGGATGTATAATGACTCCACAACATCAACACACCATGACATTTCTGGTAAAAACAATCAACAGATGTCTCTGAGCACCCAGAGACTACTTCTGCAACTGTATTTTACTCCAGTCTTATTTAGGGCCTACTGCTATCCACGTGAGACTATTTCTACCCCTCTTCTCTGCATGCCATCCTCATCAGCTACATTCAATGCCATTATTACAAAGCCAAAGATCTTTTCCAATCTACAAATAACATTTATGGTTCAAACATTAGGCTAGCTCCACATAACTTCACAAAACCACTGTCCTCGTCACTCCCAATCCCCACAGCTCTCTGAATTAAGATAAAACCATTCTCTGCCCGTCAGGTATCTTCAAAGTTCAATTCTGATAGGCTTCTTTGAAAACCAAAAATAAATAAAATTTCTAAGTTTATTTTTCAGGGAGCCAATTTTTTTTTTAAGATTTTTTATTTATTTATTCGACAGAGATCACAAGTAGGCAGAGAGGCAGGCAGAGAGAGAGGAAGGGAAGCAGGCTCCCTGCTGAGCAGATAGCCCGATGCGGGGCTTGATTCCAGGACCCTGGGATCATGATCTGAGCCGAAGACAGAGGCTTTAACCCACTGAGCCACCCAGGTGCCCCCCAATATTTTGTTTTATTCCAATAAAATAAACTGTAACACAATTCAGTTTTGTGGTCCAAAGCAACGATTTCACAAAAAATGTAGGCTGGACCATTCTGTCACATCAATTCCTAAATGGACAAGTTAACTCTAACTACAGATCAAGAAAGGCAGTGATTCTTTTCAAACTGTAGTTCTTGTCAATACTTCCGTTCCTAATTACTGCAAATTCTGTTATGTACACTAGCTATAAACTCACTCCTTTAAAACAGATTCATTCAGTAAATACCTAATAGCTATCGGAGATATACAAGACCTTACACCAAGCTTGATGAGAGAGAAAAATGTAAAAGGTGATCCCCACCTCCAAGACACTCAGAATTATTCTTACCATATTCCAAGTGTTTGTTCCTGCACCTCCCCCAAATTATCTCACATGCTTCTCAACAGACACAACTTCTGTTACTAATAAGTCATCACGGGACAAACGCTAAGTCATTCTGGAAATACTTTATAAAGAGCATGATGAGAAACAGTCTATGAAGAACAGAGAACTTTCCAGTTACCAGAGCAAGAGTAAAAGGCTCGTTCCCATCTCCGGTTCCCTCAATGAAAGCTTTTCCTGTGAAACACACAGTATCACACAACCCCTCATCCAGAAATTACAAGAAATGCTTGAAATCTGCTTGGGTGTGGAATAAAAGTTTAAGTCTTTTAACAGGAGAAAGACCGAGACCGAGGAATTACTAAGAGTAACAGTTCTTGCTATTTTATCCTTGCATGGAAAACGAAGCCTCTAGACTACTATGCTGCTTCCCAGGATATGGTCAAATCCTTTCTCTAAGCCTCACTTCGCCCATCTGTATAAAAGGGATAAAAATACCTATCTCGCCAGATGGGAAAATGAATACATACAGTTGAATTTGCACATAGTCCCTCCAATCCAGGAGCTTAGTCTAGTGACTAAGCAACATAAAAAAACAAGTTATTGCACAGCGATGACAAAATAAGGTCTTAGGAAGGAATCGTGGACTAGCCCGAGAGGAGAAGGACAAAGCAGGGATGGCTTCCTGGAAGAACCGCTGCCTACATTTTGAGATCTGAAGGACAAGTTAAGTGTTAGATAAAAGAGAGCAGAAACTAGAAAAGAGCATTTCCAAACAGAGAAAAGAGCTGTGCAAAGGCTGGCAGGTCACACAGGCATCACAGCGGTTCAGGATGCCTGGAGGAGAGAACCTAAAAATGAAATAAGGGAAGAAAGCTAGACCCAGGTCCAAAAAACGCGGCCTACACCCTCTGAAGGAATCTGAGCTTTATTCTTCGGCACATGTTTGCTGACTGTGATGTGCATCCCAGGGAGGGCTCTGACTGCAGTGAGGAAAATGGACTTGAAGGAGGTGGCCTTCTCCCACACACCAGTCTAGATCAGAACCACCTGTGAAGTTCTTGAGCAACCTTACATTTCTCAACTCTAGCCTTTATGTCACCTGCTACTAACCCACCCAGTTATCTGCTTCCTTCTCTGGGACTCTGAATACCGTGTTGATAGAGACACTGGAGCACCGCGCCAAGGCGTCTGGCACATATTAACCACATTAAAAAAAAAAAAAAAACAAAAAAAACCTTTTTTAAAGAAATCAACGCACCAGGCTGGTACCAGAGCCTCAAAAAATCTAATGTCCCGGACTAAGATGCTAGCCGTAGGGAGGGGGAAAAGCGAAGAGCCATAATAAACATCTAGGCGACTGACTAAACGTGGCGAAGAGGAAGAGACGTGGCAAGAGGGCTGTTTCCAGCCTGAGCAACAGCATGGACGGCAGCTCTGCACACTGAGACAGAGCAACACAAAGGAGCAAGTGACGGGCAAAGACGACGCGTTCCCTTTGAACACCCCCTCCCACACCCCTCCCAGATCCCAAGAAGGTCAACCTACTATTGTTTCTTCGTCCTATCCACTACCCCACATCACAGCTTCCAGTCGGCCTACAAGCCTTCCGGAGTCTCACGTCCAGACAGCTTCGAGACTCACAAGCTTCCGCGACGGTCACCACCCCTCCACGCCTCAGTTTTGGGGCCTCATCCACGATCTCTGCACCCACGCCACGCCTGGCCGCCCCGCCTCACCCCACCCCGCCCCGTAACTCACGCTTGCGGGCCTCCGACACCTTCTCGGCAGCCCGCTTCTCGGCCTGCAGCAGCTGCTGGATCCCCTGCGACTGGCTGGCCATGGCGGTGGCGACTCTAAGGCCGAGGGAAGCGGCCTAAATCGGTTCCAGCGGGTCCCTCCGGTCAGCTGACCCAGCCGCCTAAGATCTGCGCCTGCGCTCTGCGCCAGCGCCCCGCCCACCATCACGTGACGACCGCAGCGCCGCGTCAGCTGATTGCACTCGGCGTCTAGTGACTGGAGAGGGAAGGGGTGGGGCGGGGAAGGAAGGGCAGAGCGTCGCGGCTGCGCCTGCGCAGGATCTGTCTTCTGCCTTTCACCCCTCCCCCACTCGGCCTAGTCCTCCGCCAACGTGTGGCTGTTCCTTCCCTGGTTCAGTTGGGGCGCGACGTCGTTATTGCTGTAATCCCTCGCTTAGCAAAATGCCCGCATTAAGGTCAGGAGAGAAGGAGTCAGGCCAAAACACAAATAGCTTCCCGTTTTGCACCCTGCTTCACCCTCTCCCCCTTTCTGGAAGGTTCCTTGGCACTTGAATACATTAGGAGGCATATTGAGAAAAGTTTTACCAGGCTCGGGGCATAGAGCGTGGATGGGGAATAGGGTACTTGGGGACAGATCTAACATTAATATGCTGTGTGATTTGGGGGAGGATGCTTTTCTTTGCTGTATCCCAGTTTAGGGCCGAGCTGGACTATTTTCCATAAATATTTAATGATGCCTGCTGTGATCCTAGACCACTGTTGGTACTGAGGAAATAGCAGAGAGCAAGATAAAGTCTCTGGTAGAGTGCAGGGTTGATGGAGAGGAAATAAAAAAGCGCAAACTGATAAAATCATGAAGGAAAACCAGAGCACTTTAAGAAAGAGGGGGATGTGGAGGTGGCCGTGAGGGCTTTTCCACAGAAGTGGCATTTAAAATAAGATCAAAGGAGGGGCGCCTGGGTAGCTCAGTGGGTTAAAGCCTCGGCCTTCAGCGCAGGTCATGATCCCAGGGTCCTGGGATCGAGCCCCACATCTGGCTCTCTGCTCAACGGGGAGCCTGCTTCCTCCTCTCTCTCTCTCTCTCTCTCTGCCTGCTTGTGATCTCTGTCTGTCAAATAAATAAAATCTTAAAAAAAAAAAAAAAAGATCAAAAGAGTAAAAAGGTAGCCAGGAAAAGATAGTGGGGATTAGTGTTAGAGAAAGATAAGGTTGATTAGTGGGAAAGGACCAGCATGTGTGGATTTAGGGGAAGCAATTTGGCACAGAGATATCCTCTAGCACAGATAGGTAGATAGGAAGCCAATAGTTGAGTTTACACAATATGACGGATTCTGCCTGAAGACTTGATTTGCTCCTGACAGCAACTCTAAGGTAGTATTATCAACTCCTTTCTATATTAACCAAACTGAAGCTCAGGCGGGTTAAGTTAACTTGCCCAAAGTCACTCCCCTATTAACTGTCAGATGGGGTATTTGAATGGACCCAGGCTTGCAGAGTGGAACATCTGATCCACTGTGCTCTTCTGCAAGAGTCTGGTGGGTTGTGGGAAGAACAGGATGGTCTCCTGGAGTCCGCCAAGCAATGCGAACAAAGGAATGCCAGAACTTTTCCATAGAAGCATCTTCGCACTGGAGGAGGAGCTGGGTTCAGGGCTCAGGACATTTTCCTTTGATGGAAGTTAGAGCTGAAGGCTGGAAAGAAGGCTAAAATCCAGAACACCTGTTCTTTCCTGATAGAAGAAGCAGTGCTTGACTGGTCTCTGGAACTTTAAGTTCAGCCAAGGATTCCCGGGGAAGATTTGTCATTTTCAGTGTTCTATGAAAACGTAATTCATCCAAGCAATCCACAGAGGACAACACATACTTCTAAGAGTGGCAAAAGGATTAAGAGATGATGGAAGCCCAAAAGTGGAAATAACCCAAATGCTTACCAGCCAATGAGTAGATAAGCAAAATGTGGCATATCCGCAAGATGAGATACTATTTGATCACGAACAGAAGTACTGATACTTGTAGCAATACGGATGGACCTTGGTAACATTGTGCTAAGTGAAAGAATGCAGGCACAAAGACCACATGTTGTGCAGTTCCACTGATGTGAAATGTTCAGAATAGGCAAATGTATGGGGACAGAAAGCAGGTTAGTGGCTAGATAGGAGCTTGGGGAGAGGGAAGGAGGAGTGAAGGCTAACTGATATGGGCTTCCTTTTGGGATCGTGAAACTGTAACAGAATGAGGTAGCAGTGACAGTTGCACATCTTGTGAATGAATATACTTAAAATACCAAATTTCTGATGGCACAGTAAGTGAATTATGTCACAATAAAACTGTTAGAAAAAGAAAGAGAGAGAGATGGGGGGAATGGATGTGAAACCCTTGCAATTTACTCCTATGTTGTAAAAGTCAGGAAATGAAAGCTGTTGTTTTTATCTGGCTGGGAGGTAATTGTTTGATTTACAAATCTGGTCCTCCATTTAGCAAAAGCCTTCACATTCGGGTTCCGCTAACAGCCAGCTTCCTGAAAGCATGGAAATATCTACACATCCCAGATTTTTTTCTCTTCTCTTTTTTTTTTAAATTTCTTTGCTTGCAACATTTCAAGTTCATTGTATAAAGAGAGCAATACTAGACAATCCATCTTCTGAAATTGTCAGACTGCTTTGTATTTTCTGGTTATCTGAGTGGGTGTTAGTTGTCAGGACTTGGGCACTCCGGGGAGATGTCCCAAAATAACCAGGAAATGAGAGTGAAGCAATTGCTTTCCAAGGGAAGCCTTGAAGTCTTGAACCTGCATTCCAGAGGAAAAATTCACAAGGTCATCTGAAGGATCCCCAGCGGATCCCAGACTTTGTACCCCAGATGAGTGAAAGTATTAGCACATCTAAGAAAAGACTGCCCATTCAGATGTGTGGCTTTTCAAACACAACTGGAAACAAGGTGAAGGAGTAATGATGACCTTCACAGGCTCCAGGTCAGCAATGACTCAGGGAACTGGGCCTGTCATTGGCTTGCCTAAGGAAACTAGACAGCTGGGTTCAAATCCAGCTCTGTCATTTACTTGCTGGGTGACCTTGAGCAGATTACTTGACTACTGTGAGCATCAGACTCCTCATATGTTAAAAATGGGAGTTGAGGGGCACCTGGGTGGCTCAGTGGGTTAAAGTCTCCGCCTTCGGCTCAGGTCATGATCCCAGAGTCCTGGGATGGAGCCCTACATCGGGCTCTCTGCTCAGCAGGGAACCCACTTCCTCCTCTCTCTCTGCCTGCCTCTCTGCCCACTTGTGATCTCTATCTGTCAAATAAATAAATAAAATCTTTTTTTAAAAAAATGGGAGTTGATCACCGTTGAATAGGATAATTGTGAGGGTTAAATTAGTTAATACATGTAACTAGCTTAGAATGTACTCACCACTCCTAGTAACAGAGGTATCTGAATCCTGGTGATAGTGACTTCTCAAAATAATCAATGGGCCTTTTACTTTTATCTTTCAACCTAGTGTACTTAGTGGATGGATATTTGCCCCAGACAAAGTGACTGCTCGAGAGAGACTTTGCAGGACTGGTGCTATGGTTGAACAGGTTGTTCACTGCACAAGGAAGTGAGACTATGCTCAAATCCAGCTCATGCTGTGCCTATTCTTCCCAGAGAGAGCGGCTTTCTCTAATTCATTCAAAGGCTCCATGTGGCCAAGCAGGAGTCCTGCAACAAAATCCAGGGTGGGCGGCCTGACTTGCCCCATGGGAAACTCATAAAGGAATTAAGTGCACCAGTCCCACTCCCAACCCCACATAGGGCCTCCTATGACACAGCTTCCTGACCTCTTCATATACATTTTGCACATTGGAATGCTGATGATTAATAGTTAACCCTTACTCTTCCTTGACTAATACTGAAAATAATTCTGGAGAGACTAAGATTACATTCTCAAATCTTACTGGTGTTAGAGAGATAATATTTATCCTTCAATGAACCCAGTTATCTGTGTGTTGCTGTGACAGTGATAGGGTTCAGGACATGCCAACCCCAAATATGGCATCTTGCCATATTGAATATTTTAAACTGAAAGAAGTTGAGAATCAACAGGGGCAGGAAGGACTCTTTGACCCTCCCTTGAAGCAGGTCAGGAGACCCTCATGTGAAAAACGCCCTTCCTCCTCTGGAGGAAAGGAACATCCTTATCTCCAGGACCCCAAGAGACTCCCAGAGGGATCAGGACAAAGGGACCTTGCTAAGTTTTCTCCAGTTTCCTACTCTTAGCTCTTACCCCTTTTGTCCTAGCACATTTGCCGTGACTTTCCACTCTTCATCAAACCTAGTGTAAAAACACTCAGGTTTAAACACTTCCTCTGGTTTTCATTTCCTTATGAAATCTCCCATGCCACATAGAACTTAAATAAATCTGATGCTTCTCTCTTGTAAATCTGTCTTTTATTACAAAGACCCAGCCAAAAACCTAAGTTGGGTAGAAGAAAGATATTTTCCTCCCTCCCAATAGCATTTACTTACCATTTCCATCTCTTCACAGACACAGATCTAGGATCTACTTGGGTAACATTCATTCCTCTGTTTTCCTGGAGCTAAGTAGCATGTCTGGAAAGTGTATCAAGGAACAAAGCATTGAAAGTTATTGCTGGTAATTAATTACAAATGAGTCTGAACAAAGTCACGGGTGAAGAGATATGAATAGTGACACCTCATTCATTCATTCATTCATTCATTTGAAAATGTTTATTGAACACCTGGTTTGTGCCAGACTTCAGCAAGCTACTGTATATGAACAAAACAGAAACATTCCTTGTCCTTCTGGAGTTTGGAACTCATGGGGGAGACAGGCAAACAGAAATGCCTACCAATGAGTACCTAATTTTGAACCGAGTTGAATGTGATACAGTTGGCCTATCCAATATGGGAGCCACCAACCACACATGGCTCTTGAGAAATTAAAATGTAGTTCATCTTAATTGAAATATGTTCTCAGTATAAAATGCATACCAGATTTCAAAGGCTTTGTATCACAAAAATATAAAATATCTCATGATATTGATTATAAGTAGACTTGATAATATTTAGGTATACTGGGAAAAATAAAATGTCTTCTTAAAATTAATTTTACCACCTCATGCCCATTAGGATGGCTAATCTAAAAAATTAATGAGTGTTAGCAAGGATAAGAAGAAATGGGAACCCTTGTGTGATGTTGGTGGGAAGATAAAATGGTGCAGCTATGGACATATGTCCAGCAGCTTGTCAAAAAAAATGAAAAGTGAAATTCCCATATGATCCAGCAATTCTATTTCTGTGTATATATCCCACAGGAATGGAAAGCAGGGTCTTGAAGAAATATTTGTACATCCCCATTCGTAGCAGCGCTATTCATAATAGCTAAAATGGGGAAGCAAGCCAAAGGTCCCGGAATGGATACACAAACCATACAAAGGAATGTTATCTAGCCTTCCAAAGGAAGGAAATGCAGCTACCACTATGACACTTGAGGACATTCTTCAGTGAAAGAAGTCAGTAAAAAAGACAAATACTGTGTCATTCCACTTATCTAAAGTACTTAATCAAACTCCTAGAAACAGAAAGTAGGACAGTGGTTGCCAGAGGCTGGGGATGATGGGCATGGGGAGTTGTTTAATGGGGAGAGAGTTTGGGTTTTACAAAATGGAAAAGCTCTGGAGATTGGTTGCACCACGATGTGAGTGGGCTCAACACTTCGGAGCTGTGTACTTGAAAATGGCTCAGATGGTACATTTTATGTATGTACATTTCACTGCAGTTAAGAATTACAAAATTACAACACAAAAATCTTGAATTTCACCTTTTCTTTTTACTTTTTTTTTTTCAAATTTGCTGATAGGAAAGTTTGGTATTACATATATGGCTCGCATCGTATTTCTATGGTGCTACTCGGAAGGAAAAGAATTTTGATCTCCATGGATTTTTGTTTTTAGGGAAAAGAGGAACCATTCATTAAAGTAGTGACAGAACACTTGTTTGCTCAAAATTTAATAGTGCTTCACATGTTATGTTTGTGAAACAATTTCTGTTATAATGTTTATAACCCCAAATTTGAACAGATTATAGGTTTATGTAACAATCACTTGTCGAACAAACAGTTGACAATCGAGGAGAGAATATATCGAAGACAAATATATATTATATATTATGGAAGTTCTTATTGTATGTATATCACAGAAGATACATTTATCACTTTCTACATATTCTAGAAGACATTCTAAGGAAGATAAGTCATTTCAAAGTAGTCTGTAAACCTTTGGTGGTCAAGGAATCTCCTTGACCACCTTTAACTAAGGAACCTGATCCGTACTGAAGAGGAAGAAGTAACCAGACAAGCCTGAAGTGTCTATACGGGGGTGGGGTTCAGGTCAGGTGGGTGGAGAGCTTTCCAGGCAGAGAAAACGACTCAGGCAACAGTTTTCAGGCAACAGGCATCGTGGAACATTCTAGAAAGAGCAACGAAGGCTGGAATGCACAGATGGAGATATAAAAGACATCTCCAGGTGAGGTGAGGCCCAGAGGGGCACAGCAGGCCGGAGCCAGATCAGGTGGGGCCTGGAGGCCTTGCTCAGGACTTTGATCTTTATTTCAAAAACAACAGGAAGCCAGCAGAGAGGGGACAGGGCTGCATTTGTCTTTGGAAAAGGTTGCCCTTGCTCCATCTGTGTGCATATGTGTGTTTTTACTTGTTTATGTACTTACTTGTTTTGAAGACTTTATTTTTAAGTAATTGCTGCACCCTACGTGGGGCTCATTCTTACGAGCCCAAGACCAAGAGTTGCACGCTCCATCAACTGAGCCAGCCAGGCACCCCACTTTTATTTTTTAAGTAACTGAGGCATAATACGTAATTAAATGTAGTTTAATGTTTATATTTTGTGTGTGTGAAATTGACCATGTCAAATATTCTCTGAATCCTGTGATCCCGGAAGACAGCAGCAGTTCAGAAATCTCCCTAACCTTTGTTTTCCAAAATCCCCCAACCTTGTGTGTTCCTAGAAATGACTTACCCAAAAGAACCGCTCTTCCGCCCCCCCCACGTGATTTAGATAAGACCCGCTGCACACTCGTTGTCATGACTACCACAAATTCACAGATGACTCCATCCTTTACCTGTGACAAAGCTGAACACAGTCGACCCTC
This sequence comes from Mustela putorius furo, assembly GCF_011764305.1. Classification (NCBI taxonomy): domain Eukaryota; kingdom Metazoa; phylum Chordata; class Mammalia; order Carnivora; family Mustelidae; genus Mustela; species Mustela putorius. Next base: position 164,634 of record NW_025422439.1, on the reverse strand, counting down.
CCACCTCCCATTCTTTGTCTCACCAATAATTAAGATTAGAATTGTTTGTCCCTTCAAAACCAGCCAGACACAAAGATAAACAATTCTTGTTCAGCTGGCTGAGACTTCCTCTGACTGCAAAACAGTTCTAACTCTACAGTCACCCTACCTGTAACTTGTCTATTCCTCCCTCCAGGTCTAAGGTAAAGCTACCCTGCAAGGACACTTTGATCTTCACACCTGGATGGCTCTCTCTATTGTGATAACTTGAACAAAAATATCTTCTTAATTCTCCCATGCATTTTGTCTCTGACAAGATCTTTCCGATAAACATTCATAAACCAGAACTTCTTGGTTTGGAAACTATGATTTTTTTTAAAAAAAAGATTTTATTTATCTGACAGAGACACACCACGAGAGAGGAAACACAAGCCAGGGGAGTGGGAGAGGGAGAAGCAGTCTTCTCGCTGAGCAGGGAGTCCCATACAGGGCTCAATCCCAGGACCATAGGATCATGACCAAAGCCAAAGGCAGAGGCTTAATGATTGAGCCACCCAGGCGCCCCTGGAAACTATGATCTTATGTACATGTATGTACAATGCAGCAACGATGGATTCATTTCGGTTGAACATACCATTCATTGAGCATCTTCTATGTGCAAAGCACTTTGTGAGGCTTGAGACTGTGGGATGAATAAACCTGCCAGGAGCCATATATAATTACCTCATAAGTAAATTGTTATCACCACAATTTTGACTGAGCACTTATAACAACCTTTTGGGAAAATGATATCCTCAAGGGGCGCCTGGGTGGCTCAGATGTTTAAGTGGTTGCCTTCACCTCTGGCCAACATCTCAAGGTCCCGGCATCAAGCCCTGCATCGGGCTCCCTACTCAGTGAGGAGTCTGCCTGTCCCTCTGCTTCTCCCTCTGCCTGTCCCCCTGCTCGTGCACTCGCTCACTCTCTCAAATATATAAAATATTTTTTTAAAGATTTCTTTTTTAATTATATTTTTTATTTGTCATGGAGAGCCCATGCAGAGGGAGAAGCAGTCTCCCTGCTGAGCAAGGAGCCCCTTGTGGGACCCAATCCCAGGACTCTGGGATCATGACCCGAGCTGGAGGCAGACGTTTAACTGACTGAGCAACCGAGGCGTCCCATCAGTAAAATATTTTTCGAAAAAGAGGATAATTATATCCTCAGGCATTATTATCTGTTTTCCTGGCCTTTGTTTTCTCTTCTGTGAAATGAAAATAATAGCCCTCCCCTAGAGGAGTGTGACGGGGGTGGGGTTAGGTGGTCAATGAGATAACGCATGAAATGTTAGCCTGTTATTATGAACTATGTGGGAAAAACAGTTTGGTCTTCTGGAAGGAGTGGTCATAATCTACAAGAAGGACCTAGATCATATTCAGTGAGTGTCTGCCACTCTCAAAGCTCCCTTTATGAGCCAAGCAGCCAGAGGCACGTCCTGGCACACAGGTCATCACGCTTTTGCTCATATAGTCTTGCAACCCTGGTCTAGCAGAGCTGTTGTTGCCCCCATCCAGTTTTCTGTGACCTTTTAGGGGGCTCTAGCCCATTTCTAGCTATCAGTATCTGCATCTCTCAGCCTAAGAATTTTTTCTTTTCCAAAATTGAGGAACCATGGCTCTCCCCCCAGGTACAGAGTCAGCTGAAAAGGACTAGGAATTCCCATCCCCCAGAAGCAGCCCTCATCCAGTGACACTGAGCAGCTGGAGTATAAAGACTCCCTATTCCTTGACCTTTCAGTGGAACAATTCCAAGGCAAATGTTTTGTGTTGGGTTTTCCCTAGGGAAGTCACTCTAGTCTCTCATCTAGTCTCCCAATGCAGTAGCCACCTCCATAATGGACCTCCCCTTCTTTGGGTCACTTCTGCCCTCCCCTACCAGTCTGCCCCACACCTTCCCAAGGAAATCTTGTGCTCAAATCACTGCTTCAGGGTCTGCTTCCCAGAGGACCCCCACTAACTCTCAGGTTCAACTGGTTAGACAAAGATTTAGCCTTGATCCAAGACAGCCACCAGCCGTTGGCCAGAATGCTACTCTGCACGAGATTATGATTAAGCAAAGCCACCTGATTCTTTTTCTTGCAGAGCAGAGAAGGAAGAAACTGAAGGAGGACAAAGAAGACAACAACAGATGGGCTGGATCCTGGAAATAGTGACCTGTGGCATCCTGAGGGAGGCTGGTGACGACTGTGCCATACCCCAGTGATGTGATTTCCTGGGTATGTGTTTGTCTCTGTGCAGTTTTTGCCAACTTCCACCCCCCGAGTCAAAGCATGGTGATCCTCACAGTTCTGAGAAGTCTGATTCACACAGATGTCAGGGTTAAACGGACCTGAGTTCAGATCCATTCTGCATGGTTTTCAGCAGATGGCCTAGAGCCTCTGAGCCTCAGTTTCCTTAGTTCTACATGGGATTAATACTAACCCTCTTGCAGGTTTTTGTGAGGGTTAGATAAACAGATGCTAAGCAAGCTGCTACATCGTTTATTGTCAGTAAACATAGCCTCGTCCCTTACCTGAGATCTTCTAGAGGTACTGGCATCCACAAACAGTGCCTGTCTTCTGGTCACCATGGCGACCCTAGACGAGCTCATAAATTTCCTCTAATGAAGCTGAGATATTTTCACTTTTCCCTGCTGTGCTTGTCTGTGTCTTGGATAGATTAAAAACTCCCAGAGGAGTCACATTTTAGAGTATGCAGTCAGGCCATTTATAATCCATATCCTCTACTGAGATATGGGCGAAAACAGTCAAATAGGGAAAACAGAAAAAGGTTCCATTTAGTCTTCCCTGAGCACAAAGGTGCCTCTGTATTTTAGATGGTTTAGGGAACATCTCTAGAGGGTGGGAAGGAGAGCAACTGTTGGTTGGTTTTAGAAGGAAGAGCAACCTTTGGCCAGTTGGTGTAATTCAAGAGACCACCAAGCTCGCTGCCTGCCCTGATGCCTTTCACTCTGCCTAAGGGAAGGCAGTTTATAATTCATCTCGGTTCCTCTTGAATACATGATCACAGCAGATCCTGAACTAAGCAGAAGGGTCCCGGATAGGACGCTGGCCTCGGACTGGACCCAAGGAGCTCACTATCAGCAACATCATTTTCCTTCTTCGTAAGATAAAAGCATTGGACCAAGTGATTTTTAAATCCCCTCTCATCTTGAAATTCTGCTATTTTTTATGAAGATGAGGCAATGCTAGGAGGAAGCCCTGTGAAGAGAGGCTTTACTTGAAGATAAAGATCAGGATGGGAAATGATGGAAATATCATGCGTTTTTGCAACGGATCTAAAATATTACCAGAATCTTCCCCTCAGTTTTAAAGACTATCACGTAACTGGGACCCTAGCGTGTGAATAAGCTGCAACCACCACTGAGATTCGGAATGTCTGGGCCAGACCTCCCTAGTCAACTCAGCTTTGACATTCACTTTGAAATAGGAATCTGTCCCAATGCCACTGACATACTGGAGGACAATTTGAACATAATACAAATGTTTATTTCATCCACAAGGAACACTGGGTAAAGGCAGAACTCTGGCACCCTCCTGAACCAACTTTGTGTATCAAATAAGACAAAAATCAGGATGGCGACAAGGAGACACTTTATCTGAAAGGTTTTGCAAGGTGGGAGGAGGAACAATGGCGTTAGAGAGGACACTCCCACTGTGAGATCTGCAAGGCTTTCAAAGATTAAGCAAAAGGATTTTTCTTTTATGGAGAGAAGTAATCAAGGCCCACAAGAGACAAGCATGAAGAGAAGGATGAAAGGCTGGCATGATCAGACAGAGTAGCTCAGAGGACATCAGCCTACACTCAGGAAGACCCAAAGGAGGGGTTGTAATGCTGACTCAGGTTGCAAGGGAGCCAACAAAGCTCAGGGACTGGGGGAAGGAAAGAAAGCTTAACCAAAGTTTGGTTAACAACCGTTGTGTTCCAACTGACCAGTGGGACAAAACAACTCTGCTAATCATTTATAAGGCAAAAAAAAAAAAAAAAAAAAAAACCACAGAATTTGTAGTACAAAGTCTGTGTCTGGTCTTACCATAGGTTAACAAGGGGTCCTCTGTGAGTCTTACCTAAGTCACATGGGAAGTGTGGTTTTCTGCAGTAAGCTGCTTCCAGAACACGAAAAGGAGAAGGGGGTTCTCTTGTCTTCCCTGTTTTCCCGGATCATAGGACTCCAGTTAAATTCAACATTGTCAGTAGGATTACACAAAACACGCACATACATACACCTCAAATGTCACCAGCTGCCTGAGTTCTTTCCCCCATCTGAAGTTACAGCTGTCTCTCTGACTTCAGATACCCCTCTCCCACCACTTCACCATAACTCACAAGCTGTAACCTTCCCTCACTTGTACAAGCAAATTTCAGGTCTTTCTCAAGGTAAGGGGCCATGTGTATTGTGATATTGATGTATTTCTTCACCATTTAACATGTGCAAGATTGTGACATTGTTTTTATTAGATTCCTTTCTTCTTTTTTTTTTTTTTTCAATGTGTTACCGAAAAAGGTTTTGAGTATGGTACCCTAAGTCCATCTCCCCTATCAGTCTGTGGTTCATTGTTGGATCATTTTACATCACACGATGGTTTTCAGGAGCTCAGGTAGTGTTAGAGCATAACTGACCATATTGGCAGCGGGTCCAAAGAGCTTCCTAGGAGGTAAGCACCCAGAGCCATGCTCTGGAGCAAATGAAGCACATTCCAGGGTCTCCCACACTGTCTGTGGTGCGGATTCAGGGGAGCCGCACTCCACCCTTGAAGGCTGTCATGATTCAAGACAGTCCGGTCGGGTGGCGGCTGAGATCCAGAGCTTGCTCTGTTTGCCAAGCCCGTGGCCCTGTCTGCTCAGAGGGAGTTCCCTGAAAAAGCAGGAAAGAGAGTGTGAAAAAGCTGGAGGAGAGTTTTTAATTGCATTTGGAATTGGAGTGAGTTAATTAAATGAACAAGATTGTATCTTAAACACCCAAATGAGACCCTGCTAATAACCTAAAGAAGCACTTCCAAACCCCGTAGAGTTAATTCCTAGTCTTCTCAAACTGTTCCCAAGAAGATGGTATTTATTAATCACTCATGGCCTCAGGCAACTCGTGACCAGGAGCTCTGACTGCCCCAGACCCTACCCAGGCGGCTCTGAGGCTTCAGGGGACCCAGTGTGTCTGCGCCTTCAGAGTCCAGGGTGCCATGGATGGCTCTGACTGAAAGAGAAGCTAAAATCAAAGAATCTCACCACAGTGAAATCACAGGTATGTGACAGGTGGAGAGCCTATTCGAAGAACTAAAGCTGTTTCTGTATTAAGGTAACCACACATCCCAAGGCAGCCAGGATAGACCTGGTTAAGGTGACCTGGTTAACGTGACCCCCGATAGGCAACAGGGCTGCCATATTGTACCCCCTCCTCGGGCACTATTCCCCATGTTTCATGTGAAGGTGTGGACACTGTCTTCATTAGCTCCGAGGAAGGAGGAACTCAGGACCACTTTTCTGACACCCTCTCTGATCACTCATTCCTGACTCCGAATCTCTTAATGGTTTTCTTTTCCCCTGTTCAGGTAGTAGATGAGAAGTTTTGCAAACCAGCTGGCTAAACAGATGTCAAACTGCGCAACAAAATGCCAGTGCCCTTTGTTGCAAACACTCCAACTGGAGCCCTGGGCTTGTCTTAGTCTTTGAGAGGGAACAAGAGGGTCTCCCTGTCTGAATGTAACACTGTCCACAAGGCCAAACACCTCCTCCTCCCTCAGTCTCCTGAATTGAAGTACCCATTCATTCATAAGCATAGTTGTGTGTTCATTCAACAAATAGTTATGGAGCACATGCCCGTGTTAGGCACCAGTGATTTCAGTCTAATCTAATGAAAGAGAAGGAAGAGGTGATCTTTTTGGCCTGGTCAAGGGTATTGCCTACTTTGAGCCTTTCTCAATCCCTCATTCACCAGCAGCTAGAGTAGATCACCTCCTTCTCCAAGCCCTGGTGGTAGACCAGGTTCATACATACCCCTAAGAGAGACCTAAGACTTCAGGGCTTCACTTTCAGCCCTTAGGCATACTTTTTTGGCTACAAGTAACAGAAAACCCACCCAGCAGCTGGCTTTAATAAAGCAGACATTGACTACTGTACCTAGAAAGGCAAGGAGTCTGAGAAGCCAGGGCAGGTCAGAGGCCCAGTGAAGTCCTTCAAGGTCCCAGTTTCTTCCTAACTTTTGGTTCCTCCTTCTTAAGTTGTTAGAGTTTTTTTGTTGTTGTTTTTTGTTCTTCATTTTCACACTCATCATCTCAAGTTCCCAGTATGGCCATAACAGGCATAAATCCTTACACCGACATCCCAAGGAAGAAAGAAGGTGCATAAGCAAAAACCCTTTTCCTTCTGGAGCTCTGCCTTTTCTCTAGAAAATGAGGGCTGTAAGCAGACCTCCCCTCTGGTCTTTTTGGCCAGAGACACTCAGAAAGAGGGCTGGGACTGCCAGGGCTGCCTTAGACATATGGGGACTCACCTCAGGGCTGGGGAGAATCTCTTCCCTTCCTATTCCCCAGGGAAGGAGGTGGAGGGTGGGGAGCAACCACTAGGCTCTCAGGGTGGCCAACCTTGACCATGTGTTTTCTCTCAAAGCTCGTCAGTCCCTCAGGGCCTCTGCCTAGGCCATGCCTGCACCCGTCTTGCAGACATCCAAAATGGCGGCCCCTCCTCTCCTGTCTCTCCCAGGAGTACGGCACTTCCCGTGGGAGCTGGATAGCCCTTGATAAATGTTTGTAAGGAAATGACAACCCAAAAGAAAAAAAAAAAAAAAACTGGTTTTATGGAGGGCTTGGGGAGAAGAATTTGGAAAGAACATGTTTCATAGACTTAGTGAACAAATAGAACCCATAGACTGGGAGTCCTTTGCCAGGAGACCATGACTGAGTGTTCAAGGGTTCCATGAACCCTTGAAACTGCATGAAGCATCTGCATAAATGAATTTTGGGTGGGGGGTGTCTTTGGCTTCTATGAAATCCTGAAAGGTTCTGTAACCACCAAAAGACTTGGAAGCCCCACCCTGAATGGCACGTGATGACACTCTCTAATCCCCCACAGGTGTTCCAGGAGCCAGCGTCTCCGGAGAACTGTAACCTGACTGGGCAGAACACCCAGAGCACCCAGGACACCTCTGGATTCCTACAACCTCTCTTCCCAGGTCACAGACTCCATCTGTTCTATTTTTAAGAAGCCAGTCCGAGTGGCATTATTATTCTGCCTTCCAGCACAGCCTGGAAAGAGTCTCTCACTGTGACTCACCACCATCCTCCCCTGAACAATAGTCTGCGAGCTCCGCCACTCACTCTTGCTAACACACTGGACTGGAAAGAGCTGATTCTAGGTGAGTGGTAGTGTGGGTATACGGAATACTGAGGACAGGGGCCGAGGGAGGGAGGCAGGGTAGATGTAGAGCTGGTAACCACCAGCCAGATTTACCCTCCCCATTCGGAGGGAAAAGAAATTTACTTATAGGGGCTGGAGGCTGGTGAGCCACCCGTTATGTTCCAAGCAGCCTCTGCAAGGCCCAAAGCTGGCATGTGGGAATGGGGAACTAAAAGAAGCCCCTCTCTTTCCCTTCCTCAGTGGGCAGCTCCTTCCCACTGATTACGATGTAGAACAGGCTGTTGCTGAGTCCACTTTAGGGGCTGAGTGAGCTAACTAGAGGATAACAGCCCCATAATTCAGAGCGAGACGAGACTGAGGAGAGTTTCCCCTGTTCAGCTGTCCTGATGTGCACCCCGGTTAAGCCCAGAACATGTTATGCAGTCTTGGGACGCATGTCTGGTTCTTGGTTGGTTTCCTTCAAGAGAAAGTTACACGGCTGGTTTTTACTATTGTTTCCAACAGAGTTACCACATGAGGTAACTCTGGGAGGGTCTCAGTGAGGATCCTGAGAGGCCAGGAGGAGAAGCACCTTGGAGGACTCACAGGAAGCCCCCAGGGAGGAAGAAAGAGACAGACCCTGGCCTCTGGACATCTCATTGCAATGGTTTTCCACCCAGGCAGCTCTCTCCAATTGGAGAGCGTTGTCCACACCAGGATTGCTTACTCTTACCTATGGACTCAGAATCTCGCAGAGGATGGGGCCAGCTCTGGGACTTTTAGAAAGCTCTCCATGAAATGTGGAGGCAGCTGGCGTTGGAGATCCAAGATCTGAGCCAGTCCCACTATGCTGCTGACCATCCTTTTCCAGCCACTCCACTGTCTGCTCTGGAGATGCCCATTCCAGGGGGTGGTCCTCACTTCGAAAGGAAAGAAAAAGACTTCCAAAGTCAAAAATCTTCCAAAACAATGGGCTCCAGACCTCCGCCAGGTCCTCTGGGGGCAGCGCATCTCCTGCTTCTAGTAACTCCAAGCCCACTGAGCGCATGTCCATCTTTTGCCCTGCACTGCCAGTCCCCTCCGAGAGGCATCGTTCCCAGAGCCACAAGTCTATCAAGACCCTGAGTGGAAACACGTCTGTCATTTAGCTGGTGATAGACACAATACCAAGGACAGTGTACTTATTATCACTGGAGAAAAAAATCAAATGGGCTTCTGAATAACCATGGAATGGCTCACACAGTGTGCAGGAATTCATTATCAAAGTTGGCTCTGCTCCTCTCAGATGTGTCTCTGGCACTCTCGGTTCTGAAATTTGCATTCCTAGATGGAGGATGGGGCTGCAGATAGCAGACGGCTGAGATGGTGTGGGAAGGGAAGGATTCAGAAGTGGGCTGGTGGTGGTTGCCTAGGAAAGCACCAATATCAGCTGCAATTGTTGGGTTATAATGGCAGAGTCTACGTGGTTTCAGAAAAACAAAGGTATTTATTAGCATTCCTGGAATGGCCTGGAGTTATATCTGATTCAATGTCATAAAGAATCTTTCTTCAGCTCTCGGTTCTGCTTTCCTCCGAGGGGCTCGGTCTTGGCCAGGTCTGTCCAGTATGGCGGCAGGAATGGTCCCTGCGGCTCCAGGAAGATGGGCTACCGGTTTAGGGAAAGAACTCCTCTTGGTCCTAGAACACCCAGCAACAGACTGAAGGTGGGCTCTCATTGGCAGGTGTGTCATCTGGACATCTCAGAACAAAGCGCCGTGGTCAGGCCTGACACTGAACAGTGAGGTCAGTTCCACTCAAACCACATGAATTGGCAGAATGGCAATGGCTTCTTAAAGGAAAATCAGTTTACTGTTATTAAAAAAGATGGGAGACCAGATGTTGGGAAGGTACTCAGGAGCAGGAATGAAAAGTACATTTTCTGCCTCCTCTCACATACAGTGCTCATTTCTACTATAGATTTTTCTAGATGATTATTTCTTTACTCTTATCCACTGGTAATGAGCTTTGAGGATATCATCTTGACATAGTCGTTTAATAAATCCTAGTAGAATAGAGTAAATAACACAGAACCGGGATTTAAGAATCCTGGTGTTTTTGTTTCGATCCTGTCCCTAACTTGTATGTAGACTTTGACCAGTGCCTTCTCCTCGGGCCTCTTTCTGATACACCAGCGGAGGGGTCAGCAACCTTTCTTTGCAGAGGAGCAGAGAGTAAATATTTTAGGCTTTGCGGGCCACCAGGTTCCCAACTACTCAGCTCTGCATTAAAGCACAAAAGCAGAAAAAGGCCATATGTGAGTGTACAGACATTGCTGTGTTCCAACCACATTTCATTTGCAAAAACAGGTGGCGGCCCACGTTTGGTTATCTAGCCTTAGTTTGGCACCTCTCTAATACCTGGTTCTTTCTTTGCTTTCCCTATTGCCGTGTGACAGTCCACTCAAACATCTAGCAGCTTCAAATAACAGCGAACATTTATTTTGCCCATGAACCTGTGATCTGGGAGACGCCCCCTCTCTGCTCCAGGCACTTTCAGCAGAGGACGCTCCCTGGAGACTGGAGGAGCCACTTCAAGGCAGTTCACTCATGTGCTTGGCAAGCTGGTGCTGGCCATCAGCTGGGAACTCGCTGGGACATGATACTGTTTCATGTCAGCTTCTTCGTGGGGCTCATCCAATAGATGGGAAGTAGAAGTGGTCAGAGTCTCAAGGCCCAAGTTCAGAAGCTGGCACAGTGGTGGACTCTTGGTCAAGTAGCCCCAGAGCCCACCTGGATTCAAGTGAAGGACACATAGTTACTTCTTCTCATAGGAAGAATGTCAAAGAATGTGCAGCCATTTACAGTCTGCCATCGTGAACTCTAAGGGCTTTGCTAGTTCAGATGTCCGTGGTTTGAGGGCTTCGGCTGACCTTGGATTCCAGGAACCCCTGTCCAGTTCCCTAAACTGACTCTGTAAGAGCATCACCCTCCCCCATACCTGAATCCCTCAGGTCCTTCAATCCTTATAATGTCCCTGAAATCTGCCCCTTCTCCATCCCCACCACCACGGCTCAGAGCAGCCTGAATGTTGCAGTGGACTCTTCACTGGTCTCTTGGTTCCCAGACTATCCATATCTGCTTCCAGGGTCACTGACTGCCTCCTACCACACTGGGTTCCACTTGCTTTTCTAGCCTTCCTTCAGAATACAGTCTTTCAGGCTGAAAAGAGCCAACTTCTGGAAGCCCCTTGATGCTTTTCCTAAGTCTTAGACTCTAATTGCATGGTCCTTACCATACAGTACGGGCCCTTCACAATCCAGCCCTCACCTACTCGTCTTTGTTGCTGTCAAATCTCTGTCTGTGGATGAGCTCCGCCATCCCATCATATCACACACTTCCGTCACTCTGAATTATTTGGAAATCTCTGAAACGACGGAGTCTTTCGTTGTCTTGGGACCTTTGCCTGTGTTCTTTCCTCTTTCTAGAATGCTCTCCTTGCTCTCTCTAATTGAGACTCAGCTCTAACGCCACCACCTCCATGAAGCCTTCCCTCAATCCTTTTCTCCCCTCCCAACTGGCTAGGATGCCCTTACTCGGTACCCAGGAACCTCAGGGCTTCCCTCGGCCAGAGCAACTATCACACCGTGCTCATGGCACCTTTACAGAAATAACTGTTTTCCACTAGACTCAGATCTCTCAGAGGGTAGAAATTTGGGCTTTTTTTTCCCCCTCTTGTAATGCCAATGCCTGGCACAGAGCCTGGCATATAGTTGGCATTCAGCAAGTGTTTATTGGGTGGATAAATGTTTGCTCATTACTTTTTAGGCAGTTTTGAAAAACAGACTAATAAACCTTAAAAGTCAAATAACACACTGGGGAAAAAAAACAAACAGTCATTATAGATATGATAAGGATCCACTATATCTATATTACAAAGATCCTTTATAAGCCCATAAGGAAAAACTTAACCTCTGGGGAACATTAGACTCAAAATACCAACAGAAAAAGAACGAACACAAGCAGCCAATAAACATATGGGGAAAAGGTCCAACAAAGCCTTACAAATTAAACATTATACCATTTTATGTTTCATATTAGTAAACACAAAAGTGGCAACACTTGGTTGGCATGAGGTTTTGAAGAAGGGAGCATTTTCGTCCACTGCTGGTAGAATATTCCCAGGTTCATTTTCACATGCTCTGAAAGTCTTTCAGATGTGCAGCCCTTCATAACCAACCATTCTACTTCTAGAATTTTAATTCCAAGGAGTTAATTAGTAATACCTGTGCATCTCCACATACAGGTCCCATTAATTCCTTGGTATGTTCAGATGGATCGCTCTGTCTCTGAGAACACACCAATATGAACACAGGAGCTGATAGAATCTTATGCCTGAGAGTATCACACCAATTTAGAGCCAAGAGCAGACACTCCCTGAGTTTGGTTCAATGATTGGACACCAGCCCAGGGGAAGCATTTCTAGGGTTGCTATAAGAAAGTTGCTCATGATTTATATAGGGTCAACAAGTTCCATTGTTGGTAGTGCCAGTTGGAAAACACCCAGCAATTACTTGAAAGATCAGTTTGGGAGGGGAATTCTGGCTTGGCAACTAGAAAGGAAAGGTATTTATCGAGCACCTTCTATGTGCCAAGAAGTTACTTATATGACTTCATTTTTGCTCTGCTTGGGCAGTCATGGTGATCCTATTTTACTGATAGGAAAAAACTAAGATACAGTGTAAGAAGGAAAGCTAAGATATGAACCAGGCATGTCCCACTGCAAAGCCCATAAAAACTGCCCCAGGAATCATCTTTAAGAACTTAGGCCTAATGAGCATGTTGTCTGTTGTTTATGCAAAGGAGAGTGAGCATAGATTTTCTGGTTGTTCTTCATTAAATTGCACTGAGTGAAATATTGTACAACATCCATGTTCAGCAACTTCAAATCATCTCCCAGTTACCTAATAATAACCTATCATTCAAATGGGAAGGAAATAATTTGATTCTGAGCAGGACAGAGCAGAACAAGCTACTGAGTATATTCTCACCTGGGGCATATTCTTTTAAGCAAGTTCTCAATCTAGATGCCTGAATCAATTTTGAAAATTGACTGGGGACAGAATACCCTGCCCTGGCAGCTTGAATGTTCCTCTTAAATTATTCCTTTTTGTACATTCTGTAAGATAAACACACAAGCCCTAAATGTATGTTTGCATCCACACCATAAGCAAATAATGATTATTTGCCTGATGCCTCACATCTCCACCCGAGCCATTATGTGTTGGTTTTTCTTGCCTCCGAAGAGCCCTCTGGTGGAGGTACAGAAAATGGACTCGGGTCTGAGACAGGGATCCGAGACAGGGGTCCACAGCAAAGAGGAGGGACAAGAAAACATTAGACCAGTTAGAAATGACTTACCGGGTCTTTTTGTTTTATTGCTATTATTGTTTTAGGGGGATTGGTGCAATTCAGTTCAACTTCCAGAAAATACTTGGATTTGGTTTGTTAGAAGTTCAAAAAATACATGCAGGCAATTAGGGCTTTTTTTTTTTTTTTTTTTTTAATTTGTTTAGGTTTGGCTTTGCTTGCTTTAAGTTCAACTACGTGCTTCAAAGTCACGATGAAATATAAAATCATACACAGGCATACACCCAGCAATTAAGCCAAGGAATATCATTGTAACCATTCATGATAAAACCAAATGGTACCACTCACATCAGCTGTCTTCTTTCATCCTCTTGGTATGCCTATCCCCATTCTACAGATGGGGAGTTTACTGAAAGAAATAGTTAACTGACTTGTGACTTGTCTAATATATCCGTGATTCTCAGTCTCCTTGTGGGAGAAGATGCCTTTGGAAATTGGAGTTTGGGGCAGGCCATTTGGAGGGAAAAGGTCTAAAAGGCCAGAGTGGAAGAGCATTCTAGAGCATCCTTAAAGGAGGCGGTTACCACACTGTTTCCTGAGAGGCACCACACCCTGCAACCATGGACCTCACCAACTGTATTGGACCTCACAACCCTGACTGTGCTCCATAGATAGTCCAGCCCTACATTTTCCAATATGGCGGCCACCAGCCACATGCAGCTGCTGAGCACTTGAAATGCAGCCATTCTGAATTGCGATGGACCATAGGGGTAAAATAGACACAGGATTTTGAAAGTAGTACAGAAGAAGGAAGGTAAAATTTCTCAAAATAAATTCTTTCTTTGGGTTGCACGTTGAAATTACGTTCTGAATATATTTGGTTGAATAAAATACCATATTAAAATTCATTTCACCTGTTTCCTTTAACTTCATATGGCTACCAGAAAAGTTAAAATCACATGTCCGGTTCACATTATATTTCCGTTGGACAGTGCTGCTCTGGAGGTGCAGTTCTCCCATGTTCCAGAAAATACAGAACACCTCATCAGAGCTGGCTTGATGTTGCCCTGTGCTTCTTACCTGGAACAGGGCAGTGCGAGGGACACGGTTCCTAAAGATCTCACAGGATTCAAGACAGATCCTGAGCAAGAAAAATGGATACCTTAGCTTGCCTGCTAAAGATGTACAGCCATGAATCAATAACATAAACCCAGAATACAGCACAGAATACAGCCCCTTGCCCCTTTCCAGCTTAAAAATCATTCTTTCCATGGTGCTTTTTTAAAAATGTCAGTTTGGGGGGAATTTGCATCTTTTCAAATTTTGCATGCAGTATGAAAGTTTAATGAATATGTTCTATATCACACCATTTAGAGTTCACCAAATTCAGATTTACTCGGAGTACAGGGAGAGGCATGTCCCGCTCTGTTCCGCATCTCAAAACCACTAAGTGTCCCATGGACAGCGAATACAGAGTAGCCTCTTTTCTCAGTTATAACCCAAATGTTTTTACATAGTGATTAAAGTCTTGCTCCAGACAGATAGAGAAAATCCAGTGGTTGAAAATTACTGAATTAGTCAGAACAGCAGCTGGGCAGGAAACAGGGCACAGAACCCTCACCCTCAGCCTAACGTATAATAAATATCGTCAGTGTCCTGAGTGTGAGGTTAGCGTTCCCAATGGGGAAGGGACCCCAGGAGTCTCAGGGCAGCCCTCCACCCCATGCAGGAATCTTCTTGGCATCGGGCTTGTTAGCAGCCATGAGGCTTCTCCTGGAACCTCTCGCCTAACGGAAAGCGCCCCCACCCAAGAACCAGGCAGTTAGGTTTAGAGGTTTTTAACGGAAAGCGCCCCCACCCAAGAACCAGGCAGTTAGGTTTAGAGGTTTATTTTTAACAGCGCTGCTGTTAAACAGGGCTGCATGAAGTTCATGCTTATGATGAAAAATGTGGTCAGATATTCACTCTGCGGTGAATTAAATGAGATCTAGACTTCAGAGCAAACCCCCTCCTCCAACAAGGACGAGTTTGAATGCAGGCTTAGCTATTTACATTTTTACGTTCCTCATAATCAATTTCAGCACCAGTCGCTTCATTTAAAAAAAAAAAAAAAAAAAGGAGGGGGGCAGCAAGAAGACTGAGCTGAGTTGTTGTAAAGAGATGGGAAAGGGGAAAGATGCTAAATGCTGCATGTGTGCTGGTCTATTTGTCTCGATTCGGAGTGCCTACTTCTTTAAAACAGGCAGGGGCTGCTTTCCAAGTGCCCAGCGATTTCACAAAGATGCATTGGCAATTACTCAGCCCTGCTCCGGTCCAGGCATTTACAAATTGATTTGTTCCCATGTTCCCAGGTACAGAAGGGAGGCAGCTGAGTAATGATGCATGGGTGAGGACTGGGAGTCCAGGGTGGGCTTTGTACATGGAGGAAGTGGTGCAGGGGGAAGGAGGTGACCCAGAGATGCATGGGAGAACGGAGGCTGCGTGCTTGGTGTCTACTGCCTTCAAGTCAACAGCAAAAACATAGAGAATGGGACAGAGAGAGCACTGGATTTGGAGTCAGCCAGACATGGGTATAAATCCTAGGGGTCACTTGCCCGCTGTGTGAACTTGGAGAAGTCCCGGCATTCCTTTGATTCTCTTTCATCTATGAAATGGGAATAACAATATCTGCCTTGCCATATAAAGTGATTCTCCAGGGCTCAGCATCTGGAGCCAGACTGCAATTTATCAGCTGAATGACCTTTGAAAAATTGTTTTGTAACAGCTTTATGGAGGCATGATCAACATATAATAAGCTACACATGTTCAAAGTATACAGTTTTATGAGCTCTGACACATATAAACACATGTGAAACCATCACCAAGAGCCAAGATAATGAACACATCTATCTCCCCAAGTTTGCTGATGCCCCTCCCGCTTCGGAGTGCTCTGACCTCCAGGGACCCACCCCCCTGCTTTCTGTCCTACAGATCAGGTTGCATTTTCTTTGTTTAGTTTCCAGTAGTTTCTACTGCTACGTCACCAATGTGACTAATCTCTGACGTCCAATGTTCCGAGAATCTCATCTGATGTATTTTTATCTGTGACACGGCAGTTTTCATTTCAAAGAATCTCAATTTGGGTATTTTGGTTTTTAAAAATATCTTCTTGCTTTTTGGTTTTTTGTTTTGTTTTGTTTTGTTTTTTTTGTTTTTAAGAGAGAGAGTGGGGTGGGAAGTGGAGAGGGGAAGAGAAAATCTTAAGCAGTTTCATGCCCAGGAGCCCCACGCAGGGCTCCATCTCACAACCCTGAGGTCACGGCCCTGAGATCCTGACCTGAGCCGAAATCAATGGTCCAATGCTTAAAATCGACTGAGCCATCCAGGTGCCCCTCTTCCTTATACCTGTTTAACATGTCTGTCTGATCCTTCCTCTGGCTTCCAGAACATAGGAAATAGTTTAATGACTCTTTTCCTGTCCTTATCGGCTAATTCTATCATCTATGTCATTTCTGGGTCACATGCGATTGATTTTTCTCCTTATTTTGCTGCTCTTGTATGTTTGGTCATTTCTTTCCTAGATGCCAGACTTTGGAAATCTTACCTTGTCGTGCGCTGGACTTTGTTGCATTAAACAGACAAACACACTTGAACAGATCCCATTTTAATTTAGTACACTTATAACCAGAAATGATGAAACATATAGGTTTGTTTTGTTTTGTTTTGCTTTGCTTTTTTGTTTTTGGCTTTTTTACTTTTTACTTTTCACACATTCAGTCTACCCACTTAAACATTTTCTCCGGCCAGGCCACCGTCATCTATTTCTAAAATGCGTCCTCGAGCTGTTTTTCTGGGATGTGGTTCAGTGACTGGGGAGGAGTTTGATCTTTGAGGGCTTCCTCTTAGGTTTCCCTAGGCAGGGCTAGACCAGTATCTAGTCCAGCGATAATTTTCCCCACTACCGAGCAACAGCCTTCCCAGTCCTCTAACCAACGCCACGCATGATGAGAGTTTCCCACGCTGGCGGTAGGGAAAAGCCCCAGTTCCAGTCCTGGGTGAGCTCTCAGCGAACAAGCAAGCAAGCAATGCTTCCTCCTATTTCTCTTGGGCAGATCTCTCCTTCCTCGGACTTGGTTTCTTCACACACAAGCAATGATCCTTGACCTGGAGACTCATGAGTGATCCTCTGCAGAGCCCCCGAGTTCGCTGTCCACCAAGCTCCCCGCTCTCTGGTGTTCCCCCTTGCAGATCTTGACGTCTTCGGACTCCCTGTGCTGTGGCAACTCAAGAATGTGCTGGGCTCTGCTGGATTCCCGGTGTCTGCACCGTGGACTGGAAACTGTCAGGCAGTGAGCTGAAGCATGCCTGAGGCTCGCCTGCTTGGCTCCCCTGTCTCTCAGGGCTCACTGTCCTTCGTACACTGATAGCCAATGTTGTGAGAGCTGTCGTTTAGTTTTTCAGTTATTTCAAGGAGAGGGTAAGGCTGATGCCTGCCTGCTCTTCCAGTTTGGCCAGAAATAGATGCCAGGAAAGCTATGTATTTAAATGCTCTATGACTCCGTCTCCTCGCCTATAAAATGAGAATAAGAATAATGCTTGTGTCACGGAGCCGTTGTAAGGAGTAAATGCATGAGTACTTGAATCTAATGCATAGTAATTGCTCAGTAAGTAAAAGCTGCCATTGCTCTGATTGTTGGTGGCAGTGGTGGTGATCATATATATCTGTAGATGGGTAAAAATCCTAGGTGTCACTTGGGATCTGCGAAACTCCTGAATTTTCAGTCTCAAGCCCAGGACTTGACACGTCATTGGTATTAAGTATTTGTATTTTTACTATTCTACCCCAGACGTCTCCAGCAGAGAACAACTCATCCTCTTACTTGGGAGCAGGCGAAGAATGACCTTTGAGATCTTTAACAGCCATAATTTCTATGCCTCAGAGATCTAATTGATATTCTCATCGAGCAAATTAGCATTTGCAGCAAACATACTTCACTCCAGATTTATTATGCTCTCTAAATTAATGTAACAAGGATATTCTGAAGAACAAACCAGAGTTTAATTCATGGCAGTCTGGAGGTCAGTCTCTGAGTTAGCGAGAGGAATTCAAGGCAGGAAAGAAAAAGCAGATTCCAATCCTTCCCAGGCTGCCCATCTGGGCAAATAGGACAGAGAGAACTCAGCTCTCAAAAAAAAAAAAAAAAAAAAAAAAGGGAAAGAAACTATATCTGGGATACGCACTTGAATCAAAAGATATAGTGACCCCAGCCCCCCAGTCTCCTGAATCTCCCCCTCCTGGCCTTCCTTCAGTGTTGATGTGGTTGGGATCAGATGCGAAATTCCTAACCCTTCATGGACCAGACATCTGCCTGGGTCCTCCTGAAGGCCTGGGGAAAGCCAGCACATGCGGCGAGTGACAGTGTGTCACTTGAACACGTAGGACATGCTCCACGGCAGCATCCGACAAAGTCTACATGTCAGTCTTCCCGTGAGACCTCTCCCTACCACCAGCTTCCGTCCTGAGAAATAGGGACGGCTCATGCTTTTCCATTTCCCCAGGTGGTGCGGGGACTTCCGTCTCCATGGCTTACCCATGCCCCAGACACTCTCCTAAGAGGCAGGAGCCCCCTTGTCCTGCTTCCTCTTGCTTAAGAAAAGTAGTCTTATGTCATAAGAACTAAAATCCTCGTGCTCGAATCAGCAGTGATCCCGGTCCACTGGTTTCTCATAACCATACCTGTAGTTCATTAACAAACGGGCATTTGCCCTTTTCACATCTCTGAAAGCAAAATAACTGCAAAGAGAATTTTCACAAATAGCTGTGCACCAAAACGGGGGAAGTCTGGTCCCAAAGGGTTTATTAGGGTTGATGGGGGTATGAAAGGATCCATGACATTCAGGGAGCGTGTCTGCCCTTAAATCTAGGGCCATAGTTTAGGGCTTACATCAATTCTTTTATTCAACAGTTATTCAGAAAACGTCTGAGATAATCTTCTATTCCCAGAGGGTTGCAGTTCAATAGGGGATATAAGACAAAGACATAAATGATCGGAACTCAGGGTAGAAATGCTGAGGGCTCGGAAGTTTATCACCTGGCAGTTAAGATGTAGAACTTTGGAGTCAGACGTAGGTTTAAACTACTGGTCTTGTCCTTGACGAACTGTGTGTCCTTGGGCAAGTCGTTTTATTTCCTATTTTTTATTTCCGTTTTATTTATTGTGTTTCCCCTCAGTTTCCTCTTTGATGAATTGGAGATAAGGAGCAGTTGCATGAATCAAACGAGGTGAGATATGCAAAGTAGTTAGAACATCATTGCTTGGAGTCAGTTACTAATACTATAGCTTTTCCAGTTTAAGAGGAGAAGCTCTGAAACAGTTTCCCATAGGGGGTGGCAGCCCCTTGGTGGCTCCCCTGGACGGGGAGAGAAGGTGGGGTTTGGGAAGCTGGAGCATTCTGCTTCTACTCCCTGAAAGTTTCAGGGAAATTTCAGAATGGTTCTACTTCCATCTGGAGCCCAGAGCAGCCTTGGTGTGGGTAACATACACTCTGGGTCCACTGCTCTTCTTGACTTAACGCTCCTTGCCAATTTCATTTGCCCTTGGAGTTTGAACTCCAGCCCTAAGATTTCATATCTCTGGATGAGGCAGCTTGTCCCAAACAAAATGTTCCCCTCTCTGTAGCTGCAAACTCACTTATGATGGCATCATCTTTCCAGGGATTGAAGCCAGAAAACTTACTGACATCCTCATTAGGTCCTTTCTCTCCTTTCTCTGGCCTGTTCCCCCTTTCTGATCCCATACAATCGAGTCTTATCGGTTTGATCTGCTAAGGATTTCCTGAATCCATGCCCGCAGCCACAGTTCTCTGCAGGTCACCATGCCCCTTGCCCTGAAGGATTGCGGCAGCCTCCTCCTGGTTCCTCTGCTGCTGGCCTTGCCCATTTTCCATGCAGGGGTGAGGATACATGAAATCCACCTGTGGAGCTATCCATATGTCTCCCATGGCTCTCTATACAGCCTTCTTCCTACTAACCTTATGTTCCTCCCATTCGTCTTTTCTAACAGATCCAAATTCTACTTGGGACAGTCATAGGCTCAGCTGAAAATCTTACTTTCCAGTCTTCCTTGAAGCTTGTGACCAGGTTCTGATCAAGGGGATGTAAGCAAAAATCTGTGGGCTGGGCTTCTAGGGAAGCGGTGTTTTCCTGATAGAAAGGAAGGGATTCACTGGTACCAAGTACCTTTTCCTCCTCCCTCTTTCTGTTTGGCGTGCTGATTGATGCTTGTGGGAGGAGTCATTCTGCCTCCCGGAAGATGAAAATCATCCCTTAAGGGTGGTAGAGCAGGAAGCTAGAGGAAGCGTTTTGGCCCCATGACTTTCTGGACCAGCCGCAATCCCCCAGGACCACCCCGCTCTAGATTTCTTGTTATGCAAAGAAAAGAAATATCTATTTGGTTAGGTAAGTGCATCTTGGTTCCTTTTACAGAAGTTGGACTCGGCCTTAACTGACCTACTCTCCCATCATCTAGAGGAGCAGCTTGCAAACTTTGGTGAGCATCCAAATTGCTAGGGCACCTGACAGAACTTCAGGGTGGGAACCCCAACTCATCTGGTTCTATTCCAAGTGGATCTGTCGTGAAGATCTACAACCGGTATTTACTGATGTTCATGTACAACATTAGAAAAACACCAAATCCTGGAAATTACATGTAGATGGTGCAGGAAGGAAACACATGGATTCTCTGTTTATAAGGTATTTTATGAGCTGGCCTCTGTAACTTCTCTGGTCTCATCTCTGGCGATTCCCATTGATGTCCTTGCCTAGGACTTACCATTTGGTGACTTGCCTTGTGTCATTTCCATGTCTATGAAGCTCTTCCCACCTTTCTGGACCTGGGCCTTTCCCACACCACAAGATATAGCTTAGGTATCCGTTCACCTAGAAACCTTCCAGGAACCCTCAGACTGTGCTTGCTGTCAAACACTGAGGAGCTCTTGAAAAGTTCTGGATGGAGAGAAAGTTCCAGAAGGTGGGGAGGGAAGAAATGGGAGGATATGTTTGTAGGGTCAGCTTTGCATGCCCACTGGCTTCTACTGCTTTGGCTTGGATGTGGAGGCAGGAGAGTGAGTGGTAATTATAAATTGTATTGGTTTTAGTTTCAGCCCTTCTTTTAGAATAACTCCTAGAGACTGCAGCCAGAGTGGAATGCCTGCCTCAGAAAATTATTAATTTTACTGGGCTGTTCTCTCCTTTTCACTTTCCATTTACATTTTGAGGGTTAGAGTCAACACCAAGCATAATAGAAGCAATCAGATAGGCTCCAGTGGAAACCAGGAACATCTAATTAAATCCTTATATTTGCAGGTCTAGTTCTCAAGGGAGGAAAAAAACATGTGACTAGTTTGATATTTATAGAGTGCATTCATTCCTTCGATATGCACTCACTCATTTATTCACTCCCTCACTCTGCACTGACAAGATTCTCCTGGTTACCAATAAACACCATTCAAGCTGTGTTAAGTCAGACAAAGGGAATTCATTGGCTCCTGTACTTGGACAGTCCAAGAGTTCAACTGGCGTCTCACAGTGGGGGCTTATATAATGTCCCCCAGTGTGTCCTCCTCTCTCTTCCTTCTTCTTCTCTCCTCATTTTCCTTTTTTCCTTTCTCCTGCCTCCCCTCTTCCCACATGTCAGTCAGGCTCTCTCCCCGTGGCAAGTAAAGGAGACCTCAGCAGCTTCAAATAAACATCCCGGCACTTTTTAGCAACCCAGGGAAGAGAGGATGTCTACAGCTGCTAGAACTAACCAAAAAAGTCCCAAGGTGACTGCTAATCTGGCTTGTGAGCTCTATCCTGGCTTGAAACTGATTTCTGTGGCCAAAAGTCTGGAATGGTCTGATTAGCTTGGTCTGGGGTACATGGCCAGGGTAGAGAATGGGAGGGGTCAAGTTCACAGGGGTTGTGTACAGGATACTGAAGAGACATAACCAACACATTCCACCTTCCCATCCATCCAACCATCCCTCTATCCACCTCTCCTTCCATCCACCCATTCATCCTTCCAACCACCCACTCAACCAACCATCCGTCCACCACCCGTCCTTCCAACCATCCACTCATCCTACCATATTTTCATCCATCCATTTGTCCATCTAATGAACATTTTAAGAGCTTTTCTTTTTAAAAAAGATTTTATGTATTTATTTAACAGACAGAGATCACAAGTAGGCAGAGAAGCAGGTCGGGGTGGGGTGGGGGGAAACAAGCTTCCCGCTGAGCAGAGAGCCTGATGCGGGGCTGGATCCCAGGACCTGGAGATCATGACCTGAGCCGAAGGCAGAGGCTTAACCCACTGAGCCATGCAGGTGCCCTTTAGAGCCTTTTCTATGCTTGGCACTGTACAAGCACTCATGTCAAGGTCATCCACCACACAGCCAATGGGCAGGATCAAATCTTAGCACAAAGCTTAGCCCAAAGAAGGTGTTTAGTAAGTGTTTGCATGGATTAATAGATAACCTGAGTCTTAAGCCTGGGTCCCTAGGGCCGTTGATGCAAAATGAGAATGGAGACAGGAAACGTGGTTCTGGGCTGAAGGGGCTATGCCAGGCAGAGAGCCCGAGTGTCTCATGTTGCCCCCATGCTGGGTGGGATGCCTCCTCTCCCCTGGTAGCAGGAGAGCTGGGCAAGGCTGGGAATTCTCTGCTGATCTGCACTGTCAGTCTCAGAGACTGGGGACCGAGGTAATTATTCTGAGCCATCAAATGAATAAATATTTTGCAATGAGTGTCAGCAGGGAGATGTGATGGGATTTAAATGCTGATATAATGTGCCAGGCTGCTTTCAGGAGCTGTAGTCACTGGGTAGGCCTGGGATTGGGCAGGCAAGGGTCCACCAGCCAGGGCACTCACATACCAGTAACTAGGGTCCTCAGTCCCTTCCTTTCTTTCAGAGGATGCTCCCAGGGAAGGGAAGACACTCTGTCCCGCTCCCGTTTTGGGTGCTGTGTCCACCAGCCTTTGAGTCACATCAGTGGGTACTCTATCCACCAGGGATGGAAATCTCCCGGTGAAGGAGAGGTAGACTTTGCTGTAAGAATGCCCACCATGATGCTTGGCAACCAGCATTAAATAAACATTAGCCCCGCAGGTCAAGTGGGGTCAGAGCTCAGAGTCAGTTGTAGAACAGGGTTTTTTATGAGCATCCTCAATTTTCAGTGAATTCATTTTTGTTTGATTGTTAATTCACTCATAAGTTTCTTTCTTCCTTCCTTCATTCACTCAACAAACATTGGTGAGGTGATCTGCACCCAGATCCCTTCTTACTGTTTCTGTGCCCTACACCCTCTCCTTAGGTAGCCTTTCCCTCCCAACAGCCCACACCTGTGACTCTTGCCAGGCCTGTCCTTGGGAATATACACCCTCCCCATTCCCAGGGTGTCTTTAACCTGAGTCAGAAAGCCCCAGATCCTGACCCTAATCAAGAAAACAGTGGATGCGGCTATATTCCAGTGTCCCTACGGGATCAGGCTGAAGCTGCCTGGGAGGGATCTTGTCTGAAATCACCATCCTATGGAGGCTAGGATGAAGCAAGCGACATAGTGGGGCACAGATTTTAAGGCGACACTCACTCTGAGATCTGTGCACCAACTTGCACTTTTTTGCATCCTGGGTCCCTCCCTCAACCGCCCCCCCCCCCCATCACCGCCTTCGCCCAGCTTGCTGGTTCTCCTCCTCTTCCCGGTCTGCATCCCCTACTCCTTTACGGACTTTCCCCGGGGAGCATTTCCATGACACCCACGTGTCTGCACATCTTCATCTCAGGGTCTGTTTACGGAAGCCTGACAAAAGTCGACCAAGTGCTGTGCGACAGAAACTGTCCGATAGGCACAGAAAGGCATGTGGCCCGATCTCTGCCTTCCTGGGGCTCCCTTTCTTGTGGGACCACGTGGTGCAAGGTCCCTTCTCTGCAAATAACTGTGTGTCCTCTGAGTGTAGTCCTGGAAGGGAGAAGCTCACCCAAGCACTCCGCTTCCCGGCTTCAACTGTCTTGTCACTTACAGCTGCCCCAGGCTGCTGCTTTCAGGAGGATCCCAGCATATGAAAAATTAAAACACTTTTTGAAAATAATTGGCTTTGTACAGTCAATTGCCGCCGACATCCACGAATTTGCATGCTTTCAAGGCAAAGAGATTTGTTCTTAATGGACTTATCTTGCAGTACTGGGATTTGAGGTTGAGCTCGATCCCAGCTGGAGGAAGACACGTGCCTCTTGTCCCCAAAGTGCCTTCGTGTAGAGATAGGGCATGAGACCAAGGTGTCCTGAGACCTCCACGCAGAGGAATCACAGAGTCAGCAAAGGTGTTCAGTCTTGGAGTAAACCCCAGGGAGCCCCCCGGAATTCACTCTTGTAGTGGGTGGAATGGTATGTGTCCCTCCTACCCCCCCGCCAATCCATGTCTACCTGGAACCTGAGAAGCAAGTCAGAGCCAACGGCTGGGCATCAAAAAATTGCCCAAAGTGACAGCTGACTCATAATCCCAGCGCGGTCTCTGCCAGACTCTCACGAAATCTTTATGACGAAGCAGAAAAAAATAGAGACAAAAAGTTCCCATTCATGTGGGGAACTAAGATGGGCCTTCATATTAAGTACAGAGTCTGCGAGGAACTGACACTTATTCAAGGTCACTAGCGCAGGAGAACGGGGTCAAACCTACCCAGGCTTAGGTGCAAGGTGTCTCCTCCTTTCAGTTTAGGTGAGAGAGAGAGAGAGCGCGCCAGGTACGGAGGGCCACGGAGAGGAGCTTCTCCAACCCAGGGTCCCTGTTAACATGTAGCTTCTGATGCAGCAGGTCTGGGGTGAAGCTCAGGTTCTGCATCTCCAAGAAGTTTCCAGGTGATGCCGATGCCGCAGGACCACTCCAGGATGACAAGGCTTGAGGCGCCGGGCCTGGGAGGGAGATCCAGTCACCCCAGCTGGGCTGCTCACCGGGAAAAGCCTGCTGGACCCTGGCAGCTGAATTGAAGTTGCAGTCGATGGTTTCGTATTTACTGTCCACAACATCGGATAGCCCTTCATGCAGGAGACTGTTACCATCCTGACCCACGACTTGCTCCGGCCGGGGGGCTGGTGCTGCTGGTGGCACTGATGATCAAGGCTTTCAGAGCAGTGCATGCTCCCTTGTCCCTCTGCCGCTCGGTGGGCTGTGCTGGTTACGAGTCCCAAACCCACTTGGCTCTACTCTGCTGTTGGTGCAGGCTCTTTAGCCAATGGTTCCCTCTGGTTCTGCCATTTACTATGGGTTGAATGTGTCCTCGTCCAAATTCATATGTTGACACCTTACCCCCCACCCAGTGTGGTGAAATTGGGAGTGGGGAGTCTTTGGGAGGTAACTAGGGTTCGATTTAAGTTCGGAGAGTGGGGCCTCCTTATAAAAACAGGAAGAGAAACAAGACCTGGCTTTCTCAGCCATGGAAGGACATAGCCCGAAGGTGGCCCTGGGCAAGAACCCGACCGCGCTGGCACCCTGATGATTCCCCTCCTTCCAGCCTCCAGAGCCGTGAGAAGTGCATTTCTGGGGTCTGAGCCACCTTGTCCGTGTTGTTGGGTGATTGTGGCCCTGGCTAAACCAGCCGCCGTGGGCCCTGGGGAGGCCACAAGGCCGGAGAAGGGAAAAGTCTTCTCCTCATGCCTGTTTGCCTGCTGATCTGTTTGTGGCCACAGCAGCAGTTCAAACTCCTGCACGAGCCCCTGCTCCCAGTGTCCAGGTGTCCTAGGCCTCCCAGAACCAGGCTCGTTGTGCCCCCGGTGAGAAGCCAGCCAGCGGCAGCGGCATCCTCTCCCTGGGCTTCTGCGCATCAGCTCTGAGGGGCTCGCTTCCAAAGAGCAAGCCTTCCGTTTGGTCCCCCAGACCCCGGGTGGTCCTTGCTGCCTGCAGGGCTCTCTGCATCACCTCATGGCTCCCTTTGACTCGTCAGTCCTCCAACACTCATGAGGAGAACTCCCTGTATTAAACTCTCTGGTAGGGACTCATGGGTGGCTCAGACAATTAAGGATCTGCCTTCAGCTCAGGTCATGATCTCGGGATCCTGGGGTCGATCCCCCTGTCAGGCTCCCTGCTCAGCAGGGAGACTGCTTTTCCCTCTTCTCCCCACCTGTGCTCTCTGTCACTCTCTCTGTCTCTCAAATAAATAATTTTTTAAAAAAAATTCTCGCTGTTAAAACAACAGAGCAGTTTCCATTTCCCTGACCCTGATGTCCCAGATGGGAGCTTCTCTGGGAGCATGAGGATGGGGCAGAGTCTTGGCCAACCTGCAGTAGACACATGGTCTGAGCAAGAAATAAACCAGGGGGTGGTGGTGGTGGAGGGTGCCTGGGTGGTGGCTCAGATGGTTGGGCATCTGCCTTTAGCTCAGGTCATGATCCCCAGGTCCTAGGATCGAGCCCCACATTGGGCTTCTGGCTCAGTGGGGAGCCTGCTTCTCCCTCTCCCTCTGCTTCTCTCTGTCTCCCTCCCTCTCTCTCAAATAAATAAATAAACAATTTTTAAATTACTTTAAAAAGTAAACCTGGGGACTGCAGCCCATCAAGATTTCTGGGGTCGAGGTGCCTGGGTGGCTCAGTCATTAAGTATCTGCCTCAGGCTCAGGTCATGATCTCGGGGTCCTGGGATCAAGCCCCACTTCGGGCTCCCTGATCAATAGAGAGCCTACTTCTCTCTCTCCTACTCCCCCTGGTTGTATTCCTTCTTTTGCTGTCTTTCTATCAAATAAATAAATAAAATCTTTAAAAAAAGAGAGAGAGAGAGAGAGAGAGACTTCTGGGGTTGTTATTTTAGGCAGCACCACCTAGCCTCTCCTGACTAACACAGGAGCCGCGAAGTCACATCATCCTCCAGCTTCCTAGGGGAGGATTCTTTTGTAGCTCCAGTGGGGAGGGAACTGCACCCAGAGCAAGCTACACACTCTGCCGATTTTACAAACACCCCAAAGTCTGGGCAGATCTTGCTGTTTGAGACTCAGTAAAAGAGAAAAACGTGGAGTCTAAGCATGAGTATTTTTTTTTAACAGACAGAGATCACAAGTAGGCAGAGAGGCAGGCAGAGAGAGAGGGAGTTGCAGGCTCCCTGCGGAGCAGAGAGCCCAATGTGGGGCTCAATCCCAGGACCCTGAGATCATGACCCGAGCTGAAGGCAGAGGCTTAACCCACTGAGCCACCCAGGCGCCCCTAAGCATGAGTATTTTTATTATATAAAAAGTTTTGTAAATAAATAACAGACTACTCCTGTCTTAAGGTACCTATGGGAAAACACTCAGTTTTATCAGTAATCAATCAAAATTTTAAGCATGTAATCAAAAATGCCAATCAGTCAAAAATTCAAGTATGCAATGCCATCGTTATAAGTTGAATGGCGTCCTCTTTGCAACTCTGTAAGAGAGGGTATACTGAAACCCTAACCCCCAGTGCTTCAGAATATAATCTTATTTGCAAATTGGGACATTACAGATGTGGTCAGTAAAGATAAGGTCTTCCTGCTCTAGGACAGGTTCCTGACCCACTATAACTGCTGTCTGTATCATAAGGTGGCCGTGTGAAGCCAGAAACCCAGGGTGAATGCCACGTGATGACAAGGGTGGACACTGGTGTTACGCCATGCCATCCGAGGAACGCAGAGACCACAAGAGGCCAGGAAGAGGAGGAAGGATCTCTCTTCCATTTGCAGAGGGAGGACAGTCCTGCTAACACCTTGGTTTGGGATGTTAGCCTTCAGAACTGGGACACCATAATTTTCTGTTATTTTCCATTCATACCGTTTGACATACTTCATAAGAACAGCCCTAGGAAACTAATAAAACCATTTGTTATTTTTCATATCGGAAAAGAATGAATTATCCAGGGCTTAGTAGAATGTTAATGAGGGGTGACGTGCAGGCATTTTTACGCATGGCTGACGGGAGGAGAGGCTTGTACAGTTATTTTTGGTGGGTCAATTGTCAAAACGTATCGATAGCGGCCTTACAAATATTTATATGCCTTTTGAACTTGACACTTATAGTTCTACAAATTTATGTGAAGAACCAAGAAGACAAAGAGATGATCACAGCTATGGTGATAATAGCTATAATTATCAAGGAAATTCTATCAGGGAAAGTTAAAAATAATCAGTGTGTACAACAATGGGGGATTGCTTAAATAACTCATTACATATTCTATGCAGTTGTTAAGAATGTGAATGTAGGGCGCCTGGGTGGCTCAGTGGCTTAAAGCCTCTGCCTTCGGCTCAGGTCATGATCCCAGCGTCCTGGGATCGAGCCCCACATCGGGCTCTCTGCTCAGCAGGGAGCCTGCTTCCTCCTCTCTCTCTGCTTACTTGTAATCTCTGTCTGTCAAATAAATAAATAAAATCTTTAAAAAAAAAAAAAGAATGTGAATGTAGATTTATACGTAGTTTCATAAAAAGGGATATATACCATGGCATTGGCGTGATAGAGAAAGTTCAAGGATAAAACATATGTAAGATGATCCTGGTTTTTGTAGGAAAAGATGTATATATTTTCACATATATACATGTGCAAAGGAAAATTTCTGCAGGGTTTGGTAAATTGGTAATACCTGGCAATTGGTAAACACCATATAAACATCTATTGAATAAATTAATGAATAATTAAGAGAATAAAAGTTATAAATCAAAATTTTAACATTAGTTTCTGTAGGTGGTGAAATTACGGGTAATGGGGTTTTTTAAAACTTTTTGTTTTTGAATTATAACTGTTTTCTCATTTTTATGTAATAAGCTTACATTATAACTATAATAAAAACAAAAACGGTTTTGTTTTCTGTTTCAGTTCTGCCATCAACTTCTTTTCTGATCTAGGCCCCTACAACCTTAACACTTCCCTCTTGCCTCCTTCCCCAGAAGAAGTGTGGGGCTGGTGAGATGGCCCCCAGAACCTTTCCCAGTGGCCTGGTAGAGGAGGGGAGGTTCGGAAGTTTCTACAGAAGAGGAAACATACAAGAACAATGAAGTTTCTGCATGAGCCGATGGAAGCAGGTAGAGGAGGGGGCCGCCAGTCATAAATCCTGCCAGAGACCCGGGAGCCAGCAGGACGCCCAGGGAGAGCTTGCCTGGACCCGGTGGGTTTCACTGGGCCTGTATCCACATCGCATGAGAATCTTGGTTTATAAAAAGCCAGCAAAGAAACAAAGCAAACAACAGCAGCAAAGAAAGACCTGAAAGTTACGTGTATACATGTTAGTTTAGAAGGTTCCCAAGGCTATAAACTCCAAGGCTCTGTGTTGCCGCTTTGGAAATAATCTAACAACTCTTGGAAAGGCTTAACAGAGAGCTACCACCCGATCCAGAAATTCTACTGCTGAAAGACATGAAAACCATGTTCACACAAAAGCCTGGAGGTGAAAGCTCAAAGCAGCGCTGTTCATGATAGGCAAGAGTGGGAACAGCCCACATGGACCTCAACTGCTGCATGGGTAAACGCGTAGTGTAGCCACGCCGGGGAATAGTATGCAGCGCTGAAGAGGAAGGGAGAATGAATACATACACTTTCACCTGGAGCAACCGTGAAAATGGTTGCTAAGTGAAAGAAGCCCCTCAAAAAAGGCCAAATATTACATAATTGCATTTCTATCAAAGGTACAGGACAAGCAGGTGTCTAGATACAGAAGGTAGTCTGGCGGTTGCTTGGGGGCACAGGAGACAGTAAATTGGGGGGGGTGGCTAAAAGGTATAGTGTTCTTTTGGGGGTGATTGGATATGTCCCCAGATTGGCTGTAGAGATGATTCAGAATTCTGGGAATGTATTTACAAGTATTAAATTGCCAACTCCAATTGGGTGAGTTGAATGGTATGCAAATAATACTTCAATAAAGCTGTTATTTTTTAAAAAAGGAAAAGAAACAGAACAAAGCTTTTTTTAAAAAAATATTTTATTTATTTATTTGACAGGCAGAGATCACAAGTAGGCAGAGAGGCAGGCAGAGGGGGGGGGGGAAGCAGGCTCCCTGCTGAGCAGAGAGCCCAATGCGGGGCTCAATCCCAGGACCCTGAGACCATAACCTGAGCTGAAGGCAGAGGTTTTAATCCACTGAGCCACCCAGGTGCCCGCAGAATAAAGCTTTTAAGGTTATCTTTTCCTAATCCATACCATCAGTTCATCCCACAGGCAAGTGTGACATTGGCTGCCATACATCAGGGACATATACCAAGCAAGGGTGTTAACCATGGCATGGAGCTAGAGGACACAAGATTTGTGGCTCAGTTGCTCCTTTCATGGCAGCCAACAGCCAGCAAACCCACAGACAGGAAAGGAAGCCAGGCTAGCCCATGCACCTGCCAGCCAACACTCCCCTAGACCTCTCCTCCAGGGAAGAGCCCAGCAGAGATGAGCCAACCTGGGCCAGACCAGAAGAACTGCCCACCTGACCCACAGAAGCACAAGCTAAATAAGCAATTGTTGCTTAAAGTGCTTTGTTTGGGGATGTTTTGTTACACAGAGGAAACTGACTGACACACTTTGGGTGCAAATATGTAAGAGTCCCCCTAGGCACTATGTCAAGCCATTGAGCTGCTAGATTTGGCACGTCTTCAAGTGTGCTAGATATTTCCAAGTATTTTCCACCATGGTCATGCCCATTTACAGCCCACTAGCCTGTTGGTGGGTTCCTCTTATACCACAGTCTCGTCAAAATTTGGTAATGTCAGATATTTTGATTTTTGCCAACTTGGAAGGTATGGCATGGTATCTTGTTGTCTTAATTTGCAGTTCCCCAATTACGTATCTTCTCTGAAGTTAATGGGTTGAATGGGGTTTCTGTCGGACTTGTATTCTCCACCTTCTTGATGTGGCAACCCCCCAGTCATCCTTTCAGATGTGTGAAGAAGGTAGGGTTCGTTTCCAGAATGCCCTCCACAATGCTTTACACCTGCTTCTCCTTTACAACTCCTCAGTACTGAATGCCCCCGCAAGCCTTCCCGACATCCAGCCCCACGTTGGGTTAGGTGGACTTCTGTGTACCATTTACCTTCCTCTGCCTGATCATTCACTTCGTTGTACTATCATTGTCTAAGCCCCCTTCCGGAGCAGGGCTTAGGGTCCAGGGAACCAGTACACAGGCCTGCCTTTCTAGGACCTAGCCCATCAGCCCAGTACTGGGCCCTAGGTGACCTCCTTTCTGAACAGCTTCCTGAGAAGGAGTCAAAAGGACAAATATGAATTCACTTCACTGACCTTGACACCATTTACACTCACATTTGTTTGACCTTGACACCATTTACATTCACATTTGTTTGTTGTCTTTAAGGTTTACCGGGTGTTTCCAAGTTCATTATCTGGTTTTGATTAAACAACAACTACAGCAGTAATAATAATAATAAATTTAAGTCACTGGCTGACTCAGTCGATGGAGTGTGCAACTCTTGATTTCAGAGTTGTGAGTTCGAGCCCCATATTGGATGTAGAGATTACTCAAAACTAAAATCTTTGTAAAAAGATAAATATGTTATTAATAACTAAATTAATTTTATATTTTTATGGCATTTATGGGGGACAAACCATGCTTAGCATATTATATGCATTATCTCACTGAATTCTCAAAACCACCACAAAAATAGGAAGAGTCAAATAACGTAACCCTTGAAATACATCAACTTCAGGTAATTATTAATTAACCACGGGTATTAATTTCCTAGGGCTGCTTAATAGATTACTGCAAACTGGGTGGCTTAGAACAACAGAAACTGATTCTTGCAGTTTCGGAGATCAGAATCCACAAATGTGCTAGAGCCTGAGCCCCAAGTTACGAATTGATGATTTTGAGATATTTGTGTCAGTTATTTTGAGGATCATGACCACCATGAACAGCATGTCATATATACTCCATAAGAAGGTGCTGCTGGATAGATTTACATAGTTACAAGTTAACATAGAAAATGGATCAGCTATCCCTGAGGTTCCTCGGCCAATGACCATTTCAGCCTATGGTCAGATCTTGCTGGCCCCATCACCTACAAGGAAAGAGGAGTGACCTTGGCTTATCCCAACAATGGCACAAAGCCTTCTCCATGTGACCAGCAGAGGCCCCCACCATTTCCCTGGGCCACCCTGCCCAGCCTCCTCACATCTGGGTAAAAAGTCTTCATTTCCTACAACTCCCAAATCAGAAGGATGTGATTCTGAGACTTAACTGCATTCTCCTTCTTGCTACAGTGCCTTTTAATTAGGCATCAAACGCCCTGGAGATCATCCTGCTCCCTTGTAATGGTGTGTTCCGGAAAATTACTGCCATAGGATTAAATTTAAGAAAGGTTATTCAGCTACTTTGTTAGGCATTTTTCAGAGACGTTGGGATCCCATCAGGACTGGTGTTGCTGGTATTGTTAGTTACGGAGCGAGGCATGAATAGACATCCTTCTGGAAGATGATTGATGGGACAAACCAGTTCTCATGGAAGAGCTAGAATATGAGAGGCTGAGAAGTCAGGCTTGCAGCTGGAGCATGAAAATTGTCACCATCAGAGGTGGAGGAAGACATATAGATATAGAGATATAGAGATAGTATCTCTCTATATATATGGAGAGAGAGAGAGAATATATATATATATAATCTCTCTCTATATATATATAGAGAGAGAGATACAGAGATAGTATAGAGAATATACTATCATTCGCTGAATTGTGTCCCCCCAAATTTCTATATTAAAGTCCCAACCCCCAGTACCTCAGAAAAAACATGTTTGGAGATCAGGTTTTTAAAGAGGTAATTAAGTTAAAATGAAACCTTCAGGATGGGCCCTAATCCAATATGACTCATGCCCTTGGAAGAAGAGGAAATTTGGCAGATATGCCCACAGAGACAGAGGGAAGACCATAAGAGACATAGGGAGAAGGTGGCCATCTGCGAACCCAGGAGAGAGAAACCTCAGAAGAAACTATCCCTCCTGACACCTTGATCTCTGACCTTGATCTTTGACTTCCAGTCTCTAGGACTCCAGTCTTCAGAACAATTTCTACTGTTCAAGTTCCCTGTGGTCCTTTGTTATGACAGCCCTAAAAGTCTGACACACTCATGCACACTTGGTGTGCATAATTGTGTTTGGTTCCCACTACACTTACTTGGTCAAGGTCTCACCAGCTGGCAAGTGGCCGAATCAGGATTTGAACCCGGGTCAGTCTGATTCTGAGGCCTGCCACGTATGACCAAGCTGCACCAAACTGAGGCAAGGGGAAAAGGCAGTCACTGGCTCACAGGAAGTTTAAAAGTTCCTTCCAACATAAACAGTTTATGGTCTGGTACGCCAGGGAGGCTCAGGCATAATTTTAGCAGGCTCTGGTGTCTATCATACTCTTAAAAGGGTGCCACTCTCCCCGAGGATTTTTTGTGAAGTACAAGCGCTTTGACAAATCTGCGAGAACTCTTAGGAAAGGTGCTGGCTGCTCCTCCGGGAAGACTCTGAATCCACACCTGCAAATTGATGTCTCTCCGTTGCTTGTAGAATACAGTCAAAAGTGCTTAACCCACCATTCCACATCTGTCCTGATTCACTGCTGCCCACCTTCTCTCCAGCTATGTTTCTGGCCATGTGCTTGCTGGATCCGACTATGCAGAACTTCTTTGCAGTTCCCTGAACAATTTGGAGTCTTTCCTGCCTCTGTGTCTTTGTCCATGCTGTTCCTTCTGCCCAGAGCATCCTTTCCACCTTGTCCGCCAGGTGACCCCAGCCCCTGCCACTCAACCTTCAAGAGTCACCCTTCAAATGTCCCCTCTTACAGGAAACCTTTGTGACCTCTCCCTAGAAGAAGCGGGGGCTTCCTCCTCTGCACACCTGCTAGCCTTTGTCCATTTTCTGTGGGACAGACACATCCCACAGTGACCTGGGCAATGAGTCACATCCTTTTATAATCTCCTCCCCTTCCATTTGGGCAGAACCAGGGACTTCCTTCTAACTATGGTATAAGATAAAAGTGGTAGGATGTCACTCCCTTGATTAGGTCGCTTTATATGACAGAGATGACAGGATGGCACTCTTAAGATGACCTTACATTATAGAAGACTCCATCTCAGCAGACTCGAGAGAGAGATGCCCTTGCTGGTTTGTAGACATCAGCCGCCATGTGTGGACCACATGGCAAAAAAACTGTGTCTGGCTTCCAGGATGAGAAAACGGTGCCCCAGCCAACAGCCCGCGAAAAGGCGGGAAACTTCAGTCATGCTGTCAGGAGAAATGAACTCTGCCATTGACTGAAGGAGTTTGGAAGTGAATCCTTCCCTAGTCAAGCCTTCAAATGAGAACACAGCCATGCCAATACCTTGACTGCAGTCTTGTGAATGACTGAGCTAGAAGAACCAGGTAACCCATACCCAGATTCCTGACCCATGGAAATGACGAGATAATAGGTGTATGTTAAGCCATCAAGTTTGTAGTCATTCATCACATAGAATATATAACTAATATTCTCTATTCAAACACAGAGCCAGTATTACTCATCACGTGTTATTCCCAACTAGATGCGAGGCCTGAGAACAAGGACAAGAGGTCAACCCTTTCAGCCCCCACACAGTGCCTGACACACAGTAGACACTCAAAACGTGTTTGTTGAATGAATAAATGAATATGATCTTTAAGGTTCTACCCGGCTTTAAAAAATGTCACTACAATTCCAGAATGTCGAGACTCCATTAACTGTTACCTTCATAGAAGGTCAATGAGGATATCAAATTTCCAAGGAATAAAGAAGAATGCAGAGAGCAAGCATTCTTCTGTAACAGTCACAGATTCTTTGACACAATTTGCCAAGCAGTTGGGCACACTGGGCCCCGTAAATGTAATAACAATGTCTGCCGAGTGCCTTTGAAGATGGTCAAAGTCAAAGGCAAAATCGCAAAACCTGCTGAAAGACAGCTAGGACCATTAGCTGCTATTTGAAACCCGGAGGCAAAGAGACATTATGAGCCTCAAACCAGTCAGAGGAAGAGTCATCAGTCAGCCAGGAAGCCAGGGACAGAATTCTAAATCTAAGTCTGCCTAGAACCCCAGAAAGCTCTTCCTGCTTCCCCCTTGTTCTTGCCTCCCCCTCCCTCTTCCTCCTCTGCCACAGAAACAAAAACACCGTTCTCGGAGCTAGAAAGACCTACAGATCATTGCCTCCAAGCTCCTCATTGTACAGATGGGAAGACTGAGGCCAGGAGAGGACGGACCTGGCCTACAATATACAGAAAGTCCCGGGAACAGCATTCTTTTTTAGAATTCCCTGAAGACTGGAGTTAAAGATAAGAACAAAACAAAACAAAACGAAAAGCTTCCTTGAGGATCAGTGAGGACATGAAGCAATTAACCAGAAATTTAGTCACATCATTATTTAAAAAAAAAAAAAAAAAAAAAAAAAGAAGTCCTACAGGATCCATGCAGACAGGCAAAACTAAGAATTATTTTCTCAAAGCAGTTCTTTTTCTTTTGTCTTTTTTTCTAAGATTTTTTTTTAAGATATTTATTTATTTATTGAGAGAGAGGCAGTGTGAGAGAGTATGAGCAAGGAGAAGGTCAGAGGGAGAAGCAGACTCCCCATGGAGCTGGGAGCCCAATGCGGGACTCGATCCCAGGACTCCAGGATCATGACCTGAGCCAAAGGCAGTCATCCAACCAACTGAGCTGCCCAGACATCCCTAAGATTTATTTTTTTTAGAGAGAGCATGCACACAAGCAGGAGGGCCAGAGGGAGAGGGAGAGAGACTCTCCAGCATACTCCAGGGTGAGCGCAGAGCCCGATGTGGGGCTCGATCCCAGGACCCTGAGATCGTGTCCTGAACCGAAACCAAGACTCAGACGCTCAACTGATCACACCACCCAGGTGCCCCTCAAAGCAATTCTCACAGCAGCCCAGAGCTGCCCTGGTCCCAGGTACCATGCTACATGCTTTACCTGCATTATTTCCACTAACTTTCCAACTGTTCCTCTTTTATAGCCTTTCTTATAGCTCTTTTTTAAAATATATAAAGAAACTGAGGCTCAGAGAGATGATGTGATTCCTCCAAGGTTACATAACCAGGAATTATTTCACCAAGTCTGTCTGTGGTTCTGTTATCACTCTACTGTGATGCCAGAAAGCCTGGGACACTGAGGTTCAGTACACGGGGTAGCAGCTGGGGAGCCTCGCCTGGGTCCCTAACATCAGAGCTCACCAGCAGCATGTGTGAGGCTCCCAACACAACAGCTCCTGACTCTCAGCTCCAGGAGGGCAGGAACCCTGGTGGTCTTGCTCCTGCTGAACGTCCAGAACATCGCCTGGCAGAATGGAAGGGGAGCTAAGTGAAGTTGGAATGATGGATGAATGGTCGGAGGGAACGCATGGATGGATGCCCCAGTTAACTGTGCTGATGGGTTACATGGCGAGCATGTGTCCTCTGGGGGCTTCTCTAATCTGAGCTGCGCCAATATGTGGAGTGAGGATCCGGGTGTAACCAATATATAATCCTCTGATTAAAGAAGCTCTTCTCTACATAGCAATCGGATTACAACACAGCATGTCTGATAAGGTCGCTTCCATGGCTCTGCCTCTTTCTGGCCTCAAACTGACTCCCTGCAATTTATTATTGCCATCATTATCATTCATTATTTCCCCCAAAGCTATATGAGAGAAGCCAGCATCAATCCCAACTGTCTTGATGCCAGGTGCAGTGAGAGCCTGCTGGGGGTTAATACAGGGGGTCCTTAACGGTACGGACTTTGGGAGAAGAGCTTCGAAGCCCAGACACAGTTTTCTTATCTGTACAGTAGGGGTCATAATAATATGTTTCACAGAATTATTGTGAGGATTAAAGACACGATGCTTGTACAGTGCTTAGCCCTTCCCTGCAAGCTCTCCTACCTTTCCCTTTTAGCTACTCAAGAGGCGGTGGGACAGACACCACTGGCGCCTCGTGGGACTGTGCCTAAGACAGCAACCTTCTCTGGCCCTTGATCGTCCTATCTGTAAGGCAAGAGTGGGAGAGGGATCAAGGATGTATTCAGCAACTAATTACTGAGCCAGTATCATGTGTTTGCCCTGGGGCTGAGCACCGGGCACAGAGAGACAAAGGAGCCCATAGCCCTGTTCTTAGGGGGTTCCCGTGTGGCAAGAACTTTAACCACGATGGACGCAAGCCTTGTGGGAACCGCTGGTACTTGCCAGGCAGGGTGATAAGCCCTGTGCACCCATGAGCTCAGACGATAATAATGTTGATGACACCACCACCATCCCTGTTTCGCAGGCAAAGGGTACTGAGGCACATAAGACCTCCATGACTTGCCCAAGGTCAAACAGTGAATATGAGAGATGGGTTTGAAACCTGGAGATCAGTTCTATGCTCTCGCCCCCTTCTAGCACAAACATCACGTAATTCTTTATGACCATGAGAAAGACTCTGGGGAGATTATGCCAAGGCCAAGATAAACAGAGGTATCCCCCACCCCAAAAAGGCAAACAGCAAAAGTAGCATTCAGGCTTTGTGTCGCAGTGAGCTGTTACATAGGCAGCGTACACCCTGAGCAACAAGAACAACGCCCCCAAACCAAGCTCCATCCCCAGAAATTACACTCAGGCCACCAGAGCTCCGAGCTGTGTCTCTGAGCACCTGTGCTTGACCTTGACTTATTCTGTGCATCCGTTAGCAAGCTGTGTCCTAAGGTATAAGAACAGCCCGAGAGAGGTTGTTTTGGGGGTCTGAGGATGCTCAAAAGTTTTTCCATAATAATCAATGTTAATCCCTTCTTTGCTTTATAGCATTTCAGCTTCCCAAAGTTTCATCAGAAAGCGCTCTACTTTTGGATGGGGAGGGTTGCTGTACCTGTACCCTCTTTCCCTCATGTTTCGTTCTTTCTCTTTTTCTCGCCTCTCTCATCTCCCTGTCATTCCACCAATATTGTCTGCACTGTTCCCAGTCCTAGACGTGGACATTTCCCTTTTCTCTGACCCACTGACATTGTGGGGAAGAGACAGGCCATGGTCCTGAAGCAGATGTGGTAACTCCAAAACCAGGAGATACTCCCCATGACACCCCGCATCAGATTTCTCTGAGCCCCTGACTCCATGTCCGGGCTGGGATCCCAATCCTCTCTACCCTACCTCTCTCAATGAGGTGGTCCTTATTAAAGACACCCCCCACTCGTTCCCGCCTGCACCAAACAGCAGCGTACCAGCTGGGAATCCTTAGTATGTGGCTTGTGTTTAACCTCTGACATTCCCAGCCCAACCTGCAAGGAAATGTGGCTTTCATTTCTTTCCCACGTCGAACCTTTTAGCATCTTTCAACCACGCATGCCAGAGGTTGCACAGCACAGCAGGTGAGTAAGAACTCTGGAGCCAGACTGCCTGGGTTCAATTCCCAACTCTTCCATTAACTGCCTCTGCAATCTTGGGGCAGGGCAGTTACGTCCCTGTGTCCTGATTTTTCTGTCTGTTTTACCAGGATGATGAGGGTGATGAGGACGATGGTGGTGGTGGTGGTCAAATCTTTCTCTTTTTTAAAAAAGATTTTATTTATTTAACAGAGAGAGAGAGAGAGGTTGCAAGTAGGGATAGAGGCAGGTGGGGGCGGGGAGGAAGCAGGCTCTCTGCAGAGCAGGCCTGATGTGGGACTCGAACCCAGAACCCTGAGATCATGAACTGAGCCGAAGGCAGAGGCTTAACCCCCTGAGCGACCCAGACACCCCTTGAATCTCTCTTTACAGAATAGTTGGGGGGATTGAGTGTTTAAAACAGTGTCTGGCACTTATTAACCTCAGTTGTATTTTTCTCTATGTCCCAATGTCCCATAGGAAATACACCTTAAATTAAAAGAATCTCTATTGCCTTCTACAGATATATTCCATCAGATAAGAAGAAAGACGAGGAGTTCCAAATGACTTTGCAACAGAAAAAGTCTTTTTTTTTTTTTTTTTTTTAAAAGATTGCCTTAACGAGAAGAGAAAAGAACTGACAACTTCCTGGTATTCTACGGGCTGCTGCATGTTTTTTTATTGGATAGGATGCAGCCCTTTGGGGACACAGGAAAGGTTGAGAAACTCCGCAGATGAGAGGGGAAGCCATTTGTTAGGGGGCACGCCATTAGTAAAGGGACGTCCTGGACTGGAATGATTTTTTATTTCCAAATGTGCAGGGCACAACTCAGTATACTACCTCTTTGTTAAAACAGAAACGTAACAACCAAAACTCTCATTTGACACAAAGCACTTTGGGCTTGAATACAATTCACTCTTCCCTCTGTCTTTCAACTGCTCCAGTGTCTTCAAGGTGCCAGAAACATCCGTCAGAGAAGGACATTGATTTGCCAGAGTTGGGGAGCAATAACGAACTCCTGGTGAAAGTGACTTTGGTGAAGTCAGCCAAGGGAAGCCGCAGCATACACGAGGGAATATTTTCCTTCTGAAGAGGGCAGCATGCATCCAGGGCTGGGTCTGCTCCCGGACTCAGGGCTTCCTTCCAGGTCTGGAAGGCCGGAGGCAGAGTAGCCCTCAGGAGCCCAGACATCTTGGGTTTCCAAGAGCTTATTTCTGAACGACAAACACATCCTCCGACATGAAATAGGATTCCTGAGGTTTAAGCACAGTTAGACACTGCCTCTCATCACAGGGTACACGGTACAAACAGATACGAAGGCAGTTATGCAAGATGGATGGGAGAAGCCCCCATGAGTTATTTTCCCTGCTCTTGTACTTGCCTGCCCCCCTCCCTGAAACTAGCCTCTATGAAATTAAACAATAGCATGGCATCCCAGATGGTCTCTGATGTTTGCAGAAGAAAGTGTTTCTTTCTCTACGAAGACATGTGTGTGATGTAGTTTCTACTGCCTGAAGCAAAATATCTTTTCCGCAAGCACCCTTGTGCAGGGATAAAGTGTTGGGAATGGGGATCTTAGCTCCTAGGTGCATTTATCAAGCCAATCACAGTAATTATAATTAGAACCACAAACTAGTGAAAGCTGAGCATGAAATACATTTGCAGAAAACATGAACTGCATATAATTAAGCCCCGCATGGTGACATTTTGAGATATGCCATTAATATAATTGGGGAATGGGGGAGATTGATTTTTTTTATCTAAATATTTTTGGCTTATTGCATCAAAGACTTCAGCGGCAGTTAAAAGGAGGAAGAACCATACACATCATTAGCTGCTAAACCTAGGGCCATGACGGATATGTCCAAAGGTAGCTTAACGGGTTATTTAAAACACTCTGACAAATACATTCATTGGGTATTAATTTAACCTAGATCTGTCTCAGGGAAGTGAATAAGACACTTGAAGATTGGGGGTGCAGGGAATATAGCTTCGATTCCCAACCTCAGTTTTGGGCATGCACTAACGTAACAGAGCTAAAAATCCTTCTGTGATTATCCAATGCCCAGAAGAGAAAGTCCATTCTCCTTAGGGGGACCTTTGTTCAGGTGTCACCTCTTTGATAAAGTTGATCAAATATTCTCCCCTAAACCTGCACTCTCTCAGCCATCATGACATTTACCATACTGGTTTTTAACTTTACTTATTCGTCTGGTCTTTCTCCCCTATGAAACAATGACCTCCTTGAGTGATTTCATTGTTTTTTAAAATTTTATCAGAGAGAGAGAGCAAGCACAAGCAAGGGTGGCAGGGCAGAAGGGGAAGCAGATTTCCCGCCAAGCAAGGAGCTCCATGCAGGACTCGATTCCAGGACCCCGGAATCATGACCTGAGCCAAAGGCAGATGCTTACCTGACTGAGTCATCCAGCCATCCCATGATTTCATTTTTTTACCCAGTGTCTCTAGCACCCAGTACATGACTAGTACAGCATAGGTGCTTGAAAAACAGTGAATCAAGAGTGACCAAGTAAGTAAGTGAATAAATAAATGGATGCTTCATCTTTCTAGGGCTAGCTCAAACTGCTCTGTTAGATGATAGTCATTCTCTCTCTCCGGCAGGTAGAAGTTTTCATTGGCAATTCCACGTTTTGCAATTCCACGTTTCTAGGGAAAGTTTTCATTGAAAATTCCACGTATAGGAGAAAGTTTTAGGAGAGTCAGTTTAGGAGGGTGGTGTGTGTGTGTGTGTGTGTGTGTGTGTACTGGGCTCCTTAGAAAGCCACGTTTGAATCTGGATCATATTTGGGTAGTGGGGTGGGGGAGAACTCTAGGCCACCACACCTTGGAATATCTTCCCATTTCATCCTGGAATGGGAAGGCACAGAATACTTTTCTCCTCAGTCCTTTATACAAATTTTTAAATTTTTTATTTTAAGACAATTGTAGATTCACATGAAGTTGTAAGAAAAAATACACAGACATCCCATGTTTTCCCCTGTGTTGACGAGATCACAATCAGTACATTGACTTTGATATACAACTCACCCGCCTTATTCAGATTTCACCAGTCTTACACTCACCCATTTGTGTGTGTATGCGGGTTGTGTACACTTATATTTCTGAAAGCGGCTTTCTGGCCTCCCGAGTGGTGGTCCAGTCGGCAGGCACCCAGAATACGCTTGTATATATCTCTTGCACACAGTAGGCGCCCAACCATCGTCCACAGAAACACCTGAACTTGTAAGTCGGGGAGTGCAAGAGGAGAACGCAACGTTTTAAGGTAGGAAACCGAGCCTAGGGTGTTTAGCAGTTTAGAGGCAAAAAGTTGGCTATTT
Organism: Mustela putorius furo; assembly: GCF_011764305.1. Lineage (NCBI taxonomy): Eukaryota > Metazoa > Chordata > Mammalia > Carnivora > Mustelidae > Mustela > Mustela putorius. The sequence continues at coordinate 123,307 of NW_025422439.1, read as the reverse complement.
TCCCCTATAATTGTCAATTAGCTAGCCGGCTAATTGCTCCAAAGCGGTCCTGAGGCTTAGGCTTCGATCCCCAAAGAGCATAGGTTTGGAACCCACCCGATCTCAACTCGTGGCTGGAGAAGAGGGGAGGGGGCTTCGCAGGGGCCCCCGCAGCTCCTCCCACCCCAACCCCCACTTTCACCCCTTTCTTCCCCTGGGCTGGACTGTTTCACCCCGTCTCCAGGCAACCGCCAGGCGCGAGGCGGGACGTCATTTCCTGAAGAGCCCGTGGGGGGGAGGGGGGAGGGGGAGGGGCAGGGGGCGGGGCCAAGTCTGGGCAGGCGACGGCGACGGCGTCGGAACTCGCTGGAAGATCGGCCCCGGGCAGCTCAACAGTTCGCAAAGTCCTGGCTCGCGGCGGCGCGGCTCCGTCTGCGCCCAGGCGGCGCAGGACCGCGGGGGTCCCGGGGCTGCTGCATCCTCGGACATGCCCTGCAGCCCCTCGTGGACGCCCGCGCGGCTCCACGGGCTGCGGTTCGAGGGGCTGGGGGACTAGAGCGCCCCCACCCCAACTTAAGACTTTGGGGTCCCCCAGCCCGAGAGGAACGGGCGGCCCGGCTGGGGGAGCCCCGGGCATGGTGTGACGGGGCGGTCTGCTTTGCTGCGCCCCCTACTCCAGACACCCGCCGTCTCTGTGCCCTCCAGAATGTAGCGGCTCTCTCCGCGTCCCGCACCCCCACCCCCGCCACTCCGGACTCCAGCCGCAGTCTCCGCGACCTCCGGGCTACAGCCGCCAACTCCACATCCCCCGGGACCCTGTCGCCCGTCTCCGCTTTGCCCGGACTCCGGCCGCCGTCTCCGTATCCTCCCGACTCCAGCTGCCGTCTCTGCGCCCCTCGGACTCCAGGATCAGGACCCCTCCTTCTTCGCGCGCCCGGGACTCCAGCGGCGGTCTCCGCGATCCCCCCGGGATTCTGCCACCGTTGCCTCGCCCCCCAGACCCAGACTCCGGCCGCCGTCCCCGCTCTCCCCGGATCCAGCCCCTTCTCCGCGCCCACCCGCTTGCCGCGAAGCCAGACTCCGGCCGCCGTCTCTGTGCGCCCCCCCCCCCCCCGCGGGCTCCGGCTGCCGTTCCGGTGCCGGCGAGCGCCCGCAGTTGCCCCTCGGCGCGCCCCGCGTCCGCTCGGGCCTCGGCGGGGAGATGAACGCACCGCTAGACGGCCTGTCGGTGAGCTCGTCCTCCACCGGCTCGGTGGGCTCGGCGGCCGGGGCGGGCGGCGGCGGCGGGGCGGGGGCGCGGGGCTGCGGCTTCTGTCTGCCAACGTGCGCCAGCTGCACCAGGCGCTGACGGCGCTGCTGAGCGAGGCGGAGCGGGAGCAGTTCACGCACTGCCTGAACGCGTACCACGCGCGCCGCAACGTCTTCGACCTGGTGCGCACCCTGCGCGTGCTGCTGGACAGCCCGGTCAAGCGGCGCCTGCTGCCCATGCTGCGCCTGGTCATCCCGCGCTCCGACCAGCTGCTCTTCGACCAGTACACCGCCGAGGGCCTCTACCTGCCCGCCACCACCCCCTACCGGCAGCCCGCCTGGGGCGGCCCCGACGGTGCGGGGCCAGGGGAGGTGCGCCTGGTGAGCCTGCGGCGCGCCAAGGCCCACGAGGGCTTGGGCTTCAGCATCCGCGGGGGCTCGGAGCATGGCGTGGGCATCTATGTGTCGCTGGTGGAGCCAGGCTCTCTGGCCGAGAAGGAAGGGCTGCGAGTTGGGGACCAGATTTTGCGTGTCAACGACAAGTCCCTGGCCCGGGTGACCCACGCTGAGGCTGTCAAGGTAAGCCTTTTGTCTGGGGACGAGAACAGGACAGAGTGACAGGAGCTCTGCCCGTGTGTGTCCTTAGGCAAACTGCCTAATCTTTCTGGGCCCCGTGTTTCTTAAGGCATGTTTCTTTAAGACTGGAACATCTAGTTTTGTTTCAGCGGATAGATAACGGGGTGCTGTGGATAGGGTGGTGGGCAAACAGACTTGGAGCCTGCTTTCGTGTTGGGCATAAAAGCTAGCAGTGTGTGGGAGACAGACATCAGATAAACACGGACAAATATATGATTACAAGTGTGAAAGACAGGGATTCTTACCAGCATTAAAAAAGGAAAAGGTAAGGTCTCCTGTGGTTAGTAATCAGTGGGTGGTCCCCACTTCTGCTGTTGCTGTTTTCATCGTTCAGGCAGGTTTTAACCCCTGGAAGAAAGTTTGTTAGCACCAGCCCCGTGGGAGGAGGCTGTCTGTGATCCTCAGGGCTCCAGCCTGACTCAGCTGTGGACACACCAGGCTGTGTGTCCTGGGACTGGACTCTTTTTTCCTTTGCAAACCTCTGGATCTCCATGAGGAAAATGGGGCCACTGGACCTTCTAAGTGTCCCTAACCTTGTTGGCAAGGAGGCCCTTGCCTGCATGTCACAAATAAATCCCCCCCCCCTTGAGAGTAGCTGCACTTTTTGTGTCTGTTAATTGAGAAAAATCTCATGACAACCGTCTCCTAGGGATTTAATCAAGCTGTTTAAAGCGGTTTTGTGTTTGCTAATTGCACCGCCTAGGGCTGTTGAAAACCAGTTGGGGTATGAGATGGACAGTGTTTGGTGTACATGGGCATTCGAGAATCCCTTGAAGGTGTTTACACACACACACACACACACACACACACACACACACACCCACCTTTGCCCATCTTTGTACAGGAAGTGAAGAAGTTTGGGGGAAAAACAGTGATCTACTCAGCTTGTGCAGGCGGGGAGATGTTTCCTAGGGATTTAGGGTGCCCTGTGACCCAGCTTCTCTCCACCACACCGTTTGTCCCTGCCTCGTGTCCTCCTCAGTGTAGGTGATTGGGACACCAGCTGAGGGCCTGCTGGGCTACTTCCTGTATCCTCTTCAGTGACCCATGGTCAGGTGTGTAGTGAGCCCACTTCCTGCCCGTTCACTTGGGGCAGAACCATCTCCTGCCTGACTCTCGCTTTCCTTGTTTGGTTGCCAGCCCTTCTGCCCCCTGCCCCTTGAGGATTTCAGACACTTCTCTGCTGTTCCTGGGAAAAGCCTGATGATTGATACTGTTTTGGGGAGGGGGGGTGTAGCAGACAAGGTTCTTGTGGATTTCCATGCACCTGCCCTCCTCCCTCTCTGTCTCCTCCCCCCGACATCAGTCTTCCCTCTTCTCTGATATTCCATATATTTATAAAGAAATAGTCCATTAGCCTTTGGCCCTAAAAGGTCTGGAGTTCCAGATGATACATTTATACTCAAAAGATACATGATCCAAATGGTCAATTATAATTGTGGATTCAATTTTAGAGACAATTTTAAAAGACTTGTGTAACTCACTCATCGCAAGGTGACAGACTTTGGAAAAGCCTCAGGTAACCCGGACAGGGAAAGCACGGGCCACCCGTCGGTGGGCATCCCAGTGTCAGGCACATCCAGAGGCTGGAGCTGTGCGGCTCGGAGCTTCAGCTTGGCCCTCCTGGGTCTCGTGCACGTCGCCCCACCTGTCCTGTCCGAGCCTCCGTGGCTCCTCTCGTAAAACCTGAAACTCTTCGTGCTGTGGTTTTTGAGCACACAATGTGTATGGGAGCCCTGGGAGCTTAGCAGCCTCCTGGGTCCCTGACTGTCCCTTTTCCTCTGGAAGGGGTCCGCTGAGGCCAAACGAGCTCCTGCCTCGCGGTGCCCCTCTTCTGGCCAACGCCAGACACAGCCTGCCCGGAACTCACCCCTTTGGAACCTTCAGAAGCAACAGGCAAAATGAATACGGCTTTGTGTCACCTTAACTCCAGGGGGGAAGGGGAACAGACTTTCCGTGTGGGTGGAATTTAAGACGGAGGAGGCGGAACCTGGTCTCTGCGGCCTCTGCTGCGAGCATCTCCTGGTGGCAGGATAGGCAGGCCAGGCGGCATCAAAGGACGCTTCAGAAGAACCCCTGGGGCTGGTGACCCACCTCCACAAAATTAAGGGCATTAAGTCCCTGAACCTCAAGCTCAAAGAGGCCCCAGCTTCGCTAAGTTATACACTGCCCTTCACCAGGATGGTCTTGACTTTCAGCCCCCTGTATTAGCTTTAGTGCGGTAGGGCCCGGCGTCGGAGATTTTATGACGTGGGTACACTCCTTTTAACCAAACCTCAGACTTGAGTCAAATATCACCAGTTTTTCTGCTTTTTCTGTGCCATAGACCCCATTGCACTTAGTACAAGACCTGTTCTCTTGCTCCTTCAATGTTATTTTATCTGTTCATTTGTTTGTTTGTTTCCTCCCCATCTTTCTGGAAGTAGAACTGGCAAATGAAAATTGTATATAATTAAGGTGTACAGTGTGATTGATTTGTGATACCCGTACGGGATAAGAGGATAACCACAATCAAGCTAATTATCCATCACGTCCCAGAGTTATTTTATTTTTGTGGTAAGAACCCTTAGGATATGCTCTCTTTGCAAATTTCAAGCATACAGTACAGAATTATCTATTGTAGTCACCATGCTGGGCCTTAGATCCCCAGAACTTACTCATTTTATAACTGAAAGTCTGTACCCTTTGACTGACATTTTCCTGTTTCCTTCCTCCCCGGTCTCTGGCAGCCACTCTTCTGCTCTTTTTCCTCTGTGAATTAGACTTCTTTAGATTCCACATATAAGTGAGATCATCTAGCATTTGCTTGTATGGGTCTGGTTTATTTCACTCAGTATAACGCCCTCCAGGTGCATCCCTATTGTTGCAAAGGACAGAATTTCCTTCCCCTTTTTTGTGGCCGAATAATATTCTAGTGTGTGTGTGTGCGCGCGCGCGCGCGTGCGCGCGTGTGCTTTTTCTGTTCATCTGTCAATATAGACTTGTTTCTGTGTTTTGGCTCTTGAGATGTGTTTTCAATCTTAAAAGACCTTTATTTTTCTCCTGCAGGTAGAAAGAGGGGGAAAAGATCCTATGAGTATCCTGAAGGAGAGATTGTGTGTATGTGTATATGTGTGTGTAGTAAAAAGAAAATAAAATTTTAGGAATAAAGTTACTTAAGAGTTCATGAGTCAGAGAGGGTCACCTCCTCCCAGGGAGCAAAGGCGATTGAACGTACAATTTTTTTTTCCACTTCTCTCTCTCCCAAATCAAGGATCCATTGTTGCTCAGAGCAGTTTAGCAAGGATTCTGTTCCTCTCTCCAGGGGGCTCCCATCCCTCTCTTGAAGGCTATTTGCTAAATCATCAGTGACAGGCCCAGATAAGGCAAGCCATTTACTATTTGTAATTATATTGAAAAGTTTGATTTTTGAAAAATCTCTCTTGAATGAACAGGAGCCAAACCAAAAAAAAAAAAAAAGTAGACCTTTCAGAGGTTTCCAGCCAGAAAGTGTTGGTAAATTAGCCAAGGAGCCCAGAGACCAGGGATGGTGCACTGGGCTCTGCCACATGCCTGCTGTGTGACCTTGGGCCAATGGCTGACCCTCTGTGTCCTAGGGTAGATTGCCCAGAGTCTGCCCAGGGTCCCTTCTGGGCTCAGACATTCTGTGATTTGCTCATATGTGCTACACAGAAGGCATTTAGAATGTCTAATCCGGTGTTTTCTTGTTCTTTTGGGATTGATTTCATTTAAGGCAGAGTTAAGAAAGTTGGCTAAGGATTAAGAGATGAGAATCTTGGCTCTCTTGTATAGCCTCCTACTAATTCAGGAAATTGACGGGAGACACACTGTGCTGATGAGAACTTGACTGCTCTCCCTCGACCCAAGAACACCAATCCTGGTGCCGTTCCAGAGTAAATGGGAGGATGACCATGGGAAGGCGGCATGCACAGCACCCCCCCTGGGGGCACGCTCCAAATCACATTCACTTACCCGCTTGCCCTCCAAGTCCTCGATTCTGCAGGTGGTAGGCCACGGGGTGCAGGGTGTGGGGTAGCCGGGTGCTGCTGGGATGTGTGTGGCCTGTGTGTGTTTCATCCCAATAAAAATGAAATGGCTTCATTACAATCTCAGCATCCCCCCCCCGGGGTTCCTCCAAGGGGTATATTAGAATTTGAAACGTTCCAGAAGTTGAAAACATCGGCCAGCCCTTTCATTTAATTAGAGTCATCACACCCTCCCTTCCTCTGCATAATAACCCGCAAAGAATCTGTCCATATTAATATAAGTGATTGTATTTAGTCCAGCACATTCTAAACGACACATTTGTCATTTTCCCATTGTACATGGTTAGCTGAAGCCATTATAAATGATTACCACTTCCAACTTTGTATCTGAAATGCAGCTTCTCCCACTGGGGTTATTACCATTTTCCAATTTGGAAACCATGGATAACATGTTCATGGGGACGCACAGACTTTCCTCTGGCCCACATCCTCTTTCCTGGGTCCTGTGGGTCTTGCCAGCAATGACATGTTGAAAGCTCACTATTAATAAACTCCATATTAAATAGATGTTTGCTGGCCGGATCCAGAGTGTGATATAGTGCGTTGAGAGGGTCCATTTCTTTCATTTAATCTTATTTATTTCTGTGGCCCAAGCTGATACTCAAGGTTTCAGACAATTACAGTGCCCGCGTAGGACCAAATCCTACGGCAGCTGGCTATTTCCTCTTCACGTGAAGAAAGTGTTTTGTAGGCTGGAAGAGAATGCCCTTATTTTTGAGTGGGGGAGAGATTGATTTTACTAATTAGAAGAATCCTGCCTCTTGGCTTTAAGCTGGACACGAAAGAGATGGAGAATTTCCCCGGAGCCAGTCTTGTTTTTCTGTCACCTCCCTCTTGCGACTCGCCCGGCGTTGTTTATTACCTGCCACAGACTGATCATCTGGACGCAGCTGCAAAGATAAGGATGATCCTTTAGCCCCCGCCTAATTGGATTCGGTGTGTGTTGTCGCTTCCCTCTTCTGCCACGCCGCACACAGCCTGTACGCACCTGTCAAGTACGCGCCGCCCCTCACACGCCCCTCACACGCCGGTCTGCTCCTGCGTCCGGCACATGTGCATCTCCTCCGAGTTACAATCCGCCCCCTGCAAAGGGCTTTGCCCTGAAGCAGGCGTCCATGGGGGATTAGGCTCCAACTGGCTTTCCAGCAAGATTCTTTTATGACCCGGAAGAGCAGCGTTTGGGCTCCACTGCTCAGGGACCCCAAACTAGTGCCCAGCAAGGACCAGAGAATTTGATTAGAGGGAGTGACATTTAACGGCTGGAGGTGGTTGGAGGTTGAAATACGAATCTTTCAAAACCTATTCTTTTTTTTCTCCTTTAAAAAAAAAAAAAAATCTCAAGCAAGAATCTGATGTGAACAGGGAGCTCACACAAGCTTCTCATTGTGCCCCAGGGTGGGGGGCTGCTTTTTAAAGGTTCCTGTGCTGCAGACGTTTAACTTGACTTTGACAGCATGGCAGGTGGCAAAGGGTGCCGAGAACAGGAATCAGACCATTTGTTTCCTGTGCACTCCTGGCGTCCGCTGCAGGAGGCAGCACCGCGGGGCGGGTGCACTTGTGTTTGAACTTTGCTTTACTGGAACTCTCCGGGAGGAAAGGAGGCTGGCATCAGCGAGTGAGCACTGCCTCTGTGTCAGGTGCTTTCTCCTTCCCTGGAGGGGAGGGGGTCGGGGGAGGCCAGGAAGGTCAGGCTCCAGGAGTAAAAATTGACCAGGCCCGGGTCACCATGGGGAATAGAAACGAAGTGGCCCTTCTGCCCTATGTTCCTGCCTGGAACCTAGCCCTAGGCAGTCACGCAGCCACTCTCCTGAAAGACGGGGCCAGGCCCCCTGCTGGAAGGCAAGCAGGCGTCATACTTTGTGCCTGACATTCGGGAGCCTTTGGGGAACCATCTGCAGACTTCATTTTATTAAGTGGGGACTGTGGTGCCCATGCATCAAGGGCAGGTGGCATGTCTGAGCCCCACCCATCCTCATGGGAGCCGTTCATCCATGCAAGCTCTAAGCGGCACTTCGCACCCCCAGGCCTGTGGCTGGTGCTCAGAGTTTAGAGATGGATGGTCAGTGGTCCCTGCCTTCGGGGAGCTGTGGGAGGGGGGGCACGGGCCCACCCTGGGCCACAGGTCACTGAGGGTTTTAGGTGCTGTGACATCCACATGCCTTCACATCCCTGCCACCCTCTCTCCAAAGCAGGCCCCCACCCCATCCCCTCATGCTGCTGTAATTTCCTTCAGAGCACTGCTCACCATGGAAGGACCTTCCACTGGTTTTGTTGGCTGTGTGCCCTGCCCTCGACAAATCAGCTCCATGGAAACCAAGATTTGGTCCCTATTGCTTCCTCACCCACCCCAGCACCTCCACAGGGCCTGACACACAGTAGGTGTTTTAGTAAATAAATATGTGCAGAGTAAATGGAATGATCTTGCATCCAGTGCAGTGCTGGCGAGTTCAGGATTCCTTGGTTCCCAAGTGTGACAGCCGAAGAAAATCCGTGCGTTGCAAGGCAGTGAGTGCTTGGGGGAAAACACGGAGGAATGCCATAGGTTCTAACGTATGCTTCACCATGATGGTAATGGTGTGGCTGTGAGCAGATCACGTGCCCTCTCTGGCTGCCTCAGTCTTTGGAGCTGTGAAAAGGGCATAGGCATATCCCACTTGCCTTTCCAGGATGGGTATGGAATTGTATGACTTAATAGGTACAAAAACATTTGGTAAATGGGAAACTCTATGCTACTACTTTAGCAAAAGACCTTTAAAAAAACAAAACAAAACACGTGGTCTGGGTGGGCAGGAGCTTTTCCCACCCTCTGTGGCCCCAGCCAGCCTACGAGACCTCTTGGGTTAGTTCATTTGTTGCTTTGCTCTCAATTTTAAAACCACATTCCCAGAAGTGGGTTATTTCTGCAGCCTGTATCTGTGATTCCAAAATAGAATCATTTATGCATTCTGAAGCAATCAATGAACCAACTTTGGGTGAGATATATCTTCTGGATTTTTGTTAAAAAAATAAACGAACAAAAAAGAAAAAAAAAAAAAAAAACAAAAAAAACCCAAGCCCTGTTCAGGTTTGAAGAAGCCCCAGCATTTCAAGAAGAGGCCAAGTTCCTGCTAATCACACGTACGTTTAAAAGCTGCTTTATCCTCTATCGAAAATGCACGAGTGAATTTATTTTTTTCTCCTTTTCCAGTCCCAACCCCTTTACCTCCATGTCCTTTGAGAATTTGTGTTCCTTCCACTAAATTGGCTGTGGCTTTGCTTCGGCTGGCAGCCAGTTTCATAGTTATTTTTCCTCTCTACCTGAGTTTTCGTAATATCAGCATCCTCTCAACTTTGAATGCAAAGCAAATATTTCAGCCTCCCGTAAACAAGTCCCAAGATGTCGTCTTCACCAGATTCTAAAGCTGCAGGTTACAGGGAAGAACATAGCAAAGTGGCATCCAAAAGGGTGTATCTAAGTAATCTAGAAGTAGTGATTCAGAAATGTAGCTTGCCCGAGAGTTAACAAGCTCCCCAGGCAAGTCTTCATCACACTCAGGTTTGGGAAGCACCCCCTTCCTTTGGGATCTGCCCCCATCCCCGACATTTATGCACAGAAAGACTTGACCAGAGGGTGGACCCACCCTGTCTCTATCCTGAGCTGTTCCGGAGCAGGGCTCCAGAAGTGCAAGGTCAACTGATATGTTGGACAATCCAGGGAAGAGAGGTCTGTACCCAAGAGGTTAGAGATAGCTTTTGGAGATGGACCTGGGTTCATCTGACTGTGTTACTTGGCTGTGACCTTGAGCATCTCCCTTGGTCTCTCTGTGATGCAGACCCCCTCACCCTTCCAAACAGGTTATTGCTACTGTCGCACATCAGAAGTTTGAGAAATAGGGCCACGGAGGTCCCACTGCAGGTATTGTAATGAAAAATGTTATTGACGGCATCCTCTTGGCTTTGAAAGTCTTCTGTTGTGCCTGCTTAGTCTAAAAAAAGAAAAAAGGTGCCTTTGGAAGAAATGACTGGGGCTCAGGGCCCTCTCGATGCATCGTAGCTGGTTGAATTGCAGAGTCATTTACTAAATGTGGTCAATATTCCCACATAGCATTTCTCTAAAAATGTAATTGCGCCTGTTTGGGTTTTGGCATCTGCATTTTCTTTCTTTTTACAGAGGTAATAAAGCCCGGAGATCGGATGGAATTGTATGTCCCCACCTCTCTTAAAAACGTGGGGCAGGTGCTGGGCTCAGAGGCCAATGTGTGACAGTATAGTTCCCAGATCAGCTGCATCGCCATCCCTGTTCCCCAGCATCCTTCCCTCTTGGGCTCCCCAGGGGCCTTGATGAGAAGGGAGAGAAGGTGGCTGTTTTTCCAGAACCCATTAAAGCAATTAAATGCAGGCTGAAAGTGGTGATTTGACAATACGGCATCGGTACTTAAAAAAAAAAAAACAAGCCCTGGAATGTATTTGAACCACATCTGAAATGGTGTGTGAGGCTTCATTAAGAAGTTTCTGATTAAGAAAAGAGAAGAGTGGTCCAGTGTTCCGAGATCATCCTTCCATGCAGGTGGGGAAGGGAGGAAGTCTGGGGAGGGGTCTTCCTTCTGCTGTCTCCATCCTGCGGGCCGGGGAGGGTATGGTGTCCTGCGATGTGTCTGAGCCCAGCGGGACCTCCATCCTTGCTCCATCTCTCCTGCCGCCTCCTCTCTCTCCTCAGGGGCCCCAAGCCTATCCCCCTTCTCCCAAACTCCCTTAAACCCTCTCTGCCCTCCACAAGTTCTTCTGGTCCTGAGGGTTTAAGTCCGTATGTTCAGTTTGTCCCCAGATCCCTTCCTGTCTCCCATGCTGTCTCTGACCAGGACCTGGGCCTCCTTTTTAGAGCCTTTCTTTCATTCATTCACTCATTCACTCATTCATTCATTCATTCATTCAATTTTCAGCTCTTCCCCAGTATTAGCAAAAGCATTTATTTGCCTTGAAATTCCTGGCTCCTTCCTGACCCCCTGAAGGCACCTCATCCTCTTGCCCACAAATCATGGGCATTTCCCAAGTTAGTGACCTTGACCTGCTCTCCTCTCTATAGTCTCCCCATTGGGGATTGCACCAGCCTCTGTGAGTTTAGACCCTCCTGGCCTGATCCCTCCCCAGCACCTCTCAGACCACACCTCCCCCCTATCCCTGTCATTGGAGGCCAAAATGCAACGGCTTCCTGGCCGTCTGTCTGTCTCCCATCTTGCAGTCCATTTAGTATCCTGGAAGCAGGGCACACTTTCAGATTTGTCGCTCATCAAGTGGTTCCCTGCCTGGCGCCTTGCACTGGAGCTGAGAGCCTTCAGGGCAGAAGCCGAGCTCCTGAACCTGGTGTTCAGGCTGCCCGTGATCTGACCCCCTTCTGTCTGCAGACAGTCCGTTTCTCTGGCTTTTCCCCGAGTGCCGTCCACACTTGACCAGACAGGCAGCACTGCCCTCCTCTGAAAGGCAGCTTGGGTCCCTGCACCTGTCGACACCCACGGCCCCAGTGAGGCCAGCCTCAGTGGACCGTCCCGCCCACCCACAACTACCCTGTCTGCAGGAACCCCTCTCCTCTCCCCCACGGCCCCATCAGCACAGTGACCCTGATTCACTGGTTGTGACACAGATTACACATCTCCGAATGTTTCTTTGAATTGCTCCATGGTAATAACTTCTGTATTGAGGGCTTACAGTAATCCAGACTGTATTCTCTGGACTTTCTATATATGAACTCACTTGAACCTCACACTAGCCCAATAGGTTCAAAGTAGGTACCGCTTTTATTGCTTTGTTGTACAAAAAATTGCAAACAGTTTGTCACTTGCCTATTGTCACAAAGATGGAAGGTGGCAGAGCCAGGAATCAGAATCAGGCTTTGTTGACTTGAGGGGATGCATCTGTCCCTCCAACATCGAGAGAGGTGACATCCTGTGATGCTATAGCCTGGGCCCTGGAGCTGGAGGCTCTGGGTTCAAAGCCTGGCTCTGCCACTATGCACCTGTGGGGCCTTGAACAAACTCCGTGACCTCTCTGATTCTCAAATGCCTCTTTGATAACGTTGTAAGAAGAATAATAGTCTACAGCAGGCGTGTTTCTGAACTTCCCTGTTCAATTTCCTTGTCTCTAAAATGGGGGTACTAATGGCCATACAGTTAACTTCTGAAAGCACTGGGGGCTTTCAGATTTTGATTTGAGCATTTCGTGATTACCTGCTGTGTTCCCACCGCTGTGTTGGGGTCTCTTCCGCACCAGTTAAGACTTCTTGGTATAGCATACTCAGCACCTAAGATGCTTCCAAGCTCGCAATTCTGAGCCCACGAATAAATACGGCCCCCAAGGACCGGCATCTGTGTGCCGCCATCTGTGTGCCGCCTGGAGCTCTGCGAGGGCTTAGCGCAGATCTCCCCACCGGCTCTTGGGCGCAGCCCCCAGGGAGAGGAGGCCGAGCATGGAGAGGAAGAAGTGGCCGGCCACCAGTAGGCTTGTAGGAGGTGGCAGGGCTGGGATTTGAACTGTTTCCTCCTGCCTCCAAAGTGTGCGCTCATTGCCACCTCCTGGCGGGTGTGCAGCCTAGCAAGGCGCTGGCCACAGCCCCGTTTCAGTGGATGGACATTTCCTCTCTGACGCTGTTTTCCTTACAGAGACGGGCTTTGCAGCCGTTTGATCAGAAACCCCCCCAGTGAGCCGGCAGCCAGGGCCGTGGCCGCCCTGCCCTTTCCTGGGCGAGCTCGGTGCATCTTACTGATAGGCTTCAGGTACCCCCACAGCACTGGGCACTCTTGCCCCCCCCCCTTTTTCCCCCTTCACCCTCTCTTATCTCTCTTGCCATGCCCAGACCTTTGTTGGGATTTTATTTTGCGCAGTCTGTGGAAATTCCCTAAATAGATGAACCGTGACCTCGACTCCACCCCCATTAGGATAAATCCGCAAGTTAGGAAACCCTCTCATTGATGGAGCCGAGGGTGCGAATCCGCCTGCGCCGTCTGTGGGGTCTGCAGCGCGGGCACAGCGCAAACAGGATCTCCTGGGCCGCGAGTGAGAGGCCGGTGGTCGTCAGCACCGTCGCAGGCCGGACAGATTAAGGGCCATCTTATTTGGTTCGTGGGAAACACGAGGAGCAGAGGAGTCCACCTAAGCATTTAAAATAAAATGTGTGTGTGCACGTGTGTTAATGACCCGAGAGATACGGGTTCAATTATAGAGCTTGGAAACCCCAGGAAAACACAAAGGAAAAAGACCCCCCAAAACATCGATGATCCGCTCGCCCAGAAATAATCACTATTGACAATTGGACTGCCGTCTTTCTGGTCCCCTGCGTGCCCACGTGTGTAAATTCCTACTGGGAATATTCTACAAAACTGCCGTTCTGAACATAGTTTTTGAAACCTGTCTCGCCAAACAGTGTATCATGACTGATAAATGTTTCTAGAACGTGGTTTTTAACCATTGCGTCATAGCAAAGAGGTGCGTGATTTGACTGATTTCTTTTTGGATGGTTTGTTTCTTAAATGTTAGCCACATTGCTGCTCTAGACAATGTGTCCTGGCACATTAATCTGGAAGCACGTCTCTAAAAATTCCTTGGGCTATCTTTCTAGAGGTGGCATTGGCTCCGGGCATAGGGAGAATTTTAAGGCTTGGTAAACTGTTGCCAGATTGTTCTTGGGGAAGAGTTTCTTATTTTACAGTATCCTCTATCAATGTTAGCAATATATGGGATGCTTCATTTTCCCCCAGCCTTGCTAACACCGAATATTATATTTCTTTCCCATTTTTACTGATCTGTTGGACAAAAAGGTATTCTGTTTTAATTTGCATAATTTAAATAGTGAGGTTGAATACCTTTGCATGTTTATTATTTGTATAGCTGTATCCACACATAAATAGCATGTAGCAGAAGGTTACGTACACATCATATAACACTATTGTATAGGATATATGTACATTTATTTTTGATGTGTAACTTACTGATGTCCTATGGCCATTTAATCACAAGAGTGTTGCATTTCCACCTCCTCAGACCTATCAGCCTTTTCTTTAAGAGATGGTTGTTAGGAGTAGCTGTCGGGTGGTTGATTCATCTGGAACCCAACTGGAATTCAGATTCTTTAGTCCGAGGGTGAATTAAACTGGAGGCCTGTCCCTTGTTAGCGGAATGCACAGAAAGTGGTGAGGGACAGGAATGTTAAGTGTCCTCCAGGAGAGTATACTCCATCCAGGTATCCACTCTTGGGCCACGAAAATGTTGGTATATAATCAGATTTTTTCTGACGGATGGATGTGCTATGGACATTGGTTCTAGGTCCCAGCAACTCCATTGGAAACCCATCGAGGCTTGTCTTGAGTGATTATGTTGATGACTCCTAGAATCTTGTTAGTTCTTCCCAAAAGAAAAAAAGGAAAAGAATAAAGAGACCGAATTTAAAAGAACATTTATAAAGCAATTTACTTAAATTATAAGAGACCAAAAGCCAGGCTTAGTGGATAATTGAAGAATTGCATTAAAAGGGAATCGATATCTTTCTGGAATCTGCTCTGTCCTCATCTCCTGAGTTCTTTTGCAAGGGGATGGTGATTCTGTCACTGTCTTGCGAGTTTCCCATAGCATTATCCCCAAGGACAACATTTTCTTTCTCTCTTTGATCCTTCGTGTTTTTCCTTTTCGCACAGCCTTAAGTCACAGAGACGTTTAGGAGCAAAGATACCAGAGATCAGGAGCTTTAAAATGTCAGGTCCCTGTTCCAGGCTCTGGGATCCTGGTGTTCCCAGCCCTGGAGCAAAGGCTTCCTTCTTCACACCGAGCCCTTGGAGAAGGTCAAACTCATAAAGAAAGGACAGTGGAGAGAATGAAGAGTTGATTTTTTGAAATCTACTTTGTAAAGTTCCAATTAAAGGCAAATTGAAACAACGTTAAAAGAAAAACTCAAGAGGGGAAAGAAGATGTTGATTACTCCACCCTCCTAACTAGCTGTCCCTTCTCGGCCCTATCCCCGGATCCTTATTTCTGTGCTTTCACATTCCTCCGTGGTTGGATCACCTGCTTCTGTTTATTTTTGCTTCATGCATATGTTGGGCTGCATCTTGGGGAAGAGGGCTGCTCTACGGTCTAAATTGATTTCCATGAGCTTGTAGCTGCTTAAAGAGGTGAGGTGTCCACAGAGAGCCAGAGCGGGTGGCCATATGGTGGCAAGCTTTGCCCCAGCTCCTAGCCTCCTGACAGGCCCACAGCTGTCAGGGACACCAACGTGAAGCTACTGTTCTTTGAGACAGTGTACTGCTCAGTGTACCGCTACCTGTGTGTGTCAGCGTTCCAGTGGAATGTAAACTAACACTTTGGGGACTTTTATGTAACGGAATGTTTTTAAATGACATGATTCTTAGACCAAAGTCAGCAGCAGTAAAGTATGTCCAGGGAGTGGAAGGAGAGAGTGGGATGAGAAAGCAGAGTTATTGCCCAAGCATCTGTGAAAAATCTCTCGATGCTTCCAAGTCCATGTATAAGGTGTCTGATCCTTGAGATGTACTCCAGCATTCATTCATTCACTTGGCAGTTGTTTTCCTGTATGATTGGTGTGATTTAACATTCTCTTTGAACTCTACATATCCCGTGTTTACTTACTTGTAATATATTTGTGATTAATTTTTTCCTACTTCAGAAATAATTGAGTGACTTAACTTAGAAAGGACATCATGAAAAAGGCACAGAGCTCAGAAACCATATTGGAAAGTGTGTGAATGTGTGTGTTGCCTTTAATGGGAATAATATTTTATATTTAAGTGGAGTTGTGAGCTTCCTAGCAAGCAAGGGGAAAAGGGAAATTCATGCATTGTTTAGATTCTACTAGAGAATTCGTTGGTATTTCAGGAGTGGTAAAATTCTTCATTGGAAGTCAGTTTTAAAAGTAAGGCAACCAGTTTCAGGAGGAAGGTGATTTTTGCATTTCTTTTGCATTTTCTTCATTGCCTTTTATCGTATGTGGAATCACGCACAATTTCCAGTCTTTCATATTTATTGACACATCTGTGACCAAAACAGAATTCCCTGACTTCTCCATCTGCCAAGAAGGATATAAATAAAACAATCACTGTATACGTATGTTGAGATATGTATTTTCAGGAATACAGAGCAGCACGTGCAAATAACTTGAAGCATTTGATACTGTAAGAAAGGCCAGTGACAGGGACAGGTGATGTGGCTGGCCAGGCAGCAAGTCCAGCGGCATAGGCCGGAGACACACTGCGTGGAGTTTGTATTTTACATCAGAAGCAGTGGGAGCATTTGGGCATGGAGGGGACAGGGTCCACTTGGATTTTATTTTTTATTTTTTAGATTTTACTTATTTATTTGACAGAAAGAGAGAGATCAAAAGTAGGCAGAGAGGCAGGCCTAGAGAGAGAGAGAGAGAGAAAGAAACAGGCTTCCGGGCGCCTGGGTGGCTCAGTGGGTTAAGCCGCTGCCTTCGGCTCAGGTCATGATCTCAGGGTCCTGGGATCGAGGCCCGCATCGGGCTCTCTGCTCAGCGGGGAGCCTGCTTCCCTCTCTCTCTCTCTCTGCCTGCCTCTCTGTCTACTTGTGATCTCTGTCAAATAAATAAAATCTTTAAAAAAAAAAAGAAAGAAAGAAAGAAACAGGCTTCCTACTGAGCAGAGAGCTCATGCAGGGTTCAATCCTAGGACCCTGAGATCATGACCTGAGCCAAAAGCAGAGGCTTTAACTCACTGAGCCACCCAGGCACCCCTCCACTTGCATTTTAAAAGGATGTCCTGGCTACAACACAGAGTCTGATTTCAGAGGCCGGGA
The DNA here is from genome assembly GCF_011764305.1 of Mustela putorius furo. NCBI lineage: Eukaryota > Metazoa > Chordata > Mammalia > Carnivora > Mustelidae > Mustela > Mustela putorius. The sequence goes on along the minus strand of NW_025422439.1, from coordinate 106,607 downwards.
AGCTGTTGCAGTTAGTGGTCCCTGTAAGAGGTAATTAACATAGATAAAATTGTGATGCAGAGGAAAGGCGCTCTGAAGACAGGGCTAATTAGGGCTTTACTTTGTCATGACATTAAAATACGCCCAGGTGGCAGAGTCCACTCCATTAATTTCTGTCCTCCCTCCAAGTGGGTCTGAATGGGGAGGGTCTTTCTAGCCCATGTGGCTGTACCTAGCACAAGCTCAGGGTTCGAGTTCAGAGGGCTCTCACTTGTTTATTGTCTGTTAGTCCCATGTCCCTTTTCAGACCCTCACTTTGTCCATCTTGTGAGGCCAAGACAGAGGGTTGCCCTTGGGTATCCGAACTCCCTTTCAGTGCTGATGAGAGAAGCACGAGTTTTAAAAGTCCGAGATTCAAATCCAAGCCCTGCCTCTTACCCTCTTTCTGGCCTTTCATAAGACACACCACCACCTAGAGTCTCTTTCTTCATCTGGGTGATGTGTGGTCATCCCCGTAATTCTGTTACCAGTAATGTTAGCCACCATGTGCCGGGCACCCGCTATGCACCCTACTGAGTGCAAGACGCTCTGTGTACATTATTTCGTCAGTCCTCCTTTTGTCCCCACAGTACCTCCGAAAGAGGAGGCATCAATAGCCCCATTTAACAGGAGATAAAGCTGAGGCAACTTGTCTGCGGTCTCCTAACCAGGAAGAGATAGAACTTGGGGGATGGCTTTCTAGTGAATGTACCTTTCCCCTGAGAAACTCCTGAGGGGGATCCTTACCCTAAAGGTACTTTTTTATTTTGGTGGTTTGCAATTCTCTAGTTTGCAGTTGGAAGATAGAGCCAAGGTTTGCCTATAACTAGAAGATTTCTGGAGCCTGTGGAAGAAAGCATAAAGGACGGTGGATGCCTGCACCCGAGTGAGAACCCTGCTTTAGGGAAAGGCCTCGGAAAGCCCCCACCCAGTCCCGTCCACAGTGCTGCAGAGGAGGGAAGTCCGGTCTTCCAGAAGCACCGATGTCATAGTGCTTCCCCCTGCAGGTGATTTTAGGAACTACAACAGGGAGGGACAGGGGTAGTTATGAAAAAAGTTGTGTTTGCCGCTGCTTCAGGAATTCCACTGATCTAGAGAATTAGACACACGTGTGCTTCAAGATGCATGAAAAAGTATGTTATCGTGGGTTTGTTTGCAGTGGCAAAACCCGAGAACCATCTAAATTCCCAACAACAGAGGATTGGGAATTCAGTGGTGGTGTTTCTCTGCCAGGAAGAGCGAGTGCCATAGCACACAAAAAAATGAGCTTACTTACTATCATTGAACTGATGGGCAAAGGTCGCCAAAATACATCTTTTTAGCTGAAAAAAAACCACGGTGATGAAAATGTTAAGCATAAGTCAATTTATGTAAATATCAGACAATCGTATTTTTGTATGTGGGCTTCCACATATTTATAAAATGCACAGAACATTCTGGAAGGACAGACAGTGGTTATGATGGATGGTAGGTTGAGACCCTATCATAATCAGATCTAACCCTTTTGCAGCTCCTACCTGTGCTCTAGGCATTAAACGCTTTATGCAGATAACTAATTTAATCCTCACAGCCCCTTGTGGCAGAGCTGGCACAGGAGCCTCGGTAGCTGGGCTCCAGAGCTGTAGCCCCTGACCCCTCTTTTGCTTCTCTTGCTAAATCCCATGTGTGCCTGAGGTGTGTGTGCTCCCGTGAGTGTGGAGAAGCATGGGCTGCCTGAGCCCTAGTGTAGGGCCCTGATCTTTCCACGGCCTCACTTGAACAGATTCCCTGGGGGCTGCCTAGCATTTAGAAAGCTCAATAAATATCTTGTTGGAAGAGGTTATAAAGAAAACAGAACATGTGGTGTGCCTCAAGGAACATAACTTGGAGTCCTAGAGACAGGATGTATGAAGCTGACGCAGGGACTCTAGTATAGGTGGCAGTGAAAATACAGAAGTGTGCTGGGTGCTCTTGGACATGGAGAGTCTTTTGTAATCCAGGAAGGCTCTCTGGAGGTGGTGGGAATGGGCTGAATGTCCAGGGCAGGGCAGGGGCACCTGGGTGGCTCAGTGGGTTAAGCCTCTGCCTTCGGCTCAGGTCATGATCTCAGAGTCCTGGGATCGAGCCTGCATCGGGCTCTCTGCTCAGTAGGGAGCCTGCTTCCTCCTCTCTCTCTGCCTGCCTCTCTGCCTGCTTGTGATCTCTCTCTGTCAAATAAATAAATAAAATATTAAAAAAAAAAAAGGCAGGGCAGATGTGAGGAATAAAGGAAGAAAGGATGTTTTTGAAGCTGAGGAAAGTTGTAAGAGAGAGGCTAGAGCTACCTCTGTGTTTGTGTCCATGTAGATAAGAGCTTTAGAGAATTCTGGGGCTTAGGTTTGGGAGAAGGAGCTGGTAGACTCAGGAAGGAAATTCACATTTAGTACTACTGTGTGCCAGGTGCTATATACTACATATCGGCAGTCTACATTATCCTTTTTTTCCTCTCTCTCTTTGAGTTTTGAGTAATCTCTACACCCAACATAGGCTCAAACTCATGACCCCGAGATCAAGAGTTGCACACTCCTCCATCTGAGCCAGCCAGGCCCCATGTTATCTTAATGATGCTTCCAACAGTGGCATTTTAAATGCAGAAACAGGCACAGAGAGGTAGGGTAATTTGCTGTGTCACACAGCAAGTCAACAGAGTCAGGATTGGTGCCCAGTGAGTCTGAACACGAAGCCCCCACCGGGCAAGGTGGGGATCAGGGTGGGATCAGGAAAAGCAGGCGCACATCTTCCCTTCCTCTCTTCCTGGTCACTAACTTGAACCTGGGTCTTAGGCTCCCCTTCCTGAGGTTGAGCATCTCTGTTCCTGAGGAGAGAAAACTTGACTCTGCAGGCCTGTGTCCTGAAATAGGCTGGCTGAGGTGCCCTTCCTTGAGATGTTTCCAGAATGCGTCCTTTGTGCATGCCCCGAGGACAACAGTCTGATGGTCCCGTGACCTCGTGGTGCACTTCACACTCGCTCTTCGGTGCATGTTCTTGAACATAGAAGCGTGTGTGCGTCTCCCGTGTGAACACACAACGCCCGGTCCCCTTTCCACTGCGGCCGTCTCCCGTCGCTTTCTCTGTCCTCTGCGGAGTGGAGGATCCTGTCGCCTGGACTGTGATTTGGGAGCTTGATAGTCGGCTCTGAAGAGCTGAGGGAGGCAAATTTGCCTCCTGAGAACATTAATCCAAGGAGCAAGTTATTAACTTTGAAGACATACACATATAATTTACATTTCCATAATCACAACATGCCGCCCCCCCCCCCCCCCCGCAGTCATCTGCTGATGGATGGTATCTGAGCCGTGCCGTCTGCTCGGTCAGATCGCGATCGTGAGGATCTGACTCCGTGAATGCAGGCGAGCCCTGGGTCAAGTCTCATCAGCAAACACACGGGATCAAGCGTGGGAGCGCGTGCTCTGTTGACTGCTCCGCCTGTAGTGGTCTCTCCCTAGGTCTCGCATTGTTTACTTTTTAGCCACAGCTCACTGAATTCTCTGGGGACAGGCACTGGGCCATAGAGGGCCCCTCTACTTCGAGAGAGAGAGGAATTAGGATCTTCATTTTCCAGGAAACAGATGAACAGAGAGGGTCAGTAACCTGTGTGGGGTGGCACAGCCAAGAGCAATCGGTTCAGGAGCCTGGTGCGGGCTGCCGTGTAGGAGACGGGCGTGGGTGACAGCCAACCAACTCGCACCAGGCAGAGCATGTTGCTTTAAGGTGGGTGTTGGATGTGGTTTTCTGGGTTTTCTGCCCACGGACAGCTGCCTGCGACGAACAGAGCCGCCCAGCCATGGTCCCATTGGAAACAGACATTCATCAGTCTCCCCAGCCCTAGGGTCCCTTGGGAGGTCCCCTGCTGCCCATGGTAACTCCGGGTTGCGGTGGGCCTCCTTCCACACCTCGGATGCTCTGTCTGCCCCGGTGTTGATCCCTTCCAGCTGGCAGGGAGCCTCAGAGCCCCCTGGCTCAGGATCTGGTCGAGGACCTTGGCAGCAGCCTCAGCCCGCACAGTCTTGAGGACTCACTCCCTGAGGGCTGCCTGGACTCGGTCCCTGCATATCCCAAAGCCCCTGATCTCTTTGCTGCCATGACTCATGATTGTCATGGGTAAATACAGCCTTTCCTTCTAGATGGAGCTACCAACCAGAGGACAGTGAAGTGGCCTTGTGGGGCAGGACCTCAGCTCTTAGTGAGTTCAAGCTGCTCGCTGCCAGTTGGCAAAACTGAGACCCCGCCAGAGGAAGACACGGCCCCGGGCCACCCAGTGAGCCTATGGCGCACCAGGGCCATGCCTGGGCTTCTGTCTCTCGGCTGGGGCTCCTTCTAGTTTCCTCTGCCGCCTGAGCTGCGTGGTGTGCGAAGGTCGCTCCGGCCAGAGAAGCTGCTGGTTCTTCTAAGGACCGAGTGGCCGGTGCGGCCGAGGCCCAGTCGGCGCCCGAGCTTGGGGGTGGCCGCGCATGTGCGGGGCTGAGGGCACCGTCCAGATCGCCTTTGGAGTTCACTTCTCGGTTCACACAAGCAAGTGGCTGTGTGAAAAAAATGGAGACAGAAAGGCAGTGAGAAGACAGAAACCAGCTTCTTACGCCCTCGTCTCCTTGCCTTCCCCGTGTGACACACACGTCGTGGCTGAAAAGGGCAGTGGGTGGAGCCTTTGGGGCCGCTTCTCTCAGCCCCGTACCAGGCGGTATCCTGAGAGCCTGCTCTGGGGTGCCAAGGGCCGTTTCGGGAGTCCTGGGCTGGTTCAGTTTTGGAGGAGGAAGTTCTTGCTCTCCAAGCCCCCCCAGAAGCCCACATTGACCCAAAAGGCCAACAATCGGAGGTTCTGGAAGGGTCTTCACTTGAGTGGCCGTCAGAGTTTCTGGCCCCTCAGTCTTGTGGCGGGGGAACCGAGTGCATGGGGTGGAGGGGGCTACCCGAGGCTGGCCTCCTGTGTGTCCTTGGCTGTGTTTTCTGTAGTCGTTCCCTCTCTGTCCCTTCCCGTGTCGGGCTTCTGGGGTCCCCTTCTGTAAGACACCAGAGGCGCGGGAGACCCGGTGACCTCCCAGGCCCTCCCCATTCCCGCTGTCCGTGGTCTTCTCACCAGAGGCGCTAACCTCCTCTCAGTTCTCAAGGTTGCTGCCTGCCTATTTATAGAACTGACCAAGAGACTTGCACTGCAGCCAGCGGTGCAGAATACAAGCCGTGCTCTCCGCCGCCCGCCTGCTTGTGTAACTCCCGGGACGAGGCTTCTCTGCACCTGGTTTCCCTTCTCAGTGCAGATGCCCGGGGAAGAGTGGTGTGTGGGCTGAGCTCCTATTGTGTGCAAAGGCCCCGGGCCTCCTGCATGGTGTCCTGGAATCCCCACCGCCTTGGGAAGTGGGTGATGTTTCATGGTGCTGCTTCGAGATGGGAAGCGCGGGCCGCGGGACTCACGACTCGCAGGGGACAGAAGTACGACTCAAATGCAGTTCTGCTTCCATGCACCGTTTCTGTTCTTTCTTCTGTTCCTGTGGATGACGGGGCTCAGGCTCACAGTCTCTTGAGGGAGGGAGCAGGGAGGAAGAAGGCCAGCTAGCAGTGTCTTCACAGAGGAGAGAATCCTGGATGGACTCAGGAATCCTGAGGGGCCAGGAAGGCACGGGGGGCCTCCCAGGTTTCTGCTGAGGCTGCTGCTGCCCTATGACCCCTTTCCCTGTTTCCTCCCCCAGAGCTCTGCTTGCTCCTTGGCCTCTCCATCCTGCCCCCCAAACTTCGCCCAGGTTCTACCTTCCCAGCTGTCCTATTGGGGGGAGTCCCAGGGACTTGCTGAAGGAGCGCTAAATCTCTCCCTGCTCATCTTCTCGGAAACGCTTTGTAAAAGCAGACTTTTGGAGAGCTGCCATATTCTCATTATCCCTCCACCGGGGACTGGCATTTATTGATTTATTGATTTATTATTTATTATTTTTTATGATGTTAGTCACCATACAGTATATCATTAGTTTTCGATGCTGTGTTCCATGGTTCATTGTTTGTGTATAACACCCAGTGCTCCGTGCAATCCGTGCCTTCCTTAATACCCATCACTGGGCTGACCCATCCCCCACCCCCTCCCCTCTAAAACCCTCAGTTTGTTTCTCAGAGTCCACAGTCTCTCATGGTTCGTCTCCCCCTCTGATTTCCCCCCAATGCACTTTTTCTTTCCTTCTCCTAATGTCCTCCATGTTATTCCTTATGCTCCACAAATAAGCAAAACCATATGATAATTGACTTTCTCTGCTTGACTTATTTCACTCAGCATAATTTCCTCCAGTCCCGTCTATGTTGGTGCAAAAGTTGGGTATTCATCCTTTCTGATGGCTGAGTAATATTCCATTGAATATATGGACAGTATCTTCTTTATCCATTTATCTGTTGGAGGGAACTGACATTTAGCTGTGGACTTGAGGGGCCCTGGCAGCTCCCAGCTTACCCTGCCTCCTCCGGGAGAGGCTCAGTCCAGCCAGGGCTCCCCACTGTGGGTGATAGCTCTTCCCTTGGCCCCTTTTGTCTTTCCAGAGTACTGGGGAATCAAGAGAGCGTGGCCCAGGGCACATCCAGGCAAGCTTGGGGAGTCAGAGAGCTAGATACTCTTTTTGAGGCATATTCTTGTTGTTTTCTGAGATCAAAAGTAATGTATCATCATTCTGGAACATTTGGAAAATACTGAGAAAAAGGAAGAACAAAATAATAATCATCCATAATCCTGCCGCCCTAAGAGACACTGTTGGTGTCCTCGGCTTCGTTTTGTTTCTCCTGTGTGTTTTTATCTCTGCATCACTGAGGTTATCCTGTAAGATAGGATGGAGATCCTTTGGCCCCCCTGCACAGTACAGCGTATCACGGATCCACGGCATTACATACACTCATCGTCATTTACAAATGTGATTTTAACAGCAGTGTGAGCTTCGTATGAGCAGGCTCTAGCCCCCCCAGTTGCAGGGTTGGCTGTTAATCCTCCCGCTAAGTGACCGTCCCTCGATAAACAGCATCATTTCAGCTCCAGGTGCCCCATAAGAAAGCAGTACGGCCAGTCTCAGCATGCACCCCGGGTGGACAGCGCGGGCTCTCCTCTCTTCCTTATGCTTCCATCCCCAGACTGGGAAACGTAGAATGAAGCTGGGGTCTACACTCAAAATTAGTTGCTGTGGAAAAGGAACCCCTAACTTCCAGTGCGACATAGGCAGGCGATTTGCCTCTATTTCTTCATCTGAAGAATGGACCTCTCTCCTGACAAGATCGGATTCCATGAGGATTTCAGGAGGAGGCAGAGCATGCTGGGTACGGAAAAGAGTGTCTGATGCAGACAGGCTCTTTGTCAGTGTCCGGCTATCATTATCAATTGTTTCATCTCTCGACTCTCTTGTCGGGGTCACTAAGACCACCCCCGGCTTCTGTGAGGGCTCACAGGTTCAGCGTATGGTTGTACTTGTGGCTAAGATTGATGACAGCGAGGGACGTCTGGGTGGCTCAGTCAGTTGAGCGTCTGGCTTTGGCTCAGGTCATGATCCCAGGGTCCTGGGATGGAGTCCCGCATCAGGCTCCCTGCTAAGCAGGAAGTCTGCTGCTCCCTTTCCTTCTCCACCGTCGCCCGCCCCTTGTGCTCTCACACTCTGTCTCTTCAGATAAATAAAATCTTTAAAAAAAAAAAAGATTTATGATAACGAAAGGATACACAGCAAAATGAGCACAGAGAACAGAGAACAGGCTCAGGGGGCAGAGTCTGTAGGAAAGCAGGCACAAGCCTCTGAGTCTCCCTTTGCTGCAGGATGAGTCCAGGATGAGCTGGGAGATGTACACCAGGGATGCTCATTGGAGAGTCAGGTGCCAGGGTTTTTACTGGGGTCTGGTCACATTCCGGACCCCCGCATAGCTTACACAAGGAGCGTAGGCATGGTGAGCTAGGCTCGGGAACAGGAGGAACACTCAGAATCTAGGTTCCCAGTGCCAGCCAAGCAGGCCTTTGTAAGGATGCTGTCTTGGACCTGCTGTGTTCACTCTTTCTGCACAGTTATGAGGAGTGCGTGTTTCTTACATTGGGACCACTTCAGAATGGGGTAGGACGGATGCCCTTGTTTCTGTAGGGCAAAAATTGAGGGCTACAGAACAAAGAGCCCCGGGGGGCGTGGGGAGGGCTGGTAATTCAGGGGCTGCCCTCCTGCTCCTGGTGTGGGGTCCTGAAAGAAGTTCCATGTACTGGGAGGGGTGTCCCTCGCTGCCCCCTTCCTGCTAACCCTGTGTCCTCTCTCTCTTTCCAGGCTCTGAAGGGCTCGAAGAAGCTGGTGCTGTCCGTGTACTCGGCGGGGCGCATCCCTGGGGGGTACGTCACCAGCCACATCTACACCTGGGTGGACCCGCAGGGCCGCAGCATCTCCCCGCCCTCGGGCCTGCCCCCGAGCCACGGCAGCACCCTGAGGCAGCGTGAGGGGGACTCGAGGAGCAACCTGAACCTCCTGCAAGGCGGGGACGAGAAGAAGGTGAGCCGCCCGGCCTCGGCCTCAGCATGCTGGCCAGGGGCGGAGGGCGGGTGCGGGAGCCTGGGCCCCCGAGACCCCATTCTCCCTGCCAGACCCAGAACGGGGACGCTTCTTAGAGGTTGGAGAAGGGGCTTGGTTCTTTTGGGGCTCTGTTCTCCTCTTAAGGCCCTGCTAAAGGGTTTGAACTTGTCTTCTCTTTCTCACCCATGCGATGTATATTCTGAGACCGGCTAAGATCCTGCCCCCAAAGAGCCCAAAGACTGTGACTTAAATCAGATGATTTATTTCTCCCTGCCACCGAACAGAGGGGACAGCGGGCAGCTCTGCTCCCCGTCTTATTGTGGGACCTACCCTAATCCCCGTTGTCATCCCCTAGGCTCCTGCCCCTTCTGATGCTTGAAGCTGTGACCCAGCCAGTTCCCCCATCCTAGCCCCTGGAGTGGAAAAGGGAGGAGAGAGCGCTCAGAGCCCTGCTTTCAGTTCAGGGTGATTCAGCTTCTCGGTGGGCGGGACCCGGGGCGTGGCCACACGCAGCTGCGGGACCGCAGGCTCCGAGGGAACCGTGTCTCGGGTTGTCGACAGCAGGCACTGGTGCTGGTCCCCTTGTACCAAGTGAGAACTGACAGGGTGTGGGCAGTTTCAGACCCAAAGTGGAGTGGGGAGCTCGGTGCGCCTCCCAAGGGAAAGGGATTTCCCCCGTGTCAGCTCTCTGGCTCTTTCCAGGGGCAGGTGTGTGGCCCTGAGCACCGTGGGGTGTGGTCACCCGAAGACGGGGGGGGGGGGGGGGGGGGGGGGGGGGGGGGGGGGGGGGGGGGGGGGGGGGGGGAGCATCAAAGCCCTCCTCCCCTCATAGCATGACTGTTAAAATTTAAAAAACAAAAAGACGGGAGATGATTCCCCTGAGTTTTTGAGCATCACAGTGGGTGCTGTTTGCCTTCGGCACCTCGTGGTTGCTAGGAGACCAGGAATGTGAGTCCTGCACACAGCTCTCCAGATGTTTTAGGAACTGGACACCCACAGCCCCGAGGCCATGTGGCTTGGGGTTCCGGGCCAAGGCCTGCCCTCTGGAGACTCTTGCTCAGCCCTCCTTTCCCGCCCATGAGACCATCCCTCCATTTAATGTGCTTTGGGGCAGGCGAGGAGCTGTGATGGGGGGCCCAGTGGTAGACCCCCACCTCCCGAGCTGCCCGGGCAGCTTTGTGGTGGCAGCGCTGGGTGGGCAGGGGTAGGCTCGAAACCCCCTCCCCGCCAGGTGATCTGTGCTCCATAGCAATCTTGAGCCAGCAAGGCTGCCTGAGGCATGAAGTCATTTTCAAGGCCAGCCTTCCAGGACTGGGCAGGGAACTGGCTTTATCTTTCCCTTGAGCCCCTTTCCTGTGTTGGGCATAGTGCTGATGGGTGCTGGGTGCTGGGCTTCAGCACCTCAGTGAATCCTCACAGCCACCCAGCCGGCTTAGCTGTCATCCCCATTTCAAAGCACAGGAATCCAAGAAAGACTCAGGGCACTGTAGCAATTAAGGCCCATTCCACGAGTCACCCTGGTCACCCCATACTCAGTACTTAGTGAACACCTGCAGCATGCTTCATGCTGTGATGGGAGGGAGGGATAGAGAAATGGACAGGAGAGATGGGGCCCTGCTGTGGAGAAGCTTCCAGTGAGTTTGGAGTTCATGGGAGGAGTGAGACCATAATCCAGAAAGGAGCAAGAGTGAGCAAGATCATTAAGGTGGTGAAGAGTGGTGGAAGGAAGTAAAATCTGGAGACAGAGGGGTGGAGAGTGATGGGTGGAGAGGGAGGCTCTACTTCAGATGAGGTGGTCAGGGAGGGCCTCTCTGAGGAGGTGACCTCTGAGCTGAGACTTGGGAAGGAAGAAGGAGCTGCCATGTACTCTGGGGGCTGAAAATCCCAGGCAGCAAGGATAGCATGTGCAAAGGCCCTGAGGTAAGAATCAGTTCATATCTTCAGAGCTTAACAAGAAGGACCCTGTTGCTGGAATAGGGGGCAGGGTTGGGAGGGATCAGGTGCCTTCTAGGAGTCTTAGAATAACTTACACAGGAACACAGAAGGTAGAGACTTAGGGAATTGTGCTCCAGGGAGGACCAGAGACCTCAGGAGCCAGGAAACACCCTGGACCACACCAGAGTGACCTTCACAGATCTCACAGCTCCAGACAGGCCCCTTCTCTCCCTTCTGTTCTTCTTCTTGCCTGGATGCATCCTGGAAACTTCCCCATTTCCTATTGTGAGGGCTGTGGGGAAATCTCTCTGGAACCTGCCCTTCTGTTCCCTGGACCCAAAGCTCAGCAGGCCCTGACTCTCTTCTCTCTGGTGTCCTGGAATTGTCTAATACTCCACATCACTGCGAGCAGACTCCCAGACTTCCCGTGCCAACCTTCAGTTCTCCTAGCCCAACCCCAGTGTACGCACACCTTCTAGAGTGCCCAGGGCAGTCGGTTGTGAAAATCCCACATGTCGCTAAGAGACTTGGGACAAGCACTGGACACTGTCCCCTAAGCTGCTTCTAGCATCGCAGCCGCTCCTGATAACGCCGTTCTCCACGCTAAAGTGCGGAGCCGACCTGTGAGGAAGGAACAGAAGGGAAGAACAGATGTAACTCTCTGGGATCAGACCCATCTGCTCTCAGGTTACAGTCACGTCCTCAGAGGCGAAGAGGCACAGGGGGCAGCAGGGAACTTCGCTCCAGGCTCCTGATCCTGAGTGCTCCTCAGCCTCCACAGCTACAGTGACCTGGAACATGCTCGTTGATGGGGGTGGGTTACACAGGAGAGTGTCAGTATGACCGGGAGGGTAAGGCACCAGAGCCAGGCTGCCTGGGTTCAAGTCCTGGTTCTGCTGCTTGCCAGCTGTGTGACCGTGGACAAGTTGCACAACTGCTCTGAGCCTCTGTCTCCTGTGCAAGATGGAGACGGCGGTAGGGGTAGCTTTCCCCACCACTGTGTTCGTGTCGCGGCAGTACGGATGTCAGCTCTGGGCGCTGATACACGCACAGTGCCTGGATCAGTGCCTGGCACAGCATAGGTGCTCAGTCCTTATTATGTGAATGCCTGAATCAAAACAAAACACCTTGCCTACAGCCTGGGGCGTGGTAGCAGCTCACTCAATGCTTGCTGGGTGGGAATCTGAGTCGTGTGTGATCCGACCCTCACACACTGTTCTTTGCAAAGTCAAAGAGGAGGATGCGGCCATCTGTTTCCCCAGTTGGCATTGTTGTGGGTGTGTAAACAGCTGCCACCATGTGCCCAGGGAGGAGAGCCACGTTCCCTGTCTCTGTCACCTCTCCTTCACCCACAAGGGAGGTGACGCTCATCCAAGCTCAGCAGGTGTCAGGCCTTCCTCTTCGGGGTTCTCTCCTGGTTAGCTGGGGCTGATGGGCAGAGTCTACCCTGCCCTCTCCCCTGGGAAACACAACAGCTTAGGGGCAGGGAGGTAGAATCCCAGGGCTCTGGGCTTTCTTTTAAATTGTGGCAAAACATATCACATCAAACACATCCCATATCTTATATCTTCTTCACCGTAAGTGGTACCCAAGTTCAAGGGCATGAAGCGTGCGCTCACTGCTGTGTGGCCGCATCTCCAAGACGCTTTTGCTCTCACCAAACTCAGACCCGTTCAGGGGCAGTCACTCCTTATTCCAGCCCCCGCCGGCCACCAGTGCACTGCGTGTCTTGGAATCAGACCCCTCGGGGCACCTCGCGCGAGTAGAGAGATGGTGTCTTGTCTTTTTCTGACTCGTTTATTTCACTTTGCCTTCAGGACCCCCGCGCTCATCCTGGTTGTAGCACGTGATGAGATTTCTGCCCGTTTTAAGGCCGATAATGGTCCGCTGTCCGGAGGGACCGCATTTTGTTCACCCAGGTGGTGTCATCCTCTTGGCTCTTGTGGATAAAGCTGCTGTTTGTGGCTGTGCAGTGTTTCTCGGAGTCAGTCCTTGTGGGGAAGCCCCCAGAAAGCATATGGTGACTGTGTTTTTAATGCTCTCAGGAAGCTCTGTCCGGTTTTCCCACAGTGGCTGCACCAGCCAGAGCATGAAGGTTCCAGTTTCCCCAAAGCCTTGTCAACACTTGGTATTTTCTGAGAGCTTTTTTGGGGTCTGTTTGTTTTTGTTTGTTTGGTTGGTTGGTTGTAGCCATGCTCTAATGGCTGTGAGCTGGGGCAGGTCTTCAGCATAGCAATGGCAGTGCCCGACGGCACCCAGATGAAGGGGTAGAGTTCAGGGGCAGGGCCAGATCTCTTTTCCAGCCCTCTGTCCTGACATCATCCTGGTCTGCCCCCACCACCAGTGTGAGGAGCCCCGAGGAGGCAAGCTAAGGGGTCCCAAGGTCTGACGTGATGCATGCTCCGTAAGGGACCCGGGAGGGTGCCGTGGCGTAGGGAGGAGGGAGCTCCTGCCAGCTAGAGATTTAGGAAGGCTTCCTGGAAGAGGTATGCCTTTGGAGTTTGGCTACATGGCAGGGGCAGGAATAGTGGTCCAGGCAGAGGGAAAGGTGTGGCAGTGGGAGGGAGGTTAGAAAGAGCTAGATGGATTCTAGTCCCCTGCTCCCCCGACACTGGTGTCCCGTGGGAGTTATAGTTGGGACAGAGTGTGGGGCCGGGTGGCAGGCTGGAAGTATGTGTGCCCCAGAGACATTTTCCTGTTGGCAGCAGGGAATCACTAAGTCCTCCTGGCTGGCAGGGGAACAGGGTGACATCGAATCCGGGTCTGCAGAGACCTTTACGAGAGCAGGAAGAAAAAGGGGTGCTGTGGGCCCTCTCTTCAAGGGAAACCGACTGGTTGCAGTAAAGAGAAAAACAGAAAAGAGCCCCTGGAGCCCATCATGATGTTTCTGGTTCTAGAAGATGAACCTCGAAGGTGGGAAATAGATCTTGGGGGGAAGTTCCCGCACTCTGCCAGCCTCCTCCCCGTGTGGGTGTTCAGAGTCACGGGGGGAAGGGGGTGAGTGAGCTCATTCTTTCACGTGGCTTGAAGCAGAGGGTGGTTTGAATGTGCTTGCAGGGCTGGGATGTGGCGGGGGGCGGGGGGGAGGAAGGGCAAGGTGGGTTGCGGGTTGTCTTCGGGGCGGAGGGGATGAGCGTAGTGTTTCTAGGTCCTGCTCCGAGGCCGGCGCCTCCCCACCAACCTGCCGCTGATTCTGAGCTGATTCAGTCTGATTCAGACACCTGTTCTTGGGTTCTTAGTTCGAAGAGACAGTCGCTCTGGTGGGGCACGTGTAGCACACCCCACGGACATGGAGAAGGGCTTTCAGAAGAGGCTCTTCTGCTTCTGCTGTTGCCACAGGCCGCACGTACGTTGTCACCCTCTTTTTCCAGGGAGACGTTATGAACTGGGCGGCGCACGCAGCAGCCAGAGCGAGAGAACCGAGACGCCCAGCGGCTCGGTCTGCTCTGACCTTTCCAGATTTCAGTGCGGTTTCGTGGAGTCTTTTGACTCTGAAGCCAGATCTGTAGAGCATTTGCAGATCGTAGCAGTAGTGCCGTGTTCCGGGTGAGAAAATGGAGGTGCGGAAGGGCTGAATGAATTGCTCCAGACCACGCAGCCTCTGAGTGGTGGGGCCACGTTGTCCTCGGATCCCAAGTCCTGTCCTCCTTACCTTCTGGGCGGGACTGAGAGGGAAGTGCCATCTCCCCTGCGCCCACCCCACCCCCACCTCCTCGGGTGTCCTCTGGCTCTGGATCTCAGGCCTGCGCACAGCCTCAGGAGAGGCCCCCCTCTGGCCCAGCTGCTCACCGTGCCAGGAGTCTTGGTCAGCACCTGGGAGTCGTTCAGGCGAGCAGTGGGGCAAGAACAGCCAATGGCAAGGCCCAGGTGTCACCCACCTGGGCCATTAGTCCCCGAGCAAATGGGCCAGTCCTGTGCCATCACAGTGTCTTCAGCCCTCAGCCCCCATTCCAGGCTGTGACCAGACCCCGCTGCAGCAGCAGTGGCCACTCCCCCAGACTCACTTCACCAGCCACTGGGACAAGAGACGCCCTGCCCCTTGGCTTGGGCTGTACAAGGCCCAACCTTGTACAGAGGGAGCAGGGACTTTGGGCCTGGGTTTGAAACCTGGTTCCTGAACTTCCTGACCGGGTGACCTCAGACAAGTCACCTGCTCTCAGGTTGGTCTAGTAAGTTTCCCTGTCGTTAGTACGGGGGTAGACCTGGTGGCCACTTGGGACTGTTTGAGGGCTTAGTACTTGAGTACGGAAGTGTGGAGCACGGTGCCTGGGTGCCTAGGGCATAGTCGTTCCTTCCAGTGACAGCCGTCATGTTTCAAGTGTCAGCTCGGAGCTACGTACCTTTCCTATCTTTTTACCCTGAAACGTTTACTGAGTACCTACAGTGGGCCAAAACTGTTCTGAGTATTGGGAGTATAGCAGCAACTAGCCAAGGATGACACCTTGAAACGCTTACATTCGTGTGTGTGCGTGTGTGTATGTTAAAATAAGTGATATATAGTATGTAGAAAAGGGCATAGGGGCAGTATATGGGTGGGCTAATTCTAGGCAGGGGCAGGGAGGGCCTCATGGAGAAGATGACATAGGATCTGAGGTCCATGAAGGAGTCATCGTGCCTATATCCACCCTGCCCGGGGCTGAATGTCCAGGCTATTGGAAGCCTTAAGGAGTGTGGGGCTAGGAGTCCCCAAGTATAGTTTTTTGGTAAGTCTGCCCTTCCTCTTGTTGGCTTTTGTCTTTGGCTTTTTGCTTGCCAGCTGCAGAATGGCAGCTGCGGCTCCTGCCATCACAGCTGTGTCCAAAGCAGAGTGGAAGCAGGGTGGGCAGGCAGAAGGCCCTTCTCACCCTATGCCTATGCCTCTTTTTGCTCTGAGGGCAGAATCGCTCCCAGCATTCACCAGCAGATGTCCTCCATCATGTCCATTGGCCAGAACTGGCCCAGACTACCCACGTCCCAGGCAGAAAGGAACAGGCTTGGCCCAGACTGACTACATCTCGGGGTTGTTGCTCCATTGCTTCCTCAATAGGGTCAGGGTTCTAGGGCAAAGCAGGAAGGGGAGGGGGAGTGAGTAGTGCCTGTCCCAGGTACGTTGTTTGACTCTCAACTTATCTGACGGAGAAAACTAAAAATCAGAGAAGTGGGTCCTTCCCCCTGGTTTCCCAGCAGTAAAGGGCAGACTCAGGATCTGAACTTGGGGCTGTGGGAGACAACGAAGCGTGCTCGTTAAATGCCTAGGCTGGCCAGCTGCTGTGTGGCCACATCATTTCAGCCCTCCTGCCTCAGTGTCCTCATTGGGATAATGGACATAGCAATAGAAACCACAGAGGAAGAGAGGATTAAATGGGGCAATGCATTCAGTGCCTGGAATTCAGGAAATACTCAGTATGTTAGTGACTAATTAATTTAACGAGTTATTCGTATTATCGGTGGGAGTGGCGTTCTCATGGTGCCGGCTCAGTGTCCTTCCCTGTAGGTGAATTTTTTTCCTGCCAAATGCTGGTTGAATTCCAGCAAGTGATTGAGGCAGATTACCCTGTGGTTGATAGGACTGTTATTACAGCTCCGTGATACAGGCTGTTTTATTCCCACGTAACGGATTTATGGGGAGGTGGCGGGGAGGCGGGGAGGTTTGTTTCCATCCTCAGGGCTCAGAGGGGCCTGCCGCAGACAGCCGCTGCCATCTGGCTGTCAGGGGGCTCCTTTTGGCTCTCTCCTCCCAGAATCTTCTGGGCTTGGAGCTGGGGATCCCAGGTCGGGGAGGAGAGTGACTGACTCCAGGCCACCGCATGAGCTGGACTCCAGGTGTGTGTGCCCTAGGCCCTGAAGGCAGAGCATGGGGGAAGGGGTGCATTCTGCGGGCATGGCAGGGGATCGGGAGGGAGCTGCACACTCTGTCCTCAGCCGGTCTCCCTGACCTCCCCCAGATCTGGGCCCCACCCACCCCACTCCCACCCGGCCACTGTCTCAAGGTGCACACGCTTTCCTGAACGACCTGGCCGGCAGTCTTCCTAAAATCCAAATGAATCTGAGCAGTTTTTTCTTTCACCTAAAGCCCAGTCTTCTAGGCCTGGCTCTTGACCCCCCACTGACTAATCTTGTCCCTTCCCCGGGTTCCCCACCTTGCTTTAGCCAAACAGAACCCTGTGGGACTCCTGGGGGCCGTGCTGTGTCTGGGTTCTGAGCTTTTGCCACCTTCCTGCGCCCAAAATACTTGTCTTCCCTCCCCCTTTCCCTGGCTGACCCCCGAGGCCTTCATGGCTCGGCTCGGAGGTCCTATTTCTGGGATACTCTACCTGAGGTCAGGCTCCCCAGAATGGACTCTGAGACCAAGATTTCCCTGAGGAGGATCCTGGGGGACTGTCTGTGCTGGACAGAATGATGACCCGAGACACCCATCCCTCTTCCCTGGAGCCTGGGAAGATGTCCCCTTCCTTGGCCAAAGCCACTTCGCAGATGTGTTACCTTAAGGCTCTCTAGATGGGGAGAGTCTCCTGTATTCTCTGGGTGGGCTCATTGCAACCCCAGGGTCCCCAGAAGGAGGCAGGAGGGTCTGAGTCAGAAGAAGGGGGTGCACTGCCCGGAGCAGAGCCAGGTGGGAAGGCCCTATCCCCACTGGCTTGAGGATGGGGGAAGAGGTCATGAGCCGAAGAAGGCAGGTGGTCTCTGGAAACGAAGGCAGGTAAGGAAACCGTCCCCCCAGAGCCTCCAGAAGGAATGCAGTCTTGTCTACTCACTGTAGACTTCTGACCTCCAGGCTTGTAAGATAATAAATCTGTGCTGTTTGAAGCCCCTAAATGTGTGGCCGTTCATCACCGCAGCAGGGCAGTGCCCTGGGTTCGATGCTGGTACAGGGCACCGGGGCCACGGGACTGGGCAGCAGGTGCAGTGGCTGTGATGCCCGCCGCGGGGGCGCAGGGGATGCGCTGGCCCTCAGGGTCGTCCCGAAGGAGGCAGGGGTGGGGCTTTCACCTGCCCTCTTCTCCTGGTCCCTGGATGGGAGCTGCCAGGGGTGGGGGGGGAGGTGAGCCACCAGCAGCCACCAGACCCCGCCCTGGGGACAGGGACCATGTCACATGCTCCTGTGATCCAGTGCCCAGCATGAGGCCCAGACTTGCGGGGCTGGGTGAGCGAGTGTGAGCGAGTGGAGCAAACCAGCCACAGCCTAAGTGCACGGCCCGTCCCGGCCTCTGAGGCAGCAGCGTTGGGGAGGACGCCTCGGCCTTCCTTCCAGGGCACCCCATCTGTGCACGCGAGCCCCATTGCTGGCCAGCCGGGGCCACCGGGAAGATAAGAACAACAGCCAGTGTTTTCTGAGTGTCTGCACGGCGCTGGGCACGATGCTGAACGCCCCTGGTGTGTGGACCCACTCATCCCCAACACGCCAGTAAAGTGGATGTGACTGGTTTCCACGTCTTTACAGATGAGAAGGCGGAGGCATCTGCACAGGGTAACACACCCAGCAAGTGTTGCTGCCGGGACGAACCCCCGGCGGTTTGGCTCCAGAGCCGGCACCTCTAGCTAGCATGCTGTCACCCCCCTGGGGCCCAGACCTGTGTGTGATCATGATCACAGACAGGGCAGGCCTGGAACCCACGCCAGCTCGCAGCTTTTCCAGCCGTAGCGCTGCACTGGGCTGGGCGGGGCCGTCACTAGGGCTGCATTGTCAAGCCCGTCCTTATAGCCTGCTTTTTCCAGAACATCTGTCACTCTGACGCTGCTGGGTGACATTCCCAGGTGCCCCCTGAGAGCAACGGGGGGCTCACAGATGCTGTCCTTTCTAATGTGGTCTTCCTTCGGGGGAGCAAACCAGGAGCCGACTCTGGCCTGAAGGGGGTGGGGCCACCCCAGAGCCTGCGGTCCTAGAACCAAACACCCCAGAGGCGTTCCGTCTGTTGGGCCCTCTCCAGACATCCACCAGCCTGCAGGAGTCAGTTGTGGCTCAGTGGCCTTGTCTGGTTTTGTCACATGCAAAGTGGAACCAACAGTGGCTGACGTTTGCCAAGCATTCACTGTGGCCCAGAAACTATCCTGCATCTGTCTCTTAATGTGACCCTTTCCGAAGAAGCCCTGTATTACATCTTCTTTTTGTGGGTGAAGAGTTCGAGGCACTGAGAGATTAAGGATGTGCCTGAGATCACACAGCAGCTCCCCCCATCGGGCAGTTTGGACCTGAGTCTGTCTCCTTCACCCATCTCCACCCAGGGTGGTTGAAGAATTAAGTGGGATTAATACATGCAAAAGACTGTGTTCTCTTTGGGTCCCTTCCTTGTCCCGGTCTTAACCTGTTGAGGGATATTTTCTATCCTTTTGGGGTGAGTTCTAGGTCTTCTGGTGCAACTCCTCCTTTTCCCTGATTCCTCTTTCATACTCAAGACATATGCATGTTCCTGAGGGCTCCTTCATGGATTATGAGGTCTTCCAGAATCAGCCCCCAGCCTCCCCTGCTTGTCCCCCAGCTCCTCCTCAGCACTCCCCGCCTAGGCCATAATGACTCACCCCACAATCCTATCCTGAGCAAAGCACGCTCCCCTACTGCCATGTGCTGACCTTGGAAAGCCCTTCTCACCCCTGCTGGCCCCTGCCGGGTTGACTCCTGCTCACTCTCCAATCTCATCAGGGCTGTCACCTTCTCTGGGAAGCCCCCCCCCCCACCACCACCCTCGCCCCCGGTCAGGACCTTGCACCTTCTCTGCATTGTTGTGACCTCTGAGCTTCCCCACTGCGCTCTGATCACACCGTCCCATGAAGGTCTGCTTCCTGGTCTCTGTGCCCTTCTGCTGAGACTCTTGGAAGCAGGACTGGTCCTGGTCATCTCTTGGTCCCCTGGCCCAGCAGTGGGTCTGCACTCAGCAAATGCTCCCTGTGTTTCTAGAAAGAAGAGCAGCTGAGGCCATACTGCCATGGGTCACTGGAATGGGTGGCAGAGCCGGAGACTCCTGGGGGGTGGGCAGGGGACCCCTGGCTGGTGGGAGATCCCCAGGGAGGCGGAGTGGACTTTGATCCTAAGGAGGATGGAAGGTGTAGGAACCTAGGCCCAGAGCAGGCTCTCCCTGGCTGAAGGGTGTGGTGAAGGGTAATGGGGGGGGGGGGTTTGTGGTCCCCACGGTGTGAGCACAGGTAAACACCTGAAATGTCACATCACTCTAGAGAATTCTAGGGGTCACCTCCTTCACCGCCCTTCTTTTCCAGCACTTACAGCTGTGGCCCCGGGAGGGAGAGGGATGTCCCCAAGGCCACTCAGGAAGTTGGAGGCAGAGCTGGGGCAGCTGATCTGGAATGTTCCAGGCCTGAATCGTTGTGCCCTTTGGGATAGGCCAAGGACTCCAGCGTCTGCTATGCCGCCCCCCCCCCAAGAACATTCATGTCCCCCTCAGGCCCTCGAATAGCGATCTCCTGTCCCTACTGCAGGTGAACCTGGTCCTGGGAGACGGCCGGTCCCTGGGCCTCACAATCCGCGGGGGAGCCGAGTACGGCCTAGGCATTTACGTCACCGGCGTGGATCCGGGCTCAGAAGCCGAAAGCAGCGGACTCAAGGTGAGCGGCCCGACTCCCGCGGGCTGGGAACGGGCGCCAGGGCTGTACACGCAGGGTTGGGAGAGAAGGAGCTGTGCTTGGAGCTCTTTGCAGCTGATTTCGGTCAGACCTGCAGCGGGGCGGTCACACCTCCCTCCCTTGAGGCCTGGTCACAGCTGGGAGCCCCCCTGGCTGCATGCCTCCAAGTCGCAAGAGGAAGCGGTAGGAGCTGTGCCCCCACCTCCCGAGCCCATCTCCCTGCAGTCCTCAGAGCAGGGCAGCCTCCCACGTGGTGCTGGGCAGCGGGCCAGCTGAGCTCTTCATGACCGCTGTTTTGCAAACACCGCCGGTGGCTGCAATGGCCCTGACCTCAGGTTCATTGTGGTGCATGGAGAGGGAAGAGTGGAGAAGGGGGAGCTGGGTTGAACTCATACCCGGCAGCTCCCGGGAGCCAGTCCGTCAGGGCAGCCAGCAATTATTGAAACAGTATTGTTAGCTCGAGCTTTAAAGGAGGCTGACTGCGTCCAGGTCCTGGTCATTGACTTCACATGTAGCTCATTGAACCCTCAGGCTGCCCTTGGGGGGAGGTGGCTCTGACCCCCACATTTTCCAGTTATTCAGGTGGACACGTAGAGAAGGTGAAACTGACTGCCCAGGTTACGGTGCTGGTGGTTGCGGACCGGACGGAGCCCAGGCGTCTGTTCTGCAGCCGGTGGCCTTAGCTGCTACGTTGCACCACCCCGCCAGAACTTGCTCAGGGCTTTGGGGGGCAGTGACAATAAGCGAGGCAGGGACAAGGACCTGGAGCCCAGGAGACAGATCACCTAAAGTGGCGGTGTGTGTTGGGCGTAAATCCTGATGTCAGAGAAGCCAAGGCAGCAGCGATAGGAGCAGGGGACCCAGGTGGCATCCATGCCTGCCTTGCATAATGAGATAGGTTGGGGTTGGAGGGACTTGGGAGGAAGGGGTGACCCCCAGGGAGCCAGAGGGTTTGACCATGGGTAACCAGACGGCCGGGGAATTAAACACGAAATGAGATCGTGTCTTCTCAATCTCGCTTCTTTTAGGATAGATGATGCAGTTGGAAGAGCTCTGGGCTTGGAGTCTGGGAGATTGGGTTCGAATCCTAGCTTTGCTGTTTTTTCTTTAATAGCTGGGTGACCCTGGGGAGCCCCTCCAGCTGTCCGAGCGTCCCTTCCCTCTCCCAGCTGAGCATCATAAATAACGCCTCTTTCTCAGGATTGTTGAAAAGATGAGAGGAGGAACAAGCTGACAATGACATTAATAATGAAGGTTAAGTTTATTGAGCATCGCTGTTACAGACTGAATGCTTGTGTCCCCCACATTCATCTGTGCAATCCCTGACCCTCAAAATGATGGGGTTAGGCGGGGAGCCTTTGGGAGGTGCTTAGGTCAAGGAGGTGGAGCCTTGTGAATGGGATTCATGTCCTTATTAAAGGGTCCCGACCCCCAGAGCTCCTGCGCCGCAAGTGAGGACGCAAGAAGTGGGCAGTCCGCACCCAACCTTGCCGGTCCCTGACCCCAGACTTCCAGCCTCCAGAACTGCGAGGAATGAATGTCTTGTATATAAGCCATCCAGTCTGCCGTGTTTTGCCAAGGCAGCCCCAGTAGCCTGAGACCGGCTTCTGTTTCTCCCCATCTTTGTGCCATTAAATCACATCACCACAACTCGTCTGGAAGAGCAGCTTCGCGGGTTAGCCCATTTTACAGATGCAGCAGCTGAGGCTCAGATCGTCAAACAGCGAGTGGGAGGCAAAGCGGGGACTCCCGTGTGGGGGATCAGGATTCTGGCTAGCTGGGCTGGCAGTAGAGGCCCCACAAGCATGGGTTGGGTCTGGTTGATTCTGAAATGCCTCTGGGTCCTCAGAATGCAGGCCGTGTTCTCAGAGAAAGATGCCTTCCAAGAGGAAACAATCTCCCAGTAGCCTATGTGCACATTTTGTTTTTTAAGAAGTTCATTATTTGGGGATAATTTTGGATTTACTGAGAAGTCACAAAGGGATTTCCCATTTATCCTTCATCCAGCTTCCCCTGACATCAACATGTTATGTAATAACTTCAGTATATCTGTCAAGGTCAAGAAACTGACGTTGGTACGATGCTATTCCACAAACCACATGCTTTCTTCCAGGTCACCAGTTTTTTCACTAATGTCATCATCTGCTTCAGCCAACCACATTGCATTTGTCCTCTGTGCAGTTTTCATTCCATTTATTTATTAACCCTCCCCCCATTTCAAAAAAGATGAGCAGCAGCTTTTCATCACTGAATAAAGTTTTGTTTTTTTTAAGTGAATGAGTGAGGCAATTGGGAAGAAGAAATATGGGGGCTGAGAGAAAGAGATGAAGCTGGGGTGAAGGTCTTTCCCGAGCATTCACTACAAGGTGGGATGCAGATTTGGCCCTGAGCTTCCTGGCAGCCAGTGCAAAGAGGGAAGCAGATCAGAGATGTCTGTGAGGTGAAAACAGACCACCTGTGCTTGAGAAGCCTGGTTATTCCTAAGCCTAGGAGCACTTTTCCTGTGGTCTCTCATAGAGATAATGCCATGTGAGGATGTGAGCTGTGTGTCCTCTGTGACAGGAAATGTATGAGCACGTTCTCTACTCTGTTGGGGACGGATGGATTCTGATCGAATCCATGTTAAAAGAAAGAGGCAGGGAGTGTGAGAGAGGATGTGTTAGGGTCTGGGCAGACAGCCCTGGGCACGTTCTCCGTCTCTGTCTCTCTCGTCCCTGACAGATGGCAGCTTTTATTACCACGTTGTCCACTTACTGAGGATTCACTGTGCCAGACCTGTGCAAAACGCTTCACAGTGTTAAGTGATTTTTAGGACAAGGTGAGAGAAAGGAATGTTCTCGTCCCCATTTTACAGGTGGCAGATTCGGGAGCTGTGTTAAGCAATTTGCCCAAGGTCACCCAACTAAGACATGCTTGGTCCGCACCCACCCTGCACACTTAAGTCCCTGTTCTTTTTGTTGTTGTTGCCTTTTCTTTGGAATTTTATTTCATTTTATTTAAATTCAGTTAATTATCATATAGTGCATTATTAGGTTCAGAGGGAGAGTTCAGTGATTTATCAGTTGTACATAACACCTGGGGCTCATTCTATCCCATGCCCTCCTTAATGCCCATCACCCAGTGACCCCATCCCCCCCCCCATGTCCTTAACCACTAGGCTTCACTGCCTTGCCTCTTGGTGATAACAGGTGTCACTGTCTCCAGTTCAGAGCTGAAGAGATGCAGGCTCATGGAATTGCAGGTCAAACTCTTCCTAATGTCAGAGCTGAGAATTGAACCCAGGTCTGACACACCCTGGGCTTGCCTTGTATAGGGGAGGGCAAGAGCCCTAGGACCTGCCGATCAGCTGGGTGAGGGTGGCCATGTCCTTCCCCGCACTGGGCCTCGGTCTCTCTGCTTGGACAGCAAGCAGCTGAATAGTTGGGCTGGATGAGTTTGGAGGCTTTCTCCCAGATTTGCACGTTTTCCCAGCCCGAGAGCCAGAGGGTGCCCAGGTGCCAGGAACATACTCCGTTTCCCTTCAGCTGTGGTCCCCATAGCCACAGAGAGACGGCAAAACAGGTAGCCTGTTGGCAAGTGTTTTATGAGGGAGGGAGGGAGAGGGGGGGGGGGAGAGGGAGGGAGGGGACATTACATAAAGGCAGTGAGTGTCCATGGCTGCCTCTCCTTCCCTTCCTTTCTTTTAATCAGCAAGTATATACCGAGGATTCCTGCGTGCCAGACACAGTGCTCGCCTCACATTGCTGAGCAAGACAGACAGAGTCTCTGACCTCCAGGAGCTTGCTTTCTAGTGGGAAGGCAGGGCGGGTCAGAGTGACTCAGTTGTTTAATTACAATCAGGATAAATAACAAGAGGGCAATTCCCATGGAACTGTGTGGGTGTATAACAGGGGAGACTAGCTCCGATCTTGGATATCCTGGAAGGCTTCCTGGAGGAAGTAACATTTCATTTGAAATTTAATAGGAGACAGGAAAATTAATGACATGAAGGAGGAAATGAGGATTCCAGGCAGAAAGAACAGTAAACGCTTAAGTAAACGCTGGGAGTGAGATGTTCCCAGATGCCCAGGAAGGCCCATGTGGCTGATGCAGAGAGCCAGGTGGGGGGAAGGTGCCAGAGGATGCTGACAAAGTGAATGGCGCCCGATCGCACAGGGTGTATCATTTCACCCAAGACCGAGCAGCCGGGAAAAGATAAGGCTCGGGATCCGCAGTTAGTAATAAGGAAGGATGCCCAAGGTCTGTGATTAAGTGGGGAGCACAGGTTGCAGCGCCGCGGACCTCACAGGATCGCACTCAGACTGCAGATGCATGTGCAAATATTGACAGAGAACGCAGAGCAGCTGTCACACCGACCTGTCCCAGCGTGTCAGCGTGTTTCCCGAAGGCGGTGGGATGACCGATGACTTTCACCGTTCTTCACATCCCTGTACGGGGTCTGAATGGAGCGAATATTACTTTTATAAGCATGAAAGCAGCAACGGGAGAGCCATGCCTGTTTGGAAACAAGGCAGTGGAAGAATATTCCATGGAAGTTTTCTGGTCCCTTCAGCTTGCTACCCAGTGGCAGGCAGTCAGAAGCTTTATTTGCTCATAAAATGCCTGCCCCCAGAAGAGGCTGTTCCTTCTTCGGTCCCCGCCACAGTAAAGCTCTTTGCATCCCCCCACCCCCAGGCACGGTCTCCCATTCCCCCTCCGAGTTCCCGCAAATGTGCTAACACCTGCCCACACTCGCTGGGGCACCCAGGATTGATTAATTCCGTTTGTTGCCAACGTGCTGTCAGTGGAATCAGGCATATTGAAACAGAATAAAGGGGCTTGGCTTGGTGGGTGGCGTAGCCAAGAACAGGCTTTATTTGTCAATAGGGCTTCTTGCTGCTGTGCAGAGCTTTCCTGGGATGGAGACGCTGCCTTCTGCCTGGCTTCCAGCTGCTCACTTCGCTTCTGAGTCCAGGGGAGGGCAAGTCAAGTGCTAGGGGGAGCAGCTCTCAGGAGGGGGTCAGGCACTTCCTTGCACTTACCCCGGGTGGCGGGGGTGGAGTGTGCCGCTGTCCCACCCTCCCAGTAGGGGCTAACCCCCCGCCTTCAGCATTTACCTTTAGAACTCTCATGTTCCTTTGCACCTGCCTCCCCTGCCCCAGCTTCTAGCCCCCCACCGCAGAACGGACCATAAAACCTTATTGTTCCTTTGAGGACAGCCAGATCGACTGGCATTTAAAAATAATAATGATGGCAGTTCCTACTTATTCACTGGTTATTATGAATCAGGCACTGTGCTCAACCCTGTGGGATACACGCCTACATAATCCTCCCAATAGCCCCATGGTGGGCATCAACAGTGCAGTTTTGTAGATGAGCACTTGAGGCCCAGAGAGGTGCAGTAGCTTGCCCGTGATCACACAGGGATCTGGGGCCCTGGTCCCTCAGGCCCTCCTCCAAAGGCCACATGCTTTGCTGTCACCTCGCTAGTCCCCTAACTTGACTGGATAACTAAAGAACACAGAGACAGGAAATGAAGGGCGTGTGTTCTTCTCAGGAGCCACCAACCTTCTCAAGCCCAGTGCATTTGTCTGGATCCTGCCCTGTCGCACGGCCTTCGCCCCTGAGCTCAGGCCAGAGTCAGAGGCCCATTTAGTTGCCGCTGGTGGGAGTAGGCTGCCATCCCGGCTGGGGGTCTTCTGAGCAGACCCACTTCTGAGCAGATGTTCCCAAGAGCGTCCGACACTCTGGGTCATCACCCTGCTGCTTGCAGCTGGGGGACAGACTATGTCTGCTGCTTTGCAGATCTGCCCTCTGTGCTGGGCCTCGCTGGAGCCCACGCGGTGTGGCGGGTTTGTTGGTGAAGCCAGAAGGGCTGGGGCTGACCCCTCCTTGGATGGGCTTTGCCAGTGTCCGTTCCCCCCAACTCTTCCTCTCTAGACTGGGCTCAGGCAGCGCCCCTCTGATGAGCACCCACCAACAGCAGGTGACCTACCCGTGTCACCCCTGCACCGTTACCACAACTCGGGGGGGACGGTGAGAACTCCTTCATCCTACCTTAAACGGGGAGTGTTAATTTTATGACTGTCCCTGTGGGCCAGAGCCTGGTGGTTCTTTAAACACTTCATCTCCCTGCCCACGACAGAGCCTGGCACACAGCAGGTGCTCAGGAAATATTTCTTCAGTGAATGAGTGAGTCTGGCCAAGGTAGGCCCCAAACCAGGTCTTTGGACCCCAAAGCTGCGATCTTGACCTCTGTTTCATTTGCATTCCTGACCTGACTACCCAGAGCCTGCCTTTTTTTTTTTTTTTTTTTAAAGGATCACATCCCACTAAGAAGTGTTGGTGATCGTCAGGAACTGAGCAGTAAGACCCTTTCCCTGAGAGGGAAATACTTGCCTTTGTGTTGAAGGGAGCTGAGTGGCCACTGTGGCCCACAGTGAGGTCTGCTCATCACAGGGGCCATGTGGGCCTCGGGTGCCACCCCCAGCTCTCCCTGATAGAGGGTGGGTGGCAGAAGTCCATCTGTGTGGACAGATCCCAGCCCCCTAAGCTCCCATTTTATATATGGGGGTGCTGAGAGCCAGCAGGAGGGGAAGGGACAGGCTGAGGGTCATGGAAAGGTGGGGCAGGACCCCCGCACAGAGCCCCTATCTACATCATCGGGCAGTTTGACTTTGTGTCCCCATGCTTCCCTGAAACAGTTCTGCTGAGAGAGAAGCAGCAGCTTGGCAAACTCCCCAAGGCTGCTTCCTGCTTATTCTTGGTGGGGGGAGGGGCGTGGCTACCACATATTACCTGTTTAGTGAGGCTCCTTTAAGGGGATTTTTGTTTGTGATTGTGGCTGATTTTTATGGCAGTCCAACGAGACAGCAAAAACTCAGTGTTCATATTTATATAATTCCTGACAGAAAAATCTTAGGTAATTAGCAAATATTACAAATACTTCTCAGTCTATAAATTCTACAACTTACATGAATAGACCAATTTCTTGAAAGATATGAACTATGAATGCTCAAGAAGGAAAAATAGAAAAACCTGGAGTTCTGTGTATATGTCAGAGAACTTGAATTTGTATTCCAAAACCATCCAAAGAAGAAAACCCAGGTCCGGATGCTTTTACTAATGAACCTTTTTGAACAGTTAAGGAAAAAAATACTCTGCTGTCTCTTCCTGGAAATAAAAGATGAGACGATGTGGGGCGCCTGCGTGGCTCAGTCCGGTTGGGTGTCCAGCTCTTGGTTTCAGCTCAGGTTATGGTCTCAGGGTGGTGAGATCGAGCCCCAGATTGGGTTCTGCGCCCAGCAGGGAGTCTGCTTGAGATTCTCTCTCTCCCTCTGCCTCTCCCTCACCCTACACTTTCTCTCTCTCTCTATCTAAAATAAATAAATATTTAAAAAAAAAAAGACCATGCTTCCCAGTCCATTTTATGAGGCCACTGTCGTGTGATCCCATGACCAAATACATACATTGCAAGAAAACTACTGACACCGCTGCCTTGCAGGATATGTTGAAAGCAAAAATACTCAGCAAAACATTAGCAAATCAAGTCTTTGAATCTGTAAAAAGGGGATATATGCCATGACCATGTGGGGATTCCTTTATCCAAGGAATGCAAGGCTGGATTGACATGTGAAAATCAGTGTTATTAGCAGACTAAAGGGAAAAAAAAGATGAATGGAAAAAGCACTTAATAAAATTCAGTGTCCAGTTATGATAAGAACACTAGGAATCAAAGAGAACTTCCTTGACTCAATGACAGGCATCCAACAAACCTCCAGCTAAACATCCTTAACAGTGAGAAACATTCAGAATCAGCCTGTGAACATCTACAACAAAGCTATCTTCTAAGAAAGAAAAAAGCTTTCTACTAAGTGTTTCTTCTAAGATTGAAATGAGGCAAAAATGTCTTCTCTCGCCACTCCTATTCAGTGCAGTAAGTCAGTAAGAAGAAATAAAAGGCACACGGATATGAAAAGAAGAAATGAGACCCTATTTACAAAGACTGATTGTCTACGTGGAAATTTCCGAAGAATTTCCAAAGAAGCTTCTAGACCCATTAAATGAATTTAGCAAGGTAGAATGATAACAAAGTCAGCCTATGGAAATCAGTTGTATTTCTATAAGCTGGCAATGAGTTACTGGAATTCAGAATTCACACATACAATTTTGAGTAGCACCCAAAAGTCCTCAAGCATGAATGACAAAATGTGTCGTATTTACATGCTGACAAGTACAAAACAGAAGAGATGTAAATAAATGGAGAGAGACACTGTGTTCATGGACAGGAAGGCTCAGTGTGATTGAGATGTCAGATCTTTCTAATTTGATCTGGATTCAAGGCAATCCCCATTTCCAAGTGTAGTGGGTTTTTTGGTTTGGGAATGTTTGATTCTAAACATTTAAATGGACAGGCAGAAAAACCAGGAGAGTCAAAACAATTCTCAAATGGAAGAGCACTGTTGGAGAATTCGAATTGCTCTCTGACTTCGGGACTTAGGGTAAGGTTGCATTAAGCAAGATAGTGTGGGCAGTATCAGTGGGGGGGGGGGGCACACAGCAATCAGTGGACCAGAGGAGTGAGTCCAGAAATAAACCTGCACAAATATACTTAGCTGATTTTTGGCAGAAGTGCAAGGGTAATTCGATGGAGAAAGGATAGTCCTTTGAACAAACAGTGCTGGAACAGTTGGATGTCTGTGGGCAAACAGGTGAACCTTACCCAAACCTCAGCCCCTTCCACGAAAATTCACTCAAAACAGAGAAGATAAAGCCAGACTGCCTATTCTGGGAATGTGCAGGAGAAAATCTGTGTGACCTCGGGTAAGAGTGTTTAGATACAACCTCAGAAGCAAGATCCGTAAAAGAAAAATTTGACAAATGGGATTTTGTCAAAATTAAAAACGTCTCTGCGGGAGACACTTTCAAGAGAAAGGAAAGATAAGCCACAAAGTTGGAGAAGAAAAATGGGTTCTGATCATGTTTTTGACAAAGGACTTGTCTCAAGAATTTGTGAAGGACTCTCGGAACGGGCAGCCGATCTGGGAGTGGGTTTTGTACATACTGCAATGGTGGACACGTGGCTCCGAGCCCTCGTCGAGACCCACAGAACCCAACGCCGAAGGGTGGACTTTACTGTATGTAAATTTTTAAACATTAGCTGTGGGGGCGTAGACGGAGTGCAGACTGAGCCAAAGGAAGACAAAGAACCTAACTGTGTTACTGGTGATTCACACCACCACGCTGAGGGAGAACGGAGAGGAAAGGCACTCATTGAAGTAATTTTGGAAAACATTGTTTTGACTGATGCTGTAAGGCAAAAGACAAGGACAACTATACACAAACACTGTATTCCAGTTGGCAGTTTGGGTTTGATTTTTTGTTTTGTTTTGGTTTGGTTTTTTCCTCAAAAGCATATGGGGGCGCCTAAATGGCTCAGTTGGTTACGCGTCGTGATCCTCAGGGTCATGAGATGGAGGCCCCCGTCAGGCTCAGCACTGGGTGTGGAGCCTGCTTGAGTTTCTCTCTCTCTCTCTCTCCCTCTCTGAACCTCCCCACCAAAAAAGAAAAAAAAAAGCACATAGATTAGAAATTCTGAAACTACTTCCTTTGCACACTAAGGTTGAAAAACTAAGTAGCTGTTGGGTTTTTTTTAAGTTTTATTTATTTATTTATTTGACACAGAGAGAGATCACAAGTAGTCAGAGGGGCGGACAGAGAGAGAGGGAGAAGCAGGCTCCCTTGAGCAGAGAGCCCGATGTGGGGCTCGATCCCAGGACCCGGAGACCATGACCTGAGCCCAAGGCAGAGGCTTAACCCACTGAGCCTCCCAGGCGTCTCTCCTATATTTTAGATAATGAGAGCCAAGTTTTCACTTTTAGAAAAACTTTACAACTAAGGAAAGGAAAGTAGGAAATAAACCTTGTGTGACTGAATCAAAGGTATCAATATGGACACATTTATCAAAAAAAGAGACAAAATGTAGATGTGTACACATGCAGCTACAGAAATAGAGCTCTGTGTGTATACAGGTGATTTAGAACATGTATGTATAGTTCTTTGCTCTATTCATGCAGAAGGGCTAGAAGCAGGGACACCCCAATAAAAAAGGTACACTTAAGTACCCAGATCTTAGTGTCTAAGTACTTTTTTCTTTTTTAAAGATTTTATTTATTTATTTGACAGAGAGAGAGAGAGAGAGAGATCACAAGTAGGCAGAGAGGCAGGCAGAGAGAGAGGAGGAAGCAGGCTCCCCACTGAGCAGAGAGCCCCATGTGGGGCTGGATCCCAGGACCCTGGGACCATGACCTGAGCCAAAGGCAGAGGCTTAACCAACTGAGCCACCCAGATGCCCCTAAATACTATTTTCTAAATAAAAGTTGCTGAGGTTGGAGGGTGGTGCCTGGGTGGCTCAGTGTGGTAAGTGTCTGCCTTCAGCTCAGATCATGATCCCAAAGTTCTAGGATTGAGCCCTGCGCCAGGCTCCCTGCTCAGCGGGGAGCCTGCTTCTCCCCTGCCTTCCCTCACCCCTGCTTGTGCACATGCGTGTGAGCGTTCTCTCTCTTGCTCTAATAAATAAAACCTTAAAAAAAAAAAAAAAAGGAGCCAGGGATCTCTGTAGAAATGGTGATTCCAGGTCTTGGGCTGGGAAGGTACAAGACGAGCCCAGGGGCGTCCTGTAGTAGGTCCCACAAAGTAAGACTGTGGGGCAAGATGGGTCACGGAACCCACCAGCGGATCAGAAGAGCTCCTAGTGGCCAGAGAATGCCGGAAACAGCCATGAGTCTGTACTAATGTAATTACATAAAGAATGAAATAAATAGATGAGAAAGAAGCAACCACTCTTCCCTAAGGAAAAATTCCCATTAATAAACAGAAGGAATATGGGAGGAGGAAATCGCCGTTAAAATGTTCCATTATAGTGACAATTATGGCAGGCAAGATGCGCCCGTGGGTGTGAAACAGCGGGCAGGGGTTTAGGCAGAAACAGGATTATTTTCCTTGCATAGTGTGGAAACGTCTCCACCAAAATATTTCCTAATTATAAAAGGAAAAATAATAAAATGAAATAAAATAAAAATAATAATAAAAATAATAATAAGACTCCTGGCAGATACCAACTTGGCTACGTGTGTAATACAGATTTTTAAAAAATCCTTACTTTTTCTTTTGCTGCATGTAGAGATCGTTGTAGAAAAGTCAGTGAGTCAGTGACAGCCCGACTCAGGTCCTCCCTTCGTCCAGCCCTGGACCGGGACGACCAACAGCCACTGGCTTGTCTTTGCAGACCTTTCTCTGTTCGGCCCCCATGATGTCTCAGAGACTCTTCCTGTTCCTTCTGGTCCTTTTATGACCCGACCACTGGCCTCTTAGAAAATTGCATCTCTTTTTTGTTCCAAAGCTGACGTCTCTGATTTGTCAGACTTCGAGTCTGTTATTTTGTTCCGTCAGAGCACTGAGATGGGCCAAGGCATGTTCTAGAACTCTTGCTGTGGTCACTTTTAGCACTGAAATTGAAAACCTCCAGTGTTCTCTCTTCTGTTGGCGAGAGAGCACATGCCGAGGAGAAAGGGCAGACTGTCTCCTGAGTGCGCCTGTTTTCTTGTCTTCCGTGAGCGGGGTCTGGAGAGAGCCCCATGGGCTGGGTCCTGCCCCACCCCTGCCCCCCCAGCACCCCAGGGCCCATGGGTCTCTCCTGTGGTTGGAGCATTGCCGGCAATAGGGTGGGCACCAGGTGCCAGCAGTCTGGGGAACACAGTGAGGTGCGTGTGACGCAGCACCTGGATTTGGGTCCCCTACGTGCTCCACGTGGAAATTGCGTTGAACAGGCAGGGTGGGCGTGAGAGACAGCCCACGGCAGGGACTGCTGGTGGCTGGGTGTTACGCCCAGAAATGGTGACAGCCAGCCTCCCCTGAGTCATTATTCTAGGTCTGGCACCCCAAAAAGTGACTTTCACGTAAGTCCATGTTGTATCATCCTTCACAGAAAGGTAAGCAAACTGAGGCTCAGAGAGGTTGTCACTTGCTCGAGATCACACAGCAAGGAGGAGGTAGAACTGGGCTGGGGACTGGCTCCAGGAAGCCCCTGTTAACTGCTCCGCCCTTCAGCCCTGAATCCACACCATGGAGGCAGGAACTCCGCCCTCCCGCCCTGCTCCTGCCCCGGTTCTCAGTCGTTCGCACACCAGCGACAGCTGCCCAGGGTTTCCATACCTGGAGGAGTCTTCTGGATGTTCAGAATATGTTTCAGTAAAAGCGTGGTGAAAATGGCAGGAGGCGCGGCAGCGTGGAGTCAGTAATAATCATAACAGGGGGCAATGATCGTAGAAGGAAGTTAGGGCAGAGCCGTCTTCTTGCTCTTCCAACTTGGCGGTAACAATAATAGTGATCACCGGCCTTTGGGGAGGGCCCCTTGGTGCCAGCCAGGGTGCGCAGTGAGTGCTGTGCCCTTGCCGAGTCCCTGGCTCCTCCCAGCAAACCACGTAGGAGGCACTAGTAGCGCCCCCATTTTAGAGACCCGCAGCTGAGGCCCAGAGAGGTTAAGTAACATGCCCAAGGTGCCACAGCTAGTAGGTCGAGGAGCTGGTATTGGAACTCGGGCAGGACTGGTGCTTAGTCACAGAAGTCCCATTCGCCGTCTCCCCTCCCCTCCAGCCAACCCTGGGGGCACTTAGAGAACTTCCAGAGGCTGTCCCTGGCGGAGTGGTTCTGGGGCAAACTGGGGGAGGAGCACAGGACAGAGGGATATTTCTGCAGTCTGCGCCATAGCACCGGCAGGAGAGAAGCCGCCTGCAGACCACGCCCAGTGGACCCAGGCCCACCCAGGTGCGTTCTACATCCTGCGGTTCTGTCCTCATCAGCGCCCCACGAGGGGGGACGGGTGGTCGTCATCCCCGTTTTATGCACGAAGGAACCCGAGGTTCCGTGGGATTAAGCAGCCCGCCCCGTTGCACGCTCCCGATTGGCAGAGAACGGGTGACTCAGATGCGGGGCCCACGGAGGCCGCGTGCTCGCCTCTGCGCGGGTCCCCGGCAGCCTGGCCAGGCACAGGAGCCCCAAGGTCTGGGATCAGCAATGCAGGTTCGATTTGATGCTGGGAAGGGCTTTGTCACGTTGCTGTGCCTCCAGATCCTCTGTCGCTGATCTGCCGACAGCTCCTTCTGCTCCCAAGGACAGCGTATGATCGATACCTGAATCCTAGTGCCATTTCTTGAGCACGGCTGCGCAAGTGTGTGAGCTCGTGGGGTTGCCATGGGTCTGGAAGAGGGACCCTTGGCCCAGGTGATTAGATGAGCGCCATCCCCAAGTGAGGGCACGGGCCTGGCTCAACTTTTAAGATTATTTAGATAAGAACTTACAGCACCGGAGTGTGATTTGGGGGGAATTGAATCATAGCAATAGCAAACACTTTCATGCCCGCTGTGCACCAGGCTCTGTGACGTCATTACCAAGCCACGTCCTGGCGGCAGAGGGGGCGGGGCCTGGATGCAACCACTCTGGAATCCGAGTTACTGGCTGTGTCACTCTGTCCCCCTGGACCCGGCTCCCTCATCTGTAATGCTGGGATAATAATAGCTCTTGAACCATTGTGAGGACGTAGCCAGAGAATCTTTATGAGGCAACACAAATAAAAGTATTCAATAAATGCCGGCTTTAAAAATTATTTCTTGTTTTCAGCCTATCCTTGTATTACTTCCGTTTGTGGATGAGAAAAACAGGCTCAGAAAGTGGGAGTGATTTGCCAGGAAGGGGCTGGCCAAGGTCATGGGCCGGGCCCTCTCCTCTGACCCCCAGGAACATCCACCACAAGCTGTGTCCCAGAAGGATGGATCTTGCCCTGCCTCTCCCGGGTAGAATAACCCCAAGGGTGCTCCTTCCGGTTCCTCACTGGCAAGCCAGCCTTGGCCCCCCAGGGCCCGCTTGGGAGAACGGTGGCAGAGCAGCCCCTGATTGCACTGACTCTTTTCAGCAAGAAGTGGGATAACCACTTTTCTGTGACTGCTAAGTTCCAACTTAAAGGACCGGCTTTGCTTCCCTTCCAGAGCCTTTCCCCAGGGCTTTCTCTCCCTGAGACACAGTGGTCACCTCGCAATCCTGGGCAGGGGTCCAAGAGCAGTGTGAGCCTCAGAGTTGGTATCTTGCTTCCCTTCCCAGACACCGTGGAGGAGAACCTGTGCTTCCTGCAGATTCCAGGCCCGCTTGCTTATGAGCATGCGTGCCCGTGCATGTGTGTCCTCTCAATCAATCAATCAATAAAAATAACAACACCACAGCACCCGTGCCCTTAGTACTGTATTGTCCGGAGGCAATGAGCTAGTGCGTGTAAACCCCAGTGCCTGGCACGTGATAAGCATTCCAACAACGGTAGCTCTGTGTGGGTTATTTTCACTCACCCCACCAGCGTGGGTGCTGACAGGGGACGCTGGGCTGTACCAGCATCTGGAACTCTCCGGCCGATGAACCTGGGCTGATGGGCACCTTCCCTGAGGGGCTGGAAGGTGATTGCTTTCCCCGAGAACCCGGCACATATCAGGCAGCTCTAGTTCTAGTTCTAGTTCTAGCCTCTCCTCCTGCCGGTGGCACATTCTCTGCCCTCCCTTAGGATGCCGTCTTGGCTGGGCTTGTGCCCCGGCCTCCGAAGGGCTGGTTGACAAATTGGACACATTGAAGTGGCCTGGCCTTTAAAGGAGCCCTGCTAAGGCCGTAATTGTCCCCAGGCAGGCTACTATCAAAAAGAGAAATGCTTAGGTTTCTTCAGGGAGGCCTCTTAGAGCAGGAGCCCAGCTGGGGCTTGCCCTGGTCATGGGATAAGGGGAGCATGTTCATTCACGTGCCCGGCCCCACGCCACCCCCGAACTGTCCTGGCCCCCGGAGGGAGATGGCCAGCAGGGGCCGGCTGCGGGTGTCCGAATCCCTCATTTCCAAGTGGTTGAGGGAAGGGCCTGGAGTAGCTGAGGGGCAGCTGACTGGCGAGGGAGGCTTATTAGTGGCCCTTCTGGCTCCCACATGCCATGTTCAAGGGCTCTGCACCTCTGCACGGTTTGACGACTCTGAGGTCAGCCCACTCCCCCATTTCATAAGGGTCGTAGTTATCAGGGGGCCTCTCCTCAGCCCCTGCACAAGGGAAGGCAGTAACCATCCTGGGCGGTGCTTTGGGCACGTGACCGTGCACGCGAATCCTCAGGGTCTTTGTCAAGTGCAGAATATGACTCAGCGAGGGCCACGCAGAACCTGGACGTGGGCATTAACCACAGCTCTGCTCACCCACCCGGGGTGCCGAGAAGTGGACAGGACACAGCGGGTCCTCTCCCCTCGGTCTCAGGCCGTCGCTGGAACGCCCAAGGCTGAGCCCTGGAGCCATGGGGAGGCTCTTTTCCTTTCATGTCTGGAGGCTGGTACTGGCTTCGGGCTGGGGTCCCCATTCTTCTCTGCAAGGGCCTCCCCATGCCATCTTTCCCCAGAGTTCATTCAGGCTTCCTCCCAGCATGGTGGCTTACGAGGGGTGTCTAGGGGCACAGGTCCTGGGAGAGAGGCAGGTTGCCCTGTGTTCTCTTAATGCCCCAACCTCAGAAGGCATCAAGCAGCGTTCAGCTGGGCTCTGTTGTTCAGGGCGGGCACAAACCCATGCCGGTTCACAGGGGAAGGCAGTCACTCTCGCTTCTAGGGTTGCTCTAATAAATGAGCTCAAACTTAGTGCCTTAAAATCACATACACTTTCTCTCTCGCCGTTCTGGAGGCCAGAAGTTGCAAATCGAGGTGCGTCAGCAGAGTCGCACTACCTCCCAAGGCTCGGGGGAGAAACTCTCTTGCCTTTTGCAGTTCTTGGGGGATCCTGGCCTCCTTGGTTTGTGGCTGTACCCCTCCAAGGTCTGCCTCAATCTTCACATGGTCTTCCTGCAGGTCCCTATGTCTCTGTGTCCTAGCTCTCTCTCTGCTTCCCCTTCTAAGGGTCTGGGCATCAGCTTTGGGGCCCACCCCAAATCTAAGACTATCTCATCTTAGATCCTTCCTTGCCTGAATCACATTTGCAGAGACACTGTTTCTTTTTTTTTTTTTTAAGATTTTATTTATTTATTTGACAAAGAGAGATCACAAGTAGGCAGAGAGGCAGGCAGAGAGAGAGGAAGAAGCAGGCTCCCTGCTGAGCAGAGAGCCTGATGTGGGACTCGATCCCAGAACCCTGAGATCATGACCTGAGCCGAAGGCAGCAGCTTAACCCACTGAGCCACCCAGGCGCTCGAGACACTGTTTCCAAATAAGGTGACATGTTCACAGGTACTAGGGGTAAGTCCTGGGGGTACCATCTTCTGGGGGTACCGTCCACACCAGACTCCTGAGAGGGAGGGGCAAGGTTCTGAGTGAGGACACGGGGTGTGGCTATTGCTGTGGCCAGGGGAGGGGGCACTGCAGTCCCCCCAGCAGATCTGGGATGGAGTCTGAGGTGCTGCGTATCTCACAAGCTCCTATGCTAGGATGTGGAGCTCCACACCCAACCCACGGAGTGCTGAGACGCAGAGTGCCGCTCTCAAATTGCTGACAGGCTAGCGGGGAAGAGGGAGGAGTAAATAGCCAATGAGCTACCGTGCTTTGAATACTGATGCTGCCCAACACTAGGAAACATGTCCCACGCCCTGGGCACCTTAGATGGATGAGCTTTTTTTCACAACCTCACAACAATCTTATGATAAGGATTCTTATCCTTGCTCACAGATGTGAGGCTCAGAGAGGTTCAACGACTTGCCCAAGGTAACACAGCCAGGAAGCTGTGAAGCCAGGACTTGAACCCAGGCAAGCTGACTCAGAGTCTTACCACCCCGCTACCTTCCCTGCACTGGGAGCTGAAGAAGGGGGGGCCCCGTCAGTCCAGGGGAGGAGGACCAGTTGTGGCTGCAGAGAGAACTCTCCCACTCTAGCTGGATCCTGCTGGGCATTTGCTAGGTCCGCATGGACTTGCTAAGTGTGTGTGGGTGCACCTGACCCCAAAGCAGAAACCGAAAGACCCAGGCTTTCTGCCCTTGCTGAATGTGTGGTCTGGCCAGGGCGCTGACCTCTGCAGGAGATTAGGCCAGGCAGAGGAGTAAAGGAAGGGATCTTCCGGGAGGGACTGACCGGAGCAAGGCATAGAGACCTGGGCTGGTGTGCTGCAAAGGGGCGGGGATGGGGAGGAGGACCATCAGACAGAAAGGAGCGGGGGCGGTGAGGGCGCCATGGGGTAAGGCTCCAACAGCTTTTCGCAGACCTCAGCAGTTGGCTTAGACGAACCTAGATGTGCACGTAGCACTTGGGTTGAGTGTATCAAATCCAAAGTCAAGGAGCTGTTTGCTGTAAGGCAGACAGAAGAAGGCCTGAGCTTTCAGAGGCTCGGGTGTCCCCGGATCTGGGTAGGGCTGTGTGCTGCTGGAGCTATTACCCCAGATCCTTTGAGGAACTTTGTTGGGTTTTTTGTTTTTTGTTTTTTTAGTTTTCTTTCTTTCTTTCTTTTCTTCCAGCTACTAGAGTAATAGATTCAATACATAACACGCACACGAACAGATGCAGAAAGTAGAACCAGATGTCCTGCCTCCTGAAGACAGCCTTTACTAGCATCTTTTATTTCTTTAAATATAATTCACATACCATAAAATCCACCCTTTATAGTGTACAAAGCCATGGGTTTTAGTATACTCACGAGGTTGTACAGCGATCACCACTGTCCAATTCCAGAACATTTCCATCATCCCCCTCAAAAAAAAAAAAAAAGAATCCAAGGGCTCCTGGATGGCTCAGTCAGTTGAGTGTCTGCCTTCAGCTCAGGTCATGATCTCAGGGTCCTGGGATCGAGCCCCACATCGGGCTTTCTGCTCGGGGGGGGGGGGGTCTGCTTCTCCCTCTTCCTCTGTGCTTGCTTGCTCTCTCTTCCCACTCTCAAGTAAATAAATAAAGGATTTTTTAAAAAAATATCCTATACCCAGCGAAATAAGTCAATCGGAGAAAGACAACTATCATATGATCTCCCTGATATGAGGAAGTAGAGATGCAACATGGGGGGGCTAAGGGGGTAGGAGAAGAATGAATGAAACAAGATGGGATTGGGAGGGAGACAAACCATAAGTGACTCTTTTTTTTTTCCCCCCATAAGTGACTCTTAATCTCACAAAACAAACTGAGGGTTGCTGGGGGGTGGGGTTTGGGAGAGGGGGGTGGGGTTAGGACATTGGGGAGGGTATGTGCTATGGTGAGTGCTGTGAAGTGTGTGTACAGACCTGTACCCATGGGGATAAAAATAAGTTATATGTTTATAAAAAAAATAAAAATAAATAAATAAAAATTTTTAAAAAATCTCCTATACCCATTAAGCAGTCATTCCCCATTTCTGACTCTGTAGATTTGCCCCTTTGGGACATTTGATATCCATGAATCATAACGATGTGGGCTTTGTGTCTGGCTCACTTAGCATAATGTTGTCACACATCCCAGCCAATGCCTTTTTATGGCTGAGTAGTATTCCGATGTGCCGCCGAAATGCATTTGTCTGTCCGTGCCCGGGTCGGTGGACACTCGGGCTGTCTCCTTCTGTTTGCATCTTCTGTCATCCCTTTCTCCGTATGCTTCTCCACGATCGATATCACACGTCACGTACTGTCGTGCGTCCCGCATTTTTTTCTCTTGCGTTTCCCCCCACACAATTAGCAACTTCTCAGAAGCACAATCTGTAATAGCTGCGTGATAACATTCCATCCCGTGGCTGAATTATAATCTACCTAACCATTCCCTTGAAGTCAGCTGTTTAGTTGTTTCCAGTGGAAATAAGGTTTTGAAAGGAGCAACAAATGAGAGAAACCTCCAAGGATTTTTCCAGAAAAGCTTAAACCGCCTCCAAGCCTATCTGTGCCAGCAGGCTGCTGAGCGAGCTCAGTGGGGGGACCAGAATGATTTATCCCGAATTACTGAGAGACATGGTCAGACTGGGTGGTCTAAAATAGATTCTTCTCCGGGGTGGCAGAGCAGGCTTGCCGAGGGCCCGGCGCATTCTTCCCCAGAACCCCAAATGTTGAGGGAGATACTGTGTCGTGCCCACCCCATAATTTTTATTTTTCCTTTCAGGATTGTTTTTCTTTCTTCCCTCAACAATATGGCCTTTAACATAAAATCTCAAAAGCACAGAAAAGGAATAAAGAGCTTGACATGAAAATTGCCTGCCTACCCTATCTCACCGGAGAACGATTCCAGAATATCAAGGACTTGTTTTTAATTTCTGAGTACGGTCTGGTTCAATAAGCGATCGGGTTTTATCCTTTGGAAACTTAATTTCTCTAATTAGCAGAAAACCCTGGAGTTTGGCCTTTCATAGTTCATTTTCTTTGAGCATCTCCCAAGTAAAAAGGAAAACGCTTTTTTCTTGAGATGTAACTGATGTATAGCATTGCGTATGTTTAAGGGCTACATGTTTTAGGAAAAATTTTTAAATAAAATCGCCTGGAATTCACGACTCAGAGGCAGATCCTGTGAACATTTTTGGCGTATTCCTTCCCTGCCTCTTTTTTTTTTTTTTTTAAGATTTTATTTATTTATTTGAGAGAGAGAGATCTCAAGTAGGCAGAGAGGCAGGCAGAGAGAGAAAAAGAGAAGCAGGCTCCCCGCTGAGCAGATAGCCCGATGCAGCGCTCTATCCCAGGACCCTGGGACCATGACCCGAGCTGAAGGCAAAGGCTTTCACCTACTGAGCCACCCAGACGCCCCTCCCTGCCTCTTTAATACAGTTGAGGACCCCAAGAGATGGCCAGGTTAAGATACTAACTTCACACCAGGATTCAGAAGTAAAGCACATCCAGTGGAGAAGCTGTAGAAAATCCCACACTTAAGGAAAAACCACCGCAACAATTTTGGTGTATGTTCTGCTCACACGGATGAAAGTGGTTCCGCAAAACTGGGACTGGATTATTTGCTTTCCCCCACCCTCCATGACGGTGGAGCATTCAGATTGTTCCATGTAGGAAGACCTTTGCAGAACAGTAGGCACCAAGCGGTGTTTATAGGATCTCATTTTTCTTTTTTTTTTTTTTTTTTTTGGTTTTTTTAGAAGGGAACTATAGTCCTCGGCCTGGGAGAAGGCACAAGGCCCTGTCACTAATGATTACTTTTTAATCTCAGTCTCAGGGCCTGAGATGGGGCTTGAAGGGCGGGGTGGGGGCGGCGCTTTAGAGAGCACCATTTGTACTGGTTTCATATACTTCGCCCACCCTTTTTTTTTTTTTTGCTGTTTGTTTCCCCTCTATGTTTATACTGGTTTTGTAATTTTTAAAAAGTTTCATTGGAAAAAATTAAAAATAGTCTGCAACTTTGTTCTTTATGGTTTTATGCTCTCCCTGGATTAGTTATATCCTATGGTATTTGATGGATTGCTAAACATTTAGGAGGGAGTCTGAATTATTTTATTTTTATTGGTAATCTTTTTTTTTGCCTAGCTATGATTATTTTTCTTGGGGTTAATTCCTAAATGTAAAGCTGCCAAGGTCTTACATCATTTTGTCAAATATTTCTTAGCAAGCTTGAACCACGGTGCCTCCAGCTGGCAAAGTGCCAGATGCCCCGTTAACTCTTCCTCCCCCAGCTGGGGTGGTAGAAACCTCTTAGTGTTCGGTTCTCTTTGGCTGAGTGCCTGCCGCCTTTCGAGGACCACCCATGTAGTAGGCAGAATAAAGAGCCCTAGGGATGTCTGCTTCCTATTCCCCAGAGCCTCCGACTATGTTAGGTTATAGGACAAAGGGGAATGATGATTTCTCATCAGCTGACCTTCAGATAGAAGAGGGAGGGATCCTAAATGATCCAGGTGGGTCCAGTGGAGTCACGAGTGTTCTCAAAAGTTGGGGAGGAACTCAGAAGAGAGAACCAGAGAGATGGCTGGCCGTGGGAGTAGGACTAGGCTGGAGGAGGCTGCGTCTGGAGATAGGAGGAATTCCGGGACCACCAGCCAAGGAAGGAGGGTGGCCTCCAGAAGCTGGAAAAGACAAAGATATGGATTGTCCAGGAAGGAACACAGCCCTGCTGACATCTTGATCTTAGCCCAGTGAGATCCGTGTTGGATTTTGTGAGAAATGTAGGATAATACATTTGTGAGCTTTTAAGCCGTTAACTTGGGGTAAGTTTTTCACCTATACTTTGTATAGGAAACGAATACAGTGTATACGTACCCCCAGCATCGTGCTGGCCCTTGAGAGATGATTGGTTCTCTTCCAGTTGGTTCAGTGTTTACTCATTTGCCCAACCTTATGAGACAAAAGAGTGGTCTTAGCATTGCTCCCATGTGTGCCCTGTGCAAAGTAAACCTCCTCGGCAGAGTGTCTGCTACTTTTTGTCTCTAAATTGAGGGGTTATAGGCAAAGGACTGTGTTACTTGGGTGATTTTCTTTCTTTTCAAGATTTTGTTTATTTGAGAGAGCAACAGAGAGAACATGAGCAGGGGAGACGGGCAGAGGGAGAAGCAGACTCCCCACCAAGCAGGGAGCCCGACTTGGGACTCGATCCCAGGACCCTGAGATCATGACTTGAGCCAAAGGCAGATGCTTAATGACCGAGCCACCCAGGTGCCCTGTGTTTCTTCTTCCGCTGGGTTCTGTTATCCATGGGACATGGGTTCATTTGTTTCTGCCGGCATTCAGTAGGGTTTCCCCCATCTTTGCTGATTTAATTTTACTTTTTGAGGAACTGAAATATCAATGCTATACCCAAAGAGGTAAACTCAGGGTACCCCTTCTTCCCCCCACCATCCTTCCTACCCGTTCCCACCCGCTCCTGGGAGGTCCCTAACTCCCCCAGGCCGTGTTCTGTCGCTGTTTCTTTGTGCAAAAATAGGCAAATACCCATATACGTCCTCCTTTCTTATCCGAAAGGTAGGATGCTGTCGAGATTCTTTTGCACTTAAGTTTTTACAGAATTGCTTAGCCTGGCAACCCCTCGTGCTTCTCTTCCACAGCTGCCTAGCCTCCCCGCCCCCACCCCCAGGGCAGCTGCACCTGTGCCTCGTTCAGCCCCTCTCCTCTGTGCCCGCACTTTGGCTGTTCTCAGTATTTCACAAAGACAGCGCTGCAAGCGTAACTACGTGCATATGCATTTTCTCACTTTTGGAAGTGTGTCTTCAGGGTAAATTCTGGGTCAAATAGTAAACACATACGTAGTTTGGTCACTAGTGCTCAGTTGGGTGTTGCTTCACCTGCATTCCCCCAGCTCGCAGGAGCAAGCCCAGCCGCTTCCCCACGGCTCACCAGACAGGTGCTCAGGTTTTTAACTGTTTCCGGTCCAATAAGTGTGAGATTATATCTTTTTTTTTTGTAATATTTTAATTTAATTAATTTATTTGAGAGAGAGAGAGGTGAGGGGGGGCGGCAGGCAGAGGGAAAGGGAGAAGCAGGCTCCCCGCAGAGCAGGGAGCCCAATGCAGGGCTCCATCCCAGGACCCTGGTAGATCAGGACCTGAGACGCTTCACCAACTGAACTACCAGGTGCCCCCCAAGAGACGGTATCTTGATGTATGTAGCTTTGTCTTGCAGTTTTCTTTGTAAGTGACGTTAAACATCTTTTTTATGTAGGACTGAGGACCAGTTTTTTTTTTTTTTAAGATTTATTTATTTATTTATTTATTTGACACAGAGAGAGAGATCACAAGTAGGCAGAGAGGCAGGCAGAGCGGGGGGCAGATGCAGGCTCCCTGCCGAGCAGAGAGCCTGATGTGGGGCTCAACCCCAGGACTCTAGGATCATGACCTGAGCCGAAGGCAGAGGCTCAACCCACTGAGCCACCCAGGCGCCCCAAAGGACCAGTTTTAATATCTGTAACTTGTTCATGTCTTTCATTGTTCTTCTGCAATGAGAGTTTTGGATTTTTCCCCCTAAAATTTAAGGATTCTTTATATATAAGGGCTAATTAGCCCCTTATCTGTGATCTATATTACTGATGTTTCTTTTTCTCCCTGGTTGTCGTTTTCTTTTTGACTTTGCTTTTGAAGTTGTCTTTTCAGTGTGAAAAGTTTTTTTTTAATCATCATTTGGTTTAATTATCAATCCTTTCTTTTGTGAATTCTGAGCTCTCTTTAGAAAACCTTTTCTTAATCTTAAGATACAGAGCATTGTACCCACTTTTTTCCTTCTAATACCCCTGGTGCATTTTTCCCTTTAGAGCTCTGATCTGTTTGTCATTTATTCTTCTTTAGGGTATGAGATATAGATCCAGTTTTATCTCTTTTCCAATGGCAACATAATTTCCTGGCACTAAGTATCAAAAAACCCAGCTTTGCCACGGAGATTTGCGATGTCACTTTTATCATATACTCCCTCCCCCGCGTCCATGGGACTATTCCTGGTCTGTTCTCTTGTCTGTTTCTCTACTCAGGAGTCTGTGCCCCACCCTCCGAATTATAGAGGCTTAGAGCAGACTTTATTTGGCATGTGGTCTTATAGCCATTCTGTATCAGGTTTTCACAGCCATTTTTGCATTTTGTTTTTTTTTTTTTAACTGTAAAAATTAATAGACTCCTCTTTAGAGCAATTTCAGATTAACAGAAAGACTGAGCAGAAAGTATAGCATTCCTGTATGTGCCTCCCCTCCCAAGGCCTTCCAGGATCACTCCCCCTATTATTAATATTGTAGGTGTGGCACACTTATTCCAGTGCCCAGCCAATATTGATACAGTAGTACTGTTGTCATTGCGATTTAAATTCCTACTTTTTGAGGTGTCTGGGTGGCTCAGTTGATTAGGCCTCTGCCTTAGGCTAAGGTCATGATCCTGGTGTCCTGGGATTGAGCCCACATCGGGCTCCCTGCTCAATGGGGAGTCTGCTTCCCCTCTGCCTTCCATTGCCCCTGCTTGTTCTCTCTTGTTCTCTCTCTGTCTCTCTCTGACATATAAATAAATAAAATATTTTAAAAAAAATTTTTTTTTAATTCTTAGTTTACTTTAGGGTGCCCTCTGTCTGGCAAATCCCCAGTGTTTCCCTTATCATCCCTCTCTCCTTCTCTGGACCCCTGGCAACTCGGATCTTTATTCTGCTCCATAGTTTGCCTTTTCCGGAATGTTCTAGAGTTGGAACGTTCAGTGTGTAGCCTTTTCACAC
This sequence comes from Mustela putorius furo, assembly GCF_011764305.1. Taxonomy (NCBI): domain Eukaryota; kingdom Metazoa; phylum Chordata; class Mammalia; order Carnivora; family Mustelidae; genus Mustela; species Mustela putorius. Next base: position 62,530 of record NW_025422439.1, on the reverse strand, counting down.
TGAGTTACACGCACTGAAGTTTCCTACAGGCTTATTTTTTTCACATGGACTTTTATATCAGCTTCCCCAACAAATGCTTGTTTGTGTCCTCATTGGGATAATGTTCCACTTTCCGCTGAATGAGAACCGACATCCTAGGGATGCTGAATCCTTTCCAGGAACGGGGGAATTTTTTTTCTCTCCGTCAAGTTCATTTCGAGTGTTTCAAGTTCTCATCACCCACGTGTTACATGCTTCTTGTTCCATTTATTTTGAAGCATCTCCTCTCTTCTGTTGCTATAAACAGGGCTTCCCCTGCCAGCACATGTTGTGCATGAAGGCTGTGGGCTTGAACTTGCCAACTCTGATTCTTGCAGGTCCGTGGAGCGGCCCGAAGCAGGTGATAGGGCTGGGTCCTGAGAGGCCCCAGGCCTGTGACATCTCAAGCCCTTACCCCATGTTCTGTCTTCTAGAATGAGGGACTGAGTAAGTGTGCACCATTTCCCACAGTGTAATTCCAGACGAAACCAAGTAGCGATTTTTGTTTTTACCTCTTCGCCTTCCATTTGATTGAAAAAAAAAAAAAAATGGACGTTCTTTGCTGCTACCGTGCACAGGGCTGGCTGCAAGCGCCCAGCTCCCTACATGCCTGGTCTTGTCAAACTCAACCTTTACAGAAATGGGAAATGTCTCCTGCCTGTCAGCGGAAACCAGAAATGGCAAGAGACTAGCCTGCTTGTGTGTATGTTTGCTCATCGTTCACTGAACTGTTCACTCATTTGTTCACTGAGGCTGTCAGGCATTGTCAGGTGCCGCTCACATGCCGTGCAAGGCGGATGCAGCTCACTGGCCCGGATCTCCATCTCCTTGCTCCTTGCTCAGCACGATCTCAAGCCCTGGTGAGAGCTGTGGGGCTTGTGGCCTGGTGCTCTGGGTGGGGACCAGATAGACCTGCCTTGGGAGGGATAGGTCAAAGAAGGCTTCCTGGAAGAAGTGTCTATTGAGCGGAGATCTGAAGGTCAAATAAGAGTTATTCAAGTAGGGAATGGAGGGGGAAAAAATCTTTTGGGCAGAGAAACAGCATCTGCAAAGGTCCTGAGGTGACCAGAGGCTCCATCTGCTCATAGAACTGAGAGATAACAAGTGTGGATGGATCAGAAAATGCTGGGGGAGAGAAGTGTGAGATGGATTAATGAGCTAAGACCCCTCTCAGGCTAGGTAAAGGATCTTAAAACTCAGTGAGGAGTTTTAAGGAAGGTATGAGAAGATCAGATTTGCAGTTTCAGTTGATCCCTTTGTGGGCTCCTAGGTGGTTCATTCAGTGAATCGTCTGCCTTCAGCTCAGGTCACCATCCCAAGGTCCTGGGATAGAGACCTACAGCCAGCTCCGCTCAGCAGGGAGTCTGCTTCTTCCTCTCCATCTGCCCCTCCTCTCTGCTCATCTTGCTTTCTCTCTCAAATAAATAAGATCTTGAAAAAATAAAATTTAAATTGATCCGTTTGCTACATAGAGAGGTATTTTAGTTAGGGTTTCTCCAGAGAAACAGAACCGATAGGAGAGAGAGAGAGGTAGGCAGGGAGGTAGGTAGATAGAGGTAGGTAGGTAGATAGGTAGGTAGATAGAGATGAAATTTATTATAGGAGTTGACCCATGTGATTCTGGGGACAGAGAAATCCTAACATCTGCCACCTGCAAGCTGGAGACTCAGGAAGGTTAGTGATGTCATTCAGCCCAAGTCCACAGGCCTGAACCAGGGGAGCAGATTATGTGAGTCCAAGTCTGAAGACTCAAAAATCAGGGGCTGGTGATGTAAATTTCAGTCTGAGTCCTAAGGCCTGAGAACCAGCAGCTCTGCCTTCCGGGACAGGAGACAATAGCCATCTCCACTTCCGCAGAGAGTGGATTCTGCCTTTCTCTGCCTTCTTGTTCTCTTCAGGCCCTCCGTGGAGTGGCCACTCTTGCCCACATTGCTAAGGGCAATCTTCATTACTCAGTCGACCAATCCAGATACTAATGTCTTCCTGAACACCCTCACAGACACGCCCAGAAAGAGTGGTTTCCCAGCTATGTAGGCATCTGTGAGCCCAGGCAAGCTGACACATAAAATGACCCATCAGAGGAGAGTGTTGGCAGAGGACACTGACGGTGGGAGCAAGGACGGGGGTTGGCAGCCATGACAGTCGTCCAGGCGAGGGTCCTCAGTGGCCAGGACCTGGTCGCAGGCATGGAGACAGAGAGGAGTGAATGGATTACAGACTGTTCTGGAGGGGGAGGATGATGGGCCTATTCAGTTTGGAGGTTTGGGGACTGAGCGCTTGGGTGAGAGCCCTGGAGAAGGTCAGCACGAGCGTGGAGAGCTGTCCCGTTCAATATGGCAGCCACCACACTCACGTGCTGATGGAAATGAAGCTAGTGCGAGTAGGGAAATGCATTTTTTTATTTTTTGTAAATTCTAAATTCAGGCAATTTAATTTAAATGATGGCTACTATGTCAGACAGTCCAGATAGAGACTATTTGCATTATCACGGGAAGTTCTGGTTGCAAGTGCCTTTAAGTATCTGAGTGGAAATGTGGAGTGGACACATGTAAATCTGGGGCTCAGAATAGCAGCTGGGCTGGGTTCAAATCCTGCTGTGCAGCTTGCTTGCTGGGCGTCCTTGGGCAAGTGACTTCACCTCTCCAGTCTCGCTACCCTCATCTAAAAAATGATCCTATTTTTTTAGATATTCCATTCCATGCCTCGTGCGGTGCTGCATAAGCCTAGAGCTCAGTTGTGGGAGGTAACTGGCCCTGAGAGGCACTCAGTGCGGGATGGAAACTTGGTACACCCCCTGGGGCTGACCTTTGCGATCGATCTGATAGGTTTCCTTGGATGAAAGAACTGCAGCGTGGTTTCTCCACCCGAGCTCTGACTTCCAAGCAGATTAGGACCTTGGGCGAGTCCTTTCCCCTTTCTGGCCTCTGTTTTCCCACTGGTGACGTGGGCTTAGAGCAGCCCCTCCTTGAGGTCTGGCCCACGTCCCAAAGAGAGTAAGCAGGAGCTAACAGCAGCTGAACTAGTGTCAGAAGAAGGTACCAGAAGGAGGTGGGGGACCTAAAGTCAGCATACATCACCTTTGCCAGTTCCATCCGTGGTATTTCTGGTGGGGGTCCTGCCTTATGAGAGCACTAAACCAGAGGCTGGTGTGAAGAGCTCACCGCCTGGCCCAGCCCGTGGCCCCAGCTTGCTTCAGGAGCCTTCTTACCATTAATCTTGATCCTTTTTTTTTTTTTCTTTCTTTCTTTCTTTTTTTTTTTTTGTTCTGTTTTTAATGTGGACAAGGTTTACTGACTTCTGAACTGTTGGAAAAAACTAATGTTGTCTCATTAAAACTGCATTGCTCACTTGTACTAAAAAAACCACACCAAAGCCTATTCAAGTTTCATACCTGACATGGAAGACTATTAAAGATTCATAATTGCAATAAAACCCTTTAGTAGAATTTGAATTTTCATTGTGGTAATGCTACAGTGGGGGAGGGGGTCCTCATTTGAAGCTACAAAAGCCATTTCAATAAAGGCTGGGGAAGGCAGTGAAGAAGGCCCTGAAAGTGCTTTGATGGACTGGGGGGGGTTGTATCTTGCCCCATGACTGGCAGTGGGATGCATGTCCCAAGGGGTTGGACTCCTGTATCTCAGCTCAATACAGATTGAATTGTTGGCAGGGCTCTCTACTGACTGCCTCTTGGAAGAGAGCTCAACTACTCCCATCCTTCCATGAGTTCTTTTGGCTCATTTGTTTTCGGTTCCCTCTACCAGGCAGGAATAGAGCACCTACTGTGTGCATGGCACAAAGCATGGGGCTGAGAGATGGGAGCCAGAAGGGTAGGCTGGGAGAACGAAGGCTAAATCCCAGCTCTGCTCACTTCGCTTCCTGGCCTCAGTCTTCTCATCTGTAAAATGGGGTAATGGTAGGTACTTCGTGGAGGTGGTGAAAATGTGACCCATTGGAAGCTGAAGGCAGGTCCTGAGTAGGAGGCAGGTGAAAAGATAGGGTATGGTTTTAAGGGTCTCAGAGGAAGGGATCACTTCAGCCACGTTAGCATGGCTTCTCAAAAATGCAGCTAACATTTATTGAGCGCTTACTGGATACTATAGATACTGTTTCACCTGCTTTATACCTGTCCATTCAGTAAATGTTCACTGGGCATCTACTATGTGCCAGATGCTGTTTTAGGCACTGGGGCTACAATGGCGAGTTAATAGTAAGCCATTCAGTCCTGAAACCCACAAGGGTAGGCACTGATGCTATCCCCACTTCCCAGGGAAGGTAAGAGAGGCACAGAGAGAGGGTGGGGCAGTTACCCAGGGTCATACCGCTGGGGTCAGACCCTCAGAGTGTCCCAGATCTGAGCCTGTCACTTGATGGGCTGCGGATGACAGGGGGGTCTTTCCTCTCCCTTAAAATAAAGAGCGTTCCTATAGTCCCCCCCCCCCAGCTCCTTCATCACGGTGATAAATAGGATGCCCATGGTGATAAATTAAATAAAGCCACCCTTATTCATTTATCCTTCCGTGTCCTCACCATCAGCATCCTGTTCGCAAGCGGAGCAATACTGGAGACTTGCTCACACTGCATCTGTCTCTCCTTTCTCCAGGGGATCGTGTCCTGCTGAACTCAGGGTGGTGTGGGTGCCTTCTTGCTCCGGAAGCCTTGGAGGCTGGGCTTTGCCATGGTCTCACTCTATGCAAGAGCGGTCGCCCTGTGCGGTCTGGGCCTCAGTCTCCCCCATCTGTAGGAGACTTTGGCAGTCATAGCATCTTTGCCTTCCTACTCATTGCCTTGTCTATGCACGTCGTCTAACTCCAGACTAGCTGCAGAGAAAGGATCAAACACGTTGAATTCTTCATCTTGAGGGGAAAGAGCTCAGTTGAGGCCTGTAAACATTGCCACCTCCAACTTCACATCGCCCAGACCCAGGGAAAGGGGCAGGTCGGGGGGTGGGGGAGGATGGGTGTCTCCCTTCCCTTCACCATTTACTGAATGTCTCCCTCGAGCCAGGACATGGTGGGATAAAGGTGAGAGCTGCGTGAAGAATGTGCAAACAGCTGGGCTCAAGCTCTGGCTCTGTTTTTTCCCATCCCATGTGACCTCGAGCAAGTCACTTGACATCTCAGAACCTCTCCCCTCCTTTGGGAAGGGAAGTGAATGAAAAGCTGTCAGAAGCCTCTCTTGTGCCGGTGGTCCCATGGGATTTTTGCGGCCTCCTGGGCCTTGCTGGTAGCATCGAGCCCATTTTACAGTCAGAACACCAAGACTCAGAGGGTGCTCAAGAGCAGAGCAGGGCCACACCGCCCCTACTTCCCGGTTGCCTGGCTGCAGAACCAAAGGCTTCTTTCTGATGCACCGTAGGGATGGGACTCCTCACCCCGCATGTCACACGGGGCTCTGATCAGCGGGGAGACACCGGGTTTGTTTGTTGGGGCTTGTGGACTCTGAATGGCGGTGAGCGTGCAGACCCCCGTTCTGGCGAGCAGAGGAGAGAACCGGACTCAGAGAGCTGGGAGTGTCTCAGACCAACTCCGATGCTGTGCGCGGCTGCGTGGGGGCCCAAAGCCAACCCTGTCTAGAACCTGGGTTTTAAAACAGATGCTGGGAGAAGGAGAAAGGAGGAGATTGGGAGGAGATTGAGACGATGGGCTCACACACCCCCATTCAGAGCGGTTTCCCAAGCATGACTTCTGTTTCAGGCCTGCTCCCCAGGTGGGCTGCACGCGAACCCCACGGTGCCTCCCACAAATCCAGCAGAGATGTACTTATTCAGCAGGCGTGAAGGGAAACTGAGGAGCCCAGCAGCCTTGAGGCTTCAGGGCCCTTAGCACTGAGCACAGGGCCGGAGCAGGAGGCGTGCCTAATTCACGAGACTGCAGACATGCCCACAGCAGGCTCCGGGCCCGGGACAGTAACCAGAGTTTGGAAACCCCCGTGCCCCCCCCCCACCAAAAACAAAACAAAACAAAACAAAAAACCATTGCCCCTCATGGTTACTGACACCGCACCACCCCAGGTTGTCAGATTTAGCAAATCCAAATACAGGGTGTCCTTTTAAGTTCCAGGTAAACAACGGATACTCCGTTTAGTGTACCTCCGTGTGGGGCGGTGTTTGAACGTTCCCCGCCCAGCCTCTTCGGAGGGCCCATAGATGCTGGTGGAATTGAGCTGTCCCTCCCCCGGCTTCCCCACCTCCCACCCTCCAGGGCCTGGAGGGAGAGGCTTGCGCCCCAGAGGGTGCCCTGACATATCGGGTCTCTCAGATGCTGGTTCCTTTCATTAAACTGCTGGGATGGAAGTAAAGTGTGTGGGGAAGGTTAAAACTGATTCCCTTCGCTTAACAAAAGCCAAAGCTCTTGGGAGAGAGGCGGAGGAAGCAGAGCCCCTGAGCAGACCAGGGTGGGGCGGTGGGGGGGTTGGTGGGAGTTGCGGGCTGGCTGCAGCCCAGAGCTGTGGGGGTGTGGGGCTGCAGAGTGGGCTCAGGCCAGGCAGAGCACAGAAACCACTGGCACACGGGAGGCCGTGTCCTGACGGGGGTGCAGGGGCCCTGGCAGGAGGTGCCCTCCGTTCTCAGCACAGAGGAGATCCCAGCTCAGGAATTTTGGTGTGAAGAGGAGGAGGAGGAGACCCAGGTTGGGGGGCCCCGGGGGTGTGGAGGGTGAAGACTGGGTGAGACCTCCTGGAGGGTTACCAGGGGGAATAAAGGCAGAGTTGATGATGGGGCAAGTTTTCAGATCTGGGTGCCGTGGACAGGACTGGGGCAATGGCAGGATAGTGGCTTTGGACATGCCGGGTCTGAAGTGATGTCATGTGTCCCCAGGCAGAGCTCCTAACAACAACTCAGTAGCAGAAAGCAGGAGAGCTGTGCGGCCGTGCTGACCTGGGTCTGTGTCCTAGCTGTCCTCTCCATGGGCTCTGTGACCACACACTATTCACTTAACCTCTCTGAGCCTCCGTTTTCTCTCTGGCAGAGTGGAGAGCAAAGATACCTCCTTTGCAGGATATTGAGGCTATCAAAGAAGGAAAAAATACATGTAAAGGGACAAACCAGGTACTCGGCACACATTCAGTGTCCAGTAATAGTGGCTTGAAATTTGGGGCCCCAGGCTGGTGCCATGTTTTGGTCCCCACTGGGCTGCAGCAGAGACGCTCCTGATGCAAGGAACGGGGGTCTGACTTCTCATTCATGCAATGGATTTTTGTGGAGTTCCCACTGTGTGCCGGGCGCTGGGACACAGTGTGGGAAAACCCAATCACAGCATAAATCTAAGCCCACTCTTGAGCACGGGCGGCATGAGAGCATAATCAGGGCTGTTGTGCCCAGTGTGGCATCCTGGCTCGGAGCGGGCACCTGCTAGGTTGCGTGGGCAAGGGGAGACACGAAGTCTGAGTTTGCTTTCTTTACTGGAAATCCCCCCAGCTGCTGGCGAGGCCCTAAGGAAAGGAAAGACGAGCAACTGGGGACCAGGGTGCTGATTCTCCATCTCATCCACACATCTTCACTCCTATGTTCTTTCTTCCAAATACCCCTGTGGCTCACCTTTTCCCAATTCTGCTTTGGAAAAAATGCCAGGAAAACCCTCTGGGGGTTGCTCCTGAGCCATGGGCAGGCTGGGAAGCTGGGGAGAAGGAAAAGCAGGCAGGGACGACTGGCATTATGAGGCTGCCCTTCAAGGCCACAGTGGGGAGAAGCCCTGGGCAGCCCCTTCCCTGCCGCGAGCAGAGAAGCAGACCCTCCTCGGAGGGGAGCCATGCCGGCAGTCTGTCGGACGCCCCGTCTCACTCTGAGGCAGCCTGGTGTAATTCTGTCACGGTTTTATTTTTATGGGAAGGCTCCTTGTTTCCTTTTACTTTTTCATCCTTTCACTTAAAAAAAAAAAAAAGTGTTTTTACATTACAAAATAAAACTGCCTGAGAATTGCAAGAATCCAGGTGATATGTTACTGCTTTATTGGGAGACCAGTTTTCTCACTTACTGCTTCTTTCCTTGAGTCAATGAAAATATTGTTTGCATTTCAAGGAAATGTGTGCATGCTTGCGGTAAAAATTTCAACCCTGTGGAAGCGTAAAAGGGCCATCATGGAAGCACACCTTCGCATCTCTCCCCATGCCCTCCCCCCTCAGTCACCCCCAACAAGTTGCTCCCAGGTGGCTGTTGCTGTCTAGATAAGGGGACCCTTGGGGAATCTTGTTGTAGACCCACCTCTCTAGACCACTGCTAGGCAGAGGGGAGGTGGCCCTTTTTAGTAACAAGAGCATGGGCTCAGGCTAGGGACTGGACGGTTGGCTCTGCCATTGACTTGCTCTGTGACCCGCAGGCATCCACATAACCTCTCTGAGCCTCAGTGACCTTCTCGGCAGGCTGGGATCGGGGCTCTAAAGCCCCGGGCATGAGTCGGTGTCCTGCATGCCACCCAGGTGACCGTGTCGTTTGGTGGTCTCTGCAGGTTGGGGACCAGATTCTGGAGGTGAACGGGCGGAACTTTCTCAACATCCTGCACGACGAGGCGGTCAGGCTGCTCAAGTCTTCGCAGCACCTCATTCTGACGGTGAAGGACGTCGGGAGGCTGCCCCACGCCCGCACCACGGTGGACGAGACTAAGTGGATTGCCAGTTCCCGGATTGGGGACACCAGCACGAACCTGGCAGGGTCTGGCTGCACCCCTCCCTCCGGGCCCCAGGACCGCAGCACCGTCTCTGAAAGCCTGTGATGCCCCCCCTCCCGTCCCCTCACCACTCCCGGATCTGTAACGATTCTGAGAGCCGGCCTTCCCCATCCCACGGTCCCTTGCGGTGGTGGGCATGACCTCGGGCACATCCCTTCCCCTCTCCCGGCCTGTTCCCCGTGGGAACCTGAGCCGCACCGTCACCTTCTCTCGTTGTTTATCTCGCACAAATCAGTTAACTTAATCTTGGGCCCTTAGGTCCTTTGTCTGAAAGTGGGGCTCCTCACCCAGGCCCCCATCCCACTCTGGGGATGAGGACCCTGTGAGTTTCCTGAGGAAAAGGGTCTTGGGAGTCATGAAGTGGCTATAGCTGCCGACGGCTGCAGCATTGCTGAGAGGGTCACGTGTCCCCTTTGGATTTCCAGCAGGCGTCTCAGCCTGGCTGGTGGCCTCCCGGGCCAGGTCCACCAGAGCATCCCTCTCCCTTCCTAGCCTCCCCTCTCCCCTCTCGCCAGCGCGGTATCATAAATGTTTTAGTTAGCTTCCAGCATTTAAAAAGGCATCAAGTTTCCCATGGAAAGAAAAGAAAAACAAAAAACAAACCTGGATTTCTGGCTGCTGCTTTAAAATAAGGAATTCTGGTGGCTTGAGCGCATGTTTTTTCAAGAAATTGGGCTGGAGCTGAGCTGCACCTGCCAGTTGCCGCCCTGTGTCTCCAGGGTTCTTCCCCCTCCCTAGGGTTGGCCAGACCCTGAGGCCGTGGGCTATTGTCTCCTGTCCTGGTGTTACCTGCCTGGGCCTGTAGGGTTGGAAGCAAGTGTGTGAGTGGAGGAGTGCTGCCACAGGCTCCACTGGGAGGCCAGAAGCTGCTCAGCTGTCCAGGTGGTCACGTCCCCTTGAACTGCCCCAGTGGGGTGAGGCCAGGGCTCTCTCCTCCCGCTCCAGATCAGCCTCTCCCTTGCTCGCGTCTGTCCGAACTGCTCAGTCGTGCCGCTGAACACATTCATCTTTCTCCATAGATTTCCTGGGGATCTTCCCACGGAAGGGACAAACAAGGTAGGGCAGTCCCCATCCATGGCTATCTTCGGCTTCCATATACATCCCCGTGGGGGTGGTGAGGGGGTTGCAGAACCGCTCATGTGCGTGATCTCATTTTGTTTGGGCAGTCCACTGACTGTCCATCCATCCTTCATTCCACACACATCTGGCCCTGGGGATGGTGGCACTGAACGGAACCGATCAGATCCCTGCCCCCATGGAGATTATGCCTAGTGAAGGAGACACACAGGAAGAACAAACCTGCCCACCTATCTAATCACAGAAGACGTTTGGTGCCACCAGGCCGGGCTCTATAGCCTCAGAGAGAGCAACCGATGGGACATCCGATTTAGGCGGGGTGAGAGACAGAGGAGAGGGTGGAGGCTCTCTGACTTGGTGACATGATGCTTGGACTGGGCACTGAGTGTTAAAAAGAATTAACCACATCGGAGTCCGGCGCAGGGTGGGCAGGGATGGTCTAGGGTGGGCAGGGATGGTCTAGTCGGAGGGCACAGCCTGTGCGAGAGCCCTGCAGCGGCAAGGAGAGCTTGCTGGGTGGGGGCGGTGAGCGAGCAGGAACTGGGAACAGAGTGACAACAGGTGGGATCACTGGGTCACACAGGGATTTGGGGGCTGCCTAAGAGGTTTGACTTCTAACCTAAATCAGTGGGAGACCATGGGGGGGATGTCTGTTTTTACCAGATCACCTCAGCAACTCCGCGTAGGTGATGGGAGACACAGAGGGGACACCAACAGCATCTTGGCCACAGCCCGGATGATGCCAGAGGCAGTGGAGGGGAGAGGGAGGAGGGTGTGCGGATCTGTGCTCTGTCTTGGAAGTCAAGTTACCATTACTCCCGATTTACCAAGGGAGGCCCTGAAACCTAGAGAATAAATCAGAAACCATAATGAGACCGCTCAACTCTAAACAGTTACGGGAGCTGTGGAGAGGACACGTGAAAGCGGCTGTGGAGGGCGTGAAGCCCTTTGCGAACGCACAAGGCCGCACAGTCTGAAAACGGACCCAGGCCCCCCTGCAGGTGCACAGCACAGACCAAGGCCACAGAGGGGACCCCCGCCCCCGCACTGTGGTCCCTGGCATGGCCCCGCCACGTGACCCCAGAGCCCTTCGGAATTCCCGGACACCTGTCTTCCTGTCTTTCAGCCGGGATTCTACAAGGGGCCAGCCGGCTCCCAGGTGACCCTGAGCAGCCTGGGGAACCAGACGCGCCTGCTGCTGGAGGAGCAGGCCCGGCACTTGCTGAACGAGCAGGAACGCGCCACCATGGCCTACTATCTGGACGAGTACCGCGGCGGTAGCGTCTCCGTGGAGGCCCTGGTCATGGCCCTGTTTGAGCTGCTCAACACCCACGCCAAGGTGATCCGAGCCCCTCCGTGGGCAAGGCGGCGGTTCCCGAAGGCTCTGCCTCCTCCCTGTGTCCCCCACTCCTTTCCTGCGCACCCACAAAGAGTCAGGAGGAAGTGGCCCTGGGCGGAGACCGGTGACCGAGGTGCCCCTGTCCCCAGACTCCTGGGGAAATCGTCTATGGACGTCCCCTGTGATGTGGGCTCTAGCAACGTGGCTGTGGATACTGAGCATACATCTAGAATCGTCGGGATTGCTCTTCAAAGCGATGCCCGGGCCTCGCCCCGGGCCTGTGAAGGCCACACATCTGGGGGTGGGAGCCTGCCACAAGCCGCCGGTGCTGGCCGCTTTGAGAGCCAGGCTGGAGGAGGTCTGGGGTCCAGAAGCTGCACAAAGGAAGAAGGGATTAGACCTCTTGGGAGCTGAGGCGTGTGGGAAGGTTTAATAGAGGAACCGGGATTTGCGGAGAAGGAGGGAAGGCTGTTCCGGGTGGGAGGGCAGCCACGGGCTTCCCGGAGCGTTCGGGGAGCTGCAGTCGTGTGTGCTGGCTGAGATGCGAGCCAGGACGGGGAGAGGGAGGCAGGCGTCAGTGAGGCTGGCCCAGCTTCCGGGCTGTGGCGGGGCTTGACTCCCCCAGGACAGTGCGGAGCCCCAAGGGGTTAAGGAGGGAGAGGCCAGAGGTCAAGTTGGCACGCGGGTGATTTGGCGTAGCAGGGCATGGGTCCCCCCGCTGGTGGGCCTCCGGCTGAGTGCCCTCTTTGTCCCCCTCCCCAGTTCTCGCTCCTGTCTGAGGTGAGGGGCACCATCTCCCCGCAAGACCTGGACCGCTTCGACCACCTGGTGCTGAGGCGGGAGATCGAGTCCATGAAGGCCCGGCAGCCCCCTGGCCCTGGGGCCGGGGACACCTACTCCATGGTCTCCTACAGCGACACGGGCTCATCCACAGGCAGCCATGGCACCTCCACCACCGTCAGCTCGGCCAGGGTGAGCTGCCCCTGCCCCGTCCCTGGCTTTGCGGCCAGCGGGGGTGGGGCGTCAAGGTCCAGCCTTTGCCGTGAGACGGATCTAGGCGAGAATCTCGGTGCCACCCCTTACCAGCTCTGTCCCTTGCCTTTCTGAGCTTCAGTTTCTTCCATTGGAAAAACTTTGTTGTCGAATGCCTGACGCGTGCCCAGCAAGGCGCTAGGAGACAGCTAGTGAACAAGGCAGATATGGCCCTGCCTCTTGGGCTCCCGGTCTGCGGGGGGCGGGCTCAGGGAGAAAGGTGAAAAAACACAGGTAAAGAGAAAAAACAGTAACAGTCCATGGGAGGACCCCACCATGAAGGCTGTGCCTTCATGGGGTCGTCATGATGGGATCTTCCCCAAGACACCCCCTCTTGTCTTCAGAGCCCCCACGACTTTCTCCCAGACTCCCCAGCCACCCCCAAAAGCATGCGGTCCCTCCTGGGTTCTGCCCCCCAGGATGCTCAGAGGCAAATTAATCCCAGGAGACCTTTGCAAGGAAGGAGCAAAGGAAATGCCTTGCGGCTTGGTTGGGGAACCAGTCATCCCTGTCCGTGTGGCAGGAAAAGCTGGGTCGGAGGTCAGGAGAGGGGGCCTGTCTCACGCCCTCCGCTCCTATCTTTAGATCACTTATCATCACCACTCTCCGGGGGGAAAGGGCAGGGCAGAGCCGTATTTCTCAAGCCCTTCTGCTCCCAGATGCTGAACTGGGAGACCTTACGGGGGAATCTCAGTAGACTTGGGGCAGATGCACTCAGTTCTCCAGCTGGAGCAGCAGAGCTCCGGCCACACGGCGGTGTCTAAGGATGCCGGCCAGGAGTTAGTGGGCACCAGCGAGCTTGTGGCCAGCAGGAAACAGCCCTGGGGCAGTGCCCTTGCTTTTGCAGACAACTTGTGTTTCTTCTTAGCTCTGGGGAGATGAGTATCTGGGGAACTTCTATGTCTCTGTCTTCCACCCCTACTGTTCTGAGTCCCCTTCTTCTGCAGGAGTCCTTGTCCCTTCCTGAGGGGCCCAGACAGCTGCCAGGCATTCCTCTAGGGCTCTGGCTGCAGTGGAGACCATGTCATGCTTCGGGGGACGGGCAGGTTACCTCTGGGGCAGGCCAGAGGGTGTTCCCCACCTGGGGCTGTGAGTTTTTGGCTTTGTGGCGGCACGCTGGTGATGAGCTAACTTCAGGCTATAGGGACCTGACCGAGGGGCCGTTTCTCTCAGGGTCCAGCTCCACTGAGACTGGTCTTGGACATGCCCATGTGGGTCTTCAGGAGCCATAAGCCACAGCTCTGAAACCAGGGGGACGGCAGGCTGTAATTCTGGAATGGTCTCTCTAGAATCGGGGATGAGAGATCCAGTGGGGGGATGAGATGTGTTCTAGCTTGAGAGGGAGGAGATTTAGGTCTAACCCCCGGCTTCTCTGAGCCTTAGTTTCTCCATGAGTAGAATGGCCCAAGGTCTTTGCCCAAGGCTCTGATGGCAGTCAAGGTAAATATTATGTCCAGCTCAGCGCTGGCCTGCCATGACCTTGCCCAGCCCAGGGGTCTCCCCCAAACCTAAGAAGAGTTGGCCCCCACCAGTCTCAGCCCCACGCTTCACTGCCCAGTGCCTCAGTTTCCCCACTTGCACTGAGACAGCGATGCTGCTATGCCTAGCATTAGGATGCCCAGGGAGGATTAAATGAGGAGTGACCTCCCTGTTAGCACCAGCATCCCAGAAATACTGCCAGACCCTGAGGACAGGTGGAGCCTCAACTCTTCCTGACTTCCCCCAACCTGGCTGGAGAAAATCACCTTGAGGGTTTGCACCCAGGACCTTGGAGTCCTGACAGGCAGACACTTGGAGGCTTCTGGAAAGCACTGGGTTGAGGCTCTGCTCCTCTGCTTCACTCTTATCCTGCCTCCAGCGTCCTCACATGCACAGCATGGGGCCCATCCCTCCGACTCAGACCTTCGCTGTCGGCACAAGGCTTGGGGCTCTCTACAATGCAAGTTTCCTCTGATCCAGGTTTTTGAATAAGGTCCTCCTTCAGGCTCTGCCTGCCATTAGCAGGTGTGACCTTGGACATGTCACTTCTCTTCCCCGGGCCTCCGTTTTTCCACCTACCCAATGGGAGTGACAATCCCAGCCTCACCAGCTGGGAAGTCCCAGGGTTGTGTCTCACAGTGCATAGCCGTCTTTTGACAGCCCTTCTCAAGGACAGGTGTCATTTCTGCAGAACCGCAGCGACCCCGGGTTTCCTTCGAGGAGGCAGTTACCAAGAAGGAGTGCTGGTTGCGGCAACGGGAGCTTTCTTCTTCATCCCTCCTTTACGCCCGCCCCAAGTGTCTGGAGGAAACAGAAAAGGGATCTTAGAGAACCGTGTTCATTTTTGCCTTTCTCTGTGTGTGTGCATGTGTGCATGCTGGGCAGAGGGGTGGCTGCTGAACCCGCCCCATCCCTAATATTTATTTGATGTATTTTTCTTTTTGCCTTTTGCTCACCCTTCCTCCCCAGGAGCGGCTGCTGTGGCTTATAGACCTGATGGAGGTACCGTCCTTCCTGCCGGGCGGGGCCGTGGGAGTCCCCTAGCCGGGGTGGAGGTAGGGGGCCGTGGCTCTTCCTGCCACCCCCTTATGTCTGCACCGGACCCTGGTGGGAACTGGGATTCTTCTCGGTGCTCACTGTCCCTCCTGTTGGCCGGTCCATCAGGTTTCCCCAGGCTTTGGGGTGAGGAGGCCCTCCGCTTAAACCCCAGCCCTGCTACTTCCTTGCTGTGTGACCTCAGAAAGGGATTTTTACCTTTCTGAGCTCAGTTTTAGGGTCTGTAACCTGGGGATGATCATTTCTGTGCTGTGGAGCTGTTGAGAGACCTCTTGTGCTTTCATACGCTGTGAGCTCTGTCTAGAGTCTTCTCTTTCCCACTTCACATGGCCTGCTGTCTCCTCTGTGGGCATGAGCCCTATGCTCACATGCCACCTCTTCCCAGAAGGCTTCCGTGATTCTCTGACTTCCCTATGGCTCCTCCAGCCCCCTGAGCGTCCCATTGTCCTGACTCTTGTCTCATTATATTCTAAGAATGTTTACAAGCTTGGCTGGCTACTCCGCCTGACCACAGGCAGTGATTGTGTGTCTGGAATCAACAATGAATCCCTCATGTCCAGCCCAGGGTCTGGCCCATATAAACGACAGGGGCCTTTCTTAATAATCGTTGTTGTTGGTGTTTGTTGAGAGTTCTTCGTGGCACTGTGATAATGCTTTCCACCTGTATCTTCTTTGACTTTCCCAGTAACTAGGAGTGGCAGGTACCACCATGATCCCCATTGCACAGGGAAGAACACCAAAGTCAGAGACAAAAGCGACCTGGTCCGGGGCACTCAGCTAGTGAGTGGTAGAGTCAGGATCCGGTAGTTATCTACTCACCACCAAGTGACAGGCACTGGTCTGCAACCCCAGCACATGTCTGTGAGCTTTTGCTGCAAGTGATGCTGAACCCCCAAATCTGGATGGACAATAACCCAAAGCATTTCTTTCTTGTGACCCAGATCCTGTCCCTCATGGAGCTCACCTGCTTTCCTGACTGTGTTCAAACGCCTGTCACATGGCTCTCACCTCTTCTGAGTTTGTCTTCCCTGGGAAACAGGAGGGACCAGGGACCAGGCAGGGAGCACGTCTTTCTCCTGTCTGTCTGCCCAGTGCCGGCCCAGGCTCTGGAAGTGAGTTGGGGCCCAGGAAATGTGGAGCAGAAACTGAAATGAATCTGCCTTCCCTGGCCACACAGGGTTATCTTCTCATATCTCAGCCTCCTAACCTTCTACCTCCCACATGATAGGAAAAGGTCCTTGGCGCTGCCATCCAGGCAGGCAGAGCAGCAGAGGGCTGGCTCCCATGACCCAGATGCCCGCCCCAGATGGAACCAGTTTCCATTTAGCCCGAATTCTGTGGGCCACGCTCTGCAGTTCACGATCGCGGGTTAAACGTGGCTCATTCTGCAGCCGTTTTCCCTTAAAGCAGACAAAATCGATCAAAGGAGATCAGATGCAGCCTTCCTCCGTTGACAAATAGTGTTTCTTTTCCATTTGTCTAATAGGGGGCTGGCCCTGGGAATTTTTCCTGCCTCCAGACAACGTCATTCCCCTCCCCTTCGGATGTCAGCCGCGAGAGCTGAGCAGAAGCAAGGCTTCCCTGCCATTAATTGGGTTCTTCGTGGAGTACAAGCCAGCCTGGGGCAGAGGGACTTAAGCAAACGGGTTGGGGAGTCCCGCAGCTGGGGCTGGCTCTCCCAAGTGGTAGCGGTCACACCTTGGACAGGTGACTGAAGCTTTGGGAGCCTTGAGTCCTCTGGGTTGTCATGAAAATTCACGAGTGAGCTCAGGAGCGGACTTGTAGGCATGGAGTACTTGTGAGCCCATTCTGTTGATACTCTGAAGACTGGCAAAGGGCACTGCGGAGGATTTCGGGGGAAAAGAGGTTGCAGAGGCCAAGGCCAGCCTTGTACCTATGAAGCAGGTGCCGTTGAGGTCAGGGGCGGCAGCTGGAACTGCCCCGCCTTAACCTCAACCCCTTTCCACCTGGAATTGAGAGGTTCACACTCCAAGCCTCTCGTGTGCCTGGAAAGGGGCTCCCTGGGCCTGCCAAGGCATGCTGGGGTGGGGGGCTGCTCTAAAACCCTGTTGTCCCTGCCCCGAGGCAGTAAGGTGAGAAATGTGGCTATCAGCACGGTTCTCCCTTATGGTCTCTATGCCTTTCTCCTCATCTAAAGAGGGAAAGTCCTGGGGCAAAAGGAGGGTGGAGAAGCTCAGGCCGGTCTCGGGCTTTTCCAGCTGCAGGGACCCTGAACTGTGAAGGCAGCTTTTCCCAGAAACAGGGAGAAAATGATCAGAGGACCTTCTCCCACCTCCTGTGTTGCGCCTTTGGTCCAGCCTGGTTGGGTGTAGAGGGTCCTTTGCTGGGCGAGCCCTCCTGCAGTAGAGGAGCAGGAAGGAGCCCAACTACTGACTCCTACATCAGCCAGTCCTGTGGCGAGCATTCGCTGAGCACCCCTCCTTGCCCTCCATCCCTGGCTCTGAGACGACAGCACCTGCTGCCTGGGAGCTTAGCAAGTCCTGCTGGGGAGCAGCCTCAGGTCAGACCACCTACCTAATTCACACCCTGAGAAGCAGGTCGAGGACCGGGGCCCTGACCAACGCGGGCTGTCAGGGAGGGGATGTTGGAGCTGAGATCTGAGGTCATTGGCATCAAATGGGCAATCAACCAGGCAAGGAGCTGAGGAGGCCAAATTGGCATATGCAAAGGCCCTGAGCTCAAGGCTTGTGGACCCTGGAAGGAACTGTGGGAAGTCAGGAGCGCCAGAGTGCCAGGGGTGAAGGGGAGAGGGTGCAGGCTTAGCAGCAGGAAGCGCCAGGGACTCGGGCTTAACCCTGAAACTGTGGAACACCACTGAGCGTCTTCAGGCAGGAAGTGACAAGATCTTGTCTGTATCTTTTTTTTTTTTTAAGATTTTATTTATTTATTTGACAGAGATCACAAGTAGGCAGAGAGGCAGGCAGAGAAAGAGGAGGAAGCAGGCTCCCTGCTGAGCAGAGAGCCCGATGTGGGGCTCGATCCCAGGACCCTGATACCGTGACCTGAGCCGAAGGCAGAGGTTTTAACCCACTGAGCCACCCAGGCGCCTCTTGTCTGTATCTTTTAAAATGCTTCCCCTGTGTGTGGAGAGAGCTCAGTGGGCACAGGTAGATGGAGTGACTTGGTGAGGCTACTGCTACAGTCTGGGTAGCTACAAGCCTGTGGCTGGGCAGACTAGCTCTGCAGCCCCTGCCCCAGGAAGCCACTCGGGTCCAAGATTAGGGCACAGCAAGGCTGGAGCTCATTTTTCTGCTTAAGAACAGCCCATTCCCAGCTAAGAGGCCTCCACACGAGCTCCCTGCATCCTCAGAGCCATAAATCCAGCAGAGGCGTCAGTGAGGCTCGGGGCGGCTGCAGCTTGGCCTCAGCCCGCCAGCCCTTTGCGGCGTGTTTGCCTCCCTGTGGACACTTGGGAGGGTTGGAAGCTGTTTCCCGCGGTCAGAACCAAGTCCACGGAGGCCAGCCCTGCTCCTCCGGAGAGCACGGCGCGGGGTGCGGGGGGGGAGTCAGACGAAGCATTGACCCAAGACAGCGGTCTTCACCTTCCCTGTGCCACGCACACCTCCGGCAGGCTGGCAAGCCCCGGCACCCCTTCTCAAAAAACAGCCTTAAGTATTTAAAAGAAAATGCATCATTGGGTTACCCAAAAACCCAAATTATACAGCAGAATGCCATTTTCAAAATTCCAGAACAATTTGGAAACCATGTGCTTCCTGATGAGCATGCACCGTAGCGAGGTCCGACAGTGGGTCAGCGAGGCTGTGAGTGTGAAGCCGGGGTGAGCCCACGTGGGTTTCGGTGGCACCTACAGCAACCGGGAGAGACCTGGGATCTCAGTCGGCAACAGTGTCTCGGGTGCTGCCCATTCTGCTGGGCTGTCGCCTCCGTTTATAAGGGAGGAAATGTGTCATGTGGACTGGAGGGTCACGGAAAGCAAGAGGCAGTGTTTTCCCTCAGCTGGGTTCTTGGGGTCACCGCATCCCTCCTGGAGCCCGGCTCTCCAGCACCCGTCACACTCTCTGTCCACGGAATGAAGTCCTTTTCCTGAGAGCATTGGGAGGGTGAAGCATGCAGGCAGAAGGTAGCACATTCCATCTGCACCACACAGGCCTCCTGAGGACCTCTGTGGTTTGGCGGGCAAACATGATGGCAGGAGAGCGGACAGCGGGTAAAAGTGCCCAGAGCCAGCCCAGAACTGGGGCAGTTCCCGTGGTCTCAGCCACGCGAGTGAGTGTGGGTTCCAGCCCTCTGTTTGGGGACCCACACCATTCTGCCCTTCCCTACCAGCTGCCAGACTTCCAGCCTCACCCCTTGCTTTGAGAGCTCGGGAGCAGGACCAGCCTGTCTCCACCAGCATGGCCATTGGCCCAGGGGCTGGCTCCTTGATCCTTTTGGAACCTCAGTCCTGCCCACTTCACTCCAGGCAGCCCCACTGCCCCCCCCCCCAGTCCAGGAATGCCAGGACTCTGGCTCCACCTAGCTGGTCCCCTCCCCCACCCTGACCTTCCTGGGGCGGTGGCTCCTGTCCCCCAGCTCCTGCCCTTTGCTCTCTCCTGCTCTCCACCTCTCCCTCCCATCGTCCTTCTGTTCTCCTCTCTCACACCCACTCCCCTCAGCTTTCCCTCCTCTGTTCCTTGGACAGAAATCTCCATGATGACCTTCTGGGAACTTTCCCATCTACAGAGTGGGGGGCCCCTAGTCTCAGGCCTCTGGTGCATGTAGGGGCAGCGTTGGGGGGAGCCCGATGTCCTGACATCAGAGTAAAGAAGCCAGAAGAACAAAGAGCTGAAAATAGCACCTTTATGTAAGAGCCTTCCGTTGTTGTAAGGAGGGGGGGAGGAGGAACCAGGGAATTGGGCTGGAGGGAGGTGGGGGGGGGGGCTCATTCTGCTGAGGCGACAGCTGGGCCAGCAATCGCCTAGAAGCATCACCACCTCCCGAAGCTCGAGTCCACCTGGCAGGGGTCCGCACCGGGGACTGCCCGCCATCATTTCACTTTATTTTGGGCCCACAGTTCCCTCGGTCCAGACTCCTGGGGTATCCGGGCTCTGACTGGGCCAACTCAGACAAAAAGAAGGTCTTTTTCCTAAGAGGAAGGGAATTTTCTGAACCGTCGCTGATTTCAGGAGGAAGGAGATGGGGGGAGCAGCCGGTCCTGAGGGCGTCCTGGCTCTTGTGGCAAGCAGTCAGAATAACAGAGTCAGACCTTGAACACTTGAAGCTCTGCTTCCCGCCTCATCCTTGCCGTGTGACCTTGGGCAGGTGGCCTTCCTTCTCTGAGCCTCAGCGACCTCAGCTGTAAAACGGATGAACAGCCTCATCTAGAGAGCTAGTGGAGCCCCTGAGTCTAAACCTGCAGCCAGTCTCCGGCCTCAGTGGGTGCCGGAATAGGGGTGGCCCAAGCCGTTAGCAGGGTGGGGGTGGGCACGATGAGGAGGCCAGGAGGCGCAGGCCGGCTCCTGCATGAGCTCCGACCTTGATCCTCGTCTCGAAGCCTGTTCCTCGAGCGTTTGTGCTGACGCGTCCCCGGGGTTCTTAGCCTGCTGTCTGTAGCTATTTCAGACGCACGAGGAACATGGCTCGGGGACTCGGGGCTCCTGAGCCGTCTGGATTTGGCAGATGGAGTCTGGCAGGGCCGGGCTCTGACCCGTCTGCTGTTTGCTCCACTTCGGGCCTTCCTCCCAGGCCTGGATATTTATGTTCCCCGCCCCCCAACCCTCACCCTCCTGACTTTCCATCCCTGCCTTCCGACTTGGTTCCAGGATGCTATTGTAGAGGACAGGACAAGCTGAGGCCAGGGGCCAGGGATGGCTGTACTGTTCCCTGCCAGCGAGGGGCACTGTCGGGACCCTGTCCAGTTCTGGGGTCAGGGTAGTGCTGCGTGGGCTTTGGGACCACCCCCACGTGGGTTCGAAACCCACGATAGAACGTCCGTGTGGTCTTGGACAGGTCACATCCCTCTCTGAGCTTAAATGTAAAATCTGTGAGGATCCCAGGGGCTGCCTCTCGCAGAGACTCAAAGGAGAGCGCGTCAAGTAAAACGCCCTGCAGAGGGCCTGGTGTGTCGCCCTCCCCAGTTTGTGGCTAGTGTCCTCTGCTCTCTCTGAGATAAAGCCCCACCCACTTTGCCATCTGTGCCAGAAAACTGCTTTTGTTGTCAGGGCTCTGGATCCTTCCTCTCTCCCTCTCAGTGCGCCCAGTTACCACTGCCAGCCACACCAGTGGTCCTGAGTGGAAGTGTGTGGCACCTGCCGTGTGCATGGCCCTGGGAGGGGTGTTGGGGACACAGTGACCTGCATACCATTTATTCCCCATGAGTCAAGGATGCCGGATAAATGCTTATGGACTGAATGAGTGCCCAAAGCTCCGAATGTACCAGAACAGGACAGAATTCCAGGTCTTCGGTGCCGCCGTGGACTGTCACCCGAGTCCCCCAGGTGCCTGCAGCTTAAATCCAGGGACAGGTGGCAGTGGCTACACTGAGTGTGGCAGAGGCCCCTCCTGCCTGAGCACCTGACACGTGTTACTGCATCAGCCCCGGGAGAGAGGGACTGCCGTGACCCCATTCTGCAGGTGGGGAAGTCAGCACCGAGCAGATCCGTGGTTTGCCTTCCGTCTCTTGGCTGTGAGTGGCAGAGCTGGGTGTGATCTCAGCAAAGCCATGAGTGGTGCCACTTAGTGAGTGGAGGGCATCACGCCTCCTCCCAAGGATCCCCTACAGTCTTTGAGTGCCTGACGCTGCCGGCAGCATCTTCCCGGGAGCCAGTGTGCAGGAGACGGGGCTGGAGACAGTCAGAATGCTGAGGTTTGCATGGAAGCCTCAGCTTTGGTGGTAAAATGAGGCAGGAGTCCCAGCCTGGGACCCAGAGGCCTGGGTATGAAAGGCTGCGGGCCGGGAGGGCCGAATGCCTCCCTGGAGGGCTCGCATGACGGGTCTTTGTGATGACGTGCCTCTTGCCTGCCCAGAAAGTTCAAAGGCTCCAGGAGCGTCATTCGGGATGGGGATCAGTGTGGAGTGACCTGGCAGCCTGTGCCCAGGGAGTATGGCGTCAAGGGACCCCTCCGTCCCGACCCACTGCCTCCACCCCAATCTAGGCCACCATGACCACTCTCCACAGTGACCTAGTAGTTGGCCTGCCTCATTCTCTGCCTGCTGGGGCCTCCTCCATGCCAGCCTGAGTGATTGATGAATTCATTCACCCATCGATCCATTCGCGGATTCATTTGCTTTGTAAATATTTATCAAGCAGCCCCCGTCCTAAACACTGAGGATAGATAGAGTGGGACTAGGTGGTCCTAAGTCCTGCCTTTGAGCAGTTTTTTTTTTTTTTTTAATTTATTTGACAGAGATCACAAGTAGGCAGAGAGGCAAGTGGGGGGGGGGGCTGAGGCAGGCTCTCTGCTGTGCACAGAGCCCGATGTGGGGCTTGACCCCAAGACCCTGGGATCATGACCTGACCTGAAGGCAGAGGCTTTAACCCACTGAGTCACCCAGGCGCCCCCTTTGAGCAGTTTTTATCCTAATGGGAGAGACGAACAAGAAGCAAATCAATACTATAGCACCAGGCAGTGGTATGTCTTATGCAGAAGAATGAAGCATGGCCAGGGGTTAGATATGGGGGGGGAGGGGGAAGGGGTGCTGTTTTAGACTGGGCTGATCCAGGAAGGCCTTATTGAGGTCAGAGCGAAACGAAGTGAGGACGTGAGTCTGTGGAGGGCAGGGAGAGCAGTGAGTGCCAAGGCCCTGGGGTAGGAAGCACCCCATCCTGCTGGAGGAGTAGCAAGTAAGGGCCCAGTCATGAGGCACAATGAGTGCAGACTTTGGAATTTTCTCCAGGGAAAATGGAAAGACGCAGGAGGGTGAGGAGCTGGGGAGAGAGATTATCTGATTTATGTTTCAGGGATTACATCCTGGTTGCTGGGCAGAGGAAGTAGAGGAGAACAATAAAGCGGGGGGCGGGGGTGTGTGTGGGTAGCGGTTGTAATTTTAGGTGGGGTCGTCAGGATGGACTTCTCTGAGGAGGTAGTATCTGCAAAGGTCTTGAAGGAGGGAAGAACAAAGCATACCTTGTGGATAGCTGAGTGGGAGCATGTTCCGGGCAGAGGGGACAGCCGGTGTGAAGGCCCTGACACGCCTGCATTGTTCCAGTGTGGCTGGAGAGGAAGTGAGTAAAGGGAATCTTCACAGAAGACTAGCTTGACCACGTCACCATGGCAACCCGCTGCCCTCAGCCTCAAGTGCCAGCAGCTCCATGCTTGAGTCCTGTGGAACTGCTCGAAGATTCTCATACCTCCTTCCTGCTTTATGCATGCCCTGCCCTCTGAAACACCATCGTTCCCTCCTTTGCCCCCTTTACCCACAAGACTCAACTTTAAGCCATGCTCCCTACTCCAGGAAGCCTTCCTTGATAACCCCTCCCCAGCTGCTGATACGCCTGTAACTCCTCACTCTGTGCACGGTCTCCTCCTTGCTTACTTGTGTCGAGCCCACTTCCTCTAAGCTTCTGACAGCAGGTGTGGTGTCGCACTGCCTCTGTGGCCCCCTGCCCTCATCAGTCCGGCCCCGAGACTGCTCACTATTGATGGCCGCCTTTGCAACGTGAGCCCAGGGGGGTGGTGGTGGTGGAGGCTCGTGGCCATCCTGGACTCCGCGGGGTGGAGAGATGGCTCCACTGAGCCCTCAAGGGAGCTCCTTTAGAGAGGGGCGCTGCTCAGCCTCCCAGGGACGGCCTGCAGGTGACCTAACAGCAGCTCAGTGTCACTGGAGGGAGCATGAGGCTTCTTCTGTTGAGTTCGAGAAGGAAGCAAGAAATGGGCATTTTTTGCAAAATAAGGTGTGTTTAACCCTTGACCCCCTGTCTCACAATCGAAACCATTAAAATTTAAAAAGAGAGAGATTCCACCTCTCACTGGCGTCCTGCCATTGTCATACCTTCCTGGGCTTCTGTCTGCAAGCACCTGTGGGTTTGGGAAGGCGCTGAGGGTGTGGAGCATGGTACCTGGGTCCCAGCTTCAGGAGTTCCCAGGCCAGGCCAGAGTACCCCCCCCCCCCCCACCAACAAAGATAGTTCACGGGAGGCCTGGAAAGCTTCAAAGAAAAATTGATTTCAAAACGACCGGCATGAAAACCAACATTAATTTTGATGTGTCAATTTCCCAAGAGCGGGGCATGTCAGGACAGGGAGAAACCACAAGAAGGTGTCACGGGGCCCATTATGGATTAGGGTACCTCGGAGGGCAAACTGCTTTCTCCCTGTGAGTTTGCATTTGCTCACACTGCTTTCTTCTGTGTTTCTAGAACACTCTGGACCTGGAGGAAACTGGTGAGACTGTCCAGGGCACTACAAACACCCTCCCCGATGTTTCCCTGGTAAGACCCTGTCTGGCCGTTTCCTTGAGTTTTGCCCTCCCTGGTCTGCCTGCGGCCCTGGAGTGCTGGCTCCTCAGTGAGAGCCACAGGAAGGGGACAGAGGCCCTCTGACCCAGTACCAGGCCTGCACACAGGACATCGATCAGCCCTCTCTGGCAGGAGGCACGACAGCTCCCAGCCCCTCCTAGGGATTTCAGGCGGGGAATCAGGCTGGTTTTTTTTTTTGCCAAATCACTATTACTTTTGATATGTTATCTGAACCATATCATAACAAATACTGACACATGGAGTGTGTGACCTCCCTGAAGAGGCCATACGACCACACCAAAAATTAAAGTTAAATGTGACCTT
Source organism: Mustela putorius furo (assembly GCF_011764305.1). Lineage (NCBI taxonomy): Eukaryota > Metazoa > Chordata > Mammalia > Carnivora > Mustelidae > Mustela > Mustela putorius. The sequence continues at coordinate 38,127 of NW_025422439.1, read as the reverse complement.
GGACCCCTGTGTGCACTTCGGCAACCCGGGCAATATCACTGTGGTTCCAAACCAGATAACTTCTGAATGGCCTGGACTCTGGAGCCAGGTACTTGGGTTCAAATCTGACCTCTGCCACTGACTGTGTGACTTCGGGCGAGTTTCTTAACTTCTCTGTGCCTCGGTTTTCTCCTCTGTAACATGGGAATAATAGTAGTGTACCCACCCCAAGTTTATGGCAAGGGGTGAATGGGTCCACATAAGTAAAGCATTTGGGACGTGCCTGCCCTGTCGTCAGGGCGTTCAAGTGCTGGGTGTCGGCCTAGGCAGGGGGTAACAGCAATGATGCTATCTGGGGCTCCTGCTCTCTGTGCACCTGCTGGGCACAGGCACCCATCAACACATGACGCATGGGGCTGCTCACACCCCCGCACCCCTGCCAGGCAGGTGCAGATTTGCCCACTGCCCAGAGAGGCGCTCCGAGAGGCCAGCTGTGCCTTGCCTAGGACCACACAGTCCCCGAGCCCATGTGACTGTCCCCTTCTGTCCGTTCCCTCTCCCTCCAGTCCTGCACATCTCCTGCCTCTAGTAGCCACGATAATCTTCCAGAAAGAAAAGCCAAAGAAATGCTTTTTCTGTTCCTTCCATTCTCCACATCCACCTCTAATTAAGTCTTGTTCCCTGTGACAAGGCCTGGCTGATGCCAAGAACTTGAGTTCCCACAGGTAACGATGCCATCCCCAGAGACGCCCGCCAGGATGCCGACGCTTATCAGCTGCCGAGCCGGGGGGAGCAGTTTTCCACTGGGGTGTTGCATTATTCAGAGCAGCGTGGCCGAGAGCTGATAGAGCGGGACAAAATTCCAGCCGCAGCCTGGGCCGCTCGGGGCTCCCCTTGACCAGCCGCCATGGGGTCTGACTCCTTCTACTCCTGTTGGGTCTTTTGGCAGGACGACGTCAAAGCCCCATCCGAGGGGCTGCCGAGTTACAAGCCGCCGCCTCCCGCCCCACCTCTGGCCCAAGGCCACAACCGCCTGCACGCCCCACCGAGGAAGCCAGGGAAGGAGGACCTCCAGCCACCGTCCTCTGCGTCTTCCCACTCGGGCATCGTCTTCTCGGCTCCCAGAAACCACAGCCCACCAGCGGGGACCGCGCCTGTCCCGGGGGCCTCCTCAGCACAAGACTCGCCCTCCTCCCCCATTTATGCCTCTGTCTCTCCCGCCAACCCCGGCTCCAAGAGGCCCCTGGACGCCCACCTGGCCCTGGTCAACCAGCACCCCATCGGCCCCTTCCCGCGTGTCCAGTCACCCCCACACCTGAAAAGCTCCCCCGCAGAGGCCACGCTGGCGGGGGGCTGCCTCCCGCCACCCTCCCCCTCCGGCCGGCCAGACCCAGTGGGCACAAACCAGCACTTTGTCATGGTGGAGGTGCACCGGCCCGACAGCGAGCCGGACGTGAACGAAGTGAGGGCGCTGCCCCAGACCCGCAGTGAGTACTGGCCGCCACCTCGGGGGATGGGCTCAGAGCACCCGCAGCTGGTTTGGGGGGCATCCAGGCATAGTTAGAGTGGAAGCGTGTGCAGGGTCCGAGTGCCCCGGGTGCTGAGTCCGTGTGGACACAGGTGTGAGCCCTAGCGCTGCCACTTGAGAATTGTGTTACCACGGACAAGCCACAGGATGGAGGTTCGGTGACAGCCCCACTGGGTCGCTGGGAGGATTGGGTTCCTGCCCCAGAGCCCCCGGTCCTGGCCACCCGACAGTCTCCATCTCCCCACTGAGACTGGGGTTCCTTGAGGACAGGGGTGGCCTCTGTGATCTCTATCCCCTGAGTCTGGGACAAGGTGCATGCTGGGGGAAAGACAGGCATGGAAAGTACTGTCCCTGGACCCCTGGAGGTCTCCAGATCTGGGGGCGGGGGAAGGGGTGCCGGGGGAGGCCTGCAGGCTCAGATTGCAGGCTCGAACTTGCAGAGGCTGCGGCCCCAGAGCTTCCAGACAGTGTCCAGCTGACGGGGCGGACAGCAGTATAAAGCCGGTTTTTCACTCGCAGGAAGCCGGAAGCCTTGGCGGGCTCTAGATCTGGCTCTAGATCTCCCTTCCCTTAGCAAGTTGGGTGCCTCTCGCTGGATTCTGCTGCCATCTTGTGGCTTAAGTCATGTATAGGTCCCGCTGTGGTCAGGGAAGGTGGCAGGTTGGGGGCTCTGAACTGAGTGCCTGCTGTATACCAAACAGTGGGCAGACTGGGATGCAGATTGCAGGGTGCTCATGCTCAGGAGCTCAGGGAGGGAAGGCAGCTAAGGGGACAACAGGCCGGATGCGGTGAGAGAAACCCGAGGTGTCACCTGAGCCCAGAACACAAGAATAAAAGGTGTCCGTTGTGCGGGGTTTCCTGTGTACCAGATACGGTTCTAGGGGCCCTGCCTCTATTAGCACCTCATCTAACCCTCCCAGCAGCCCCGTAAAGCTGCTACTGTTGTCCGCATTTTACAGACGGGAAAACAGAGTCACAGAACATTAACTGTGGGCTTCACTCTACACATCACAAATAATAAAATCTTTATGATAATGCTGCTAGATGGGCATCATGGCTCCTATGTTAGAACAAAGCCAGGGAGGCTCAGGGAAGCTATGTAACTCGCTGGGGTTGCTCAAGCTGGGCAGAAAGGATTCAGACCTGTCCTGCTGGTCTCCGGAGTGTCCCAGATTCAGGGGCCCAGCCCTCACACACACAGCAAAGCAGCTCGGGTTTGACTGGTGAATGAGGGCATGTGCTCACCGCTCAGCTCAGGCCAGTTGGGGTTGTGGAGGGTACAGATAAGGGAGGGTAAACCTTCCCTTGTTTTATTGAGAAGCTAGAAATTTAATTTTTCTGTGAAATACCTTAATTGGAATATGTTAGTTCATCATTAAAATTGGAGAGCATTATGCAAATTAAAAAATAATAATAACCCATATCTGTGGGCTGGGTTTGCCTCTTGACCTCTGTTTTCATCATTATGCCATGGACAGAGAACTGGGTGGTCAGAGCAGAAGACCTGTTGGCCTTGAGGCCACGCCCTGGGTGGAAGGGCAGATCCCAGTGGTGGAAAGGTAGCACGGTGTCTCGCCTCCCTCCAGCCCTGTGATCCCTTCATTGCTCCCTAGTCCATGCCTGGGGAATCCCCACAGCCTTCCAGCTTGTAGCTCCACCACCTCCTCCAGGAAGCCCACCCGGACCCCAGAGGTATAAACCCCCACTCTCCTCCCGTTTCCCCTCCCAGCAACCTCCACACTCTCCCAGCTCTCGGACAGTGGGCAGACCCTGAGCGAGGACAGCGGTGTGGATGCCGGTGAGGCGGAAGCCAGCGCCCCGGGCCGAGGCAGACAGATGGCATCTACCAAGAGCAGGAGTAGCAAGGAGCCACCTCGGAACGAGAGGACCACAGAGGGGGCCACCAAACCGGTGAGCGAGGAGGAGGGGATACAGAGGACTGAGGGGAGGGCAGGCCCCAGGTGGGGAACAGGAGGTCCCCCAGCAGGGCTCAGCTTGACAAGTACCCACTGCAGGGAGAAAGTGAGCCCCCAGCACTGGAGGATGAGGGTCCTGGGGGCGAGCACTGTATCAGGAATCTGGAGGCCCAGTTTAGGTCTCACCTTTGCCAGACATTGACAAGCCAAGCGCTAAAAGCCAGTCCTCAGGGACTTCTAGCACAGGACTGAGTCGGCATGCTGGCTGAGGCAGTCAGGCCTGGGTCCGAGTCCCAGGACCCCCACCATCAGGCAGCCTCGGGCCGACCCCTTAACCTGAGCCTCGGCAGTTAGAGAGCTGTGGGCACCTGTTCTTAGCTTAGTGCTAGCACACTGGCAGCGCCCAGCCCGGGGCTGTCGTCTGAGCCCTTCTGACCCAGTGGCATGTCACTGCCGGTGCACGCACACACACCCCCAACACCCGAGCAAGGTCTATCCATGGAGAAGGCCTCAGACACTTGTCTCCTTGCTCACGCTCACAGCCTGGACTCCTGGAGCCCACGTCCACCCTGGTCCGCGTGAAGAAAAGTGCGGCCACCCTGGGCATTGCCATCGAGGGTGGCGCCAACACCCGCCAGCCTCTGCCCCGGATCGTCACGATTCAGGTACATCTTCGTGCGCCCCACGTGACTATTTCTGCCTACCCCCGAGGGCCCCTCTCTTGGCATCCCCAGGGTTCTGTCCCACACATACCCCCCACCCCGAGGATGACCAGCCACCAGAGGCAGACCCAGGCCCTTTGCCCTCCCTGAGCCTATTTTCCTTGTCAGGGCAGTAGACCCCCAGATTGTAGCCTGCTTGGCGGGGTTGGGCCTGACCCGGTGGGTATCTAAGGCAGGCCAGCCTCGCCCTCAGCCGCTTCGAGCGCCCCTACCTACCCTGTGTCTCGCCCCTGCAGCGAGGCGGTTCGGCCCACAACTCCGGGCAGCTCAAGGTGGGCCACGTGATTCTGGAAGTGAACGGGCTGACCCTTCGGGGCAAGGAGCACCGGGAGGCAGCGCGCATCATTGCAGAGGCCTTCAAGACCAAGGAGCGAGACTATATTGACTTTCTGGTCACCGAGTTCAATGTGATGCTCTAGAGGCTGGGGCCCGGAGGCCTCCCGCTGCTGCCCAGTCCCCGGCCCCGGTCCTCCTCCCTCCTGGTACTAGTCAGCTCCCGGAGGGCCAGGGCTGCATAGCCAGGGGCGCAGGAAGACATCCCCCCACTCTTTCCCGGCCCGCTGGCCCAGAACCAGGAGAAGAGAGCCGGATGAGGAAACAGAAGGTCAGGTCGGGATCCGGTGCCATGCTTGGCGTACACAGTAGGCGCTCAGTACAAGTGGTGGGAAGGAGAGAAAGCCTGTCCCCCTGGGTTGGATGAGGCCACTGGGCCCCGTTCCCTGGCCAGCTAGGACCTGGCCAGTCCTCTGGTGTCTGAGTCTTTATCCATTGTAAGACCACCTGAGAATTCATTGACACGCCCCCACCAGGGGCATCTCGCAGGACCTTTAGTGCCACAAATAAGCGTCAAGCACCTCCCCCCATTCACACCCCCTTTCTTCCTGGTTCCTTATTCCCCCCATAATATTTATTATTTATTTCCCTTTCGTCACCCCTGGGGACCCCAAGACCCCAGCTTCCCACCCTGCCCCCAGCCTATCCCAGAGGCCTTGCAGGGGACCCGCGATGTCCGTGTATTTATATACAGAGCTTATGACTTTAATTTTTCAATAAAGAAACCTGAACAAGGTGAGTGTCCAGCGTGCTGTGTGGCCTGCCTTTGTGGCTGGGGTTTTGATAGCTTGACCTAAAGTGGGGGGCGGATAGAATAGAGTAACACACACCACTAGCCTCTCCCCCTGCCCCCCACCCCCATGTGCAACACACAGCAGCTACACGGGGCACATGAGCCACACCCACATCTTGGAGCACCTTACTTGAAGGTTGTTCACAGAAAATACTCTTAAAACAGACACGTATGTTATGGGACTGAATAGGGATGTTTTCAGATACAGGGAGGTGGCCTGCCTTTTGGGGGGGGGGGATCAGGAAAGGGAAAAAGGAGGAAACCAAGCAGGGCAGGGATTTCAGGCAAACTCCTGGGAGGTGGCTGCAGCCTGGTGTTAGAGGCAAAAAAAAAAAAAAAAAAATGGTCTGCTACATAGCCCCAGGGCCCATTTCCTTCAACCCCAGGATTTCTCTGGGACAAAAAGACTTGGAGAAGTCCTGCTTTGTTCAGCCCTGTGTTCAGAGGTCAGCCAGAGCAGGATTAGGGGCAGCTGATGTGCAGACATGTGCCAGATCCTGCTTTTAGCTGACCCTTTCCCCTCCCCAGCCCAACGAGACCACCTGAGGCCAGGGTCCTGGGATTCCACTTGACCTCTGAAGCAGCCCGTATCCCTGAAGCCCCGGCCCCTCCAGTGGGGACTCTTTGTGCCCCTCCTCAGTCTTAATACCCATGCAGGGAGTAACTCCCACTTGGTCATCAGGGCTTAGATCTCCAGGCATCAGATGCCAAATCCTGCCTGGTCATGGGTCAATGATCTCACCTTTCTAGGTCCAAATTCCTATCTGGGAAGTGGGTGTGGTAGGCCGAATCGTGACCTCAAAGATAACCCAGGTTCTGGCAATGTGAGAATGTTCCCTTACCTGGCAAAGGGACTTTGCCTAAGGGATTAAGGCATTCAGATGGGGAGGTTGAGCTGATTTTCTGGGCAGGCCCCATGTAATCCCAAGGATCCCTGGAAGAGGGAGGCAGAGGGAGACTTGATGCGCGGAGGGAACCGTATTGTGGCTAAGGAAGTGGAGGTTGGGATGTGCTCTGAAGATGGGGGAGGGACCACCAGCCCAGGAATACAGGCAGCTACTAGACACTGAAAAGTCAGGGAAAGAAATTCTCCCCTCGGATCCTGCGGAAGGGACCTGCCCTCCTGACATCTTGAGGACAGCCCAGTGAAACCGACTTTAGACTTCTGACATCCCTTTGTAAGAGAACAAATGAGTGCTGCTTGAAGCCATGAACTGGTAATAATTTGTTACAACCATCCCAGGAAACAATTCAATGGGGATCCAGCTACTTGCCTCTGACAGTGGTTGGGACACTGTGCGTGGGCCCCAGGAACCAGGCTCAGAATCAGGCTCAGGGTCAGCCCCAGGAAGACCATGACAGTCCAGATGATGATGATGGTGAACCAAGGGCCCTCTGGCCTTAGAAACGCCACACCCTTTGCAGTCTCGAGTCCTTGTGCATCTTGTTCTGAACTGAAAGGTTTTCATCTATCACCAGCCCACAGTGAATTTCAGCCCAGCCACTAACCAACTCTGTGAGCTCTGGGCAAGTTGTGACCTCGTGACCATCCATGCCTTGAACCAGCCAACTGACCACAAGCTCCGACTTCACGAGGCAAGAAAGCTCCCAGTCGCTGCTGCCCATTGCTCCCAGTTGAACTCTGAAAAACTAGGACAAGAAAGAGTTTCAGGAGCTGTCGTTTCTAGAATTCTCTGGCTCGACTCCGGGACTGTGGTCCATTGGGCATTAGGGTCCCCCTTTCGTGGAATTTTAAACAAACTTTAAAAAAATTTCTTTGCCAGTGGGCTTAGAAAGGTCAAGTTCTTGCCCAAAGTTGCAGAGTTAGCAGGTAATAGAGGCTAAATTTGGATGCATGGCTACTTGAAGTCCACATCATAAAGCCAAGGACAAGCATGTGTCCTGCTGTCTTCTGAAGGGACCCAATACCATGGGTTAAGGTAGTTCTGAATAATGGAGCAGGGAGGGGTCAGAGGTTCACCCTGGCCACACGCCCTTGTGGCCCTCACTTTATTCATGATGCCAGAATCAGGGCAGGGGTGGTGTGGGGACAGTATTGCTGGAGGGTCTCAGGGTCTGCTGCTAATTGAAGAAGGCAGAAAGAGTGCATGTTTTTGGCCTGAGCCAGGGCCTGCCCAAGCAGGTGCTGAGCTGGTCTCCAAATTATCTGGACCTTGCTTTGCCTGGGAGAAAACAGGGTGAGGGATAGAACAGCCCAGTGTGAGGAGTGCAAGGATAGAGAACAAGACCCCGCTCAAAGGGTCCATACTTCAGAGTCTGACATCTGGAATCAAATTCCACCTCTACGATTTCCTGGCTGTGTGATCTGGAGCAAGTCACTTAACCTCTCTGAGCCTCAGTTTCATGTTTCAAATGGAGGGCATAGTATTCACCTAGCCTATAGGATATTATAAGGACTGGCTAAAAAGTTTGCCGTTGGCACGGAATATACCTTTAGTGAACAGGAATGGCTGCTGTGATCATTACTGGGCACCTGCAGGAGCCTCAGGCCCCCTGGGGAACTGGGAAGAGGGATCTGCCAAGAGGATAAGGAAGTGGCTGCAACATAGTTGGACGCGGGTCCCCAGGAAAAATTCTTCCTGTCTTGGGGCCTATTAACCCCCTTATGAGACAGGGTTGGTAGAGGAACTCTTGAAGTGAGTGCCGTTGATTTCTTTCTTCTGGGCTTGGCGCTGGGTTTATTTTATCCCCTCCTCGCGGCAGCTCTGAAGTCCAGTGGCAGAACTGGGACGGGGAGCTGAGGTCAGTTCGACACTTTACACCGCCACTCTTCAAGGCGAGCTGTCAGGGGACAAGGGATCTCTCTGTCCTGCACTCACCGCGGGACTCTGGGCAAGTCGCGATCCCTCTGCAGACCCGGGTTTTCCCCGCTTGCTCCTCGTGGTCTGGACGAGAGTGGACTTGGAGGGCAGCGCCAATACCCAGCTACCTCGCAGGAGAGGACGGATCACAGGAGGAGCGCACAGCAGTCCTTGACACGCAGGAGCTCAAGGAAAGTTTATTAAGATTCTTAGGACTGTTATGAAGCACTCCGTTTCCGCTACGTACGTTTGGGCTTTCTTGCTCACTCTGGCTCCATGCGACCTTGCACAAAAGTCTTAGCTCTGGGCCTCAGGCTTCTAGACGCCCTCGGGCGGGTTCCAGGAGGGACACAAACCCAGATGCAAGCTCTGCAGCGCTGGGGGGGGGGGGGGGGGGCCGGCCGAGTCCCTGGGGGCGGGCCGCAGGCGGCCGGCTCTCTGCGATTGGTGGAGCTTCCCGAGGCCCCGCCTCCCAGGGCCCTCCCCGCCCGTCACAGGCCCGCCTCGGGGATTAAGCAAACAGTCACCGCCCCGCCCCGCGCCGGGATTGGAGGCCTTTGTTTGCCGCTCAACTCCAGGAAACCACCGGCGCGCGGAGACAGCCAGCAGGTGAGGCGCGGGGAGGGGCTCACGGTGGGTCGCGGGCGGGTGCTGGGCCCTCGCCGGGCCTCGGTTTCTCGGTCTGGGGAATGGGGTGGGGGGAGAGCGGACAGCGCCGATGGGCTCCGATCCACAGGGACTGCTCTGCTCTCGGCCTCTCCCACGTGGAAACCCCACGCGCGCGGGAAGCAGACGGATCGGCACTCCCGGAATGGGAGGGCGCCCCTGGCGCGCCGTCAGTGTTCAGTCCTAACCTCGCCGGGGGCTGGGTTCCGCGGTCTCCGCCGTCGGCCTCAGTCTCCACCTCCGCACAATGGGGGCGTTGGCTTTTTCTCTCCCTCTCGCTCGCTCCGGCTGGGGCTGGTCTCTGGGCGGGGAGGGGTCCCCAGGGAGTCCGGGGGTGGTCCTTGGCGGGGCTTCGGGCTGTGTTTGGGTTGGAGGTGTGGCCCGGGTAGCTGTGGTTACCGGGGAGGTGGGACTTCTCTGTCCTGGGATTTCTGCGCGCTGCGTTCTCCCGGCAACAACCCGCGCAGCCTGACAACTCGGAGCGGCACGGCTTCCCCCGACACCTAACGCAAGTTTCTTTTCCTCTTTTTGGCGGGGGGGAGGGAGGGAGAGCAAAGGCCAGCAGTGAGGGTGGGCAGCTCCGACTGCGGCAGGAACTGGAATGGACGGAGAAATCGGGCCAGCCTTTCTTGGTACACGGATGGGGAGACTGAGGCCCAGAGAGGGGGCGCGTCTTGCCCGAAGCGCACAGCAGGGAAGGCGCAGAGCTGGCCTCTCCCCAGTGTGATGTGGCTGGCGCTGGCGGCGTGCCAGCTGGGACGAGACTCTTCCCCGTTCATTTTGCCGGCTTTTGTCGAAAGCCCTGACAGGTTGAAGAGGATCATTACCTAGGTTTCAAAAGCTTCTGCTTCTCAGTGATAAAGTTGGAAAGGAAAGTTGTTGGTAACAAACCCGGGCTATTTTGGAGTTGAGAAGAGTTGCCGAGACAGGTTGCAGAGAAAAAGAGACATTGTTTCTGTCCTCTAGAACAGAAGAAATTGTGGAAACCAAATCATGAAGAACTGAGGTTAGACACCTACGGGGACTTCCCCAAGAGAATTTTCCAGGCGCCGCCTCTAGAGTTGGTGGGTTTTATTTTTTGGTTCTTGGTTTTGTTTTGTCAAGAAAACAGAATCTCTGCCCATCTGTTTGAGGGGGCCCGAGTCTGGCTTAGGGGGATGGACCCCATGGTGTTTGGGGGACATTTTTAGTTTATTCTCACAGGCGGTCTCAGTTCTTCTGCAGGAGGGAGAAGGTGCCCACGTGAGGCCTTGTCTCCCAAAGTCCAGTGGTTTGCGTTTGAAACATGTGATGTGAGCCCTTCTTGCACAGGGATTTCATCAGCTCCCACCAGCCCGCACATTCTGCTAGAGGCACTGGGGTTGGGGTTAGCAGCGAGTCTGGGGATGTTCCCGGGCACTGCTGCCCTCATGCTGAGAGTGTATTTTGGAAACTAGTGCCTGCCAAGGACATTTTAGTTTACCCCCGGGGGTGGAGGGGGGAGATCAGGGGGGTGGGAAGAAAATCTTTTTAAAGCATCCAGCTGAATCACCAGAAAAATCCCAGGTCCGTTGTATGTTTCTTCGGTCCTGGAAGGTGGGACAGATCTGGGCACGGGGAGTTAGAAGACCTTGGTGTGAGTCCCCAACCCAGCTTGCATTCTGAACGCCTCAGTTTTCCCCTCTGTGAAATGGGCATGGTAACACCCACTCCAGTTCAGCTTTAAGGCTGAAGTGAGGTGGAACCATAGAAAGTTTCATTCAACCCACATTCCACGTTTGGAGAGGAGGAATCTCAGGCCCAAAGAAAGAAAGTCACAATAGCATTGACACCGGTTATTGGTTATTGCTTGCTGTCTTCTAGCCACGGCGCCAAGGATTTTACTGCAGTGACTGAGGTCTGGGTGGGTGGGAGTTTTCGTCACCAGTCACTTTCTGGGTTCCCAGTATGGAGCCCTGGACATAGCAGGTGTTGAGTGCAGTGTCATTGATTCCTCGATTCTGGCATTTAGTGTTCACATTGTTGCCATGAAGTGGGTGCTGCTATTCTCATTTTACATAGGAAAAGCCTAAGGTTCAGAGAGTTTAAGTCACTAAGCTGAGGTCACACAGCTTTTCATGGGAGTTAATTGGTCCATCCTTCTGGATGTGCAGGGGTGAGTCATCTTGTGAGAGCTGACCGTGTGCATCTCTTTCCAGGGCTGTGCTAGTGATAGTCACATTGGTACCTTGAAATTGGCCATCATACGGGTATTTATACTATGGAACTTGGCAGATCAGGCCACAAATTGGGCGTTTTCTTTTCTTTATTTTTTTTAAGAGAGCTGCCTATGAAGGCTGTTGTGGGCTGGAAGGCCAGCGTTGCTCTGTATGACAGCAGGATGGGTGGTTTCTGACTGTGCAGGAGGGCTCCAGGGGTGCCAGGCCAGAAGACCCACACCCCGCTGCAGTTCCCCCAAAGTGTGGGATTTGGGGAAGGAAACCTGTATGAGAGGAGGCTCCTGGTCCCTTGTGTTGAGTCACGCAGTGCCCCAGCTGTACGACTTGGGAGCAGGTCAGTGTGAGCCTGAATTCCGGGGCCAAGATGTCTGGGCTTTTACCTGAATGTGACAACAGCCATCCGTGTTCTTTAAGCAGGGAAAGGCTTGACCAGAATGATGCTCTGGGAAGATTTATCCAGCTGTGTGCGGCCAAGGGATGGGAGGCTGAGCCAGGCACTAAGTGACTGGAAGAGGCACAGGCTGACCTGGGAGCCAGGACGAGGCTAACAGTGTCCCTCCTGAGTTTTCCAAGCCCCTCCCGTATGCTAGCACATGTGCAAGCACGGTGCAAACACATAATCCCCTTACTTTATAGGCGCACCCCTGAGGAAAGTGTTATCCTCTGGAGATGAGGATATCAGAGGAGTTTAGAAGGCTACCAGATCTGGACCCAGGCCTTTCTGCCTCAACCCCTTATATTTTTAATTCCTGGGTGCCTCCTTCATTCCAGTGTACTATCCCAGCTTCTGGCCAGGTGCCAGCCAGACGCCAGTTCGGTTGTCAAGAGTGATCCCTTTCTCCCAGGCCTGGTCCTGCACCAGCCCCTAGACCCTTGCCAGCTTTCCCTGTTCTGGGGCAGAGGCTGGCGATATAGGCCGAGTGTGATGCCCATCTGGCAGTCTTCTTGGAGTCTTCAGTCTTCTCGGAGTCTTGAGTCCACAGCCAAGGACCAAGGACCAGGAAGGACCTCAGGGTCCAGGAGGCTGCACTCAGCCCCTCTAGGTCAAGGATTCATTTGGAGGATAATGCTTTACTTGTGGATGCAAATCGAACTCTGCCTATCATGTGCTGTGTGACTCTGGGCAAGTTGTATGACCTCTCTGGGCCTTTCCTCATCTGTTAAATGCCTGATGACAAGGGATCCAATCAGACAACACACACCATATCCCAAAATGTGAAGAGTGGCTAAGATCCCTTTCTTTCCTTTTGTGATTTTCCTATGTTTCCACATGTTGCATAATGGCTCTATGTGCAGCTAGGAGTCAGCTTGAGATTCCCTCTGCCCCTCCCCCTGCTCACGTGCTCTCCCCCCCTCCCCGCAAATAAATACATAAATAAAATATTTTTTAAAAATCAGGATCTTAAAAAAGAATAGTACATATTTATTTTACTCTTTTTTGTAAAGCAACTATTATTTTTCCAAAATATACATAAGGAGAAAGTAAACTTGCCTGCCGTCGTGCTACTTGCTGCTAATTACTGTAAGCAAGCATTTGGGAGCGTCTCTCGCTCTCCCTCCCTCCCTCAATTCCCTCTCCTCCTCCCTATTTTACCCTTTCATTTTTTCTTGAAGGGATTCAAACGGGATAGAGATTATTTTATAACTGGTTTGTTCACTCAGCGTATCACACTTTTTTACGGGACTGCGCCTTCGGCCACAGTAGAACGAATACTAGCTGCGTAAAATACCTTTGAGTGGAAACTGTCACGATTTGTTTCCATGATCCCCTGCTACTGGACACTGAGGTCGTTTTCAGTCTTTTCACTTACTGCAAGGTTCAGTCGCAAATGATGAAGACCATACTGTCTGGATTCAGACAGCCTGGTTCAAAGCCAGCTTCCTCTCCTGTGGAAGGGGATACTAATTCCTGCCTCCTTGAATCGGCACGAAGATCAAATAATGACGTCCGAATCCATGCGACGGGCTTCAGTAATAGGTGCACAATAAAATTGTACTGTAATGTTAGCAATGCATTCCTGGCACCGAGGTATCTTTGTTGTTGTTGGACTCTTTTCATGGAGCGTGAATTTAAGAGTGTGGGTGTCTCTGTGTGCAAGTGTGTGTGCATGTGTGTATTTTCCACCATATGGCCACATCCTCTTTATAACCCATGTTTTGGTTGGTGGAGGAAGGCCTGCCTCCTCCCCTACTTCACTAATGGATTGGTGACCCCTAGAATCGATGGGGACCCATAGGGAAGAAGGTCACAAGGAAATGGCAGCGTTTCTCTCTGCCTTGGGACAGTTAGCCATCCCCTTTTCTGGGCAAGACCCAAAGTGAGGGTTGTGGCTGGTATTAGGGAAGCTCCGGAGCCAGGAAAATTAAATTCAGTCCTGTGGGGGAGCAGGCCATATGGGCGTTTCACAGATCTGGCCAAAGTCATTTATTCATGAGCTCTGTGCCAGCTGGGCCATGGGCCAGGACGTTAGGTACGACGTAGTCTCATTTATCATCCCAATGATTCTGTGAAATCAGTATTGCCCCTCGTTTTACAGAGAAAGAATCTGGGGTTCAGAGAGATTGAGCTGCTTGCTCATGGCCACACAGCTTTTAATGAGAACCTGGACGTCTCTGCACACGGAGCACATGTTCCATAAACCCCTGTACCCTCTAGCCTCCCATTACCCTGGTATTTCTACCTGTGTAGGCAAGTAGAATCAAGAACCTGCAGATTTAGCGCTAGAAGGTCATTTCTGATAACCTCAGAGATAATCTCATTAAGCCCCAAGTTTCCCAAGCTAAGAGCAGGGAAGGCCCTTGTGCAGTATGACTCAGGCTCTAACTTGGGTCTCCCCTTCCCCGGTTCTTCTTGGCCAGCTCCTGCAATCCTTACCTGCCCCCCCAGACTCCCTGTGGATTTTCACTAGAGGGTAAAATCAGCAATGTGGGCCGAGGAGTGGGTGACCTTAGGGAGGGTTTTCATTGATTTTCCCAAGGAAGGGAGCCACCATGAATTCTGAAGTTGCCGATCAGCCCGTGCTTTCCCCCAGTGGGTGGGTAGCCTCGTGGCCCCCCTGTACCTCTGGGCCCCAGGATGTTGTGTTCAGTCCCGGGGCATGTCCTGGGCTGCACTGGAAGGCTTGAAGCAAGGCAGACCTACCTTCCATTCAAGGCTCCCAAGCTGAGCCCTTAGATGGGGCTCAGGAGGGGATGTGGAGTGAGGCCAGAGGGGATGGCTGAGTGGTGGGCAGGGGGAGTGTGGGTGGGGACGGCGTCACTGTGCCGGAGCATCAGGACCCAAGAGCTAGAGAGAATGAGTGGCCAGAGGTTCGTTGGGCCCCTGTGGGCCGGAAGGCAGGTTTGTGCCCCTGCAACAGGATGTGGGCTTGTTTCTGGTAAAAGTACTCAAGCCTGGGGGCCAAAGGATCTTGTTTGTTGTTTGTTTTCATTTTGGTTGACTGGGAACTAATCCCTTCCCCATCTTTGGGCCTCAGTTTCCTAACCGGTAAATGCTCTCTCACTCCTGTCCTGCCCACTCCCTAAGGCTATTTCGTAAAGCATCTGGTTCAAGGACCGGAGAGCCGTTTAGAAAAGCTGGTGAAAGGCTCTGTGTGGAACCAGAGATTCATTATCGAGGTAGAACATTGGCTTAGGGACTTGCAGTTAGTGGACTAATTGGCAAGCTCCACTGCCAATTTCATCACGCACAGGTACTTGTTATCTCTGCAGGCCCCAGTGGTGTAGGCTCCCAGCTTTGCTGTTAAGAGGCGGACCTTTGTATGCGTCAATCTTCACCGGAACTCCCCAGCTTTGTGACAGCAGGTAAGTCTCTCAGGTTCTCCTAGGCTCTGTTTACCCACCTTTAAAATGGGGACGTCACACCAGTCTGCCAGGGATGTGAGGGCCACAGCCAGCCTTGGGCGACAAGCGAGAGTCAGTAGATGACCCAGCATGTATCTGCTGTGCTTTTGCCGTGTGGCAGGCGCTGTTGCTGGGTGCTGGGAGCTCTCAAGTGCCAAAAAGATCAGAAGTCTAATTCCCAAAGGGTTCTGTGGGGCTGAGATCCGTAGGTGGCCTACAAATTCCCAGGAAGAAGTGGGGTCGGATGATGAAGGGGAGCGCCATGCGTTTGTCCTAGCATCAGCAAGGAGCGCACTGCTGAGGAGGGGGGAGAGCAGTGGGGGGGGGGGGGGGGGGGGAGGCTGGAGAGGCGCCTCCCTCATGGGCGAGCAGTGGGGCAGGAGTGGAGGGTTTTTAAGCCCAGATGGACCACGTTTGCACACTTCTGTTTGGAACCATGCGAGTGGTGCAGTGTATGGATTGGAAGGACCCCAGGGCTTCCCGGGAGAGGCTGTTGCAGGAGCCTTGCACGGATGCAGGGGTGGGGCGGGTTCTGGGGAGACTGAGGAATCAATGATGGATGGGTTTCTGGGGTGTAAGAGAGGAAAAGGTCCAGAATGACAGTTGGGTCTTAGTTAGGTTTAGGGGGATCCAGGGGCCCGTGGGGCGTGCCCAGCTGCGGCAGCCACCTGGTGTTGCTGGGTTGATGGCGGGGCTGCCTGGGTTAATGACAGGGGAGGGAGGGTGAGTGAGCGACAGGCCCGTCAGGGGAGCCCGCCCCTCACACAAAGACCCACACGGTCACCAGAGCTGATGGGGAGGGGCCTCGTTAGGGTTTGGCTCTGCTCCACGCTGGGCTAGGGGCTGCTGGTAGAGCCTCGCCACCCAGATGTGGGAAGAAGGCAAGGAGTGGGGGGAGGGATGGGTTGACTGATGTGATGAGGGCACTAGGTTCTAGCCCTGGCTTTGCCACATACTCACAAACTGACCTTGAAAAAAGCTGTTCATTCACTCACTCGTGTTCCAGGGCCCCCAGCTCTGCACGTAGCTGGAGTGGCCTCCGGCAATCGTGGCAGCAGTCCTGCTTATCCTTGTCTTACAGATGAAAAAACAGCTGGGGAGGCATGGGGGGCCCAGACCCTGAGCCTGCCCCTCCACCCCTGCTCCTGCCTCTCCCGCCTGGTTCCCTCTGCTCTGGGTACACAGCCTTGCTGTTCCCAGGGATGGCCCCGCTGGTTCCCACCTTGCCCTTTGCCGTTGCCCTACCAGAAGACTCTGCTTCCAGCTCTTTCTGGGGCTCACTCCTGCCCCTCTCTTCCTTCAGCCCCTTGTTTGAATGTCACCTTCTCACTGAGACCTTCCTAGCCATCCCCAAACCCTCCTCTCCAACCCACTACTCTCTGACCTACAGATTCTCGACCTGGGCCACATATCCCAATCAGCTGGGACACTTTCAAATTGCTGATGCCTGGAGACCGTTGGTCTGGATGGGCCTCAGGCATCAGGATCACCATCTCCACTCCAACCCACCCTTGTGGGTCCGGTCCTTACCTCCCTCCACATTTGTTTTATGTTGTCCTGTGTTTCTGTGGAGAGTGGAGCAAGGACTCAGCCTGTCCTGTATCTTGCCGTGTTCCCAACACCTTGGCAAGCGCCCGGCAGAATAGCTCAGCAAGTACCTGTCTAATGAACGAATGGGGTGATGGAAGCTTGGGAAAAGGGAGCTTGCCCTCTGAGAAGTCTTGGGGACAACAGGAGAAATTCGGCTCATCAGTCAATCCCCCACCTCCAGTGCTGCCTATAAAATCTCACAGTAGCTACAGGCCCAGCTTGGGGGTGAGGACAGTGGGTGGGATGGCAGGTCTGGCTGCAGCCTCCCTAAGATGTTGGGTTGCACAGTGGTAGATGGGACAGAAAGTCAGAGCCGGCCGGGAGCATCTGGTCTGAGCTCCCATTCTACAGATGGGCCCAGAGGCCTGGTGACGGAGAGAGCCTTAGCCCAGGCCATGCCCTTGAGGGGAGAGGCTGCAGAAAAAGCTCCTAGAAGGTCGAAGCTGCTAGAGGCCTCCTTCCAGGCTCGGCATGCTCTGTGTGACTTTCGCCAAACCGCTGACCTTCTCCGGACTTCGGTCTCCTCAGTCAGTACTTTGGCCCAGATGGTCCCGATCCCTGACTTGGGGAGTCCCCAGGAGTCCTTTGCCAGGGCAGCCAGACCCGCAGAGGGCCTGCAAGGGGTTAAGCTCCTCCCGCTGACTCTCAGGCAGCACGCAGACAAACCCCCTCCTTCTGACAAACACTTGTAGGAAATCAGGCTGGGCGCTTCCTGCCCAGGCGAGGCGGCCTCAGCCGCAGCAGGGGCGGGGAGAGGTGGGGAGCGATGCTTGTGTGTGAGCAGCAGCAGCCGGGGCTGGCAGAGTGGCCTGGAGGCGGGCCAGGGCGCCATGGAGGCAGGGGGCTCCCTAGGTTTGGAACAAAGACCTCATGGGCAGGTCCCCTGAGCCTGGGCCAGCAGGATGGTGGTGGAGCCTGAGAGAGGTAAGGGCGCCAGGCGGGCCGGGGAGGCCGCCTTCCCTCTGGACTGGCCAGTCACAGACTCTCTGGGACAATCAGGGCAGCTGGACCAGCCCAGCCAGGAAGTTACAGCTGTGGCAGCTGTTACTACTTCTTTCGCAGTTTAGGGCATCTGGCGCCTGGGGCATGGGTGGATTTTCGGGGGATTTCATCAAGCTTCCGGGCGCTGGATCCCCGTCCGAGCCCTGATTCTGACCTCTGGGGACCTGGATGGGCGCTGGTCCCCACGCTATGCCTGTGGCGTCCTAATCAGCACATGGAGAGTTGGTCCTCGGGCTGCTAAGGGGTCTGAGAGATGATGCTCAGATGAGGGGCTACGGGGGTGGGGGTCCTCACAAAAGAGAGGCCCCATCTGCCACACCCCGAGGGGAGTTCTTGAGGCCCGCGGGGCTAGAGTCCGCAGCGGCCAGGGCACCTTTCCTCTTTCTCCTCCGCCTCTGATGTGAGGAGAGGGCTGGGGGTAGGAGGGGTACATCTGGAGGGGGGAGGGGCTGGAGCTTCCCCAAGGGACCAGTTTTTCGCGGGAACCCCTTGAGAACAGTAGGTCTGTGCCCAACCAGCTGCTCAGGGAGGGCAGCTGAGTTTGGGGTTCTGAGCTCAGCCTTTTTGGAGGGGCCCAGTCACTTGCTATGGAGACTCTTCCTTCCCCTTCCTCTCATCCTCCCCACAAGTCTCATGGACTTGGTTTCAGAGTCATAGCCCCTGGGGTTGAATCCCTGAGCTGCCCTTCCTGTCCCCAAGGTCTTGTGAGAGCCAGCCACCTCTCTACGACTCCGTTTTCTCATCTGGAAGACGTCAGGGTTGAGGTGGGAGCAGAAAGGGGGCCGGCCCCCTGCACAACCCTGGCTGGATTGGAAGTGGGCTCCAGAAGGCATGGGGAGGCAAAGCCAGGCTGCATGGTGGCGGTTGGCGTAGGACAGCCTAAGAGATTGAGCCACAAAGACAGGGGACCTCATTTTGGAGCAGCTGAGGGGGGCCAGAGAAGCCCTGTAGGGGGTGGGCGATGCAGACCCACTCGGGAATGGGAGAAAGAGACCAGAAGGGGCTCTAAGTCCCTTGGGAGTGCTGGAGGCAGGGCCAGTGGTGGGGAGAGAGGAGCCATACAAAAGGAGGAGGGAGTGGTCCGTGCTTCCCTGGGGGTTAGGTTCTTGAAGGCAGGTGGGGACCCTTATCCTAACAGCCCAGTGCCTCTGAGGATTTAGTGCTCACGGGGCTTTTTCGGGTTCAGGACCCAGTTCATATGGCTAGGGCCTTCACCCATCCCCACTAACTTTCAGGAGCAGCCGAGCCTTTGACTGCCATTCAAGAAGCCCAGGCTGTAGCTGTCAAGTTCCCTTCATACGTTCAGGTTCAGACCTCAGTGCCTTTGTCTATGCTGTTCTGTCTGCCTGTAATGCCTTTCCCCATTCTTCTCCCCCCAGATCCTCTTTGCCCAGTTTCATAGTTCCTTCATATATCCCTCTGTATTGTTACCCAGCCCCCAAGTTGAAACTTTGGGACTCTTTGGCCCATATTAGTATTTTTAACGTCTTCAGAGGGCTTGGCACACAGTGGAAGGTCATAAGTTTTTTAAAATTAATTTGCACGCACTTGGTGTTCAGTATACATCTTGGTGACTCTGCAATGGGTCCTCAGGATGGAGGAGGGAGTGAACAGCTCTGAAGCTGTTGCCCTTGGGGGTCACGGTCAACCAGGAACCTCAAAGTTCATTCAGCCACTACCCAGCCCATGCTCACGGGGCAGTAATTCCCTTGCAGAAGCCAGAGCTGGGGGGCGGTGCTCTCCGCATCTTCCCGTGAGGGGAGGTTCAGCACAGCCGTTGCCGATGAAGCAAGAGCACCAGACCTGGAACCTGGTCTCCACCTACTCTGCGACTTCTCTTTCTTGGCCGCAAGCATGAGGACACAGCGAGGGCGTGTCCTCATCCCAGCCTGAGGATGGGCTGTAATTGGCCCCGGAGTGTGTTTGTTGAGTGACCCACTGACGGAGGGGGGGGCTGGGCCCTGGGCTCCATGGCCCTGAGGGCCATGGCTTGTACAGAAGACAGAGAGGCCCTGCCCCCCACCCTGGTGGGGGGCGGGGGCTCACAGGTTTCAGGGCCTGAGGAGCATGCGCACAACTCCAGCTGGTGGCCACAGCTGCCTCTGCTTGCAGTGCACCAAGTTTCAGCAAGGACTGAGTCATCCCAGGAGACAGGATGTTCCTCTTTGTGCACCCAGAGGCGCCTGTGATTGGGCCGCCAGCTTTGCGGCATGGCTAGAAAAAAAGCCCTTTAAAAAGTCAAAAAACCACATGCCTCCCCAGCCCCTTCCTCTGTGGAGATTTCAGGAAGAGAAAAGCGGCTCTTAGCACCTCCCACACCTCCCCAAGTAGCAGGGCCCGGAAGGCCTACCCCGCCCTAGAGTGTGGGCCTTACCTGCTGCGTTCACTTAAATGCCGATTCCTGGGCCCTATCCCAGGGCCACTGAGTCTGGCTCTCTTGGGGTCAACCTAGGAATCTGCTTTCTTAGGGACTTTTTTTATTTTAAGGAGTTTATTTCTTTGTCAGAGAGAAAGAGCACAAGCAGGGGGAGAGGCAGGCAGAGAGAGAAGCAGGCTCAATTCGGGACTCGATCCCAGGACCCTGAGATCATGACCTGAGGTGAAAGCAGGTGATTTAACAACCGAGTCACCCAGGCGCCCCTGTATTTTCAGAGAATTCTTAAGAACACTCGAGCTACAGGCCCACTGGCAGGGATTCCTGAGAAGGGTGCAGGCCCCCCAGAGGGTATGGGAAGCAAGGATTAGAGCTTCTCCTTAAAAGATTTATTTATTTATTTATTATTCCATCTTTTTAAAAAAGTTATCTTGGATATATTTTTCCTAATACCTGTATTTTTTTCTTATACACTAGCACGAGGATACATATATGTAAAGGTATCAAGATATCTGTAGAGGGAGGAGATGAGAGTAAATACAGGTTTCTGGTGAGTGTTGTGACAGAAAATTGGAGATGACTGGCCCAGATGAATAGTTTCAGATCTTGCTCTGTTGCTAACATGATGACCAAGATGGGTCATCTTGGCCAAGTCACTGTTCCAAGGCCAGGCTTCAGTTTTCTCTTCTGAAAAATACTTTTCCTGCAACCTGCTTCCCTTTTTGGGTTGAGGGCAGGTGGAGAACATGCAGGCTGGCACAGAGCGGGCACAGCATCTGTGGTAGGGGGCAATTCTGGGGGTTGGGAGGGCATGAGCCACCCCTCCCTCCAGGCCTGCTGCAGGCACAGAAGTTGCCGCCAGAGGCCAAGCAATGTGATTCCCTCCCTGTCCCCACCCCAGTCCTTGAGAAGGCTGCAGCCTTCCTAGTGATGCACTGTTCCCCCGGGAACTTTTGATCCAGAAATAGTTGCCTGCTGACTTTTCTCAACTGTGTAAATCCAGGCCCTCACCAAGGCCCTAAGTGTTCTCGAGGCTGCAGAGACACAGACCTATCTGTCCTCAGGGAGGCCTAGGATTATAGACCACTGTCTCCCCAGTATGGAGGGAAGAGCCCGGGCCTGACCCCAGCCTTATCTTGCCCAATGGGTGGCTTTGGGTTCAGGCCCGCTGCTATCTGGGCCTCAGTTTCCCCCCTGCAGAGTCAAGTTTTTGTATGAGTGAACCTGGGCTTCTGGGAGGGTCCATGCTGCTACTCTGTGGGCTGGGGGCTTGGGAAGTGTTGGCCATAGCACGGGGCTGGGAAAGAAAGGTGATGGGAGATGAGAGAGAGTGAAGGAAAAGAGGAAAAGGAAGAGGAAATGGAAGGAAGAAGGTCCTTCTGCAGCCAGACTCCCTCTTCTGGCTCCTCCTCCCCAAGCAGTCAAAAAGAAACTTCTCAGCAGCAGCTCTGGTGTGAGGGCGGGATGTGCTGAAGGGGACCCGAGAGGCCCTCCTGGCTCTGGCCACCATCTCTCCTTGCCCACGCTCCGCTGTCAGAGTGGAGGCCTTGTCCCACCCCACAGTTATGGGGGACACCACTGCTGGGTCGCTCCCTCCTGCCTCCATGGTGCTTGGGACGCCCCTGCCTGGACATGCTCTCTCTCTCTTTTTAAATTTAGGTGAAATTAACATGCCATGAAATTAACGATTTTTAAAGGAACAATTCATTTAGCATATGTATAGTGTTGTACAACCACGACCTGTATCCAGTTCCAAAACATTTGCAGCACCCCTCAAGGAAACCTCATACCCATGAAACAGTCACTCCCCATCCTGCCTCCCCTAGCCCCTGGGAACTGCCAGCTGGCTCTCCATCTCGATTGATTTACCTGTTCTGGGTATTTCATAGAAACGGAATCCTACTACAAGTGACCTTCTGTGCCTGGCTTCTTTCTCCTCTCCTAATGTTGTTCAGGTTCGTGCCCATGGTGGTGAGTCCCAGCCCTTCTTTCTTTTCTGTGGCTGAGCACTGTTAGGTCTCATGTGTACCCCACAGTGTTTATCCATGCATCCACATGGATGTGCCCATCCACATTTGGACCATTTCCCCCCTTGGGCTGTTGCAAATAGTGCTGCTCTGAATGTGTGTGTGTGTGAGTGTGTGTTGGTTTGAGTACCTGTTTTCAATTATTTGGAGTACTGGAATGTTTTCTTTACCCCCCTCCGAGTTTGTATTCTTACCCATTGGGGGTTAGGGAAGGCTCCCAGAGGAAGTGGCCCCTAGACTAAGCCTTGCCTGCTCCCTAAGCCTATTGTGTCCCCTCCCACAGTGTCCCCATGTGTCCCTGTCATGCTCACCTTAATTGGTAGTCGCTGCCTGTTTGTCTGCTCCCTCCTGGGCTCTCTGTCCCAGCACCCATGCATGGAGCCTGGGACACAGTGACAATCCCTAGCACACCCCCGGACCCAGAGCTCTTGCCAGGGCCGACCTCTGGCTCCTTACCCTATATCTCAAGTAATTGAGCTCCTGATTTTGTTAAAGAGACAGAAAGTGATGTGACTCGCCCAAGGTCACACTGCTTCTGCGGGCTGGAGCCAGCAGGTGCTCCAGGGCTGTCGCATCCCAGCATTCCTGTTGGTACCCTGCTCGACGCTGGGAGGGGACTGAAAGAATGATGCTGTCCCTTATTGTGTCTCCCACAGGCAGCAGGTAGGATAGCCGGTACTGAGAGAAGCTGGCGGTGACCGAGGCGCCCGCAGTGGCAGCTCTGTCTCCTGAAGATGAGGTGGCCCAGGTGAAGCCCAGGCTAGGTCCCATGGCCAGCTCCAGGACAGAGGTGCGCTGGCCCGAGCTAGGCCTGGGGAGGGTGCCCCAGCGGCGGCGCTGGGCCTGGGCTGAAGAGGAAAAGGATGCTGAGGGGAGCGGGGGACAAGAGGGGGCCTTTCCCAATGCCACCAGCCCCGAGCTCCTGGAAGACTTCCGGCTGGCCCAGCAGTGCCTTCAGCCGCTGGAGTGGGACCCGCGGGCTGCTGACAGCCAGGATTCTGAATCGGGAGAGTCTGCAGGAGAGGGTGAGACTGATCTCCCCCGACCCCACCCCACAGGGAGCTGAATATCCCACCTTCTGGTGGGAGATGGGGAGTGGAGGGTGTTTTTTTTTTTTTTTAAGATTAAAATCCATAAAGCCTATAATTTAAAATTTTAAATGATTTGAATTATATAAGTTGTAATGTTCAATGCAGAAAAATCAGCAAATATGAAAGCAAAAACAGAAAAATTTACTTATTATCCAGATAACTGCACTTTTCTATATGCATGTATGCAAATGTAATATGCAAATGAAAATGGAATAGTACTCTACAAATGCTAGGGTAACCTGCTTTTTTTTGCAACTTAATAGACATGAATATCTTCCCAGCTCCTCATCTCTCCCTCCACAAGTCATTCCTAATGCATGCAAGCAATTCCATGGGGTGGATAGTCTGTATTTTGAGGGCCAATCTCTTGCTGTCATAATAAATGCAGAGATGAATATCGTTAGTACATCTTTGCCCATGTGATGTGCTAATAGCCTTGGTCATTTAAACTGCTTGGTCCCAGGGTTATGTCCATTTTGAAGATCTTCTAAAAATCCCAGTTAGCAAATGACAATGGAGCTATGCCATGTTTTCTAGAATGAGTGTTTCCCTTGCGTGGAGACCAGTTCAGACTAAATTCCTAATTTTGCCGAGCAGTCCCTTGTCTCTGAATCTCGGTTTGCCCATCTGTGAAACAGGAGCAGCAGTACCACTGAGAACAGCTCGAGCTTGATCATGTGGTTCCAGTCGCACTTAAAACACAGACGTGAAATCCTCCAACTTTGGGCTCTGTGAATGGTGCAGGCCCCGATGCACGGTGGAGAAAGCATTAGGCTAGTACAAGATTGTGACATGACCCAGAGTTCTTTCTGTCAGGTCGGCTTAAAGCAGGACTTGCCTACCACTACCTGCTCAGGAGCCACTTCTAACCCATCAGGGCAAGGTGACTGACACATGCTGGGAGGAAAGGGCAGAGGCATCTCTTCCTAAGGTCACATGGTAACCCCTTGCTATGACATAATAGCCACTGCCAGCGTCCTTACTGTGTGCCAGGCGCAGGGCTGAGCAGGGTGCAAGCCGTGTTTCCTTCCCTCCTCACCATCTTCTGCCAGGTAGGAGGGACTAGCCTCAGGTCCACGTTAAGGTTGCCCTCTGATTCGCCAGGAAGGGATCAGAGGGCCCAAGACTGAATCCAGGGCTCCCTGGCTCCAAAGCCTGTTTTCCCCATCATGCTGCATGACCCCCGCTGCAGAGACTAACTCGCCAGCATGGCTGGGACTTTGGTCCTAAGTTCAGGGTTGCTGTGAGCCACTGCATGTTCCTTGGCTAGTTACCTAACCTCTCTGCACTGTAAACAAGAGAGACTTGGCTGCAGGAGCTTTTAAGGAGTCGGAGGACGTAGACGTGCTAGGGGAGAGGCTGCAGGGAAGCAGAGAGATACAAGGGTGATGACAAAAGTGTGTCTCATGAAACTTTGGATCTATCCCAGAGGTTGACATAGGTTCTAGGACAAAGTAGGTGCTCAGTAAACATTGCCTGCATGAATGATGCTTAGAAGCATGCATGAATGGGTGGATGGGTAATGGAGGGGTGAGTGGGTGGGTGGATGGTTGGATCAGTGGGTGAATGGGTGATGGGTGGGTACATGGTTGGAAGCATAGGTGAATGGATGGGTGGACGGATATTTTTTTATCATATTGTTCTCCCAGCCTCGCTCTTTTCCTTCTTTCCATTCAGTCAACAAGTACTGAGCACCAGCTCTGCAAATACACTAGTAAACAAAAACGGAGGGTATCCTTGCCACCGTGGAGATTACAGTGTAGTGGGGGAGACAGATATTAATGAAACAATCATGAAAACAAATGGAAAACTGGAGCTAGGCTAAGTGTTTCAAAGTAAAGGTGTTCAGTCCTGTGAAAACCTATTATACAAGGGAGAATCTGACCTCATTAGGAGATCTGAGATTTCCCTGATGAGGTCAAGGCTGAGCTAATGCCTGAAGGACAGTTAGGAGTTAACTAGGTAAAGGGAAGGAAAGAGGACCCTGGCAGAGAGATGAGTATAACAAAGCCCTGTGGTTGGAGCAATGTGGAATGGCTAGAGCAGGGAGAGACTGAGGGGGACCGGAGAAAAGAGATGGATTAGGAGAGCTAGTGGGGTATGGAGACAGGGGTCTTAGGACCATACTCTGTCCTGGGAACAGGACAATATTGCTGAGTCTTCAGATGGAGGATGAGGATGAAGATTAAGGAGATCATTAGGTGGCTACTGCAATGGTCCAGGCAAGAGAGGATGCTGGCTAGAGCAAAGGTAGTGCAGGATTAAGAGCACTAGGTGAGTCTGAGAGCTCTGTAGGAGGTGATCTTGACAGGATCAGGGGACAGAATGGATTATAGGGATTGGGTGGGGGTGGGGGGAGTGATGGCCAAGGTGCTGCCCAAGCTTCTGGCTTGTGTAACTGGGTGGGATGGTGTTTCCATTTGCTAAGACGGGAAATAGTGGGGGAGAGCCAGGTTTGAGGATCCGATTTGGAGGACTGGAGACAACTAGAGGAGGTGCTAGGTAAGTACTTGGCCATATGGAGGGGGTAGGGGGAGCGGGAATCACTGGGATTCTTGCCATCACTGTAGGATGAGGAAATGAAGGCCCAGAGGGGCGAAGTAACTCTGGTAATGTTACACAGTAAGTCCAGACCTGGTGTATCCTGAGCAGTGACCTGTCTTTCCAGAGTTTGAAGCAGAGAATGTGGACAGCCCAGAAAGTTCCAACTTGCCTCTCAACTGGCTCCCCGAGCAGGATCCTCACCTGGCCATGACTGAAGAGGAGCTGGATGAAACCCTTGGAGGTCCTGAGGTGGAGGAAGCTGGAGACAGTTCCCCAAGATTGGAGTATGAGACTGGTCTCAGCTCAGGGGGCGATGGAAACACCAGCCCCAGGGCTCTGGGATGGGGTCAGGACACGGACTGGGTGCCCTCTGACAAACAAGCCAGTGGAGACAAACTTCCAGAACATTCTGAGGACAACCCAACTGTTGACCTCAGCTCTGCAAGGTCCTGGAGCAGTGGGACCGTGAGCCTCGACCACCCCAACGACAGCCTTGATTCTCCCTGGGAAGGAGAAACTGATGTCCCCCAGCCCGCTGGCCTGGCAGAAACCTTACTGCAAAACTCCAGCCACCACCTCCTAAGCCCAAACACCACCACTGGAGGAAGTGTTGCTCTGGCAACCCCCACGGAATTCCAAGACTCCTCGGTACCCCAGACCCAGAGCCTCCAGGGTCCAGCAGTTAAGTGGAAAGAAAGTACCAGCCTCTCCTACCCTCAATTGGGGGACGAAGCCTGGAAACGGACACGGACATCCCCTAAGACACTCCCTTCTCGATTCACTGGCTCTGTCAGCCTCCTGAATCCGCCTAGGTCAGGCCGGCAAGACAGGCTGCCGCCCAGGCAGCAAGCCACTCTGGCTGGCCCTTCATCTTCTGATGCCTCCAAGTATGGGCGGGGGCAGCTGAACTACCCACTCCCTGATTTCTCCAAGGTTGGACCCCGAGTAAGGTTCCCCAAAAATGAGAGCTACCACCCCCCCAAGGCCAGGAACCACAGCAGGCAGCCCCAGGGCCCCGCCAGGCCGCTGATCTTCAAGTCTCCTGCTGAGATCGTGCAGGAGGTTCTGCTGAGCAACGGAGAAACCGGCCCGGCCAAGGACCCACCTGCTACACACCCCATCACCAGGGTACCCCAAGAATTTCAGACACCTGAGCAGGCCACCAAACTGGTCCATCAGCTCCAGGTAAGCTGGTCTCGTGTCTATAGGCATGTCACCAAGGTTCTTGGCCCAGGGTTCGAGGCCGTTCCAGTAGGAAGTCTTAGGACTCAGCCAGAAATCCCCTGCTGGTAGAGCAAAGATTGTACCTGAGCTGGTTCCTAAGCTCTTTGCTCAAAAAAAGAGCAGTGCTTACACTCATGCCACAAGGATAATCCGGTGCTTGTTTTTAACTTCTGCTGTGAGAAACTCAAAACATATACATGATAGGAACATGGTCTAATGAACCCCCGTGTACCTGCCACCCAGCCCCCACCAACCTTTTTTTACCTGTGGTCTCCTCTCCTCCCCCTCTCAGCATACTGGAATATTTTGAAGCAAATTTCAGGCCTCAGATCATCTTACCTAGAAATATTTTAGTGTGTATGTCTGAAGACTGGCACGTTCTCTGGAACGGGGCGATCCCATCAGCTTATCTAGAAGCCGATACCAGTCCTACTATTACTCAGTTGCCAGTCTGTGTTCAGATTGTGTCTCAGAAATGGCTTGTTCATTTCAGTCGGTTCGAATCACAGTCAAACACAGCT
Organism: Mustela putorius furo; assembly: GCF_011764305.1. Lineage (NCBI taxonomy): Eukaryota > Metazoa > Chordata > Mammalia > Carnivora > Mustelidae > Mustela > Mustela putorius. Next base: position 10,954 of record NW_025422439.1, on the reverse strand, counting down.
CATCTGTTGCTTGTGATCGATGTGCCTTTCTTTCTTTCTTTCTTTCTTTCTTTTTTTTTTAAGATTTTTAATTTGTTTACTTGACAGAGATCACAAGTAGGCAGATTGAGAGAGGTGGAAGCAGGCTCCCTGCTGAGCAGAGAGCCCCATGTGGGGCTCGATCCCAGGACCCTGAGATCATGACCCAAGCCAAAGGCAGAGGCTTTAACCCACTGAGCCACCCAGGTGCCCCTCGATGTGCCTTTCAAATCTCCCCAATCCCACCCCTGTTTTTTTTTTTTCAAATCTCCTTCTTCCTTTTGGTGTATTTGTTGAGGAAACCAGTTCTGTCCTGCAGAGTCCCCCACGTTCTGGAGTTTGCTGACACACCGTCTCACCTCTCCTACATTCCACTGTCTTCTCCTTGTCCTGCATGTTGTCCTTCTAGAGCTCGAAGCTTTTTGGGCTTGCAGCCCTCTGTCTATTTCCCCTCCAGACCACCAGCTCTATGTGGCTAGGGCCGTTTTTTGTTTCGGGGTTTTGTTTTTTGTTTTTTGTGGGTTTTTTTTGGTAAGAGCATGTCACAGGTGTTTCATTCAGGAGGCACAGGATTCTTGGGATTCTTACTCGTCTCTCATTTGTGATGTCTGCAGCCACCGATGGCCATGGTCTTGATCCAGTCTTCCCTTTGGCAGTGACAAAGTGATAGTATCCTCATGCTGTCATTCCTCCTGCATTCGCTTGCTGGAGATCTTCTCTAAAGTAAAATTTTCTCTCATTGACTATTTGGTTATCAAGGTCTTATTCCTATGGGAAACACGAGAGAAACGCTTGAGTCTGTTCTTCTAATTAAGGGTTTTCAGACCCATGCCTCTGTTCTCCGACGTCCTTCAGAAGCGGGGGTGCCATTTTTTTTTTGCCTTTTCCCTGCCGTGACTTGTGTGACGGAGCTGCTCAGTTTAGTTGAGGGCAAGTAGTGACTGAGTAAATGCGATTGTGATTCCCAAGTCTTCTACGGGACCCTTGGATGATTCATTCCACCCGCCATTAAAAAGCCACTTAGGAAGCACAGGCTCCGGTCGTGCGGGGACCAGAGCCGTGGGGAAGACGGATGTGGGCCTCAGCCCGCAGAGGTGACAGACAGCAGGGAATCAGGACAGATGAGCAGGGAGTTGCAGTCCCTGGGATGGGTGATGCATCAAGGTAAACCAGCCCAGAGGCCCTTACCCCTGATGGACGGTTCGGGAGGTGAGCAGGCTGTCCTACCTCCTCTCCCACTCAGAATTTGGCCATGGGGGTGTGTGTGGCACGTGAGCCTGAGGGGTTCTGCTCAGCTCCCACCTTTGAGGAACCCTTGGGGGGCTGGGCTCCCGGGAGGGGTCTCACGGTGAGGGACATGGGCACATGACCCTGTCGCTCTCCCTTTCCTGCAGGAGGACTACCGCAAGCTCCTCACCAAGTACGCCGAGGCTGAGAACACCATTGACCAGCTGCGCCTTGGGGCCAAGGTACTGGTTGGGGTGGGGTGGAGGTGGGGGGCCTGGCCCCCGAGAGATGACACTCCCCCACAGTCTTTGCTCCTGCCTCCTAAGGCCCTGGAGATACAAGAACCCAATCTTTAATCTACTACAGGGTCCCTCTGTGACCTTGGGCATTGACCTTCATCATTGATGAACTTTGATGTCCTTGAATCCTAGAATCCGGGTTTCCAGGATTCTCACAGGTCTGGGGTCAGACCACTTGGGCTCTGCTCCTGGCTCCATTACTGACCAGCTCTGTGACCCCACACAAGTTTCTTGGGCTCTCTGAACCTCAAGGGAGTAGCACAGAGTTTCTGCTCAGCTCCTGAAGCTTATTTCTTAGGCCTGATCCTTACAGAATGGCTCACGCTCAGCGTCCCCTCTCCCCCACTGATTGAATGTCCAGTGTGTAGCAGAGCAAGTGAGGAGGGGGAAATCCATCCACGCCCATCCTGCTCAGCCCCCACCCTGCCTGGGGAGGAGGCTGTGAATTCTTACTTGGGACCTTCCCCTTTCTGGGGCTGAGGCAGGAAGTGGGGCCTGTCACTGCCCCTGGTAGCTTCCTGCCTCCCCTGCCCTGCTCTTGCCCCATCAGGCCACAGTGGAGGAGGGGCTGGGAGCTGAGGGATGGAAAGGCAGACCTTCCCTCACCCTTGCCTGCTGTCTTAGGGCCCCCACCTGGCCTGGCCTGTCACGCCCCAGGACCCCTCCCCTACCACAGGTTAGTCTCATGCCTCCAGAGGCACTTCTGTGATGTGTGTCCGAGGCAGGCCTGATAAGAAAATGGAGGTCCTGTTCTGGGAGCAGTTCTCCTGTGTCCCCACACCTGTCTGGACACAGGTAGATCCCTTCCATCCTGGCTGCTGTCGGGCAAAAGGGGGTTAATCAGACCTTCCTCCTGGGAGCTGGTGGGTTCCACCTGATATCTTAAGGCTCCTTCTAGCTCTATGAACCAGAGAGCCAGAGGCGGTGTGGAAGGGCAGGGGAGTTGGGGAGACCTACGTGGGGCATGGTGAGGCATCCTCCCTGGGGGAACCATGTGCACATGGCTGCAGACTCCTAGAGGCTCCACGGAGAAAGGAACCGGCCATTAAATCTGAACTCGCAACTACCCCATCTAACAAATTGGGACTTGGGTCCCCAGCAGCAGCAGAGGCTGGCAGAGTTCAAGGTCAGGGGCAGGACCTTGGAGCACCTCCTCCGTCCCTCTTCTCCTTGCTCCCTCCTTGACTCAGTTTAGAGAGTGAGTCAGTGTATGGAATTCGAGTACCAGGCCCTGGCAGATACTTCCAAAGACATGGGGACGATTCTTCTTTTGAATATTATTAATATGAAGGTGTTTATTGGGCGCCCATGTGCACCAAGCACCGTGCAGGCGTGGGCAGGCGTGGACACTATAAGAGCACAACCCGGTGGGGACCCAAAGTCTCCCCATGGACGGTCACCTTGTCCCGGCTGATGACCCAGACCCATCTCTTACTGGTGAGAGGAGCTTAGGAGGGAAGGTGGGAGAGGCTGGGAATGGTTCAGTACCAGCTCACCCACTCTGACTTTCTGGAAGAATGACTCCTTAGTTTGGGGGTGCTCCTCAACAGAATGGTGAGCATGGGTCAGCTAGACGCTTCCAGAAGCAGGATGATTCTCTCCTGGTCCCCTAGTCTCACAGCTGCCCTGGTGCGGCCATACAGGCAGGGCTTACTGTCCCGGTGGGCTCAAGAGGACATGGAGCCCGGCTGGGGAGGGACTTGGGGGAGGGGTCCTGTCTTCCCAGCTGGGCTTTTCATCCTGTCCCCAGCTCTGTAGACTCTACCCTGAAGACATAGGGAGACCCTGGTGTGGCTTCCTGCTCAGAGTTCTTGCCAGGGAGGCTGGCTCGTGGAGACAGAAGTCTTACTGCTCCTTCAGACTAAGCTGGCGGGAATGGACCCTACAGGGACCTGCTGAGTGCCACCCCCTATCTGCTCAGAGCCCAAGGGGAAGGGGTGGACCCACGTGGGAGGGAACCAGGCAGCCCGGCAGTGGGTGGGCAGCGATGGGTGGGGACCTGGGGGAAAGGGACTGGTAGGTACTAAGTGGTAAAAAGACACCAGGCCCCAGGCTAAGTATTACCAGGGTCATCTCGTTTGATCAGCACAAGAGAAAACTGAGGCACAGCCAGGCCGTGGTTTGTTCAACCCCTCAGCTAGGAAGGGATTTAAAGCTGGGGATTAAACCTATGTCTGCCGGATTCCAGAGTGGGCGTGCTTCTCCCCGTGCCTGGGGCGGGCAGGATTTGGGATCCTGAGCTGGGCATGTGGCAGAGGCACAGGGACAAGGCAGAATGACGATGTTTATAGTGATGATAACAGCAGTGATACAGAGATGTTTACGGAACACTGTCCTGAGTTGTTTACCACTGGGAAAACTGAGGCACGGGGCAGATAAGAATATTTGCTCATCGCCCAACCAGCAGGTGCCGGAGCTGGGGCTCGAGCCCAGCAGTATGTCTCGTGAGCCCACTATTCACCCTACCTTCTCCAGCAGAACCAGACTAGGCAATGGTCCCTGCAGCTGGGGAGGCTGGCAGGGAGTCCCAGGGCCTGGCCTGGGGACACCCCTGAAACTGGACTGGGGGTAGGGCGGGGAGGCAGCGCTGCTCCTGAGTCCCTGCCAGACTCTCTTCTCTCCCACAGCTCAGGGCCAGAGTTGATGGTGATCTCACTGATTTGCTGCCACACTGTCATCTCCCCCCAGCTGCTGTCCCTGTGCTCAGCTGCTGGGGCATCTGGAGGGGCTGAGGAGACCAGACACTACCCCAGAAAGAGTTGGGGGGGGGTTGACATAAAACTGCCCTTACTAAAATGTGTGTTCTGCTGACCTGGCTGGTCCAGGAGCCCCTGATGGAGGTGGGGGGGGCGGGAGCACAGAGGTTAGTCTTCAGAGGAGTTGGGGGAAACATCTCCTATTCTCTCTACTCCCCCCTCCCCTCCTTGCCCCATTCATAAAGCACATTAGCATTTTAAAGGCTGTGAGAAACCCATCTGTGCAAAGACTACTCCATTATTTAACCCCGTGTTTCCCACAGTTGCTGGTCTACTGTTCACTGATTAACCCCCCAGAAGGAGCTAATTCGGCCTCAGGGAGCTCCACGGAACACCCAGGCTTAAAAGGGGTGCCCTGGGGCACTGGGGTGGGTGGTGGCTGTGTCCAGAGACAGATCCAGAGAGGGCGGGCTCCCGAGCAACTTCAAATTACCCACACTCACCCCCAGCTCCACCTTCCCAGGCCTCTGCAAGGGCTTTTGGCCGCTCTGCTGAAATGGTTCCTGTTCCTGTTTCTTACCCAGGTTGGGCCTGGGTAGGCTGGGCCTGAAGCTGGGGGAGGGGCAGGGTGGGGTCCTGGGCCTTCCCCAGATTTGGGTCACCCTGGGAGGAAAGGGGTGCTAGTGGGAAAGCCCCCACAGGCGGGTCTGAGCAGATGGCGGAGAGGATTATTAAAATCCAGCTTTGTTCTCATCAGATGCTGGGTCTGAAGGAGGGGGAGGCAGTGGGGGCCAGGCTGTGCTGGGCTATTGTCCCTCACTTTGGAGTAGATTTTTGTGCCACAGCCAGGACGTGAAGAGCAGCTTAAGCAGGAAGAGGCTGCCTGCCTGGGGGCTAGGGAGCCCCGTGTACCCTACACTGCCCATGCCTGACCCTGGGGCAGCAGGGAGCAGTAAGATAAGCTGCCTGACCAACTGGGAGGCACTGAGGCACCACAGGGGAAGAGCGTTTCCAGGGACCTGCCTCCATGGTGGCCCCATAAATGACAATCGTGATGATAATGGAGAGAATGATGGTGGTGATAGTGATAATGATAGTGATCAAGGTGCTGCTGCTGCTGATGGTGATGATGGTGATGGTGATAATGTTGATGGTGATGATGGTGATAATGGTGTTGGTGACGCTGGTGATGATGGTAGTGAGGGTGATGTGTAATGATGGGAACAGCAATCATAATGGTGATGACGAATATGAGGGTAGTGGCTTCTGGTTATTGAGCAGTCACTTTGCGCAAAGACAAGTTAGTTAAATCACCTGTTGTAGGACTCAGAGTGGCCAGGGGCAAAGCCCACAGGTGAATATTTTCAGCTCTGGGGGCGATACAGTCTCTGTGGTAGTGACTCACAGCCACTGTGGTAGCATGAAAGACCCTAGATGACACATAAGCAAGCACAGCTGTGTCCACTAGAACGTAATTCACCAAACAGACCGTAGCTGCCCAGTCCTGCACTGGCCCACCATCCGTTCCTGGGTCTCCTTTGATCTTGTGCTTCACACAGACCTGCTTGGCCATCGGCCCAATTCTAGACTTCTCCCTCACCCACTGGGCTGTTTATCATGTGAAATCCACCCTCAGATGACCGGAGACCTGCTACGGCTGAGAGAGGAGCTCATGCACGTGTTGGATTACTCACTCATTCAGTCATCAATTGTCATTATTATCAATGGGATACTTATGATTAAAAATGTTTTTATTAATAATATATCCTTATAATATACTTGCTAAATGTGAAATACCATATTAATTATAATTGCAGTTACATCATAAATTATGGTAACAAATATTAGTAAAAATGATTAATCTGGGAAACCAGAGTCTTTAGGGTCATGTCAGGGTTGTGGTCTCAGCCCAAGGATTTCCAGCTGGATATTTTGAGTGAGTTAACCAGAGTCTCAGTTTCCTCTTCTGTAAAATGGAGAGGATAGTCCCTGCCCGGCCTCCCCTTCAGGACTGCCGTGAACAGAGGATGGAAGGGCCTGTAAGTCCTTGGCCCCGTGTTTGGCCCCCACTAAAGGTAGGGCTCCACTAAAGGTAGCAGTAATTATTACAAGGAATGTTTGTTGAGTGCCTAAGTGATGGTATGAGTGAAGGGAGGCCTATTGAGGAGTTTGCCCCAACCCTGACTTGGCTCTGCTCATGCTTCCCCTCCCGGACAGGTGAACCTGTACTCGGACCCGCCCCAGCCCAACCACAGCATCCACACAGGGACGGTGCCCCAGGGGACCAAGGTCTTGTCCTTCACCATCCCACAACCCCAGTCTGTGCTGCGGTGGTCGGGCCCTGCCGAAGCCCCACAGACCCCTGGGGCCTCAGGTGAGTGTGGGAGATGCAGTGGGGCTAGGGGGCCTTCTGCCTATGATTCTGCTCTGGGGGCACTTGGTTCCTCCTGGGGTGACACTGGCTTCAGGCCAGGTCAGGGAGGGAGGCAAGACCCTTCTCTGGGACCTTTGACTTGAAAAGGTCAGACGCAGATGTGGGAAGTGTCTTGCCTAGAGCCAGAGCAGCCTGGGGAAAGCTCTGTTCTGCACTTGGCATTGGGTGATCTTGAATCCACTGCTGTACAGAGAGCCCTGTCACTCTGGAGCCCACGTTGGGACTGGGCTCTGTGCCAAGGCTTGCCACGTGTGATCCCAGTTAATCTTCACATCAGCCCCATTGAGAATCAAGGAGACCAAGGCTCAGAGAGGCGAGGTCGTGCTGAAGGTCACACTGCCACAGCAGGAAGGGGAGGGTGGGGATGTGAACCGGCCTGTTTCTGAGTTAGAGCCTGAACCACTGATGGGGAAACCAGAGGCCTGTCTGGGCCCCAGCTGTGAGATCTAGGGCACATCCAGAACTCGTTCTTCCCCTGTACCTGGTACTAATACACTGCCCGCCCGCATCCTGGAGCCCCTGTGAGGACAGTGTGATCACGAGATGATGGTTGGAGCTTGATGATGGTGGGTGTGGTTCTGAGGTTGGCTGTGAGTCCTTCTGGCCCAGGAGGGACTGTTCTGGACCCCAGCATTGAGTGGTTGTGCATTCCAGGGTGGCCGTCTGCTCAAGGAGACCTGAGTCCATCCTCGTCTGCCCCAGCAAGGCTTCTGGAGAACCCAGGCATCACCCAGGACCAGCCCTCAGCAGAGCAGGCCCAGGGGTTGGCCTCTCAGGCCCGCCGGTTCATGTCCAAGGTGAGGGGGATCTCCAGCTTTGCCCATGGGAAACACAACTCACCTGGAGAAAGCAGAGTGTCTGCCTGCTTGAGTGAGAAGCTCTCCACTGGGCTCCATTGCTCCTCCCCTGGGGGCGGTAAATGGGCCATCCCCAAAACGTGAGCCTCTCCCCGTACTTGGAGACCACTTGGGCTAGAGCCCTGTCCTTGTCACTCAGCACTGGGTTCCCTCCCATTTTTGTTGTCGGGTCTCATCACATTCCCTCCAGTTGTGCTTGAAAGTATCTCTTGGGTCCCCCTCCCAGGAGAGACTTTGAGCCCTTCCAGGATTCTCGAAGGATAGCAGAACACTCTACCTGTTCCTCTTCAGGATAAATGTTCCTGCTTTCTTAGTTCATTCATTACAGACATCCATTCTCGGTCTCTTCACAAAGGGCCTTTATATTTTCACCAAAGAGTCAAGTAACTGAGTTGTTTGTAGCACTATTTATAACCATATACTTGGCCTTCTGCCCAAAGGGCTTTAAAGTGGCTGAGAAAATACTTGTATTATAACCAACTTCTGAAGATGAAAGTAAGGAAACAGGGGGCAAAGGGGAAGTAAGGGTAGAAAGAACTAGAGGGAACTTAGTATAAAATTAGCAAACAAAATGTCCATTTGTACCCTGAATGCTTTAACAGGTCTGTGTTTGGCTTTGAGGTTCCTGGCTGTCAATGCAAAAAGGGAAATGCAATAGTTACATATGTTGCCATGTCCGTAAAATAATTCCTTCAGAGTAATACTACCATGCTTTTATTTATTTATCTGTTTATTAGTTAGTTAGTTAGCTGGTTAGTTAGTTAGTTTTGTAAGTGTTTTACTGGGAAGATAGAATTCACATGTCACACAATTTACACCTTTAAATGTAATGCTTCGGTGGGTTTTACTATATTCACAGTCATACAGTCGTCCCCATGGTCGGCTTCAGAACATTTTCAGCACCCAGTAAGAGCCCGCAGGTCCATGAAGGGACTCTTCACTCCCCATTCCCCTGGCCCCTGCCCCTGGGAGCTGCTCACCTACTTTCTGTCTCCATGGGTTTGCCTCTTCTGGACATGTCATATAAATAGAGTCCTATAATAATCATCTTTTTGTGTCTGACTTCTTTCCCTGAACAGAATGTCTTCATACATGTATGGTAGTGACATGAGAAAGTACTTTATCCTGTGTAATCACCATCATTCTGAGTCCCATCCTTAGAGGGGATAAAGCAAAGCCAAGGTCATCACACTGAACAGGAGCTGGGGCACCAGCATTGTTTGAATGAGAGCCACAGGTCAGGTGGCTCCTGTGTACTTGACCTCTGGCCAGTCCAAACTGAGATGTTCTATCAGTGGAAAGTGATGGATCTCAAAGACTTAATGCAACAAGAGAATATAAAATACCTCATTAGTAATTTTTTGCATTGATTACATGTCACAATAATGGTTTAGGATCATAAAATATATTATTTTATTATTTTACCTGTTCCTTTTTTTACATTTTAAATATGGCTACTAGAAACTTTTATTTTATTGAAAATTTTAAATTATATATGTACCTTGCATTACATTTCTATTTTATGTAGAGAAGTTATGTAACATCATTGTATTATATAGATTTCTAAACTGGGGCTCTTGAGTGGCTCAGTCATTAAGCCTCTTCCTTCGGCTCAGGTCGTGATCCCAGGTCCTGGGATCAAGTGCCGAATTAGGCTCCCTGTTCATTGGGAAGCCTGCTTCTCCCTCTCACACTCCTCCTGCTTGTGTTCCCTCTTTCACTGCGTGTGTGTGTGTGTGTGTGTGTGTGTGTCTCTCTCTCTGTCAAATAAGTAAATAAAATCTTTAAAAAATAAATTTCTATATTACAATTTTGCACTAACCTAAAGCTTTCCTAGAAATCCCAGAAAGCCCCAAATCGCCTTTGCCCTTTATTTCCTAGTGAAAATTTTTTTGGTAATGATAATAGATGCCCAATGTAAAGTCCCTCACATGGTACAGAGGACATATGCAGTGAAAAGTCTGTTTTCCTGTACTTGCCCTTCTGTTCTGTGCAAAAATGTTCAACACACACGTGTGTGTTTATAGAAATGGTCACTTAAGTATGTATGCTATGCTATACCCTAACTTTTTAAATATCCCAAAGTTGACTTTTTCTGGGTAGGCAATGAATTCACTTTGTTCAAAGTTCAAAAGATGCATATAGGAAAAATGCTTCCTGCCATCTCTGTCCCCCACCCTGTCCCCGCCACCCAGTTCTCTGCCCCAGAAGCAATGAATGGTTTCAGTTTCTTGCATCCTTCTAGAGGTCGTCTAGAATATACAGGCAAATGTATTTATATTTTTCCTTCTATATTCTCTCGATAGTTTACACAAATGGTAGCATATTAAAAAGACTGACCTGTCCCTTGATTTGACACTGAAAAATAGGTGTTTCCTTACAAAGGAGCAGGTACACATACCCTTCCTCCTCTTGATGGCTGTGTACTATTCCACGCATGGGCTTTTAGATGGTTTCCTGTTGCCCCCCAGTTATGCTGTAGTGAACACTCCTGTCCCATAGGCCTTCATGCACATGAGTGAGTGTGCTTTGCTCTAGATAAATTCTGGGAGGCTCCACTTTGATATTTTCAAAGGCTGCCAGGGCCAAGGCCCATCGTGGAGTCGGTGACTGGCATCCGCCTTTCCTTGCTTGGCAGAAGACCCACATTCTGAGGTGGGACCCAGTTCCTGGTGCCAGTGTATAAATGTGACTAAGTGTTGGGGGAGCCTGTGGGACCCATCTTCCAGGGTCTGGACTAACAGAGAGTGTTTCCTGTCCTCCCAACGTCCAGGTGGAGTCCTTTGCAGGACTGATACAGGCGGGACGGCTGACGGCCCAGGACCAACTCAAGGTACCACCCACTGCAGGAGACTTCGTCTCCCACGGCCGAGTCTCTGAAGCCTCGTCTGCCACAGGACAGGCCAGAGAATCCCAGACTCACTGTCTCCTTTGAGAGCAAATAGCCACTGCTTAGCTTGCCAGGACCACGATCATGATAGCGCAGGATTCCCGCTCCTTAGCCGTGACGATGGTGTGCCAGGCACCGTGGTGAGCCTCGGATACACATGGCTTCATTTTCTCATAGAAAGCCGGTAAGGCAGTTAGAGTCATCACCCCCATTTAACCGGAACGGAATGGAGAAGGCCACACATCTAGTCAGCAGCAGAGCCCAGACCCTGGTCCGTCTGACTCCCAAGGCCAAGGTGGTCCTCCCTGGCCTGTACTGCTTCCCACTGACAATGCGGCTTCTCAGCCACCAGCAGCAGACTTTCTCTTTACTTACCTTTCTTATCAAAGTAATTGCCCAATATTAGAAAACCAAGGGGGAAAGGGGAGAAGCGCCTTCTAACCATTATTGGCTTCCTTCCTTTGGACTTCGGTATTTCTAGATACACTGTAGTCATGTATAAAATCTAGATTTCTGCTGCCTCAGCCAGGGTC